>NC_040076.1:103603259-104853259 GCF_003369695.1 Bos indicus x Bos taurus
ACCAGTCTGTTGTTCCATGTCCAGTTCTAACTGTTACTTCCTGACCTGCATACAAATTTCTCAAGAGGCAGGTCAGGTGGTCTGGGATTCCCATCTCTTTATTTTCCACAGTTTACTGTGACCCACACAGTCAAAGGCTTTGGCATAGTCAATAAAGCAGAAATAGATGTTTTTCTGGAACTCTCTTGCTTTTTCGATGATCCAGTGAATGTTGGCAATTTGATCTCTGGTTTCTCTGCCTTTTCTAAAACCAGCTTGAACATCTGGAAGTTCACAGTTCACATATTGCTGAAGCCTGGCTTGGAGAATTTTGAGCATTACTTTACTAGCGTGTGAGATGAGTGCAACTGTGCAGTAGTTTGAGCGTTCTTTGGCATTGCCTTTCTTTGGGTTGGAATGAAAACTGACCTTTTCCAGTCCTGTGGCCACTGCTGAGTTTTCCAAATTTGCTGGCATATTGAGTGCAGCACTTTCACACCATCATCTTTCAGGATTTGGAGTAGCTCAACTGGAATTCTGTCACCTCCACTAGCTTTGTTCGTAGTGATGCTTTCTAAGGCCCGCTTGACTTCACATTCCAGGATGTCTGGCTCTATGTCAATGATTACACCATCATGATTATCAGGGTCGTGAAGATCTTTTTTGTACAGTTCTTCTGTGTGTTCTTGCCATCTCTTCTTAGTAGCTTCTGCTTTTGTTATGTCCATACCATTTCTGTCCTTTATCGAGCCCATCTTTGCATGAAATGTTCCTTTGATATCTCTGATTTTCTTGGAGAGGTCTCTAGTCTTTCCCATTCTGTTGTTTTCCTCTATTTCTTTGCATTGATTGCTGAAAAAGGCTTTCTTATCTCTTCTTGCTGTTCTTTGGAACTCTGCATTTAGATGTTTATATCTTTCCTTTTCTCCTTTGCTTTTCACTTCTCTTCTTTTCACAGCTATTTGTAAGGCCTCCCCAGACAGCCATTTTGCTTTTTTGCATTTCTTTTCTATGGGAATGGTCTTGATCCCTGTCTCCTGTACAATGTCACGAACCTCAGTCCATAGTTCATCAGGCACTCTATGTATCAGATCTAGGCCCTTAAATCTATTTCTCACTTCCACTGTATAATCATAAGGGATTTGATTTAGGTCATACCTGAATGGTCTAGTGGTTTTCCCTACTTTCTTCAATTTCAGTCTGCATTTGGCAATAAGGAGTTCATGGTCTGAGCCACAGTCAGCTCTTAGTCTTGTTTTTGCTGACTGTATATAGCTTCTTCATCTTCGGCTGCAAAGAATATAATCAATCTGATTTCGATATTGACCACCTGGTGAAGTCCATGTATAGAGTCTTCTCTTGTGTTGTTGGAAGAGGTTGTTATGACCAGTGCATTTTCTTGGCAAAACTCTATTAGTTTTTGCCCTGCTTCATTCCATATTTCAAGGCCAAATTTGCCTGTTACTCCAGGTGTTTCTTGACTTCCTACTTGTGCATTCCAGTCCCCTAAATGAAAAGGACATCTTTTTTGTGTGTTAGTTCTAAAAGGTCTTGTAGATCTTCATAGAACTGTTCAACTTCAGCTTCTGCAGCGTTACTGGTTGGGGCATAGACTTGGATTACTGTGATATTAATGGTTTGCCTTGGAATCGAACAGAGATCATTCTGTCATTTTTGAGATTGCATCCAAATACTGCATTTCGGACTCTTTTGTTGACCATGATGGCTACAATAGAAAATTATAAAAGACACTTATTCTCAGATGATAGTCACCTACTTGTCCTGGTGTCATCTATTAAAGCTAACAAAATGAACACATGGAAAGTTTTTCTAAAAGAATAGCAGGATAGCGTGAATAAAATTTCAAATGTATAAAATGAAGAAGTATTTACAGCAAACCACAACCAGACCGGGGATCTAAAAACCAAAAGACAGAGCATACAGGTCACTGAAGATAATGTTGAGACATGGTAAGACTTTATACTCTACCAAGGAGAAGAACTATCATCCTGAAGAGATGATAGCAAGCTACTGAAGCTACTGAAGCTATCTCAGAAGAGAGAAGTCATTATCAAATTTGCCTTTTTAAGTAATTTAGCCCATAGTTGGTGTAGGATAAAGATTTGAGATTAAAAACTTGATGCCTAAAGATGATACATAATGTTATTTTAATAGTCTTAGTGACAGTTTAACTAGGCAGTGCTATAAAGACATGAATATTGATCAATGGAACAAAATAGAAAGCCCAGAGATAAATCCACGCACCTATGGACACCTTATCTTTGACAAAGGAGGCAAGAATATACAATGGATTAAAGACAATCTCTTTAACAAGTGGTGCTGGGAAATCTGGTCAACCACTTGTAAAAGAATGAAACTAGAACACTTTCTAACACCATACATAAAAATAAACTCAAAATGGATTAAGGATCTAAACGTAAGACCAGAAACTATAAAACTCCTAGAGGATATCATAGGCAAAACACTCTCTGACATACATCACAGCAGTATCCTTTATGACCCACCTCCCAGAATATTGGAAATAAAAGCAAAAATAAACAAATGGGACCTAATTAAACTTAAAAGCTTCTGCACAACAAAGGAAACTATAAGAAAGGTGAAAAGACAGACTTCAGAATGGGAGAAAATAATAGCAAATGAAGCAACAGACAAACAACTAATCTCAAAAATATAAAGGCAACTCCTACAGCTCAATTCCAGAAAAATAAATAACCCAATCAAAAAATGGGCCAAAGAACTAAATAGACATTTCTCCAAAGAAGACATACAGATGGATAACAAACACATGAAAAGATGCTCAACATCACTCATTATCAGAGAAATGCACATCAAGACCACAATGAGGTACCATTTCATGCCAGTCAGAATGGCTGCGATCCAAAAGTCTACAAATAACAAATGCTGGAGAGGGTGTGGAGAAAAGGGAGCCCTCTTACACTGTTGGTGGGAATGCAAACTAGTACAGCCACTATGGAGAACAGTGTGGAGATTCCTTAAAAAACTGGAAATAGAATTGCCTTATGACCCAGCAATCCCACTGCTGGGCATACACACTGAGGAAACCAGAAGGGAAAGAATCACGTGTACCCCAATATTAATTGCAGCACTGTTTATAATAGCCAGGACATGGAAGCAACCTAGATGTCCATCAGCAGATGAATGGATAAGAAAGCGGTGGTATATATACACAATGGGGTACTACTCAGCTATCAAAAAGAATGCATTTGAATCAGTTCTAAGGAGGTGGATGAAACTGGAACCTATTATACAGAGTGAAGTAAGCCAGAAAGAAAAACACCAATACAGTATACTAACGCATATATATGGAATTTAGAAAGATGGTAACAATAACCCTGTATACGAGACGGCAAAAGAGACACTGATGTATAGAACAGTCTTTGGACTCTATGGGAGAAGGAGAGGGTGGGATGATTTGGGAGAATGGCATTGAAACATGCATAATATCATATATGAAACGAGTCACCAGTCCAGGTTCGACGCACGATACTGGATGCTTGGGGCTGGTGCACTGGGACAACCTAGAGGGATGGAATGGGGAGGGAGGAGGGAGAAGGGTTCAGGATGGGGAACACGTGTATACCTGTGGCAGATTCATGTTGATATATGGCAAAACCAACACAATATTGTAAAGTTAAAAAAATAAACAACCACATTCCAAGGAAAAAAAAACAAACAAACGAGGCAGTGCCATAAGGACATATTGATATAATGATAACATTAATAAGAAGCATGTTTGAAAGAGAAGTTTTTAATTATATTTGTATTTCTTGATCTTGACATACATGAAGGTGAAATTAGATAGTTTCAAAAGTTGAGAATGTATGAGACAATTTCTTTCAGAATTTTGTCTCTTTACCATGTATTCAGGAGAAGGCAATGACAACCCACTCCAGTACTCTTGCCTGGAAAATCCCATGGGCAGAGGAGCCTGGTAGGCTGCAGTCCATGGGGTCGCTAAGAGCCAGACACGACTGAGCTATTTCACTTTCACTTTTCACTTTCATGCATTGGAGAAGGAAATGGCAACCCACTCCAATGTTCTTGCCTGGAGAATCCCAGGGACAGGGGAGCTTGGTGGGCTGCCGTCTATGGGGTTGCAGAGAGTCGGACACGACTGAAGCAACTTAGCAGCAGTAGTAGCAGCAACCATGTATTCAGGCTTCCCAGGTGGTGCTAGTGGTAAAGAACCTGCCTGCCAATTCAGGAGACTTAAGAGATGAGGGTTTGATCCCTGGTTCAGGAAGATCCCCTGGAGGAAGGCATGGCAAGTCACTCTAGTATTACTGCCTGGAGAATCCCATGGACAGAGAAGCCTGGCAGGCTACAGTCCATAGCGTTTGAAAGTCAGACACAACTGAAGCAACTCAGCACAGCATGGCCCCATGTAGTCAGTCCTAAATCCCACCCCAACCCTATTTTTCCTTCATTTTTCTGGATATTTGTCAGAGTTCCTACTTGCAAACAATAGAGGATGACTCATTATTATGATCAGAGAAAGAATTATTTTGCATAGGTCATGGAAACAACAGAGACGCTGAAGAATTAGCTTCAAGGATAAGTGTCCAAAACCATGCCATAGAGTAATTCTTGAGCCATCCTTGAGCATTCACTACAGTTTGCAAGACAAATTATTTACCAACGATTTGATCTAACAGCAACTTGTAACTTAACTTTCAAGTCTTTTCCCTGAATCAACCTTTTTATTAATTCTGTTTCTCTCTTGAGTCATTTTAGAAAGCACCTTACTAGTTTATGACTTCCAATATTTCTCATTTACAAATAATCCTATACAATTCTGACAGAAATATATTTTAAAATCTATCTTCAAAAATGCAAAAAATTTTAGAAATAACTTTATCAAGTAATATGGATGGTCTATTTATACGAAAGGAGCTTTATTACAGTCTCAAGAGAAATAAAAATTTCTCTTTTTTTTTTCATTGTCATGGAGTTAAAATGAAAAACAATATCACTGTCATGGAGTTAAAGCTTTATAAAATATCAGTTCACTTTAACTTCATCTGTATATTTAATAAAGGCTTTCCTGGCCCAGACAGTAAAGAATCTGCTTTCAGTGCAGGAGACCAGGGTTCAATCCCTGGGTTTGGAAGATACCCTGGAGAATGGCAACCCACTCAAAAATTCTTGCTAGAGAATTCCATGGACAGAGGAGCCTGGTGGGCTACATGTAGTCCATGGGGTTGCCCCAACACAAATATAAACAATACTTGGGCAAAAATGTTGGCCAGCTGAAGGAAAAATTCCAGTGGAAAATTTTTTAAAAAATAGGAAAAGGTGGATAAATCTGACAGGTTAAAATGAAAAGTTTAGGTAGTAATACTAACATACAAAAAGAGAAAGTTGAAATATTGGGAAAATTCACAATTTCAACCCAAAGAGAAGATTTCTCTGGAGAAGCAGGGTTCTTGGAATTTCAACTCAGCAGAATAAACTGTGCACAGGTTTTGTGCCAAATTTATTGGCATTCCTCCACCATCATTTTCTCCTTTGGGATTCTTCACAATTTGACTGTACCTCTCAGAATTACATCTCATTATAATTATATAGCTGCAATATAATGCGGGCCTTTGAGAGCCAATGTTTAAGCAGTGTTATATAGAAAAATATAACCCCAATAATAACTGAAATGCAAAATCACAATCATTTGACCTAGAAAATGATAAGGTCAGAATAATTGTACTGAAAAATATTTTTAAATAAATTTAAACAGCTCTGACACATATAGAGTAGTTCCTAATATCTTTCCTTCCAGCAGCTGCTCCTGAAAATCTTTTTGTACTCCTCTTCCAAGTTTTCATTAAATTCAACATATATGTTTCTTCTGTATATCTTGCCTTCATCTTTCTTTTATGCCTTTGACTAGTTCTCTTTTCTCTCATTTCTCTTTCAGGCAGAACAAACACACAAACACGCATTCTGCTTCTTGGGTACTACAGACTGGTCTCCCAGTCGCATTTCTTTTCTCTCAAAAATTAGCCATTATCTAATTCTTTTTCTGCAAGATAAAATAGATAACTCAGCAAGTAGATTTTTTTTTTTTTTCAAGAAAACGCATACTTATGTGTGTGCGTGTATGTTAGTTTTGGTAGGAAGTGATACTGAGAAGCAAAGATAATGAATATTTTGAATCAATAAATTTTCCCATGTTACAACTTATGCATTTATGCTTTGCAGTAGACTAAATTACAAAGGAACTTGTATTAGGCTTCTCCAGAAAAACAGTACCAATAGTTTGTGTGTGGTTGTATATAGAAAATTTTATTAAAGGTATTAGATCGCATGATTATTGAGTCTGAGAAGTCCCATAGTCTGACATCTGCAAGGTGGAAACACAGGAAGGCTAGTGATGTATTTGGAATGCCTGAGAGCAGAGTGTCAATTCTATCAATTCCAGTCTGAGTCTACTGACCTGAGAACAAAGAAGGACAAGGAGAGGAAGACATCCATGTTCCAGTTCTTGTCATCAGGCACAAAGAGAGGGCAAATTCAGCCTTCCTCCACTTTGGGGTTCTATTCAGACACTAACTGAATTAATACCATAAGGCTCACCTACATTGAGGAAGATAAGCTGCTTTACTAGGTCTACTAATTAAAATAGCACGGGCAGCTGTGACGCTGCACATAGCATGGCTGAGAGGACCTACCCCACATCCGAGGTCAGGGGCAGCAGCCAAGAGTGCCAGGCTGCGACGGCGCAGGAACACCCGAGAGGAGCTACCGCGTGTCTGAGGTCAGGGGCGGTGGCCGGGAGGAGCTACCCCCATGTCCGAGTTCAGGGCGGTGGCCAAGAGTGCCATGCTGCGACAAAGCAGGAGCAGCCGAAAGGAGGTATCCCACATCCTAGGTCAGGGGCGGCGGCTGGGAGGAGCTACCCCACGCCGGAGGCCGGGGGGGGGGGGGGGCGGCCAGGAGGAGCTACTCCACGCCCGAGGCCAGGGGCGGTGGCCGGGAGGACCAACCCCACGTCCAACGAGCAGTGGCTGCACGCACGCAAGAGGGCCTAGAGGAGCTATTCCACGTTCAAGGTCAGGAGGGGTGGCAGTGAGGAGATACCCCTTGTCCAAGGTAAGGAGCAGAGGCTGTGCTTTGCTGGAGCAGCCATGAAGAGATACCCAATGTCCAAGGTAAGAGAAACCCAAGTAAGATGGTAGGTGTTGCAAGAGGGCATCAGAGGGCAGATACACTGAAACCATACTCACAGAAAATTAGTCAATCTAATCACACTAGGACCACAGCCTTGTCTAACTTAACAAAACTAAGCCATGCCTGTGGGGCCACCCAAGATGGGCAGATCATGGTGGAGAGGGCTGACAGAATGTGGTCCACTGGAGAAAGGAATGGCCAATCACTTTAGTATTCTTGCCTTGAAAACCCCATGAACAGTATGAAAAGGCAAAATGATAGGATACTGAAAGAGGAACTCCCCAGGTCAATAGGTGCCCCATATGCTACTGGAGATCAGTGGAGAAATAACTCCAGAAAGAATAAAGGGATGGAGCCAAAGCAAAAACAATACATAGTTGTGGATGTGACTGGTGATAGAAGCAAGGTCCGATGCTGTAAAGAGCAATCTTGCATAGGAACCTGGAATGTCAGGTCCAAGAATCAAGGGAAAATGGAAGTGGTTAAACAGGAGATGGCAAGAGTGAACGTCGACATTCTAGGAATCAACAAAATAAAATGGACAGGAATGGGTGAATTTAACTCAGATGACTATTATATCTACTACTGTGGGCAGGAATCCCTTAGAAGAAATAGAGTAGCCATCATGGTCAAAGAAAGAGTCCGAAATGCAGTACTTGGATGCAATCTCAAAAATGACAGAATGATCTCTGTTCGTTTCCAAGGCAAACCATTCAATATCACAGTAATCCAAGTCTATGCCCCAACCAGTAATGCTGAAGAAGCTGAAGTTGAACGGTTCTATGAAGACCTACAAGACCTCTTAGAACTAACCCCAAAAAGATGTCCTTTTCATGATAGGGGACTAGAATGCAAAAGTAGGAAGTCAAGAAACACCTTGAGTAACAGGCAAATTTGGCCTTGGAATACGGAATGAAGCAGGGCAAAGACTAATACAGTTTTGCCAAGAAAATGCACTGGTCATAACAAACACCCTCTTCCAACAACACAAGAGAAGAATATACACATAGACATCACCAGATAGTCAACACCGAAATCAGATTGATTATATTCTTTGCAGCCAAAGATGGAGAAGCTCTATACAATCAACAACAAAAAAAAAGACCGGGAGCTGACTGTGGCTCAGACCATGAACTCCTTATTGCCAAATGCAGACTGAAATTGAAGAAAGTAGGGAAAACCACTAGACCATTCAGGTATGATCTAAATCAAATCCCTTATGATTATACAGTGAAAGTGAGAAATAGATTTACAGGACTAGATTTGATAGATAGAGTGCCTGACAAACTATGGAATGAGGTTTGTGACATTGTACAGGAGACAAGGATCAAGACAATCCCCATGGAAAAGAAATGCAAAAATCAAAATGGCAGTATGAGGAGGCCTTTCAAATAGCTGTGAAAAGAAGAGAAGCAAAAAGCAAAGGAGAAAAGGAAAGATATAAGCATCTGAATGTAGAGTTCCAAAGAATAGCAAGAAGAGATAAGAAAGCCTTCCTCAGCAATCAATGCAAAGAAATAGAGGAAAACAACAGAATGAAAGAGACTAGAGATCTCTTCAAGAAAATTATAGATACCAAGGGAACCTTTCATGCAAAGATGGGCTCGATAAAGGACAGAAATGGTATGGACCTAACAGAAGCAGAAGATATTAAGAAGAGGTGGCAGGAATATGCAGAAGAACTGTACAAAAAACATCTTCATAACCAAGACAATCACGATGGTGTGATCTCTCACCTAAATCCAGACATCCTCGAGTGTGAAGTCAAGTGGGCCTCAGAAAGAATAATTATGAACAAAGCTAGTGGAGGTGATGGTATTCCAGTTGAACTATTTCAAATCTTGAAAGATGATGCTGTGAAAGTGCTGCCCTCAATATGCCAGTAAATTTGGAAAACTCAGCAGTGACCACAGGACTGGAAAAGGTCAGTTTTCATTCCAATCCCAAAGAAAGGCAATGCCAAAGAATGTTCAAACTACCGCACAATTGCACTTATCTCACACGCTAGTAAAGTAATGCTCAAAATTCTCCAAGCCAGGCTTCAGCAATATGTGAACTGTGAACTTCCTGATGTTCAAGCTGGTTTTAGAAAAGGCAGAGGAACCAGAGATCAAATTGCCAACATCCGCTGGATCAAGGAATAGGCAAGAGAGTTCCAAAAAACATCTATTTCTGCTTTATTGACTATGCCAAAGCCTTTGACTGTGGGGATCACAGTAAACTGTGGAAAATTCTGAAAGAGATGGGAAAACCAGACCACCTGACCTGCCTCTTGAGAAATTTGTATGCAGGTCAGGAAGCAACAGTTAGAACTGGACATGGAACATCGGACTGGTTCCAAATAGGAAAAGGAGTACATCAAGGCTGTATATTGTCACCCTGCTTATTTAACTTATATGCAGAGTACATCATGAGAAATGATGGGCTGGAAGAAACACAAGCTGATTGCCTGGAGAAATATTAATCACCTCAGATATGCAGATGACACCACCCTTATGGCAGAAAGTGAAGAGGAACTAAAGAGCCTCTTGATGAAAGTGAAAGAGGAGAGTGAAAAAAGTTGGCTTAAAGCTCAACATCCAGAAAAAGAAGTTCATGGCATCTGGTACCATCACTTCATGGGAAATAGATGGAGAAACAGTGGACACAGTGTCAGACTTTGTTTTTCTGGGCTCCAAAATCACTGCAGATGGTGACTGCAGCCATGAAATTAAAAGACGCTTACTCCTTGGAAGAAAAGTTATGACCAACCTAGATAGCATATTCAACAGCAGAGACATTACTTTGCCAACAAAGGTCTGTCTAGTCAAGGCTAAGATTTTTCCAGTGGTCATATACGGATGTGAGAGTTGGACTGTGAAGAAAGCTGAGCACCGAAGAATTGATCTTTTAAACTGTGGTGTTGGAGAAGACTCTTGAGAGTCCCTTGGACTGCAAGGAGATCCAACCAGTCCATTCTGAAGGAGATCAGCCCTGGGATTTCTTTAAAAAACGATGCTAAAGCTGAAACTCCAGTACTTAGGCCACCTCATGCAAAGAGTTGACTCATTGGAAAAGACTCTGGTGCTGGGAGGGATTGGGGGCAGAGGGGAAGGGGACGGCAGAGGATGAGATGGCTGGATGGCATCACTGACTCGATGGACGTGAGTCTGAGTGTACTCTGGGAGTTGGTGATGGGCAGGGAGGCCTGGCATGCTGCAATTCTTGGGGTTGCAAAGAGTCGGACACGACTGAGCGACTGAACTGATCCAAACCAAATCTTTTCCAGGATCACTTTCAGATACACTGGAAACAGTGAGAGACTTTATTTATTTATTTATTTATTTATTTATTTATTTATTTATTTATTTTGTGCTCCAAAATCACTGCAGATGGTGACTGCAGCCATGAAATTAAAAGATGCTTCCTCCTTGGACGAAACAATATGGCCAATCTAGACACCATATTAAAAAGCAGAGACACTACTTTGTCAACAAAGGTCCGTCTAGTCGTTTTTTCTGTAGTCATGTATGGATGTGAGAGTTGAACTATAAAGAAAGCTTAGCACTGAAGAATTGGTGCTTTTGAACTGTGGTGTTGGGGAAGACTCTTGAGAGTCCTTTGGACTGCAAAGAGATCAAACCAGTCCATCCTAAAGGAAAGCAGTCCTGAATATTCATTGGGAGGACCTACGGTGAAGTTTCCTGAAACTGCAATACTTTGGCCACCTGATGCAAAGAACTGACTCATTGCAAAAGACCCTGAATCTGGGAATGATTGAAGGTGGGAGGAGAAGGTCACTTTCTTCAAGAGGCTCTTTAGTTCATCTTCATTTTCTGCCATAAGAGTGCTATCATCAGCATATCTGAGGTTATTGACATTTCTCCCAGAAATCTTGATTCTATTTTGTGCTTCATCCAGTCTGGCAATTTAAATGATGTACTCTGCATATAAGTTAAATAAGCAAGGTGACAATATACAGCCTTGATGTACTCCTTTCCTAATTTAGAACCTGTGTGTTGTTCCATGTCCATTTCTAACTGTTGCTTCTTGATCTGCATATGGATTTCTCAGGAGACAGTTAAGGTGGCCTGATAATCACATCTCTAAGAATTTCCACACAGTCAAAGGCTTTAGTGTAGTCAACAAAGCAGAAGTAGATATTTTTCTGGAATTTTTTTGCTTTTTCTTTGATCCATCAGATATCTCTGATTCCTCTACTTTTTCTAAATCCAGCTTGAACATCTGGAAGTTCTTAATTCACACAGTGCTGAAGCCTGGCTTGTAGAATTTTCAGCATGAGTTTGCAAGCATGTGATGTGAGTGCAAGTGTGCAGTAGTCTAAACAATCTTTTGCATTTCCTTTTTTTGGTATTGGAATGAAAACTGACTTTTTCCAGTCTTGTGGCCACTGCTGAGTTTTCCAGATTTGCTGGCATATTGAGTGCAGCTCTTTAATAGCACCATCATTTAGGATTTGAAATAGCTCAGCTGGAATTTCATCACTTCCACTAGCCTTGTTCATAGTGATGCTTCCCAAGGCCCACTTAACTTCTCATTCCAGGATGTCTGGCTCTAGATGAGTGATCACACCATCATGGTTATCTCAGTCATTAAGATCTTTTGCCACATTTTCTTAAAATATCTTCTGCTTCTGTTATGTCCATACCACTTCTGTCTTTTAGTGTGCCCATCTTTGCATGAAATATTCCCTTGGTATCTCTAATTTTCTCTAGTCTTTCCCATTCTATTGTTTTCCTCTATTTCTTTGCATTGATCACATAAGACTTTCTTATGTCTCCTTGCTATTCTTTGGAACCTTGCATTTAGATAGACGTATGTTCTCTTATCTCCTTTGCCTTTCCCTTCACTTCTTTGCTCAGCTATTTGTAATGCCTCGTCAGACAACCATTTTTCCTTTTTGAATTTCTTTTTCCTGGTTTAGTTCACGTCCTCCTATACAATGTTATGCACCTCCATCCATAGTTCTTCAGGCACTCTATCTAGCAGATCTAATATTTTGAATCTGTCATTTCCACTGTATACTCATAAGGGATTTGATTTAGGTCATTATAACATTTGACTTGCAGTGTGTGTGTGGGAAATAATTCTATGATTACATTAAATCATACAATGTTGTAGGACTATTTCTATATCTCAGCAATCAGTGAGAGCTTAGTAGATGTTTTTTAGTACTATTATTAACAGATTTTTACATTAGCCTTTCTTGATAGCTCAGTTGGTAGCTAAAGAATCCACCTGCAATGCAGGAGACCCCAGTGGATTCCTGGGTCAGGAAGATCTGCTGGAGAAGGGATAGGCTACCCACTCTGGTATTCTTAGGTTCCCCTTGTGAGTCAGCTAGTAAATAATCCACCTGCAATGTGGGAGACCTGGGTTCAATCCCTAGGTTGGGAAAATCCTCTGGAGATGGGAAAGGCTATGGACTCCAGCATTCTGGCCTGGAGAATTCCATGGACTATATAGTCCATGGGGTCACAAACAGTCAGACACGACTAAGCAACTTTCACTTTCACATGAGCCTTGGCTTCCCAGGGAGCAGAGTGGAAAAAACCCAACTGCCAATGCAGGAGATGCAAGAGATGTGGGTTCAGTTTGGGTCAGGAAAATCCCCTGAAGAAGGAAATGGCAACTCACTCCAGTATTCTTGCCTGGAAAATCTCATGAATAGAGGGGCCTTCTGGGCTAGAGTCTAGGGGGTCACGAAAAGTTGGATACAACTGAGCATGCAGGCATGCATAATAAACCACAATCTATGTTTATATTTATCAAATAAATTATTCACATTAAGAGAGTATGGAAAAAGATATGCTATGCAATAATAAAAGATTAATTTATCAGGACACTGAAGTTTAAATGTAACCAACAAAGCCTTAATGGGAATACCGAAAATTTTAACTACAGGGAAAAATTAATTCCACCAACACAGTAGAGATTTCAATGTATTCACTCAATTATTTTTTGGCATACAGTTAATATGCTGATCTACTTGGCATATATTCTTCATTAATCTACTGGTTTAAAGACCTTCTGATACAAGTGCATAAGGTTGGTAGGAGCAAGTTTCTTCATCATATTCATAAATGCCTTAGTTATTTCAAATATATATATTAGGGACACTTTGACTACCACCACAAAAACTATATTGGAATTAAAATAAGAATGGCATAGTATTTAGAATTTAATTAAAGAAATGTATATATTTTTATGAACATTGTACTTTTTTATATTTACTCAGTCATTTTATATCTTTCAGTAGGTTTTTTTTTTTTTTTTTTTTCCTGCAAAGGATTTGCTGAGCTTGGTTGGAAATATTCTTAGGAACTTAATGTATTTCATTGCCACTTTGAAAGGGATAATCTTTGTCATAACTATCCTTTTTCCATAGGATTGCTGCTGGCTGACACATAGCCCCAGAAAACTTCAACTTCTTATGCTGATTTGATTTAAGCAAGCCTACTAAACTCTCATTAATTCTAAGTTTGTCTGCAATTTTTCTCACATATCACATGCAAAAAATATATGAGCTACAAAAAACAGCAATTTTATTTTCTTTTATTACAACATATTTTTTGCACATTTCATTCCTATGACTTATTATTTTGTAACTGGAGTTTTGAAGCTCATTTCCCTTCTTTTACAATGCTACAGAAAGAAATGCTGATAGAAATGAACTGCTATTTCTGACTTCAATAGAAATATTTTTGAATTATTTTAAGGATGCAGCTTGGCTTTGGCTTTTGTGTACCCTGTCAGCTTAACAGCATTTCTTCATACCATTAGTTCTTTAAGAGAAATTTTGTAAATGACTGTTAAATTTCAGTGAATTTATATATATATATTAAGATAAAATGTGTAGGCTGTTTTCTGTTTTAAATGAGTTAAAATACTTTAAATTTTAAAACTCACTTCTTCTTGGGGAAATTCTATAATTTTTGCCGGTGTCAGCCGGCAAAGTCGATCAGGTCCTGAGAACGTGCACGGTGGGGCTGAGAAAAGAAACTGAAGCAAGAGACTACAACAAAGATGGGGTCGAGAGGTTCAGACACGTCTCCACGAAGGGACGCAGTCTGACACCAACTTTATTCAGCATCTTATATTTATACAGAAAAGCGTGAGAAAGACAAGACAGTTAATTTTTCTTGGTTGACCTATACATCTTACAAACAGTCACAAGAAATCTTGAGAGCATGGGAATGGCACCGTGTTATTATTTCTTACACCAGATAACATGTCTCTGTGCGTGGGAAGTTTGCACAGAACTCCAGGTGTCTGCAGTAAATAACCGCCTAATCTCTGGGGTGGGGGGACAGAGAGCTATGTTTGCAAACAAACCACCAAGGACTGAGGCAGCTCCCAAAGCTTGTGTCCTTCAGACAAAGGACCCAGTTCTCACGGGCAGCTCCCCACAATTTTAACATAATATTTTACGATTTTACATAAAAGAATTGCTAATTTTGTAAAACTTTTGAAAAATGTCTTTCTTTTTTCAAATTTAATAGTTAATATAATTATTTTGTTATCTTGCCATCTTTTGATCTGGAAAAAATGTTCACATAAGAAAAACTTGCTCAAATAATTCAATATTATTGGTGCTTTCCTCTCTTTTTTAGATTTCTACTTCCTATTAAGCGATTTTAGCTATTTGTGTTTTCCATAAACTTTACCATTTCATGTATCTTATCAAATATTTTGGAACAAAGCTTATCATTCACTTCATTACCTATATCTCTGTACCATTTTTCATTAATATTCATATATGTGTGTCTGAGTGTATATGGGTATGTGTTTGTGTGCACACATAACTTTGTTCTTGATGTACTCATCAGTATTTTGGAAATTTTGCAAATTTACTTTTCCTCAGAGCACTATTTCTTTGCTGTATTGATTCTCTTTGTGAATTTTAAAAACTTCATTATATGAGATCTTTTCTTGAAATGTTTTAATTCAATATACCTAAACTAAAATAGTTTAGTTTTAAAATAGGTCAGTTTTCATTCCGATCCCAAAGAAAAGCAATGCCAAAGAATGTTCAAACTACTGCAAAATTGCACTCATCTCACATGCTAGTAAAGTAATACTCAAAATTCTCCAAGCCAGGCTTCAGCAATATGTGAACTGTGAACTTCCTGATGTGCAAGCTGGTTTTAGAAAAGGCAGAGGAACCAGAGATCAAATGGCCAACATCCGCTGGATCAAGGAATAGGCAAGAGAGTTCCAAAAAACATCTATTTCTGCTTTATTGACTATGCCAAAGCCTTTGACTGTGTGGATCACAATAAACTGTGGGAAATTCTGAAAGAGATGGGAATATCAGGCCACCTGATCTGCCTCTTGAGAAATCTGTATGCAAGTCAGGAAGGAATATTTAGAACTGGACACGGACCAACAGACTGGTTCCAAATAGGAAAAGGAGTACGTCAAGGCTGTATATTGTCACCCTGCTTATTTAACTTAGATGCAGAGTACATCATGAGAAACGCTGGACTGGAAGAAACACAAGCTGGAATCAAGATTGCTGGGAGAAATATCAATAACCTCAGATATGCAGATGACACCACCCTTATGGCAGAAAGTGAAGAGGAACTCAAAAGCCTCTTGATGAAAGTGCAAGTGGAGAGTGAAAAAGTTGGCTTAAAGCTCAACATTCAGAAAATGAATATCATGGCATCTGGTCCCATCACTTCATGGGAAATAGATGGGGAAACAGTGGAAACAGTGTCAGACTTTATTTTGGGGGGCTCCAAAATCACTGCAGATGGTGACTGCAGCCATGAAATTTAAAGACACTTACTCCTTGGAAGGAAAGTTATGTCCAACCTAGATAGCATATTGAAAAGCAGAGACATAACTTTGCCAACAAAGGTCCGTCTAGTCAAGGCTATGGTTTTTCCAGTGGTCATGTATGGATGTGAGAGTTGGACTGTGAAGAAGGCTGAGCACCGAAGAATTGCTGCTTTTGAACTGTGGTGTTGGAGAAGACTCTTGAGAGTCCTTTGGACTGCAAGGAGATCCAACCTGTCCATTCTGAAGGAGATCAGCTCTGGGATTTCTTTGGAAGGAATGATGCATAAGCTGAAACTCCAGTACTTTGGCCACCTCATGCGAAGTGTTGACTCACTGGAAAAGACTCTGTTGCTCGGAGGGATTGGGGGCAGGAGGAGAAGGGGACGACAGAGGATGAGATGTCTGGATGGTATAACTGACTCGATGGACATGAGTTTGAGTGAACTCCGGGAGTTAGTGATGGACAGGGAGGCCTGGCGTGCTGCGGCATGGGGTCACAAAGAGTCAGACACGACTGAGTGACTGAACTGAACTGAAACTAAAATAAGCCTCATAAAATGTTTACTTGAGATTTTTAACATTTATTTTCCCTCCTCTCTCTCTCTCTCTCTCTCTATCTATATATATATATATAAATATATACAGAGAGTTTTCCTGCACTTCAAAAATAAAGTTTAGGTAGTTTTTTAATATAAATATTTTTAATATCTATAAACTGAAGATAATAAAATTTTAAATTATTCAGAAGCATTTTGCAGGTTTTCCTTTATATAGTTTTATTTTTACTTGCAACATTGTATGATGCCCATTATAACGTCTCTTTGTCTCATAGATTATGTATTTAGAAATGTGTTTTTAATTTCCAAATATATGTGTTTAAAAATTTACCATGTTTTTATCTCTGTTATATTCTGATTACAGAATTTGGTCTGGATGATATCATTTTGTTCATTTTATTATTACCCACCTTAAGGAATATCATGATGTCATTTTTTAAATATTTAACATATGTCATACTGACATATTTTTTTCCTAAGAATTGTGGCTATAAGCCTTTCCATAATACATGCTTTGTAAATAATTTCCTGGAGTATGTGGTTTGTTTTTTCATTGTCTCAATGATGTCTCTTCAAGAGTAAAAGATTTTCGAATGTATAATTTTTGAATTGATTTTACTTTTAAAAACCTCATATACTGAGATCTGATCACAAATAAAAATTATATACATATACATATTTGATGTATGTATACTTTTGAAGTGATCATTACATAATTTACTGTGCTATTTCATTTAGTGTCTAAAAACTGATTTCTCAAATTTACCAATATTCACTTCTACATTGTCTTCTAGGTATTTTATATTATACAACTATGTCTTGTCAAGACTTTGGAGGGTCAGCAATATTACACTACTTGCAAGCTAACAAGTTTGCATGCTGTAGATTCATTTTGATACCATAAATATTTAGAAAAGAAAGATGCATCAATCCTTATTTTGAACTTTCATTCTTTTTCTAACATCAGAAATATAGTTCATACATTGAATGTTTAAGGTTATTTGAGTTGTCATGATTATGAAATGTTAAAATATGTCTCATGGAGAAAAGTCAACTGTTTCACTTTTAAAACTGAAAGAAAAAATAATTCTCAAATTTATTTTTTGACAAGAACAATATGAGATCTCAAGCACCAAACCAAAGCACAAAATCAGAACAGAAGAAGCTACATACATTTGTGTGGTACATACATACCACAGACTTCAGAATATTGACTTCCAAAATCTTATACTGACTGGAAACATGCTTGATATGAAGTAAGCTCTAGTTCTTGGATATTAGTTAAATGGGAGTATGGTGTGGCTATTGGAGAATGTAGAATTATTCAGGTCTTACTGGGAATTAGGACATCAAATGATCCCCAGGGCTTAAAGAAGACACACCTGGTCTTCCTATGTGATATTGCATGGCCACAGTATCCATTGGAGGACGGTGAACAGTGGCCACTTGGAGGGTCTCTTAAGTATAATACTGTTCTACAATTAGACCGGTTCTGTAAGGAACAAGGGAAATGGGTAGAAGTAACATGGCACCCCACTCCAGTACTCTTGCCTGGAGAGTCCCATGAATGGAGGAGCCTGGTGGGCTGTAGTCCATGGGGTCGCTAAGAGTCAGACATGACTGAGCGACTTCCCTTTCACTTTTCACTTTCATGCATTGGAGAAGGAAATGGCAACCCACTCCAGTGTTCTTGCCTGGAGAATCCCAGGGACAGGGGAGCCTGGTGGGCTTTCGTCTATAGGGTCGCACAGAGTCGGACACAACTGAAGCGACTTAGCAGTAGCAGCAGCAGGACATCAAATATAGGGAAAACACAGCTGGATACTTCTATTTTAAAAATTCTTAGTAAATACTATTAACTCTGACTTGATACATATGCATACACAATTTAGTAAAAATTATAGATGATAAGAGAGAATCACTGTGTTGTTATTGTTTAGTCACTAAGTCTTATCTGGTATAATGAGATATACCACTTCTTTGCGACACCATGGACTGTAGTCTGTCAGGCTCCTCTATCCATAGGTTTTTCCAGGTAAGAATACTGGAATGGTTTGCCATTTCCTTCTCCAGGAGATCTTCCCATGCCAGGGATCTAACCCACACTTCCTGATTGGCAGGTGGATTCTTTACTTCTGAGCCACCAAGAAGTGTGTATATGTATATGTATGTATGTATATATATATATATATATATATATATGATATGATACACATTTCAGGTTAAGTTGCCTTATAATGGGCCTTAATGGATCTTTAGTTCTATGTCCTTTAATTTGAAAAAGATAGATGGCACAGTCTCTCTTAATTCTTTCGCGGAAAAAAGCTTAATGGAATCTAAATACATTTCATCATATGGATTTGCAACAATACTCTTTAAGGAATTAAGAGTCCAGCATGAAAACCAAGAATATCTTGCTATTATAGGAATACACGGGTTAACTTGTCATATATATCACATTATGGAAAGTGGAAATATATATTAACACTTAAGAATGACAGACCTTCAAACACCTTTGTCCTTACCTAATGTACCAAAATGAAATTTAAGTATCTGCCCGGAGCCGGCGTGAGGACCTCCACCCGTGGCAAACGTCATGAGGAAGAAGGCTCGACATACGCAAAGGCGGGATCAAGCCTCAGGAGTCCCCCTGGAAATTCTCGAGCATCTGCCCACAAAACCAGAGTCTGCCTACTTTACTACTTTGCGCTCTCACCTACACCTCTGACTTTACAGGGGGCTGTCCCCCACCACATCTTTCAGAAAAGGAGTTAACTTAGAGCTCCAGTTAATAATAATTCCTGGGTGTGACAGGAGTGTTTTAACCTACAAACTCCTCTGAAGGTTCTCTAGCCTACCTGACAGGCTTGTCCGGCCACATGTGATTGCTCACAGCCTCCCAACCGTGAGAGGCAGGAGATGCTTTAAACCTTCTAAAAACAGGTTCTTTAGAGAAGTTAGAAAACTATTAACATAAGTATAGTGGACTGATTAGAAATTGTATTGGTGAAGGGTTTTTCATTTGTTGAGCCAGTGTTTACTGCTAAGTCTCCACATCTCCTGCCCTTATACACATTAATGAATATATAGAAGAAATAAGTATTAACCTTTGATATTAATCACGTTAGACCTTAGGCTAAGCAAATTATTTCCTTAATTAAAACCCACTACACCCTCACCCTATAGAAATGTAACTTTATCTGGTACTTTTGGAAGGTAGCATCTGTTTTAAAAATAATCACCCCTGGAGAAATAAGTGTTCTGGTTGACTGACCACTGTCACAAGGAGAGGGTCATAAATTGTCAGCAGGCCCCCTGGCCAAAAGATGATGTAACACCCCTAAGACCTCTGTATACATTTGTATGAAGCACCTGACTTTAATAAAAGTCAGGACTGCTGACCCCGCGTGACTTTTGTATAACATCTCAGTGTATAAAAACAGACCCTGGAAAAATTAAAAAATGGGATCAGTTCCTCAAAAGACTGGTCTCCGCATGTCGTTCTCTCTCTCAAACTCTGGCTGAGTTTCCATCTGGAGCACAGAGCCCACCAAGCTTACTAATTTTGCCTGGGCTTCTAAGATACGACCGGGGAGGCCTCAGTGTCTCCTCTCCTTCGGGAGAATGGAAGGATGCCTGAGGCCTACGTAAGTGGTGCAAACTTCTTGTCTTGAAGTTTTATTAGCTTTCCACGTAAACCAAGCTATTCAGCCTCTTTTCTCCACTGAATTTTCTTACTGAGCTATCCTCATTCTATTACTCTTTATATCTCTAATTAACATCTAATTAAAGCCAGTGTATTCGCCAATGCCGTCTCCCCTTTGAACTCCCTGGATCAGCTGGGGCTGGACCTTGGCAAGTATCTCCTATTTTAACCTGCAAATATTGTTTTTGACTTTAGTGATAATTTTCTGGATGCATTACCATTGAGGTTTGCATAACATAATCTTACAAAAGAAAGCATAACAAAGGTTGTTCAAATTACATCAACATTTTAATTAATCCAAAGGAGTTTCTGGGTTTTACAAATATATCAATTTTTATAACTTGATTACATTAAAATATACTCAAGTTGCTGTTACCAATACAGTCTCTTGACCTCCTTAATAAAATGATAAAAACTGACTTGTATGTATTATTTTGCTTTCTAAGTATGCTATAGCTTGCACAACAGAACACTAACTATGTTGTACATAATCTAGTACTACAATCATATACAATTTTGGATGATGACAGATCACTAACACATCACATTAATTTTTTTCTCTGTGAGTACCTGTAGGTAAATCATAAATCAATCCTTTTAGAATACTGGAGGCATTATTTTCTCAAGTCAACATATCTTAGGGCAAATAAGATTTCTGCACTTGTTAAGCTGATTGATCTTGATTATTATTACTTGATAGGACTATGAGAGAAGTATATAAAGTATGAATGAAATCCCATGAAGCATTGATTAATACAACCAGGTCATGTAATAAAAATCGATATGCAATTGGAACCCCTCAATACAGAAAAGGAAAAGGACTGCAGTAGACAGATGCTTTGGGAGAAGGCAATGGCACCCCACTCCAGTACTCTTGCCTGGAAAATCCCATAGATGGAGGAGCCTGGTAGGCTTCAGTCCATGGGGTCGCTAAGAGTCGGACACGACTGAATGACTTCACTTTCACTTTTAACTTTTATGCATTGGAGAAGGAAATGGCAACCCACTCCATTATTCTTGCCTGGAGAATCCCAGGGATGGGGGAGCCTGGTGGGCTGCCGTCTATGGGTTCACACAGAGTCAGGCATGACTGAAGCGACTTAGCAGCAGCAGTAGCAGCAGCAGACAGATGCTTTAGAAGAATGGCTTCCCTGGTAGCTCAGCTGATAAAGAATTAGCCTATAAGTACGGGAGACCCCAGTTCAATTTCTTGGATGGGAAGATCCCCTGGAGGATGGATAGGCTACCCACTCCAATATTCTTTGGCTTCTCTGGTGGCTCAGATAGTAAAGAATCCACATACAATGCAGGATACCTGGGTTTGATCCCTGGATTGGGAAGATACCCTGGAGAGGGGATGGCTACTCACTCCAGTATTCGGGCCTGGAGAATTCCTTGGACAGAGGAGCCTGGCAGGCTACAGTCCATGGAGTGGCAAAGAGTCAAACACAACTTAGCAACTTTCACTTTAGGAGAATACTTTTGGAACCAAGACCCAAGCAAGGAACCAAACCAGACAAGGTATTGGCCAAAAACGAAAAAAATATAAGGTGAGTAATGGAAGAAGGAAATTATAAATGCTAGCTACAATGTGACAAATTGCACCAATAATAATGTAAGAGTTATGGGTATATATTCCCGATTGTGATACATACACACCTGTATGTATTTGATTATTTTCTAATTTTATGCTTCTCTGTCACACTCCGTACAGTAATAGAAATATGTTAAAATATAGTAGCTTCAAGCAACTTCAAACAATATCTTAAACCTATAAGAAAGCCTAGCACTATGAAATTATTCATTGTTAATCTAAGACTGTATTTTCCTCATTTCTTTTTTCTCACAAGGTTGTTTCTAAAACATATAGCTTAGAGTCTTCTCTTTATACATTCCTTACAATGTAGAAATAAGCATAATACATTGAGAGTTTTAAGAAATAGTTATTTGAAAAATTATATATTACTAGCAATAGAATATTTTAGTGTATAAACATTTATAGATAGAGCTTAAAATTAAAATACATAACTTTGATATTAGCATCATTATATCAGTGATAGAATTAAGAAACTCTTTAATTTCAAATAGGTTTATGATAGAGACAGTCATGATGTGTTTAAAGAAAATCTAGGCAAAGTAATCTGAGGGTTAAGATAAAATACATACAAGGAGGTCCAAAAGAGTAGCCAATAGATGACACATCAGATGCTATCCAACAAAGAGATACTCTAGGACCATACATTATACTAATATTTGGCAGGCAACTGGAATCAAAGACCACTGGCTGTAAATAACAAGATATTCCCCTCTGGTGGAACTCAATAAAATAATTTCCAACAGGAACAACTTCCCACTGCTGTCATCTTGGAGTAATGGAACCACCTCCTGGGTCTGGCACTTATTTACCTGGATAGTCCATGATTCCAGTTATGAAACTGGGGCTCAAGTATAAATTTAAAAGACTCCATACTTTAAAAAAATGATAACTCTTGTTATATCTGATGTTTGATAGGAACTTCGTTGACATGATTCTTCCAAATTAAAAAAAATAATGTTTTCAATTAAATATTAATTTACACTTAGTACAAACACACTTTTATAATCAGTGGTCTCATAATCTGTGCTTTGTTTAAATTTTCAATCACAACTCAAATGGATTAGTCTGTGACAACTGAAGAAATCAGGAGTCACAAAGGTAGGGTAATTTAGAAAGTAGGACAGGAAAAATAGGAAACAGCTTCTTGGAGGAAAAAAGAGCATTTTCTCCTGTTTTCTGAATAGAATATATTCACCCTAATTTTCTTTACTTTGTAATGATTTTTTTCAATTGAGTTTTCAGAATATAGTGTGATAGTTTTTGGGAAAAAAAAAATCTAGCTCTATTATAAAACAAAGATATATTGCAAAGCACATTAGTTTCCTAATTGTTAAGTACTATGCTTATGATAATTTATTTTTATTACAATATCTCTCTGATACAATTATTTAAGTAACCTAGTTCAAAGATAAGTACTAAGAAAAAACACTTTTGCTTACCTTGATATCTATCCCTTCCTGTCATTTAGATGAGGGATTTTGTGCATCTTAGTAAAATTATGAAACTCTTAGTTTGATCTCTCAGGGATAATGCCTTATTAAATATAACTCCCAAATATGAAATCTTTGGGCTGACATTTTCTTTGCAGAAGGATTTTGTCCAAGACATAATTTCTCAGGATATGTAAGTTACAGCAATAATCTTTTGGTTAAATAAGCCAGCAAAGATATGGTAAAGGAAATTTACCAATATAATGTTCTATTTTATGTTGCTTTCTGAGTTAGAATATTTTATACCATTGAACAATGTATACAATTGTGTTAAATGTGAAAAACTAATTAACTTTTATTTTTATAAAGTCAATTGAATGTGAAGGGTCTTTAATGCTAGGCCCAGGTTATTTTAGACTATAAACTATATTATTCCCCAATGATTACTTAATTGACAATTATTATTGAGGAAAATGACAGCAGGAGCAAAGGGAAGATTATCTGTCAATAGATGACTTCATATGCTATGGAGAAGCTTATTTAAACTCAGTGACAATTGTTCTGAAATTGAAGGTCAAGTCATTTCTGCCACAAACTAAGTGGTACAGAGTGATTGACAGCTTGATAGATAATAAGACAGTTTCTAAGCTACAGTGCTTTATATGGTGAGGAATTAAGACCTTTGGGGACTCTGCTGTTGGAGATCACACATTCATCTAGGAAGATTCTTAAAACTGTTGGTCCAAGAAATTTCTCTACATCTATCTGAATCTTAATGTGTTTGGGTACAAACAGCATTTTGAGGGATATATTTATCTTTCAATATTAATGACCATGATATTTCATGTCATTACTCTGTTTACTTATTCTGTCAAATGATAATGTCTACCATCTTAAATTGGGCTTTTGTTTGCTTGTTTGTTTCTTCTTTTACAGTCTTATATTGTTAATGTACAGTTATATTTTTAAAAAGCATAACAAGTATGTATATGGAGAAAGAAGAGTGGAGTTGTGTATATAGCAAGGCAGCAAGAACAACCAGAGGCTCCATGTCTTCACATGTAAAAAGCAAATGTCATATATATTCATTAATATATTATTTTTTTTCTCTTTATGACTTACTTCACTCTGAATAATAGGCTCTTGGTTCATCTACCTCATAGAATTGGGGACGGAGAAGGCAATGACAACACACTCCAGTACTCTTGCCTGGAAAATCCCATGGATGGAAGAGCCTGGTAGGCTGCAGTCCATGGGGTCGCTAAGAGTTGGACACAACTGAGCGACTTCACTTTCACTTTTCACTTTCATGCATTGGAGAAGGAAATGGCAACCCACTCCAGTGTTCTTGCCTGGAGAATCCCAGGGACCGGGGAGCCTGGTGGGCTGCTGTCTATGGGGTCACACAGAGTTGGACATGACTGAAGCGACTTAGCAGCAGTAGCAGCAGAATTGGGGAAGGAGAGGATGGGATGAATGGAGAGAGGAGCATTGAAATATGTACATTACTATATGTAAAAATAGATAGCCGATGGTAATTTGCTGTATGATACAAAGGACTCAAATCTTGTTTTCTGTGGTACCCTAGAGGGGTAGAATGAGGTGGGATGTGAGAGTGAGATTCAGGAGGGAGGGTACATATATATGACTATGGATGATTCATGTTGATTACAGCAGAAACCAACACAATATTGTAAACCTGCTGCTGCTGCTAAGTCACTTTAGTCGTGTCCGACTCTGTGCGACCCCACAGATGGCAGCCCACCAGGCTCCCCCGTCCCTGGGATTCTCCAAGCAAGAACACTGGAGTGGGTTGCAATTGCCTTCTCTGATTGTAAACCTAGTATCCTCCAATTAAAAATAAATAATATTTTTTTAAAAAGCAAATATCATTACACATTAGTCAGCTAAGATAGAATTCAAGTGAGATTGTATATCTAATATTACAAGCTCTTAATTAAATTATATAGGATTTAAATGTTAAAAGTTTGGGGACTTCCCTGGTGGCTTAGACCATGGAGAGTCTGCCTACAATGCAGGAGACTCAGGTTCAGTCTCTGGTCAGTAAGAGTCACTGGAGAAGGGAATGGCAACCCATTCCAGTATTCTTGCCAGGAGAATTCCATGGACAGTGGAGCCTCATGGGCTACAGTACATGGGGTCACAAAGAGTCAGACACAGATGCAACTGAGTGGTTAGAAGTTTAGAAAATACTAGAAAAATAGCCCAGTTTATGCTTCTTAGTTTTACAGATTGGATTCATTTATAATAGAACTGTGTCTCTGTTTACCATTGTAGTTTAATCTTAAAGGCAATGAGACAGCCATGATAACTTAGAATAATAGGAAAAAACTTTAAAGTAGTTTCATTAACTTTATCCTGGAAACATCTATTATGTTTTACTTATATTGGTTCATTACTTTTCAATTTGTTGTTGATTTTGAATTCATAAGCTTGCTAAGACTGGTTAAAATCTGTAAGTTTTTCTAAAAGAAATGATTTCTAAAAATTTGAAATCAACTGATTGACAGTAGATAACAAATTTTTGAGAAATTTAGTTCATGCATATATTTTTCTCTCAAGAAAGAAAATATATTAAATATGGAACACAAGAAAATATAATTTGTGTTTTGAATATATTTTAACAAATCCCATTTTTCCAAAGAAAGAGTTTAAAATAAAATAGGCAGGCAATAACTTTTTAAATACATTTCCATAAAGAAAGAATCAATAATTTGGATTTCATTAAAGTTAAAAACGTATTCCCTGCAAAAGACAATGTCAAGAACATGAAAAGACAAGCCACAGACTGGCAGAAAATACTTTTAAAAGTTATATCTCATAAAAGGAGTATTATTCAAAATATACAAAACACTTAAAACTCAGTAATAAGAATATAAATAGCAGCTAAAAGTTGAGCCAAAGACCTGTACAGAGACCTCAAAAAGAATATACAGATGGCAAATAAGCTTATGAATACATGCCCCACCTCATATGTCATTCAGATCAGATCAGATCAGTCGCTCGGTCATGTCCGACTCTTTGCCATCCCATGAACTGCAGCACGCCAGGCCTCCCTGTCCATCACCAACTCCCGGAGTTCACTCAGACTCACGTCCTTCGAGTTAGTGATGCCATCCAGCTATCTCATCCTCTGGCGTCCCCTTCTCCTCCTGCCCCCAATCCCTCCCAGCATCAGAGTCTTTTCCAATGAGTCAACTCTTTGCATGAGGTGGCCAAAGGACTGGAGTTTCAGCTTTAGCATCATTCCTTCCAAGGAAATCCCAGGGCTGATCTCCTTCAGAATGGACTGGTTGGATCTCCTTGCAGTCCAAGGGACTCTCAAGAGTCTTCTCCAACACCACAGTTTAAAAGCATCAATTTTTCGGTGCTCAGCCTTCTTCACAGTCCAACTCTCACATCCATACATGACCACTGGAAAAACCAAAGCCTTGACTAGATGAACTTTTGTTGGCAAAGTAATGTCTCTGCTTCTGAATATGCTATCTAGGTTGGTCATAACTTTCCTTCCAAGGAGTAAGTGTCTTTAAATTTCATGGCTGCAGTCACCATCTGCAGTGATTTTGGAGCCCCAAAAAATAAAGTCTGACACTGTTTCCACTGTTTCCCCATCTATTTCCCGTGAAGTGATGGGACTGGATGCCATGAGCTTTAAGCCAACTTTTTCACTCTCCACTTGACTTTCATCAAGAGGCTTTTTAGTTGCTCTTCACTTTCTGCCATAAGGGTGGTGTCATCTGCATATCTGAGGTGATTGATATTTCTCCCAGCAATCTTGATTCCAGTTTGTGTTTCTTCCAGTCCAGCATTTCTCATGATGTACTCTGCATATAAGTTAAACAGGGTGACAATATACAGCTCTGACATACTCCTTTTCCTATTTGTAACCAGTCTGTTGGTCCATGTCCAGTTCTAACTGTTACTTCCTGACCTGCATACAAATTTCTCAAGAGGCAGATCAGGTGGTCTGGTATATCTCTTTCAGAATTTTCCACAGTTTATTGTGATCCACAAAGTCAAAGGCTTTGGCATAGTCAATCAAGCAGAAATAGATGTTTTTCTGGAACTCTCTTGCTTTTTCCATGATCCAGCGGATGTTGGCAATTTGATCTCTGGTTCCTCTGCCTTTTTTAAAATCAGCTTGAACGTCAGGAAGTTCAGAGGTCACATATTGCTGAAGCCTGGCTTGGAGAATTTTGAGCATTACTTTACAAGCGTGTGAAATGAGTGCAATTGTGCGGTAGTTTGAACATTCTTTGGCATTGCCTTTCTTTGGGATGGGAATGAAAACTGACCTTTTCGAGTCCTGTGGTCACTGCTGAGTTTTCCAAATTTGCTGGCATATTGAGTGCAGCACTTTCACAGCATCATCTTTCAGGATTTGGAATAGCTCAATTGGAATTCTATCACCTCTACTAGCTTTGTTCGTAGTGATGCTTTCTAAGGCCCACTTGACTTCACATTCCAGGATGTCTGGCTCTAGGTCAGTGATTACACCATCGTGATTATCTGGGTTGTGAAGATCTTTTTTGTACAGTTCTTCTGTGTATTCTTGCCATCTCTTCTTAATATCTTCTGCTTCTGTTAGGTCCATACCATTTCTGTCCTTTATCGAGCCCATCTTTGCATGAAATGTTCCTTTGGTATCTCTGATTTTCTTGAAGAGATCTCTAATCTTTCCCATTCTGTTGTTTTCCTCTATTTCTTTGCACTGATCACTGAAGAAGGCTTTCTTATCTCTTCTGGCCATTCTTTGGAACTCTACATTTAGATGTTTATATCTCTCCTTTTCTCCTTTGCTTTTCGCTTCTCTTCTTTTCACAGCTATTTGTAAGGCCTCCCCAGACAGCCTTTTTGCTTTTTTGCATTTCTTTTCCATGGGGATGGTCTTGACCCCTGTCTCCTGTACAATGTCAAGAACCTCATTCCATAGTTCATCAGGCACTCTGTCTATCAGATCTAGGCCCTTAAATCTATTTCTCATTTCCACTGTATAATCATAAGGGATTTGATTCAGGTCATACCTGAATGGTCTAGTGGTTTTCCCTACTTTCTTCAATTTCAGTCTGAATTTGCCAATAAGGAGTTCATGGTCTGAGCCACAGTCAGCTCCTGGTCTTGTTTTTGCTGACTGTATAGAGCTTCTCCATCATTGGCTGCAAAGAATATAATCAATCTGATTTCGGTGTTGACCATCTTGTGATGTCCATGTATAGAGTCTTCTCTTGTGTTGTTGGAAGAGGGTGTTTGTTATGACCAGTGCATTTTCTTGGCAAAACTGTATTAGTCTTTGCCCTGCTTCATTTCGTATTCCAAGGCCAAATTTGCCTGTTAGTCCAGGTGTTTCTCAGAGAAGGCAATGGCACCCTATTCCAGTACTCTTGCCTGGAAAATCCCATGGAGGGAGGAGCCTGGTAGGCTGAAGTCCATGGGGTCAGGAAGAGTCAGACATGACTGAGTGACTTCATTTTCACTTTTCACTTTCATGCATTGGAAAAGGAAATGGCAACCCACTCCAGTGTTCTTGCCTGGAGAATCCCAGGGACGGGGGAGCCCGGTGGGCTGCCATCTGTGAGGTCACACAGAGTCGGACACAACTGAAGTGACTTAGCAGCAGCAGCAGCAGCAGCCAGGTGTTTCTTGACTTCCTCCTTTTGCATTCCAGTCCCCTAAATGAAAAGGACATCTTTTTTGAGTGTTAGTTCTAAAAGGTCTTGGAGGTCTTCATAGAACTGTTCAACTTCAGCTTCTTAAGTGTTACTGATTGGGGCCTAGACTTGGATTACTGTGATAGTGAATGGTTTGCCTTGGAAACGAACAGAGATCATTCTGTCGTGTTTGAGATTGCATCCAAGTACTGCATTTTGGACTCTTTTGTTGACCATAATGGCTACTTATTTTCTTCTGAGGGATTCCTGCCTGCAGTAGTAGATATAATGGTCATCTGAGTTAAATTCACCCATTCCAGTCCATTTCAGTTCGCTGATTCCTAAAATGTCAACATTCACTCTTGCCATCTCTTGTTTGACCACTTCCAATTTGCCTTGATTCATGGACCTGACATTCCAGGTTCCTATGCAATATTGCTCTTTATAGCATCGGACCTTGCTTCTATCACCAGTCACATCCACAGCTGGGTATTCTTTTTGCTTTGGCTCCATCCGTTCATTCTTTCTGGAGTTATTTCTCCACTGATCTCCGGTAGCATATTGGGCACCTACTGACCTGGGGAGTTCCTCTTTCAGTATCCTATCATTTTGCCTTTTCATACTGTTCATGGGGTTCATTAGGAAAATCCAAATTAAAACAACAAAGTAAAATAACACCTCACGACTAATAGACTGGACAAAATTCACAACATAGACAACACCAAATGCAGTGAGGATGTCAAACAACAAGACTTCTCATTGATTACTGGTAAAAATGCAAAATACTACAGCCACTTTGGAAGACAGTTGGTAAATTCTTACAAAAATAAATATACTCTTATTGTATGATCTAATACTATGTTCCTTGTTACCTCCCAAAATACTTGAAAGCTTATGTCCATATGAAAATTTACACATAGATGTTTACAGTATCTTTATTCACAATTGCCAAAACATGAAAGCAACAAAGATGTCCTTCAATAAGTGAACTGATAAATAAACTGTGGTGCATCCAGTCAGTGGAATATTATTCAGTGCTAAAAGGAAGCGATGAAAGTGAAAGAGGAGAGTGAAAAAGTTGGCTTAAAGCTCAACATTCAGAAAACAAAGATCATGGCATCTGGTCTTGTCACTTCATGGAAAAATAGATGGGGGAACAGTGGAAACAGTCGCTGACTTTATGTTTTGGGGTTCCACAATCAATGCAGAAGGTGACTGCAGCCATGAAATTAAAAGACGCTTACTCCTTGGAAGGAAAGTTATGACCAACCTAGTGAGTGAAGTCAAGTCGCTCAGTCGTGTCTGACTCTTTGCGACCCCATGGACTGTAGCTTATCAGGCTCCTCCATCCATGGGATTTTCCAGGCAAGAGTGCTGGAGTGGAATACCATTTCCTTCTTCAGGGGATCTTCCCAACCTAGGAATTGAACCCAGGTTTCCTGCATTGCAGGCAAACGCTTTACCATCTGAGCCACCAGGGAAGCCAGCCTATGACCAACCTAGACAGCATATTGAAAAGCAGAGACATTACTTTGCCAACAGAGGTCCGTCTAGTCAAGGCTATGGTTTTTCCAGTAGTCATGTATGGATGTCGGAGAAGGCAATGGCACCCCACTCCAGTACTCTTGCCTGGAAAATCCCATGGACAGAGGAGCCTGGTAGGCTGCAGTCTATGTATGGATGTGAGAGTTGGACTATAAAGAAAGCTGAGTGCCAAAGAACTGATGCTTTTGAACTGTGGTGTTGGAGAAGACTCTTGAGAGTCCCTTGGACTGCAAAGAGATCCAACCAGTCAATATTAAAGGAAATCAGTCCTGAATATTCATTGGAAGGATTGATATTGAAAGTGCAACTCCAATACTTTGGCCACGTGATGCGAAGAACTGACTCATTTGAAAAGACCCTGATGCTGGGAAAGATTGAAGGCAGGAGGAAAATGGGACAACTGAGAAGGAGATGGTTGGATGGCATCACCGACTCAATGGACGTGAGTTTGAGCAAGCTCCAGGAGTTGGTGATGGACAGAGAAGCCTGGTGTGCTGCATTCCAAGGGGTCACAAAGAGTCTGACACAACTGAGCAACTGAACTGAACTGAAAAGGAAGTGAACTATCAAAGTAGGAACAGATATACAGAAAACTTAAAACATGTATAGCTAAGTGAAAGAAGCCATTCTGAAGAGGTTACATACTATATGATTCTACCAACATGACATTCTCGAAATGAGATAGTACATAGATTTATGGTTTCAAGAATTTAAGAGGTGATATGGAGAGATAGTGGAGAAGGCAATGGCACCCCACTCCAGTACTCTTGCCTGGAAAACCCCATGGACAGAGGAGCCTGGTAGGCTGTAGTCCATGGTGTCGCTAAGAGTCTGACACGACTGAGCGACTTCACTTTCACTTTTCACTTTCATGCATTGGAGAAGGAAACGGCAACTCACTCCAGTGTTTTTGCCTGGAGAATCCCAGGGACAAGGGAGCCTGGTGGGCTGCCGTCTATGGGGTCACACAGAGTTGGACACGACTGAAGTGACTTAGCAGCAAGGAGAGATGGTTAGGTGTAGCACATAGTGGTTTTAGAGTAGTGAATTTATGATACTATAACTATGAATAAATACATGCTATTATACATTTGTCAAAACCTATGAAATGTACAACATCAATAATGGCATGTAATGTAAAACTTAAACTTTGGCTTATAATGAATTTTCAATGTAGGTTTATCATTTTAATAAATGCATTACTCTGATGGGGGATGTTGACAATTGGAGACACTATGCATGTTTAGAGTAAGGGGGTTTTAGAAAATCTCTGCACCTTCTGACTAATATTGCTGTGGACCTAAAATTTCTCTTTAAAAAAGTTTATAAAAATATACACATTGCCAAGAACCCAAGTATTTTTTTTTAATTTTATTTTCTTTTTAAACTTTACATAATTGTATTAGTTTTGCCAAATATCAAAATGAATCCACCACAGGTATATATGTGTTCCCCATCCTGAACCCTCCTCCCTCCTCCCTCCCCATACCATCCCTCTGGGTCGTCCCAGTGCACTAGCCCTAAGCATCCAGTATCGTGCATCGAACCTGGACTGGCAACTCGTTTCATACATGATATTTTACATGTTTCAAAGCCATTCTTCCAAATCTTCCCACCCTCTCCCTCTCCCACAGAGTCCATAAGACTGTTCTATACATCAGTGTCTCTTTTGCTGTCTCATACACAGGGTTATTGTTACCATCTTTCTAAATTCCATATATATGCCTTAGTATACTGTATTGGTGTTTTTCTTTCTGGCTTACTTCACTCTGTATAATAGGCTCCAGTTTCATCCACCTCATTAGAACTGATTCAAATGTATTCTTTTTAATGGCTGAGTAATACTCCATTGTGTATATGTACCACTGCTTTCTTATCCATTCATCTGCTGATGGACATCTAGGTTGCTTCCATGTCCTGGCTATTATAAACAGTGCTGCGATGAACATTGGGGTACACGTGTCTCTTTCCCTTCTGGTTTCCTCAGTGTGTATGCCCAGCAGTGGGATTGCTGGATCATAAGGCAGTTCTATTTCCAGTTTTTTAAGGAATCTCCACACTCTTCTCCATAGTGGCTGTACTAGTTTGCATTCCCACCAACAGTGTAAGAGGGTTCCTTTTTCTCCACACCCTCTCCAGCATTTGTTATTTGTAGACTTTTGGATAGCAGCCATTCTGACTGGTGTGAAATGGTACCTCATAGTGGTTTTGATTTGCATTTCTCTGATAATGAGTGATGTTGAGCATCTTTTCATATGTTTGTTAGCCATCTGTATGTTTTCTTTGGAGAAATGTCTATTTAGTTCCTTGGCCTGTTTTTTGATTGGGTCATTTATTTTTCTGGAGTTGAGCTGTAGAAGTTCCTTGTATATTTTTGAGATTAGTTGTTTGTCAGTTGCTTCATTTGCTATTATTTTCTCCCATTCTGAAGGCTGTCTTTTCACCTTGCTAACAGTTTCCTTCGATGTGCAGAAGCTTTTAAGGTTAATTAGGTCCCATTTGTTTATTTTTGCTTTTATTTTCAATATTCTGGGAGGTGGGTCATAGAAGGTCCTGCTGTGATGTATGTCAGAGACTGTTTTGCTTATGTTCTCCTCTAGGAGTTTTATAGTTTCTGGTCTTATGTTTAGATCTTTAATCCATTTTGAGTTTATTTTTGTGTATGGTGTTAGAAAGTGTTCTAGTTTCATTCTTTTACAAGTCGTTGACCAGATTTCCCAGCACCACTTGTTAAAGAGATTGTCTTTAAACCATTGTATATTCTTGCCTCCTTTGTCAAAGATAAGGTGTCCATAGGTGCGTGGATTTATCTCTGGGCTTTCTATTTTGTTCCATTGATCTATATTTCTGTCTTTGTGCCAGTATCATACTGTCTTGATAACTGGCTTTGTAGTAGAGCCTGAAGTCAGGTAGGTTGATTCCTCCAGTTCCATTCTTCTTTCTCAAGATCGCTTTGGCTATTTGAGTTTTTTTGTATTTCCATACAAATTGTGAAATTATTTGTTCTAGCTCTGTGAAGAATACTGTTGGTAGCTTGATAAGGATTGCATTGAATCTATAAATTGCTTTGGGTAGTATACTCATTTTCACTATATTGATTCTTCCAATCCATGAACATGGTATATTTCTCCATTAGTGTCCTCTTTGATTTCTTTCACCAGTGTTTTATAGTTTTCTATATATAGGTCTTTAGTTTCTTTAGGTATATATATTCCTAATTATTTTATTTTTTCCATTGCAATGGTGAATGGAATTGTTTCCTTAATTTCTCTTTCTGTTTTCTCATTATTAGTGTATAGGAATGCAAGGGATTTCTGTGTGTTGATTTTATATCCTGCAACTTTACTATAGTCATTGATTAGTTCTAGTAATTTTCTGGTGGAGTCTTTAGGGTTTTCTATGTAGAGGATCATATCATCTGCAATAGATGCAAAAATCCTTAACAAAATTCTAGCAATCAGAATCCAACAAAACATTAAAAAGATCATACACCACGACCAAGTGGGCTTTATCCCCGGGATGCAAGGATTCTTCAATATCCGCAAATCAATCAATGTAATACACCACATTAACAAATTGAAAAACAAAAACCATATGATTATCTCAATAGATGCAGAGAAAGCCTTTGACAAAATTCAACATCCATTTATGACAAAAACTCTCCAGAAAGCAGGAATAGAAGGAACATACCTCAACATAATAAAAGCTATATGACAAACCCACAGCAAACATTATCCTCAATGGTGAAAAATTGAAAGCATTTCCTCTAAAGTCAGGAACAAGACAAGGGTGCCCACTTTCACCATTACTATTCAACATAGTTTTGGAAGTTTTGGCCACAGCAATCAGAGCAGGAAAAGAAATAAAAGGAATCCAAATTGGAAAAGAAGAAGTAAAACTCTCACTATTTGCAGATGAACCCAAGTATTTTTAAAATGTAAGGAGTAAAACCCTAAAATGCAAGGAGTAAAACTTTTATTACCTGGGAAGAGTAAATACTATCAATATTCTGGAGTAGACTATATCACTATTCTTAGTGACAAAATTATGTTTTATTATTTTGATGTTCAGTTCAGTTCAATTCAGTTCAGTTGCTCAGTCGTGTCTGACTCTTTGCGACCCATGAATCGCAGCATGCCAGGCCTCCCTGTCCATCACCAACTACCGGAGTTCACTCAAACTCACGTCCATCGAGTCGATGATGCCATCCAGCCATCTCATCCTCTCTCGTCCCCTTTTCCTCCTGCCCCCAATCCCTCCAGGCATCAGTCTTTTCCAATGAGTCAACTCTTTGCATGAGGTGGCCAAAGTACTGGAGTTTCAGCTTTAGCAGCATTCCTTCCAAAGAACACCCAGGCCTGATCTCCTTTAGAATGGACTGGTTGAATCTCCTTGCAGTCCAAGGGACTCTCAAGAGTCTTCTCCAACACCACAGTTTAAAAGCATCAATTCTTCGGCACTCAGCTTTCTTCACACTCCAACTCTCACATCCATACATGACCAGTGGAAAAACCATAGCCTTGACTAGATGGACCTTTGTTAGCAAAGTAATGTCTCTGTTTTTCAATATGCTATCTAGGTTGATCATAACTTTCCTTCCAAGGAGTAAGTGTCTTTTAATTTCATAGCTGCAGTCACCATCTGCAGTGATTTTGGAGCCCAAAAAAGTCTGACACTGTTTCCATAATTTAAATATGTTTAAAGTACATTTTGATATTTTAGGGTAGTTTACTTTCTATTGTGAATAATTATAGTCATGTGTGAGTATTGAGTAATATTCTTTAAAAATATGAATCGTTCCTAAATGTTACCTATATAGTATTAAAATCTGGTACATATTTCCTAATTTCCACAGAGAAATATATATCAATTAATATTCAAGTAAATGCTAGTACCTTGACTTTCAGCAACATCAATAATATAATTTTTTTTTAAAGCATGTCAAACTGATAATGATAAAACACAGGGTAGGGAAAAAATAACCTGGAACATTAATTTCAATTTATCTCAGAGTAAATATAATCATATCTTGTGTTCCCTGGTTATTTATATAGATATAAATTTTCTTTTATAGACCTCAGTATCTCAAACTTGGTGACCACACCATTATGTGATGATAAATCCTGTTTCATTAAAATTTTTATTATTAATAGATCTGAAATACTATTTATTTATTTTTGGTAAGAATGTCTTCACTTTCTTTCTTTTTTTTTTTAATTTAAGTGGTGTGAAATAAACTGAATAAATTTAAACGAACTTAAAGAAATTCAGATCTGATAATTTTCAAGTAAATTTTTATGCCAACAAATGTCTTCATTTCTATAACACCTCTCTAATATATATTTGAAAGTATTTATTCACATATACACATACCCATGAGTTCATTCATCCATTCAAATTTTATGACTATCTAGGATATCAGGAAAATATTGTATAGAAGAAATTTAATATTACACTAGTTTTAGGTCACTAATTCTGTTTTAAGTGATCTTATCTTTGTACTGTTCACTTATGCAAGAAGATTTTTAATTCTTATAGATTATTTTTACTTTTGATGTGCTTATTATACTTACTACTTTCTTCTAACAACATGTTAGACTTTTCTTTAGTTGAGATACATCCAGTTTTCTGTCAGATATTAATTAGAAATATTTTATTCTCTTCATTTTTCACTGTGTTAGTGTTTTGGATCAGACTTTAAAATAGTTTATTCATACCTAACATTCTAAATGATTTTTGGTGATATTTCTCTCCATTCCCATTTAATACTAAAGGAACTCCTTTCAATTTCCAATCTAATACCCAAATTTCTCCAATAATAATATTATTTCCTTCTCCAATGCATGAAAGTGAAAGTGAAGTCGCTCAGTAAGTGTCTGACTCTTCGTGACCCCATGGACTACAGCCTACCAGGCTCCTCCGTCCATGGGATTTTCCAGGCAAGAGTACTGGAGCGGGTTGCCATTTCCTTCTCCAGACTATAGTCCACAGGGGTCACAAAGAGTTGGACACAACTGAGCAACTAAGCACAATATTGTTTAATTTTGTCAAACATATTTATCCATTCAGCAGATGTACTTTTTAACTGAATTTCAGGGAAAAGAGAAATTAGATATAACTGCAATTCCTCATAATTAAATGTAATTCCTTAAGTTTTATATTAATACTGTAAGTAATATTCCCTGACTTTTGAAATTCTATCTCTTAATTTTTCTCTTACTTCATTTCTAATAAACATTAATAGTTTTGAAAAATAATATTAGTAATAAAAGAAGTTAAAGGTTAACAGAAGGCATATTATGTATCAGGCAGTGTTTCAAATGTTATATATATTCAAACATATACACATACTGTATATATAGTGTACATGTGCATATATGTAATATTTGTTACATATTATATTTGTTACATAATATGTTATATTATAGTATAGTATAATGATATTTATGCATTTTTATACCTATATATTTTTGCAAATCCCCAATATTTACAACTTGTCTATGAGATGATACTATCAAAACCATTTTAGAAATAGGGAGATGGAGGCACAAAGACTAGCCATAATTTTCCCAAGATCACACAACCTGCACATGGAAAATTCACCTTTGAAAACCAGATTATCTGGTCTCAGATTCTTGCCTCCTAACTATCATAACATGACATCTTAAACAGAAAGCTATTTCTTGAAAGCTCATACTTTAACCATATCTAGAACACTCAAGGAGAAGGCAATGGCACCCCACTCCAGTACTCTTGCCTGGAAAATCCCATGGACAGAGGAGCCTGGTAGGCTGCAGTCCATGGGGTTGCTAAGAGTCGGACACGACTGAGCAACTTCACTTTCACTTTTCACTTTCATGCTTTGGAGAAGGAAATGGCAATCCACTCCAGTGTTCTTGCCTGGAGAATCCCAGGGACGGGGGAGCCTGGTGGGCTGTCATCTCTGGGGTTGCACAGAGTCGGACATGACTGAAGCGACTTAGCAGCAGAACACTCAAAAGATACTTTCTTTAATATGTTGCACTCTGAAAACTCCATAACATACTGTGAATGTTCTAAAAACAATGAAGCAAAAAAGTTGTCATTTTTTTCTCGAACAGTGTTACGTGAGTACCTTATATGTAAAGAATAAGACAAAAATAGTCTATGTTCCCTTGAAGATTAAAATTGAAAAGATATAAATTAATATAATATAAGAATAAAGATAATCCGTATTAGGTTGCAAGTTCAATAAATAATTATGAATAATACATTTCTACTATGTATAAACTACTCAATAAGATATTTTGTATAAACTCTGCTAATTTGTTATAACAGCCAGAATAAGCTATACCATATTTTGTTCATCCATGTTTGTGATGAAAATTTGGTTAGTTTCCAATTTTAAGCTACCATAAATAATTGTACTACATTTTTTTTATTGAAATCTTTTTGAGATAAAATTTGAGGTATTATTAGCTTGGTAGTTTTTATTTTTTTGTAGTTATGGGGGATTGTCCACATGAATAATCGCATAATCTGTAAAAAGGAATGGTATTTTATGATTTTATTTCTTTATACATTTTTAATCTTTTTCTCTCCTATTGAAACAGTGAGGGCCTTAAGGACAGTACTGAATAAATACAAACAAGCTTCTTTGATACATTCCAGATGTGGGGGACAATGTATAGTCTCTCACCATTAACCTGTCTTAGTTCATTCTGGCTGTTATAACAAAATACCAGAGACTGGGTGGCTTATAAGTGATAGAAATATATTTCTTACATTTCTGCAGGCTGGGAAGTCTAAGATCAAGGCACCAGCAGACTTGTGTCTGATGAAAAGTAGATTTCTAATTCATAGATTGAACCTTCTAACTGTAATCTTACATGGCAGAAGGAAGGGGCTAGAGTTTGGGGAGCTCTGTGTGGTCTTTTTTATTATAATATTAATAAAATTCAGAAGGGCTCCACTCTCATGATCTAATCACCTACCAAATTCCCTATATACTGATATATTACATTGGGCATTAGGTTTCAACAAATGAATTTGGAAGGACAAAATATTCAAACTATAGCATATATATATATATATATATATATATATATATATATATATATATATATAAAGAAATAGAGGAAAACAAAGACTAGGGATCTCTTCAAGAAAATCAAAAACACCAAAGGAACATTTCATGCAAAGATGAGCTCGATAAAGAACAGAAATGGTATGAACCTAACAGAAGCAGAAGATATTAAGAAGAGATGGCAAGAATACACAGAAGAACTGTACAAAAAAGATCTTCATGACCCAGATAATCACAATGGTGTGATCACTGACCTACAGCCAGACATCCTGGAATGTGAAGTAAAGTGGGCCTTAGAAAGCATCACTACAAACAAAGCTAGTGGAGGTGATGGAATTCCAGTTGAGCTATTCCAAATCCTGAAAGATGATGCTGTGAAAGTGCTGCACTCGATATGCCAGCAAATTTGGAAAACTCAGCAGTGGCCACAGGACTGGAAAAGGTCGGATTTCATTTCAATCCCAAAGAAAGGCAATGCCAAAGAATGCTCAAACTACCGCACAATTGCACTCATTTCACACGCTAGTAAAGTATTGCTCAAAATTCTCTAAGCCAGGCTTCAGCAATATGTGAACCGTGAACTTCCTGATGTTCAAGCTGGTTTTAGAAAAGGCAGAGGAACCAGAGATCAAATTGCCAACATCTGCTGGATCATCAAAAAAGCAAGAGAGTTCCAGAAAAACATCTATTTCTGCTTTATTGAGTATACCAAAGCCTTTGACTGTGTGGATCACAATAAACTGTGGAAAATTCTGAAAGAGATGGGAATACCAGACCACCTGATCTGCCTCTTGAGAAATTTGTATGCAGGTCAGGAAGCAACAGTTAGAACTGGACATGGACCAACAGACTGGTTCCAAATAGGAAAAGGAGTTCGTCAAGGCTGTATATTGTCACCCTGTTTATTTAACTTATATGCAGAGTACATCATGAGAAATGCTGGACTGGAAGAAACACAAGCTGGAATCAAGATTCCTGGGAGGAATATCAATAACACTACCCTTATGGCAGAAAGTGAAGAGGAACTCAAAAGCCTCTTGATGAAATGAAGGTGGAGAGTGAAAAAGTTGGCTTAATGCTCAACATTCAGAAAATGAAGATCATGGCATCTGGTCCCATCACTTCATGGGAAATAGATGGGGAAACAGTGGAAACAGTGTCAGACTTTATTTTTCTGGGCTCCAAAATCACTACAGATGGTGACTGCCGCCATGAAATTAAAAGACGCTTACTCCTTGGAAGGAAAGTTATGACCAACCTAGATAGCATATTCAAAACAGAGACATTACTTTGCTAACAAAGGTCCGTCTAGTCAAGGCTATGGTTTTTCCTGTGGTCATGTATGGATGTGAGAGTTGGACTGTGAAGAAGGCTGAGCACTGAAGAATTGATGCTTTTGAACTGTGGTGTTGGAGAAGACTCTTGAGAGTCCCTTGGCCTGCAAGGAGATCCAACCAGTCCATTCTGAAGGAGATGAGCCCTGGGATTTCTTTGGAAGGAATGATGCTAAAGCTGAAACTCCAGTACTTTGGCCACCTCACGCAAAGAGCTGACTCATTGGAAAAGATTCTGATGCTGGGAGGGATTGGGGGCAGGAGGAGAAGGAGACGACAGAGGATAAGGTGGCTGGATGGCATCACTGACTAGATGGACATGAGTCTCAGTGAACTCTGGGAGTTCGTGATGGACAGGGAGGCCTGGCGTGCTGCGATTCATGGGGTCGCAAAGAGTCAGACATGACTGAACGACTGATCTTATCTGATCGGATATGTTAGTTTTCTTAACATTACCATTTAATTTTTTCGTAGAATACCATTTACTAGATTGAAGTTTCCTACCAATCCACTAGTTTGATAAGAATTTTTATTGTGAAAAACTTGTTTTCTTTCACATGCTTTTTCCTTCTGGTGGAGATGATGTTTTTTCTTTATTCTCTTAAGATGAATTCCACTGATTAATTTAAAATGTTAAATCAATCTCACAGTACTGATATGAAGCCTACTTTCTCATGGTATATTTCCTTTTCCCATATATAGCTGTGTTCAATTTACTTATATCTTATTAAGCATGTTTATCTATGTTCAACAGAGATACTTTCCAGAATTCTTTCTGATATAGCTGCAATATTTAAATATTAAGACTTGCGGTGGTTTACTTACTAAGTTATATCCAACTATTGTGACTCCATGGACTATATAGCCTGCCTGGCTATATAAAAAAAAAAAAATTTTTTTGCCATAGCCCATAGGATTTCCTAGGCAAGAATGCTGGAGTAGGTTGCTATTTCCTTCTCCAGGGTATCTTCCCAACCCAGGCATCACACCTGAATCTCCTGCATTACAGGCAGATTCTTTAACATCTCAGCCACCAGGGAAGCCCTATTAAGATTTAGCTGGCTCCTCCATAAATAAGTTGGGTAAGTAGTCCTTTCTGCATGTAAATTTGTTAGTTTTTTTTTTTTTCTTGAAAATCTGATAAAATTCACCAGCGAAAGTATCTGGGCCTGGAGTTTTCTTTATGTGAGTTTTGCTTGTTTGTTATGAATTCCATTTCCTTAGTAGAACTATTAAGATACTCTGTTTATTCTTTTGTCAATTTTGTTCAATTGTATTATTAAAAGAATTTGTTATTTAATTAAATTGTCAATTAACTTCTGAAATAAGTTACTCACATTATTCTAAAGTTATTTTTAATTATGTAGGATTTGTAGTGAAAAATTCTTTCTCTACTGATGTCAAAAATTTGTGATCTCATTTTTCTTAATCATCCTATCTAAAATATTAATTTTGTTGACATCTAAAAAACACCAACTATTATTTGTTCATTTTGACAGTATATATAAAAAGTTGTAGAGTTATTACCTCCCTCTAAAGATATTTCACCCTTTCCTCTACAAATAGATAAAGAGATGGCTAATTACCTGAATTCAATCTGAAGAGGGGCAGTGTAGCACCCTAGTAACAATCAATGTACTTTTCGTCTTTTAAGGGTTTTCACTTGAGAACCCTGTATATTCTTTGATTCTTTCCTCTGGCGTGACTCTAACTCTAATCCTTGTTCTCCTTAAGCAAAGAGAGATCTACTCTGAGTTTCAGAGTTTCCTGATTATGTTTGCTACTTTCTGCCCAGTTCAGTCCTATTATTCAACTACATTTCTTGGGTAAAAACTGATGGCAAAACTGCTTGAGGTCTGCCACATGTTCTTTTAATTTCTCTCATCTCTGCACCCTGCCTTTAATTGGTTTTAAAACTGCTGTCATATGAAAAGCAGCTACAGAGAAGCTGTTTCTCTCTCAAAAGTCTTACTTTCTTCTTTGCTTTAGCTCCTTTAGTTATCTTTCTGTCATTAATCTTCTCCACCTTCCAGCAAAAAATGTCTACAATTTTTTTATGTTAGTCTATGTGTCATAACAGTTGATATTTAGCTACTAAAATAAACCCAGAACAAGGGGATTAAAATGTCTACATTTTTAACAAACTTGAATACTTTTTTTTTTTTTTTTGCCATTTTGCATTGGCTAAAAGAGGAAAATAAATATAAAATTAACATATGTATTCTTTTTTAACTAATTTCATCTGTAAATATTTCAATGTTTGAAATCCTTATCTCCAAGCATAAAAGAACCACTTTTAAAATTGATTTTAGGTACTCTTTGTTACTTCAATTGTTTTTACTTTTGATAAGTACATGAGATAGTAAGTAAATTTAGTTTTATCACTATTTTCTAAATAATTTTTAAGTCAATTTTCATAATTTTTGGATTACCATGTCTCTGTTTTTCTTATACTTTTTCATTTAGACAAGAACACTAGTTTTTGTCCTCTTTTTACATAATTTAATTTTTACTTTTGGAAGTCCAGTGTTTTTTATTTTAAATGATAGTAATTTAATCTGTTGCCTAACTCAGGCACGACTTTGAATTCTACCCAGAGTTACTCTGACATAGGAAGTCTCCAAGAGTCCTGGTTTTAATTAAGGGTACTTTTAAATTAAAGAACACAGCTGTGTAGTTCGACATACACTGTTATGGATCAACAGATGCATTCGTGTTTTTCTATGGACATATATTTTTCTTTAAAAAACCCAAAACAATATTTTAAGTTAATTTTGAGTACATACTGAGCCACAAAAATGAAAGCAAATGAGTAATTTTATTGTCAAGTATCATTAATTATTTAAAACTACTTTAGCATATGAATAAATTAAATATCATTGAGTATTTAAAGTCTATATATACAAACATATACTGTTTGAAGCTACTTACATTATATCACAAGTAAGTACTTGAAAAAACATTCCTAAATTTAAAAAGTTATCTCAGAAAAATAAAAGAGGTATACAGCTTAAATGTATGACTAATATATTCAATCTACCACAATTATATATTTAAAAATTAAGGAAAATAAGACTAGAGAAATATATTAGCAAGTCAAAGATTTTGGTTTTCTATTCTTCCAAAGTAACTGCATTCTATAACTGGTAATTTGAATTGGCATTTTGTCATACTCAAAGTTACCAAAAATAAATAAATAAATAAAGACAAAATAATACAAAAGATCATGTATGTAATGCATGTGATGAGGTTCAAGGCTACTTCAAAAATATTGCAACTTGGGATACTGAATAATTCAGGCTACAGGAATTTGGGAAACAGCAGGTGAGGCAGGATTTTCTGACTTTGCCCTGAAGCAGTTTATAAAACCATCAGGTGAGAGATCTCTCCCTATTCCTGGGGAAAGGAGCAAACTCCAAAAGAGACAGGGAGAGGTCTCTGAATTTATAAGCCATGTTGTTTCTCCCTTAGTTTACACTCTTAGAATACTTTTTTCTTTTTATTTTTTATTTTTTTTTGCTTTTCCATGACTTTCCATTCTTTGTTAAATCTAGAATACAAACTTTTCAGTTCAACTGCTTCTTCAGTTGAAGCATGAAGACTCTGTGTCACTAAAAAAGTATGCAATAAATTTGTATGCCTTTCTTTTTTATTCTGACTTTTGGTACAGACACCAGCCAAAAACTACCAAAAACAGTTAAGGCATATTTTTCAATTGTGTGTTGGAATAATACAATGATTCTGAAAACCAAGTACAGTTACTAATACTGTTATTTTTGAACACGCTCCTACACTTCTTATAGGTTAGCAGAATGCATCTTTATAAGTCTGGCCTCTATAATTCCACGTCTTACCTGAGGCACAGATGGCATTTAATCATGGTCATTCCTATATTTAGTACTACTGTACTTGGAGGAGTAAATTTAGAACTCAATTAGGAAAAAGATATAGAAGGCTATTTTCTGTATTGCGTTAGTCTCCCTAGGAATCACTTTTACTGAATTTCTTTGGCTTGATGCCATTAGTGTACCAGAAAGAGACCTATGAAATGCATTATTGAACTTATTGTAACAATTCAGTTCAGACTGTTTACTATATTACACAGTGTTGACTACAAGAGGTCTCAGGAGAAATTTCTCTCTTGTCTGAGGCCAGGCGTATTGTTCTTCTATAGAACATCTGGTTTGCTTTCATTTTAAGTGTACTATAAATAAACAGAGTGATAATGTTCTCCTGTTTGCATTGGCTGCTGAAAAGCCTAGTGCTAAAATTTGTTACACTGCTTCAGCAAGTGTACTGGAATTAATAGCATATATTTAATGGTCCAATCTCCCTCCTAGCTCACTTTGACTTTACTTAAAAATATTTGCTCACTGTAAAAATACAGTTTTTTGAAAATAATCTTAAACATTATATGTGAATTCCATGAGGTACTACATGAGGAGCCTTATAATTAAAGGTTTGAAAATCAGAGAAAAGAGAAATGCAGATTTTAGTCTAATTTTCATAATCTTTTGTTCATAGTCATATAAAGCTTTAAAAGACAATGAATGTTGAATTTTTCTCAAGAAAAAAGTTTAATTGAATAGTTGGCTTCAAATGGCTGTTTTTATATTGCAACTTGGACATTAAAAAAAAAAAAATCTGCCAGTAGCAGAGCAAAGCAGTTTGGTAAAATACAATGTTGTATTTTTTGTTTGTTTATTTTAATTTAGTATAATATTCCTCATAAAGCTTTCACCACATGTGTATTTAGCATATGGACTAGAGGATTTATCTGTGCCTCAGGCCAAAAGAAAAAAGAACAAGACTGCTGTGAAGTTTAGTACAAACAGTAATAATGAAAGTTAGATGTGAACTAAGGTTAAAATGAAAGATAGAGATTATAGCATCAGATATTTTTTAAGTCTTATGGGCTTCAAAGGCCCTCAGGTTTTGAGACATATTGCTTCAGCTCTCGAATATGTCCTGAGTTTTCTCATATGTAAAGTAGAATATAAACAGATAAAACATCTAACACAATGCTAAACACACAACACTTAAGTATTATTCTCATCCCTCCCTTTTTTGTTCTTATGATTGATTCACAAGACTCTTAATATGTTCTCTAGAGATTTTTAAAAGTTATCAATGTATGTCCCTATATGAAGCCTAGTTGAATATCTCTCTTGGTGGAGTCAAGAAATCTGTGATTTTCAAGCTTTTCATGCAATTCTATTTCTATCCAGTTATTACTTTCTCAAATGACCTTCTGAAGCATCCAGAATAGTGTTTATCATTTGGTAGAACTTTTGAGTTTGCATATTGATTGGAAAAAAACCTGTGGATCTGACAATATCAGAATGTTTAGCTCATGACACAGTTCAGAAAGTGTGACTATCATAATTTCAGCAGCAGGATACTGGATGATTCAATGGTTGTTTTGAATAGGTCAGGTCCTCTTGGTGATATATAGGATCTTTTGGGGAGAATGTAAGCCCCTTCTCATCCATTTCTTTTCCTTTCAGGCTTCAACACCTATAATTTTCCTAAACCAATGTACTTGAATATTACAGATGATTTCATTGCTGTCAAATTAAAAGCTTTTTCTTGTTTTCTTGATCTTAGAATCACTTGAAACAATCAATCATTTTTTCCTTTTGTAAGGATTTTTCTACTTTTTCTTCTGGCAAAACCTCACATGAGTCAATGATAATATATATATATTTTTAAGTATTTTGAGAATACTTTACTAAGTGTGATTTTAGTTCCAATATTTCCTTCATCCTGGTTCTTGCTTCAAGTTATCTTGCTAAGATAGGTCACCTAATCAAATGAAATGGTCCTCTGACTCATTTCTCTGTTTTCACTGGATCCAACAAATCCATTCTCCACATAGCATGTCAAATAATCCTTTTGTTTTACTTCCAGGAACTCAATGAGGTTCTCATAGTAAATATCTGAGACAAATGCCTTTGTGATTCTCTTTGTCTTTCTCTGATTTCATGGGCTGTTTTCCTGATTCACCTTTGCTGGAATGTTCCTGACCACCAACATGGTGGGTGGCTTAATGCTCTCCGACCTCTTCTCTTCTTATTTTAACATACTCTATACAGGATCACTGCAAGGAGATCCAACCAGTCCATCCTAAAGGAGACCAGTCCTGGGTGTTCATTGTAAGGACTGATGCTGAAGCTGAAACTCCAATACTTTGGCCACATCATGCAAAGAGTTGGCTCATTGGAAAAGACCCTGATACTGGGAGAGATTGGGGACAGGAGGAGAAGAGGGACAACAGAGGATAAGATGGCTGGATGGCATCACCGACTCGATGGACATGAGTTTGAGTGAACTCCAGGAGTTGGTGATGGACAGGGAGGCCTGGCATGCTGTGATTCATGGGGTCACAAAGAATCGGAGATGACTGAGCGACTGAACTGAACTGAACTGATACAGGATCACATGTAGGTACATAACCTTAAATGTCTATTCTGATGGCTCCAAAATATTTATCCTTAGCCATGACATTTCCCCTATATTCTGACTCACATTTCAATGTCTCATTATCCCCTCTTAAATGTCCCAAAGGCATTTCACACCTAACATTGTTCAAAACTAAATTCTTGATCTCTTCCTTCAAACTTGATTATTCTCATGTTTATTAAATTAATGATTATCGAGATCAATTTCCTCAGGTCAAAAAACTTGGAGCCACTCTGGAATCCTTTCTTTCACCCACACACCATATATAAAATATCATCAAATAGTGTCAGAGCTATTTACAAATTAATTCCAGAATTATACTATTTTTAATTACTTCCATCTTAGACCAAAGCACCATTATACTTCATTTGAACTAAAGCTGTAAGCTCCCAATAAAAGCTTTCTTGTGTATTTTTAGGCTGTATCCTGTGATCATTATGAGTGTAAATTAATTAATGCTCTCCCCCTTAAACACAGACACTTTTCTCTTGGGTTTCTTCTACACAAATATTATGATCATGGAACTCCAGGTGATCTGCCCCTCTGCAATCCATTAATATTTCTCAAATATTTATCCCACATTGGTATCTAGTACTTTCATTGCCCGAAACACTTCTCACATATGTATCTGTAAGACTGCTCATTCACTTCCTTTGCATCTCTGCTCAGAAATCACTTTCTTAGAGAGATCTTTGATTCCCTAATTGCATCCTATCTTCTTATCCTATTTACTGTATCTTTACAACACTTATTTAGATGGAATTTTGTTATGTAAGAATGCTTTTTCATTTATTGATTTTTCTTTTGCATTTGACCTACCAACTAGAATGTAGGAGGCAAAAAAAACAGAGAATGTGTCTGTCTGTTCTTTGTTTTATGCCAGGTATTAAGAATAGTTCTTTCCATAAGGTAGGCATTCAGAAAGCATTTAATTTGGTGAATTCCAACTGAACTATTTCAAATCCTAAAAGATGATGCTGGACTCAATATGCCAGCAAATTTGGAAAACTCAGTAGTGGTAACAGGACTGGAAAAGGTCAGTTTTCATTTCAACCCCAAGGACAATGGCAAAGAAAGTTCAAACTACTGCACAATTGCACTCATACCACATGCTACCAAGGTAATGCTCAAAAATCTTTCAAACAAGGCTTTAATGGTACATGAACAGAGAACTTTCAGATGTACAAGCTGGATTTAGAAAAAAGGCAGAGGAACCAGAGATTAAATTGCCAACATCTGTTGGATCATAGAAAAAACAAGAGAGTTCCAGAAAAACATCTACTTCTGCTTTATTGACTATGCCAAAGCTTTTGACTGTGTGGATCACAGCAAACTGTGGAAAATTCTAAAAGAGATGGGAACACCAGATCACCTTACCTGCCTCTGTGAAACCTGTATGCAGGTCAAGAAGCAAGAGTTAGAACTGGACATGGAGCAACAGACTGGTTCCAAACTGGGAAAGGAGGATGTCAAGGCTATATATTGTCACCCTACAAAATGCTGAGCTGGATGAAGCACAAGCTGGAATCAAGATTGCTGTGAGAAATATCAACAACCTCAGATATGCACGTGACTTATGGAAGAAAGTGAAAAGGAACTAAAGAGCTTCTTGATGATGGTGAAAAAGGAGAGTGTAAAAGCTGGCTTAAAACTCGACATCCAAAACACTAAGATCCTGGAGTCCAGTCCTATCAGTTCGTAGCAAATGGGTGGGGAGACAATGCACAAAGTGAGAGACTTTATTTTTTTGGACTCCAAAATCACTGCAGATGGTGACTGCAGCCATGAAATTAAAAGACACTTGCTCCTTGGAAGAAAAGCTGTGACCAACCTAGACAGCATATTAAAAGACAGAGGTGTTACCTTGATGATAAAGGTCTGTATCCTCAAAGCTATGATTTTTCCAGTAGTCATGGATGGATGTGAGAGCTGGTCCATAAAGAAGGCTGAGTGCCGAAGAATTGATGCTTTTGAACTGTGGTGTTGGAGAAGATTCTTGAGTGTCCCTTGGACTGAAAAGATATCAAACCAGTCAAACCTAAAGAAAATCAACCCTAACTATTCATTGGAAGGACTAATGCTGAAGCTCCAATACTTTTGCCATCTGATGGGAAGAGCCAACTAATTAGAAAAGACCCTGAAGTTGGGAAAGATTAAAGGTAGGAGGAGAAGTGGATGACAGAGGACAAGATGGTTGGATGACATATTCAACTCAATGGAAATAAGTATAAGCAAACTGGGAAATGGTGAAGGACAGGGAAGCCTAGCCTTTCAGTACATGGGGTCGCAGAGTCAGACAACGACTGAGCGACTGAACAACAACCACAATTTGTTGAAAGACTATATGTTAGATTGACCTCTATTTTCTGATTCTTCCATAGTTGAAACAATCAATTCATTAGGATTTCACACTGTTTGCTCTGATCCTCTACTTAGGAGTTGTCACATAGTTATCTCACAGAACACTTTTGACCTCTATATGAAACAACTGGCTTTGACAATATATGTTGGCATTTTCAAGTTTATTAAACTTTCAGTTAAATTTTTGCCCATTGCTTGGCTTCCTTTATATTTGCTGTCCTTGTTTCTTTAATTATTGAATTTATATTTTATTTTATAAATGTATTTTATCTAATGAAGAAATATTATTTATATCAATGTGTGTGTGTGTGAGTATCACCTTATGCCATGGGATGACCATGCCCCAATGTTTGAGATGGCATAGGAATGTAGTGTTTCATTTGGTAGGAAATTGTTTACAAGAACACAATAAAGCTCAATTTAACTATTACAGAGGTCACATCTTTATTGATTTAAAAAATTATTTGTTTGTCTAAAGCTGTTAAATTAAATTCAGGGTACATTTAACTTTGTAATACAACCAAGGCTTTATGAGACATTTTTCTGTTCTTGTTGAATGTGTATGAGCTGTCAAACATGGTTGTAATTTAAAGTGATTTTTATTTTTGGTAATACACATATAAGCTTATGCTGAGAATATTCCAATGCTTTCCCTGAACATAATTAACATGAGCTATATTTAAAGTAACAATAATTTAGAAGTTGTAAAAGTTCTAAAACTCTCCAGTACTGTCTGAATTAGCATTTTTTGATGGTCAAGTCTCTTAGAATACAAACAATTTTATTTTAACTATTCATATTTTAAGAGTATTATACAAATGAAGGTTAGTATAATCATGTTTTACTCCTCCATCTAATAATGCACAGACACTTCCTTGGCTGCAGTGAAAGAATTTTCCTGGTAGAATGTTGCATTAGCATAGCTATGACAAATATCAAGTCAACAAATCAGCTTCACATCAATTATGTTTTTCTTTCATAAGATTAGATAAATAAAATATGAGTGGTAAGTTTTCTTACCAACTCTTCACTAATAAATCCATTCCCTGGAATACCACACATCACAGTTGATATTCAGATGCCATCCTTCTCTCAGTAGAAAGCAGTCTTAGCATTCTGAGTTTATCCTACTTTGTCTATAGCCATGTCCTAACTCTTTCCTGCCTGCTAACATCCAACAAATAGTTTACAACAAATAATTGCTGTACCATGAAATTCATTCAAAGTATAGTAAATAATAGCAGTCTGTTGTGATTAATGATTAATTTACATATTTTTTAAACACTGGGATATGTTTAAAAATAGGTTTTAAAACTAAAAATGAGAAAAATTATATCTTTCTAACACCATTTCTATTTTTTGATATACAAGTCTGTTATCTGAATTCCAATTATAGTGGCCCAGCAAATTGACAACTCAAGTCTATCCTTAATTATCACCTTTGTTTCTCTATGTCTCTGGAGATTCATAGAATGGGTAGATATTCAAATCTGAGCCCTTTCTTAAAATCGTTTGTTTTACTCAAGCAGGAATGCTGCATTTATATTTAACCATTCATGCAGAGTCAGACACAACTGAAGTGACTTAGCAGCAGCAGCAGCAGCAGCATGAACATAATATTAGAGTTTAAGCGAGAATTCCGGCTGATAAATGGCTCTTCTTCTAGAAGAAGAAAATTGTTATATTCCAGGACAGCTATTTCCACCAATGAGTATCCCTATTCATCAAAAAGATCTATGGCAAATGCAAGTATGTTTTTAGTTTCAAATTATTTGTCCTAGCCTTACGCAGGGGAAACGAGCATTCTGTTACCACATTTTTACAATGATGCTTCAAACATACATAGACCTACCTTACGTTTCTCCTCATTCTTCTCTTCTCCAAAGTACACACAGGCAGACTTTCAACTGCTTTTCATATAACAATCTTACTATCATTTTTATCTCACCAATTTTTCATATCTTCCCCCAAATCAAAGCAACAAAAACTGAAAACAGCTCTGGCATGCAATTAATAAACATTAATCTTAATCTGGGTCAAAGTATTCAGTATCTGGTTAGTGCTTCTTTAATACATGATTCTCAGTCTTTCCTAGTTTCTATATTAACATTATTCTATATTCTAGAATATTTAATATTTAATATAAATATTCTATATTTCGCATGATGTATAAATTAAATAAGCAGGGTGACATTATACAGCCTTGAATTACTACTTTTCCTATTTGGAACCAGTCTGCTGTTCCATGTCCAGTTCCAACTGCTGTTTCTTGACATGTATACAAATTTCTAAGCAGGCAAGTCAGGTGGTCTGGCATTCTTATCTCTTTAAGTATTTTCCACAGTTTGTTGTGATCCACACAGTCAATGGCTTTGGCATAGTCAATAAAGCAGATGTTTTTCTGTAACTTTCTTGGTTTTTCTATGATCCAGTGGATGTTGGCAACTAGATCTCTGGCTCCTCTGCCTTTTCTAAATCCAGCTTGAACATCTGGATGTTCATGGTTTACATACTTTTGAAGCTTGGCTTGGAGGATTTTGAGCATTACTTTGCTAGCATGTGAGATGAGTGCAATTGTGCGGTAGCTTGAACATTTTTGGCATTGCCTTCCTTGGAATTGGAAAGAAAACTGACCTTTTCCAGTGCTGTGAACACTGCTGGGTTTTCCAGATTTTCTGGCATGTTTAGTGCAGCACTTTCACAGCATCATATTTTAGGATTTGAAATAGCTCAACTGGGATTCCATCACCTCCACTAGCTTTGTTCATAGTGATACTTTCTAAGGCCCCCTTGACTTCACATTCCAGGATGTCTGGCTCTAGTTGAGTGATCATATCATCGTGATTATCTGGGTCATGAAGGTCTTTTTTGTATAGTTCTATGTGTTCTTGCCACCTCTTCTTAATTGTATCTTCTGCTTCTGTTAGGTCCATACCATTTCTGCCCTTTATTGTGCCCATCTTTGTATTAAAAGTTCCTTTGTTATCTCTAATTTTTTGAAGAGATCTATAGTCTTTACCATTCTATTGTTTCCCTCTATTTCTTTGCATTGATCACCGAGGAAGGCTTTCTTATTTCTCCTTGCTATTCTTTGGAACTCTGCATTCAAATGGATATATCTTTCCTTTTTTCCTTTGCCTTTCACTTCTCTTCTTTTCACAGCTATTTGTAAGGCCTCCTCAAACAACCATTTTGCCTTTTTGCATTTCTTTTTTTTTTTTTTTTTTGGTGGGGAGGGGGGAGAAATGCAAAACACAAGAGAAGACTCTACACGTGGACATCACCAGATGGTCAACACTGAAATCAGACTGATTATATTCTTTGCAGCCAAAGATGGAGAAGCTGTATACAGTCAAGAAAAACAAAACCAGGCACTGACTGTAGCTCAGATCATGATCTTAAGCTTATTTTAGTTATTTCAACACCTATCCTATTTGTGTTTCTGTCTTCATATACTGATCCTTTGATTCTGGATTACACTTTCTCTTTATTCTCACCCTATTAAACTTTAATATTAAACTGGGTGATATATCATGATATGATACTTTCACTCTGTAACTCTTCTCTGAAAATTGAGTTTTGTGGTTAATGGGCTCTGAAATATCCAGGAGATTTCCTTGATTTAGTAAATATTTGATTTCATACTTTGTATGGTGAATCTATATAAATTCTGTGCATAGGAATCTTTATATTTTAGTTTTCTAGCAATCCCACTCATGGGCATATATCTGGAGAAACCATAATTCAAAAAGATATATGCATCCCAATATTCATAGTAGCACTATTTATAATAGCCAAGACAAGGAAGTAACCTAAATGTCTATCAACAGAGTAATGGATAAAGAAGACATGATACACATATACAGTGGAATATTACTTAGCCATAAAAAGAATTAAATAATGCCATTTGCAGTAACATGGATGGACCTAGAAATTAGCACCATAAATGAAGCAATTCAGAGCAAGACAAATATCATATGATATCACTTATATGTGAAATCTAAAACAATGATACAAGTGAACTTATTTACAAAACAGCAACAGACTCATACACTTCAAAAACAAACCTATGGTTACCAAGGAGGAATAGTGGCGGGGGCGGGGGGAGGGGTGAAGAAAAATCTGAAAATTTTGATTAACAAATACACACTTCTATATATAAATATATATAGAAGTGTGTATTTGTCATTCAGAAAACGAAGATCATGGCATCCAGTCCCATAACTTCATGGGAAATAGATGGGGAAACAGTGGAAACAGTGTCAGACTTTATTTTTTGGGGCTCTAAAATCACTGCAGATGGGTGACTGCAGCCATGAAATTAAAAGACACTTACTCCTTGGAAGGAAAGTTATGACCAACCTAGATAGCATATTCAAAAGCAGAGACATTACTTTGCCAACAAAGGTTCGTCTAGTCAAGGCTATGGTTTTTCCTGTGGTCATGTATGGATGTGAGAGTTGGATTGTGAAGAAGGCTGAGCGCCGAAGAATTGATGCTTTTGAACTGTGGTGTTGGAGAAGACTTGAGAGTCCCTTGGACTGCAAGGAGATCCAACCAGTCCATTTTGAAGGAGATCAGCCCTGGGATTTCTTTGGAAGGAATGATGCTAAAGCTGAAACTCCAGTACTTTGGCCACCTCATGTGAAGAGTTGACTCATTGGAAAAGACTCTGATGCTGGGAGGGATTGGGGGCAAGAGGAGAAGGGGACGACAGAGGATGAGATGGCTGCATGGCATCACTGACTCCATGGACGTGAGTCTGAGTGAACTCCGGGAGTTGGTGATGGACAGGGAGGCCTGGCGTGTTGCGATTCATGGGGTCGCAGAGTCGGACACAACTGAGCGACTGATCTGATCTGATATATAAAATAATGAACAAGGTTCTACTCTATAGAACAGGAAACTCTACTCAATATTTTATAATAACCTAAATGGAAAATAATCTATAAAAGAATAGTTATGTGTGCAAGAATAACTGAATTACTTTGCTGTACACCTGAAACACAACAGTGTATATCAACTATACTTAAAAATAAAATTTCTAAAAATAGTATTTAGTGCTAAGGATAATGTCTCAGTCATAATGCAGTGCAGCCCTCCTGGAACAATAAAGGAAAGCTCAAGGTATTTGGCACATTTCTCTATGTTGTCAAGTCAACTCCAAACTGCATCAAGAAGCAGCTGAGACATCTGCTCAGGTATTTTAGCTTTCCAAGTGAAGTTTTCTCCCTTTCATCTTTGGAATCTTAACTTCAGTTCTGAGGTCAATAAAAAAATCTGTCGGAATTTTTGTGCATATTTTTGGCTTATAAATTTATGGCTTTCTCATATCCCAATATTCCTTTCATATTCCAGTCTCTCTTAATGTCACTTATTCCTCAGGCCAGTAAGATTGTAACTTTCTATTGTGTTCTGCTCAATGAGCCTAAGAAATGACCTTAGGACAAAGCTGTATAAATGAAGATCTCACCCAAATTAAGCCCTTCCATTCAGGAGTAAAATTCCTTCACATATCTGTAAGCCTCTGTTCATACTTCAGTACCTTTAACTATGATATTTTATATTTGCCCACCAGTTGGTAATGTTTCCTGCAGGAGGGTTAATTTGATATAAGCGACTCTGCCATTACTGGAATAAGCTTTGTAATTTCTAGCTGTGTGATTATGGGGAAGCTTTTATTTTATTTTTAATTTTAATGTGCTTTTCCCTCATCTTTAAATTAGGAATGCTAAGGATATAATCTCCCTAAGGTTGTTGTGATATTAAATTGTGAACATTAATGTAAAGCACTGACAAGAAGTTTTGTACTTTATAAGCACACAAAAGTTTTACTATTATGTTTAATGGAAACAACTTTCACAAAAATCTCAGAACTAATAGGCTTAGGTTAGCAATAAAATAAAGCTATTTTTATTGATTTGGGGGCTACTGTCTTGATTGTAAGCTTTCTAAAATTTATCATCATATGATAATGAGAAATATTTCATTCTTGTCACCAAAATGTTCTACTTAAAGAGATGAATAAAATAATTGCCACACAATAGGTTTATCATTTTTGCCTTTGGAGGTGCTCTTTCTACAGCGGTTGCAGGGATGATTCTTTAATTAATTTACCTGGAGATCATCAGCTTCTTCCATTTTGGATTTTGTCAATTTGGCACTGATACTTATATATTAGCTTATACTGCACACTCGGACTATTAAATACTGATAATGATACTTAAAGAAACATTTATGTGATACTTATAATGTGAACAGTTTTGCCCTAAGATATTTTCATGTATCAATTCATTGAATCTCCTGAACCATTTTATCAGGTGGACATTTTTTCTTTTATTCCCACAAACAACAGAGATTAAGAATTATCCACATATTGAATGATAAACTCAGGAAATCTAGCTTCAGAGAATGTGCTTCTATTTTGCTATCCTACCTCTCTATTAAAAGAAATTAAAAACACATCAAAAGTAAATTTAATAAGCTGATTTAAACTTTAAAACAAAACAAAAAATGCTACAACTATTATCCTGACAAGATTTTAAGCCTATAGCCCTCATTGACTTTCTTGATGTATACAAATCATTCATTTTCTTAAAAGTTTCCTCCAGGAAAGATTCTCTATCACTATGTTTTCTTTCAGACTACTTCTTCTGACATTTCCTCAATAGCTAGTTTCTATAATTCTAAAACTTATCTCAACCCTTGGAATTCTAATTTTGCTGATAAGAAATCTGCTAATAAGATCCTTTCAGATATTCAGAATAAGAGATCTTATAATTTTAAGTATTGCATCACTGTCATTTAAGGCTGAAGTTATATTGTTATGGAACCAAATGTGGGTCAATTTGCCTGACACACAGTTTACTGACACCAGATTGTAGCAAAGACAAGTACAGTTTTATCGTAAGCCCAAGTAAGAAGAAATGCATGCTCAAAACTGCCTGATGGCTTTCAGGGAAGAATTTTTAAAGACAGTGTGAGAGAGAGTGTCACAGAGTGTGTGGTCAGCTTGTGTAGAATCCTCTGATTGGTTATTGTTCTGTGCTCGGTCAGTAAGTCATGTCCAACTCTTTGCCACCCCATGGACTGCAACATGACAGGCTTCCGTATTCTTCATCATCTCTCGGAGTTTGCTCAAACTCATGTCCATTGAGTCAGTGATGCTATCTAACCATCTCATCTTCTGCAGCCCCCTTTTCCTCTTGCCTTCAGTCTTTCCCAACATCAGAGTCTTCCACTGAATGGTTTCTTCACATCTGGTGGCCAAAGTATTGGAGCTTCAGCATCAGTCCTTCCAGTGAATATTCAGGATCAATATCCTTTAGGATTGACTGGTTTGATCTCCTTGCTGTCCAAAGGACTCTCATTTGATTGGTTGATGGTGAAGTAACAAAGTGATGTTTTGGGAATCTCAATCATCAACCTTCTGCTGATCTGGGGCCTACCTGCTGGTGGTCAGCATGCAGTTAACTTATTCTACCTGGCGAGGGCTTTAGTGCCCGCAAAACTCAAGGATATGGCTCAGGAAATTATCTATAGCCCTTGAGTAGGAATTAACAGTCCTTGACTATGTTTTATGATTAAATTATTATTTTGCCTTGCTTGACTGCTTTCTTTCATTTTTTTTTCACTTAATTTGTTCTTCAGAAATTAGGAAAGGTCTAGAAGGCTAAAGATTTTTTACAAACAAGAGGCAAGGGAGAGGGGTGGGGAAGGATCTGTCCCTGGGAAGCCCCTACATGGTCCCGCTTGGTTTCAATATACTATGAAACATGTCCTGATTTCTTCACTGAAATGGTGTCTCTCTTTCTTAAGATGGTTGTATAACTATGCTCTTTGATACATATCCTGTTTAATGCAATCATTAGTTTCTGTGTCTGAGTTTACTGAGCCCTATATCTCTATTCTCCTATACCTACCAACCCAAACAACTATAGTTTCTTTCTTTTTTCCTTTATTTTTGACCACACTGTGCAGCTTGTAGAAACTTGGTTCCCTGATCAGGGACTGAATCTGGGCCCTTGCAATGAAAACAGAGTCTTAACCCCTGGACTGCCAGGTAATTCCCTATACTTCCTTTAAATTTATGTGTTTTATTCAAGGGCAAACTGCTTGAAATACAGTGCATCAAATGCTCACAGAGAATATACCAATATTACAGAATCAGCTGGGCAACATTTCAGTGCCAGCCAAAGTCAGAATGAGAAAGACAAATACCATATAATATCACTTACATGTGAAATCTAAAATATGACACAAGTGAATGTATCTATGAATCAGAAACAGATTTCTGTTTCTCTCGCAGACACAGAAAACAGACTTGTGATTGCTAAGGGAGAAGGTGTTGGGGGAGGGATGAACTGGGAGGTTGGGGTTAGCAGATGTAGGTTATTATATGTGAATAAACAGCAAGGTCCTAGACTTAACACAGAGAAATATATTCAGTACCCTATGAAAAACCATAATAGAAAAGCATATATACACATATATATGAATCACTTTGCTGTCCTGAAGAAGTTAACATTGTTAATCAACTATGTTTTAATTAAAAACAATTTTTTTTAAAGAAAGTTGTGTGTATGCACTTTGGAAATAAATATGGAAAGAATTTTGACAATCCTGGGGAGTTCATTAAAAAAAAAAATAAAGTAGAACAATAATAGTGAGCTTAGGAAAACGGACAAGCTGATATTTGCCTTTTAAGTTTTATTACACAGAAAACTCAATTAAAACTCTCTTTCACATCTTTTACACGATGATTTTCATTTACTTTAAATCAATGAAAACTACAAGTAATCCCAGCATAAAGCTGGTTTTCGAATGCTGAAACTTTCCCCTACAGAGCACCACATTTATATACTCTTTTCATTGTAATGAAGTTGCACAGAGAATCAATAGTAGTTGTAAGCTGCTGTGACCCAGATATTTTAAATCTGCCCATCTTGTAGATCTCTAATAAACCTTTGAAACTGTAGAAGCAGAAAGATTACAAGGGTGATGATTAGCAATCTCAAAATATGAAATTGCTACAAAGTGTCTTATTTGCAGCTTTTTTTGTCATTGAATTTGCAACTTAGCGCTATGAAAATGTTTCCATTTGATCATGAGCTGAGCTAAAGCACAGATAATTTGTTCAGATTCCAAAGACAATAATTAAGGTTATTATAGTGATAACCCCAAGTAGCATATCTATAAATTTACTAGGCAAGAATAATAACCAGCTCATCATTTTTTAATTAAAATGGTAGTCATTTTGTTTTCTAAAAATAAAATTGGATTTCATTTTCAGTTCAATAATATATTTAGTATGGTAAACATTTATTTCAGTTTTCATTTGACATTAAGATACTTTTTTATCTTACATGACCCATATTATCAAACTAAATGTAAAATAATATTATGCCTATAGTAACCATTAAAACATACTAATGTACTTTTAAGGAAGCATCTGGCTTTTTTAATATAATCATGACTACTGCAATTTTATGCTCTTCATAAACAGAAAAAGTACAGATATTACTCTCTTGCAAATTTTAAACAAGTAAATGGATCTATAAAATGTAATTGAATCAAGGCAATTCTCTAAGTGGATAATTTTGTGTTTATAATTATACCTTTTCTTTCTCATTATTATCATTATAAATTGCAAATTAGATTTTTATGTATTTAAGGGAAGCTTAAAGGAGAAGGGGACAACAGAGGATGAGATGGCTGGATGGCATCACTGACTCGATGGACGTGAGTTTGAGTGAACTCCAGGAGTTGGTGATGGACAGGGAGGCTTGGCGTGCTGCGATTCATGGGGTCGCAAAGAGTCGGACACGACTGAGTGACTGAACTGAACTGAACCGAAAGACTAACAGACACTTAAGTAACTTCACAGGTGAGGAAAAGATTGCTGGATCATGATTAATAAACCCAAGATTTGCTTAGGATATATAAAATAGAGAAGATTAAGGGTATTCTTTGAACTACAAAGTATAGTTTGATTTGAATAGATTGAGATTTTGTCCATTAAATGTTTTGCTTCCTTGACAAAATTTATTGATGATTATAACAGTTTCATATTGTCTTTCTTTTTTTTTTTTTTTTACATTATTATTCAAACCAAGTGTGTGACTGTAATCACTCTTCATTTTCTCTTTAACAATTGAACTGGTAAAGGTTTGAAATCACCATTAAATTTATTCTTCTTAATACTTCATTTCAAAATAACAATATTCTTTTTACTTTCATTTTTACATTCAAAATATTGGGTAGAAAGTGGCAGACTTCATGAAAGAGAAATGGCAATTTGGGGCAAACTTTTTTTTTATATTTAATATCCTATTATTCTTAGAGTCATTTAAATGGGCAATTGTTGAAATTTAGTTTTGTCCTATTATGTGACTTGAAATTAAGTTACATTAATTTCTATTTGTTTCTTTAACTACAAAATAAAGAACTTGATGTAAATGATGTTATAAGGCAATAGTTTATATTTACCTTTTGGAATATGTTTTCGAAACTTTGTGTGCATGCTAAGTCACTTCAGTTGTGTCCAATTCTTTCCAACCCTATGGACCATAGCCCACCAGGCTCCTCTGTCCATGGGATCCTCCAGGCAAGAATATTGGAGTGGGTTGCCATGTTCTTCTCCAGGGGATCTTCTGAACCTAGGGATGGAACCCGTATCTCTTAAGTCTCTTGCATTGGCAGGCAGGTTCTTTACCACTAGACAACTGGGAAGCCCTGTGTTACTTTACTCTGTAGTTAATTATTCATGCAAACAAAAGTATCATTTTATATGCCTGCTATCAGTAGAATCTGAATGAAAGGGATGTTGTTTCTCTCTTCCTTCCATATGGGCAGAAGTGTCAGTTTGTGAGATGGAAGAGCTAAAGAAGAGAACGATCCCCAATGTATATTTATATATATGCTTGTGTTTATGTATATGTGTTCATGCATATGTATGTCTAGACACATGCACACATACATATAAATACACATACAATATACAGTATACATATGGTAACAGGTACTGATGTACTGAGTACAGTTATAGTGGTCCACACATGTGCTGAGATGAGAACAGAGCCCTGTGAATATCTGCTAAACTAGAGTTTTGGGAACATGTCTGAGTGAGGAATTAAATTGGCATTTATAAGAAAAAAAAGATGTGGCTGGAACAAAGTAAGCAAGGATGGGGAGAGGAAGAGAAGGTTGATTGGCTTGGGAGGACTAGATAATATATAGCTAAGTTACCATGTTGAAAGGCGGATGAGTTTGCTACCTTTGAAACAAAAAAATAAAAACAAAACTTTTTTTTTTCTTTTTCTAGAGCTTTAACTAGGGAAGTGGTGAAACAAAAATTGTCTTACAAAAAATTCACTATGGTTCCTGGGAACAAGGTGAGTCAAAGTGGAAGCAGATTGATAATCATGAACCCACTGATAGAAGTCCAGGGTGAGGCCATGGTGTCTCTGGTGGATGGTCACACTTAAGTTTGAGAAATGTAGGTAGTCATTAAGGTTCGGTGAATCCAGGGGATAAAAACCTCCAGATGTGAAATACTAGTAATTACATTTTCAATAGCAAGTGTTTTATTTCCACCTTAGATTTTTATTATTTTTTCCTAAATCAGATTTTCTCAGTCAGAGAGGGACTGAAAGAGGATCATGATCCTACTCTATTAAAGTTCTCTCCCATAAATGGACTCTTCAACTTGCAGTATAGCGAATAGAGACAGAGATATACAGAAAGGACTTGTGAACACAGCAGGGAAGGAGAGGGTGGGACAAACAGAGAGTAGCATAGACATAAATACACTATCATGTGTAAAAAAGGAGTGCGAAGCTGCTGTTAACATGGTTGGCTCAGCTCTGTGATGACCTAGAGGGGTGGGATGGGGCTTGGGAGGGAGGCTCATCTGGAAGGGGATATATATATAGTTATAGTTATGGCTGATTTACATTGTTGTACAGTGGAAACCCATACAATATTATAAAGCAATTATCCTCCAATTAAAAATAAATTTAAAAAATAATATTATTATATATCATGTTATTTTCTTTTTGATACACAGCACTACTCAAGCTCTCAGTTCTCAGGGCTTTTTTAATAACGTTGCTGAGTTGCTTCAGTCATGTCCGACTCTGTGCAACCCTATGGATTGTAGCCCACCAGGCTTCTCTAACCATGGGATTTTCCAGGCAAGAATAATAGAGTGGGTTGCCATTTCCTTCTCCAGGATTTTTAATAATAGCCTTAAAAATAATTACAACCCCAGAGAATTTTTTTTCTTTTTTAGGTGTTATATCTATTTATATTTCTCTGTTAAAAATGAAAATGAGGAATTTAAAAATATTATTTTATATAAAATAAAAAATTAATTCATGTTATCACAAAAACATCTAAATAAACATCAAATATTCTAAAACCAAACTAGAGAATAGAGAAATTGTTTTACAGTTTTGCAAATGTCTTATGGACTTGCCTACTACAAGATAACTGGATTCTCATATTTCTACATTCAGTCAACTGTGATACATTACTTGGGTTGAAGTACATGAGGAAAAGCCAGCCACACACAGAAACAAGTGGATATACATTTTTTAAATCATACAGAATTTGACAGTAGTAGTTTTGTCATGGGGCAAAGCCTATTAAAAACTCCCAGGAAATAAAAATAGAATTCGTGTAATAATATAAAGTCTAACCTTTTTTTCTTTCTCCATTGTGCTTAGTCTGGTTTCACTTGCTCATAGGTGGCATGTACAGAGAATTTGTCCTCAGCTTCAAACCAAAGATCCTGGAATGAAAGGCTGCATCAGCTCACAGAAACTCCCTGGAAAAACTGAAATTCAAGATGGTGGGCGCCTCTTGCTGAGAGGCTGTGCCTGCACTGAAATCACTAGCTAAGGCAGCATCAGTTCAGTTCAGTTCAGTCGCTCAGTCGTGTCTGACTTTTTGTGACCCCATGAATCGCAGCAAGCCAGGCCTCCCTGTCCAACTTCCGGAGTTCACTCAGACTCACGTCCATCGGGTCAGTGATGCCATCCAGCCATCTCATCCTCTGGCTTCCCCTTCTCCTCCTGCCCCCAATCCCTCCCAGCATCAGAGTCTTTTCCAATGAGTCAGCTCTTCACATGAGGTGGCCTAACTACTGGAGTTTCAGCTTTAGCATCATTCCTTCCAAAGAACATCGTTTTTTAAAGAAATCCCAGGGCTGATCTCCTTCAGAATGGACTGGTTGGATCTCCTTGCAGTCCAAGGGACTCTCAAGAGTCTTCTCCAACACCACAGTTCAAAAGCATCAATTCTTCGGTGCTCAGCCTTCTTCACAGTCCAACTCTCACATCCGTACATGACCACAGGAAAAACCATAGCCTTGACTAGACCAACTTTTGTTGGCAAAGTAACGTCTCTGCTTTTCAATATGCTATCTAGGTTGGTCATAACTTTCCTTCTAAGGAGTAAGCGTCTTTTAATTTCATGGCTGCAGTCACCATCTGCACAGATTTTGGAGCCCCCAAAAATAAAGTCTGACACTGTTTCCACTGTTTCCCCATCTATTTCCCATGAAGTGGTGGGATCAGATGCCATGATCTTCGTTTTCTGAATGTTGAACTTTAAGCTAACTTTTGCACTCTCCTCTTTCACTTTCATCAAGAGGCTTTTTAGTTCCTCTTCACTTTCTGACATAAGGGTGGTGTCATCTGCGTATCTGAGGTGATAGATATTTCTCCCAGCAATCTTGATTCCAGCTTGTGCTTCATCCAGCCCTGCATTTCTCATGATGTACTCTGCATAAAAGTTAAATAAGCAGGGTGACAATATACAGCCTTGATGAACTCCTTTTCCTATTTGGAACCAGTCTGTTGTTCCATGTCCAGTTCTAACTGTTGCTTCCTGACCTGCATACAAATTTCTCAAGAGGCAGGTCAGGTGGTCTGGTATTTCCATCTCTTTCAGAATTTTCCACAGTTTATTGTGATCCACACAGTCAAAGGCTTTGGCATAGTCAATAAAGCAGAAATAGATGTTTTTCTGAAACTCTCTTGCTTTTTCAATGACCCATCAGATGTTGGCCATTTGATCTCTGGTTCGTCTGCCTTTTCTAAAACCAGCTTGAACATCTGGAAGTTCATGGTTCACGTACTGCTGAAGCCTGGCTTGTGGAATTTGAGCATTACTTTACTATCGTGTGAGATGAGTGCAATTGTGCGGTAGTTTGAGCATTCTTTAGCATTGCCTTTTTTGGGGATTGGAATGAAAACTGACCTTTTCTAGTCCTGCAGCCACTGCTGAGTTTTCCAAATTTGCTGCCATATTGAGTGCAGCACTTTCACAGCATCATCTTTCAGGACAAGTGGAATTCCATCACCTCCACCAGCTTTGTTCATAGTGATGCTTTCTAAAGCCCACTTGACTTCACATTCCAGGATGTCTGGGTCTAGGTGAGAGATCATACCATCATGATTATCTTGGTCATGAAGATCTTTTTTGTACAGTTCTTCTGTGTATTCGTGCACCTTTTCTTAATATCTTCTGCTTCGGTTAGGTCCATACCATTTCTGTCCTTTATCGAGCCCCTCTTTGCATGAAATGTTCCTTTGGTATCTCTGATTTTCTTGACGAGATCTCTAGTCTTTCCCATTCTCTTGTTTTCCTCTATTTCTTTGCATTGATCGCTGAGGCAGGCTTTCTCATCTCTTCTTGCTATTCTTTGGAATTCTGCATTCAGATGCTTATATCTTTCCTTTTCTCCTTTGCTTTTCGCTTCTCTTCTTTCACAGCTATTTTTAAGGCCTCCCCAGACAGCCATTTTGCTTTTTTTGAATTTCTTTTCCATGGGGATGGTCTTGATCCCTGTCTCCTGTACAGTGTCACGAACCTCATTCCATAGTTCATCAGGCACTCAGATCTAGTCCCTTAAGTCTATTTCTCACTTCCACTGTATAATCATAAGGGATTTGATTTAGGTCATACCTGAATGGTCTAGTGGTTTTCCCTACTTTCTTCAATTTAAGTCTACATTTGGCAATAAGGAGTTCATGATCTTAGCCATGGTCAGCTCCTGGTCTTGTTTTTGTTGACTGTATATTGCTTCTCCATCTTTGGCTGCAAAGAATATAATCCTTAACATAATTAAGGGTTATAATATAACCCTTGCTGTAGAGCATATAACTCATATCTCTTCTTTCCTTGATCAAAAACTAAACCTTTCCATGGCTTTTGAGCTGAAATGGGAATGCCTCATTGGCTCAAAGTTCACTGGGCCAGAAAGACCCTTGTTGGAACCTGACAGGAACAGGTAGGTAACAGTTTCTCTAAAACTAGATGCATATGGAATGTGAAACCATATCAATTAACTTTTTACACTTCCTTATATTACAATCCATTGATTTATCTTGCCCTTTGACTGCATCCCTATCCATTTGTGATGTTACATTATGGTCATTAAGGAAATATTGTGTCACTGAGTTACTTAGATATGCCAAATGCTAACATACATTTTTAAATGAAATCAAGTAATGTTAGCATCAGCTTCCCTGGTGGCTTGGCTGTAAAGAATCTGCCTACAATGGAGGAGACCTGGGTTGGGAAGATCCCCTGGAGAAGGGAACCACTACCCACTCTGGTATTCTGGCCTGGAGAATTCCATGGACTGTATAGTCCATGGGGTCACAAGAGTCAGACATGACTGAGCAACTTTCACTTTTCAACGTTACTATCAGGCTTATCAGCAAAAACTTTACTGGAAAGCTGTAAAGATTTCAGAGATACCTTTTCCGAAATTTTAATATTTGGTTGAAAACTTCAGTGTTACCATTCACAACAAAAGTATTTGCTTTCCTTGAAAAAGTTAATCCATTTCTTTACATTTTAAGACAATCTGTAAAATACTCAAGTCTGAATAAGCATTGTTTACCTGCCAGAAATTCTCTCTAGTGAAAATGATTTCATTAAGAACACCTGGACTTCCCAAAGGACATGCTACCCCAACTCCATAGGACCTGGGTATGCTGGGTGTTGTGGCCCCGCCTTGAGAACACCTGTTTTGGGAGACATAGGTGAGAGCAAGGTGCTCCAAGGAGCCTGTCTGGCTGGCAGTGGTCAGGGAGTCAGAGCCACAGCATCAAAGCTGCCCATCCTTCATGGTGACAGATTTGGGGATGCTTCTCTCTCCTCTGTGTGATTGGTAGTTTGAGTTGTGAAGAGATGGCTGACAGTGTCACAACATTTCCGCAGTATCTTTCTAGGAGAATCAAGAACCCCATTTCTGGAAGTTGTACCATCTCATAGCTAGATACTCAAATTCAGTGAAAGAGAGAGGAACAGCATCTAAGAAGGCTAGTAGAATGTTTGAAAGGACAAGTAGAGCCCAGGGTATAAAAGAGGAAGCAAGATTGAGTCACCCATTGCTAGTTGAATTTCTCAGTGTTGTACACGAAGTAGCAGACTATTCTGCTACATTCTCTTCCTGGTTTTATCAAGTGTGTATTCCTGTGTTTCAGTCAGTAATGGTCCAAGTGATTGATTATCTATCTCTACATAGAGATGTTTGATTTTGTCTGAAATATTTATTCCCATCAATTTTCAGTACTCCTCCTCTTTGTGCTTAGCAAAATTGTGAATGTGATATTATTTTAGAATATAGTTGATCTGGCACTTATAGTATCAGGGAGGAAGCCTCACCCATTTCCTTACTGACATGGTCTTCAACATGTCAATTGCAGGCTCTTTTCTGTACCTTGGAAATATTTGTGGGTCTCTTTCTCATCCATCTTGTTGGTCAACTGGTTAATCTCCAATCTTTTTTCTACTCACTATGGTGGACTTCCAAGCAGGAACCCCACCTCCTACATTATCACTAGCTGCCTTTTCTCTGTTCTCTTCCCTTTGTTTTTTATGAACACCAATGAAGCAAAAAGTGAAAGTGTTAGTCACTCAGTCATGTCTGACTCTTTTCCACCACATGGACTATACCCCACCAGGCTCCTCTGTCCATGGAATTCTACTGAAGAGGGTAACCATTTCCTCCTTTGGAGGATCTTCCCAACCCAGGGATTGAACCAAGGTCTCCTGCATTACTGGCGGATTCTTTACCATCTGAGCCACTACTGAAGCCCAAGGAAGTAAATACTCCTGGCAAAACCTGCCTTTCCACCTGTAATCTCTTTTCCGTAAAGAGATTTTACGGTTTCCTTAAGCAACAGAACCTTCCACAAAATGGTTTACTGCAGTCTGCCCTTAGTAGCTCAACCTCTGCAGAGAAGCTCTCTTCAGAGCATCAGTCTCCTACCAAGCAAGGCTGTGGCAGTTCACTGTGTTGGCCATCAAGAAGGGATGGATGGAAAAAAAAAAAAAAAGAAGGGATGGATGGCATTAGGAGGACCCTGTGGCAGCTCTTTTCCTTGTCCACCTTCCCTACTATGAAAAGTAGGACCCACCATGCAAGGGTCCTCTGCACATTCCCTTCTTTCTGAGGAAATTGGGACTTTTGTCTGGTGCACCTAAGGCAGAATCTTCCTGACACTGGAACGTTGATTTCTAACATTGGTGATTCTGAAAGAATCACTGGTTTTTCTGCAGCTCTTTTTCAGCATCTCTTCAGCCCCGCTACCAGAACTGATGGGAATACATTCCCCACCCCCCACCCCCCGCCCCAAACGTGCCATTTACCCTGCTTTCTACCACCCTTGGATGAACAGATTTTTGTAATCCTACTGTTGTGGAACTGTTATTTTTGCTGTTTTTCTGTGAACAACATATATTGGCAGTTGGAGATAAAGGAGAATCTCAGTTCCTCTTGGTCACTTCTTTTATAGCCATCATTGTCTCATTTCTTGTAACTCGGATTAGATTTTGTTCTCTCTTGCTCTACTGCAAAAAACAAGCCTGGAGAGATGGGATGGGAGGAAGGACCTTATAGCCAGATCTGCCAGGTTTTGAGGGTGATTTTTTTTTCCTTCCCCTTGAAGGGGAAAAAGCTCTTTTTCACTGATACATTTAAAGTCTGCCAGCTTTGGAGAGATACCAGTGCAACTGCCACTGCAAAACAAAATGCTAGACAACCTGAACTGTTAAATTCTGGAGGTTGGAAATACTGTTGGTCACTGCCAGATTTGTCTGGTATTTCAAAGGATGATTGGGTGCTTCAAATAGGGACTGGATGGCAAAAATTTAGTAAATTCATAAACCTGTGGTGTGGGAAAAAAAAACAACTAATTCACCTTGCAACTGAAACGATTACTACCACCTCCCTTCACACAGGTGCTTTTCCTAACAACAACCATCATACTCAGGCAGCAGAAGTGCTTTATGACTAAGTTCCATTTTGTCACACAGAATATTGAAAAAATACGTACTATGGGGTCAAAATTGAATTAAAGCAATAATTTGTACTGCTTCATCAAGAACGTTGTTAAGTGAAACCTGTATGTCTTTACTGTAAATTCAGAATGGCAAGAATATGAACATGAGTATAGCTTAGTGCCACTGCTTTAATTCATGTCAAAGTGCCATAATTTTTATGCCAAATTGTTTTTGTAACATCAGTGCAGATTTCATTTCAGCAAAACTGTTTAATATTATTACAAAAAATATTTTTAATTTTGTTGAGCTCCTAAAATGGTCTTAAGGACACCCAGAAGTTTATAGAAGGAACTGTAAAGACTACTGTGATAGCATAATTAAATTACATTATGCATTTTATGTAAATAATTTTTTGACTGTGTTTGGAATTTACACAAATTGTAATTTTTTTTTTTTTTTTTCTGTATCATATTGGGGGCTTCCCAGGTAACACAGTGGTAAAGTATCTGCCTGCCAATGCAGGAGATGCAAGAGACACAGGTTCAGTCCCTGGATTGAGAAGATTCTCTAGAGGAGGGCATGGCAACCCACTTCATTATTCTTGCCTGGAGAATCTGATGGACAGAGGAGCCTGGCAGGTTACAGTCAATAGGGTTGCAAAGAGTTGGACATGACTGAAGTGACTTAGCATTCATGTATGGCAGGAAGGATAGGATAGATACAGGGGGAAGAAAAAAAAAAAAAGAGTAGCCTATGACCATAGTTTCTACAGTCCATGTGTAGAACCAAGTGGTAAACTTGACTGGAGTGGATGCCATTAGTGTAGAAGACAAGAAAAATTTAGAAGACAACACTGGTAGCTTGATGATTGATCTGTAAGAGAGAGAGTAAATCTAGATTTTTGTCTAGTATATTTAGATGGGTGGTGGTAACATTGTCTATAAAATCAATACTAGCAAAAGATAAATCAGGAATGTGAAGGTAGGGATTATGAATTTGGTATTGGACACACTCAGCTAGAATTACTTTTTAGAAATCCAAGAAAATGTGATAAGAAGCCAGTTGAAAATGAGTTTAGACAGGAAATACACACTATTCATGGAAGAGGTAATAATGTACCCATAATTAACCTCACAGTTAACTGTTTATGACTTCACTATTCTCCAGGTTAATTCTCTTTTCTATGGCAAAGATTGATCATCTTAGTCCAAAGTGAACAGGTAGATGCTGGGCTGTTTTGAAAGAGCTCCCTCTCCAGGCAGATCCTAAAATCAATTCTTGTCTCCTAAGTCCATGAGACTCCCAGGAGTTGCAGTTGCTTTTCAAAGAACTTTTGCTTTGTTCTTTCCTGGTGGCTCAGTCAGTAAAGAATCCACCAGCAATGCAGGGGACCACCTGCAATGCAGGAGACCTGAGTTCGATCCCTGGCTTCGGAAGATCCCCTGGAGAAGGAAATGGCAACCCACTCCATTATTCTTGTCTGGGAAATCCCATGAACAGAGGAACTTGGGGGGGCCACAGGAGTTGGACACAATTTAGTGACTAAACTACCACTACTTCAGGGTACAATTTCAGCATTTGGCAAGTCAGGTTTAGTTCTCCCCCCATCCTGTTCACTGGAGACTGGCAAGCTTCTAACTGTTGTCTCTCCAGATCCATGAGACTGCCAAAGTTCTGCTGATTTCTCTTCTTTTTAGTTATTAAGAGTCCCTGCATCAGTTCTTGGTCCATATCCATGGCCTGTGTGTTGTGGAAAAGAAAAGGCCCTGCTTGAAAATGGGTATATACAATTTTATTACCCTTCTCCTTATGATTTTCCTTTCTTTGAGATTCTTTTTATCCCTTTGATTGGTTACCATAACAGTTCTTGTATCCTGTCAGTTTTTGAGCAATTCTTGAATTTCTGATGAAACAAAATGCTTCAGGTTCATCTTGTATTTTCCCTGCCCCAGTTCAAGAGTTAATATACACAAGAACTTCTGTTTTCTTATTGATACTAATGTCTCATCATTTTTAGGCCATTTTAGTAGGTAATTATATATGCACATATAAACATATATATGTGAAAATATTTGTAAATAATTTTACATATATATTCATAATTGCATGTTGATATCTACAATTCCAATCCATTTCCACAGAGTTCCCCCTTTCTTCCTTCATTTTATGTTTTTATTTCCCCCATCAATAAAAAACCTGCTTCCTAACACTTTATGTTACAGAGTTTAAGAAACAGCAAATAGTATTTCCTAGGAATGCATGGTATTTTTACTCTAAAGGCTACAGGCTTTATGAGCAATATAAGCCACTTAAAGTTCATTTCTCAGTGCTTCTGAAATGTATTCATTTAAAAGCTCGAATGCTCACTGAGCTCAGCATCAAATCCAGATACAGGCAATATGGAACCATGTTTGCATTTATAGCCTATCTATAGGAAACTCTTTTATAAAAGGATTTAAATATCTCTTCAGGGGAGTACCATAAATGTGAATGTGTGAAGATGATGTTAAAATACGGCTGCTAACCTTTCTGAAAGTATAAAATCTTTTCACTATAAATAATATATTAATATTTACTCAAAAATTTATTCTTAAGAGTCACAGGGCTATATTGGAACACTGAGACACTGTCAAGTCTATTTTCTGACCTTTAGGCATGAACACAATTAAACTTCCATTGATGTGGAAATCTCTTTCCCTGTAAAAGATATCCTCCCTTGGGTAACCCATTCTTATGCTTAAATATTCTTAACTGTGAAGAAACTCTTCATTATACTTAGCTTATACCCTCCATGCTGGCTTTTAATTTCCTTTCTTGTCCTCCATTTTAGGTAATGAAATACATTTGTCACTATTTATTGAATAATATCCCTACTATTACTATATAGACTAGAAAAAATATATATATATAGAAATATATATTTGAAATATATATATAGAAATCTTATATGTCTCAGCATCATTTCTGCTATGCTTAGTTGTGTTTGACACTGCAACCCCATGGACTGTAGCCCGCCAGGCTCCACTGTCCATGGGAATTCTCCAGGCAAGAATACTGGAGTGGATAGCCATGCCATCCTCCAGGGGATCTTCCCAACCTAGGAATCAAACCCAGATCTCCCGCACTGTAGATGAATTCTTTACCATTTAAGCCACCAGGGAAACCCCTTTCTTTATATATGCATTTATATATGTGTGTGCGTGTGTGTGTGTATATATATATATATATAATTTGAATCTTACTCCATGATATCTATTTATAAATCTTACTATCTGCTATAATCTCTTCAAATTAAGCCCAGTTTCAAACAGTATTGTAGTCATGAAGTGGCTGAATTCTGACTATAGGATAAGAATTTACACCAATTATTTGTTTTTTTTTTTGTTTGTTTAGCCAAAGGTAAAAGATTTATGCAGTCTGAAGAGAAACAGGAGTGCATTCTGTTATATGTTTATAAAGTGACTCTACATTTCTGAATCATTATTTTTTTCTCCATTAGATACCAGAGATATTTTTCTGTTCCGTTATATTTAGATATGTAAGCTGAATTTTCATAGAAAGCCAATTATTTGATGCAAAAGCATTAGGAATTCTAGAATGGTGCTGATGTTGTATCTCAACCTGCCAGTTCCTGAACAAGTGAGTAACAATAACATTATAGGGACAACCATTATTTACTGAGTGCTTAACATATGCTACTACTACTTACAAGTTAGATAACTGAAATAACATGGCAACTTGTATCAGTGTAAGATGTTATAGAACGAGAGTAGAGACAGGATAGATTTAGCTGAGGAAAGAGCAACTTTGTTGGAAAATTAGAGATGACTCAAGGGGCTCTATTTCAGGTTGACTGTGGAATACAGGATGCCTTGAATTTCTTAGTCAATGGAAAAATAGTTTTGGGGGAAAGTGATTTCAAAATGAAATTATAAATCTAAGATGTGATATAATCTTGGCCCCAAAATGGATAGGTGCCACTGTGGGCCTAACCTAGTACCAAGATTCACAAGGCAGCAGATCATAAATATGAGAAATTATTTCATCTGGCTGAGGATCTGCATTTAGTGTAAGTCAAGTAAGAGGTAAAGCTGAGAAAGCTCACAGTGACAGGAGAGAATAAGTTTGATCCAAGGAGTGCTATAAGCATGCTGCTGCTACTGCTGCTAAATCACTTCAATCGTGTCTGACTCTGTGTGAACCCATAGACAGCAGCCCACCAGGCTCCCCCATCCCTGGGATTCTCCAGGCAAGAACATTGGAGTGGGTTGCCATTTCCTTCTCCAATACATGAAAGTGAAAAGTGAAAGTGAAATTGCTCAGTCGTGTCCGACTCCCAGCGACCCCATGGACTGCAGCCTACCAGGCTCCTCCGCCCATGGAATTTTCCAGGCAAGAGTACTGGAGTGGGTTGCATTGCAAGCATAGGGTAGAGGAAAATCAGAACATATACGTTATTTACCAGCACTTACTGACCATCATTCTTTTGTAAATAACTGATCGTAACTAAACATAGAGGTCTGGGGATAGCGATTTCTCAGTTAGAATTCGTGGAGTTTGGTTCCATGGATATAGGAAAAGGAAGATCTATTTACACTGTATTTCTATTCTTCCTTCCAAACAGGTTGGCTCATTTAGAAGTAAATATTATAAATCATAGAATATCAGCACAGGAAAGCTTTTTAAAATAATATAGTGAAGAATTTAGACGAAGGAATGAAAAATATTTTCAGCTTTAAGGGCAACTATTTAACTCTGCCACCTAGTGCAAAAGCAAACACAATGTGTAAAAAACTGGGTGTGACTGTACTCCAGTAACAAGCCTCATTTAGCCATGGGTAGTAGTTTTCTGACCTCTGATCTAGTCTAAACCTGTCATTTTTTGATTAGGAAAAGAAGTCTAAGTGTGATGATATGAAATAAATGTCAAGAAGCTGTAATCTACACAGCATAAATAAAATTCAAATCTTCAGAATCCTAGATAGATATACTGACCTCATCACTCATCATACATAAATCCCATAACAGGTAACACTAATGTTTCATGAAAGTAAATATTATTGGTTGAAATAATAATCCTAATAAATAATTATTGAGTGATTTCTATATAATAGGAAATTTATTAACTGGTTTATTAAAATTATTTTATTGAATCCCACTAATCATCCTTATGAAGATCACATATAATTATCCTTAATATATAGATGAGAAACAAGAGAGTAAGACAGAAACAGGTCAGTAAATTATCAAGGGTCATACCTCAAGTAAGTGGTAGAGACAGATTTGACCCCAGACAGATGTATTTAAGAATTCAAAGATTAAGTTTTAACACGTATTATCTTTTCAGTATTGATTCTCTAGATTAGAGATAAAATTGAAAAAAGTCAATTATAAAATGTTAAAAGAAATATATAAAGCACGCATAAACTGTTGGTTAATAAAATAGGGTATGAATATATATGGATTAAATAGTTTTAATAAGAAAATTCATAAGAAAATATATAACTAAGTTTAAAGTAATGAAGATGAATTTTTTTCTCAAAAATATAAACTATTTAGGCTACCATGAGGATTCTCATACACATATGTAGCATGTATATAAACATATATGTACTTCAAACACTTTTATATGCTATTCTAAAGATAGACCTGAAGCCAGTTGAAATTTTTAAAAACATAGCTTAAATCTACTAAAAAATAAACAATATGCAAGCACCAATTCAGACATTATTAAAATATTTTTATGAATCATTCAAAGAAGATAATATAATTGGTAGCCTTTCTAAACTCTTCTGAAGAACAGAAAAAGTTGGGACTATTTCACCCTCCATCATTTGATTAGGTTGGCATATTTTTGATACTAAAATCAAGATGCTTAATCACTTAGTCATGAATGACTCTTTGTGACCCTTGCATTATAGCTGATGAGATACTCCAAGCAAGAATACTGGATTGGATAGCCATACCCTTCTCCAGGGATCTTCCCAACCCAGGGATCGAACCAGCATCTCTTTCATTGTGCTAGGTAGTTAGAATAGAAAACAGGAATCCAGAATGGCAGTGGCTAAAAGATAAGGAAGGGAAAAGCCCGCAAAAATAGAACAAAGGAAGGTCTGAGGACCACAGTGAGGACCTCAGGTAGAACAAAAAACATTCCTGGCTAGCCCAATTTACACAGGGCAGGCCTGGAGGAGGAAAAAAACATATAAAAAGAGGAGCCAAAGGGCCAGGTGTCTCTCTCTCTCTCTCTGTCTCTCTCTCTCTCTCTTTCTGTCTCCCCCACAAGCTGGGTTGCTCTTCTCTTCAAGTCTTTGGGTCGACATACCCCCACACCTCAAGGATGGATTTTCCTGCTATTTTCTAAATAAAATAGAGCTGTAACATGGAACTGTAACACTGATTTATCGAAGAGCTATAACATGGTCTGTCCAAGACCTGAGAGCCGAGGGCTTTACTGTCCATCACTCCAAATCTTTGTTGTGACGGAGAGAACCAAGGAGCATACACTTGCCTGACAATTTGCAAGTGAATTCTTTACCGTCTGAACCAATATGGACAGTAAAAAAATAAGTCTCACTTATTAACATAGATGCAATGATCCTATATAAAATATTAAATTAAATCCATCCATTAAAAAAAACCTCATGAATATATGAGTATTATCTCAGGAATGAAAATTTGATTAAGTCTCAAGAAGTCAATTATAGTAATTTATTATACTAATATCTTATCATGCACTTACTATTGACTAAAAATCTGTCCATCATTAAGAATGATTCAGTAACAAATGTTCTTAGTATAAATCACCTCCTATTTATAGCAATAACACTTAGGATTTTATTTTTTGATATTTTGTTATACTAATTTAGCTTAATTCTATAAGCAAAATCAGAGAAGACAATGGCACCCCACTCCAGTACTCTTGCCTGGAAAATTCCATGGGCGGAGGAGCCTGGTAGGCTGCAGTTCATGGGGTCGCTGGGAGTCGGACACGACTGAGCAACTTCACTTTCACTTTTCACTTTCATGCATTGGAGAAGGAAATGGCAACCCACTCCAGTGTTCTTGCCTAGAGAACCCCAGGGATGGGGAAACCTGGTGGGCTGCTGTCTATGGAGTCGCACAGAGTCGGACACGACTGAAGCGATTTCTTTGGAAGGAATGATGCTAAAGCTGAAACTCCAGTACTTTGGCCACTTCATGCGAAGAGTTGACTCATTGGAAAGACTCTGGTCTTATGTTTAGATCTTTAATCCATTTTGAGTTTATTTTTTTGTATGGTGTTAGAAAGTGTTCTAGTTTCATTCTTTTACAAGTGGTTGACCAGATTTCCCAGCACCACTTGTTAAAGAGATTGTCTTTAATCCATTGTATATTCTTGTCTCCTTTGTCAAAGATAAGGTGTCTATATGTGCGTGGATTTATCTCTGGGCTTTCTATTTTGTTCCATTGATCTATATTTCTGTCTTTGTGCCAGTATCATACTGTCTTGATAACTGTGGCTTTGTAGTAGAGCCTGAAGTCAGGTAGGATGATTCCTCCAGTTCCATTCTTCTTTCTCAAGATCGCTTTGGCTATTTGAGGTTTTTTGTATTTCCATACAAATTGTGAAATTGTTTGTTCTAGCTCTGTGAAGAATACTGTTGGTAGCTTGATAGGGATTGCATGAATCTATAAATTGCTTTGGGTAGTATACTTATTTTCACTATATTGATTCTTCCAATCATGAACATGGTATATTTCTCCATCTATTAGTGTCCTCTTTGATTTCTTTCACCAATGTTTTATAGTTTTCTATGTATAGGTCTTTAGTTTCTTTAGGTAGATATATTCCTAAGTATTTTATTCTTTCCGTTGCAATGGTGAATGGAATTGTTTCCTTAATTTCTCTTTCTGTTTCCTCATTATTAGTGTATAGGAATGCAAGGGATTTCTGTGTGTTGATTTTATATCCTGCAACTTTACTATAGTCAATGATTAGTTCTAGTAATTTTCTGGAGGAGTCTTTAGGGTTTTCTATGTAGAGGATCATGTCATCTGCAAACATTGAGAGTTTTACTTCTTCTTTTCCAATTTGGATTCCTTTTACTTCTTTTCCTGCTCTGATTGCTGTGGCCAAAACTTCCAAAACTATGTTGAAGAGTAATGGTGAAAGTGGGCACCCTTGTCTTGTTCCTGACTTTAGAGGAAATGCTTTCAATTTTTCACCATTGAGGATAATGTTTGCTGTTGGGTTTGTCATATATAGCTTTTATTATGTTGAGGTATGTTCCTTCTATTCCTGCTTTCTGGAGAGTTTTTATTATAAATGGGTGTTGAATTTTGTCAAAGGCTTTCTCTGCATCTATTGAGATAATCATATGGTTTTTATTTTTCAATTTGTTTATGTGGTGTATTACATGAAACTATAAAACTCCTAGAGGAGAACATAGGCAAAACACTCTTTGACATACATCACAGCAGGATCCTCTATGATCCACTCCCCAGAATATTGGAAATAAAAGCAAAAGTAAATAAATGGGACCTAATTAACCTTAAAAGCTTCTGCACATCAAAGGAAACTATCAGCAAGGTGAAAAGACAGCCTTCAGAATGGGAGAAAATAATAGCAAATGAAGCAACCGACAAAAAACTAATCTCAAAAATATACAAGGAACTTCTACAGCTCAACTCCAGAAAAATAAATGACCCAATCAAAAAATGGGCCAAAGAACTAAATAGACATTTCTCCAAAGAAGGCATACAGATGGCTAACAAACACATGAAAAGATGCTCAACATCACTCATTATCAGAGAAATGCAAATCAAGGCCACTATGAGGTACCATTTCACACCAGTCAGAATGGCTGTGATCCAAAAGTCTACAAATAATAAATGTTGGAGAGGGTGTGGAGAAAAGGGAACCCTCTTACACTGTTGGTGGGAATGCAAACTAGTACAGCCACTATGGAGAACAGTGTGGAGATTCCTTAAAAAACTGGAAATAGAACTGCCTTATGATCCAGCAATCCCACTGCTGGGCATACACACTGAGGAAACCAGAAGGGAAAGAGACACGTGTACCCCAATGTTCATCGCAGCACTGTTTATAATAGCCAGGACATGGAAGCAACCTAGATGCCCAGCAGCAGATGAATGGATAAGAAAGCCATGGTACATATACACAATGGAGTATTACTCAGCCATTAAAAAGAATTCATTTGAATCAGTTCTAATGAGGTGGATGAAACTGGAGCCTATTATACAGAGTGAAGTAAGCCAGAAGGAAAAACACCAATACAGTATACTAACGCATATATATGGAATTTAGAAAGATGATAACAATAACCCTGTGTACGAGACAGCAAAAGAGACACTGATGTATGGAACAGTCTTATGGACTCTGTGGGAGAGGGAGAGGGTGGGAAGATTTGGGAGAATGGCATTGAAACATGTAAAATATCATGTATGAAACGAGATGCCAGTCCAGGTTTGATGCACAATACTGGATGCTTGGGGCTGGTGCACTGGGACGACCCAGAGGGATGGTATGGGGAAGGAGGAGGGAGGAGGGTTCAGGATCGGGAGCACATGTGTACCTGTGATGGATTCATTTTGATGTTTGGCAAAACTAATACAATTATGTAAAGTTTAAAAATAAAATAAAATTTAAAAAAAAAAGGAAAAGACTCTGATGCTGGGAGGGATTGGGGGCAGGAGGAGAAGGGGACGACAAAGGATGAGATGGCTGGATGGCATCACTGACTCGATGGACGTGAGTCTGAGTGATCTCCGGGTGTTGGTGATGGACAGGGAGGCCTGGTGTGCTGTGATTCACGGGATCGCAAAGAGTGGGACATGACTGAGTGACTGAACTGAACTGAAAAATCAGTAATGATAATAGTACTGGTTTTAATACATTTACCACAGATCATGAATGATTAACAAAAAAAAAAAAATTGTACTTTCAGTTGGTGTCCTTGTTTTGGTTCTCTTCAAGCTTTTGTCTCTCTTCATATCTCCCTGTTGATCCACCCCAGTGTGTGTGTACTCAGTCATGTCTGACTCTTTGCAGCTCTGTGAACTGTAGCCCACCAGGTTCCTCTGTCCTTGGGGTTTTCCAGTCAAGAATATTGGAGTGGGTTGCCATTTCCTTCTCCAGGGGATCTTCCAGACTCAGGGATTGAACCCAAGTCTCCTGCATTAGCAGGTGGAATTTTTACCTCTGACCCATTCGGGTTCAATTTAAAAAGGAGTATAGTAACATACAAGCACCTCCTAAGCACCCTGGAGTCCTGAATAAAAGAAAAAAAACAAACAGTAACAAATAATCATTGAGAAGCTACAGGGATTTCCCTAGTGGTCCAGTGGTTATTTCCTGTGCTTCCAATGAAGGGAACATAGGTTTGATCCCTGGTCAGGAAGCAAGATTGGTATACCACATGGCCAAAATAAATAAATAAATAAATAATAATAAAGAAATTGAACAATGGTGGAGTTTCAAAAGAGAGAGAGAAACTACGATGCACCAAGTATTGCACTAATGACACAAAAGTTTTAACTTTCAGTCTCCCTTGTGTATTAGTAACATTTTAAATTGTTTTTATAGATGATGAAATACACAATAAAATGAAAACAGGATCCAAACTCAGAAATGTCAGCAGCCAGCAGTTAAGGAGTTGTTGAAATAGTGTGAACAATAAATGTGATAAATGTTATATCAGACCTGGTGGGAAAGTACTACCAAGGATAGGCATTGATATTTGTACAAACATTTTTATTCAACATAAATACACCACATGTCTGATCGATGATGTGAAACTTAAATATTTCATTTCAGCTAGTGATGTTCAATATCTTTTCTAGTGACTCAATATTTTTAAAAGAAACAGTAGGTTACAAGGTTTGGGGCATCTATTAATTTTAAAACTCATTAAGAAGAGGCAGCTACACTGGTACAAAATATATTTAGTTTTAATACCTGTTCTCTGAAAGTTAAATAATTTGCTGATTATAAAAATGTCTTTTAACTTATGGAAATATGCCAAATATTCAATCATTTTTCCTTGCATATCTCAAGGAAACATGAGGGATAGTTTTATTAGTACCAAACAATATTTCTAGTGGCTATTCCTTCACAACCAAGAAATCATTGACTCTACTGCCCAGAGTGAGACTGAATCTTTTGAGCAGTTTTTCCATATACAATGACATTCAGCAGAGTATGTATTGTCAGTTCTTGTAGAAAAGGCATATTTGGCTAATCGATTACAGTGAGCATATTTCACATTCCACTCCTTTTATTTTTGAAAGAAACAAAATTCATTTTCAGAACAATAAAGAAAACTCAAAGAATGAATGAAAGTGAAAGCACCTAGGCTTTTAAGTCAAACACATGCTGATAAAGTACTTACTTTAAGTAAGTAACAGTTCATTCAGGGGTGCTTCTAAAATTCATCCAGAAGTTTTAGCCATTCTTCTGAAATCAATTGTAAAGAGAACTTATATATCTTTATGATGTAAAAGCATAATCTTTAAAAGTATTATTTTTTCAAAAGCATCTAATACTTGTTTGTTTTTAAAACTAATAATTATTGTTTCTAAATCTGTAATCTATCTTGTAGTTAAAAAGGTAAATTTGAAAAACCATTTTGCATATAATTACAATGCTGTAAGTGGTGAAATAAGTTTATCATACCTTTCCAAAATAACTGCCTTGAAGAATATGGTACTCATTTTGAAATAATTGTTGTAATCTGATTTTTTTTAGTAATAACACATGAATTTCATCTTATTAAATATAAAATAGACACACCATTGGGGGAAAAATATGAGGCTGAAATAGTTAAGTTTATGCTCAAATTTTGTGCTTTATCAAAAATATTGCACAATAAATTCCTTTTGTAAAATTACTCAAAAGTAGCATGAAATCAGCTTCAGCTAATCTCCAAAATATATGCTAAATGTTTATTTTGTGTTAAGTGAATTCATGTTAGTCTCACCAGTAAAATGAAACACTTTCCAAGGAAGAAAATTTTATCAATAGATCTTCCAAAATGAAACACATTAAAATTCCACACATCCTATATCATTCTTAGAATGAAATTATTGTTGCAGCTTTGCATCATGTAGTTACCTTAAACAGCTTACAAATTTAATGTATCAGGTTTTTCCCCAATTATTTCTGAAACCTCTTAGGACTTAAAAAAAAAAAACAAAAAACCTTGTTTTCAAATGCTACTTCCTTGGACTTTAATTTTTTGATGATGAAAAATAAAGCAAGCTGCACTGAAAGTTACTGAATTTCGTTGTATTAAATGAAACTAGTGAGTTAGCTGGGATAAAGCAGAGAATGGCATATATAAACCTGTTGACAAATTAATATTTTTAAAATGGGTGCTTCATACTATTGCAGTTAAAATTATCAGTTGATATATTAAAATAGTAAGTGCACATTAACATATTTTGGAATACTACTACTACTACTACTAAGTCACTTCAGTCGTGTCCAACTTTGTGCGACCCCATAGACGGCAGCCCACTATGCTCCCCGGTCCCTGGGATTCTCCAGGCAAGAACACTGGAGTGGGTTGCCATTTCCTTCTCCAATGCATGAAAATGAAAAGTGAAAGTGAAGTGGCTCAGTCATGTCCAACCCTCAGCGACCCCATGGACTGCAGCCTTCCAGGCTCCTTCGTCCATGGGATTTTCCAGGCAATGGAGTGGGGTGCCATTGCCTTCTCCAATATTATGGTATAGTTTGTATTTAATCTTAAACAGAAATAAGAAAAAAATTTAATAAAAATAAAATAGTCAATGAATCTAAAATCTCTTTTATTTCAACTTTAGGCATACACTACTTCTAAAGAAAAAATAAAGTGCAATGACACCAACAGACTCATTGATAATATAAATGAATATTCCTCTATGACAAAAAAATAAAATGAAAAATATTCCATCTGATGTTTTGGCCATTTTATTTGCTGATACAGTCAAATAGAATCACTAGTAAAGATAAATGAAAGTAGTTAATATCATGCCTGATATTCCCAGAATCGTGTATGTTTGCAACTTAGCCATCTTCAGAGATTTTATGAAAGCTGTGGTGAAAAGGAAAAGAGTTAGTCACACAATTGTGTCCAACTCTTTGTTACACCCAGGACTGTAGTCCGCCAAATTCCTCTTTCCATGGAATTCACCAGGCAAGAATACTGGAAAGGATATCATTCCTTACTCCAAGGTATGGACCCTGGGCTCCTGCATTGCAGGTAGATTCTTTACCATCTGGGCCACAGCGGTATTCAATTTAATATATTTCCCCTTACTGGTTAAGATACATTACTTTGCCAACAAAGGTCCATCTAGTCAAAGCTATAGTTTTTCCAGTAGTCATGTATGGATGTGAGAGTTGAACTATAAAGAAAGCTGAGCACCAAAGAACTGATGCTTTTGAACTGTGGTGTTGGAGAAGACTCTTGAGAATTCCTGGGACTGCAAGGAGATCCAACCAGCCCATCCTAAAGGAAATCAGTTCTGAATATTCATTGGACGGACTGATGCTGAAGCTGAAACTCCAATACTTGGGCCACCTGATGCGAATGACCGACTCATTGGAAAAGACCCTGATGCTGGGAAAGATTGAAGGCAGTAGGAGAAGGGGATGACAGAGGATGAGATGGCTGGATGGCATCACTGACTGGATGGACATGAGTTTGACCAAGCTTCTAGAGTTGGTGATGGACAGGGAAACCTAATCTGCTGCAGTCCATGGGGTCACAAAGAGTCAGACATGACTGAGAGATTGAACTGAACTCAACTTACTGGTTAAAAACTGGGATTCATCAACTTGAACCAGTGAACCAGTGAAATTGCTCAGTCGTGTCCGACTCTGCAATCCCATGGACTGTAACCTACCAGGCTCCTCTGTCCAGGGGATTTTCCAGGCAGGAGTACTGGAGTGGGTTGACATTTCCTTTTCCACTCATTCAAGATACAATGTTATATTTGGTTGTCATGTCTCTATAATTTTTATTTACCTGTGACTGGATCTCATTCCTATATGCAGTTCTTGTTTTTTAATTTGCTTGTTTAGGGATTTTTTTTTTCCCTTAGAGGGATGGTGGCATTTATTTGCTTTTTATTTTTAGTCTAACAGACTCTACTAATCTCCAAAGTTAGGCAACCTCTTGTCTCCCATTCCTAAATTAAGTGGTTATCTTCATTTGTAAAAAAAATTAGATTTTTTTCACATTCTGCATTCTATTCTGGGATCCTCTGACTCCTTAATTTTTTTTTTAATTTGCATGCTTTAAAGTTCACTGTGTATTGTAAAGTTGTATACATTTGGACAAGTATATAATTCCATGTATCCACAATTATAGTATCATACTCCAAAATCACTGCAGATGGTGACTGCAGCCATGAAATGAAAAGACACTTACTCCTTGGAAGGAAAGTTATGACCAACCTAGATAGCATATTGAAAAGCAGAGACATTACTTTGCCAACAAAGGTCCGTCTAGTCAAGGCTATGGTTTTTACTGTGGTCATGTGTGGATGTGAGAGTTGGACTGTGAAGAAAGCTGAGCACTGAAGAACTGATGCTTTTGAACTGTGGTGTTGGATAAGACTCTTGAGAGTCCCTTGGACTGCAAGGAGAGCCAACCAGTCCATTCTAAAGGAGATCAGCCATAGATGTTGTTTGGAAGGAATGATGCTAAAGCTGAAACTTCAGGACTTTGGCCACCTCATGTGAAGAGTTGACTCATTAGAAAAGACTCTGATGCTGGGAGGGATTGGGGGCAGGCGGAAAAGGGGATGGCAGAGGATGAGATGGCTGGATGGCATCACCGACTAGATGGACATGAGTTTGAGTGAACTCCGGGAATTGGTGATGGACAGGGAGGCCTGGCGTTCTGTGATTCATGGGGTCACAAAGAGTCGGACACGACTGAAAGACTGACCTGAACTGAACTGAACAAAATGTTAATTTTTCTGAAATTGAAAGTTTCCTGTGATTCATATATTTTTCCTGCTGTCTTCTCTTAACTCCTAGCAACCACTAATATTTTTCCTGTTTCTATAATTTTGCCTTTAGCAAATGTCATATAATTATAATTACATAGCTTGTAGACTTTCAAACTGACTTTTAAATTCCAGTTCAGTTAGTTCAGTCACTCAGTCTTATCTGACTCTTTGCAACCCCATGGACTCCAGTTAGCCAGGCTTCCCTGTTCATCACCAATTCCTACAGTTTGCTCAAACTCATATCCATTGAATTGGTGATACCATCCAACCAGCTCATCCTCTGTTGTCCAGTTCTCCTCCTGCCTTCAATCTTTCAACTAAGCAAAAGTGGATGTTTTTCTCAAATTCTGGCTTTTTTGATGATCCAAAGGATGTTGGCAATTTGATCTCTGGTTCCTCTGCCTTTTCTAAATCCAACTGGAACATCTAGAAGTTCTTGGTTCATGTACTGTTGAAGCCTGGCTTGGAGAATTTTGAGCATTTCTTTACTAGCATGTGAGATGAATACAATTGTGCAGTAGTTGAAACATTCTCTGACATTGCCTTTCTTTTGAACTTGAATGAAAATTTACCTTTTCCAGTCCTGTGGCCATGGCTGAGTGTTCCAAATTTGCTGGCATATTGAGTCCAGCCCTTTCACAGCATCATCATTTAGGATTTGAAATAGCTCAACTGGAATTCTATCACCTGCATTAGCTTTGTCCATAGGGATCCTTTCTTAAGTCCCAGTTGACTTTGCATTCCAGGATGTCTGGCTGTAAGTGGGTGATCACACCATCATGGTTATCTGGGTCATGATGATCTTTTTTGTACAATTCTTCCGTGTATTCTTGCTGCCTCTTCTTAATATATTCTCTTTCTGTTAAGTCCATACCATTTTTGTCCTTTATTGTGCCCATCTTTTTGAAATATTACCTGTGTGTCTCTAATTTTCATGAAGAGATCTCTAGTCTTTCCCATTCTATTGTTTTCCTCTATTTCTTTGTACTGATCACTGAGGAAGTATTTCTTATCTTTCTTTGCTATTCTTTGGAACTCTGCATTCAAATGGGTATATCCTGCCTTTTCTCCTTTGCCTTTAACTTCTCCTCTTTTCTCAGCTATTTGTGAGGCTTCCTCAGACAAACATTTTGCCTTTTCTGCATTTCCTTTCTTGTGGATGGTTTTGATCACTGTCTCCTGTACAATGACATGAACCTATATATATCATTCTTTAGGCAATCTGCCTATCTGATCTAATCCATTGAATCTATTTGCCACATCCCCCGAATAATCATAGGTGATTTGATGTCCATCATATCTGAATGGCCTAGTGTTTTTCCCTACTTTCTTCAATGTAAGTCTGAATTTGGCAATAAGGAGTTCATGATCTGAGCCACAGTCATCTCCAGGTCTTGCTTTTGCTGATTGTATGGGGCTTCTCCATTTTTGGCTACAAAGAATATAATCAATCTGGCTTCAGTATTGACCATCTGGTGATGTTCATGTATAGAGTCTTCTCTTGTGTTGTTGGAAGAGTGTGTTTGCTATGACCAGTGTACTATTTTCATAAAACTCCATTAGCCTTTGCCTTGCTTCATGTTGTAATTTTGCTTTGACAAACTGTGGTCCACTGGAGAAGGGAATTGCAAACCACTTCAGCATTTTTCCTTGAGAACCCCATGAACAGTATAAAAGTCAAAAAGACATGACACTGAAAGATGAACTCCCCAGGTCAGTAGGTACCCAATATGTTACTGGAGAAGAATGGAGAAATAACTCCCAAAAGAATGAAGAGACTGGTCCAAAGCAAAACCAATGCCCAGTTGTGGATGTGACTGGTAATGAAAATAAAGTCCAATACTGTAAAGAGAAATATTGCATAGGAATGTTAGGAATGTTCGAAATTGGAATGTTAGGTTCATGAATCAAGGTAAATTAGAAGTGGTCAAGCAAGAGATGGCCAGAGTGAACATCAACATTTCAGGAAACAGTGAACTAAAATGGAGTGGAATGGATGAATTTAATTGAGATGACCATTGTAATCTACTACTGTGTGCAAGAATCCCTTAGAAGAAATGGAGTATCTATCATAGTCAACAAAAGAGTCTGAAATGCAGTTCAGTTCAGTTCAATTCAGTCGCTTAGTCATGTCCAAATCTTCACAACCTCATAAATCACAGCATGCCAGGCCTCCGTGTCCATCACCAACTCCCAGAGTTCACTCAGACTTACGACCATCAAGTCAGTGATACCATCCAGCCATCTCATCCTCTGTCGTCCCCTTCTCCTCCTGTCCCCAATCCCTCCCAGCATCAGGGTCTTTTCAGTGAGTCAACTCTTCGCATGAGGTGGCCAGAGTACTGGAGTTTCAGCTTTAGCATCATTCCTTCCAAAGAAATCCCAGGGCTCATCTCCTTCAGAATGGACTGGTTGGATCTCCTTGCAGTCCAAGGGACTCTCAGAGTCTTCTCCAACACCACAATTCAAAAGCATCAATTCTTCGGCGCTCAGCTTTTTTCACAGTCCAACTTTCACATGCATACATGACCACTGGAAAAACCATAGCCTTGACTAGATGGACTTTTGTTGGCAAAGTAATCTCTCTGCTTTTTAATATGCTATCTAGGTTGGTCATAACTTTCCTTCCAAGGAGTAAGCAGCTTTTAATTTCATGGCTGTATTCACCACCTGCAGTGATTTGGGAGCCCCTAAAAATAAAGTCTGACACTGTTTCCCCATCTATTTCCCATGAAGTGATGGGGCCAGATGCCATGATCTTCATTTTCTGAATGTTGAGCTTTAAGCCAACTTTTTCACTCTCCACTTTCACTTTCATCAGGAGGCTTTTGAGTTCCTCTTCACTTTCTGCCATAAGGGTGGTGTCATCTGCATATCTGAGGTGATTGATATTTCTCCTGGCAATCTTGATTCCAGCTTGTGCTTCTTCCAGCCCAGTGTTTCTCATGATGTACTCTGCATATAAGTTAAATAAGCAGGGTGACAATATACAGCCTTGACGTACTCCTTTTCCTATTTGGAACCAGTCTGTTGTTCCATGTCCAGTTCTAACTGTTGCTTCCTGACCTGCATACAGATTTCTCAAGAGCCAGGTCAGTTGGTTTGGTATTCCCATCTCTTACAGAATTTTCCACAGTTTAATGTGATCCACAGAGTCAAAGGCTTTGGCATAGTCAATAAAGAAGAAATAGATGCTTTCCTGGAACTCTCTTGCTTTTTCCATGATCCAGCAGATGTTGGCAATTTGATATCTGGTTCCTCTGCATTTTCTAAAACCAGCTTGTACATCTGGAAGTTCACAGTTCACGTATTGCTGAAGCCTGGCTTGGAAAATTTTGAGCATTATTTACTAGCGCGAGAATGCAGTACTTGGGTGCAATCTCAAAAAGGACAGAATGATCTCTATTTGTTTACAAGGCAAACCATTCAATATCACAGTTATCCAAGTCTATGCCCTAACCAGTAATGCTGAAGAAGCTGTGGTTGACTGTTCTATGAAGACCTACAAGAACATCTTGAACTAACACCCAAAAAAGATGTCCTTTTCATAATAGGGGACTGGAATGCAAAATTAGGAAGTCAAGATATACCTGGAGTAACAGGCAAATTTGGCCTTGAGGTACAAAATGAATCACGGCAAAGGCTAACAGAGTTATGCCAAGAAAATACACTGGTCATGGCAAACACCCTCTTCCAACAACACAGGAGACTTTTTTCATTAGCAATATGCATTTAAGTTTTCTCTATGTCTTTCCATGGCTTGATAGCTCACTTAAAAAGAAAAAAATCAGTAAATAATATTTCATTATATTGTTGTCTTTCAGTTGCTAAATTCTCTCCTAGTCTTTGTGACCCCGTGAACTGCAGAACGCCAGCCAGTCTTCCCTGTCATTCACCATCTCCCAGAATTTGCTCAAACTCATGTCCATTAAATCAGTGATGTTATCCAATTATCTGAACCTCTGTTGCCCCCTTCTCTTGCTGCCCTCTATCTTTCCCAGCATCAGGGTCTTTTCAAATGGGTCAGCTCTTCGCATCAGGTAGCCAAAGTATTAGAGTTTCAGCTTCAACATCAGTCCTTCCAATGTACACTTAGGGGTGATTTTCTTGCTGTCCAAGGAGCTCTCAAGAGTATTCAGCACTGCAGTTCAAAAGCAAACACTTCTGGGCATTCAGCTTTCTTTATTGGAGAAGGAAATGGCAACCCACTCCAGCATTCTTGCCTGGAGAATCCCATGGATGGAGGATCCTGGTAGGCTACAGTCCATGGGGTCGCTAAGAGTCAGACACGACTGATCGACTTCACTTTCACTTTTCACTCTCATGCATTGGAGAAGAAAATGGTAACCCACTCCAATATTCTTGCCTGGAGAACCCCAGGGACAGAGGAGCCTGGTGGACTGCTATCTATGGGATCACACAGAGTCAGACACGACTGAAGCGACTTAGCAGCAGCAGTAGCAGCTTTCCTTATGGTCCAACACTCACATTCATACATTACTACTGGAAAAATCATAGCCTTGACCTTTCAGACCTTTGTTGGCAAAGTAATGTCTCTGCTTTTTAATACACTGTCTAGGTTTGTTATAGTTTTTCCTCCAAGGAGCAAACATCTTTTAATCTCCTGGCTGCAATCACTGTCTGCAGTGATTCAGGAGCGGAAGAAAATAAAATCCCCACGACGTGATGGGACTGGATGCCATGGTCTTAATATTTGAATGTTGAGTTTTAAGCCAGCTTTATCACTCTTCTCTTTCAACTTCATCAAGAGGCTCTTTAGATCCTCTTCTCTTTCTGCCATCAAAGTGGTATCATCTTCATATCTGAGGTTGTTGATATTTCTCCCAGCAATCTTGATTCCAGCTTACTTGTGTAGGTTTCTGTAGTTCATTTTTTTTTTTTTTTGATTGATTCATTTCATCTAAATTATTTCAGTTGTGGTATTCCTCTCTTATCCTTTTGATGTCCATAGGCTCGGTAATGATAAACTCTGTCACTTCTGCTATTAATACTTAGCTACTATTTTTTCTTGGTTGTGGATGGGTAAAGCTTATTAATTTTATTTCAAATAACCAACTAGAATAGTGGAGTGGGTTGCCCTCTCTTTCTCCAGGGGATCTTCTTGACCTAGGGATCAAACCCACATCTCCTACTTTGGCAAGCTGATTCTTTACCCCTGAGGCACCAGGGAAGCCCAATGTGAAACTTACATTTTATGTCTTACTTATTGTCTAATATGGGCATTTTGCTCTATCACCTAAAGTTTTATCAGTTGTATTTTCATATTTATATCAAAACATTTTAAAATTTATTTTGAGATTTATTCACTGACCCATGTATTATTTAGAAGTGTATAGTTTAATCTCAAAATATGTGGGAATCTTCCAAATACCTTTTGGTTATTGATTTCTACCTTAATTCCACTTTCTTTTAATTTTGTAGATTTAGATTGTCAAGGTATGTTTTATGACCAAGAATACAGAGTAGCCTGGTAAATTTTCAATTCCCATTTCAGCTTGAGTAATATATGTATTCTACTATCCTAGAATGGAGCTTTCTGTAAATGTCAATTAAGGCAAGTTGATTGAAAGTTTTATTCAGGTCAATCATTTTCTTATTGATTTTCTTCCTGCTTGATCCATCAATTACTGAAAGAAAAGAGTTAAACTCTCTTACTATAATAGTAGATTTGTCTGTCTTTTTATAAGTTTATCAGTTTTCCCTCAAATATTTTGACATATAAGTCCATACAAATTTAAAATTATGTCTTTATATTGACCTTTTTCATTAGACAATATCTCCTTTTAATACATATTTTCCTATTCTATTTGAAATTGATATAGGTACTAAAACTATCTTTTGATTAGTGTGAGCAAACTATGTCTTTCTCCATCACTTTTCTTTTAAACTAACTTTTTATTTAAGTGGTTTTCATATTTAAAATGGATTTTGACATATAGTTGGATCTTTCTTGCTTTTCCCCCACCCCACATGGAATTAAAGGATATTAAACTAGAAATAGCTAGTACAGAGAAGTATTTGGAGACATTTTACTGCAAAAGAGAACAAATAAATGTTAGAGCATATAACATGAGATGGAGTGAAAATAATGTTTTACATTTTTTTTTTTTTTGGCTGGGTAAATAACAATATCAGCCAGGATTGTGCAAATATACTACAGTTAAAAAATGATGTTACCAGCTCTGTTAATTAATCCAGCTAATATTTATTTCATACTCATGCAAAGTATGTGGGTTTTTTTTTTAATTTTTCCAGAATTATCAGTTTTGCCATAGCTCCCTACCAACTAAATGTTTTAAATATCCCTATAGCAGGTAAAGGGAGCATAATAAATCATTCAATGCCTCTCATCACTGGGAATGATTCAAAGTTGCTTTATTAAAGAGGTTGTCTTGAAGGCAAATAAGCACATGAGTAGTTGTTCATATCATTAGCCATTAGGAAAATCAACTAAAATTTTGGTGATATCTCCCTATATGCAACTGTATTAGTTAGATGGGTTACCATACAAAATACCAAAGACTAGATAGCTTAAACAACATAATTTTAGAGTCTCATAATTCTGGAAGATAATAGCACTAACTCAAGGTATTTGGCCAATTTGATTTCTGCTAACTGTACAAAAAAGATCTTTATGACCCAGGTAATCACAATGGTATGATCACTCATCTAGAGCCAGACATCCTGGAATGTGAAGTCAAGTGGACCTTAGTAAGCATCACTACGAATAAAACTAGGGTGGTGATAGACTTCCAGTTGAGCTATTTCAAATCCTGAAAGATAATGCTGTGAAAGTGCTGCAGTCAATATGCCAGAAAATTTGGAAAACTCAGCAGTGGCCACAGAACTGGAAAAGATCAGTGTTTATTCCAATCCAATAGAAAGGCAATGCCAAAGGAAGCTCAAACTACTGCACAATTGCAGTCATCTCACACATTACTAGTAAAGTAACACTCAAAATGCTCCAAGCAGGGCTTCAGCAATACATGAACCATGAACCTCCAGATGTTCAAGCTGGTTTTAGAAAAGGCAGAGGAAACAACATCCGCTGGATCATTGAAAAAGCAAGAGAATTCCAGAAATTCCAGAATTCCAGAAAAACATATTTCTTCTTTATTGACTAAGCCAAAGCCTTTGACTCTGTGTATCACAATAAACTGTGGAATATTCTGAAAGAGATGGGAATACCAGACCATCTGACCTGCCTCTTGAGAAACCTGTATGCAGGTCAGGAAGCAACAGTTAGAACTGGACATGGAACAACAGACTGGTTCCAAATAGGAAAAGGAGTCCATCAAGGCTGCACCCTGATTATTTAACTTAGAGTACATCATGAGAAATGCTGGTCTGGAAGAAGCACAAGCTGGAATCAAGATTGCTGGGAGAAATATAAATCACCTCAGATATGCAGATGACACCACCCTTATGACAGAAAGTGAAGGAGATCTAAAGAGCCTCTTGATAAAAGTGAAAGAGGAAAGTGAAAAAGTTAGCTTAAAGTTCAACATTCAGAAAACTAAGATTATGGCATCCGGTCCCATCATTTCGTGGCAAATAGATGGGGAAACAGTGACTGACTTTATTGTTTTGGGCTGTAAAATCACTGCAGATGGTGACTGCAGCCATGAAAGATGCTTACTTCATGGAAGGAAAGTTATGACCAACCTAGACAGCATATTCAAAAGCAGAGACATTAATTTGCCAACAAAGGTCTGTCTAGTCAAGGCTATGGTTTTTCCAGTGGTCATGTATGGATGTGAGAGTTGGACTGTGAAGAAAGCTGAGAGCTGAAGAACTGATACTTTTGAACTGTATTGTTGGAGAAGATGCTATAGAGCCTTGGACTGCAAGGAGATCCAATCAGTCCACCCTAAAGGAAACCAGTCCCGGGTGTCCATTGGAAGGACTGATGCTGAAGCTGAAACAAGTACTTTGGCCACCTCATGCAAAGAGTTGACTCACTGGAAAAGACCCTCATGCTGGGAGGGATTGGGGGCAGGAGGAGAAGGGGACCGCGGAGGATGAGATGGCTGGATGGCATCACTGACTCTATGTACATGAGTTTGGGTGAACTCCGGGAGTTGATGATGGACAGGAGGGCCTGGCGTGCTGTGATTCATGGGGTTGCAAAGAGTCAGACACGACTGAGCAACTGAACTGAACTGTCAAACAATTTCCAGAGTGATTACAACATTTTACACTCACATGAGAAATGTTTGAGGACTACAGATTCTTTGCACTTTTACTAACATCTGCATATTGTCAGTATTTTTATTTTAGCCATTGTACTAGTTATGGATTTAAAGTGAATTATAATCCCTAAAATATATACATGGAAGCCTTAATGTCCAAGCTGCCTGTTTTGGAGATAAGGCCTTTATGGGAGAATTGGATTAAACAAGGTCATAAATATGGGGTCTTTATCTAGATAGAACTGATGTCCTTAAAAGAAAGTAATACCAGAACTTTCTTTCTCCATAAGTTCCAAGGAAATTCTGTGTGAGAAATATAATGAGAATATGGCCATCTGTGAGGCATAAAGGGAGCTCTTCAGGTCAGTTCAGATAAGTTCTGTCGCTCAGTCATATCCGACTATCTGCTTTTCAATATGCCATCTAGGTTGGTCATAACTTTTCTTCCAAGGAGTAAGCAGCTTTTAATTTCATGGCTGCAATCACCATCTGCAGTGATTTTAGAACACCAGAAAATAAAGTCTGACACTGCTTCCACTGTTTCCCCATCTATTTCCCGTGAAGTGATGGGACCAGATGCCATGATCTTTGTTTTCTGAATGTTGAGCTTTAAGCCAACTTTTTCACTCTCCTCTTTCACTTTCATCAAGAGGCCTGTTAATTCCTTTCACTTTCTGCCATAAGGGTGGTGTCATCTGCATATCTGAGGTTATTGATATCATTTGACAGTATCAAAAAAATTTATAACTCAGATGTCCAATTCCTAAATTTTCACTCTTAAAAACTTTTAGCTATATATTAAATTTTATAGGAAAATTTAGGGGCTCTATTTATAATCACCACAACTTTGAAATAACCGAAATATTGTTCATTGAATAAACAGATGAACAAATTGTGGTTTAGTATCCAAAAGAATACCATTGTGGAGGTTATTTTTATGTATCAATCGTATTGTGTCATGGTGAGTACCCAGGTATTTAGGTAAACATTATTTTTGGATGCATCTGTGAAAGTGTTTCCAGGTGAGAGAATAACATTTGAATTGATGGACTCAGTAAAACATCACCTTCCCCTTGAGGGATTATAAGATGATTCAATAAGATTTTATATGTGTGTGGTGGGTGTGTGTACATATATGTATATGTGCTATTGATTCTATTTCTTTGGATAACCCTGACTAATATAAGTACCCATTATCTTACTCAGTTTATTTCAGTTGCTCAGTCACGTCCGACTCTTTGCGACCCCATGGACTGCAGCATGCCAAGCCTCCCAGGAGTTTACTCAAACTCATGTCAGTTGAGTTGGTGATGCCATCCAAATATCTCATCCTCTGTCATCCCCTTCTTCTGACTTCAATCTTTCCCAGAATCAGGGTCTTTTCAAAATAGTTAGTTTTTCATATCGGGTGGCCAAAGTACTGGAGTTTCAGCTTCAGCATCAGTCCTTCCAATGAACATTCAGGACTGATTTCCTTTAGGATGGACTGGTTGGATCTCCTTGCAGTCCAAGGGACTCTCAAGAGTCTTTTCCAACACGACAGTTCAAAAGCATTAATTCTTAGGCACTCAGCTTTCTTTATAGTCCAAATCTCACATTCATACATGACTGCTGGAAAAACCATAGCTTTGACTAGATGGACCTTTGTTGGCAAAGTAACGTTTCTGCTTTTTAATATGCTGTCTAGGTTGGTCATTATCTCACTAATAATATAAAAATACCGAAAAGAAAGCATTAACAGAGGATGAATTTAAATCTATTAAGCTGAATGAAAACAATTAGTTTCAAAGATTACCTTTTATGTGAGTCCATTTACATAGTATTCTCAAAAACAAAACTAAAGTTTCAGAAAGCAAGTTTTGTAGTTGCCAAGTGTTTGAGTGAGATTCAGTCATGACTATTAATGGAAAACATAAGGGAGTATAATGGAAAACATTTGGGGGTAATGAACTGTTGCTGTGTACCTTGATTGTTGTAGGTATATAAGTCTATACATATTTTAAACTCAAAAAACTGTACACCAAAAAAATAAATTCACTGTCTATTAAATTAGAAAATAACATTGTAAGATATAAAATTAAAAATAATAATGGAAATTTTGTATTGATATAGAGAATTGGAAAAAAAAAGTTTCAAAAAATAGAAGAACTGGGACCATTAAATGGATTCCAACAGATAAATATATATAGGAATGCTATATATGGTATAGGTGACATTTCATTTCAATGAAGAAATACATGATACATTTAGTAAATAGTAATAGCACAAGTAGCCATGCCAAAGTAATTCACAGTATAAATAAAAATATTTGTATTAAATTAAAAATCATAAATGTGAAGAATGTTCACAACAATAAAATTAAAAACTTAGAATAATATTTTGGATATATTCACAATTATCAATTCTCTCCCCCTTATTTATTGATAGAACCACTAAGTTTTAGCTAAGCACTTTTATGGTCACCTAAATATAGACAACTTTTTGCTGGCTCTCTTGCAGCTAAACTGTCAAATAATTAAATTCATTCCAACATGATTTGAGTGGAAACATAGTATTGTCTCTTCCAGGAAATATCTATTAATGAATAGGTAGACCCTTATTTCCATGCTATAATTATTATATTACTAACATAGTAATACATTAGAAAGAGAAATACAGTTGTTGAAGATATAGAACAGCAAGATAGAGAATTTGGAGCCTCCTTGCCAACCTTGAATTGGTAACTTCCAAAATACATTTACATGAGAGAGAGATAGCTTTCTATCTTTTGTATCATTGGCACTTTAGAGTTTCTATTACTTTGAAGCCTGTAACTTAACTCTTAACCAAAAGGGACACCTGGTCATAATGAAATAGAAAACACCTTTTTAATTAAAGTCAGAATAACTAGAAACTATACATGAAAATATTAATATATTTACATAAATAAAAGCAAAAAAAGTTTCACATATGTTTTAGATTTAAAAAAAACTCTCAAAACTGTATGTAAACAAAATAGTAAGGGGATAAGGGGCAGAGACAAGTTGTCAGAATTAAATTTTGATTTCCTTTCTTTGAATCAATGTATTCACATGAACTCCAAGCAAAAAGTGAATTGCTTCCTTCTGAAAAGGATTCCAGAATGGAGTGGGGGTGGGTGGGGGACAGGTGGTATTTTAGAACTATGTTATTCCTAGTTTTCAGCTGCATAGCATCAGGTCATAAATTGAATTTCACATAGTGGTCCTAAGGAGGTCAGGAATTCATTTGATAACTCAACAAGAATTGTGCTATGCATTTGCTTTTTAGTTGGGTCTTAAGCAGGCTTTAGTTCCAAGAAAGCCCATAAATTACACAAATATATTTTTTAATGTTATATAACATACTGGGGGAAGGTAACTTTCTAAAGCAAAATAAGGTATTCATTCCAGAAAAAGAAGAAATGAATGATGAGTAGACAAAATGATAACTGTCCACTATAAAATCAACTTTGACTTGTAATTGTTTTACTTTTCCATTTTTGGATAGTTTACTTAAAATGAAACACTGATAAATATGCTAGAATTATCACATGAGCTAGACAGTTTATTCTCATACTGATCATGGACAATAATGCCTTTGGCTATACAGTTGCCATTAAGGAAAATAAAATAGGAAAATTTCTTCACTGCTTAAAATACATTACACATTTTTTTCATGTTCTCCTATAGAATCTCTATCAGTATATACTCTGCTAGCACAGTTTAGAAAATTTACATGTCTATTATCAGGGGCAGCTCTATTGCTCTCTATATATCCCTTACTCTACCAGTGCCTACTTCTACTCACATGATTGACCTTTCTACATACTCGCCCCAGGCCCCAGCTGGTAATTATTATCAAAGGGGCTGTAAGGGGCATGCCCTTCTGCTTGTTTCCTTGGTAATGAATGAGCCAACCTGATGTCAATTACCCCTATAACTGGCAATCTCTCCTTCCCCCAAGAGCAAAGATTGCTGCCACATCCTGCAGGCAGCACATGGCAGGGTGTCAGTGAAGTGTCAATCCAGGATTTTGCTTCAGATGTATGAAGTTTCTCTATCCATTAAGGCTTTGAAGTCTCTCTTGCTGACTCTGGGCTCTTTTCTTCAGTCAAAACTGGGCAATTGCAGGCTTTATAGGCCTAAAGGCTGCAGCCCAATATAGGTTTATTCTAAACTTTATTTCTCTTAAAGCTAGTGTTTTCCATTCTCCAGCTAAATACATCTTTAATTTCTTATTACTGCAGATCTATTTCATTAGACATATTTATCTCCAGTGAAAAGTTAGACCACTTAGCCTCTCTTCTCATAGTTTTACAGCATTTAATTTACTTTATACAATTCAATAAAAACTTACAAAATATGCATCTCTTTAAAATTATTATTTTTTTTGTTTTTATTTCTCATTCTTAGGAAGTTCAGGAATGTATTGTGGGGAGAAAAAGCTTAAAATAAGTAATTAAAATATTATAAAAGGCCATTTTTTGTTGCTTGGCACTGTCCCTGCATTCCCCATCACCCCTAAACATGAACCACAAAAACAAGCCAGCAGGGATCATTGCATTAGGGAGAAGGGACAGACAGCCCCAGGGCGGTACTGCCCTGACAAAGAAAGAGTCCAAGGTCTAGCACTCAGGGAAGTCTGGTATCTGCTTTGACAAAAGCAATCATGTTAAATTACATACAGGTTGTATGTATGTATATATATTTATTTTATGTGTGAGAATTTGTTGCTGTTTAGTCACTTAAGTCATGGCAGATTCTTTTGTGATTCCACCGACTGTAGCCCACCAGGCTCCTCTGTCCATGAGATTTCCCAGGCAAGAATACTAGAGTGGGTTTGAGAATACTCTAATTATTGGTAACCTTGATTTATCTATATTTTTTCTTATAACATCACTTTATTTTTGTTTTGTAATAGTCTTTGCTTAACAGCTAAGTTTGATTGAGAATTCAGCTAAAACCAGGGATACATTTTTAGCCTTACTTTGTGTGTTACATGTGATTGATTCCCTTTTGTATACTAGGAATTTGCAGGTTAGCACAACTGTGACATTTGCTCAATTAGTCAAGATCAAGTTTGTTTCATACTGTTGATGGGGTTCTCAAGGTAGAATACTGAAGTGGTTTGGCATTCCCTTTTCCCAGGGAATATTCACTGGAAGGGCTGATGCTGAAGCTGAAACTCCAATACTTTGGCCACCTGATGCAAAGAACTGACTCATTGGAAAAGACCCTGATACTGGGAAAGATCGAAATCAGGAGGAGAAGGGGATGACAGAGGATGAGATGGTTGGATGGATGGCATCACTGACTCAATGGACATGAGTTTGAGTAAGGTCCGGGAGTTGGTGATGGACAGGGAAGCCTAGCATGCTGCAGTCCATTGGGTTGCAAAGAGTCAGACACGACTGAGTGACTGAACTGAACAGAAATTTATTTATTGAAAATATTTTTTAGAGATATCTGTGGCTCTATCCTTGAGTCAGGAAGCTCCCTGGATGAGGAAATGGCAACACACTCCAATACTCTTGTCTGGAAAATCTCATGGACAGAGGAGCTTGGCAGGCTACAATCCATAAGGCCACAGAGAATCAGATACAACTTAGAGACTAAACAATAATAATAATAAATGATTTACTCTAAAGTTCTGCTATATAAAGTGAAGTGAAGTGAAAGTTGCTTAGTCATATCCAACTTTTTGCAACCCCATGGATTATACAGTCCATGGAATTCTCCAGGCCAGAGTACTAGAGTGGGTAGCCTTTCCCTTCTCCAGGGGATCTTCCCAACACAGGAATTGAACCAGGGTCTCCTGCATTGTAGGCAGATTCTTTACCAATTGAGCTATGAGGGAAGCCAAAGTTCTACTATAAAATCTTTATATATAATAGAAAATTTAACGTGTCCACATACTTCCTGTTTTCTCAGAAAAATTAAACCAGTGGACTTAATATAATAGCAGAGGGTTCTTGATCATTCACAAAATCTCCCCTTGTGAATTATTTCCATTCCTGACATTGGTATTGCTATTAACATGATACTGTAAATATGAAAATTTTAATAATATGTTATGAAGTTACATTCAAGTAATGAACACAAGGGCTTCCCAGGTGGCTCAACAGTAAAGAATCTGCCTGCCAATGCAGAAGATGCTAGCTAGATCCATGGGTCAGGAGGATCCCCTGGAGAAGGAAATGGCAACCCACTCTAGTATTCTTGCCTGGGAAATCCCATGGACAGAGGAACTTGGAAAGCTACAGTCCATGAGGTCCAAAGAGTCAGACATGACTTAACATCTAAAACAACAACAATGAACACAATGAACATATTTTACTAATAATAACTAATATATTTTAATTTTTTATAGAGCAATGCACTGAATACATTATTTTTAAAACTATTTGATTATACCTTGATTATGAAGAATAGAAACAACCATTATTTCCTTAAATAGAAAGCAAGAAATATGTCATTTTATAGATAAGTAATGTATCACATAGTCATAACTCTGGGAGACAGCTTTGTAACATACTTAAAGCTTATATTTATATCTCACTCTATATACAATGTACAAAAGTAAGGTATTTTTTAAAAATAGTTTTTTCCTTAGAGATTTTGATTCCCCTCATTTTTTAAGTGCTTCTCATTTATTTCAAAGAAATTTCCATAGGTAGAGATCATATCAATTCAATATTTTTTCAATCCACAACATAATTATTTATATATTACTTTATTAGAAATATATATATATCTACATATATGTGTATACATATAAATGTTTTTATATATACATACAGACCCATTGCTTTTGTATTATGAAAATTAGACTGAGACAGAGGAGCCCGGTAGGCTGCAGTCCATGGGGTCGCTAAGAATCGGACACGACTGAGCGACTTCACTTTCACTTTTCACTTTCATGCTTTGGAGAAGGAAATGGCAACCCACTCCAGTGTTCTTGCCTGGAGAATCCCAGGGACGGGGGAGCCTGGTGGGCTGCCGTCTATGGGGTCGCACAGAGTCGGACACGACTGAAGTGACTTAGCAGCAGCAGCAGCAGCCTTCAACCCAAAACATGTCTTTGAGTTCAGTGCTGAACAGACTCATGAAGAATACATTTTTATGGCAATTAAAAATTTCAGCAACTTGTCTACTTTTTTAGCTTTCAATTACTTCTGTATCTATACATTTAATTATACACAATCATAGTTTGTCTTCTCTTTATGCAGATGCTGCTACAAAGGCATTAGACTTTTATATCTTTTAAGGATATAGTATTTTGTTATTTCAGAAAACCAGTGATATACCTTTCCTTTTATATCATACTTAAATTCTAAAGTAAATAAAATTGTTTGTTTATATTTCTATAGTTTTTTGTGTTTTTTTTTGTTTTAGTAAGTAGCATAGTATCTATAAAGAATAAAAAATCTTAAATGAAATTGTGCATACTTTCAGAATGCTGTTCTCAATTGTTTTTACATTCTTTAAAAAATGATAACAGAAAATATTTTCTTTCATTTAAATTACATCATTCCACATATTAGATATATATTTTTATATATTTATCCTTAAATAAAGAAATAGAGAAATATAGTTTTAGAGAGAAAAAAAATATTTGTATAGATACAGACACACACACATTTTTTTTCTTTTTCTCAAAATCCCTCACAGGGAGTGAGCTTTGAGAGGTTCTGGGGTCAGATGCTTGTGTACTCATTGACAGAGACGATAATGATGCTCCTGACAGCGCTGAGATACTGCACGCTGTATGACAACAGGCTTGAAAAGGCATCACTGAAGGTGATAATAATGAGGACCAGCAGGAGGACACACTTCAGACTGAGAAACTGGGAGGGTATTATCAGTCTGATGGAACAGACTGAGCTCTGGATCCATGTGCATGTCATTCTTCTTTTATTGAGAAACCTGCTGAAATAGATATCCTGTACTCTAAGATAGGCTTTTTGCAGCAGCTAAAGAAACTGCAAAATATTCTTCATGCAAGAGCAAGTCTGGAGAATGACAAAGTTCCCACATAAAGAGAATTTTTAAAAAGCAAGAGACTTTAAAAATTATCTTGAGTTCAAATGTATTATAAAACTAAGCAATTTATGCTATATTTTACTGTATATCTATTAATATAAAATTATACATCAGTTTTCCTATCTATAATCAGTCTTTCTAGAACATAGGATATAAAGTCATTGCCCATTTTAATCAGCAGGTTTACCAGTACTACAAATAATGTTCTACCCAGCATGCAATTTGTAGTGGAGTCCTGAATTCGACAAAGGAATTTTCAAAAGAGGCTTGGAACAAGTTCTACATCCTACAATTCCCTTAATCTAAGCACTAGCTAACACAGATGAAGACTTATGTAGTAACATATCTAGGAAGGACAATTTTGGAAATGTAAGGACTCACACTAAATTTGTAACTGAATTTTTAGGAATCACAAGTATAGAAGGAGATAAGAAAATGTCCCTGTTTTTTGTATGAGGAATACATTCTGGGTGTAATTCCAACTGATTTGATTAAATACTCAAGGCACACTCTTCCTTGAATGGTTGCCTAGTTGATCCTAAATGCCTTGGTAGACACATTTTTTTTTTTTTTTGATAAGTGATTTTTCCTTAAATTGTATTTATTTATTATATCTATTTTTAGCTGTACTGGGTCTTCATTCCGGCACCAGGGCTTTCTCTAGCTGTGGAAAGTGGGTGCTACTCTCTAGTTGCAGTGCACAGGCTTTTCATTGCGGTGGCTTCTCTCGTTGAGGCTCAGGCTCTAGAGCACAGGCTCAGAAGTTGTGGCACGTGGGCTCAGTTTCTCCAAGGCATGTGGAATCTTCCCAGACCAGGGATTGAACCCATGTCTCCTGCATTGGCAGACAGATAAAAGGTCTGCCATTGAAAAAAAAAAAAAAATTCTACAGGGGAAGTGACATGGAGGATTCTGCAGCCCTTGAAGAAGATGGCCCATAAGTGGCTAAATACCCATTTCTATTCAGGAGAGATCAAAGTCGATCTGTTTCAGGACACAGGATTCATGTCCATCAAATCCCATTAAAAGAATTGATTATATTTTCTATGTCAGTGTTTTTACTAACCAATCATTTTGAGCCCCTCATAGTCAGCTTCTGCTCCAACCATATCGTTGAATGCCAAGTTTCTAATCATTCTGTTTTTAATTCCAAAGGACACAATTAGCTATTTCATCAGCTTTCTTTGTAATATTTTATTTTATTCCTTCCTTTAAAATTCTTTACTTTTCTCCACAAGATTCTACAACCTCCCATTTTATCTTATTTTTTCCAGCTATTCCTTCTCAATATATTTTAGCATTCCTAATGGATAATAGTAGTGCATCTCTCTTCCTAAATAACATTACTCAAACTGATGCTTCAGAGGATTATATTTCTACTTTCTCACATTTCTCTGAGCTCTAGCATTCTTTATTCTACTGCCTTTAGAAATTTCAACTGGATTGTTTTGAAAGTATTTAAGGTACTTATTTTTTAAATTTTATTTATTTTTAATTGAAGAATAATTGCTTTACAGAATTTTGTTGTTTTCTGTAAAACAACAAAAAAATAGCATTTCATCTGAAACTTTTGGTCTTTTCAAGTATTATTGCTTACTTTTCTTTCAAATTAGGACATTTCTTTATGAAATCCAGTTTCTCCCAACAAAAGATTTTAATTTGTCCTTTTATTTTAACATTAGGTCAACTTTCCACCCCAATCTCCTCTCCTGTGTCTTTTTTTCTATGTATTTTGGACTGTTGTCTGAGCAAGTAAGCTAACTTAACTTCCTGGAAGATAGGCATAAGTAGGAATAAAACAGTCTAACTTGGTTTTATGATAAAGAGGATAACATATGAAAATAATTTAACAGAGTGTGCTACATTTGATAGATCCTTTCTTTGTTTTCCCATTCAGTGCTACTTGTTCAAAATGTTCATGAAACATTCTCAGAGAGGATATCGTCAACAACACTATCTGAATTTGCTCTTGCCCATCTCTGTCCCTTAATACTATCATGCTATCTCATGTCATATATTTATTGGTAGGCTAGGTAAATATATCTTAAAACTTAGTATTTAAGACTGTCCAGTTGAACACTGTATCCAATTTCCTAAAACAACATTGGCAGGCAGTACTTACTCAATAAAGTGTTGATGAATGAATCAATGAAAGAACATACTCTTAAACACAGACATATTATAAAAATATGACTGGAATAACTGTGTATAAATCAAGTATGCACAAAGTATCACCATGTACATTCACAATTTTGAGGCCCCTAAGCAAGTTACTATTATCCTCAATTTATGTTTCTCTTCTTTTTTTGTGAGAAGATCAAGAAAGATAAAGTGTTCCCTTTATGAAGGATTTTCTAATACGAAATATATGACATTTAAAAACCTTCCTGGAATATTACTCAGACATAAAAGGGGATGAAATTGAGTCATTGCAGAGTCATGAATGGACCTAGGGACTACCATATGGAGTGAAGTAAGTCAGAAATAGAAAAACAAATATCATAGAATATCACTTATATGATGCATATATTATCTTTATACTCATTAATTCAATACATAATGAAAAATTTCTCATGCTGTTAAAAATTCTTCAAAAGTGTCTTTACTTGCACTGTAATAACAGATTGTATTCATGAGTCACCTAATAATTCTATTATGGACATTTAGCTATTTTACCAAAATTTGCCATTATAAATGGCCGTCTTCATAGACAACTTCTGTCTGCATTTCTGGCTATTTTCTTTATTATTCTTCAAAATTAATTTACTGGTCAAGTATTTTAAGATTCATGAATTATTGGCCAATATCCAAATAAGCTTCCAGCATCAATGTGTGAAATTATTCATTTTATCCAAAATTCATTCAGCATGCATTCTTATTGCAAAAGTAGCACTTAAATTGTGTTTAAAATAATTTGCACTATTAACATTTTCTCAATCTTGTCGTTATTCTTAAATTTGTCTTTAATTTCTTTTGGTTTGTAATTTTATAGCATATTTTTAAATATTTATAGAATATTTATAGAATAACATTCCTATTGCCAACATAAATATTTCATTGCATTGCCATATATATTAGTTATGAAATAAATCAAGCACACAATCCTTGTTCAGATCAATTTAACTGGTTCAGCTAGTATGAATTTTGTCACCTGCAACAGGTAGGTATAATGTTACATTTATTTCACTTCTCTAAGTGAAATATTGTCTGTTCTAGATCCCATTGAAACATGGAGGTAGGAAATTCAATGGCAGTCACTGTTGGGATTCTTTTTCCCATCCAGAATTCTGGTTAAGTAGAGGGATCTTGGGTAGTTTAGAATCTAGAAGCAGAGAGACGCAATGATTACTGTTTACATACTTCCTCTAACTGCAGGAAATATTTTAGATTTTTCTCTCTACTTCCTGAAGTCTTGCTGTCTGTGGCATAAGGAATAACATGTCTGACAGAGCTTAACTGCTTAAGAGTGAGCCTATCTCCATTTCTTAAACATAATGTATCTCCTGCTACCTAACTACCACATTTAACCCTTTCTTAAAAGTCACTTCTGTTGGGACTTCTCTGGTGGTCTAGTGATTAAGAACCTACCTTGTAATACAGGGAACTTGGGTTCAATCTCTGGTCAGGGAACTAAGATCCCAGATGCCATGGAGCAACTAAACCCATGCATCACAACTACTGAAAGCTGTGCACTCTAGAGCCCCTGTGTCATAACTAGAGAGCCCAAACGCTGCAACTACTGAACCTACTCACCACAACTAGAGCGTCCGTGCACCACAACAAAAGATCCCACATGATGCAACAAATAGCCTGTGTGCCGCAATTAAGACCTGACAAGCCAAATAAATTTTTAAAAGTGGGCTGTCTTGATGAATGTGGGTCACTATTTTCCCTAACATAAGGAGAAAATATTACACACAAGCTCCTCTACACTCAAAGTTGCTAACTTTGACATGTTTACTTTGCTATGGGTCAAAGCTCCTCATCAAAGTTGGGTTTTTTGCCTCAAATTTTAAAAGACTTAACTATTTTTTTGGCTACCTACTCCAGTATTCTTGCCTGGAGAATCACATGGATAGAGGAGGCTGGGGTGGGACAGTCCACGGGGTCACAAAGAGTAGGAAACGACTGAAGCAACTTAGCATATGTGCAAGGTACCAGGATCAATTGTAACTGGAAAACCAGAAGACAACACTTGAGTAAGGTGGAGCTTGAAAATGATTATTGTGCTCAATATTATCTGAAGACACCCATATCCTATGTGGAATTTATATTGCTGGTTCTAAAAATCCCAGGTCCATTATCCTCCATAACTTTCTAACCTCAATAATAAATGTAATCACACTTTCTTCTGCTTCTGGGAAAACTTTACGAAATTCACCTGCAGTCCTTCCAAATTTACAATGTGTCAAAAAAGTTTAAAGTATTTAATATCTAGTCACTGTCCCTGAATGTTTGTCTTGAGTACTTGTAGGTAGATTACAAATTTGAAGTTATACTTCTAAATACATCCTATCAGAGGATCATCTCTCTCTACCCACCCACACTCCTTCCCTAACACAAGAGAAAACACATTGCTTTCTGGATATTTTCCAATATTCCAGAGTGGTAGCTGAATACCTTAATTAACATTTAAATATCTATAATCTAAGAAAGGTATTTTATCCCTGTAAAACATCACCAGTTCTAGAATTTTTATTTCTTCTATCAGCCCATGGTCTTTCTAACCCAACATGTAAACCCCTATCTTGGTGGAATTTCCTTTGGAGGGAAAAGAGATGTTTTTTTTTTCAGAACATTGGCAGTACTGGACATTATATGTTCTTCCATTTCTTGTAAGAATTAGGTTTATTATATTTTTAACTTTTTTATTTTTATATTTTATTTATTTTTATTGAAGAATAGTTGATTCACAATGTTGTATTAATCTCATGTATACAGCAAAGTGATTCAGATTTTATATACATACAGAGAGAGAGATACATACATATATATTCTTTTTCAGATTCATTTCCATTATAAATTATTAAAAGATATTGAATATAGTTCCCTGTGCTACCGTCTATGGGGTCGCACAGAGTTGGACGCAACTGAAGTGACTTAGCAGCAGCAGCAGCAGCAGTACTATACAGTAGGCCCTTATTGTTTATCTATTTTATGTATAGTAATGCGTATCTGTTAAATTCAGTCTGTTAGAGAAAACTTAGAAATGCATCTTTCTTGCCCTCATTTTCTTGGCAACCTACAAGAATCACAAACTAAATCTTGGCAGAAAGCTATAAAAAGACTACATTTCCTATTTATTCATTTCTGTACCTAGGTTCTGCTGAGCACCCTATGCCCATCATGCCTTGCAAACCATTGTATAGTAATGTTCCAAAATTCCTCTTATCATAGTTCATTAATATTCCTCAGTCACTACAAATTATGAAATATAACATTCATTTCTACATATGAATTCTCCAGCAGGGTCATGGCTATTGTTTAATTGTTTCCAATTAGTAAGGATGAAAATACTTACTATACAAGAATTATAGCTCATCATTTGATGATGGAGCCTCCATAATTAGAAAGGATAAATTTTACTCCCACATTCAGAACTGAAAATATCAATTAATTTCATTTTTTGAATAAAATTTAGATTACCTACCAAGTTGGTGAGAAACACAATATCAGTTCTTAAGGAAACTTCTGCCCCAGTATCAGGGGAAGGTGATATTTTCAGAAGTCTCATTCTGTCACCTACACATAAGGAGAGCCCAGGATCTTTGGTTAACACAAGACGTTCCTGGTAGACCCATTTTCCAAATGTTCAGTTCAGTTCAGTTCAGTTCAGTCGCTCAGTCCTGTCCGACTCTTTGTGACCCCATGAATCACAGCACGCCAGGCCTCCCTGTCCATCAGCAACTCCCAGAGTTCACCCAGACTCATGTCCACTGAGTCAGTGATACCATCCAGCCATCTCATCTTCTGTCGTCCCCTTCTCCTCTTGCCCCCAATCCCTCCCAGCATCAGAGTCTTTTCCAATGAGTCAACTCTTCGCATGAGGTGGCCAAAGAACTGGAGTTTCAGCTTTAGCACCATTCCTTCCAAAGAAATCCCAGGGCTGATCTCCTTCAGAATGGACTGGTTGGATCTCCTTGCAGTCCAAGGGACTCTCAAGAGTCTTCTCCAACACCACAGTTCAAAAGCATCAATTCTTTGGCGCTCAGCCTTCTTCACAGTCCAACTCTCACACCCATACATGACCACAGGAAAAACCATAGGCTTGACTAGACGAACCTTTGTTGGCAAAGTAATGTCTCTACTTTTGAATATGCTATCTAGGTTGGTCATAACTTTCCTTCCAAGGAGTAAGCGTCTTTTAATTCCATGGCTGCAGTCACAATCTACAGTGATTTTGGAGTCCAAGAAAATAAAGTTTGACACTGTTTCCACTGTTTCCCCATCTATCTCCCATGAAGTGATGGGACCGGATGCCATGATCTTTGTTTTCTGAATGTTGAGCTTTAAGCCAACTTTTTCACTTTCCACTTTCACTTTCATCAAGAGGCTTTTGAGTTCCTCTTCACTTTCTGCCATAAGGGTGGTGTCATCTGCATATCTGAGGTTATTGATATTTCTCCCAGCAATCTTGATTCCAGCTTGTGTTTCTTCCAATCCAGTGTTTCTCATGATGTACTCTGCATATAAGTTAAAGAAACAGGGTGACAATATATAGCCTTGACATACTCCTTTTCCTATTTGGAACCTGTCTGTTGTTCCACGTCCAGTTCTAACTGTTGCTTCCTGACCTGCACAAAAATTTCTCAAGAGGCAAATCAGGTAGTCTGGTATTCCCATCTCTTTCAGAATTTTCCACAGTTTATTGTGATCCACACAGTCAAAGGCTTTGGCATAGTCAATAAAGCAGAAATAGATGTTTTTCTGGAACTCTCTTGCTTTTCACTGATCCAGCAGATGTTGGCAATTTGATCTCTGGTTCCTCTGCCTTTCCTAAAACCAGCTTGAACATCAGGAAGTTCACAGTTCACATATTGCTGAAGCCTGGCTTGGAGAATTTTGAGCATTACTTTACTAGCGTGTGAGATGAGTGCAATTGTGTGGTAGTTTGAGCATTCTTTGGCTGCCTTTCTTTGGGATTGGAATGAAAACTGACAGGCCTCCTTAATGTCAGGTTACTCCTCTGCTCTGTGTTTGGATCACACTTTGGTATCTGGGTCAAAGAAGGATTTTGCTAGGTTTTGGAGCTTCCATGTACAAACCTTGACTCTCTGTGGGTCCTCAGGGTACTGAAAAAGTGGATTCTATAGATCTGTTCTCACATAGACTTTGCAGTCTTGAGAAAAAAATCTCTAAAAACCAACCTCACCTAATACCACTTTTGCACCTTGGACTTGAAGGTCTCATTTGTATTATTTCTTTCTTTGGAGAGCATCTTACTTTTTATTTATACATATTAAAAACTCTTTAGAGGAAGTGTTGTTTTATTGCACTAACAAGATTTTTTTTTCTTTGCTCAATTTGATTTTGTTTATATACACATATTATAGCTCAGTGATTAACTTTGACTCTTCCTGAGATCAGACATATCTTGAATTGAAATTTTGGTCCCAACATTGACTTTCAAAGGTCTCAAACTTTCACTTTTATCTCCACTGTAAAATTAGAATTATCATAACATTATTATGAATATTTCACAAGAAACATGTATAAATGATATAGTCCAGAGCATGACACATGGTAAAAACAACACCTCTCAAGAAATACTGTAATGATTATCACTAACATTTTGATACTAAATAAAAGATGTGTGCATTATATGTAAAAACTTTCTCTTACTTGTTCATAATAATTTTTTTATTTTTCATTAATCTGGAAACTTATTTGTCTAGTGTTATTCTCACTGCTCTGACCCCAGTCCTTAAAAATCAGATTGAGAACTTAGTAAATACTCATTTAATATTTGTTGGTTTAACAAATAGCCATAGACTTTCACTAAGAGAACCCTTCCTTGGCAAAAAGGTATGACAAAACTATACAGTGTATTAAAGAGCAGAGACATCACTTTGTGACAAAGGTCTGTATAGCCAAAGCTGTGGTTTTTCCAGTAGTCATGTATGGATGTGAGAGTTGGACCATCAAGAAGTCTGAGCACCAAAGAATTGATGCTTTTGAACTGTAGTGTTGGAGAAGATTCTTGAGAGTCCTTTGGACAGCAATTAGATCCAACCAGTCAATCCTAAAGGAAATCAGTCCTGAATAATCATTGGAAGCACTGATGCTGAAGCTGAAGCTCCAATACTTTGGCCACCTGATCCAAAGAGCCGACTCATTGGAAAAGATCCTTATGCTGGGAAAGATTGAGGGCAGGAGGAGAAGGTTGTAACAGAGGATAAGATCGTTGGATGGCATTGCTGACTCAGTGAACTTGAGTATGCACAAATTCCAGGAAATAGTGAAGGACAGGGAAGCCTGGCATGTTGCAGTCCATGGCCTCATAAAGAGTCAGATACAACTTTGTAACTGAACAACAAAGAGAACCCTAGATGGGGGTTGAGAGTTGGAAGAAACTTTCTTAAATTTCTTTGTCAAGTGTGAACTACAACAGACCTTGAGGCAAGAAAACACGAGTTCATTTCCACTATTTTCAAATAGGTAAGGAAAAGTATCTAGGGCTGGTTAACAAAGTACAGCTTATTTTCAGCTTATTTATAGTTTATTACAGGATTACTAAGTAATCCTGTCATGATAAAGAATTTTTAAAAACTGAAAAGCATCAGATCAGATCAGATCAGTCGCTCAGTCGTGTCCAACTCTTTGTGACCCCATGAATCGCAGCACGCCAGGCCTCCCTGTCCATCACCAACTCCCGGAGTTCACTCAGACTCACGTCCATCGAGTCAGTGATGCCATCCAGCCATCTCATCTTCTGTCGTCCCCTTCTCCTCTTGCCCCCAATCCCTCCCAGCATCAGAGTCTTTTCCAATGAGTCAACTCTTTGCATGAGGTGGCCAAAGCACTGGAGTTTCAGCTTTAGCATCATTCCTTCCAAAGAAATCCCAGGGCTGATCTCCTGGGATTTCTGAATCTGAAAAGCATGGCATCTAACAAATCAAAGTCATTTGCCATTCATGGCAAAATTGACTGTGACAGTTTGGATTCCAGACACTTGACTTTTATGATTCTAGCTTCATCTACATCCAAATACTAGAAAATGAGTTGTGTAATTCTTACCGCTCTATCATCCTGTGATTACAGTGCTCTTCCCATGATCAAGCTGTGTCTACTCCAAATCCCAAAACATTTTGATAGTGAGGAATACAGTTTAAATGGAAAACTAGTGGGTTTGGTAATAATGAGGTAAAGCAGATTTTTGTGTTTCAGAAACTAGTGTTGGAATCATGTAGCCATGAATTTGGACAGAGCTAGACCTACAAGGCAATGGCACCACACTCCAGTATTCTTGCCTGGAAAATCCCATGGATGGAGGAGCCTGGTAGGCTGCAGTTCATGGGGTTGCTAAGAGTAGGGCACGACTGAGTGACTTCACTTTCACGTTTCACTTTCATGCTTTGGAGAAAGGAAATGGCAACCCACTCCAGTGTTCTTGCCTGGAGAATCCCAGGGACGGGGGAGCCTGGTGGGCTGCCGTCTATGGGGTCACACAGAGTCGGACATGACTGAAGCGACTTAGCAACAGCAGCAGCAGCAGCAGACCTACAAGAGAGGTAGGATGTGGTATCAGGATAATACCCTTCTACCTCTTCTGAAAGGAAGCACTTTGACAGTGAATACAGTAAGACTTGAAACAACTGATCAATACTAAAAGGGGCAGAAAAAAACAGCAGCAGTCTTGAACTTGAAACCCAAAGATGACAAAAAGCTATTCCTTTAGAACGTGAGAAGCTATCTTTTGTCTTGGTAAATTAAAAAGATGCTTTGCAAATGCTGCAAAACCATGTTTTTTTGTTTGTTTTTTTTTTTTTGACTTATACTTCTTATAAAACACCAATTAACATCATATATTTTAGAAAACTGCATTTAAATTTTTCTGTAACTGTGAATGAGAGTGAGTTTAGCAGTCTTTTAATAAGAATAAAATAACATTCTTAATGAGTCAAAGGGCAGTCAAGTGATACTAAGAATGCTTTCTTGAAAAACAGAATCAGTAAATTTTTATTAGAACAGTTTTTTAATATATACATGTATACAGATACTTTTGCAACAACTACAAAAATTGTAATAAAGACAATATAGTGTTTATAGTACTTGCACATATGTACAAAAATAAGTTAAACAGGATTTAAAACCTTGAAAATGGTAACTACCATTTAAATAAACAATTTATTTGCAGGTATTTGTACAATAATGAGATTTTCCTTGTGGCTCAGAGGGTAAAGCGTCTACCTACAACGCGGGAGACCCGAGTTTGATTCCTGGGTCATGAAGATTCCCCTGGAGAAGGAAATAGCAACCCACTCCAGTACCCTTGCCTGGAAACCCATGGACGGAGGAGCCTGGTAGGCAACAGTCCATGGGGTCACAAAGAGTCAGACACGACTGAGCAACTTCACTTTACTTCACTTCACTTCATACAATGATGACTTATAAAATTAAGAAAAAAATCTTTTTACCTGTGATATTCACTGTCTTTAAAGCCATTATTATCATTCAAATAACCAAACACCTACACCTTCAGATAATGCAGGAATTCTGGTGACTAAGATTATACTATTAGCATACATTGTCTCATGTTTAATTTATGACTCTGAAAGTTTAGCTTTTTTCTTTCTTCTTTGGACTGTAGGCATAGTGCTCAATTTCAGCTAATCCTTTCATCTTTTTTCAATCTAGATTGTGAAGGTCGAACTGAATATAATATTCCATATAAAATCAGAACCAAGGTCAGGCTTTGAATTTTATGATCAAAATTTCCCACAGGACAGAAGACTAAGACCTGGGAATCAATCCAGCATCTGAAACCACCATGAGCTAATTACTGAACACTCTTCTCTGAAGGTCTTGGTTTAAAAAACAAAATATATTCCTTGATAAAAACTTTAGAGCTGCAAATCCAAGTTAAAAATAGTAACAACCAAATGGCTTCTTTATTTTAAGATGTGGTCATTTAAGTAGTTTTTGTAAAAAATGACCACATTGCATTCCTGGCAATTACTTGGTTCCTTTACTCTGGACTCAATGCATTTGCAAGCCCATGCACAGCATTTTGACATGACAACATGATCTATAAAAAAACCCTCACTTATACTTCTGTGTCATTTTTTTCTATGCAAATTCAGGATAGATTCTCTTCTTAATGGATTATTAATTTATGGGTAGGGTACATGAAATCCTTCTCAACTTTAAAAATGTCCTTTTAAGTGAGAATTAGGAGAAAGAAAGAAACCTCTACTAATAACTGCTAAATGTATACTCCACCTTTACTGTTCTTGTTTCTATTTTCAACTTTTTATTTATTCCCATTGCAAGAATAATACATAGCTGCTTCTCTCTATTCCCAATTCCACGTGCTATCCAGAACTGGAAACAGTTTTGTGTACTCTTTCTAAATGCTTAAAAACATACACACATTCTCATATTAGAGCCTCTTATTCTGATGTTTCAATAAGTCTATGATCAAAAATATCTATTAAATTTACTTAAAGAGGACAACACATTTCACAATATGGCAGTTTGTTCAATTTTCCTTAATTTACCTGTAGAGTCATCATATCATTTTTTAATATCTGTGGATTATTTGAGTACATAAAATATACGATGTGTATTTATGTATGCACACATAAAATATATGTGCTTGCTTTCCTCAATGATAAGTGTTCAAGTTGTTTCATATAGCTCTTACTTAAAAAGTGGCAATAACATCTCTACACATACATCTTTGCCTATATATGAGTGTAAGATAATTTTATTTATTTCTTGAATTCCAAATCAATGACCTTTATTTTTAAATCTTAAAATTTTGAAAGTAAACAAAACAGTATAGTGAAAAATGTATTAGCAGCCATGTCCTTAGCATCCCGATGTAACAGCTGTTAGCATTTAACCATATTTTTATATCTATGAAATGTGTCAGATTTTTACTTGAAATGCATTTTCCTTCTTTCCATCAAGGAAACCTTGAACCTAAAGTTCAGGTTTACATGCATTGTCAATGTTTTTATTTCACTACAATATATGGTATATATCCAAATATGTTATTATTTGGCTTTTTTACATTTACCTGAACTGCAAAATTTTCTAAATATCCTTTTATTATTTTTTTACATGGCAGTCATACAAGTAGGCATGTGGGGATCAAGTTCATTTGTAATTTATAAGTGCTGTGTTATAGACAAATTTCAGAATATTGTACACTTTGCTTTTTCATTACCCTATTGATGATCATTTAGTTTATTTAAATTTTCACCACTAGAATGAATTGTTTACTGATTTATCTGGTTATCTTGTAGTGCATGCATATACTCAGGTGATATAAGTATACCAACTTGAAAGTAGTATTGCTTCATAATGGAGGTATTCAGATTCAGTTTTATTAAAAAGTAATCTTATGCTATTCAAATTGATAAAGCTAATTTATGGTTTCACTATTGGATCTGAAAGTTAATATGCTCTGTAATGGTGGCTCAATGATAGAATTCTCACCTTCTATGTGTGAGACCCTGGTTTGATTCCTCACCAGTGCATACCTTTAGCTGCTAGGCACTTCACCTTTTGGGCTCCCCTAATGGCTCAGATAATAAAGAATCTGCCTGCAATGAAGGAGAATTGGGTTCAATCCCTGGGTAGGGAAAATCCTCTGGAGAAAGGAATGGCAACCCACTCTAGTATTCTTACCTGGGAAATCCCATGGACAGAAGAGTCTGGTTGGCTACAGTGCATGGGGTCACAAAGAGTTGCACATGAATAAGCAACTAGCACATATATTTTTCAACAGTTTTAACACCTCATTATATTAAAGCTTTGTAAAATTTTAATTTATGACAATTTTATAGTTCTTAATCGGCATTTAATTGTCTTAGTTGTCTTTCTCAGATTACTAGAGAAGTTGAATGAATCTTCATAGATTGGTGACCAACTAGATGGTTCCTTCTATAAAATATATTTTATTTATAATTCTTTTGCCAATATGTAGAAGTTACTTATATACATCTTCTAGTAATTATTTATGTTTTATTTGTTGCAAATACCTTTAGACAGGTCAGGATTATCTTTCAGCTTATTATTGTTTTTATTTTATAAAAGATGACATGTAAGCAGATGTCAGTATTTATTTTCATGAATGATACTGAATATTGAGAATTAAAATCGCTAGCTTCCATAACAAAATAGATCTTAATGACACAGATAACCATGGTGGTGCGATCATTCACCTAGAGCCAGACATCCTGGAGTCCAAAGTCAAGTGGGACTTAAGAAGCATCACTACAAACAAAGCTAGTGAAGGTGATAGAATTCCAGTTGAGCTATTTCAAATGCTAAAATATGATGCTGCACAACTATTTCTTTCAGGAAATTCTTGCCCAGATAGTTAAGGTTAGAAAACAATAAATAACTTTACTGTCAGCAAACAAATGTATATAACTGGACAACCTTTCCTCTATCAGAAAAATAGAAAGCTAAGCTAAGCATACAGCTTACTTATGAAATAATGATTTACTTATCAAAATTAACTTCATGACCTTCACTTCTTAGTGTCTATCAATCATACACTATTACGTTGCTGCTTTGGCCTAGTTCTAATCAGTTTCTCACCTTGAAGCCTCTTAAACAATTGATAGCAGAGTCAGAGATGTGTCAATATTTTCTATGACAAATCAATTTTTTCTAGGAAGTATTAAGACTGTGAAAATGGTGTTCTATCTTACTAAAGTAACTTTAATGAATTTAATTTGCTGATTTGAGTAATCAGCTTTGCTATGTGGTTTTCTGCAAGAAACAAACAGATGACAACCCTGGAAGTCACACCGAGATCCAGTCAAGATCATCCTCACTGCTATACTTCAAAGTCCCCAGCTGGGAAACACTGTACTCCTGGGAGGACATTTTAGCCTTCTTCCCAAGCCCCTCCCCTGCCCACCTCCTGCACCTCCCAGGAGTTATAATGAGATAGGGGTTACACTGTGTCTGATTCCGATTTTTTTTTTTTTGGCTTTTAAAGCTCTCAAATATTTCCTGAGGAATGAGCAGCACTTTTATGAATCCTTAACTATCTGATCAGATATAAAAACTTTTCTCCTGGGCAGAAATTAGCCTGTTTAATAACAACATGACTATCCATTTTTACATATTCTGCTGTGAATCATTAAGAGGGAAACCATAAAGATGAGGATGGATGCAGAACCCATATGGTCATCTCTTGACCTGAATGTAAAGGCTGATGGATTTTTCAACAGAGTATTGTTCTTTAAGACAAAATTTCCTTGGTTCAACTCTCAAAGCCTTGGGAGAAATCTCCCCTCTCTCATCTTGCTTTGTCCCTAAGATGTCCCTAAGAATCCAGTCTGGAAGTGATCTCTTCTCTAAGAATATGGTCTGCCAGGAACTGAAAATCTGTTAGGTCTAAAACAGAGAGATTCAGCCATTAAGTTAGAGGCCTGAGAAATAAGATACACAAATATTAGTCATTCAGCAATTTTCAGACACTCATATGTCTGTCTTGTAAGTTATGTTCACTCCACATCAGATCACTGCTTCTTATGTATATTCAATCTATAGCTTTAATTCTTATGCTTATCTTTAAAAATAGCACAATTTCACCAAGGATAATTGAGAATTCAAAAGCTGTTTGACAAACTTTCAATATGGACAAAATAGTCAGTTGATAAGTACCTAAAGATAGAAAGGGAATATTGTAAAATTACAAACATCCAATTGTCTATATTTTGCATTATTAGTATGTAAAAGTTTCTAATGAAATTTAAACTGCATAAGTGTTTTGATAAAAAATTTTCTTGGCCAGGAAAAATTATGAACCTACAAAGCTTTCTATTCTCCTACATCACCCAAATCCCAATGTGAACACAGTGGTCTTTATTTTAGTAGCCATCTTCCCCTGTGCTATGTACTTTCATTATCATCGCTCTCTAACCTTTTTTATCACCCACTTTATTTCATTTTTCAAGCCAGAAACACCCTCAGCTTAATTGCTTCTTAAAATTAATCTCCCTTTGAAACAGGCACAATCCTCATGGTTAATTTCAGATCCTGGTATCATTCTTTGCTGATAACTGTTATCTAAGAATTTTCAAAATTCTGACAGTATATAATTCTGCACTTCAAGATTTATAAAAATTGGTTTCTATCCTGAAAGCAATCTCAAATGAAAAAAAATGTATATAAAGACAGAGTGGGGAGATTCTGTGAGTGATTTATAAAACAATAAATTACATAGAACACAAAAATTCAGAAAACCTGGACACTGAACAATATCTTTTGGAGGATTTACCCAGAGTCTCTCCTGTGAAATAGATTGGACTCTAATTCAATCTTGCAGATATGAAAGGATGAATCCAATGGAAACTCCCAAATAAGTTAACATAACTGAACAGCATTCAGAAGTGGATTCTGAAACAGATGTGACACTGACTTTCTTTTTACTTTTTTATAACTAACCTTAAGACATAAGTAAATGTATTTAATTTGTAAGCCAAAACCAGATTGGTAAATGACCTTGTTGCCAGATTCTTAACTCCTCACTGAACACTTGCAAAGAGGGGACATAAGTATACCCTAGGCATTAAGTATCTGACAAGGGATCATCTTGATAAAGACACTTGAGGATATTGTACACAGTAGTTCTCTCCCACTGAGGGATAAAAAGCAGCAAAGGCTGAGTGGGGAGTCTGAATTTCACCTTCACTCTTCCCTAATAGGTGATGTCAGTGGAGGCTAAGAGAACATGACCTTTTAGTAATGCCCAGTGACGTCTGATTTTATTTTTCATAATTGATCTGTCATTTGCATTTTACAATGCTTAATGTTTTCTCAGTATTTCCTGTTTCATTTCTAATATCATTTATCTATATACTTTTTTCTTTTTTCTCAAAACATTTTGCCAGAAATTTGTTTTCTATTGTAATTTTCTAGAACCAGCTTTAAGTATTCTGACTTTATGTATTATAATTATTCTGCCTTCCATATTCACTCATATTACTTAATACCTTTAAATTCACAGTTATTTTACTTTGATTTATTGAGTTGATTAAGCATTAGTTAGAAAAATATTTAGAGATAACAGTAAAATTCTTTGTAATTGTTTATTTGGTTTACTAAATAAGACTTCCTTTATTTTCTTTTATTCTCAGAAAAACTGGAAATGGGTGAGTTGATATTAAGATGACAACATAGCTCCCACTTCTGTTCTCCTACAAGTAGACCAACTAGCAAATACCCAGAGAGAAGAAACCATTTTGAAAATCCCACAACCCCAGTCTGAGGCTGATGCACCCCCACCTCCAACCATAAAGACTGAGAAGTGGAATCTGAAAGAGATATGACAGGTAAGAGGAGCTAAGCCACTACGCTTGGACCATTATACCCCTCTCCCAGGTCATCATAGCACTGCAATAGACCCCCATGGGACTCTGGCCTCTCTAGTGGGAAAAGAAAGCCCAAGGTAGACATCCATGCCCTTCAACATTGTGGGATGCTTCCTAGGAGGCCCACTGGGCCCTCCTCATAGAAATCACTGGTGGAAACTATGGGCTAAACCACTGGGATCAAATACAGATGGAGAAGGGCTGAGGCTTACAGTAACCAGTGTTCTTACCTTGGAGAACCCGCATTCTTGCTTGCAGCAGCACTCAATCACAGATGCCAGCCAGTGGCTCTCAGGTGTGGGATTGCTTGATCATATGATAGTTCTAGTTTTAGTATTTTGTGCAATCTCCATACTGCTTTCCACAGCAGCTGCACCATTTACATTCCCACCGATAGTGTATAAGGATTCTGATTTCTCCACAACCTTACCGATTCTCATTATTATCATCAATCTTTTTAGGTTCATAAATTAAAATTTATTCTCCTTTCCCATAACTGGCCAGTGGAGACAAAACACCTATTTTCTAATATCTTGCTGGTAGAGGAGGTCTTCCACTTAAGAACTGGCTTCCCTGGTGTCTGCCTCCAACGCGGGAAACCCAGTTCGATCCGTGGATTCAATTCTTGGGTCGGGAAGATCCCCTGGAGAGTGAAATGGCAACCCACCCCAGTATGCTTGCTTGGAGAATCCCATGGATGGAGGAGCCTGGTAGGCTACGGTCCACGGGGTTGCAAAGCCTCGGACACGACTGAGCGACTTCAATTTCACTTTCACTTTACCACTTTAGTCGTTCAGTTGTGTCTGACTCTTTGCGACCCCATGAATCGCAGCACGCCAGGCCTCCCTGTCCATCACCAACTCCTGGAGTTCACCCAGACTCACGTCCATCGAGTCAACGATGCTATCCAGCCACCTCATCCTCTGTCGTCCCCTTCTTCTCCTGCCCCCAATCCATCCCAGCATCAGAGTCTTTTCCAATGAGTCAACTCTTCGCATGAGGTAGCCAAAGTACTGGAGTTTCAGCTTTAGCATCATTCCTTCCAAAGACATCCCAGGGCTGATCTCCTTTAGAATGGACTGGTTGGATCTCCTTGCAGTCCAAGGGACTCTCAAGTCTTCTTCAACACCACAGTTCAGAAGTATCAATTCTTCGGTGTTCAGCTTTGTTCACAGTCCAACTCTCACATCCATACCTGACTACTGGAAAATCCATAGCCTTGACTAGACGGACCTTTGTTAGCAAAGTAATGTCTCTGCTTTTCAACATGCTATCTAGGTTGGTCATAAATTTTCTTTCAAGGCTCAGATCATGAGCTCCTTATTGCCAAATTCATACTTAAATTGAAGAAAGTAGGGAAAACCACTAGAGCATTCACGTATGACCTAAGTCAAATCCTTTATGATTATACAGTGGAAGAGAGAAATAGATTTAAGGGACTAGATCTGATAGATAGAGAGCCTGATGAACTATGGACAGAGGTTGGTGACATTGTACACGAGACAGGGATCAAGACCATCCCCGTGGAAAAGAAATGCAAAAAAGCAAAATGGCTGTCTGGGGAGGCCTTACAAATAGCTGTGAAAAGAAGAGAAGTGAAAAGCAAAGAAAAGGAAAGATATAAGCATCTGAATACAGAGTTCCAAAGAATAGCAAGAAGAGATAAGAAAGCCTTCCTCAGTGATCAATGCAAAGAAACAGAGGGAAACAACAGAATGGGGAAGACTAGAGTGTCTTCAAGAAAATTAGAGATACCAAGGGAACATTTCACTTTACCACTTAAGAGACCACTTAAGAGAAGAATCAAGTAGGCTCTTTGTAGCTCGATTTTTAAATTTCTTTTTGTAACAAGTCTTAGAAGAAAGAGGCCTGGGACTTTCTTTACTAACTACTTCTTTTATCTCAGTGTATGGATTCTCTGATCTTAAATAGTCAGGGGAAAGTTTCTCGTGAGCCTTAGAAAGAGTGGGTAAAGGCACTTTCAAATGATAACCTGCAAAAAACAAAAGGTGTGAGAAATGAAATATTATTCAGCTGTAAAGAAAAGCATCCTGCATCTGTGACAACACGTCCACGTGGCATTTCCCTGAGGACATTATGCTAAGTGAAGTAAGTCAGAGAAAGATAAATAGTGTATGATTTCATTCATATATGGAATATTAAAAAGTTGGTATTATAGAAACAGAGAGTAGATTGGTAATTGCCAAGAGTGGAGGCTAGGGTGGGGAAAAAATGAATGAAGGTGGTCAAAGGAATACAAAATTCCAACTATAAAATGAATGAGTTCTAGGATTATAATCTACCATATAATCACTATAGTTACAATTGCTAAGAGAGTAGATCTTAAAAGTTCTTAACATACACAAAAAAGTGTAAATATATCAGCTGATAGGTATGATAACTAACCTTATTGTGAAATGTAGTCATTTCATAATAGTATACATTAAATCATCACATTTTAAATCTTAAACTTATACAATGATATGTGATAATTATATCTCAATAAAGCTGGAAAAATAGTTTTTTAAAAAAATTACTAGAGGCGATCTTTTTTAGGGCAAGGTGAACCTGAAGTATTATGTTGTATCTTCAATATCCATAGACTCTCTTCTCCAAATCACTCCATCATCCAAAACAAATGCTAACACTCTAGCTATGTCATCAGTGCTACAGATAATAATATCTGCTACAGATAATAAGGAAGACAATAGAAAAAATGAAGGACACTTCCAAGTTTTTGCACAAAAATTTGAACCTCAATGCTAAAAATAAAGTCATAAATGTATATCTGAGGTGGTCAAACAAAGATTTTTGGATAAAAAATCTAGTCTTTATTCTGAAGGTCATATACCAAGTTAAAATCAGAAATTATATTACCAAGAAAGAAAGTGTGAAAAAGTATTGGATTACCTATGTTCTCAGCTAAAAATACTTATGAATTAATTCTGAGGCCTTTTTTTTTTTTTTTTTTCTAATAGCTACATTTAAAGTTCATGTTATAGGCTGAATTGTGTTACCAACCAAAATTTGTATGTTGAATTACCGACTCCTGGTACCTCAGCATGTAACTGTATTTGGAGATGAGAACATTAAAGAAGTGATAAAATGAAAATGAGATTTTCATGGTGGGCCTTAATTCCATATAAGAAGCTGAGATTAGGACAGTGACATGCATGCCCAAAAAGGAAAGACCATGAGAAGGCACAGCAAGAATGCAGTCATCTTCAAGCCAAGGGAAAAGGCCTAACTAGAACTGGCAACAACTTAGACTTCTAGCCTCCTAAGCCATACTTTGGTCACCTCATATGAAGAGTTGACTCATTGGAAAAGACTCTGATGCTGGGAGGGATTGGGGGCAGGAAGAGAAGGGGGCGACAGAGGATGAGATGGCTGGATGGCATCACCGGCTCAATGCACATGAGTTTGGGTGAACACCAGGAGTTGGTGATGAACAGGGAGGTCTGGCGAGCTGCGAGTCTTGGGGTCGCGAAGAGTTGGACATGACTGAGTGACTTAACTGAACTGAACTGAAGCCATATTTTATGTAAGATGCTTTTTCAAAGAAACATGGCAACAGTATAAAAAGTTGTTTTTATGAAGTATCTTATTTCTTTAAATTATTTGATCCACAATTTATCTCTAAATTTCTCTTTGCATTATTATTTTCATGTTACAGTACTTTGTTTCTGTTTGACAAATCCTAATTAGAAAAGCATATTCCAAGTTTACATGGAACAAAACTGATTTTTCCACTGTAAATTTTAGTTGTTTCTAAAGTGTTCAGTTGCTTGTTTTAAATAAGCCATCACATTCATACAAACTAAAACATTTTGACAATGCAACTTCTTTTAGATTGCTCTGTAATTGATTATTTTAGTGTTCAACTTAGAATAATGTGATTTCACATATTCTGCCCCACAACCCTCTGGGAGTGAAAATTTTTAACAAAGAGTTTTTGATAAACTCTCTTCTCTGATGTTGACAATCCAGTATTTATTCAATAACTGTAAGAATATGGTTTTGAAATGCTTACTGCTTTGGATATGATATAATCACTAAATGATCTCAATGCATATTGATAAGAAACAAATGCCAGTATATGCTCCATAATTTAAAACTGAAGTTATGATTGCAGACAGTGTATCAGGACATTTTAAAAATATAGGAATTTCATATAAATATATCCTAATGAAAATTTAGGATCACAATGCCACCCATAAAATTTAACATGTCAAAATAAGCCGAATTAGTTCAAACACCTTCCTTTCTTGAGGAGAAAGACTACATCTTTTGAGATTTTTCCAGAGTCCCTCTGGAAAGTCTCAAGTAACTTTCAAGGTCAAAAAGATTGTATTTAGGATTTGATTTTTAGAATTCTTGTCAAAAATATCAAAAAGGTTTAAAACAGTTGAAAAAAGCTACTGTTCAAGAAACTTAGTTATGCATTTAACCAAGTGACAATCAAAGACTTCAAAGGCAAATACAGAAAGCTACATACTCATAAAAACTTAGCTCTTTTAATAAAGAAGACTCAATTTTCTTAAGTAATCAAAGATTTGATAAAGATAACACTTAGCATAGAAAATTATTTTGATAAAACAGACTCCTTCTAGGCAGATTATTTAAAAGGTAAAGAAAATCCTTTCATACTTCCATCAAGAACAGTCCAATAAAACTTTATCTTTTTAGCATATAAAAGAAACGAAATTTTGGTTTTATTTAAGTACATTTTGATATTTAATATTATCTTTCTTCAGTTCAATTAAATAGAGTGCCTTTATAAATTTGTTTGACAATATCCTCCATGGATATAAAAATAACACATATACAGAACATATGTACATAGATATATATAAATTTACAGAAACAAGCAGATACCCCATAGCTTTTATTCTAAAAATTTAGCCATGAATCAGGCATACCAATAGAAAACTCCATTAGTTTATAAAGAACAGTTGAAACTAAATTGTTTCTGGCAGATGGAACAAGTTAGGATACCCATTCACACAGCTAAATCTTTTTACTAATATTTATGGAGAGGACTTTTAAAATTTGTTTTTGCCCATGATCAGTAATCTTACAGAGTCTATGGTTTAGGGCAGGAGAGTTTTTATGTCAGTCTGTATTTTTAAAGGTGTCTTTTTTCCTGGTTTTGTTTTGCTTTGCTTTTTTCAGTCTCCATGTACAGTGTTTTGGTTATTTCCTGGAGTGTTTCCATTTCAAATATATGAAAATATTTATAACTTCAAGAGACAGAGTAATAATGCAAGTTTTCTCCTAGGAGTTTCTGGGATATATTTCTATATGCTTAGAGGTCTAAGGTGATTGCTATTTAAATTTTCTCTTTGTATTAGGGGTTGAAAGGTATGGCCACTCTGTCCATTTCCTAGCCAATCACTACAACATCCTCCTCTTCATTTTCATCACATCCCAGGGATGCCATCTCTAATCATCTTAATCAGTCTTAACTGGCTTTATCACAAGCACTGGAAAACTTATTCAAGGTAGCTTGTGCTCTCTTTGCTTTACAAACGGCACTCTAAGGTCTCCAGCTTATTACTCTGCTCTCTCATTTTTTCTACTTGCCCCAAAGCTAGCAGAGTGGAATACAAGAGCATGTCCTTTGATACTTGCAGCTGTTTTTCCAGCTTTCTGTCTTGAATTTGAGCTCTAGTTGGGCATGATATCCAGCTGAGCTGCCCACTGTAGAGGCCAGCTCACTATAGCAACCATTCATCTCTATTCTTTCCCACAATGAGCTATGTACAGTTCTTCAAATAAGTTGCATCAAGCAACCAGCATTTGGGTGGGGGTCCCCCTATACTCACAAGGCAGTCTTCAAGCATCTGACATATAGGCCACCCCTCCCTATACAGAGATCTATGGACACATCTTTCTCCAAGCATGTTTCCTCCCCTTGGCCTATTCCTTTGTCTTCCTGACTGGCTCACCAACTGTTGGCTCATAAACCATCCCCCATACATACAGGGCAAGGAAAGAGTGAAGAAAGAGGCAGACCAGGTTGGTAGGTAGACAGTTAATAACAAGGGAACTTATTTATGAGACTTGTCTTAGGAGGCTGCAAGATGAATAGATCTTTACACCAGCCTGCCAAATCTTAAAATCTTAGACAGAGACCTTAACCAGTTTCAGTCACTTATACTGTCCGGGTGATCTCAACATCACATTACTATGTCAAGGCTATGTCCTTGAGGCAACTTCTGGCATGAGGAAAGGAAAGGAATATACAGAATATACATTCCAGTCATATAGACGGGAGTGAGGAGCCTCTGATTGCCAGGTTGCAGGCCTCAGGGTGAATTGAGGTCACTCAAACCCTCTCAATGACCTTCTCGAATAGTAGGTACTGAACATCCACCAGTATTCTGCTAAATCTGATAAGAAATTCTCATTGCACAGATCAGTAAATAAACTCTATGGACATTTTTAAAACTTGCCCATCTTTCCTCCCATCCTCCAATGAGGAGTACAATGATGTGTAGTCAGCTGTGTTTACTGAGTCCATGTTTTTAATTATCAAAATGTCATTTTTAAATATCTAGTACCACTTCTCTCTTCTATGTTAGAACCCATAATGAGAGGGAAAAAAAGCATCTATCTAAGTATTATTTCTCTTGTTTCATTTTTTTCTCTTTTGTTTATTTATTTCATAGTGTTCTTTCTGAAGATTTATCAGGTTAACCTAAATAGTAAGGAAAAGAGAGAAGATTTCATTTATTTACTCAATAGTAATTATGATGTTCCTCTGGCCAGTGGGGAGGCCTAGTAAAGGAGACAAGCTTATAGAACTTAACATTCTAAGGGAGAGAGAAAACAACTAATAACCAAAGAGATGGAGATTATATCATTGATATATAAATATCGAGACAAAAGATGAGGGTTTCATAGGTGGTCAGTAGGGAAGTCCCACTAATGGAGTACAGACCTAAAGAAAGAATGAAAGCAAGTTATGCAGACATCTGAAGGAAGATTATTACAGGCAAAGAAAAGAGAAGGAGTAAAGACAAAAGGAAGGAAAGTGTTGCTAATTCTTGAGGAAGAGCAAGGAGATCAATGTCACATTTAAAATAAGTAAATACAGAGCTTTTTATTTAAATTTCCAAATATGTGTGTATGAATACATTTCTTTTTCTTCCTAATGTATTAAAATATAATTAACATATAAATCTGGTAAGTTTAAGGTGTACAAGGTAGTGATTTTATTGTTGTTCAAAATCTCGGTCATGTTCGACTCTTTGTGACCCCGGGGAATGCAGCACATCAGGCTTCCCTGTCCTTCACCATCTGCCAGAGCTTTCTCAAACTCATGTCCACTGAGTCAGTGATGCCATTCAACCATCTCATCCTCTGTAGTCCCCTTCTCCTGACTTCAATATTTCCCAGCATCAATGTCTTTTCTTCACATCAGGTGGCCAAAGTATTGGACCTTCAGCTTCAGCATCAGTCCTTCCAATGAATATGCATGATTCTATATACTTGTGTGTGTGTGTGTGTCTATATATATATATATATATATATATGTAAAATGATTATTTCATGTGTAAAATAATTACTACAAGTAGGTTAGTTAACACATCCATTCCCTCATATAGTTACAGTTTTGTGGATTTTTTTTTTGACCAAAAGGAACAAACTTTTAGTTATAGGATGAGTAACATCTGAGATGCAACCTAGAGCATGGTGACTATAGTTAACAATACTGTATTGTACATTTGAAAGTGCTAATAGAGTAAATTTTAAAAGCTCTCATTGCTAAAAAAAATCAAAAGTATATTTAATAGATTTTCTGAATAGAAATCTCTGCTTTTATTTAGAAAAATATAAAACCAAAATAATATGTCTTCTCTTTCATTAAAGAAAATATTAAATACAAAGTATAAGTAGTACTTTGAAATGAATATACTTGTTAAAAAGGCACTGTAAAGCATACCACTTGGGGCTAAAAATATTCAAGCACCATGTTAAAATCCCTTCACTTTGATGATAAGGCAGGCTAAGAATACATAAATATGTGATCCAGGAAACTAAATAAAGAACTTGCCTCTAACCACTCAGATTTGGTGAAAATATATGTATATATTAATCCTGTCTGATAATGATTGAAAGATTCCTTATATTATTTTTACATGCCACTTAATGTAAAGGTATAGGAACTTTTTTCTTATAAAAGACAACTACATCTAAATTTGAAATTCACTGGCTTAAGCTACACTCCCATAGACAAACAATATGTTTTTCTAAGAAACAGTCCATAAAAATATATGCATATTATTTTTATTTAAATTCTAAATGATACCATCATATTTTTTCTATTCTATTCTTTCTATTTTTTTCTGTTCTTTCTTCAAAATAAGTATAAAATTAAAAGAGGTTTTGTTTGTGGTAGATGACTGCTGTGATCCTTAATCTACCATTTACAAAGTAGATATTGACATAAAATTATTAAGGCACAAACATTATTTTTAGAGTTTCCAAAATCTAAACATTGAATGGGGTATAATTTATATTTCTACATTAACTTTCATTGTGATAATTCATTAAAGTTGAACACTCTGAAAATGAAAAATATTTATCTATATTTCTGTTCAAGAAATATTTACTCAGAACTCCCTGTGCACTAGATATCCCCATTCTGGGGATAAAAGAAAAATTAAGAAAGTGAAAGCTAAGTGTTAGTCACTCAATCATGTCTGATTCTTTGCAACCCCATGGACTCTAGCCCGCCAGGCTCCTCTATCCATGGGATTCTGCAAGCAAGAAAACTTGAAGGGCTCATTCCCTTTTCCAGGAGATCTTCTTAACCCAGGGATGGAACCCAGGTCTCCTGCTTTGCAGGTGAGCCACCAGGGAAGCCGCCCAAAAAAGAAAAATAAAGTGCAGTGTTTATCCTCAAGAGGATCACAGTCTAGAAGGGAAGCCATACTAATAAACAGATTAACATTACAACATTCAATATGAGAGGTGAAATGATCATAATATGCCTAAGCTGGTGTGATGTACAAAGATAGACTGCAGACAATATGCGTGGAACAAGAAAATAATTCAACAGTCATTTAGAAAACGTCTCTTAATCTTTTACTATGTGCCAGTCAGTGTTTTTGTGGCTGGGAACATGGCATGGAATAAAACTGCTTTCACAAGACTTATATTTCATGGCGGGAAAACAGATAATAGAAACAGATAAGTTGTATGTCCTTCAGGCAAGCTCAGGGAGTTAGTGATGGACAGGGAATCCTGGTGTGGTACAGTCAATGGGATCTCAAAGAGTTGGATACAACAGAGCGACTGAACTGAGCTGAAGTTGTATGTCAGGTGATGGTAAGTGCTTCATTCCTGAAAGGAATTCTGAATCTTGACAGCCATTTGAGATGTAGAAAAAACTTGCTTAAAGTAACTTGACTGGGATCAGAAATCATGTCAATTGTCATTCTCATTATCACCACATGAAGAGAACAGAAGATTAAAAGCCAATGAAAATACATTATTCTAGAAATCTCTGTTTCCAAGTTTATATGCACAGTATGGAAAGCATGATAATAATCAAGAATGACTAATAAGCTACACATAGTATGTTAGAATAAGTATGTTGAGGAGTAGACAGAGGTAAGAGTTTGACTACTGGGTAGTCCAGATGAGAAACAAGTTTCCATAACCATAATAAAGATTATAGTTGGAAGAAAAAATTGTAACCGTCCTAATTCTTCCTTCTCATCTTATAAAGAGGGTGCATTCTTTTTTTGTTTGTTTGTTTGTTTAATTTTATTTTATTTTTAAACCTTACATAATTGTATTAGTTTTGCCAAATATCAAAATGAATCCGCCACAGGTATACATGTGTTCCCCATCCTGCCTCTCCAGATACTGTGGGGTGGGATGGAATAATAGGTAAGGAGAGAAACTTTTATTCTTTATAACACAAAGGAAAATACAGCAGTGACTTTTTTGTGGGGTGGGAATTATAACTAAAGGAAAAAATATATATCAAATGTCCATTTAGAGAAACACATTTAAGGTCTTACTTTGTGGTGGATATTATGATCCCAATCTTGTGTCTTCATGATACCTGAGTAAACATCTGTCTTACTAAAGATTTTGTTAGTGGATCTATTGCTCTGTTGAGAAAGCATCATTCTTCAAGAAAACTTGACACAATTGCTAGAGGAAGAATGTAACAACAGTCCCTTTTGATAACACAGTATATGTGGACTGAGTATCTGAAATAGCCTGGGGGTTTTCATTTTACTTTTTCAAAGACAGTATTAACATTTAAAATATGTAGTTGCTATTTTTTTTTTTTTTGACTGGAAAAGGTCACTTTTATTTTATTTTATTTTTTACCTTTTTAAAATTTTTTTAATTTTATTTTATTTAACTTTACAATATTGTATTGTTTTTCCATATATCAAAATGAATCTGCCACAGGCATACATGTGTTCCCCATCCTGAACCCTCCTCCCTCCTCCCTCCCCATACCATCCCTCTGGGTCGTCCCAGTGCAGCAGCCCCAAGCATCCAGTATCGTGCATCAAACCTGGACTGGCGACTCATTTCATATATGATATTATACATATTTCAATGCCATTCTCCCAAATCATCCCACCCTCTCCCTCTCCCACAGAGTCCAAAAGACCGCAGTATACCCTTCTGGTCAAATAATGTTTTTATAAAGCTAATAATTTTTAAAATGTACTTGTAAGGTCATAGTTTAGACAGGAAGAGCAAAAGACAAACTGCATGTTTCAATTCCTTCAAAAGTGTTTACCACAAATCAGTCAAAGGAACTCTCACATTTATTGGCTAGAATCCCTATCTCAAGTGGTAAGCTTTCTAAGAAAAAAGAAGAGAATGGATGTTTTCTGGGTAGGTAGTAAGGTTCATCTGTCTAAATAAAAATATACATTCAAAGTATTCTTATTTTAAAATTCTTATTTTAAGTGATTTTATTGAATTACTGCTGCTTATAGCAACTTGGAGAAGGGAAGGCAACCCACTCCAATTATTCTAGCTTGGAGAATTCCATGGAGAGAGGAGCCTGGCGGGCTGCAGTCCATGGGGTTGCAAAGAAACAGACACAACTGAGCTATATTACATATATACATACCAACTGCTTATACTAGTAAAAGTAAAATAATGGGTAAAACAACTTTAATATAAAGAGTAATTAAAATTTAGTAATAATAAACAAATATGTTCTTTAGTAGACTAAGAAAAACTTAGACAATGAGCTCTGGCATAGACATCTCTCTATACTAATTGAATGAAATATCTATAAGGATCACGAATTGAAAATCTTTCAAAACATGTCATCCATGTCTATTTCTTGGTAGCCTTTGGGCATAAATGAATTTCAATCCTAGACAATTTATAAATGTACCTTTCCAGAGTACATCATGAGAAATGCTGGACTGGAAGAAACACAAACTGGAATCAAGATTGCCGGGAGAAATATCAATAACCTCAGATATGAAGATGACGCCACCCTTATGGCAGAAAGTGAAGAGGAACTCAAAAGCCTCTTGACAAAAGTGAAAGTGGAGAGTGAAAAAGTTGGTTTAAAGCTCAACATTCAGAAAACGAAGATCATGGCATCCGGTCCCATCACTTCATGGGGAATAGATGGGGAAACAGTGGAAACAGTGTCAGACTTTATTTTTCTGGGCCCCAAAATCACTACAGATGGTGACTGCAGCCATGAAATTAAAAGACGCTTACTCCTTGGAAGGAAAGTTATGACCAACCTAGATAGCATATTCAAAAGCAGAGACATTATTTTGCCAACAAAGGTTCATCTAGTCAAGCCTATGGTTTTTCCTGTGGTCATGTATGGATGTGAGAGTTGGACTGTGAAGAAGGCTGAGCGCCGAAGAATTGATGCTTTTGAACTGTGGTGTTGGAGAAGACTCTTGAGAGTCCCTTGGACTGCAAGGAGATCCAACCAGTCCATTCTGAAGGAGATCAGCCCTGGGATTTCTTTCTTTTTTTTTTTTTTTTATTTTTTTAATGAATTTATTTTTTATAGAAGGATAACTGCTTTACAGAATTTTGCTGTTTTCTGTCAAACCTCAACATGAATCAGCTGTAGGTATACACATATCCCCTACCTTTTGAGCCTCCTTCCCATCTTCCTCCCCATCCCACCCCTCTAGGTTGATACAGAGCCCCTGTTTGATTTTCCTGAGCCATACAGCAAATTCCTGTTGGCTATCTATTTTACATAAGGTAATGAAAGTTTCCATGTTACTCTTCTCATACATCTCACCCTCTCCTCTCCTCTCCCCATGTCCATAAGTCTATTCGCTATGTCTGTTTCTCCACTGTTGCCCTGTAAATAAATTCTTGAGTGTCATTTTTCTAAATTCTGTATATATGCATTAGAATACAATGTTTATCTTTCTCTTTATGACTTACTTCACTTTGGAAGGAATGCTGCTAAAGCTAAAACTCTAGTACTTTGGCCCCCTCATGCGAAGAGTTGACTCATTGGAAAAGACTCTGATGCTGAGATGGATTTGGGGCAGGAGGAGAAGGGGATGACAGAGGATGAGATGGCTGGATGGCATCACTGACTCGATGGACGTGAGTCTGAGTGAACTCCGGGAGTTGGTGATGGACAGGGAGGCCTGGCGTGCTGCAATTCATGGGGTCGCAAAGAGTCGGACACGACTGAGCGACTGATCTGATCTGATCTGATAGTTTCTAACAAGAAAAGGCAGGCAAATTCAGCCAACATTTTATTATAAACATACTACAGGTGAAGCATCATCAACTAACTATAGATGACCTTGAGATATTAAACATTTCATGCTGAATTAAGAAATACTTTAATCTGTTCCTCCTTTCATTCAGCAAATATTTACTTTGAACCAATTAAGTATTACCCCTACTGAGAATCTATGATTCAACTTAGTGTTTTAAAATATGTTCTATATAATTAACTGTTTTATGGTTGATTAAAGGAAAAAAGTTTTTTTTTTTTTTTAAATATTTTCATCTGCTTCCTTGAAAAGCTGTCTGTGACTTGGGAGTACCAAGCTTAGTATAACTAGGCTGTTGATGTGAAGAGGCTCTGGGCGGGGGATTGGGAGATGAGAGGCAAACTCATAAGAAATGGCACAGATCTAAAAGGAAGACAGAATCAAGTGAGATATAACAAGGGCTATACTTAACAAATACTCCTTACAGCTTGAGAGCAAATCAAAAAGGGACAAGAGTACCCTCACTTCAAAAGCTGACCTAGAATAGTTTTTCAATGGTTACAGGCAAGTATTCTCACTGGGAAAGGCAAAGTCTGCAATAACTAAATGGTTTTAACCTAAAATCTGATTAGATATGGCTCATAGAAATGCCACTTCCTGAAATGGAAAAGAAGGAAGTTCAAATGGTTAAATTGAGTCAAAATGTGAAGGTTGTATGCACCACACAAAACTGTGAGTGATTTGAAACTTCTTTTGGATGAAATTGTGCTGCATCTTAATTCTTATATCAAGCCAGAAAATATATTGATTGATTGACCACTAAGTGATAAATTTTCTGAACACTGGTATATTTTCCCCAACTATTAAAAAAGCTTAGAAGAAAAATATAGCCTAGGAAAGTTCATCTTCTGTAGTATGATGTCATCATTAAAGTAATGTATAGAGAAATAAAAAGATAGTTCTAGATATTAAATTTCTTACATGAAATGTAACAATCCCCAAAGAACTGTGAAAAAAGAAAATTATTGGATCTTCCTGGAGAATTTGTTTTTTCTTTTACAATTATTATTATGTTAACACTTTTTGCTAGTATTACTAATGTTGCAATCATGCCCATGTTAATTTCTCCAAGAAGGACAGATAATTGATCAAATGTTTGACCAACTATTGTTGGTCTAACAAATGTGATGATAAAGATGTCTTGATCAACCACGAGGGGCTTTTTAAAAGCTAGCTTAGAAAAAATGAGTTTAGGGAGTTCCCTGGTGGTCTAGAGGTTAGGATTCAACACATTCTTTAAAATGATTTTTGGTTTATAAACTGCCAGACTGTTTATGGGCATGTTTATTTCAAGTTGTTAATTTTGACAGAGAGCAAGAGAATCAAGTGAAAAATACCTTATCTTAAAATCCAGCATAATTGGTATGAAAAGGTAGTAGCAAAGAGTAGTAAAGGTATACATTTCACTATTTAAAGAAGGAATAGGGAGAGGCTGTGATTGGAGAAGATTTAGAACACATTATAAAGAAAATAGATGTGTGGAGTTCAAAAAAGTCTGTTACAATGTCTTGGAGCCAGAGCTTGCAGAAACATGCAAGGTCACCAAGATAGCCATCTGCCATTCAGAATGCATATGTCTGTGCATTCAATTAAGAGACAAGAACTGAGATGCTTTTCATTTACTTTCACAAAACCTTAGAGGAAAAATAAAACCTACATGATCTGATGGCAGGAAGCTGAGGGGATATCAGGGTGTGGATTAGTCTTTGAACTTCATGAATACATGAATGGTAGTAGAAGTTCAATATGGAACAATTTCTAGGCAAAGTACAAGTCTTAGAGACAGAGAAAGGAGCTATACATGCAAGAATTTGGACGGGAAAGAATACACAAGTAGAACTAACACAATGCATCATATAATGTAGTCACAGGAAGCAAGAAAGGATTGACAAATTTAGCAATTTACCTTTGTGGCATGCTTTGGAAGATTTCAAAACCAGGAGTATGAACTTCAATGTAGGTGATTGCAATATAGCTCAATGATGTGAAGTTTCATTAAGCTTGCTTCTGGCAAATGCCAGATTACTTCATGGAAAAAGAGATTCCATGAAGATATTGAAGATAATTTCAATATTTTGAAAATGACACAATGTGGGAGGATATGAGAAGAGAACTATTAGTTATGCAAGGTTATTGGATTTTCTGGGCTTCCCAGGTGGCACAGTGGTAAAGAATCTTCCTGCCAATGCAGGAAACACAAGAGATACGGCTTTGATCCTTGGGTTGGAAAGATCCCCAGGACAAAGAAATGGAAACCCACTTCAGTATTCTTGCCTGGGAGATTCCATGGACAGAGGAGCCTGGCAGGCTGCAGTCCATAGGGCTGCAAAGAGTTGGACATGAGAATGATTGAATTTTATCCAGAAAGCAATGAAAATATCATCTGCATTTTAAAAATTCTTGTTTGCAGTGTGGATAATATATGGAGGGGAGATGAGGTCAGAGGCAGAGGGATAAATTGGAGAATGCTGCTTGATTCAGGGGAGAAATAGTCATGTTAGAGAGAAGATTATAGATTCAATGAATATTTCAGAGTTTGACTTGTCAGTATTCAAATATTAATTTAAATGAAACTGTTGAAGGAAAAGATAGAATTAGAGGAGAGTCATAGCTCTCTATCTTGAGCAAATAGGAACAGACTCTCATTCTGAGATGTAATAGGTATTTGGTAGGAGAAGCTTTATGGTAGTGGGTAGTGGTGGTATGTGTTGGGTTCCTTTAGAAGAAGTTGGAGCAGCAAGAGCTCTCATTCACTGCTGCTGGGACTGCAAAATGTTACCACCACTTTGGAATGTTTGGAGGTTTATTACAAAACTATAAACACACTCTTACTATTTGATGCAGTAATCATGCTCTTTGGTATTTACTCGAAGAAACTGAATATTTGTGCCCATGAAAAGCCAGCACAGTGATATTTATAGCAATTTTACTCATAATTGCTCAAACTCGGAGGCCATAACGTGTCCTTCAGTAGGTAAATGGATAAAGGTACAACCAAACATTGGACTATTATTCAGTGCTAAGAAGAAAAGAGCCATCAAACCATGAAAAGACATGAAGAAACATGTATGCATGTTACCAATAAAAGAAACCAAACTGAAAAGAATATGTACATATAATTCCAACTACATGAAATTCTGGAAAAAGCAAAAACTTTATAGACAGTAAAAAAAGTCGCTGTTTTCCAGGGGTTGGCAGGGAGGGATGAATAGGTAGAGCAAAGTGGACTTTAGGTTACTGAAACACTCTTCTGTTACGATCACTACAATAAAGGGTACACATCATTACACATTTGTCAAAACTCTTAGAATGTAAAACACCAAGAGTGAACTCCAATGTAAACTATGGACTTTGGGTAAATGTGTGCCAAGATAGGTTCATGGAGTGTAACAAATGTGCCACTGTGGTGCTGGATGTCCAGGTAGTGGAAGTTGTGTTTTGTGTGAGGGTGTGGATGTGGACAGGGTATATATGGGAACTTTCTGTACTTTCTGCTATTTTGCTATCTTGTTGTGAATCTAAAACTAATATAAAAATTACTTTATTAATTTAAACAACACAACCTCATGGGATCTTGGTAAATTTCATTTTCTGTGTATATTTTTTTATGACACATAGTTCTTGAAAGAATGTTTGGAGGCGTATAAGGATACGGGAATCTATATCTATGCCTATATTCATATCTCATAAAATGGTAGAAAATAGGGGAAAACTGAAAAAAAAGCTAGGGCAAGTACAGAAATTACTCAATAATAAATTGAACATATCTATAATATTTACCTTCACACCTCTACAGGGCTCAAAATTTGTTAGAAACTCTTGTTTAAAAAGAACACATTTTACTCATGTACACATTTCACATAACAGGATTAAATATATTTTTGAAGATGTGATAATTACTCTTTAAAGATAATGTTTACTGTAATGAGTCCTTGATGGCACTGTCTTTTCATAGTTTCAGGAAGGCTTTGCTTCCTGAGCTCCTGTCTTAGCATTTTCTCCTGTAGAGATCCATAAGTAATCTCCCAAAAGCAATTTTGCAGAAGTGGTATGTGGAGCAATAAAATGCAATCCAGTTACTAACTCTCTATTGCTTTTATTGAACCCAGTGGAAGTACCTTCATATAAAGTATCCTATATGAAAGACCTCACATACAGTCTGACACTCCAACAAATGTGTGTACTCAACCAACCTTTCCAGTATAATCCCCTGTTGGGCACAAAATGTCTGTACATATAGACATGCAGGCATTCAGAGAAGCTGAATGACTTTAGCTTGTCTTAAGCTTCAACATCCTGGGTTGCATATGCATGTTGTCCATCAGAGAGGAATTCATGCAGTGAGATATGGAAAGAGAAGTAAAGACTAGGATAAATCAGATCAGCGTGCTTCAGGTTGAAAACTCATGAATTCCTGAATGTATTGTGACCTAGCTTACCCTATATAACTCTTGAAAAAGCACGCTTTCTGTTTGTATCGAATAAAAGAAGTAGTGTAAGTTATAAATCACTCAATTTCACATGTAAAAATATACATCAAGTATAGATTTGAGTTGACATTACCAATTTTCTTACTTGAAACATAAGTACATGAACTGTGACAATTAAATGTGGCAGAACAAACAGTATCTATGAAGTATTTATAATGTTCTGCAAAGAAATCTTTCAATGTTTAATTGTAACTGCCAACTTTACATAATACCATAATAAAACACAGAATTTCCCTTTACATATCCTTTATTTTTAAATTAAACTTTCACTGCATTATGCGTTATTTTACTGTCTAGCTGGGTATCTTGAACACAAATTACACAAATAAGTATAAATACTAAGTCACTTCTGCCTCGAGAAACACACACACACAAAGTATAGTATTTTAAGAATTAGAAATCTTAGAACATCATAAACTCGATGATGTAAAACTCAGGCTCACTAATAACACACCAGTACTGCATGATATTTTGGTCAATACCGACTTCAAACTCAAATACCAATATGGGTCAAGTAGATAACCTAACTGATAAAGTTAGACAGCTGGAATCTGTCGTAAAAAATAAATAGTCACCACCCAATCTTCCCTTGTGGCTCAGCTGGTAAAGAATCCTCCTGCAATGCTGGAGACCTGAGTTTGATCCCTGGGTTGGGAAATCCCTGGAGAAGGGAAAGGCTACCCACTTCAGAATTCTGTCCTGGAAAATTCCATGGACTGTATAGTCCGTATGGTCTCAAAGAGTCAGACACTGAGTGACTTTCACTTTCAATGGTATCCTTCAAAATCATGAAGCTGAGTTGTGCCTTATCTTTTGATTTTCTAAGTTAATTGGGAATGAAGATTTTATATTTAAAACAGACAGCCTATATATAAAATATAGACAATTAATTCTAAACACACACACACACATATATATATATATACTTATACATATATATATACTTATATATATACTTATACACACACACACACACACACATATATATATATATATATACTTATCTCCCTACTTCTGTAGGATGGTCCTAGCCAAATAAAGACTCCCATTTAACAACAATCTTCTGAACCCAGATATGGAACCCAGGTCTCCTGCATTGCTGGCAGATTCCTTACCAGCTTAGCCACAAGAGAAGCCCATTTAACACCACCAAAATTAGGTAATTATTAACAATATGAATTGTTAATGATGAAAGTGAAAGTGGAGAGTGAAAAGTTGGCTTAAAGCTCAACATTCAGAAAATGAAGATCATGGCATCCCGTCCCATCACTTCTTGGCAAATAGATGGGGAAACAGTGGAAACAGTGTCAAACTTTATTTTTCTGGGCTCCAAAATCACTACAGATGGTGACTGCAGCCATGAAATTAAAAGACGCTTACTCCTTGGAAGGAAAGTTATGACCAACCTAGATAGCATATTCAAAAGCAGAGACATTACTTTGCCAACAAAGGTTCGTCTAGTCAAGGCTACGGTTTTTCCAGTGGTCATGTATGGATATGAGAGTTGGACTGTGAAGAAGGCTGAGCACCTAAGATTTAATGCTTTTGAACTGTGGTGTTGGAGAAGACTCTTGAGAGTCCCTTGCACTGCAAGGAGATCCAACCAGTCCATTCTGAAGGAGATCAGCCCTGGGATTTCTTTGGAAGGAATGATGCTAAAGCTGAAACTCCAGTACTTTGGCCACCTCATGCGAAGAGTTGATCATTGGAAAAGACTCTGATGCTGGGAGGGATCGGGGGCAGGAGGGAATGGGAACAACAGAGGATGAGTTTGCTGGATGGCATCACCGACTCGATGGACGTGAGTCTGAGTGAACTCTAGTAGATGATGATGGACAGGGAGGCCTGGCGTGCTGCGATTCATGGGGTTGCAAAGAGTCCGTCACGACTGAGCAACTGAACTGAACTGAACTGAAACATGTTTTTCTTAATATTTCAATACTATTCATTTATTTAAAATTTTAAATGATATTTTCTCACTGTTGAAAATATAGGCAAATAAACATATAAATCAAAAGCGTGCAGATACATCAAAGAGATAGCCAGGGTTAAACTTTCAGTGAATTCTTTTCCTGATACTTTAATTGAATACATATAACCAATAGAGAATTTAGGGTGAATTGGCTTTAAAGTTCTATAATCTGTCTTATAACTTTTATAATATAAGCATTTATACCATTAAATGATGTTTGAATATTTACTTTTTAATGGCAATGTGATATGCATCATGTAATTACACATAGTTTATTAGGCAAAACTTATAGTATTAGTAATGTGTGATGCTCTCAATATTTTACTATTATGAAAAATGCTATGAAGGACATTCTATTAATTAATATTTTGTGGCATCTTTAGAATAATTTTCTAGAGAAATTCTGAATCGTGTAACACAGCTACATTTAGTGCCAGAAGGCTTTCCACCATTCTGTGAAAATTTTCATCTCTGCACAGTCCTGCTGGCTGTAAATATGAACAATAAAAAGAATTTTATCAATTTGATTAATGATAATCTCATGAAATGTCTATTCTTATCTCCTAATGAATATGAGCATATTTTTATGTGTTTGCTATTTGTATTTCTTTTCCCTCCAATAATTTTTTATTATACTTGCTCGTTTTTCTACTGGGGAGAAAGTGATTAGTGATATATTTTCAAGGATATGTAGTAAGAACAATAATCTTTTCTCTTTCATACTTACTGCAATTATTTTCCTGTGTTTTCATATTTTAGTATTTTTACTAAAGGAATGGATAAGACACTAGAAATATCTAATATTTACATGTTTATGTCATTTTGCAAAATATGAGAGTAGCAACAATAAGAAAATGCTAAAGCAGATTTATTTACCCTTGATATATATTCATTTTCTTATGAATTTTCTCTCACTTTATAAAAGATTCTATTTCTTGTGCCAGTGTGAGAGCAATCTCTAAGTTTTCCTCTCTAGAAAAAGTGGATGAAATAATTGGCTTAATAAAATTGTAGCAAACTAAGGAAAATTAGGCAAAATGATAGATTTGTAGTTTAACCATAGTGTTGGGGAGACTGCTGAGTATAGAAAAGATATAAAGATTTATTTAAAACAATCCCTGTCACACTGCTCTAAATATGATTGAATGTGTGATATACTATGTAAATGCTACTGTGTAAATGCTTGTAACAGAAATATATCTTGACTCTAGTCCTAATAAATATTCCTGTTGTTTTATTCCATATTAAATTGACCCATGCTCCATGAATGTTTGGAAAGAATTTAAAATTGTCTTTACTTTCAAGTAGCAAGGTAGAGAATAATTTTAACACTCAAAATCAGCTTTCACATGTCCTAGAGAAATGAAAATACAGTTCTATATAAAAGAATACAATTATGTTGCAGAGATTCACTCTTGTGATTGTGAATTTATAGTTGGAAACTTTGATAGTTGGGAAAAAAACTTTTAAATTAATTGATGCAATGTAATATAAGTATGAGAATATCACAAACTGAAGCTTTTTAATGGTTGTTACCTGTATATTTTATTCAAAGAATTCATCACTGAAATGAATTTTATTGAATAATCTATAATTTCATGATATACAATGAAATCCAACTTAAATCACTTTATACAGTTTAACTTTGCCTCATATGGATTGAATTTTTGATAGAGAACAAGAGCTGAATGAATAAAGAAGGTTTGACGCACGGTACTGGATGCTTGGGGCTGGTGCACTGGGACGACCCAGAGGGAGGGTAGGGGAGAGAGGAGGGAGGAGGGTTCAGGATGGGGAACACAGGAATGCAGGTATACCTGTGGCGGATTCATTTCGATATTTGGCAAAACTAATACAATATTGTAAAGTTTAAAAATAAAATAAAAGTTAAAAAAAAAAAAAAGAAGATGATGTGTAACTACACAAGAATGTGGGATTCTTGGGAAGAGGAAGTTTAAGTGATGAGTTAAGATCATTCTATTTTCATTCATGTAATAAAGGTATATTGTTATTTATGTAAGTAATCCAAGTTGCTTTTTTATTAATCTGAGCAATAATGTTTGCTTAATCTTATTTAGAGATCCAACAACTGAAAAAGGTAACCACTTTAACTTTGAATTATATTAGTTTTAATGTAATCAATGGATTCTATTTAAAACATATAAAATGTATTAATGAAAGAAGCATAAATATTAAATCAAACTGAGAATCTTCCTGAATTGTATACAGTTTATATCCCTATTCATAGAATATCCATGGATAAGTTGTCATTAACAAAACCAAAAATGAATCATTGATAAATCATTGTCATGGATGATGTCCATGAGTGACTAATTTTTAATTATTAAAACTGATAAAATCATAGATAATTTCCCAGTGGGGTGATTTAACTTAATATTGAGTTATAGAAAGATGATGAAATAAAGTTAAGATAAATTAGAATCAAGTGGGCATAAATAAGGATCTAAGATGAATTAAAGGTCAAAGTTGCTAGAGAATTTTATCAACTTATCTACATGAAACATTCCTGGGATGAATTCTTTCAAGCTGGCTTGAGGAATAAATAAATATGTAGCAGCAGAATTGATCATAACTGGTGGGAGTTAATATTAGAGAAATATTTCTTAGGAGAGAATGAGACCAACATATGGCATCTGACACACATTAGGAGTTTAATAAATGTTAAATAAAATTTAAGACTTAAAATAGGTTGGGAAAAGCAGATCAAAACATTATCTCTTCTGATAGATGGTTATTGAATGTCATATTAAAAAAGCTACTCAAAAAAAGATATTTTAGTCAATTAATTCACAGCTAATTTGATATTTATATCTTGCCAAGTACAAATTAAGCACCTGTATATACTCCTGAGGGTTAATAAATAGATTCATATGAATGCAGTTACAATTTTAGCATTTATAAGGTTTTAAGTTAATGATTCAAAGAGCAATACATTACATACATATAAATTTCTATGCTTTATGACTTTATTTATCAATATTTTTAAAAATCCATTGCCTTTGGGTTTATTTGTATGATAAACATATAATATAATCACACAGTGCAGTAATCATAAAACTGAAATTTTGATATTTGGCAAAACTAATACAATTATGTAAAGTTTAAAAATAAAATAAAATTAGAAAAAAAAAAAAGTTGCTCTAGATACAATGTAAAAATAAAAAACTGGAAAACTCACTTACAGTGAGAAAATTATGTTTCATGTTGATGTTAGGTACAAATCAGTGCAATATTATAAAGCAAGTATGTCTCAATTAAAAATAAATTTTAAAAATTTTTGAGAAAATTAAAATTTTAGTACTGTACATCATTTAAAGACATGAATGAAGCAATGTGGCACGCAGGCACACAGTTCATTTAAAACATCCATACTAAGGACAATAAGTCTGATTTTGCATGAATATATGATTTGTTTATTTGTGACTATCATATATATTATCATCAATATTTTAGAATATCATATAGCTTTGGAATAGGTAATAGTTTTGTACAGAAATGTTATTATAGCCATGAAGTGGCAAAGAAGCAAGCTAAATGACCAAAAAACAATTTTAAATGGGATAGAGTTTAAAAAAATGATTAGGAGGTGATGACGATTCATTGAAAGTCTACTATATCCCAGAAAATGTGCTATATATTTTCACATTGTTTAATTTTCCAAAATATCTTAGCAGGTATTTTTATTCTCATTTTTTAAATAAATAACAGTTTGATAAGTTAAAGGAAAGAATTATGACTTTTTACTTTCCAGTACAAATGATTCAGAAATGATGAATACATATTCTAAAATTATGCAGGTAGAAGGTGACAAAAATTGTTCAACCATAACTGCAAAACTTACATTTTTACCATGATATCATGCTGAATTTTGGTATAATAGAAGTCAAATTACCATTAAGCTGAGACAAATTTATACCATTATTCCTCTTAGTGTGGAAAGGCAGTTCAACGTAAATCCTAATAATGAGAGACACGACGTATGAGAAAGTCAGAGACTATTTAGATGGCCATATAACTAAGTAAACAAAGTTAACACTGAATGGGGATTTTCAAGAGGAAGTAAAGAGCTTTCTGCTGCCGCCAAGTCGCTTCAGTCGTGTCCGACTCTGTGCGACCCCACGGACTGCAGCCTACCAGGCTTCTCCGTCCATGGGATTCTCCAGGCAAGAACATTGGAGTGGGTTGCCATTTCCTTCTCCAAAAGAGCTTTCTAGTCCTGTACAAATAACCATGGATTAACTGGCTGAACAACACTAGCGCACTTCTCTATTGTGTCTCTCTGCTTTATTTATCGGAGTCATAGACCTTGAATACATCACATACCAACTCATCCAAACATTAAGCATGATGCTCACTTATCTTTAATGAAGAACTGTAAGTATTTGTTTACCAAGACAAAATTTCCTAACTCTCAGAGGCTATAAATGACTAATTATATTCACCAAATAAATTAAATCGGCCTAGAGTCAGTTTACTTACCACTGGGAGTTCTGAAATTTTAGTCTTTACATGACAATGTTTGCCCTGTTGTTCAATTGCTAAGTCATGTCCACCTATTTGCCACCCCATGAACTGCAGCATGCCAGGCTTCTCTGTCCTTCACTATTTCCTGGAGTTTCCTCAAACTCAGGTCCACTGAGCCTGTTATGCCTTGTGAACATCTCATCCCCTGTCACCCCCTTCTCTTGCCTTCAATCTTTCCCAGCATCAGGGTCTTTTCCAATGAGTTGGGTCTTCATATTATGTTGACAAAGTATTGGAGTTTCACTTTCAGCATCAGTCCTTCCACTGAATATTTCTTTAGGGTTGACTGGTGTGATCTCCTTGCTGTCCAAGGGACTCTCAAGAGTCTTTTCCAGCTGCTGCTGCTGCTGCTAAGTCACTTCAGTCATGTCCGACTCTGTGCGACCCCATGGACTGCAGCCTATCAGGCTCCTTCATCCCTGGGATTCTCCAGGCAAGAACACTAGAATGGGTTGCCATTTCCTTCTCCAATGCATGAGAGTGAAAAGTGAAAGTGAAGTCGCTCAGTCATGTCCGACTCTTAGCAACCCCATGGACTGAAGCCTAACAGGCTCCTCCATCCATGGGAGTTTCCAGGCAAGAGTACTGGAGTGGGGTGCCATTGCCTTCTTTTCCAGCACCAGAGTTCAAAATCATCAGTTTTTCAGTGCTCAGCCTTCCTTATGGTCCAACTCTCACATTCGTACATGACTACTGGAAAAACCATAGCTTTGACTATATAGACCTTTGTCATTTGTCAGCAAACTAATGTCTTTACTTTTTAAAGTGCTGTCTAGGTTTGTTATAGCTTTTCTTTCTAGGAGCAACCATCGTTTAATTTCATGGTTGCAGTCATCATCCACAGGGATTTTGGACCCAAGAAAATGAAATCTGTCTATTTTTCACTTTCCCCCCCATCTATTTGACATAATATGATGGATCCAGATGTCATTATCTTCATTTTTTGAATGTTGAATTTTAACCTAGCTTTTCCAATTTCCTCATTTACCCTCATCAAATGGCTCTATAGTTCCTCTTCAATTTCTGCCATTAGAGTGGCATCATCTGCATATCTGACTTTGTTGATATTTCTTCCAGCAATCATGATTCCAGCTTGTGTCTTCCAGGCTGGCATTTCACATGAGGTATTCTACATATAAGCTAAATAAACAGAATGACAATATACAGCCTTAACGTACTCCTTTCCCAATTTGGAACCAGTCTGTTGTTCTATGTCCGGTTCTAACTGATGCTTCTTGACCTGCATATAGATTTCTAAGGAGGGAGGTAAAGTGGTCTGGAATTGCCATCTCATTAAGAATTTTCCACTGTTTGTTGTGATCCATATGGTCAAAGGCTTTACCGTAGTCAATGAAGCAGAAGTAGATGTTTTTCTGGAATTTCCTTGCTTTGTCTGTGAGCCAACGGATGCTGGCAATTTGATCTCTGGTTTGTCTGCCTCTTCTAAATCCAGCTTGTACATCCTGGAAGTTCTTGGTTCACATAACACTGAAGTCTAGCTTGAAGGATTTTGAACATTAATTTGCTAGTATGTGAAATGAGTGAAATTGTATGGTAATTTGAACATTCTTTGGCATTGCCTTGTATGACCTAAAGCAAATCCCTTATGATTATACAGTGAATGTGAGAAATAGATTTAAGAGACTAGATCTGATAGACTGCCTGATGACATATGGATGGAGGTTGGTGACATTGTACAGGAGACAGGGATTAAGACCATCCCCCCCAAAAGAAATACAAAAAGGCAAAATGGTTGTCTGAAGAGGCCTTACAAATAGCTGAGAAAAGAAGAGAAGTGAAAGGAAAAGGAGAAAAGAAAAGATATACCTACTTGAATGCAGAATTTCAAAGAATAGCAAGGAGAGATAAAAAGCCTCCCTCAGTGAACAATGCAAAGAAATAGAGGAAAACAATAGAATGGGAAAGACTACAGATCTCTTCAAAAAAATTAGTAATCTTCAAGAATATTAGTAATCATGGCCTACCTACCATTTACCAGCTGAGCCACAAGGGAACCCTCAAGTTGGCTTAAAACTCAACATTCAGAAAACTGAGATCATGGCATCTGGTCCCATCACTTCATGGCAAATAGATGGGGAAACAGTGGAAACACTGAGAGACTTTATTTTCTTGGACTGCAAAATCACTGCAGATGGTAATTGCAGACATGAAATTAAAAGTACACTTTCTCCATGGAAGAAAAGTTATGACTAACTTAGCATATTAAAAAGCAGAGACAATACTTTGCCAACAAAGGTCTGTCTAGTCAAAGCTATGTTTTTCCCAGTAGTCATGTATGGGTGTGAGAGTTGGACTATAAAGAAAGCTGAGCACTGAAGAATTGATGCTTTTGAACTGTGGTGTTGGAGAAGACTCTTGAGAGTCCCTTGGACTGCAAGGAGATCCAACCAGTCCATCCTTAAGGAAATCAGTTCTGAATATTCATTGGAAGGACTGATTTTGAAGCTGAAACTCCAATGTTTTGGCCACCTGATGCAAAAAACTGACTCATTTGAAAAGAATGTGACGCTGGGAAAGAGGAAGACAGGAGGAGAAGCATATGGCAGAGGATGAGATGGTTGGATGGCATCACCGACTCAAAGGACATGAGTTTGCGTAAACTCTGGGAGTTGATGATGGACAGGGAGACCTGGTGTGCTACAGTGTGAGCGACTGAACTGAACTGAGATTGAAATGAAAACTGACCTTTTCCAGTCCTGTGGCCACTGCTGAGTTTTCCAAATTTGCTGGCTTATTGAATACAGCATTTTAACTGCATTACCTTTTAGGATTTTAAATAGCTCAACTGGAACTATATCACCTCCACTAGCTTTGTTCATAGTAATGCTTCCTAAGGCCCACTTGACTTCACACTCCAGGATGTCTGGCTCTAGTTTGGTAACCACATCATCGTGGTTATCTGAGTCATTAAGATATTTTTGTATAGTTCTATCTTTTCTTACCATCTCTTCTTAACCTTTTCTGTTTCTGTTAGGTGCTTGCCATTTCTGTCTTTTAATTTGCTCATCTTTGCATGGAATATTCACCTGGTATCTCCAATTTTCTTGAAGAGATCTCTCTCTAGTCTTTTCCATTCTATTATTTTCCTTTGTTTCTTTGTATTGTTCATTTAAGTATGCTTTCTTATTTCTCTTTGCTCTTCTCTGAAACTCTGCATTCAGTTGGGTATATGTTTCCCTTTCTCCTTTACCTTTCACTTTTCTTCTTTTTCATCTATTTGTAAAGCCTCCTCTGACAACCACTTTGCCTTCTTGCATTTCTTTTTCTTTAGGATGGTTTTGCTGACTGTGGCTCAGATTATGAGCTCCTTATTGCAAAATCAGGCTTAAATTGAAGAACGTATGGAAAACAACAGGACCATTCAGGTATGGCCTATATCAAATCCCTTATGATTATACGGTAGAGATGACAAATACATTCAAACAATTAGACCTGGTAGACAGAGTGCATGTAGAACTATACACAGAGGTTTGTAACATTGTACAGGAGGTGGTGGTTTTGTCTGTTTTTGCTTACATGTTTCCAATCTGATAGATAAGAAAGGTATATAAGTTTAGTTTTAGTTTGCATTGCTTGTATTACAACCTAAGTCTGTTCTATTTTCAAGTGTTTATAGACTGTTTATATATTTTTCTTTGTAAATTACCTGTTCATCAATTGCAAATATTTAATAATACTACATACCCATTAACACATTGGCATAGTAAACTGCTTCTAGAATCTTATTGTTTACTTTTTAAAGTATCAAAATATATGCATTCATTTTATATACATTGTTCACCATGCAATATATTCATACATACAAATGCAAAAGGTTTTTCTTTGAGTCTTTAATTTCACTAATAAAATATTGAAAACACAGGAACAAGCAAGGATTACTTCTTTCACCACTACTATTCAACTTAGTATGGAAATTCTCAGCTACTTCAATAAAAAAGGAAGATATACACACACACACACACACACAAAGATATAAACTGTGGAAAATTCTGAAAGAGATGGGAATACTAGACCACCTGACCAGCCTCTTGAGAAATACGTATGCCGGTCAGGAAGCAACAGTTAGAACTGGACATGGAACAACAGACTGGTTCCAAATAGGAAAAGGAGTACATCAAGGCTGTATATTGTCATCCTGTTTATTTAACTTATATGCAGAGTACATCATGAGAAACTCTGGACTGGAAGTAGCACAAGCTGGAATCAAGATTGCCGGGAGAAATATCAATAACCTCACATATACAGATGGCACCACCCTTATGGCAGAAAGTGTAGAAGAACTAAAGAGCCTCTTGATAAAAGTGAAAGAGAAGAGTGAAAAAGTTGGCTTAAAGCTCAACATTCAGATAATGAGTGAGGTCCCATCACTTCATGGCAAATAGATGGATAAACAGTGGAAACAGTGGCTGACATTATTTTTCTGGGCTCGCAAATCACTTCAGATGGTAACTACAGCCATGAAATTAAAAGATGCTTACTCCATGGAAATAAAGTTATGGCCAACCTAGACAGCATATTAAAAAGCAGAAGCATTACTTTGCCAACAAAGATCCATCTAGTCAAGGCTATGGTTTTTCCAGTAGTCATGTATGGATGTGAGAGTTGGACTATAAAGAAAGCTGAGTGCTGAAGAATTGATGCTGTTGAACTGTGGTGTTGGAGAAGACTCTTGAGAGTCCCTTGCACTGCAAGGAGATCCAACCAGTCCATTCTAAAAGAGATCAGTCCTGGGTGTTCATTGGAAGGACTGATGTTGAAGCTGAAACTCCAAGACTTTGGCCACCTGATGCGAAGAGCTAACTCATTTGAAAAAACCGTGATGCCAGGAAAGAAGGAAGGCAGGAGGAGAAGGGGATGACAGAGGATGAGATGGTTGCATGGCATCACCAATTCAATGGACATGAGTTTGGGTAAATTCCGGGAGTTGGTGATGGACAAGGAGGCCTGGAGTGCTGCAGTCCATGGTGTCATAAAGAGTCAGACATGACTGAACTGAACTGACCAGTAGTTAATTATTTTTCTATATACCAGCAGCGAACAATTGCAACTTAATATTAAAAGAAAGTACCATTTATTTTATCATCAAAAGGTAAGCATAAATCCAGGAAAACATACACAAAACTTGTAAATGAAGAGGTACACAAACTTCTGAAAAGAAACAAAGAAGTTCTTCTGTGTTTATTGATCAGAATATTCAATATTTTTACACTGTCAATTCTTCCAAACTTGATCTACAGACACAATGCAAATTTCATCAAAATTTTAGCAAGGGATTTTGTAGATATCAATAAATGATTCTAAAGTTTATATGGAGAGGCAAATATATAGAAGAACCAAAAGAGTATTAAATAAGAATAAGGCTAAAGACTTACACTAGCTGATTTCAAGACATAATATAATGTTACAGTAATCAGAACAGTGTGATAATGAAATTAAGATACAAATCAATGGAACAGAGTCTAGAAACATTCACACAAATACAGTCAAAGGCAAGACAAAGAAGCAAAGACAAGTCAATGGATAAAATATATTCTTATCAGCAAATGGTGCTGGGAATATTGAATATCCATATACAAATAAATGAAACTAGACACAGAACGTATAATATTAATACACACATGCACAAACTAAATAATAGATCTACATGTAAAGTGAAAATCTTTAAATCTTCCAGAAAAAAAACAGGAAAAACGTTATAGGACCTTGAGGTTAGGATGAGTTTTTAAATATAAGAATAAAAGTATAATATATAAGAGAAAAAAGTGATGTTATGCATTTAATAATATAAAGCTTAAAGCTTCTTCTTTGCAAATGACACTATAAATAGAATGAAAAGACAGGTCACAGACTGGGAGAAAATACTTGCAAAGTGTATATCTGATTAAGAACCTGGATTCAAACTCTATAAAGGATTTTTTAAACTCTACAATAATAAAATACATATCCTGATTAAAAATGGGTAAAAAGACCTGAATAAATACTTTGCTGACTAAATATATGCATGGCAAATAGCAGGTGAAAAGATGCCCAACATAATTTATTATTTAAGAATTTTAAATTAAAACATCAGTAAGATACCATTAGCATCTACTAGCAAGGCTAAAATCCCAAAACTCCAACAATACCAGTTTCTTGGTAGAAATGTGGAGAATAGAAATGCTTAGTCATTTGTTGTGGAATGCAAAAGAGTACAACTTTGGAAGACAGTTTGTAAGCTTCTTATAGAGCTAAACATAGTCTTACAATAAGAACCAGCTATTGCACTCTGTGTTTAGCATTTTCTACTTCTGAATATTTACCCAATGGCTTTGAAAACTTATGTACATACAAAAATCTGTATGCAAATGTTTATAACAGCTTTTCCCTTAATTGCAAAAACTGGAAGCAAACACAGTGTCCCTAATAGATACAAGGAAACAAAACTCTGTTACAACCATACAATGAAGAATTAGTCACCAACTTGACAAAATGAGCTATCAAGATATGAAAAGAAATGAGTGAGTATATGCATATTGCTAAGTAATTTAAACCAACCTTAAAAGGTTACATAATATATGATTCCATTAAATGACATTCTGAAAAAGGTGAAATTACAGAGATAGTGGAAACATCATTGGTTGCCAGGGTATTAGAAGAGGGGGTTTAAAAGGTGGAGTATAGGGGATTTTTAAGGCAGTGAAACTACATTTTATGATACTATAATTGTAGATACATGACACATGCTTTTGTCAAAACACATAAAACTTTAAACATAAACAGTTCAGTTCAGTTGCTCAGTCGTGTCCGACTCTTTGTGATGCCATGAACCGCAGCACGCCAGGCCTCCCTGTCCATCACCAACTCCTGGAGTTCACCCAAACTCATGTCCATTGAATTAGTGATGCCATCCAACCATCTCATTCTCTGTCATCCCCTTCTCCTCCTGCCTTCAATCCTTCCCAACATCAGGGTCTTTTCAAATGAATCAGTTCTTCGCATCAGGTGGCCAAATATTGGAGTTTCAGCTTCAACATCAATCCTTCCAATGAACACCCAGGACTGATCTCCTTTAGGATGGACTGGTTGGATCTCCGTGCAGTCCAAGGGACTCTCAAGAGTCTTCTCCAACACCATAGTTCAAAAGCATCAATTTTTCAGTGCTCAGCTTTCTTTATAATCCAACTCTCACATCCATGCATGACTACTGGAGAAACCATAGCCTTGACTCGACAGATCTTTGTTGACAAAGTATGTCTCTGTTTTTTAATATGCTGTCTAGGTTGGTCATAACTTTCCTTCCAAGGAGTAAGCATCTTTTAATTTGATGACTGCAATCACCATATGCAGTGGTTTTGGAGCCCAGAAAAATAAAATCAGCCAATATTTCCACTGTTTCCCCATCTATTTGCTATGAAGTGATGGGACCGGATGCCATGATCTTAGTTATCTAAATGTTGAGCTTTAAGCCAACTTTTTCACTCTTCTCTTTCACTTTCATCAAGAGGCTCTTTAGTTCTTCTTCACTGTCTGCCATAAGGGTGGTGTTATCTGTATATCTGAGGTTATTGATATTTCTCCTGGCAATCTTGATTCCAGCTTGTGCTTCCTCCAGCCCAGCTTTTCTCATGATGTACTTTGCATATAAGTTAAATAAGCAGGGTGACAATATACAGCCTTGATGTACTCCTTTTCCTATTTGGAACCAGTCTGTTGTTCCATGTCCAGTTCTAACTGTTGCCTCCTGACCTGCATACAGGTTTCTCAAGAGGTTAAACAGTGAATCACAAATAATGCAATTTTAAAATACTAATCTCATGTAGGAGTTCAGAGAATCCCATGATGAAATGCTGAATATGACAAAATAATTTAACTCTGTGACAAATATACAAAACAACCACACAGAAGGTAAAGGAAAAAGAATGTGCTAATCTAAATAATTTTGTAAATGAGTACAGTTTGTAAGACTAAAGGCAAAATAACTGTACATAAATATTATACACAAGTAATAAGTTATGAGGTTGTTTCCTATGGTGGCACGGTTAAGATTCTGATATATTACACTTGTATATATTGTACATATATAATGTAACTGAACTATTAATATGTGAATGACAGATAATAGAAGCCAAGTTTGCTACTATTGGATTGGAAGTTTATATACTAACGTTGGGAAGATAAGACATTCCATGTAATAATGGACTGGATTTGGAGACATTAGGATGAACTCATGCTTACCTATATAAAACCTATAGGTATCAGTACTTACCTAAAGGAAAACTTACAGATATGTGTCTATAATGACCAGTAGGCATGTATGTATCTCTTTGATCTATAGGCTGAGAGGTCCCAGAAGTCATCATATCCCAGTAGCAATGAAAACACCTACCATTCAAATACTTGCTTCTAGTACTGTATGCAAATGAGAGGAACCACACTGACTAGGAATATGTCTAATTCTAGGACTAAGGCAAGAAATGTGCAAGATGAACCCAAAGCATCTTATAATTACAGAGTAAGGAAGTGCTAAGAAAAAAAATAATCACATTGAAAGGGTATATGCCAAGGGACATAGGAGCCAAAAAGAGTTCTCATTGACCAAAAATGAGAAGTAAAGCACATAGCATTGATTTATAAGCCAAAGGGTAAAATAAATATGCATGAGTTCATACTGATATAAATAAAGGATCTGATAAATAAACATGGAAAAATAGACAAATCTCTGGTTAGAAAATTTCTAAATAATTTATGTAAGCACTCCACTCTGAAGGCTATGGAGTGGAATTTCTACTCAAGTGTGTATGCCTCATGACTTGCTCCCAAACAATACAATATAGAAAGGGAGAAAAAAAGAGTGACTTTACAGTGGAGAAACCTGAAATGTTAATATCAATAGTGATAAGGTAAAAAAATTGCAAGTAAGACCAAAGCAGAAATGAGCTTGCCTACGGAACACAACAGAAAAAAAAAAACAAAACAAAACACTGGTATGGCTGTAGTGTAGGAAATGAAGGGGATGTGGGCACAAACCAGTGTCAGTAAAGGCAATCAGGATATGAAATATACTTGAACTAGGGCTGTATACTGGTCTTATGTGGCTTGATATATCTTTGTTTTTTAATGGTAAATGATCACCTTTATGTGGTCGTTGTTGCTCACTCAGTCAGTTGTGTCCTACTCTTTGTGACCCCATGAGCTGTGGCATGCCAAGTTTCCCTGTCCTTTGCCTTCTCTCTCAGTTTGCTCAAACTCATGTTCATTGAGTTAGAGATGCCATTCATCTATATCATTCTGTCTTCCCCTTCTCCTGCTGCCTTCAATCTTTCCCAGCATCAGGGTCTTTTCTAATGAGTCGGCCCTTCAAATCAGGTGGCCAAAGTGTTGGATCTTCAGCTTTAGCATCAGTTCTTCTGTGGTTATACACCAATTATTCACAACTGTAGTGGTTGAATTTGTACCTATTAAAATCGTCACTTTTGGTGTGGGGTGGCATGTGAAAAATTCCTCTGCATTAAGAATATAAAAAGCATTTTTCAGTAACATGCTTACAAAAAGCATTTTCATTACCTAAATTGCTTTGGTTGGCTTTTCGTCACAGAGTATAATGGGTTGTGAAATGCAACAGTATTAATGATTGGGACATAGTGTTAAGACTTATAAAAAAGGCAGAAGAGTCATCCCTATATGACCTATGACCTATGACCTATGACAGGGTCATAGTCACTGTGGTCTGGTCAGTCCCATACATCACAGAGGGATGTAGACATGCTCAGGAAGGCACTCTGTAGCACTAGGCCCTCTGCAACCCAGGGCCTGAGTCAGGGCCATACTTGCCCAGGTCTAAGAAGGTACTGTTCTTTATATAACTGAGAATACGCTGTATTATTCTCAGTATTATTCTCTGTAATACTGATTCAGCATTCCTCTCCACAATTTATTCCCCACTGTGGTCAAAGGATTTGGAGTCATTTATTAAACAAGAGGTTTAAGAATGGTTAATCTTATGGCTGGTGCTCAGGACCTTACAATAACAAGGCACAGAACTGCTCCTTTGGGAGAGGACTGAAGGTGCCTCTAGGTGCTTTATTTGCCCTAAAAGGTAATTATAATTCAAGAGAAGAAAATTCTAAGCCCACTTTGAAAACTGAGTCATATTTTCTGATCTGGTTTTACTTTGATTTTTCACTCATAAATATTGTGTTAGAATTTAGAAGGTACATAGTGTTACTTCATTTATGCAAATATTTAAAAGAAAATAGCATCTGTAAACTATAAAATGACATAAAATTTATGGACAAAACCACGTACTCATGTATACCATGGTTTAAAATCATATATGTACAAAGGATTAGGCAGTTTGAATGATTGTCTAGGTCAGGTTAAGTATAAATTTATGAATGCATGACCTGCATAAGAACATTCCCACTCACCAATTTTGAGACTGTTAGTCAAAGAAAACATTTGGAAATGGGCTTATACTGGGGCTAATAAAATGCATTTTCTTTGAGGTTTGAGATTGATTGTGCTTATTCTTTTTAATGTCCTTAGTACCCATCATTACCTGGTGTGCTATTAGGTACCCAGTGAATATTTCTTTATTAATTGCTTAATGGATGAAGAATCAGTTCTCTTGAATTTATAATTTATTATCTATAGCTCAAATTGCCCTAGTCAAATGTTCTTCTACAGATAATACTAATAAGGCAACAGTATTCAAGTGTGCTAGATTGCCAATCTACAGTAATTATACACACACACGTTGTTCAACACAAAAATGAGTAATGTTAAGGACTGATGTTATTGGATACATCAAATATATAAGGCATTGGTATATTCTGTTACATAAATTCAGTTTTATGTATTAGGGAAATTGAAATCAAAGAAACTTTCTAAGAATAAATGTTACAAATAGGTGAAATATATATCAATAAATAAAGAAGATTCTGAATGTCTTTTACCTATAAATTTTGTATTGAGATATATAAACTCAATCATGATAGGTCAAATATTTTCCTCAATTTTTCAACAGTTTCTGATAGTTTTTCATTTCTAAGAATATCTAGTTTTATCTTAGAAAATCTCAGGAAATTCATCAATTTTAATTTTGTAATGTTTGCTAACCCAAAGTAATAAATACTCTCCTTATGGCCAAATTCAGACTTAAATTGAGAAAGTAAGGAAAACCACTAGACCATTCAGGTATGACATAAATCAAATCCCCTATGATTCTACAGTGGAAGTGAGAAATAGATTTAAGGGCCTAGATCTGATAGATAGAGTGCCTTATGAACTATGGAATGAGGTTCGTGACATTGTACAGGAGACAGGGATCAAGACCATCCCCATGGAAAAGAAATGCAAAAAAGCAAAATGGCTGTCTGAGGAGGCGTTACAAATAGCTGTGAAAAAAGAGAAGCGAAAAGCAGAGGAGAAAAGGAAAGATATAAGCATATGAATGCAGAGTTCCAAAGAATAGCAAGAAGAGATAAGAAAGCCTTCCTCAGTGATCAATGCAAACAAATAGAGGAAAACAACAGAATCGGAAAGACTAGGGATCTCTTCAAGAAAATCAGAGATACCAAAGGAACATTTCATGCAAAGATGGGCTCAATAAAGGACAGAAATGGTATGGACCTAAAAGAAGCAGAAGATATTAAGAAGAGATGGCAAGAATACACAGAAGAACTATACAAAAAAGATCTTCACGACCCAGATAATCACAATGGTGTGATCACTGACCTAGAGCCAGACATCCTTGAATGTGAAGGCAAGTGGGCCTTAGAAAGCATCACTATGAACAAAGCTAGTGGAGATGATGGAATTCCAGTTGAGCATTCCAAATCCTGAAAGATGATGCTGTGAAAGTGCTGCACTCAATATGCCAGCAAATTTGGAAAACTCAGCAGTGGCCACAGGACTGGAAAAGGTCAGTTTTCATTCCAATCCCAAAGAAAGGCAATGCCAAAGAATGCTCAAACTACTGCACAATTGCACTCATCTCACACGCTAGTAAAGTAATGCTCAAAATTCTCTAAGCCAGGCTTCAGCAAGATGTGAACCGTGAACATCCTGATGTTCAAGGTGGTTTTAGAAAAGGAAGAGGAACCAGAGATCAAATTGCTAACATCCGCTGGATCATGGAAAAAGCAAGAGAATTCCAGAAAAACATCTATTTCGGCTTTATTGACTATGCCAAAGCCTTTGACTGTGTGGATCACAATAAACTGTGGAAAATGCTGAAAGAGATGGGAATACCAGACCACCTGATCTGCCTCTTGAGAAATCTGTATGCAGGTCAGGAAGCAACAGTTAGAATTGGACATGGAACAGCAGACTGGTTCCAAATAGGAAAAGGAGTCTGTCAAGGCTGTATATTGTCACCCTGTTTATTTAACTTATATGCAGAGTACTTCAAGAGAAATGCTGAACTAGAAGAAACACAAGCTGGAATCAAGACTGCCGGGAGAAATATCAATAATCTCATATATGCAGATGCACCACCCTTATGGCAGAAAGTGAAGAGGAACTAAAAAGCGTCTTGATGAAAGTGAAAGTGGAAAGTGAAAAAGTTGGCTTAAAGCTTAACATTCAGAAAATGAAGATCATGGCATCCAGTCCCATCACTTCATGGGAAATAGATTGGGAAACAGTGGAAACAGTGTCAGACTTTATTTTTCTGAGCTCCAAAATCACTACAATGGTGACTGCAGCCATGAAATTAAAAGACGCTTTGCTTTGCTTTCCTTAGAAGCAAAGTTATGACCAACCTAGATAGCATATTCAAAAGCAGAGACATTACTTTGCCAACAAAGGTTCATCTAGTCAAGGCTATGGTTTTTCCTGTGGTCATGTATGGATGTGAGCGTTGGACTGTGAAGAAGGCTGAGCACCAAAGAATTGATGCTTTTGAACCGTGGTGTTGGAGAAGACTCTTGAGGGTTCCTTGGACTGCAAGGAGATCCAACCAGTCCATTCTGAAGGAGATCAGCCCTGGGATTTCTTTGGAAGGAATGATGCTAAAGCTGAAACTCCAGTACTTTGGCCAGCTCATGCGAAGAGTTGACTCACTGGAAAAGACTCTGATGCTGGGAGGATTGGGGGCAAGAGGAGAAGGGGACGACAGAGGATGAGATGGCTGGATGGCATCACTGACTCGATGGATGTGAGTCTGAGTGAACTCCAGGAGTTTTTGATGGACAGGGAGGCCTGGCGTGCTGCGATTCATGGGGTCGCAGAGTCGGACAGGACTGAGCGACTGATCTGATCTAATCTGATCTGATCATAAAAGTGTTTAGAAGCTGTTGATTTCCAAGTTCTTTATTTACATATGTATGTACTACCTAAAATCCAATTGTGAACAGGAATATCATGTCAAACTTCTATTTACAACATAATTCCTGTGATAAAAATGATAGAAATGATTGATATATAAGTGAATTTTAACAGTAAACATTTTGGATTCAGTTTGAAATATAACTACATCTGAGTCATTATAAACAAAATAGCAATCATATTCCTTGGGATGGCTTGAACAAACATTACTGAAGGTCAAGGATTTAATGGTAATCTTTTCAAATTCCCCCTGTATTTTCTTACTGATTTTAATTTCATGGAATAGGCTTCCATGTGTTCTTATATTGTGGAAAGAAATTTACCACAGGAATTTAGTGTTCAGTAATTTTGACACTTTTAGAGTACATATTAACAGAAATTAATAAAAGGCGACACCAAAATGAAATGTTTCTTCCTATCCACCCCAAATACAAATTTATATTTGAGTAGACACCCTACTACCCACAAATGCAGAAGCATGCCTATACTTTCGTTTAATGGCATTCCTTTTTACTTCTTTGTAAATTTGAAGCAATCCGAAGAGACCATTCACAGATTTCTAATACCTTATCTCCTTAACTTTCAGCATCAAAGATACATCTCTTCTTCCTTCCTATTATCAAAGATGAACTCTCCGTGAATCTTCATCAGTTCCAATCACTCTGTGGCACTAAATCCACCCCATTTCAATATTCTACCTAAAGATATTGCCTCCCACAACATTCTTCTCTTTCTGTTCTACATCAAAATTTTGCTTTTTACTGGATCATTCTTGTTACCATTCAAACATTTCTTAATTTCTTCCATTAAAAATAGAGAAAGAAAACCTTTTGATCACATTTATCTTAATGAGCTATCACTTTAGTTTGCAATAACATTCCTCAAAAGAGTTACAGATATTTGCTATCTCAGGTTCCTTTTTACCCATACTCTCTTAAGTCCATTCTTCTCTGGCTTTCACTCCCAGTACTCCAGCCAAATTGCTTTTTACAAGAGCCAATGTTCTCCATACTGTTAAGTCCAATGGTCAGTTTCCAAACCTCATTTTCTTTGAGCTACCAGCAACATTTGGTGTATGTGATCATCCCCTACACTGTAATTCATTTCTTTGCTTGGTTTCCAAGATACCTTACTTGCCACTCTTTCTTATACCCTTTTACTGGATATAATTACTTGCTCATAATCATAATAACCTCTTTCCTAAACTAGTACTATGGGTCTCTTATTGCAACATCTGCATCTATTATTGCCTCTCACACTCCTCATCTCCATTCTTTTTTAAAAATATTTTATGTATGTATTTATTTATGTATTTTTCACTGTGCTGGATCTTCATTCCTGCATGTAGGCCTTCTTTAGTTGTGGCAACTGGGAGCCACTCTCTAATTGAGGTACTTATAGTTCCGTCTCTTGTTGCAGAGCTCAGGCTCTAGAGTGAAAGCTCAGTAGCTATGGCACCCAGGCTCAGTTGCTCAGAGACATGCGGGATCTCAGTTCCCTGATCAGTGGTCAAACCTGTGCACTCTCCATTGTAAGGTGATTTCTTAACCACTGGACCACCAGGGAAATCCCTATTTCCATTCATTTGTCAACACAACTGCCAGGATGATTCTTTAAGAATCTTAATCAGATCAGTAAATTGCTAGTGAAAACCCTGCAATGGCATCATACATTTAAGAGTTAAAATCTTAAGTTCTGTAAGATGGCCTAGTAGGCCCTACTTGATCCAGCCTTCCATTATTTTCTTTTTATTCCTCTTTTCCATAAGCGCTTTGCTGAACTGACCTTCTTGACATTCCTTGAACACAAGATTCTCTCCTGCCTTAGGGTCTTCACACTGCCATAAATGCCAGAAAATTTGGACAGATAATTCTATGGACAACTCTATGATCTTCTTCATGATTTGCTCTACTGCTTTTTTTTTTTTTTTAATGTTTCCTTTTTTAAAATTTTTTAATTTAAATTTATTTATTTTAATTGGAGGTTCAACCTCATCTCAACTCTCATCTCAAATCTTGCATACCCAATTTCCCTTACCATTATTGACATTTCTCCCATCCATTTGAAAATTACCTTGTGACATACTATGGGCTTTCCCTTGTGGCTCAGCTGGTAAAGAATCCGCCTGCAATGTGGGAAACCTGGGTTTGATCCCTGGGTTGGGATGATCCCCTGGAGAAGGGAAAGGCTACCCACTCCAGTATTCTGGCCTGGAAAATTTGATGGACTGTATAGTCCATGGGGTCACAAAGAGTTGGACACAACTGAGCAACTTTCACTTTCACTTTTGTGACATACTATATACCTATATGAATTGTCCCTTATTAAACTACTAAATTTTAAGTCTGGATTCCTGGTGACTCAGATGGTAAAGAGTCTGCCTACAATGTGGGAGACTTGGGTTTGATCCCTGGGTCAGGAAGCTACTCCTGGAGAAGGAAATGGCAACCCATTCTAGTATGCTTGCCTGGAAAACCCCATGGATGGAGGAACCTGGCAGGCTACAGTCCATACGGTCGCAAAGAGTTGGACATGACTAAACAACTTCACTTTCACATTCTTTTTCAAGTGCAGGGCTTTTAACTTTATTTTTTAGTTGCTTGGGGTATAGTGGTTGCTCCAAAAATTATGAATAAATGGACAAAAAAAACCCCAAAAAACTCACCGAAAAACATCATGCATGTTACATTCCTATGAATCTAATTGCATCGTTTATCACTTCTTGAATTGTTGTGTATGTATGTATTTATAATCTGCTTCATGATTATTATTAGTGTACTTTATGATGATGTTTTTCCTATACTGTGTGAAACCATGCTCAACAGGAAAACCCAGAGATGACTGTTTTCACCAGATAGCTGCATTAAACAAACACATACTATGATGTATTTGTGGTTCATTTTTTAGGGCTATTGATGTTGTTTCTCATGGATTTGGGATACACATACACACACAAACACACACACACACACATATATATGTGCATGCATGCTATGTCATTTCAGTTGTTTCTGACTCTTCGCAACTCTATGGACTATAGCATGCCAGACTCTTCTGTCCATGGGATGCTCCAGGCAAGAATACTGGAGTGGGTTGCCATGCCCTCCTCCAAGGGATCTTTATATATATATATATATATATATATATATATATATATATATACTTCCCAGGTGGTGGTAGTGATAAACAACTCGCCTGCCAATGCAGGAGATGTAAGAGATGCAGGTCGGAAACATCCCCTGGAAGAGGACATGGCAACCCACTCCCATATTCTTGCCTGGAGCATCCCATGGACAGAGGAGTCTGGTGGGCCAAAGTCCATGGGGTCACAAAGATTCGAACATGACTGAAGCAGCTTAGCAGGTATGCATATATATATGGTCTGTGTGTATTTTGACTCATGCCTTTTTAATTTGAGAGGCTTTTTGTTCTTTGTCCTATTCTGTATTCAAATTTTCTACAGATTTTTCGTGTCTTTCTTTGGTCATACAATGTAGTGGTCAAGTGTACATTCTGGAATTAGGGTACTAGCTGAAATCTCAGCTCTTTCCTTTATTGTGTACTCTTGGAAGCTGTTCAGTATCTCTGCACCTAGTTTTTATATCTGATAATTAAAGATGATAATTGCACATCTCATTGGATTTTTGTGAAGATTAAATAAGAACTCTTCTAGTGGGGTCTGGCACAAAATAAATGCTAACATTTTGTGTCTTTCATATTTCTGCCAGTGTTATCAACTTCTTGCTTCTTTCTAACTTCTTATTATAAAACTTATTTTTTTCTCCTCTAAAAACACTTGCACAAAGAAATTTTGTAAAAACTTTAGTCTTCAGATTTTAAATGGTAGAACTGAATTTCTGCTTGATCATTTAAAGAAATGTCACTTATGCTTTTGTCATGTTATGAGTCACTGACTGTATCTCTCACTCTCACTCTCATTCTCACTCTGTCTCAAACCTAGTCACTCTGTGTTCATCAGGGGTGTTTTTTTTCTTTTTTGCCCATATATTATTTTATCAAAGTAATTATTTTTTTCAGGAACTGTGGCCACAGGCCAGAAATTTTACTTTTAGGTGGAGCCCTCCCCATTTTAAGTTTTACAACAGACACGAGTCTTTCAATGCTAAACATGGGCACCTTGACCACTCCCATGGAATATCCCTCTGTGCCCTAGGAAGTTGTGGCTAAAGGCATTATTGTTTAATTAAATCACACCCAGTATCATAAGATTACATTTGTTAGTATAAAGACACATCTCTGCACTGGTTTTGGGATTTCTTTAATCCTCTTTTAAGATTAAGATGATATCAACTCCCATAGTTCTATGAACTCCCACATCCAAAGCGCAATATTATCAACATGTGCAAAGTTGACAAGCCTTCATTGCCTTACTAATGAACTAAATATGTTCTCTATAATGAACCAAAATGTTGGAGAATCTTCCTACATTTAGAACTAATATTTAGTACTATTTTTATGCTTAATTCTGTGAGTATGATAAGAATAGCTTTGCAGTTTAAAATAATGCTATGCTGGAGCCAGTTCATGTGCTTTCAAATTTCTTATCTAGATTCTGATATACAAAGTCTAACTATAAAGCAAATACAGCTCATAAAGCAAATATCTTTTCCACTTTATTGCATATGTTATCCATCCCAGTTCTTGATTGCAAATGACACTGGTTCAAGCAGATTTAAGTGCAAAAGCAGTTTTAGTACAGAATCACTCAGAGTAATGCAGAAAAAAGTGGAGAATCTGTCTTGGAAAATAGAAAGGAACAAAGAAGGCTTTAAGTCACAGCTAAAGTAAAAAAAAAAAAACAACTTCAGAACCCTTTGAGTAAGGACATCATTTCCACTGTTTCCAAACACTTAATTTCTGACTTCACTGTAGACAGGGCCAGCACTGGACAATGGGAGCCCCACAGGTTCTATAGCAATTACTACTTCTGGAAATTAGACATCACCTTTGTTGCTGATTCAGAGTTAATTATCCACACTCTATTCTGTTTTTCATCAAAATAGTTCAAAGACTAGGAGTTTGGATTTAATTTGCTAAACAAGAGAGATTGAGGAAATAAGTATCTGCTCTTTCCCTGTTCTATAGTTGAAGGTGAACTCTACATAGAACCAGATTTCATGAGTGGTTAATTTCCCAATTATATGAAGGAGTTCAGAGCAGGTTACCAAAAATAATGAAGTTTGATTAAATTTCCACTAGATAGTTTGCCAATAAAATTTATGTTTAAAAACTTGGAGCAAGAGATTATATGTATCCTCACATTCACCGCAGTTTTTCACAGCACCAAGGTATGGAAACAACCTGTCCATTAATTGATAAATATATGAGGAAAATATGACACAGCTGCTGCTGCTAAGTCGCTTCAGTCATGGCTGACTCTGTGCGACCCCATAGACGGCAGCCCATCAGGCTCCCTCGTCCCTGGGATTCTCCAGGCAAGAGCACTGGAGCGGGTTGCCATTTCCTTCTCCAATGCATGAAAGTGAAAAGTGAAAGTGAAGTCGCTCAGTTGTGCCCAACTCTTAGCGACTCCATGGACTGCAGCCTACCAGGCTCCTCCATCCATGGGATTTTCCAGGCAAGAGTACTGGAGTGGGGTTCCATTGCCTTCTCCGAATATGACACTATATACAATGAAATATTATTCAGCCATAAAAAGAAAAAAAAGCCATTTTTGACAACATGAATGAGCTTTGAGTACATCATACTAAGTGAAATAAGTTGGATAGAGAACACAAATATTGTGTGATCTCACATACAGAATACAAATGTCAGTGTCATCAAAACAAAGAGTCAACTGGTAATTACCAGGGTCTGGGGGTTTGGAGGAAATGGGCAGATGATGGTCAAAAGTTACTAACTTCCATTTATAAGATGAGTTCTAAGGATTTAATATACAGCATGGTGACTATAATTAACAAAATTATATTGTATTTTTGAAATTTGAAAGAGTGGATCTTAAATGTTCTCACCGCACATATACACACGAATGGTAATTATGTGAGATAATAGATGTATTAACTTATCAATACTGTTACCAGATGTAAACTTGTGTGCCTGACACATAGGGAGGCCAAACAAACTGAAATGCTGGAGTCTGAAGCAGAGAAAGGTTTATTGAAGTATCATGCAAGGATGTAGGTGGCTTGTGCCCCCCAAAACCTGAACTTTCTGAAGGGTTTCAGTCAGGTACTTTTAAAGGGAAGGTGAGGGAGGGGCATGGTTAGTTGTTACAAACTTCTTGGTATCAGAATCCTTTGTTCTTGCAGTTATCAGGTAGATCAAGTAAGGATGTTCCTGTAAACTTCCAATAAGACAAATATTGTTCCTTGTATTTGATCAGTGATCAAGATTAGAGCCTTGAGAATAGGCTATCATGTATCTCTCAGGCTGTAAGCAACATTCTTTTATGAAAGATGCAGATCTAGCATGACTATGCACAGGCAACAGAGCACAAAGGCTAAAGTAAAAGGAACAGAACTGATACGGGGTCAGACTTGTTCTTCCCTATTACAATAATATTTTGTTATAATTACCATAATAATCTTATTATGATAATTTCACAAAGTATTCATATATCAAATCATCATACTGTATAATTTAAAATTACACAGTATATGTCAATTATATTTCAATAAAGCTGAGGAAAAAACCCTTAGAGCAGTATTTTTTAATCTAGCTATAAAATAGTACATTTCCACTATTAAATATTCAAGTACCTGCACTTAGAGAAAACTACTGCTAACATTTTGATAAACATGGTTTGAATATTTCTCTATGTGTTCATGCAATATGTAATCTTTATTACTAACCTGGCATCAGTTTCTCATAACACAGAGTCATTTTTGAGGTATGAAATTACCCCTTCCCCATGCAGTTATGTGCCATAAGAAAGAATGACACAACACTCAACTTTATTTTGGGGTTTGAATGATATAAAGTGTCCCAATATACATTTCCAGGGAGTAGTCCAGGAAGGACATATACCATATTTTTTAGAGTCTGCTTAAGATTCTAAGAAAATTTCCCTTTGATTTTAAGAGTGTGAGCTATTGTAAAACATTATAGATAGACACAAGAAAGATGAATGTAGCACTGATTGCAGTTGGCAGCTATTCTACAATCAAAACAGAAAAAGTTCTAAAATGAAGTTGACAAAGAAGGGAAAATAAAATCACTGAAAAAAATCTGAGCCCATGAAAATATTTTAAACTGCTGGATCTAATGAAAGTTGAAACTTTGTTACTCCATTGTATGTTATCAAATATATTACCTGTGGTATAATTTAATTTTAGTTAGATTTTCTACTGTTTGTGGCTCAAAGAGCTTTAAATAGAGCCAAACAAAATAAACAAAAAGTCATACAATACAAATGTTCATAACATTTAAACCTTTTAAGCTACTCTCCCCCATCTCAAAATAGATTTATTAACTAATAGATTGATTTAAAAACTCATAGTTCCAACTTTTATGAATTTTAGTAATGCATAGTATAGATGTATGTTATTTTATTTCAGCATGTCCTTATTAATGAATGTCTAAAATGCTTTGCTTTATTTTGTTTTATTACTATAATTAATGCTATAGTGGCAAAATCTTGGCATGCCTCTTTGTGCATAATCATTATTATTACATTAACTGAAAGTGCATGTTTGCTCACTTCAGTCGTGTCTGACTCTTGGTGACCCAGTGTAGCCCGCCAGGCTCCTCTATCCATGGGATTCTTCAGACAAGAATACTGGAGTGGGTTGCCATACCCTCCTCCAGAAGATCTTCCCAATCCAGAAATAGAACCCGTTCTCTTATGTCCTCTGCATTGGCAGGTGGGTTCTTTACCACTAACACCACCTGGAAAGTCTATTAAGTATAGAGTGATTGCTAAAAGTATTACATGTACATCAACCATAACGCATATTTTCAATGCTAAAATTGATAGCAATATTGTGCTCCAGAAGTTTACAATGACTCATATTCATGTATTTGTAAAAATATTTATTTATCTATATGCTTATCAGATTTGGGACTGAAAAGTTTGTTAAGCATTCCAATCTAAGTAGATAAAAATATTATATTATTATTTCAGTTTTTAATTATTTCCTTACTTGTACAAGCCTATGTGATTTTTTACATTTGGTTATCATCATTGCTTCTTTTACAAAATGCTTGTATATGCCTTTACCCATATACTCTTTGGGGTGTTCATCTTGTTTCTTGTTGCTCTGTAGGTGATAAATGTATATTTGCTATTTTAATATTTTTTTCAGGACTTGGAAACATTTTCTTTTGTATATAAATGTGTTTGTTGCAACTTTACATATACTCATTTTGATATAGCCCAATCTATTTATCTTTCTTTTATGGTCTTTAGTTACTGTCTTGCTTAATTTATTAAATTTTCTTCCTCTAAACTGTGATTCTCAACTGTTTTCAGTCTCAGAGGGATTGAAAATGTTCTATCATCTCAATGCAAATCTAAAGAACACTAAAAAAGTAAATGTTAATTGCCAAAGTTAAACCGGATATATTGTTAATTGTGTTTTATGCAGTTTTAAGTGAACTGTCAATGGAATGATGGCTCATGTTTATAAAATCATGATTAATTCATGTCATAATTAAGAAAACAGTACTCATCTTGGCTTTTGATTTGTAATTCTTTAGTACATAGTGTTAATTCATTTTAAAGTATATAAAGTTTATTATAGGAAAATATGGAGCAAATTTATAATTGTGGAAAATTAAGAGTATTCATATATACTGAACATAAAATATGTTCAAAGTAAATAATTATCAATTGCAAATTAGAGTAACATAGTATCATCTTCACTTTTGTTTGAAGGTCTTAGATGCATATTCTATTATATTTCTTTATGGCCTTAACATAATTCTTACTATTACATATATTTCTGTCTCTTAAAGAAATATTTGCCACAAGTTTATATAATTAATATCACAATCTTGACAGTCATAAAGGTGTATTAATAAAAAAGACTTGTGAGCTCTCAATTATCACTTGTAGTTACATGATATTTTCTTGTAGTAAAAGAATACATAAAGAATACATTATTCAAGGTTATTTAAATTTATTTTAAAAATCATTTGATCTCATCTCAAATACATGCTTATCTCCAGTGTATGTTTAATAATTATCTGTTAAATAAGTGAAAGTGAGTCATCTAGGTAGCATATTAAATGAAAATAAGACATTAATCTAATAAATTTACTCTAAGCAATGAGAGCTATTTTAAACACTAATTATATGGAATCACTAGGACAATAACCCCAATGTGAATGAGATAGCTCTAAAATACTCTAGTTATTGTCCTAATTTCAAGATCTCCTCTATCATAGGTTCTCCAAAGCTTTATTATATATGCATACACACACTACAATATTATACACAGTTTTTTTGGTCTTTTTTGCCTTTGGTTCGCTTTTTTTTTAGAAGACACAGTACTGATACCTCTTCTACTCTATTCTCTACTTATCCTATTATTATTGTCCTACTGATGACATCACTTCCAATTTCATTTTCTACTAATTCCAACTTCTCCTTACACAAGGGCAACTGTCTATGTATTCCACATTCTTACTATCTTTTATGTGCTGAATATTGTTTTATTTTCATGAGGTCAAAGCATAAAAATGGAACTTGAGTTTCAGCTATGACATATAAACAGCTTAGAAGTCCTGAGGGCTCAAGGTAAATGCTAAATTGAAAAATCAATGTTTTTCTTAGATTTATCAGAAAATTGAGATTATAAGCCATATCACTACCTTAAAATCCGGAGAGACAGGCTATATAGAGAAACACAGCTAACCAGAAAGAGAAGCTGCCAGAGCCATAAACTGGTAGAACACTTAAATGATAATTTTGATAAATTACTGGAGGCCAAGTTTGGACACCTGAGAGTGAAAAACCCCTAAAATGATTCAGTCTTGGAGGGGGATCTCACATTTTGGGAGGATTTTGCTCCAGGAACCCAGAAAGAAGTTCCTCACATTGAACAGTTAAGAAAACTTCCCTCCTGATTGGCAAGGGGTAAAGTAACCATTGTGAAATATGCCAAATGTATACTCTGTATAAGTCCTTCTCTCCAGTGAAAATACTTGACCAGAGAACCTTGTTCTATATAGGCAGGGGTGTGATTACCTAACACAAACATTGACTAACCTTTCAAACTCACATAAGTGGGAGAGAAAAAAAAAAGATAAACACTTGTGAAGGTCACAGTCAAGTTACACAGGCCTACTAAAGGATTGATATTTAATCAACAGATGATAGAAAAATTACCTTCTCAATTCCTTACCACTGCTTGAGCAAGGCTTCAAAGTAATAACAGGGGATTATCTCCGGAAATGATGCAAAGCATATGCAATCTTTAGGAAAATGTTTTCAGGGAAACACAAAGTCAACAAGTTTAATTAACAAGAGATATTTAACCCTTGTTCATGTACTCCAATTAGCCTAGGAAATGGGATTTTTTTAGGTGTATAAAAATGCATTTATATTCTTGAAGACATTATCTGAAGCCTTGAAGTCAAAATGAGGAGATTCTTCCATCATAGAAACACAATGGTACTCATGTCTGTGATTTTAGCCACTTAAGAACTTGCAGCTTTTTTGATGAAGTATACACTCTCTTACAGTTACAAAAGTACTATATATATATATATATATGTATATATATAAAGTGTATGTCTGTGTATAAAATAGAACAAGGAACAATGATAAAATTAGGTTTTTAGGGTTTATGGAATACTAATTAGGGGAAAAAAAAAGACAAAGCTTTCAGACTATAAACTAAAATTTATTTATTTTTAAAAATTTTTAAATTTTATTTTATTTTTTAACTTTGTATAAACTAAAATTTAAAACTGCTCTTCTAATTAATGAGGTATGAAAATCAAGAATACATGTATTAACAGAATACATGCTTTAAGATTTATGCAGATCTTATACTGTGCATAAAATTATATAAAGTAGTTTTATTATTTTTAACAATAAAAATATTACTTTTTTGCTTTGAATTATATATGCTACCCTTTTGCCTTCTGAATATACCCCATTTTGAACTGATATATAGTTGTAAATAATAAATTTCATGGTAGAAAATTCCTAGGCATTTCAGAAGATGTTGCTACTGCTAAGTCACTTCAGTCGTGTCCAACTCTGTGTGACCCCATAGACGGCAGCCCACCAGGCTCCACCGCCCCTGGGATTCTCCAGGCCAGAACACTGGAGTGTGTTGCCATTTCCTTCTCCAATGCAGGAAAGTGAAAAGTGAAAGTGACGTCACTCAGTTGTGTCTGACTCTTGGCAACCCCATGGACTGCAGCCTACCAGGCTCCTCTGTCCATGGGATTTTCCAGGCAAGAGTACTGGAGTGGGGTGCCATTGCCTTCTCTGTTCAGAAGATGATACAACCCCAAATATTTAATCAGTTAATTCATCCCTCAATTTACTCCTTTACTAGAATGTTATTACTTTTTTAACAAAAATGTATATTTGAGGCATGATCATGTAAATGGGCACTACACACAAACTGAATGAACTATCCCTGTGCTTGTACTTAGAGACTCAGAAGAATCTTTGTGTAACTCAAGTTTATTATTTATAGAAATCAACTCTAGTTACCCTAGTAGCAATGAATTTAAAACATAGCTCAAATATTTTTACAGCTCAAATAATGGTTGAGATATGAGCAGGAATCCAATATGGCCAGATAGGCTGATCCACACCAAATCATACTAAAATAAGTGTCAGGTTGGAATGCCATCATCACTGCAGCTGATGTCCAAGGCCCACTGTTGACATTACTTCCACTGAACCTGTATGCTATCATCACTATTTCTGGTCCTATTGGCACAGCTGCTACTGGGCATTGGGAGCTCCTGATGATTAAATGAGCATTAAGTCCCAAATTCTTTGCATCAGTCTTTACAAACTGAATTCGGAAAGATAGGATTATGTATGACTCAACACTGTGCCTCCATCTCTCACTCCACATCTAGTCTTCTGGAAAATCTGTTGTCTTTTAAGATAAACGCATCATATGGCCACATTTCACTATGTCCACTATATCCCAATCCAACTATGCAGTGATCTTTTCGTCTGCATGTGTGAGTGTGAAGTCCCTTCAGTTGTGTCCGACTCTTTGAGACTCTATGGACAGTAGCTGGCCAGGCTCCTCTGTCCATGTTATTCTCTAGGTAAAAATACTGTAATGGGTTGCCATACCCTCCTCCAGGGGATTTTCCATGGAACCAGCGGTCCAGCCTACAGCTATTATGTCTCCTGCATTGGCAGAAGAATGACATGATTTGATTTATGATTTGAAAATATCACATTGGATACACCCTTCCTAAGTGGCAGCAACCCTTCCTAGTGGCTTCCCAGGAAGCCAGATTACAGTATATTTCTTAAATGCCTGTTTTCACACTATTCTGTCCTCAAGGGTGTATCCAGTGTGATCTTTTTAAATCATAAATCAAACCATGTCATTCTTCTGCTCAGAATTCTCCAGTGTCTTGCCATTTCACTCAGAAGAAACTCCAAATAAGCAAAATTCATTGAATGGCTAGATGCAAACACTTGAGTAATTGGACTTCCTGTTAATTCCTCACCTTGATTCAGTCCTCCTGGCCCTCACTGATCCTGCATAAAGGCAGATGTGCTCCATCTTAGAGCCACTCACCTGCTAGTTCATCTGCAGAAAGGCTGTTCTTCAGATACCCACATAACTAACTCCCTCTTCTTTCTCAAGTCACTACTGACTTCCCATTTCCAAACGCAGTCTGCCCTTTCTCCCTGGCATTCCCAATCCACTCAACCCAACTCTATTTTATCCCAAGGAAAACTTCATTATCAATTTACTCTTTTATATGTATTTTTCTATTTGTCCCCTCTCATTCTTTTCATTTTCACTTAATATATATATATATATTTCTTTAAATATATATATATATTTATCATAAATTTATTTATTTAATTGAGAGATAATTGCTTTACAATATTATGTTAGTTTCTGCCATACATCAATATGAATTAGCCAAGGGTATATACATATATTTATTCCACACCCTCTTGAACCTCCCTCCCACCCCTCTAGGTTGTCACAGAGCACCAGGGGTTTGTTTTCTGTGTCATAAGGCAAATTCTCATTGGATATAGAAAATAACCTATGTTAAGGTAGGTGTTGGGTAAGAGGGAGGGATGAATAAGCAAATCATAGATAATTTTTAGGTCAGTGAAACTCTTCTGTATAATATAATGGTGAATTCATGTCATTAGGTGTTTGTCAAAACCAGTGGAAAATGCAGCTCTAAAAATAAACCCTAATGTAAAGTATGGAGTTTAGGTGACACTGATGTGTCAATATAGGTCCATCAAGTGTAATGAATGTGCCACCCTGATGTGGGATTGCTAGTGGCAGAAACTGGGTGTGGGGGCAGTGGGTATATGGTAGCTCTCTGTACCTTAATTTTCCTGTGAACTTGAAGCTATGCTAAAAATAGTCTATGAGAAAAACCCCTTAAATTATAAAAAATAATTATAACTGAAAATAGATTAGTATCCAGAATACATCAAGTCTCTAAATGTAAATTAAAAAATAGGACAAGATATAAAAAATTTCCAAGCAAGAAAATATTAATGGATATAAAAATATGCTATATTGAAAGAGGAAAATGTGAATCAAAATCATGTCCTCTAAAATGAATTTTTGTGTAAATCACATACATTAAAAATAACATTTTTGATAATTATAGTCATTAACTGAAAATATATGGAACATTGAGACCTAGTTTATAATTCTTGTGATGTTTAAAATGACACATCTGTTTGATATAACAGTGTGATAATGTCTGAAGTGTTATTTTACAGCCTGTCTTTAACTCCTTGAAGTAATGTTTCCTAAATATTTAACACCAAGAAATCTATTTCAAATAAACTGGTACTAATTGACATAGAAGACAATCTTCAGATGGAAGATTTATAGTATCAAATGTTGACACCAGTTAAATGAAACTGCACTTTCCCAAGAGGACAGCTGGCATCTTCCTGCCATGGGCATCAGAAGGACCATTGATTGTTTACAGTTTCTGTGGTCCATTTAAGTGTTCAGTTCAGTACAGTTCAGTGACTCAGTCATGTCCGACTCCTTGCGACCCCATGAATCGCAGCACGCCAGGCCTCCCTGTCCATCACAAACTCCTGGAGTTCACTCAGACTCACGTCCATCAAGTCAGTGATGCCATCCAGCCATCTCATCCTCTGTCGTCCCCTTCTCTTCCTGCCCCCAATCCCTCCCTGCATCAGAGTCTTTTCCAATGAGTCAACTCTTCGCATGATGTGGCCAAAGTACTGGAGTTTCAGCTTTAGCATCATTCCTTCCAAAGAAATCCCAGGGCTGATCTCCTTCAGAATGGACTGGTTGGATCTCCTTGCAAAACTCTCAAGAGTTTTCTCCACTCTCTTTTCCGGTTATCGCGGCATAGAGAACTATGAGCAGCAAAGTCTCCCGCGACACCCTCTATGAGGCAGTGAGGGAAGTCCTGCACGGGAACCAGCGCAAGCACAGAAAGTTTTTGGAGACGGTGGAGCTTCAGATCAGCCTGAAGAACTATGACCCTCAGAAGGACAAACGCTTCTCGGGCACCGTCAGGCTTAAGTCCACTCCCCGCCCCAAGTTCTCCGTGTGTGTCTTGGGGGACCAGCAGCATTGTGATGAGGCCAAGGCTGTGGATATCCCCCACACGGACATCGAGGCGCTGAGAAAACTCAACAAGAATAAGAAACTGGTCAAGAAGCTGGCCAAGAAATATGATGCCTTTTTGGCTTCAGAGTCTCTGATCAAGCAGATCCCCCGAATCCTGGGCCCAGGCCTGAACAAGGTTGGCAAGTTCCCTTCCTTGCTGACCCACAATGAGAACATGGTGGCCAAAGTTGATGAAGTGAAGTCCACGATCAAGTTCCAGATGAAGAAGGTGCTGTGTCTGGCAGTGGCTGTTGGCCACGTGAAGATGACAGATGATGAGCTTGTGTACAACATCCACTTAGCTGTCAACTTCCTGGTGTCATTGCTCAAGAAAAATTGGCAGAATGTCAGGGCCTTGTACATTAAAAGCACTATGGGCAAGCCCCAGCGTCTGTACTAAGGCACAGCTTAATAAACCATACTAAACCAAAAAAAAAAGAGTTTTCTCCAACACCACAGTTCAAAAGCATCAGTTCTTTGGCGCTCAGCCTTCTTCACAGTCCAACTCTTACATCCATACATGACCACAGGAAAAACCATAGCCTTGACTAGACGGACCTTTGTTGGCAAAGTAATGCCTGTGCTTTTGAATATGCTATCTAGGTTGGTCATAACTTTCCTTCCAAGGACTAAGCGTCTTTTAATTTCATGGCTGCAGTCACCATCTGCAGTGATTTTGGAGCCCCAAAAAATAAAGTCTGACACTGTTTCCACTGTTTCTCCATCTCTTTCGCATGAAGTGATGGGACCGGATGCGTAAGATAGTGAAATGGCCCCAGAGTTGAGGATTTGCTACCTGGGCCCTGTGGAAGTTGGAGAAGGCAATGACAACCCACTCCGGTACTCTTGCCTGGAAAATTCCATGGACAGAGGAGCCTGGTAGGCTGCAGTCCATAGGGTCGGGAAGAGTTGGACACAACTGAGAGAATTCACTTTCACTTTTCACTTTCATGCATTGGGGAAGGAAAAGGCAACCCACTCCAATGTTCTTGCCTGGAGAATCCCAGGGATGGGGTAGCCTGATGGCCTGCCGTCTATGGGGTCACACAGAGTCGGACCTGACTGAAGCTACTTAGCAGCAGCAGCAGAAACCTATGGAAGTATTAAGTAGAAGTAAGGATCTGTAGTAAGAATCACTTTAGTAATAGTCTTCTGGTCTTTAGACTTTCACATTCTGTAATGCTTACCTGTAACAATGAATATGGAATTGCCAATCCAGCCTGATGTCATTGTTGCCCTGAATTTCCTGCATGTATGGTTTCACCTTGGGTTGCACTGGCAACTGGCACGTGCTGAGCCAGAACACTGGACTTTCAAGACAATTCTGACTTCTATGGTTTCCACACACATGCATTTAAATGCACTTGTAACTGGTTAATTACCATGAAGCATAACTTCTACTTAATAAGCTTATCTGCTTCTAAAAAACAAAATTCCTTGAAGTATCTTTGCTTTTTTCTCTCCCTAGGCCTAGTTATCTTGAAGAATGTTTCCTGGCATCACTGAAAAAGGCTAAGAGGAGAAACCAAAGTTCATATTTCAGAGATTACTATAGGAGTGTCTCACGGGTATATCTAATCTTTTCATTCAGTGAGTTCTGAATTAATATATTTCTCGGAAATGTGTTTGGCACTGTGACACAAAATCTGTTTACAGGATCTTGTTTTACATATATAAACACATCATTATATATATATATTTGCACACATACACACACATATATATATATATATGCACACACATATGTATATATACACAACTATATACACACATGGGCTTTCCTGGTGGCTCAGATAGTAAAGAATCTGCCTGCAATGTGGGAGACCCGGGTTCAGTCCCTGGCTTGGGAAGATCACCTGGAGAAGGGAATGGCAACCCACTCCAATATTCTTGTCTGGAGAATTCCATGGACAGAGGATTCTGTCAGGAGACAGTCCATGGGGTTGCAAAGAGTCAGAAAAAATTGAGCAATTAACACACACATACATATATATATGTAAAATATACATACAAATATATTTTTCAATTATACAATCAAAAATAATGTGTAGTTAAAATAAAGATGACTTTTGGGAGGCTGCCCTGTATTTCAGTACTCAGGTCATGAATAATAATAATGAACCTACAAGATTCTTAAAGGCAGACCATTTTGATGACTACTAACTCTGAAATCTATTTTGACAGCGATACCCATTTTGATCTTTACCTCCTTGGGGTCATTTCACTCTCTTAGTTGTAGTTGAATTCAATCCATTTCAACCACAGAAAATTCTACTAGCATCTACATATGTGTGTGTGTCGGGGGGGGCAGGATGTGTGTGTGCACGTGTTAGTCGTTCAGCCATGTCTGACTCTTTGTGACCTCATGGACTATAGTTCACCAGGCTCCTCTGTCCATGGAATTTTCTGGGCAAGAATACTAGAATGGGTAGCCATTTCCTTCTCCAGGGGATCTTCTTGACCCAGGGATCAAACCCAGGTCTCCTGCACTGCAGGAGGGTTCTTTACCATCTGAGCCACCAGGAAAGTCCCACTGACATCTATAATCTATACAAAATTGCCACAAAATTGCTTGTCAAAGATGATGACACCCCTCCCCAAAGTATATCCTTTGTCCTTGGTGGAAAGAACGTCTTCTGGGTCCTTTCAGGGAATCTTTAGGACGTGGATGGTTCATGCCAAATTCACTGCAGCAATTTTGTTTATGTCAAAATTTTTTTAAGTTATTCCTCAACATAGTACTTGGATTTGCTGCCATTTTCATTAATCATCAGCTATCAGTGTCACCTGATCAATTATGTGGCCCACTTACAGTTGCAATGCTAGAATCTAGAATCTAGAATGCTAGAATCTAGAAACTCTAGCATATAGATTGATATTAATTCAGTCAATCTGAATAAATTATGCACTCAGAATACCTATCTACAGTCCCCAGTACTTCTGTAATATAAATACTAATCTAAATTGTGAAAATGAAACACTGAAAATCTTTTGGTATAATGCCTTTTTTCAAGGTTGTCTTTAACTGAAAATCCCCAGAGGATTTTAAACTGTTACCTAATTCAACGTTTCTCAATATTGGCTAAATTTCAAAATCAGCTGGGGAGACTGAAGATTCTTAATATACAAGTCATTCCCAAACCAATGCATTAGTATTCCTGGAGAGGAATTCTGGCATCAGGACTTTTGAAAGCTCCCTGGACAATTTCACTGCATAGACAAGGTTGAGAAATACTGCTTTTGTCACTGAACAAAAGTTGGGTCCCCGTGCCCACACACAGTAAAACAAATCTAATGACTCTGGATTGAGGTGAAGTAAAGTGCAGCGTTTACTACATGGTGCCAAGCAAGAAGTCTGAGTAGCTAGTGCTTAAATGTCTGAACTCCCTGAAGGCTTTCAGGGAAAGAATCTTAAAGATAGGATAAGGGAGGTGGGTTTGTATGGTGCATGATCAGTTCAGGGACGCTCTTCTGATTGATCGGTGGTGAGGTAATTGGGAGTCAGTATCATTAGCCTTCTAGATCTAACTGGTCAGGAGTCTACATGCTTCTGCCAGCATACAGTTAACTTCTTCCACCTGGTGGGAGTTCTGGTATTTGCAAAACTGCTCAAAGGTTGTGGCTCAGAATATTGTCTATAGCCCTTGAGGAGATCCATGATTCTATTTAATGGCTAAACCATTATTATTTTGTCTTGTTTGATTGTTTGTATTGCCTTTGACTGCTTGACTTGACTTTCTGTATTTTCTCATTGTCTTCTTAAATTTACACTTTGGAACTCAGGGAAAGCCTAGGAGGCTAAAGTTTTTCTACAGATAGGAGGCAAGCACAGGACATGAGGGAGAGAGGTTTGTTCTGGGAAGACCCCATAGGCCCTGCTTGGTTACACTTACAGAAGACAGTGATAAATGTCTGATACAGAGGCTGAATGTTGGCCATCCAAAAGATATGTCCAGGTTCTGATCTCCAGAACCTATGTCTACTAATTACCTTATATGATGAAGAGACTGAATATTGTCTTATATGGCAAAAGAAGTGATTAACAATCTTAACAGGCTTTTCCTAAATTATCTGGGTGGGTCCCAAAAGGAATCACCTGTATCTGTGTAAAAGCAAGGAGGAGGGAGTTTAGGGACAGACACACAGAGAAGAGGATATTTACAAAGGAGAAGATGCAGTGAGGTTGGAGGCAGAGATTAGGGTGATGCAGCTATAAGCCTAGAATGGCTGGCTACCACTAAAAGTTAAGTAGAAGCATCCAGTGGATTGTTCCTCACAACCCTTGAAGGGAGTGTGGCTTCACCAACAGATTTCAGACTTCTGGCTTCCAGAATTATAAGAGAAGAAATTTGTTATTTTTTTAAGCTGCCAAATTTGCGGCTATTTGGTAACTGTCCATATGAAAACTGATACAAGGAGGAATAAAAAGCAAATTTATTTTTCCAGGAAATGTCCACATGTTTAAGGCAGGGTGGATATAGTCTTAGATAATGGCTAACAGGAAACACACATAGCACATACCTGGTACCTGGAACTGTCCTGTGCATTTGCTGTGAAGAGGAACAAAGGCAGTAGAACATAGTACACACTCTGATCCTTGAACAACTTAGAGGTTAGGGGTGCCAATACTCTGTGCAGTCAAAAATCTGTTTAACTTTCCAGGTGACCATCTATATTTGAGGTTCTGCATCTGGGGATCTAACCAGCTGTGAATCATATAGTACTGAGTATGTATTTATTGGAAAAAAATCTAAATATAAGTGGACCCACACAGTTCAAACCTGTGTTGTCCAAGGGTCAACTGTATGTATAAGTGTAGAGACAGAGCTAGCAGAATGAGCATCTCCCCATCCTTTCAGCATTGAGATATATTTTGACGTGTGGACAGCTGAACCACAGGGGGTCCTCCAGAAGACAAACTCTAAGCATGGCAAAGGAACTAAGAACATACAGCCCACCATGTAACAATGCATATTTCCTGATTCAGGAAATAATCTTTTGTAGCTTGAGGAACTCAAGTAGAGAGTTTGCAAATCAAATGTTGATGCTATCAGTCAGAGGCCCTGTTGAACTAGCTTTTTGCTAAATGATCAAAAGAAGGGAAAGAATAAGCCTCCTCAGGCCATCAGAGTTTCTCTAGCACTTTGCATATTTGAAATTTATTTAATTCTTTCAACAACTGTATTTTATAGGCACTATCTTTATTTGCACATTAGGAAATTAGTCTCAGAGTACTTGCTCAATTAAAATGCCAATGGAAAAGTGGAGATTTGAGCACAGTAGGCTGGCTCTTCTACCTGTGCTTCTGCCCACATAGCTACATCTTAGTGAGTGGGAATCTGAGGTTTCAATGTGTCACACTTAGTAAGTCAGGGTCACCTTCCTGGACAGGTGACCCATTCAGTTACACAGGACTCTGAACTTAAAATAGTCCTGTGATTAGCTTAATTCATCTTGAAATCTTAATTTTAAACAAATACAGCCCTTAAACAATGAGCTATACATTTTTTCAATTGGTTCTCCAAATTACATAGCCAGGCTTGCTCTAAGTTTTGGAATTTTCCTGAATAGTTTAATTCTATTCTTGGGTTTCCATTCCTTACTTTACAGAGTGCTTATGTGCACATGACATTAAAAACTATATTTCAGAGTTTCTAAATGCATACTTTAACATCATTTTTGAATATTGCTGATTTTTGGATGTGCCTTTCAAAAAATGGCATCATATATTCCTTGTTGTTCTGGTGGCAGTTCTGAGTAGCTGTGACCTACACTTGTGCAAAGATAATCATTGCTATCCACATTACCATTAAATCAACTTAGCTACATTAACAACACATATTGTGTTTAATTATCACTCAACATGTCTTCAAAAAGATTGTCACACTTTTTACGAAACTCTGTGAATCATCACTAGACACTCTGTTAAAGAGCAATTTTTAGTTTATTTGACCTCATTGCAATAAGAGAAAACACCCCCTTGATAGTCTTAGAATTAACTTAGTAGAATGAAATCAGAAGTGGGATCTTTATAAGGATTTGGAGAACTCTGAGCTCAAGTGGTCTAAGGTGGCTCTTTTAAGGTGGAGAACCAAAAGGCCTAAGCCGAAATATGTTAGCCTTTGTCCCATTCCTTTACTGTTTGGGAATTTCCTGAAGCAACATGCACAAGGTATGTATGGGTTGACAAATTTATCTTTCCTGAAACAAGCTAATATCATGGGCTACAGGTTTTGTTTTTAAAACTAAAGTTTACTGTGTTCACAGGAAATGTACAGTTTATACTAATGGGAGTCATACTGCAATTCCGCATTTTGTTACAGAGCAAAGGCACCACAGAAAGGAAACAGCCGACAAGCACAAAAAGCTATGCGAAATTTGGGCACCAAGTTGGGAAGAGCATAGCCTATCAAACTAGATACAATGTAATTGGAGTCAGAAGAAATTGCCAATTTCTTTAGAAGAGGAATTTTTTTAAAAAACAAGTTAGTAAGAAGGTTTTCTGTTTCAGGCCAATCCATTGTTCAACTTTTGACAGCTTGCCAGGAAATTTGCATTTTGCAGAGAGCTGTTTAATTTCCATGTGCTTCAACTCAGTGAATGAAGAAGAGTTTATTTTATTTAAAATGGACCAGCAGAAAAATTTGGCAGGTGTCAGAAACTTGGAAGAATACCCCAGAAGCTATAACAAAACTTTTGTAAAAAAGAAATGCTGTACCATCAACAGTATTGGGGACACAATGATACAATTGCATGGGAAAACCAATATATAAATGACTCCAAATTGAAAAGAGATTTAAAAATTCAGACATTGAATTTAAAACCACTTGGGTTATACCATATAACCCAATAATTAAAAGAGTTTCCTTTATGGACTATGTGTTAATTACTCAGTCCTATAGGACGCTACAACCCTATGGACTGTAGCCCACCAGACTCCTCTGTCTGTGGAATTCTCCAGGCAAGAATAATGGAGTAAGATGCCATTTCCTTCTCCAGAGGATCTTCCATACCCAGGGATTCAACTCGGTCTCCTGCATGGCAGGCAGATTCTTTACCATCTGAGTCACCAGGGAAGCCCATTTTAAATGCTCAAAATTCTCCAAGCCAGGCTTCAGCAGTATGTGAACCATGAACTTCCTGAGGTTCAAGCTGGTTTTAGAAAAGGCAGAGGAACTAGAGATCAAATTGACAACATCTGCTGGATCATGGAAAAAGCAAGAGTTCCAGAAAAACATCTATTTCTGCTTTATTGACTATGCCAAAGCCTTTAACTGTGTGGATCACAATAAACTGTGGAAAATTCTGAAAGAGATGGGAATACCAGACCACCTGATCTGCCTCTTGAGAATTTTGTATGCAGGTCAGGAAGCAACAGTTAGAACTGGACATGGACCAACAGACTGGTTCCAAATAGGAAAAGGAGTATGTCAAGGCTGTATATTGTCACCCTGCTTATTTAATTTCTATGCAGAGTACATCATGAGAAACGCTGGACTGGAAGAAACACAAGCTGGAATCAAGACTGCTGGGAGAAATATCAATAACCTCAGATATGCAGATGACACCACCCTTATGGCAGAAAGTGAAGAGGAACTCAAAAGCCTCTTGATGAAAGTGAAAGTGGAGAGTGAAAAAGTTGGCTTAAAGTTCAACATTCAGAAAATGAAGATCATGGCATCCGGGCCCATCACTTCATGGGAAATAGATGGGGAAACAGTGAAAACAGTGTCAGACTTTATTTTGGGGGGCTCCAAAATCACTACAGATGGTGACAGCAGCCATGAAATTAAAAGATGCTTAATCCTTGGAAGGAAAGTTATGACCAACCTAGATAGCATACTCTAAAACAGAGACATTACTTTGCCAACAAAGGTTCATCTAGTCAAGGCTATGGTTTTTCCTGTGGTCATGTATGGATGTGAGAGTTGGACTGTGAAGAAGGCTGAGCACTGAAGAATTGATGCTTTTGAACTGTGGTGTTGGAGAAGACTCTTGAGAGTCCCTTGGAGTGCAAGGAGATCCAACCAGTCCATTCTGAAGGAGATCAGCCCTGGGATTTCTTTGGAAGGAGTGATGCTAAAGCTGAAACTCCAGTACTTTGGCCACCTCATGCAAAGAGTTGACTCATTGGAAAAGACTCTGATGCTGGGAGGGGTTGGGGGCAGGAGGAGAAGGGGATGACAGAGGATGAGATGGCTGGATGGCATCACTGACTCGATGGACGTGAGTCTGGGTGAACTCCGGGAGTTGGTGATGGACAGGGAGGCCTGGCATGCTTCGATTCATGGGGTCGCAAAGAGTTGGACACGACTGAGCGACTGAACTGAACTGAACTGAATTCATGATAAAATAATTTACATAAAAATCTTGTCTTGGTTAATTATGGGTTTTGTTATTCTAAATCTCACTGCAGCTTCTCACAGTAGAAGTGAGTTTGCAGTGCCAGGGTCATATTGGGATTCTCACAATGGGGCTCCAGGAACCAGGACACATGGGAAGGATACAAGTGCCACACTGCAGAGGACCAGGATTTCTGACCAGTAGGTTCTTGAAGAAAAGGATGCCAGGGAGGATGGGTCAGGGCACCATGTTTCACCACCTTAAGAAGGGCTCTCGGCACACATTGCTGCACAGTGACCCTCCACACTCCAAACCTGGTAGGTAAAGTTATCTATGAAGGAGCAGTGGAGGCCCAGGGGCTGCAGCAGAGAATGCACTTTCTCCAGGCAGCAGCAGCCATTGATGATGTGTGAAGGAAGGGCTTGGGGATGCTCAGGTGCTTCCTTAGCACTAGCTGTTCACCCTTTTTGGGAAAAACTCTTCACCCTTGAGGGTCCCTCTGAAGTCCCCCATGAGCCTGAAGAGCGGCGGGATGCTGATAATGTCTTGCTAGGTCAAGACCAGATCTCGCTTCAGCACCTCTTGGTTCCAGTTGATGCAGCTGTCTGCATATGAATTCTGTTCTCTCAATTTCTTGTTTGACAGGCTATTCATTATTTTTGCGATTTTTTTCCCCCACTTGGAAAATCAGAGCTTCCCGGTGATCCTCCTTCAGGTGTTTCCGCAACAGTTGGTGAGTATCAGCTGGAAGCTCTGTTTTGGTACAGGAACCGAGCTCGTACATCATGAGACCTGTATACAGCCAAGAGGCATAGCATTTTACGGAGGTCTGCAAGTTCTCAAGTCTGAGGATCTTCTGGGTAGAGCTGTGTGTCTCATGGCTCCATTGCTCAAGTAACTGCTCTTTCCAAGAGATTTCTGTCCAGAAGATCTTTCTTCTCCAGGACAGTAACCAGAGGTCTCATTCCTGGGCTTCCAAAGGAGTTAAGGTCAGTAATCTGTTTCTTTTTTTTCATATGGATACCAAAAATAATGCCATATTACTTTAATAGTTACTAGCATGTTCAGTTAGATGAATCAGGGCAGCAATTCAGAAAAAAACAGGATCAAACTTTATCTACTTTCTTTTCGCCAAGGCTATCAGAGATAAGATATTCTTTAACAAGGTCATAGAAAGTTCCTGGGTTGCTAAATAAACTTTTCAGTTCAGTTCAATTGAGTCACTCAGTTCTGTCTGACTCCTTGCGACTCCATGGACTGCAGCACACCAGGCCTCCCTGTCCATCACCAACTCCCGGAGTATACTAAAATTCATGTCCATTGAGTCAGTGGTGCCATCCAACCATCTCATTCTATGTCACCCCTTTATCCTCCCACCTTCAATCTTTCCCAGTATCAGGGTCTTTTCTAATGAGTCAGTTCTTTGCATCAGGTGGACAAAGTATTGGAGTTTCAGCTTCAACATCAGTCCTTCCAATGAATATTCAGGACTGATTTCCTTTATGATGGACTGGTTGGATCTCCTTGCAGTCCAAGGGACTCTCAAGAGTCTTCTCCAACACCACAGTTCAAAAGCATTCCTCACTCAGCTTTTTTATAGTCCATCTCTCACATCCATAAATGACAACTGGTAAAAACATAGCTTTGACTTAGACGGACCTTTGTTGGCAAAATAATGCCTCTGTTTTTTAATAAGCTGTCTAGATTGGTCATAACTTTTCTTTCAAGGAGTAAGTGTCTTTTAATTTCATGGCTGCAATCACCGTCTGCAGTGATCTTGGAGCCCCCAAAACTGAAGTCTGTCACTGTTTCCACTGTTTCCCATCTATTTGACATGAAGTGATGGGACCAGATGCCATGATCTTATTTTTCTGAATGTTGAGCTCTAAGCCAACTTTTTCACTTTCCTCTTTCACTTTCATCAAGAGGCTCTTTAGTTCTTCTTTGCTTTCTGCCATAATTACGGAGTCCTCTGCATATCTAAGGTTGTTGATGTTTCTCCTGGCAATCTTGATTCCAGTTTGTGCTTCATCCAGTCCAGCATTTCTCATGATGTACTGTGCATATAAGTTAAATAAACAAGGTGACAATATACAGCCTTGACATACTTCTTTCCCAATTTGGAATCAATTTGTTGTTCCATGTCCAATTCTAACTGTTGCTTCTTGACCTGAATACAGATTACTCAGGAGGCAGGTCAGGTGGTATGGTATTCCCATCTCTTGAAAAATTGTCCACAGTATATTGTGGTCCACACAGTGAAAGGCTTTGGCATAATCAATAAAGCAGAAGTAGATGTTTTTCTGGAACTCTCTTGCTTTTTCCATGATCCAGTGAATGTTGGCAGTTTGATCTCTGGTTTTTCTGCCTTTTCTAAATCCAGCTTGAACTTCTGGAAGTTTATGGTTCATGTATTGTTAAAGCCTGGCTTGGAAAATTTTGAGCATTACTTTGCTAGTGTGTGAGATGAGTGCAATTGTGTGGTAGTTTGAGCATTCATTGGCATTGTCCTTCTTTGGGATTGGAATGAAAACTGACTTTTTCCAGTCCTGTGGCCATTGCTGAGTTTTCCAAATTTGCTGGCATATTGAGTGCAGCACTTTCACAGCATCATCTTTTAAGATTTGAAATATCTCAACTGGAATTCCGTCACCTCCACTAGCTTTGTTGGTAGTGATGCTTCCTAAGGCCTACTTGACTTCACACTCCAGGATGTCTGGAGTGATCACACCATCGTGGTTATCTGGGTGGTGAAGATCTTTTCTGTATAGTTCTTCTGTGTATTCTTGCCACCTCTTCTTAATATCTTCTGCTTCTTTTAGGTTCATACCATTTCTGTCCTTTATTGTGCCCATCTTTGCATAAAAAAGTTCCCTTGGTATCTCTAATTTTCTTGAAGAGATCTCTAGTCTTTCCCATTCTATTTTTTTCCTCTATTTTTTTTTTTTTTTTTTGCACTGATCACTGTGGAAGGCTTTCTTATCTCTCCTTGCTATTCTTTGGAACTCTTTATTTAAATGGTTATGTCTTTCCTTTTCTCCTTTGCCTTTCACTTCTCTTCTTTTCATAGAGAAAAGCTGTTTGTAAGGCCACCTCAGACAACCATTTTTCGTTTTTGCATTTCTTTTTCTTGGGATGGTCTTAGTCACTGCCTCTTATGCAGTGTCACGAACCTCCATCCATAGTTCTTCAGGCACTGTCGGTCAGATCTAATCCCTTGAATCTACTTGTGACTTCCACTGTATAGTCTTGGGGGATCTGATCTAGGTCATGCCTGAATGGTCTAGTGGTTTTCCTTACTTTCTTCAATTTAAATCTGAATTTGGCAATAAGGAGTTCATGATCTGAGCCACAGTCAGCTCTGGGTCATTTTTGCTGACTGTATAGAGCTTCTCCATCTTTGGATGCAAAGAATATAATCAGTTTGATTTCATTTTTGACCATCTGGTGATGTCCATGTGTACAATTTTAGTAAGGTGTTTTCTTCCTCTGTACTTTCTATGTCATTAGTGACAGCCATGCATCCTGCAGTTATTAAATTTCTTGTGTCCTTTTCTCTATTTTAGGGGGTAGCTAACTAAAACCCTGAGGGTTCCAATGAACACCTCATTTTAGTAAATCCTCTGTATCAATTTAGTTACCTCTTTTGTGAATACATGTCTTGGAATGCTGGGTTCTAATACTAAAACCCTATTTTTACTGCATTGCATCTGAAGTAACAAAACCACCCAATCTCCACCTGATAGCCACTTAATGAGAAGAACTGACTCATTTGAAAAGACCCTGATGCTGGGAAAGACTGAAACAGGAGGAGAAGGGGACGACATAGGATGAGATAGTTGGATGGTATCACCAACTCAATAGACATGAGTTTGAGTAAACCCCGGGAGTTGGTGATGGACAGGGAGGCCTGGCGTGCTGCAGTCCAGGGGGTCGTGAGGAGTCAGATATGACTGAGCAACTGAACTGAACTGAACCCAATCTCTAGGTTGTTCTTACTTCCTGGGAATCTCTTTCTAGAAACCTGCACCCTGTCCCTGTTTGCAGTATGTTTCAGTTAGAGATTGTGACCAAAAGTGACGTGTCCAGGTGCTTGCCCTGTGAAATCAATAAGGAGATAAAGTTGGTAGAAAGGAAAAGTTTGCTTTATTTCAGAGTCTGGGGATCAGAGATGGAGGGAAAAGGGCAGGATTCTGCCCAAAGGCTGATTTTCCCTAACAATCAGTGGGCAAGGACTTTTATAGGTGAAATGAGGGGGCTCCAGGTAGAAACAGCACAGTCAGCTCTGTTGTTTTGAAATTGGTCACACAGTACTCTGATCAGCATCATCCTGATGATTTTAAATACAGTTAGTGTTTAGTTCCAGGGTCAGTTTGTTCCCATTTTTTTGAGGCCAATTCTCAGAATTATGGCAACTTATATCTGGTCATTATATAGTTAACTTCTTCCATCTGGTGGTGGTTTTAGTATCTATAAGATAGCTTAAAGGATATGGCTCAGAATATTATCTGTAGTCCTTGAGGAGAAACTCGAGGTCTTTGACTTTGTTTAATGACTAAACTATTATTTGGTTTCCTTTGACTGTTTTCCATTGTTTTTGCATTTTCTCACTTCTCTGATTTGTCCTTTAGCTAACCTTTTACCACAGAGAAGAGGCAGGCCCAGAACTGGGGGTGGGGGGGTGGGTTGGAGGTGGGTGGGAGGAAGAGGATCACAGGGTTTTGCTCTGTTTCAAGATAGTGGTTGAATACATCAGAGATCAACTATGGTTAACTACTCAGAACACAAACTTACTAGAAATACATTGTTTAGGTAATATGATTGTTCTGTGTGCCATTATTATCTGAATTCAAAGACTCACATTGTATATAAATGCATATGTCTTCAGTACAATACTCGTCAGTTGTCAAAGGAGCAAAGAAGTCTAGTACCTGAACTATGTGACTTTGGGAGTAGAAAGAATACCACTTCTCCGTGGTATTCATGTGTAAGAACTACATGTTGATACATTCTTCAAACATGGGACAGGTTTTTGAATGCCAGTATGGAGTGTTCCTTATGTCTTCAAATTCACCTGAGAATTGTTCCAGTTATGTGTTAGGGATGAGGCCGAGGATAGAGTTTTCCAGACTGTGGAAGTAAAGGAAACTGGTCAGAATCATAGTTTAGGATTCTTGTTTGAGATGGCAACTGCCAACTTTTATTTGTCCTTCTACCCAAAATCCTACTGAAATGATAGGAAAAATAGATAATTTTATTGAATAGAAGGAGAAATAGCGGGGGACTTTTTCTTTTGTAATTTTAGAAAGCCGAAATCTCACTGACCAATGAAGAGAAAGAATATGAGAGTACGTTTGGTACAGAAAACAGGAATATATTGTGACAGAAATGTAGATGATTTAACAAAGGACTGTGTAGTGAATAGCAGACCTAGATCTTTTACCTTTCCCACGTTTTCAGGGAAATAAATCCATTCACTGGCAGCACCAGTGCTGGTCCCCAGGTTAAAACCACAAAGAGCATGACGTGTCTGGGAAAGGCCTGGGCTCTGTGCTATTGTTTTCTTGGAGAAAAGCCACATTTACTTAGCATTGAATGGTTTCGTTTTCAAAATCACCACTTTATTGTTACTCACTGTCATTAAACAGAATTCTCAGTCATCTTTTCCAGAAGATACTTAAAGAAACAGAATTATATAACTTGTCAAAAAACTCATACCGTCAGTCCATATTAATAAAATTTTATTTATTAATTCAAAGTATACCCAGGGGGAATTTTGAGAACCATTGACTTGACTTAAAAAGATATTTATGGAAATAAAACAAGTTAAAAATTTTAGTATTTTTACATCCGTATTCATCACCGCCTTTAAAGTTTTGTCTAAGGTGTGTGATGATTAAGTCTTCTTAGTTTAATAAAGAAGAGGGAGAAGCTACTTCTCCCTCTTTCCTCCTTAAGTGTGTCTTCTTGACAGCACAAAACCTTTTGATTTTACAACACAAGGTCCTGGGCCTTCTGGCTCTTGAAATGTAAATGCAAATCTCCAAGCCCCAACATTTATTTAGGAGGCCCACATAAGAAAAGCTATCACAAAGTGTATTTTTTGGTCTCAATGAAATGAGGGAAGCTTTTTGCTCTTTTACTTTTCTGTATAAATTTTATGAAATGCTGTCTGGACACTGTAATCTTTCTTGTTTTACTTTACATACAAATAATCTAAGAGGAAGAGTGAAAAAGTTGGCATAAAGCTCAACATTCAGAAAACTAAGATCATGGCATCTGGTCCCATCACTTCATGGCAAATAGATGGGGAAACAGTGGAAACAGTGGCAGATTTTATTTTTCAGGGGCTCCAAAATCACTGCAGATGGTGACTGCAGCCATAAAATTAAAAGATGCTTACTCCTTGGAAGAAAAGTTATGACCAACCTAGACAGCCTATTAAAAAGCAGAAACATTTCTTTGCAAACAAAGGTCCATCTAGTCAAGGCTACGGTTTTTCCAGTAGTCATGTATAGAAGTGAGAGTTGGACTATAAAGAAAGTTGAGCAATGTAGAATTGATGCTTTTGGACTGCGGTGTTGGAGAAGACTCTTGAGAGTTCCTTGGACTGCAGGGAGATCCAACCAATACATCCTTAAGCAAATTAGTCCTGGATATTCATTGGAAGGACTGATGCTGAAGCTGAAACTCCAGTACTTTGACCACCTGATGTGAAGAAGTGACTCATTTGAAAAGACCCTGATGTTGGGAAAGACTGAAGGTGGGAGGAGAAGGGGACAACAGAGGATGAGATGACTGGATGGCATCACTGACTCAATGGACATGAGTTTGAGTAAACTCTGGGAATTGGTGATGGACAGGGAGGCCTGGCATGCTGCAGTCCATGGGGTCACAAAGAGTTAGACAGGACTGAGCGACTGAACTGAACTGAATATATTAATGTTAATACTTATACAGTTATATAATTGTTTTTTGCTATTTTTCTGTTGGTAGGGAAAAGACTTTTGTTACAAGATTATTTTTCCTGACTATATATATATATATATATATATATGGAATTGGCTTTTATCATTTATACTACTAGTTCTGGAAAGAGAATCTTCACCTTTAATCCACTTCTAAGAATTTTTGTGCTTAAGCCATGAAATTAAAAGACGCTTACTCCTTGGAAGGAAAGTTATGACCAACCTAGATAGCATATTCAAAAGCAGAGACATTACTTTGCCAACAAAGTTTCGTCTAGTCAAGGCTATGGTTTTTCCTGTGGTCATGTATGGATGTGAGAGTTGGACCGTGAAGAAGGCTGAGCGCCAAAGAATTGATGCTTTCGAACTGTGGTGCTGGAGAAGACTCTGAGAGTCCCTTGGACTGCAAGGAGATCCAACCAGTCCATTCTGAAGGAGATCAGCCCTGGGATTTCTTTGGAAGGAATGAGCTAAAGCTGAAACTCCAGTACTTTGGCCATCTAATGAGAAGAATTGACTCATTGGAAAAGACTCTGATGCTGGGAGGGATTGGGGGCAAGAGGAGATGAGATGGCTGGATGGCATCACTGACTCGATGGACATGAGTCTGAATGAACTCCGGGAGTTGCTGATGGACAGGGAGGCCTGGCGTGCTGCAGTCCAGGGGGTCACAAAGAGTCGGACACAACTGAGCGACTGATCTGATCTGATCTGATAATATGCTTATCAGGAGCAATGCACTAAAACAAACAAAAAGACATAATTTAAAGCAGCATTTCAGCATATTGGGTGAGATAGTTGGAGTAAACATAATTTCTGTAAAGTTCCTCAAACCATACTATACCTGAAATTATGCAATTTCTAGTCAGTTCATTGTATGTCACATTTGTCTATTTTACTATTTCCTGTGGCACACTGTTATTAGCTCTGAGAATTGAGAGTGGAAATGAGTTTGTTAATCTGATGGTTATTCAGTTCTGCCTTCCTTTTTTAGCTCCAGCTGAAAATATATTCAAAGACTCAAGTGGTGAATCATATTTATTTCTGTAATATAGACTTAAAATATGCTTAATTCTGCTTTCTGTCTGAAATGTTTTACATAATATTTATTATTTAAATAGTACTTAAATTGTGATCTGTGTTTAGAAAATAGGTAATTATACAATTAGATTCTATTTTTAACCTTATATCTAGAATGAAAAGTTCTACTGCAGTTATTACACAGAGGCCAGTTTCACTGTAATTCTGAATTTTCATGAGTCCATTGGGAAAGCTTAAGATGTGTGTAATGGTAATGTGAGTTTTATTGGACTTCCTTCCTCAAGAAATAACCATACTAATTATTTTCTATGGAGTGTACATATGAGTTGCATTGTTCTGCACCTCCCTTCAGTATTAATGTGTTCCCTGGCTATATGCTATATTATGTAAAAATTCATGCCTATATATCAGGCATTTTGTAAATCCCTAGATGGTGCTGATGACTGGGGCTCTGTTGGTAAGAAAAAAAAAATTCTCTATAATCAGAATTGATGTCAATTTCTGTGAGAATGAGTTGTTACCCTTGGTAACAGGATAATTTATTTTCTCAGGAAATGTGCCATATGGGTGCTTCAGAATTGGTCTTTCTTTTGGAGAGATTAAACATTCTGAGATGGCAGAAGCTAGATCATTAGAATTCATGCCTTTGGGCCCTTGTGTGGGCTCCATCTTTACCCAGTGATTACTCCATTCCTGTACCTGTTATGCCAGGTCTGGCATAGCCAGTAATAAAGACTGTTTAATATCAACAAGTAATTTTGGCTTCTTGGTAGTTCAGCACTCTTTCCATGGTGAGTGCTTGCTCGGATCAGATCAGATCAGTCGCTCAGTCATGTCCAACTCTTTGCGACCCCATGAATTGCAGCACGCCAGGCCTCCCTGTCCATCACCAACTCCCGGAGTTCACCCAGACTCACGTCCATCGAGTCAGTGATGCCATCCAGCCATCTCATCCTCTGTCGTCCCCTTCTCCTCCTGCCCCCAATCCCTCCCAGCATCAGAGTCTTTTCCAATGAGTCAACTCTTCGCATGAGGTGGCCAAAGTACTGGAGTTTCAGCTTTAGCATCATTCCTTCCAAAGAAATCCCAGGGCTGATCTCCTTCCGAATGGACTGGTTGGATCTCCTTGCAGTCCAAGGGACTCTCAAGAGTCCTTTTTTTTTTTTTTTTTTTTGAGTGCTTGCTAGTGGGCATTTATATCGGACATGAAAAATGTCACTTGATACCCGCTTTCATATGTCCATCCACATGCTTCTTCCATAGACCTTGTTTTATCTGATATTCCAAACTTTTAATTTTAAGTCTATTCACCATTGCCCATAATTCCACAAATTCTCATATCTGGCTATATCTCCTTCCCCATTAAGTCACTGGTTTTAAGAGTGGGACCACTGTTCACTGGGAAGATTTTCACTCACTCATTTTCCTTCAGTGTTACCACTTAGTGGATGCAACGTAGCCTCCATTTTTTTTTGGGGGGGGGACGGGGATGTTGTTGTATATACTGAACCAATCTATAAACCAAGTTGAGCTTTTCATATTCCTTCCATATACCCATAGATAACAAGGTGAAGGAAAAATGAAAATATGGTGGGTGACATGGGAATCTAGGCTTTGTACTTAACGCAATTTACTTAAGCCTTGTGGTACTGCTCAGGCCTGACTCCTTGATGCACCATTCTATCCCACAATGAATTATTGCTGGATCTATCCAATTTGATGACTTTATGAGTTATCACAATGGGAATATATCCATTGGGGTTGTTCTGGAATTTAACCCTAGTTATCAATCTGGTATCCAGGAAAAAAAGATGTGGACAACTTTTGAAGGGGTACTTTGTTGCCTTGTGGAGAGGAGGACTTTGCAGCTTGTTCCCATATCAAAAAGCTGCTATTATTTTAATAGGAAGGGGTGTACTCCTGCTAAAGACTGAAGATTTTAACTGTGAGCCCACAGAGGAGTCCACACAGTAACCCAGATTTGTTTCAACCAGGATCCCAAACACAGCATAAGAGTTCTGCCTAAACTGAGCATGAATTCAGTAGTCTCTGTAGCTGAGGGATCTTAATCGCATGAGTCTGCCCCTCATTTTGTCCTACCCCACACTGCAAGAGCTAAGGGCCTCTTAAACCACAGCAGAGGCTCTCTCACTCACACCCTTAGCTACACTCAGTTTTTCATCATCCTTCTGCAGGATATCTGTGTAACTGTGTGGATAATGGCCAATTCCATTATCCTTGTGTGTATCCTACTTCTGAACTTTTCAAACTTCTTGTTCCTTACACTGTATGGGGCATTCCCTTCCATGATTGTAACACTATATCCTCCAGGTTGTTTCCCATGTTGCTCATGGCTTCACCCTGAAAGCTATGACAGTTCCTGATGACACTTAAACAGGAAGCAGTCAGGTGGGAAAACTCCTTCTGGGAGTTTCCCTTGTGAAAGGAGATGTGAGAAACTTACCACTCATATCTGCACTAATTTATAAACTATGTTATGTCCTTCCTATAGCATGATTAATTTAGATGATAAAAATATCATGAAAATGTTTACTCGACATGTAACAATTTTCCACTAAGAATGTAAGAACTGTATAATGCATATTCTCTGCTCTGAATTTATCATTAGGATGAAATGTGTGTTAGGTTCAAGTAGCTATATTTAGAGATAATGTAAAATGCTCATGATAAATTTCTTAGGAAATAAGCATGTTTAGAGATTAAGTTAGAGGTCATATCCACTTGAGAACTAGAAGAAGGCAGGCTAGAGGTGCCATTTAAGCTTGAAGTAGAAATGATAGTAAAAGTTGGGAAAATAGATTATTCCAAAGAGGAGCAAAAATTAGGACACTATAAATGCAGGTGGAGGAAAGTGCAAGAGGTGCTTTGGGAAAGAGAGTAAGCACTTGAACTGGATATTGTATACTTAGTACAAAAGAGTGCTGCATGTGTCTAGGTGATGGCAGAATGTCGAGAGCATTAAAGACCAATTTTGAGTAAGTGCCAACCCAGTGCAGCTGTGGAACTGCGCTTCTGGCCCAGGCAGAGCCACTTCTACAGCTGGCCTAGATATTTACTAAAATTTCATTAAGCATTACCAGTACTTCATCATGGAATCCATGGAGGCATAATATCCTTTGCTGGTTGGTCTGTTTTGTGTTTTGAAGAATTTTACAACACTTTATGAGTGGGGGGATAGAAAGCAAACTTTTTCTGCCTTCCTACAAAGGACCTCATCTTTTAGATAAACTCACTCTTTTCACAGATAAGGACAAAGACTTCATAATCAGTTCCTTCTTGTAGTTACATCATGATATCATTGATGAAATATTAAACAAATTCAGCATAATGGGCTTGGGAAGGCAAAGGTAAATTTCAGACGTGTTAAGGAATCTGATAGAGTGCCTGATGAACTAAGGAATGAAGTTCGTGACATTAAATAGGAGACAGGGATCAAGACAATCCCCATGGAAAAGAAATACAAAAAAGCAAAATGGCTGTCTAGGGAGGCCTTACAAATAGCTGTGAAAAGAAGAGAAGTGAAAAGCAAAGGAGAAAAGGAAAGATATAAGCATCTGAATGCAGAGTTCCAAAGAAAGCAAGAAGAGATAAGAAAGCCTTCTTCAGCGATCAATGCAAAGAAATAGAGGAAAACAACAGAATGGGAAAGACTAGGGATCTCTTCACGAAAATTAAAGATACCAAGGGAACATTTCATGCAAAGATGGGCTCGATAAAGGACAGAAATGGTATGGACCTAACAGAAGCAGAAGATATTAAGAAGAGATGGCAAGAATACACAGAAGAACTGTACAAAAAAGATTTTCACAACCCAGATAATCACGATGGTGTGATCACTGACCTAGAGCCAGACATTCTGTAATGTGAAGTCAAGTGGGCCTTAGAAAGCATCACTACGAACAAAGCTAGTGGAGGTGATGGAATTCCAGTTGAGCTATTTCAAATTCTGAAAGATGATGCTGTGAAAGTGCTGCACTCAATATGCCAGCAAATTTGGAAAACTCAGCAGTGGCCACAGGACTGGAAAAGGTCAGTATTCATTCCAATCCCAAAGAAAGGCAATGCCAAAGAATGCTCAAACTACCGCACAATTGCACTCATCTCACACGCTAGTAAAGTAATGCTCAAAATTCTCCAAGCCAGGCTTCAGCAATATGTGAACTGTGAACTTCCTGATGTTCAAGCTGGTTTTAGAAAAGCCAGAGGAACGAGAGATCAAATTGCCAACACCTGCTGGATCATCAAAAAAGCAAGAGAGTTCCAGAAAAACATCTATTTCTGCTTTATTGACTATGCCAAAGCCTTTGACTGTGTGTATCACAATCAACTGTGGAAAATTCTGAAAGAGATGGGAATATCAGACCACCTGATCTGCCTCTTGAAAAATTTGTATGCAGGTCAGGAAGCAACAGTTAGAACTGGGCATGGAACAGCGGACTGGTTCCAAATAGGAAAAGGAGTATGTCAAGGCTGTATATTGTCACCCTGCTTATTTAACTTATATGCAGAGTACATCATGAGAAACGCTGGATTGGAAGAAACCCAAGCTAGAATCAAGATTGCCAGGAGAAATATGAATAACCTCAGATATGCAGATGACACCACCCTTATGGCAGAAAGTGAAGAGGAACTCAAAAGCCTCTTGATGAAAGTGAAAGTGGAAAGTGAAAAAGTTGGCTTAAGGCTCAACATTCAGTAAACTAAGATCATGGCATCTGGTCCCAGATCATGGCATCTGGTCCCATCACTTCATGGGAAATAGATGGGGAAACAGTAGAAACAGTGTCAGACTTTAATTTTTTGGGCTCCAAAATCACTGCAGATGGTGACTGCAGCCATGAAATTAAAAGACACTTAATCCTTGGAAGGAAAGTTATGACCAACCTAGATAGCATACTGAAAAGCAGAGACATTACTTTGCCAACAAATGTCCATCTAGTCAAGGCTATGGTTTTTCCAGTGGTCATGTATGGATATGAGAGTTGGACTGTGAAGAAGGCTGAGTGCTGAAGAATTGATGCTTTTGAACTGTGGTGTTGGAGAAGACTCTTGAGTGTTCCTTGGAGTGCAAGGAGATCCAACCTGTCCATTCTAAAGGAGATCAGCCCTGGGATTTCTTTGGAAGGAATGATGCTAAAGCTGAAACTCCAGTAGTTTGGCCACCTCACGCGAAGAGTTGACTGATTGGAAAATACTCTGATGTTGGGAGGGACTGGAGGCAGGAGTAGAAGGGGACGACAGAAGATGAGATGGCTGGATGGCATCACTGACTATATGGACATGAGTCTGGGTGAACTCCGGGAGTTGGTGATGGACAGGGAGGCCTGGCGTGCGGCGATTCATGGGGTCGCAAAGAGTCGGACATGACTGAGCGACTGAACTGAACTGAACTGAAGGAAGTAAAAATAACAAGTCTTTGCTTCCAATCGGATGTGTGAATTCAGGGAGAGAGTGCAGTTAATGATGAGGAGATTGGTAGTAAGAATAAACAAAGGTAATGAACAAATTAAACAATGCCACAGTCGCACTAAAATGTAGCAATTTATATTTATGTATTTTGTAAATTAAAAATATACTGAGATTATTTTAAGTCACTATTTGCTTTATGAAAAATATCAGTCTTTTCAATAAATGTTAATGGAAAAGTTCATTTAAAAATTGTACATTGGGTTCATGAGTTAATGTGTCACCTATTTTCAAAGTTAGTAGGAGCTGATAAGAATTCCGTAGCAAAAATGTGATTCCTTCTATTGCTCTTGATACTGGGAGTGATGATTTGCTATGATAAGTATAAGTTGATGTTTCATGCTTAATTCCCACATTACTATATTGAACTTATTATGGTATAAATGTAATTCTTAAACTTGCAACCTTCTATGTGGGCATCAAAACATGCACATATACCTACTTTAGGTCAATTTGAAATTAATACCAAGTATTAAACAATTTCAAAGTTTAAAAATAAATTTTGACATTTCAACACTGTGACTACTTTCAGCAACAACAAAAATGTACTTTGAAAATATTGATATCAAGGTGAATTATTTATATGGCTTTAATTTCTTTGAAAGCAAGATGCTAGTAGGCTCTAATAAAATACATCTTTATCTGAAAGGAAAATGTTCATACAAAAGTTAGATATAGATGCTCTCAGTTTCGTATTCCCCACATGTTTACTAGTGTTTATAGGAATTTTTATCTTGAATTTTATTTGGTTAGCTATACAAATGTAAAGTGTTTCATGCTTAATGAAAACACTTATCAAACCTATCTGTTATTCAGATGCATTTACTGACTTGTGTTTCATAACTATGCCCAGTTATTTGCATTTTCTGAAAAGAAAAGATGATATGTTGATTTTTAAATTTGTATCTTTTGATCACTTCACTCATTTTATACCCCCAACCCCCACTTCTGGCAACCACTGATCTATTCACTGTATCTATGAAATCAGTTTTTGTTTTTGTTTTTTTTAGATTCCACATTAATATGTGGAATTATATAATTCCACATATTAATTCCTCCTAATGGGAGGCCATGTGATACTTATTTCTCTGTATGATTTATTTCAATTAGTGTAATACCCTCAAGGGCCATCCAAGGTGTCACAAATAGCACCTTGTGCCATTGCTGAATACTATCCCATGGTGTGTGTGTGTGTGTGTGTGTGTGTATGTTTGTGTGTATTTAATTGACCTCTGAACAACACAGACTGATGGACTGGAATTGCAAAGGTCAATTTATGTGTGGATTTTTTCAAGAAATATGTCCTATAATAAAAAAACAATCCACTGTTGATGAAATCTGTGGATAGAAAACTGCAGGTAGGGAGGGCCAGCTGTTCAGATGTACTCAGATTTTTGTCTTCTTAAAGGGTCAGCACCCCTAGCCCCGGTATTGTTCAAGAGCCAACTATTTATATAATATAAAATCACATTTTCCTCATCAATGAACACTGCATTGTTTCCATGTTTTGCCTATTGAAAATAATGCTGCAGTGAACATAGGAGTGCAAATATATTTTTGAGTTAGTGTTTCATATCCTTTGGATAAATACCTAGAAATGGAATTGCCTGATAATATGGTAGCTCTATTTTTAATTTGTGAGGAACCTTCATATTGGTTTTCTACAGTGGCTATCAGTTCAGTTCAGATAAGTTCAGTCGCTCAGTCATGTCCGACTCTTTGTGACCCCATGAATTGCAGCACGCCATGCCTCCCTGTCCATCACCAACTCCTGGAGTTCACTCAGACCCACGTCCATTGAGTCAGTGATGCCATCCAGCCATCTCATCCTCTGTCGTCCCCTTCTCCTCCTGCCCCCAATCCCTCCCATACCCATTTACATTCCCATCAACAGTGAGCTAAGGTTCCCTTTTCTCACCAACATGTGTTATTTTTGTCTTTTTGACATTAGCTCTTCTAATAGGGTTGAGTTTGTATCTCTTAGCTTTTATTTGCATTTCTCATTGTGATGCTGAGCATCATTTCATGTACATATTGGCAAATTGTGCATCATCTTTGGGAACACATCTATTCAGATCCTCTGCCCATTTTTTTAAATAGGAATGTTTTATTGTTTTTATTATTGAGTTGTGAGTTTTTATAGCTTAGAGGTTAACCCCTTATCTGATACATGAATTACAGGTATTTTTACCATTTGGGAGGTTGCCTTTTCATTAAAGAAAAAAAAAGATTTATTGATTGGTTGATTTTTAGCTATGTTGGGTCTTTGTTGCTGCTCCTGGGCTTTCTCTATTAATAGTTATGGTGGGTGGGGCTACTCTTTGTTGTGGTGTGTGGGCTTTTCATTACACTGGCTTCTGTTGTTGCAGAGCATAGGTTCTGTATGCATGAGCTGCAGTAGTTGTGGTGCATGGACTTAGTTGCTCTGCAGTATGTGGGATGTTCCCAGACCAAGGGTTGAACTCTTGTCCCATGCATTGGCAGGCAGATTCTTAATAACTGGGCCACCAGGGAAATCCTGCCTTTTCACTTTTGTGATGGTTTCCTCTGCCGTGCAGAAGCTAGTTAGTTAATGTTCTAAATTCTTCTTTTTTTTTTTTTTTTTTTCCATTATTGCTTTTGCTTTTGGAGTAATGTCCGAAAATCATTGCCAAGACTGAGTCAGTAAGTTTTATGTCCATGTTTTCTTTGAGAAGTTCTGTTGTTTCAAGTCTTGTGTTCAAATATTCATCCATTTTGAGTTAACTTTTATGTATGGTACAAGATAGTGGTTCAGTTTCATTCTTTTGTATGGGGCTGTCCAATTTTTCCAAATAAATTTGCTGAAGAGACTTGCTTTCTAATTGTACATATTGGCTCATTTGCTATAAAATGACCAACTATATATGTAGGTTTATGTCTGGGCTTTCAATTCTGGTCCATATATCATGTGTCTGTTTTTATGCTGACATTAAACAGTTTTAATGACTATAGCTTTGTAATGTACTTTGAAATAAAAAGGCATGATGCTTCTACCTTTGTTTTACTTAAGATTTCTTTGGCTATTTTGGGCCTTTTGTTGTTTTTGTTCAATCACTAAGTTGTGTCTGACTCTCTGAGACCCCATGGACTGCAGCACGCCAGGCTTCCCTGTCCTTCACTATCTCCCAGAGTTGGCTTAAACTCATGTCCGTTGTGTTGGTGATGCCATCCAACCATCTAATCCTCTATCACCCCCTTCACCTCCTGCCCTCAGTCTTTCCAAGCATCATGGTCTTTTCCAATGAGTCAGCTCCTCCCATCTAGTGGCCAAAGTATTGGAGCTTCAGCATCAGTCCTTCCAATGAATATTCAGAGTTGATTTTCTTTAGGATTGACTTATTTAATCTTGTTGTTCAAGGCACTCTGAATAGTCTTCTCCAGCACCATAGTTCAAGAATATTAGTTCTTTGGCGTTCAGCCTTCTTTGTGGTCCAAATCTCATGTCCATACATGACTACTGGAAAAACCATAGCTTTGATTATAATGGACCTTAGTTGGCAAAATGATGTCTCTGCTTTACAATATGCTGTCTAGATTTCTCACATAGATTTCCTTCCAAAGAGCAAGAGTCTTGCAACTTCATGGCTATAGTCACCGTCCACAGTGATCTTGGTGTAAAATCTTTCAGTGCTTTCACTTTTCCACCTTCTATTTGCCATGAAGTGATGGGACTACATGCCATGATCTTAGTTTTTTGGATATTTACTTTTAAGACAGCTTTTTCACTCCTTTTTCGCCCTCATCAACTAGCTCTTTAGTTCCTCTTTGCTTTCTGCTATTAGAGGGATATCATCTGTGTCTGTGAGATTGTTGATACTTCTCTTGACAATCTTGATTCCAGCTGGTGATTTATCCAGCCTGTCATTTTGCATAATGTGCAGACTGGTTCCAAATAGGGAAAGGAGTACGTCAAGGCTGTATATTGTCACCCTGCTTATTTAACTTCTATGCAAAGTACATCATGAGAAACTCTGGGATGGATGAAGCACAAGCTGGAATCAAGATTGCTGGGAGAAATATCAATAACCTCAGATATGCAGATGACACCACCCTTATGGCAGATAGTGAAAAAGGACTAAAGAGCCTCTTGATGAAAGTGAAAGAGGAGAGTCAAAAAGTTGACTTAAAACTCAAAAATCAGAAAACAAAGATCATGGCATCTGGTCCCATCACTTCATGGCAAATAGATGGATGAACAGTGGAAACACTGAGACTATATATTTTGGGGCTCCATAACCACTGCAGATGGTGACTGCAGCCATAAAATTAAAAGATGCTTGCTCCGTGGAAGAACAGTTATGACCAACCTGGACAGCATATTAAAAAGCAGAGATGTTACTTTGCCAACAAAGGTCTGTGTAGTGAAAGCTATGGTTTTTCCCAGTAGTCATGTATAGATTTGAGAGTTGGACTGTAAGGAAAGCTGAGCACTGAAGAGTTGATGCTTTTAAACTGTGGTTTGGAAAAGACTCTTGATAGTCCCTTGGACTGCAAGGAGATCCAACCAGTCCATCCTTAAGGAAATCAGTCCTGAATATTCATTGAAAGGACTGATGCTGAAGCTGAAACTCCAACACTTTGGCCATCTGATGCAAAGAACTGACTCATTTGAAAAGATTCTAATGCTGGGAAAGATTGAAGGTGGGAGGAGAAGGGGATGACAGAGGATGAGAAGGTTGAATGGCATCACCGACCTAATGGACATGAGTTTGAGTAAACTCTGGGAGTTTTTGATGGACAGGAAGGCCTGGTATGCTTCACTCCACGGGATCGCAAAGAATCGGACAGGACTGAATGACTGAACTGAAGTCTAAATATAAGTTTAAAATCAGAGTGACAATATACAACCTTATCATACTACTTTCCCAATTTTGAACCAGTCCATTGTTCCATGTTTGTTCTAACCGCTTTTTCTTGACTTGCATATAGAATTTTCCACAGTTTGCTGTGATCCACACAGTCAAAGGCTTTAGCATATTCAATGAAGCAGAAATTGATTTTTTAAATTCCCTTGTTTTCTCCATTATCCACCAAATGTTAGAAATTTGATCTCTGGTTCCTCTGCCTCTTTGAAATCCAGCTTGCACATCTGGAAGTTCTCAGCTAATGTATTGCTGAAGCCTAGCTTGAAGGATTTTGAACATTACCTTGCTAACACATGAAATGAGTGCAATTGTATTGCAGTTTGAACATTCTTTGGCATTGCCCTTCTTTGGGGTTGGAATAAAAACTTGCCTTTTCCAGTCCTGTGGCCACTGCTGTGTTTTCCAAATGTGCTGACATATTGAATCCAGCACTTTTAATGTCATCATCTTTTAGGATTTGAAATAGCTCAACTGGAATTCCATCACCTCCACTGGCTTTGTTTATCATAATTCTTCCTAGGGCCCACTTGATTTCACACTTAAGCATGTCTGGCTCCAGCTGAATGATTACATCATCATGGTTATTTGGATCATTAAGACCTTTCTTGTACAGATCTTCTGTGTATTCTTACCACTTTTTCTTAATCTGTTCTGTTTCTGTTATATGCTTACTCTTTCTGTCCTTGATTATCTCCAGTTTTCTTAAAGAGATTTCTAGTCTTTCTCATACTTTTGTTTTCCTCTATTTCTTTGCATTATTGATTTAAGGCCTTTTTATCTCTCCTTGATATTCTTTAACTCTACATTCATTCAGTTCAGTATATCTTTCCCTTTCTACCTTGCCTTTCACTTGTCTTCTTTCCTTAACTATATGTAAAACGCCTCAGACAATCAATTTTCCTTCTTGCATTTCTTTTTCTTGGAGTTCATTTTGGTCACTGCCTCCTGTACAGTGTTACAAACCTCCATAGTTCTTCAGGCACTCTATCTACTATATATAATATTCCCTTGTCACCTCCAATGTGTAATCATAAGGAATTTGATTTAGGTCATATCTAAATGGACCAGCAGTTTCCCTGCTTTCTTCAATTTGTCTGAATTTTGTATTAAGGAGCTCATGATCTGAGCCACAGTCACCTCCAGGTCTCATTTTTACTGATTGTATAGAACTTCTCCATCTTTGGCTGCAAATAATATAAATCTGATTTCAGTATTTACTGTCTGGTAATGTCCATGTGGAAAATTCTTCAAGAGATGGGAATACTAGACCACCTGACCTGCCTCTTGAGAAACCTATATGCAGGTCAGAAGGCAACAGTTAGAACTGGACATGGAACATAGACTGGTTCCAAATAGGAAAAGGAGTACGTCAAGGCTGTATACTGTCACCCTGCTTATTTAACTTATATGCAGAATATATCATGAGAAACGCTGGGCTGAATGAAGCACAAGCTGGAATCAAGATTGCTGGAAGAAATATCAATAACTTCAGATATACAGATGACACCATCCTTATGGCAGAAAGTGAAGAGGAACTCAAAGGCCTCTTGATGAAAGTGAAAGAGGAGAGTGAAAAAGTTGGCTTAAGGCTCAACATTCAGAAATCGAAGATCATGACATCTGGTCCCATCACTTCATGGGAAATAGATGGGGAAACAGTGGAAACAATGTCAGGCTTTATTTTTGGGGGCTCCAAAATTACTGCAGATGGTGACTGCAGCCATGAAATTAAAAGACGCTTGCTCCTTGGAAGGAAAGTTATGACCAACCTAGATAGCATATTCAAAAGCACAGACATTACTTTGCCAACAAAGGTTCGTCTAGTCAAGGCTATGGTTTTTCCTGTGGTCATGTATGAATGTGAGAGTTGGACTGTGAAGAAAGCTGGACACCAAGGAATTGATGCTTTTGAACTGTGGTGCTGGAGAAGACTCTTGAGAGTCCCTTGGACTGTAAGGAGATCCAACCAGTCCATTCTGAAGGAGATCAGCCCTGGGATTTCTTTGGAAGGAATGATGCTAAAGCTGAAACTCCAGTACTTTGGCCACCTCATGCAAACTGTTGACTCATTGGAAAAGACTCTGATGCTGGGAGTGACTAGGGGCAAGAGGAGAAGGGGACGACGGAGGATGAGATAGCTGGATGGCATCACCGACTTGATGGACATGAGTCTGAGTGAACTCCGGGAGTTGGTGATGGACAGGGAGGCCTGGCGTGCTGCGATTCATGGGGTCACAAAGAGTCCGACACAACTGAGCGACTGAACTGAACAGAACTGAAGTCCATGTGTAGAGTTGTCTCTTGAAATTTTGGAAAACAGTGTTTGCTATGACCAGCATATTCTCTTGAAAAAACTCTGTTAGCCTTTGTCCTCCTTCATTTTCTACCCTAAGACCAAACTTGCCTGTTATTCTGGGTATCTCTTGACTTCCTACTTTTCATTCCAGTCCCCTATGATGAAAAGGACATCTTTTTTTGGGGTGTTATTTCTAGAAGGTCTTGTAGGTCTTCATAGAATTGTTCAACTTCTTTGGCATCAGTGGTTGGGGCATAAACTTGGATTACTTTGTTGTTGAATAGTTTGCCTTGAAAACAAACTGAGATCTTTCCTTTGTTTTTGAAATTGCTCCCAAGTACTGCATTTTGGACTCTTTTGTTGACTGTGAGGATTACTACATTTCTCCTAAGGGATTGTTGCCCACAATAGTAGATAAAATGGTCATCTGAATTATATTCACCCATTCCCATTCATTTTAGTTCAGTTATTCCTAGGATGCAGATCCTCACTCTTGCAATCTCCTGCTTGACCAAGTCCAGTTTACCTTGATTCGTGGGTCTAACATTCCAGGTTCCTATGTAGTATTGTTCTTTATAGAACCAGACTTTACTTTCACCACCAGACACATCCACAGCTGACTGTCTACAACAACACCTTTGAAACTTACCTTTGCCTTCCCTTTCCTATTATGCTGAATTTGTTTAATGCTTCATCAGTGACATCATGACATAAGTAACAAGAAGGAACCGTTTGTGAAGTCTGTGTCCTTATTTAAAAAGGGAGTCATCTTATCTAAAAAATGAGGTTCTTTGTAGGAAGACAGAAAAAGTTTATTCTATTTGTTTTATTATACCCCCACCCACAAAATTCGTGAAGTAATGGAGTGCATTTAATAAGAGGCTTGTTATTAAAATAAACAAATGTAATGAACAAATGATGAAACAATGCCACAGTTTATAAATTAAAAATATGCTTTGATTATTTTAAGTCACTATTTGCCTTTTGAAAAATAACAGTCTTTTCCTCAAATGTTGATGGAAAAGTCGATTTAAGCTGCACATGGAGTTCATGGACATAGAGTTCATAAATACTGTATGTAATCCAACTTAATGTGTCACCTATTTTCAGAGATAGTAGCTGATAAGACGTCTTGCTTCTTGGAAGAAAAGCTATGACCAACCTAGACATCATGTTAAAAAGCAGAGACATTACTTTACCAACAGAGGTCTGTCTAGTCAAAGCTATGGTTTTTCCAGTAGTCATGTATGGATATGAGAGTTGGACCATAAAGAAATCTGAACACCAAAGAGTCCATGCTCTTGAACTGTGGTGTTGGAGAAGACTCTTGATGTTGCCTGGATTGTAAGGAGATAAAACCAATCAATCCTAAGAGAAATCACTCCAAAATACTCATTGGAAGGACTGATGTTGAAGCTGAAGCTCCAATACTTTGGCCACCTGTTATGAAGAACTGACTCATTGGAAAAGATCCTGATGCTGGGAAGGATTGAAGGCAGGAGGAGAAGGGGACGACAGAGGATGAGATGGTTGGATGGCATCACTGATGCAATGGACATGAGTTTAAGTAGGCTCTGGGAGTTGGTGATGGACAGGGAAGCCTGGTGTGCTGCAGTCCATGGGATTCAAAAAAGGTTGGACATGACTGAGTGACTGAACTGAAGAAGTCTTTAGCTAAGAATGTGATTACCTCTATTGACCTCGATGCTTAGGAGTAATCATTTGTTAGGATAAGTGTAAGTTGATGTCTCATGTTTAGTTCCCATCTTATAATATTAAATTTATTATGGTATTAATATAATTCCTAGACATGCAACCCTATATTTGAGCATCCACACATGTACATATATGTACTTCAGGTTAACTTGAGATTAATATCAAGTATTAAACATTTTCAAAGTTTAAAAGTGAATTATTATGTTTGCACATTGAGACTTCTTTCAATAATAGTAAAAATGTCCTTTAAAAACAATTGATATCAAGGTGAATTATTTATATGGCTTTCTTCTTTGAAAGGAAGATGTTTGTAAGCTCTAATAAAAATATATCTTGACTTTATCTGAAAGGAAAAAGCTCATAAAAATATGGATATAGATGCTTTCAGCTTCGTAGTCACTACATGTTTATTCCAGTGTTTATAAGAATTTTTATCTAGGATTTTACTTGGTTAGCTATACAAATATTAAGGATTTCATACTTAGTAAAAAATTTTATCAAACCCACCTGTCATTCAAATATACCTACTTACTTAGTGTGTTTCAGAATTATGCTTATTTTCACTTACTGAAAGGAAAGGGCGATGTCTTTATTTTTAAGTTTGTACCTATTGATCACCTTCAGTCATTTCACACACACACCTATCCCTAAAATCTGGCAATCACTGATCTCTTCACTCTATCTATGGATTTGGCTTTGGGGGCTGTTTTTTTTTTTTTTCCTAGATTCCATATAAAAGTGAGGCCACATGATATTTGTTTTTCTCCCCGGGGATCTTCCCTACCTATGGATCAAACCCAGATCTCCTGCATTGCAGGCAGATTCTTTACCAGCTGAGCCACAAGGGAAGCCCTGATTTCTTTCACTTAGTGTAATTACCTCATGGTCTATCCAAGTTGTCACAACTGGCAGGATTTCCTTTTTTATTTCAGGATAATATCCCTCTATGTGTGTGTTTTTGTGTGTGTGTGTGTTTATAAGTGGCCTTTGAATAGCACTGGCTGGAACTACAAGGATCACCTTACATGTGGATTTTTTTTTTTAAGAAATATATATATTAAAAAAAAAGAAATATGTACTACAGTACAAAACAATCCACTGCTGGTGAAATCTGTGGATATAGAACTGAGGTATGGAGGGCCAACTATAAAGGTATACCCAGATTTTTGACCACATGAAAGGTCAACACTCCTAACTCAGTGTTGTTCATAATTCAATTCTTATATATAATGTCAAATCACATTTTCTTCTTTCATCCATTGATGGATGATGCTGTTTCCATGTCTTTCCTGTTACAAGCAGTGCTGTAGTAAACATGTGGGTGCAGATATCTTTTTGAGTTAGTGTTTCATATCCTTTGGATAAATATCTAGAAATGGAATTTCTGTATAAGGTTGTATTTCTATTAATATTTTGAGGAACTTCCATACTATTTCCTATAGTGGCTGTACTCACATTTCTGCCAACAATGAGCTAAGTTTCCCTTTTTTCACCAATGTGTGTCTTTTGTCTTTTTGACAATAGCTGTTCTAACAGGGAGTAAAGTTATATGGCATTGTAGTTTTGATTTGCATTTCTAATCATGACAGTGAGCATCATTTCATGTACGTGTTGGCCATTTGCAAATCATCTTTGGGATAGTCTACTCAGATCCTCTGTCCATTTTTCAAATAGGAATTGTATATTTTTGTTACTGAGTTCTATGAATTTTTTATTCTTGGAATAATAACCCCTTATCAGATATGTCAATCATAAGTATCTTTTCCTATTTGAAAAGTTGCCTTTTCATTTTCATGATTTTCTTTGCTGTGTAGAAGCTTTTTATTTATATGTAGTCGCACTTGTTGATTTTTGCTTTTGTTGCCTTTGTTTTGGAGAAATGTTGGAAAAATCAGTACCAAGATTGATGTCAATAAGCTTCAGTTCAGTTCAGTCACTCAGTCATGTCCAACTCTTTGCAACCTCATGGTCTGCAGCACTCCTGGGCTCCCTGTCCATTAGCAACTCTGGGTGTTTACTCAAACTCATGTCCATTGAGTTGGTGATGCCATCCAACCATCTCATCCCCTGTCATCCCCTTCTCCTCCTGCCCTCGATCTTTCCCAGCATCAGGGTCTTTTCAAATGAGTCAGTTCTTCGCTTCAGGTGGCCAAAGTATTGGAGTTTCAGCTTTAGCATCAGTCCTTTCAATGAATATTCAGGACTGATTTCCTTCAGGATTGACTGGTTGGATCTCCTTGCAGTCCAAGGGACTCTCCAGAATTTTGTCCAACACCACAGTTCAAAAGCATCAATTCATCAATTGATTCAAAGCAATCAATTAAGTAATTGAAGTCAGTAAGCTTAATGCCCATGTTTTCTAATAGGAATTTTGTGGTTTCTGGTCTTATGTTCAAATCTTTATATATTTTGAGTTAATCTTTGGGTATGGTATAAAATAGTGATCCAGTTTCATTTTTTGTATGTGGCTGTCCAGTATTTCCAACACAATCGACTGAAGAGACTTGCTTTCCCCTTGTTTATCTCGACTCCGTTGTCACAAATTAATCAGCCATAAATGTGTAGATTTATATATGGGATGTCAATTCTGTTCCATCTAGCATATGTGTCTATTTCTATGCTGACATCAAACAGTTCTGTGATGAATATAAGTTTGTAATATAGTTTGAAATAAGGAGGCATGATGCCACTAGCTTTGTTGTTCTTTCTTAAGATTGCTTTGGCTATTTTGGGTCTTTTGTGGTAGCATGCAAATTATTGGATTATTTGTTTTATTTTAAAATCTTTGAAAAATTTATTGGACATTTGGCAGAGTTCACATTGAATCTGTGGATGGCTTTGAATAGTATGGATGTTTTAAAAACATTAATTCCTTCACTCTGTGAACATGGAATATTGTTCCAATTATTTGTGTCCAGTTTTTTCTTCCATGTTTTACAGTTTTTAGTGTATAGGTCTTTCACTTCCTTGCTTAAATTTATACCTTGGTGTTCTTTTGATGCAGTTATAAATGAAATTGTTTTCTTAATTTCTTCTTCTGATAGCTATTAGTGCTCAGAAAAGCAACATATTTTTATATATTGATATCTGTATCCTTTACTGAATTTGTTTCTAGTTTGAGCAATTTTTAGTTGAGTCTTTAGGGTTTTCTTTTCTGATTTGGAGCCTTTTCTTGCCTAATTGCCTTGGTTAGGACTACTAATACTATGCTGAATAAAAGTGATGAGAATGTGTATTCTTGTCTTGTTCCTTATTTTGGGGGGAAATTTTCAGCTTTTCACCACTGAGTATGATGTTATCCATGTGTTGGTCATGTATAGTCTTTATTATGGTGAGGTACATTTCCTCTATATTCACTTTGAGAGTTTTTGATAATAAATTCTGATGACTTATCAAATGCTTTTTCTTCATCTTTGAGATATTGATTTTTATACTTCATTTTGCTGATATAGTACATCATACTGATTGTGGATGTTGAACTATCCTTGCATCAGTAGAGTCAATCCCAGTTGATCATGAATTATAATCCTTTTTTTTAAATTTTGTTGAATTCAGGTTGTTACTATTTTTCTCTGTTCATCAGGGATATTAGCCTGTAATTTTCTTATGCCCTTCTATCTCATTTTGGTATCAGATTAATCATGGTCTGTGAAGCATATTTGAAAGAGTTCTCTCCCCTCCTGTATTCTGGAAGTTACACAAGGATTGATATTAGTTTTTATTTAAATATTTGGTAGAATTCAACAGTGAAACCATCTGTCTTGAACTTTGTTGGAGACTTTGATTATTGATTTAATTTCCTCACAGACTCAATTTGATTACTTACTAAACTAATAATTATTCGGTTCAGACATTGTTTTTTCATGGTACAGTTTTGTTGTAGGTTTCTAGAAATTTATTAATTCCTTCTAGTTAATCAAATTTTGGGAATATAATTTATAGTATAAATATGAAATGTGAATTCTGAAGGGACCAAACTTCCAGTCTGTAAAAATTCTATTGACTATATGGGTCAGATTATTCTTTTTATAGGAGGTCATCCTGTTCATTGGAAAAGATTTAGTGGCATCCCTGCCACTAAATGTTAGAAGCACAATCTATTCACAAAAAGTCAGAAGCAGTGCTCAGATGTGAAAACCAAAAATGTCTCCAGCCAAGTGTCTTCTGGAGATCAAAACCACAATGGTTGAGAACAACTGCTCTGTATGAATAGTTAAAGAATCCTTAACAGGAAAATGTGTGTGTGGATATATATGTATATATATAAATTTTCACGTACATACATCATATATACACACACACACATATATATATACTTTATGTATATTTATACACACTTATACATACACAAATAAATTCCTTTAGAATATGTTACATATAATAGAGGCAGGGAATAATTATTGGTATTCAGAATCAAGATTTCTGGGAAAAACATCAATAACCTCAGATATGCAGATGACACCACCCTTATGGCAGAAAGTGAAGAGGAACTCAAAAGCCTCTTGATGAAAGTGAAAGAGGAGAGTGAAAAAGTTGGCTTAAAGCTCAACATTCAGAAAACTAAGATCATGGCATCAGGTCCCATCACTTCGTGGGAAATAGATGGGGAAACAGTGGAAACAGTGTCAGGCTTTATTTTGGGGGCCTCCAAAATTACTGCAGATGGTGATTGCAGCCATGAAATTAAAAGACGCTTCCTCCTTGGAAGGAAAGTTATGACCAACCTAGATAGCATATTGGAAAGCAGAGACATTACTTTGCCAACAAAGGTCTGTCTAGTCAAGGCCATGGTTTTTCCAGTGGTCATTTATGGATTTGAGAGTTGGACTGTGAAGAAAGCTGAGCACCGAAGAATTGATGCTTTTGAACTGTGGTGTTGGAGAAGACTCTTGAAAATCCCTTGGACTGCAAGGAGATCCAACCAGTCCATTCTAAAGGAGATCAGTCCTGGGTGTTCTTTGGAAAGAATGATGCTAAAGCTGAAACTCCAGTACTTTGGCCACCTCATGCTAAGAGTTGACTCATTGGAAAAGACTCTGATGCTGGGAGGGATTGGGGGCAGGAGGAGAAGGGGATGACAGAGGATGAGATGGCTGGATGGCATCACTGATTTGATGGACTTGAGTTTGAGTGAACTCCAGGAGTTGGAGATGGACAGGGTGGCCTGGCATGCTGCGATTCATGGGATCACAAAGAGTCAGACATGACTGAGCGACTGAACTGAACTAACTATATAGCTTCTTGGGTAATTCATAAATTGAATTGACTTTCATAACCTTGCCTTACTTATCCTCCCTGCTAGAGAACAGCATACCAAAATTCTAGTTTATCACATTATTAAAAACAATAAACTCATTCAAATTTTATATTGTGTATATTTTAATAAATTATTTAATTAAATAATTTAATTTTGAATTAAAATATTTTAATTTAATTAGTGAAAATTTTCATATGTTTATTTTCACAAATAAATATAACCTCACTATGCATAAATAATTGAGCCAATTATTGTATATTTAAGTCCTTGAATTTAAAATTTTTTAAAAAAGAAAAATGTTTGTTCTCAGGTGAAGATTTTAGCATGGATCATGTTAACAAAACATGTCTATTTTGGCAAGTTGCTCTTCCTGAGATCAGAATTAATGGACTGCTTAGAACAATTCATTGATTCAAAAATAATGTATTGAATATCAGCCATGTTCTAGGCATTGTTATGAGTACCAGGAATATTCTGGTGAATAAAACAAGGAAAAAATACTCTTTTAACTATCATGGAACTTTCTTTCTGATTGGGGCAGGGGGTTATTGTGGAGATAGAAAAATAATATAAATGTATTAAAGATTCTTACGTAACTGTATAGCTATATAATTATTGAAGTAATAATATATGTAACTGATTTAGAGCGTGTTGGATGGAGTTTGAGTAGTGTTACATTGGGTAGCTATACAGCTCCTAAAGACCTTTCAGGAGAAGTGACATTTGAACTGAGGGGTTAGTGTTGGAAGGTAGGCAGAACTGTGAATGAAAAATACTTCAGCGAGTGGATCAGCAAAATCATAGTTCAAAGAATGTGGCATATCACAGTGATAGCTCACTCATATGCCATCAGATCAGATCAGTCGCTCAGTCATGTCTGACTCTTTGCAACCCCATGAATCGCAGCATGTCAGGCCTCCCTGTCTATCACCAACTCCCGGAGTTCACTGAGACTCACGTCCATCGAGTCAGTGATGCCATCCAGCCATCTCATCCTCTGTCGTTCCCTTCTCCTCCTGCCCCCAATCCCTCCCAGCATCAGAGTCTTTTCCAGAGTCAACTCTTCGCATGAGGCGGCCAAAGTACTGGAGTTTCAGCTTTAGTATCATTCCTTCCAAAGAAATCCCAGGGCTGATCTCCTTCAGAATGGACATCAACCATAATTCAAATAAGATGATAAATGACCGTCTTCAAGTGACTCACTGTAGAATATGTGGAAATTAACTATTTTCAGTTATATTTTTCATGTAGAAAGTGAGTTCTCAACTCAAATTTTATGGGTTCACAAATAAAATTGAATAACTGTAAGCCTCAAAATAATAATTGGAATATCTTAGACTTAATTTCAGTACTCTTGCCTGGAAAATCCCATGGACGGAGGAGCCTGGTAGGCTGCAGTCCATGGGGTCACAAAGAGTCAGACACGACTAAGTGACTTCACTCTCATTTTTCACTTTCCTGCATTGGAGAAGGAAATGGAGACCCAGTCCAGTGTTCTTGCCTGGAAAATCCCAGGGACGAGGGAGCCTGATGGTCTGCCATCTATGGGGTTGCACAGAGTCGGACACGACTGAAGCAACTTAGCAGCAGCAGCAGCAGAAGACTTCATTTCAAATGAATAAGACACTATATGTTCAAATATGCACATATTATTGTAAGTTAAGGCTGAAAGATTAATTCATCATGTGTCATCTCGCTTTGTCAAACACTTTGGTTGTGTTACATACAGTTGCTGTTATGTTTTAAATGACTCCTGAACTGTCATGGATAGTGTTATTTCCTTAAATAAAATGATTTGTTCATTAATATTTAAGCAGTTATGTTTGCCAAGTAATGTTAGAATAAAATCTGCAGTGTCAATTCACATTTGTTGCCTGAGTTAGAATAGTCACTGTCAAATGAATAAATATTTTCAAATATAAACAGTTCCTAAGGATAGGAAATATGTAATATTCTGACCATATTATTTTAGTCAACATATCTATAGCTAAAAGTTAGCATTTGGAAATGAGGATATGAAGGCATATTTTAACATGGAAAATAGCAGTATATTTTAATACTTGTTTACATATTAAATACTATTTAGGAACCTTGGAGTTTGGGGTTGGTAAATCAAACTATTAATTTGGAATGGATAAACAACAAGGTCCCCCTGTAAACTATAGGGAACTATATCTGATCTTTGATAAAACATAATGCAAAAGAATATTTGAAACTATAATGCATACATGTGTGTAGATGAGTCACTCTGCTGTACAACAGCAGACCAGCACAATAATGGAAACCAACCATCAGATCAGATCAGTCGCACAGTTGTGTCCGACTCTGTGACCCCATGAATCGCAGCACGCCAGGCCTCCCTGTCCATCACCAACTCCCGGAGTTCACTCAGACTCACGTCCATCGAGTCAGTGATGCCATCCAGCCATCTCATCCTCTGTCGTCCCCTTCTCCTCCTGCCCCCAATCCCTCCCAGCATCAGAGTCTTTTCCAATGAGTCAACTCTTCACATGAGGCGGCCAAAGTACTGGAGTTTCAGCTTTAGCATCGTTCCTTCCAAAGAAATCCCAGGGCTGATCTCCTTCAGAATGGACTGGTCGGATCTCCTTGCAGTCCAAGGGACTCTCAAGAGTCTTCTCCAACACCACAGTTCAAAAGCATCAATTCTTCAGCACTCAGCCTTCTTCACAGTCCAACTCTCACATCCATACGTGACCACAGGAAAAACCATAGCCTTGACTAGACGAACCTTTGTTGGTAAAGTAATATCTCTGCTTTTGAATATGCTATCTAGGTTGGTCATAATTTTCCTTCCAAGGAGTAAGCGTTTTTTAATTTCATGGCTGCAGTCACCATCTGTAGTGATTTTGGAGCCCAGAAAAATAAAGTCTGACACTGTTTCCACTGTTTCCCCATCTATTTCCCATGAAGTGATGGGACTGGATGCCATGATCTTCGTTTTCTGAATGTTGAGCTTTAAGCCAACTTTTTCACTCTCCACTTTCACTTTCATCAAGAGGCTTTTGAGTTCCTCTTCACTTTCTGCCATAAGGGTGGTGTCATCTGCATATCTGAGGTGATTGATATTTCTCCCAGCAATCTTGATTCCAGCTTGTGTTTCTTCCAATCCAGCATTCCTCATGATGTACTCTGCATAGAAGTTAAATAAACAGGGTGACAATATACAGCCTTGACGAACTCCTTTTCCTATTTGGAACCAGTCTGTTGTTCCATGTCCAGTTCTAACTGTTGCTTCCTGACCTGCATACAAATTTCTCAAGAGGCAGATCAGGTGGTCTGGTATTTCCATCTCTTTCAGAATTTCCCACAGTTTATTGTGATCCACACAGTCAAAGGTTTTGGCATAGTCAATAAAGCAGAAATAGATGTTTTTTCTGGAACTCTCTTGCTTTTTGCATGATCCAGAGGATGTTGGCAATTTGATCTCTGGTTCCTCTGCCTTTTCTAAAACCAGCTTGAACATCAGGAATTGCTAAATTCAGACTTAAATTGAAGAAAGTAGGGAAAACCACTAGACCATTCAGGTATGACCTAAATCAAACCAACTATACTTCAGTTAAAAAAAAAAAATACTATTTAGGAAATTAATTCCAGACCTTAAAAAGTATATAATAATTTTTGCAAAAACACATGTTCTAGTCTGTTGTTGGCTTGTTGATTTTGCAGAATCCCAGTAAAATAAGTTGAAATATATTAGCATTTTTAAAAGAATGTCTTTAAAGGATAAAATTATGTTTGTTATTCTGCCCACAATTCTCATTTAATATATAATCTTCATTTGATTTTATACAGCATGGAGTGCTTGATGAAAAGCAATGTTATTTCTAAAATCTGTATAAAATTTGGGAGTTAAATTTCTGGAACATGATGTAAAAGAAGGCAAATGAAACTTGGGGTCAGATAACTTGAACTAAGAAAATTGTTAGACTTAATGGAATCCCAGTAAATACAAAAATGATATTTTTAAAATGAAGGGGATCGAGTTGACAATAAAGTTCATAAAGAGAAGCAAACAAAGAGCAGTGGATATATAGACTAAAAGGGAAATTATATTAGGAAGGAAGTAGTTTTACCAACCAAGACAACATCCTGAAAAGGTTCTTTAATTAGTTTGGTATTGGCATATGGATAGAAAAGTCCAGAAATAAACTAAACTACATATAGAAATCCATTGTGGAGCAGCAATGTCAAAGATAAGCTTTTTTGGACAGCTAGACAGACATTTGGAATAAAATACATAAATTGCTCAGTCGTGTCTGACTCTGTGACCCCATAGACTGCAGCACGCCAGGCTTACTTGAACTTCACCATCTCCCGGAGCTTGCTCAAACTCATGTGCATTGAGTTGGTGATGCCATCCAACCAGTTTGTCCTCTGTTGTCTCCTTCTCATCCTGCCTTCAATCTTTCCCAGCATCAGGGTCTTTTCTAAGGAGTAGGTTCTTCATATTAGGTGGCCAAAGTATTGGAGCTTCAGCTTAAACATTAGTCCATTTAATGAATATTCAGGATTGATTTCCTTAAGATTGACTGGTTTGTTCTCCTTGCAGTCCAAGGGATGCTCAAGAGTCTTCTCCAACACCGCAAGTCAAAGGCGTCAATTCTTTAGTGTTCAACCTTCTTTATGGTCCAACCCTAACATCCATACCCTACTACTGGAAAAACAATATCTTTGACTATAGGGACCTTTGTTGACAAAATAATGTCTCTGCTTTTTAATAAGCTGTCTAGGTTTGTCATAGCTTTTCTTCTAATGAGCAAGTGTCCTTTTTTTCATGGCTGCAGTCATCATCTGCAATGATTTTGGAGCCCAAGAAAATAAAGTCTATCACTGTTTCCATTGTTTCCCCATCTATTTGCATGAAGTGATGTGACTGCATGCCATGATCTTAGATTTATGAATGTTGAGTTTTAGGCCAACATTTTCACTCTTCTCTTTCACTTCCTTCAAGAGGCTGCTTAGTTCCTCTTCACATTCTGCCATGAGGGTGGTGTCATCTGCATATCTGAGGTTACTGATACTTCTCCTGGCATTCTTAACTTCAGCTTGTGCTCCTTCCAGCCCAGTGTTTCTCATGATGTACTCTGCATATTAGTTAAATAAGCAGGGTGACAATATACAGCCTTGACGTAGTTCTTTCCCAATTTGGAACCAGTCCATTGTTCCACGTTTGGTTCTAACTGTTGCTTCTTGATGCGCATGCAGGTTTCTCAGGAGGTGGTAAGGTGATCTGGTATTTCCATTTTAATAAGAATTTTCCACAGGTAGTTGTGATCCACACAGTCAATGCCTTTAGCATAGACAATGAAGCAGAAGTAGATATTTTTCTGGAATTCTCTTGCCTTTTCTATGATCCAGTAGATGTTGGCAATTTGATCTCTGATTCCTCTGCCTTTTTTAAATACAGCTTGGACATTTGGAATTTCTTGGTTCACGTACTATTGAAGCCTAGCTTGGAGAATTCTGAGCATCACTTTGCTAGTATGTGAAATGAGTGCAGTTTACAGTAGTTTGAGCATTCTTTGGCATTGCCCTTCTTTGAGATTGGGGCTCCCTGATGGCTCAGAGGTTAAAGCGTCTGCCTGGAATGCAGGAGACCCAGGTTCAATCCCTGGGTCAGAGAAGATCCCCTGGAGAAGGCAATGGCAACTCACTCCAGTACTCTTGCCTGGAGAACCCCATGGAGGGAGGAGCCTGGTAGGCTACAGTCCATGGGGTCGCAAAGAGTCAGAAACGAATGAGCAACTTCACTTCACTTTTCTTTGAGATTGGAATGAAAATGGACCTTTTCTAGTCCTGTGGCCACTAATGAGTTTTCCAAATTTGCTGACATATTGAGTGTAGCACTTTGACAGCATCATCATTTAGGATTTGAAATAACTGGAATTCCATTGTCCCCACCTGTTTTGTTTATAGTGATGCTTCCTAAGGTCCGCTTGACTTCGTACTGTAGGATGTCTGGCTCTAGGTGAGTGATCACACCATAGTGGTTATCTGGGTAATTGAGACCTTATTTGTATAGTTCTGCTCTGGGAAGCCTGGCATACTGCAGTCCAAGCGGTCGCAAAGAGTCAGACACAACCGAGTGACTGAACTGAACTCTGTGTTCTTGCCACCTCCTCTTAATATCTTGTGTTGTTCATAGGCCCATACCATTTGCATCCTTTATTGTGCCCATTTTTGCATGAAATGTTTGTTTTGTATCTCTCATTTTCTTGAAGAAGTCTCTAGTCTTCCCCATTCTATTGTTTTCCTCTGTTTTTTGCATTGTTGACTTAGGAAGGCTTTCTCATCTCTCCTTGCTCTTCTTTGAAACTCTGCACTCAGGGTGGGTATATCTTTCCTTTTCTCCTTTGCCTTCCCCTTCTCTTTTCTCAGCTATTTGTAAGACCTCCTCAGATTGCCATTTTGCCTTCTTGCATTTCTGTTCTTGGGGGTAGTTTTGATCACTACCTCCTGTACAGTGTTACAAACCTCCATACATAGTTCTTCAGGCACTCTATCAGATCCCTTGAGTCTATTTGTTACTTCCAACATAGAATAGTAAAATTTGATACAGGTCATACCTGAATGGTCTAGTAGTTTTCCCCACTTTCTTCAACTTAATTCTGAATTTTGCAATAAGGAGTTCAGTATCTGAGCCACAGTCAGTTCCCAGTCTTATTTTTGCTGACTGTATAGAGCTTCTCTATCTTTGACTGCCAATAATACAATCAATCTGATTTCGGTATTGACCATCTGGTGATATCCAAGTGTACAGTTGTCTCGTGTTGTTGGAAGAGTTTCTTTGCTATGACTAGTGCATTCTCTTGGTAAAACTGTTAGCCTTTGCCCTGCTTCATTTTGTACTCCAAGGCCAAACTTGCCTGTTACTCCAGGTATCTCCTGACTTCCTACTTTTGCATTCCAATCTCCTATGATGAAAAGGACATTCTATTTTTTTTTTTTTTTTTTGTATTAGTTCTAGAAAGTCATGTAGGTCTTCATAGAATTGTTCAACTTAAGCTTCTTTGGCATTTCTGGTTGGGACAAAGAGTTGAATTACTCTGGTATTGAATGGTCTGTCTTGGGAGTGAACCAAGTTCATTCTTCTGTCCTTTTGGGGATTGCACCCAAGTAATGCATTTCAGACTCTTCTTTACTATGAGGGCTACTCCATTTCTTCTAAGGAATTCTTGCCCACAGTAGTAGATATAATGGTCATCTGAATTAAATTTGCCCATTCTGTTTCCTTTTAGTTCACTGATTCCTAAAATGTCAGTGTTCACTCTTGCCATCTCCTATTTGACCACTTCCAATTTACCTTGATTCATGGACCTAACATTACAGATTCCTATGCAATATTATTCTTTCTCATTTTCATTAGTTTTCTGTATTTCTTATTGAAAGTTCATACAACATTGACTGCTTTGTTCTTTCCTTTTTCACAATAAATTTATTTCCCCTTAAAATTTTTGCTCTCCCTGTATTCCCTTGGTTGATTTGGAAAGCACTTTATTCTTGTTCTGAACAATCTGTTATATTAAAACGTTGCAATTTCAAAATTTTATTTAACATAGTTTCCCCTGCAAGAAATAAATACCTCATATTACCTACCAGTCAAAATTAGCTGATATTCACACAGAAATACCATATAATTCAGCAGTTCTTGAAATTGAACACACTCTTTTTAAAGATATTTTATTAGTTATGCTAGATATATTTTATTCAATCCAGTTATAATTATGAAGTTACTATTTTGATGCTATAGCACAATTTAAATGTTGAAGAACTTATTTTCAAATAGATTCTAAACAATACAGTTCTAAAATTTATAATACCTTTGCCTGTCTCTGCTGAAGAGTATTCCTCGCCTTCCTCTTTATTACACTAAGAAAAGCATTAATATTCATATATTATTTGGTATACAGCTTGGCTTATTATCAGTTTTATTTGTTTCATATCAAACATTTGTGTTTCTACATTCTTCACCTTTTCTGAAATGCACTAGTTAACAATGATGTCATGCCACTGCTATAGTGAATCTAGCATTTTAGAGATATAAGTATAATATCAAGATAACCTTAGGTTATTTCTTCTTGAAATGCTAACACTGCATTCTATTTTCATTCATTGCCAAAAATTAGAGTTGAGAAATGAAAGAACAAGATTTACACTATATGTAGAAAAGTTGTTGAAAATATCACTGAAAGCCATCATTAACATATAAGGGTATATTTTTGTTAAAGACACCAAGTTGAAGCAATTTGCCTTTTTTTGCTAATTATAATTACTGCCTTTGTGAATGTCTTTATAACTGACAAATTTTCAAGTAATGATGTGTTCAGTGATGGCATTCATCAGGTTGTCATTCATTTTTGTGAAGTTAAAACTAATTGGCAATGCATTCAAGAGTGGGTTTAAAAAAAAAAAAAAAAAAGTTTAGATAGATGTGTCAGAGTGGGGAAAAAGGGCCTCAAACTGCCCAGCCAAACAGAGGTTCAATATAAATTTTAAAAAATGGCAAGTTTGCCAAGCTGCATGCATTGCCTGCTGTGTAAAAGCAAGAAAACAGTAATATATCTTTAATATATCTTTTCTGAAGAAATCAGTGCTTAAGACATGAATTCTGAGTTTCATGATTTTTACCAAAAATTAACGTAATAAAAAGTAACATCATAGTAGATCTTTTTGATGGTAAAAGAAGTGTATTCTGAATATTTTACCATGTAAATGTTATGTGGATATCAGGAGGATCTGAATACTTGCAATCATTTCTTAATACTTCACATAGGAGCCTCAACTCTGTATTTATAAATTAAATGAATGCAAACCAAACCCGTATCACATACAAGAGGACATTGATTCTTCAGTTAACTAAAGCCTTTTATAAATGTTACCCGGTTTTGCCTATTGAAAAAGAGAGATGGGTGTATCTTTCACAGAGCAGAGCTAGATGAGATGGGGAGGAACCAGTCCCCCTACTGTTTCTTATCTCCCTTGAGCCCACAGTGCCTAAAATGAGCTCAGTTTTTCTGATAAAGATTCACTCTGCAATAAATCAACAGTAAAAAATTGACCAAAAACTAACAAAAATATATAGTTAGAAATTAAGGAATACATTGCTAGCCAATCCTACATGATGGTTCTCAAAAGGTAGTCCCTGTTTCAGCAGCACTAGCTCACCTGAGAAATGTTAGAAATTCACATTATTGGGCCTCACTCCAGATCTACTGAATGAGAATCTCTGGGGCTGGGCCCAGCGATATGTATTGTAACACACTCTCTAGGTGATTATGATGCAAACTAAAATTTGAGAGACATTGTCACAGAACATATGAAGCTAAAAAAGGAAATATAAAATTCTAGAAAATAATGAAAATAATGCTGTGTACTTATGGAACAGTGGAATTTGTACTGAAGGAAATGGCAACCCACTCCAGTACTCTTACCTGGAAAATCCCATGGATGGAGGAGCCTGGTAGGCTACAGTCCATGGGGTCGCAAACAGTCGGACACGACTGAGAGACTTCACTTCACTTTATATGCTTATATATTTTTAAAAGGTCCAAAATTGATAATTTAAAGCTATAATTTATATTTTAAATATTTAAAGTCATTAAAAGGATAATGAGATATCCACATTCTTTTTAGGGGTACAGCATACAGCATAATGTTAAAAACAATATATAAATAGCAGGATGCATATATGTGTTTTATATTTAATCTGGAAATAAACACTTAAAAGGTTAAATATATAAACAAATGTAAAAAAAAAAAAAAGCCACTTGTTAAAATGGAGCATGCAGAGAATCAAGACACACAAAGTAAAATTCAATTTTAGTTGACTTTATATTTTTGGGTGCCTTTTCTTCATAATGAAACACTGTAGCAAATGACAACTCCTGATCCTACTTTCTTGAGAGCTAGATACTTGAATCAGTCCAGTTCAGTTCAGTTCAGTTCAATCACTCAGTTGTGTCCGACTCTTTGCAACCCATGGACTGTAGCAAGCCAGGCTTCCCTGTCCATCACCAAGTCCCGGAGTTTACTCAAACTCATATCCATTGAGTTGGTGATGCCATCCAACTATCTCATCCTCTGTCTTCCCCTTCTCCTCCTGCCTTCAATCTTTCCCAGCATCAGGGTCTTTTCACATCAGTCAATTCTTTGCATCAGCTGGCCAAACTATTGGAGTTTCAGCATCAGTCCTTCCAATGAATATTCAGGACCGATTTCCTTAAGGATGGACTAATTGGATATCCTGCAGTCCAAAGGACTCTCAAGAGTCTTCTCCAACCCCACAGTTCAAAAGCATCAGTTCTTCAGTGCTCAGATTTCTTTATAGTCCAACTCTCAGATCCATTTCCTACTGGAAAGACCATAGCCTTGACTAGACGGACCTTTGTTGGCAAAGTAATGTCTCTGCTTTTTAATATACTGTCTAGGTTGGTCATAACTTTTCTGCAAGCATCTTTTAATTTCATGCCTGCAGTCACCATCTGCAGTGATTTTGGAGCCCCCAAAAATAAAGTCTGTCACTGTTTCCACTGTTTCCCCATCTATTTGCCATGAAGTGATGGGACCAGATGTCATGATAATCTGAGCATATTCAAGTCTGTGGATAATCCATGAATCTAAGATATTCCTTAATTTTTAGTAGAGAAATAATTTGAAATGAGGATCTGGTTGTAAAATACATGTTTTCTGGCTTCACAAGAATTTGGCAGATTACCAAATATCTTCTTTAACTCTATAGTTTATCTGTTATCTATACTTGAAATACTGTGTACAAAGGTTGGATAGAGTACATTACATTAAAAACTATAAGATATTTGAAGCATAGAGGACAAGTCTTATTTTGCCTCTCAGTAGTCTTTTCCCATTTCTGCCTGTTTGTTTTTTGTATTTAGTTACAAAGACTTTAATTATTTAGAGCATAATTATTGTACCAGGAAAATATATTTTCCTAGGGAGAGTAAGTGATTGAATGTTACGAATCATAAGTGATCTTTCAAGTTACAAAATGGTCAGAGTACATCATTTAAATTAATGGATAGAGTACAAAAAATTTTAGGCATATAATAAAGTTCCAAGAGGAATTTTCATGACAGTATCATTAATACCAGTTTTGACATATTAAATAGTTAAAAATTCAATGCTTTAATAATTTTAAGAACTAAGCACATTCTTGATATAGTTGAAACAATACCTTTAAAATGGAACCCTAAAGAAATGGAGAATGAGGTGGAATTTAAGCTGCTCTTAGATGTATATTTTTTCCTTTGATCTTTATATAATACAGTGTTACATTGCTAGCACAGCTAATAACATTCATAAAATATGAAAAATAATACATGACTAGTTGTATTCTATACTAATCCAGATAAAAAGACAATTGTGAAGATTAAGAATATTTTTCTTTGCTAATATTGATGCAGACTTTATGTAAATTTAAATGTAATTAAGTTGTTCAGAGTTAAAATTATTTTATCCAGGTGCTTCTCAAATGAAATATTAAAATTAAAATACTGGTATCTCTTATTCAAAAGAAAGTATATAAAGTAGTTATTGAGGGTTTTTTCCTTTCTTACTAGTGTCAAATTTTCTTCAGGTGCAAATACTATGTAATATAAGCACTTTTAAAACAAAGAAGTATTAATATTTTGAAAAATAAAAAATATTACACAAGGGATAATATGAGAAAAGTATAAAAAATGTATATTTGTATGCTGTTTTAATTCAATATATTTGGTTTTTACAACATAATTGTTTAATATACATATTTGGTTAACTTTAAACCATTAAATGTAATTGTACACATATGTGCAGATATGTGTATATACATATATGTAAAATACATATGTGGGTATATATGTGATATGTAGATACAAGTTAGTAAAGTGTGGAAATTAACATTTCTTCAATAATTCAATATTGAGATCAATGATATCAACATTTCATAATTACACCCTCTTAATGAAAGCCTATCCATAATAAAAAGTTTCCTCATGGCTCACTGAATTAATTTGCACATTAAATTCAAGTTAGTAGTGAAAATCTATGTGCCATTTCCCCTCAGAGTTGATAAGCCTCATGCTCCCATCACAGAGAGTAGTAATGGTAATATTAATGACAATGGAGTCACTTGTTATGACAAATTATTAGTTCTAAAATACCCAGCAAACTAAAATGGCATCCTGTCAATTTCTACACTTTAGATATGATCAACAATAGGCTATTATGGCCATAATTAAACAATAACTCATCACTGAAATGGTAATGCTATTTTATCTAGACAGCAAGGAGAAAGTAATACTATAAGGCTATAAAATACAGTTCTTTAGTTATATTAGGAGTTAAACGTTAAAAGATCAACTAATATAAAGTCAGATAATATAATAAATAGGCCACAATTTTTACATAATGGCAAATATATATAAAAGTGTTGGCATGGAAACCACTTGCTTATATTATTATAATTTCTAATGAAAAATTGTATGATTTGTAAATATTTTCACCAATATATATGTTTGGTTCAAATTTGGTTTTAAACGTAAAAAGTAATTAAATGAGTTGTATATGTTATTATCTAGCACATTACTATACCCTATGGTGTTAGTCTAGTAATTAAAAAAACAACATAAAACAAACTCTTTCTATAAATATATAGTAGAAGGAAAAAGGAGGAAAAACTGTTATTTGGGAATATGCTATTAAACACTGTCAATGAAAAATTCTGAATTGCATATAACTACACCAGTCTCTGGCTGGTTTTAGAAAAGGAAGAGGAACCAGAGATCAAACTGCCAACATCCTCTGGATCATGGAAAAAGCAAGAGAGTTCCAGAAAAAAACATCTATTTCTGCTTTATTGACTATACCAAAGCCTTTGACTGTGTGGATCACAATAAACTGTGGAACCTTATGAAAGAGATGGGAATACCAGACCACCTGACCTGCCTCTTGAGAAACCTATATGCAGGTCAGGAAGCAACAGTTAGAACTGGACATGGAACAACAGACTGGTTCCAAATAGGAAAAGGAGTATGTCAAGGCTGCATATTGTCACCCTGCTTCTTTAACTTATATGCAGAGTACATCATGAGAAACGCTGGGCTGGAAGAAGCACAAGCTGGAATCAAGATTGCCGGGAGAAATAGCAATCACCTCAGATATGCAGATGACACCATCCTTATGGCAGAAAGTGAAGAGGAACTCAAAAGCCTCTTGATGAAGGTGAAAGAAGAGAGTGAAAAAGATGGTTTTAAACGCAACATTCAGAAAACGAAGATCATGGCATCCGGTCCCACCACTTCATGGGAAATAGATGGGGAAACAGTGGAAACAGTGTCAGACTTTGTTTTTGGGGGGCTCCAAAATCACTGCAGATGGTGACTGCAGCCATGAAATTGAAAGACACGTACTCCTTGGATGGAAAGTTGTGACCAACCTGGATAGCATATTAAAAAGCAGAGATGTTACTTTGCCAACAAAGGTTCGTCTAGTCAAGGCTATGGTTTTTCCAGTGGTCATTTATGGATGTGAGAGTTCGACTTTGAAGAAAGCTGAGCACGGAAGAACTGATGCTTTTGAACTGTGGTGTTTGAGAAGGCTCTTTAGAGTCCCTTGGACTGCAAGGAGGTCCAACCAGTCCATCCTAAGGGAGATCAGTCCTGGGTGTTCATTGGAAAGACTGATGCTAAAGCTTAAACTCCAATACTTTGGCCACTTCATGCAAGGAGTTGACTCATTGGAAAAGACCCTGATGCTCGGAGGGATTGGGGGCAGGAGGAGAAGGGGATGACAGAGGACGAGATGGCTGGATGGCATCACCGACTCGATGGACATGAGTTTGAGTGAACTCCGGGAGTTGGTGTTGGACAGGGAGGCCTGGCGTGCTGCGATTCATGGGGTCGCAAAGAGTCAGACCCGACTGAGTGACTGAACTGAACTGATGCCAGTCTCTGGGTTTCTCTGGTGACTCAGATGGTAAGAATCTGCCTGCAGTGCAGGAGACCTGGATTTAATCCCTGGGTCTGGAAGATATCCTGGAGAAGGAAATGGCTGCCCACTCCAATATCCTTGCTTGGAGAATTCCATGGGCAAAGGAGGCTGGTAGGCTACAGTCCGTGGGGTCACAAAGAGTTGGACACGACTGAGCTATTAACACTTTCACCTTCACTTTTTATGCCAGTCTCTAATATAATTATTGAGTTTAGGTAATAATCATAATCTATTTGAAAAAGCAAGAGAGTTCCAGAAAAATATCTATTTCTGCTTTATTGACTATGTCAAAGCCTTTGACTGTGTAGATCACAATAAACTGTGGAAAATTCTGAAAGAGATGGGAATACCAGACCACCTGATCTGCCTCTTGAGAAATTTGTATGCAGGTCAGGAGCAATAGTTAGAACTGGACATGGAAAAACAGACTGGTTCCAAATAGGAAAAGGAGTACGTCAAGGCTGTATATTGTCACCCTGCTTATTTAACTTATATGCAGAGTACATCATGAAAAATGCTGGGCTGGAAGAAGCACAGCTGGAATCAAGATTGCCAGGAGAAATATCAATCACCTCAGATATGCAGATGACACCACCCTAATGGCAGAAAGTGAAGAGGAACTAAAAAGCCTCTTGATGAAGGTGAAAGAGGAGAGTGAAAAAGATGGTTTAAAACTCAACATTCAGAAAACGAAATCATGGCATCTGGTCCCATCACTTCATGGGAAATAGATGGGGAAACAGTGCAAACAGTGTCAGACTTTATTTGTTTGGGCTCCAAAATCACCTCAGATGGTGACTGCAGCCATGAAATTAATAGAAAAATTATGACCAACCTAGATAGCATATTCAAAAGCAGAGACATTACTTTGCCAACAAAGGTCCATCTAGTCAAGGCTATGGTTTTTCCAGTGGTCATGTGTGGATGTGAGAGTTAGACTGTGAAGAAAGCTGAGTCCCGAAGAATTGATGCTTTTGAACTGTGGTGTTGGAGAAGACTCTTGAGAGTCCCTTGGATTGCAAGGAGATCCAACCAGTCCATTCTGAAGGAGATCAGCCCTGGGATTTCTTTGGAAGGAATGATGCTAAAGCTGAAATTCCAGTACTTTGGCCACCTCATGCGAAGAGTTGACTCATTGGAAAAGACTCTGATGCTGGGAGGGATTGGGGGCAGGAGGAGAAGGGGACGCCAGAGGATGAGATGGCTAGATGGCATCATTGACTCGATGGACGTGAGTCTGAGTGAACTCCAGGAGTTGGTGATGGACAGGAAGGTCTGGCGTGCTGTGATTCATGGGGTCACAAAGAGTCAGACACGACTGAGGGACTGAACTGAACTGATTCTGTATAAGGACTTACACTGCCATTGTCAATAGTAAAGCATTACAGGTCACAGTAACACTTTAGCATATGAGCCAATATCACAAGCTCTAGGAGCATTGTCCCCAGTCATTATCAAATAGCTAACAGAGCCCTGTATTTTCTGAAAAGAGAAAAGAAAGACTGAATGTATCAGTTAGAATAATATTGAAATATCTTAAGCAATGTAAAATAATATACTTAAGTGTGTTTGGTTTTTTGTTTGCTTTTTGATATCAGGAAGGCATTTAAAGAATTTTTTTAATAATAATTTTTGTATGCTACATGTTGGATCAGCTCCCAGGCATCTGGCAATCATCTGAATTATCTCAATCCTGTCTTTCACCTAACTCCATATCTCTGTTACCAAGTTTTGTTGGTTTTATACTTTTAACATTTTTCCACAGGTACATTACTTCCATATCTATTGTTAGCACAGTAATTAAATCAGTAATAGGACACTATCTGTACTACTTAGCAGTCATAACTTCTCTTCCAATCTCTGTTATAGCTTTATTCAATTACATCCTTTACGTATATTCTAGGGAGACTAGTCTAAAACAAAAGCACGTTATACCTTTAGATAGTTTCTCATTACTTTGAATGTGATGTACATTCAATCAGTTAGATGAATAGTTTTAAAACATTACTGTATGTATAAATCACTTGGTGAACATGTTAGATTCACTTCACTAGCTAAATTCCAGAGCTTAACACTCAAAAAGTCTAATCTAGAAGGTCTACATGGGGTCAGGAATCTACATTTTATTTTTTTTAGTTTTCTTTAAGATTTATTGGAGTATAGATGATTTACAGTGTAGTTTTAGTTTCAAGTACATAGCAAAGTGAATCATTCATATATATATATATATATATATATTCATCCTTGTTCAGATTCTTTTCTCATATAGATTATTATAAAATACTGAGTAAAATTCCCTGTTCTATACAGTAGGTTCTTATTAGTTATCTATTTTATGTAAAAATAGTATGCGTATGCTAATCCCAATATCCTAATTTATCCCTTTCCCTCATGTTTCCCCTTTAGTAAACATGTGTTTGATTTTCAGATCTGTGAGTCTCTTCGTGTTTTTTAAGTAGTTTGTATCATTAGTTTGTATAAATTTTTAATTAGATTTCACTTATAAGTGATACCATATGATATATATCTTTGACGTACTTCACTTAGTATGATAATCTCTCAGTCCATCCATGTTGCTGTAAATGGTGTTATTTTGTTCTTTTTAATGGCTGAGTAATATTCCATTGTATATATGTACTACATCTTCTTTATCCAGGAACATGTAGGTTCCTTCCATGTCTTGGCTATTGCAAATAGTGCTGTAGCAACTTTGGGGTGCATGTGCCTTTTCAAATTATGATTTTCTCCAGATATATGACCAGGAGTGGGATTGACAAATTATACAGTAGCTTTATATTTAGTTTTTTAAGGAAACTCCATACTGTTCTCCATAATAGTTGTATCAATTTACATTCCCACCATCAGTGTAGAAGGAGGGTTCCCTATTCTCCACATCCTCTCTAGTAATTATTGTTCATAGACTTTTCGATGATATCCATTCTGACCCATGTGAGATGATACCTCATGGCAGTTTTTGTTTGAATTTTTCTAATAATTAGTGACATAGAGCATCTTTTCTTGTGTTTTTTTTGGCCATCTGTATTTCTTTGGAGAAGTGTCTTTTTAGGTCTTCTGCCCATTTTTTGATTGGGTTGTTTTATTCCATATTGAGCTGCAAGAGCTATTGATATATTTTAGAGACTAATTTCATCAATCACTTCATTTGCAAATATTTTCTCCCATTCTGTAGATTATCTTTTTGCTTATGGTATCCTTTGGTATGCTAAAGCTTTAAGTTTAAAGTCGCTTTTTTTTTTTTTTTTAATTCTAGGAGGTAAAACATCAGAAATGATCTTGCTGTCATTTATGTCAGAGTGTTCTGCCTGTGTTTGCCTAGAGGTTTTAGTATCTGGCTATATTTAGGTCTTTAATCCATTTTTCAATTTATTTTTATGTATATGATTTTAAAGTGTTCTAATTTTATTATTTTACATGTAGCTGTCCAGTTTTACCAGCACCACTTACTGAAAAGACTGTCTTTTCTCCATTGTATATTCTTTTCTCCTTTGTCATAGATTAGTTGACCACAGGTGTGTAGGTCTGTCTCTGGAATTGCTGTCCTATTTTATGGATCTATATTTCTATTTTTGTTCTAGTACATTTTTGATCACTAAGTTTATAGTAAATTTTGAAGTCAGATAGCCGGATTTCCTCCAGTTCCATTTTTATTTATTTATTTTTCAGATTACTTTGGTTGTTTGGGGTTTTTTGTGGTTCCACACAAATTGTAAACATTTTTGTTCTAGTTCTGTGTGAAATGCCACTGGTAATTTGATAAGGATTGCATTAAATCTGTAGATTTTTTGGGTGGTATAGTCCATTCTCACAATATTGAGTTTTCCAATCCAAGAATATGATATCTCTCTCTCTCTTTGTGTCTACCAACTATGCCCTAGATGACCAGGCTGTTTCCCACTATTTAACATATTTTAAGCTTAACAGTACAAATTTGTTTGTAGTACTCTCTCTCTTCCTTCATGCTGAGGGATGCCAAGGGAAGTATAAACAAAATTTGTCTATAATAATGAAGTTAGAGAATGACAGGACTGATATATTTCTTTATAGGATAGTAGGGATGACATCTATGTTATGATGGCTTTTAAGTTGAGAGCCTAATGAAGTAAAGGGGAAAGCCTATCAGTATTAAAACCATTCTGGGCAAATACAAAAGTTCTGAATCTGGAGTTCAATGGAAAAGGAGTTATCAAAGGAGACAGAGTTTGAAGAGAAACATCATCTTTTAAGGCCGGATGATAGAGATTTCCAGTAAAGAATACCTAGAGTGCTAGGGGAAAATGCACACTCCATTAGTGAATTTTTCTGAGGTAGAGGAACCCCCAGGTCTATACTTCAAAAATGTTTCCAAAGGGATCTTCCTGACACAGGAATTGTACCAGGGTCTCCTGCATTGCAGGCAGATTCTTTACCAGCTGAGCTACCAGGGAAGCCTGGATTATGATATAATGTATAATAAATTAAATTTTTAATGTAATGGAAAGACTTTGTAGGAGAGTAGCTCTCAAACTCAGACAAGCATCAGAGTTCCCTACTGGACTGATTAAAATATATTGCTAAGCTTCATCTTCAGATTTTTCTGATTCAGTAATTTTGGGAGTTGGGCCTGAGAATTTGCATTTTTAACAAGTTCCCAGGTGATGCCAATACTTCTGGTGCTGGGATCATATTTTGAAAGCCACTGAAAAATGTTGAGCTAAACCAGGCCCAGGATCTAGAGCTGGTGGTGTCTGAAGGTGTGTCTCATGCGGAATTGGGTGGTATGGAGTAGCAGATGCTGGTGGGGGTGGCTGGGAGAAGGAGGAGGCAGTGGTGGCAAATCACTTATAAATGGTGACAAAGCAGGATCAGAGGCCTAAATTCCAGGAGTGTGAAAGAGTGTTGTGCTTTCATGGGCCTCTTCTTTATTTTATTCTATTTTGGGGGGGAGGGTAGGGGGCTTTTCTTTATGAACCAAATTGTGTGAAGGTGGCCATAAAGGATAAACAAGTGAAATACATTACAGTGGTTGGAATAAAAATTGGGATGAATGGGTTCCAAAGGAGGGTACTCAAATACATGGGCACCAATCTGCAGAAACAATGAGAACTTCAAAAAGCCAATCAGGAGCAGTATGCAGAGTGGAAGACCAAGAGGGGCTGCCCCTGGAAAGAAGACCTCTGGTCTGCAACATAAAAATGTTGAAGTGAAAACAAAAAAGAACAAACACAAAACACCTGGAGATAGAGAAGGTACCAGTGAGACACCTCAGTCTCCTCAGGAGAAAAGAGCCCAAGTAGCTACTACTGCTGAAAATGAGGAAACATTCACAAACAGAGTTGAAGTTAAAGTAAAGGTTCCTGAAGAACTAAAACTATGGGTTTTTGATGACTGGGACTTAATTACCTGGCAAAAAACAGCTCTTTTATCTTTCTGCCAACAAGAATGTGGATTCCATTCTAGAAGATTATGCAAATTATAGGAATCTCAAGGAAACACAAATAGTAAGGAGGGTGCTGTTTAATGGGCTGCAATCCATGGGGTCACACAGAGTTGGACACGACTGAAGCGACTTAGCAGCAACAGCAGTAGAAAGGAAAAGGAATACTTCACTGTAAAGCTGGGCACTCAGCCTCTCTACAAATTTGAGAGATTTCAGTACTCTGAAATCCTTGCAGACCTCTCTAATGCACCCACGTCCCAGGTGTATGGAGTGCCACATTTGTTCAGACCATTTGCACAAATTGGAGCAATGTTGGCCTATATGCCTCTGGATGAGAAAAGTCTTGCTTTATTACTGAACTATCTTCATGATTTGCTAAAATATCTGGCAAGAACGTTACAACTTTGTTTAGTGCCAGCACTTATGAAGTGTCTTCTCCGGAGTACCATCAGAAAGCTGAGTGAGGCACTTATACTCACTTTATACTCACTTATGTTTGGATCTCTGTAAACTCGTTTTTTTTGTTTTTTGTTTTAGTCTTTCTCTTCTATGAATGATGTACTTTGGAAATGTTAGTATATAACAGGATTATTGGATATCTGTTTGATTTCAAAGAGAGAAAATAAAAGGAGTTAGAGCTACCTTTTCTTTTTTTCATTTCAAAGTTGCTACTAGAGTATTCAATGATAGCCAATAGAGAGACATACTGTAGAGTGTTTCATTGCTTAATTGACAAAGCTGCTTTTGAATGCTTGTGGTTCTAGTCCTTTGATACTACACACTTTTATAACATGCGTTAATGCTCTATGACAAAATGCTCTGATTCTTAGTGCCAAAAGTTCAATTCAGCTGAACACACATATCCATTTTCTATCCCCACCCCCCACTTTTTTTTTTTTAACATTCTTAGTTGTTTATTCTTTTAAATTGTTGCAATAACCTTTGATGCCATTATAATAAAAGGAAAATACTGGATTCCATTTAGTGCCACTTTGAGATTTGGTCAGGTAGGTGATGTATTCTTAATTTCAGGTTGTCTTTTTAGCTTTTTTGGTATTGTAGAACAAATGAATTAAAGCATGTATAATTGACTTTTGCTAAGGTTTCATCTATTTTAACCATACTATAAGATTTGGGGTACAAAGTAACCTTAGATTTATGCCAGTAACTAGTTCAGTGACTTGGCATTTTATGCTGAATAAAATTAAGATTTTATATTTTATTTTATTTTATTTTATTTTTCCTATTTTTTTTAATTTTTAAATTTAATTTGATTTTTTAAAATTTTTAATTATTATATATATATATTTAATTTTATTTTATTTTTAAACTTTACAATATTGTATTGGTTTTGCCAAATATCGAAATGAATCCGCCACAGGTATACATGTGTTCCCCCTCCTGAACCCTCCTCCATTTTCTATCCCCGCCCCCCACTTTTTTAATGGTGCTTACTTCAAAACCCCATCCTTTACAAGTCATCCTTGTTGTTCATTAGGCATTTTATCTTTGCTTGGATTGTTGAAGGATGGTCACTTGTTTCATAGCTTTTGCATTTTATTACATTTTAACATGATAAATACATTGCACTATAGCTAAAGTTTTCTGGAAAAGCTACTGTTTTATAAACCATTTTTCAGATCGTCAGTAAATTTTTTATTTAAATGTCTAAAAAAAGAAAAATGTTAAGCTATATAACAAAGACCAGTTTATAATTTCAAAGGGTCCAAAGGTTGATTCATGGGTAATTAAGACCAAGAGGTACAAGGGCAATTTCTGGCAAGAATAGACTTCTAATCATGCAAGTTGTAAGACATTGATTTTTTTTTTTTTAAAGCTAAAAAAACTGGCAGTGAGGCTGCAGTGTATATAGTGAAAGGAAGGTGGTCAGAGAACTCAAATTCTTATTGAAGAGAGATGCAGACTGAGCAAGATCCTCCAGGTCCTTCTGGCCATGGTTGTCAAAAAGTTAAAATTTAAGGATGTATTGGAAGGCTTTAAAGGAAAAAACATCATCATCAGAATTATTTTAAATATTTGAGGGAATGCTGAACTGACAGGAAACTCGAACATTAAAGAAGATAAAAGACAGGAAACATGTTGATTTCAAAATTATAGTGATCTGTTTCATGTGTCCCTGTACTAATAAGTGTTAATACTGAAAATGACTTAGTTAAGTAAATGTATATTAAATAATTTTCAAAAAAAAATTAGGTGACTATAAAAATGTAAGTTATTTTTGGTATTAATACTAATTTGTATTTTTCCAATTCCTTCCCTGGTGGCTCAGCTAGTAAAGAATCTGTCTGCAATGTGGGAGACCTGGGTTTGATCCCTGGGTTGGGAAAATCCCCTGGAGAAGGGAATGGCAACCCACTCCAGGATTCTTTTTATGAAAGTAGAAGTGAAAGTCTCCTAGTCGTGTCTGACTCTTTGTGACCCAATGGACTAGACAGTCCATGGAATTCTCCAGGCCAGAATACTGGACTCTTTGTGATCCCATGGACTATAAGATAGTCTGTTCAATTCTCCAGGCCAGAAAACTGGAGTGGGTAGCCTTTCCCTACTCCAGAGGATCTTCCCAACCCAGGGATTGAACCAGGTCTCCAACATTGCAGGAAGATTCTTTACCAGCTGAGCCACAGGGAATATATTCACCTGAAATTTGAAGACTAATTATTTCATATACATTTATTTACCTAACTTTATAATATTCACTTGAAGTAGATAGAAATTAATACCACCCATGAGAATATAAAGGGCTTCCCTGATGGCTCAGATAGTAAAGAATCTGCCCTCAATGTGGGAGACCTGGATCTCATCCCTGGGTTGGGAAAATCCCTTTAAGGAGAGCATGGCAATCCACTCCAGTATTCTTGCCTGGAGAAGCCCCAAGGACAGAGGTGTTGGGTGGGCTATAGTCTATGGGGTCACAAAGAGTCGTACATGACTGAGTGACATGAAAATGAAAGCACATGAAAATATAAAGGCAGTTTTTATTAAAATGAACTGAATTCTTGATGCTTAAACAGGAAGGCCTGGCGTGCTGTAATTCTTGGGGTTGCAAAGAGTCGGACACGATTGAGTGACTGAACTGAACTGAATCAAACAGATTTATGAGATATCTTGGAGATAACCTACAAAGTGAGTTCAGCCAGGTCAAAGGATTTGTCACAGGTTCACTAACATATATTGAGGAAAAAATGCAACTCCCTTTGGTGGTAAACATGCTTATAAATAGGCTTAAAGAACTCCAGATATATACTAGGTTGACTGAAATAGTCATATATTTTCATTTCTCTTATCCATCAATAATTTATTGAGTATATGGCTTTTCAAAACAATGAAAGGAAATATTGGAAATTTTAAAAATTTCCCTAAAAAGAAAACATTAGATATCTTATTAATGTGTTTTACTCATGTAGCTTAGGTACACTGTAAAGTAGTTTCATGTTATTCTACTTATCCAATACTGTACCTCACACATACACACTCACATGAACATACGTATGTACTCATATGCACCTACATTCACTATTCTGCATGAATTATTTCTTTTGTACATTGTAGTTGTTGTTCAAACACTAAGTTGTGTCCAACTGTGTGACCCCATGCACTGCAACAGTCCATGCCTCCATGTGCTTCGCTGTCTCCCAGAGTTGGCTCAAACTCATGTCCGTTGATTTGGTAATGCCATTCGACCATCTCGTGCTCTGTCTCTCCCTTCTCCTCCTGTCCTCAATCTTACCCAGCATTGGGGTCTTTTCGAATGACTTGGCTCTTCCCATCAGGTGGCCAAAGTATTGGAGCTTCAGTTTCAGCATCAGTCCTTCCAAAGAATATTCAGGGTTGATTTCCTTTAGGATTGACTGGTTTGATCTCCATGCTGTCCCAAGGGACTCTCAAGAATCTTCTCCAGCACAATTCAAATGCATCAATTCTTCAGTGGTCAGCATTTATATGGTCCTACTCTCATATCTGTACATGACTACTGGAAAGAAAACATAGCTTAAACTACACACACGTTTGTCAGCAAAGTGATATCTTTGCTTTTTAATGTGCTATCTAGGTTTGGCATAGCTTTCCTTCCAAGGAGCAAATGTCTTTTAATTCCGTGGTTGCAGTCATCATCAGCAGTAGTTTTGGAGCCCAGGAAAATAAAATCTCTCTCTGTTTCCATTTTTTCCCCATCTATTTGTCATGAAGTGATTGGACTGGATGCCAAGATCTTAGTGTTCTGAGTATTGAGTTTTAAGTCAGTTTTTTCACTTTCCTCTTTCACCTTCATCAAGAGGCTCTTTAATTCCTCTTTGCTTTCTGCCATTAGAGTGGTATCATCTGCATATCTGAGATGTTGCTATTTCTCCTGGCAATCTTGATTCCAACTTGTGATTCATTCAGCCCAGCATTTCACATGATGTACTCTGCATATAAGTTAAACAGGGTGACAGTATACAGCCTTGATGTACTCATTTCCCAGTTTTGTATGGGGAAACATAGAGATTAGATCAAAATACTATCCATAAGAAAGAAAAAAGAAAGGAAGGAATAGAGAAATAAAAATAACTCAATTTAAGAATATTACAATTTGATGTTGAAGAAATAAGGAAGTAAGGTAATTTCTGACATTGCTCATTAGATGTTGCTGCCTGATTTTCTAATATTACCAAATTATACCAACTTCACAAGGCTGCCTATATTCAGATCAGATCAGATCAGTCACTCAGTCATGTCCGACTCTTTGCGACCCCATGAATTGCAGCACGCCAGGCCTCCCTGTCCATCACCAACTCCCGGAGTTCACTGAGACTCACATCCATCGAGTCAGTGATGACATCCAGCCATCTCATCCTCTGCTGTCCCCTTCTCCTCCTGCCCCCAATCCCTCCCAGCATCAGAGTCTTTTCCAATGAGTCAACTCTTCGCCTATATTATGGAGAAGGAAAAAATGGTGACCTAATTTTGGCCAAAACAATGGAGATAAATCCAAGTTTATCAGTCTTTTCTTAATGGAAATTTATATACTTTACCTTTTTCACTCATAAAGTGTGAAACCATCTTCTGTCTTGGAGTACATTGATAAGGGTATAGTTTCATGGTGAGGGGAACACTCCTACCTTGTAACCAAGCTGCTGATCCAAGCCTGATTAATGTGGTATTCCATCATACCATCTACATGAAATTTTACAAGTTGTATATCATACTAGCTACATGAAGAATTGCACAGGTCTGTATATTTTGCATAATGTTAAGAGTAATTGGCAAAAGTTTCTGTGGCTCAACGTTTAATAGGGCATTTAGAACACTCCCCAATTTACTATTCCTATAACAAATATAACAGAGTGTATTTTCTAAGAAAATTTAACAATTAGCTCCTATTCCATATACTCTTTCTGCAATGTGGCCTTGTCATTTCTCCATCAAAAATTGGAGTATGTTTCTCTTTCTATTTCTTTCTCTCAAGGCAAGTGTAGGATGAATGTTCTACCATTAGAATATATCAGGAATGTTGCTGGTCTGCTAGTAAGCATTTGCCACTTCTTATCTTACGGGACACTCACTCTTGAGATCCTCTCACTCAGGAATGAACTACCATGCTGTGCAAAGAGGAACCGAAGCCCATGTGGCAAGTTCATATACAGGAATTCTGCGCTACAACTCCAGATTATTTCCCAGCCGACAACCAGACAGTTCTGCCACCCAAGTTAATGGGTCACCTCCTCTGAGTGGGCCTAAATAGGGGATCTCAAGTAAGAATCACTCACCTAAGTGTAGTCAAATCACTGTACCACAGAGATACTTTGTTATAAGCCACTAAAATTGGGCCATTTGTTATGCAAGAATGGATAAATGGAATATCAACAAACACTCTGGCTTGAAAATCTCTAAGTCCCTCATTAAGGAACTTAAAGAGGTCTCTGGAATTTTATCTGGGCTTTAGAAATGCATATTCTGTTCTAAATAATATTAGTTGTCAGGATACAAATTAACTATATCAAAATTATGAATAACTGGTCGCAAAATGCTTGTCCCAATAAGAACCTTCTAGGTACATGCTGATGAAGAAAAAGTGAAATGTCTTTATCTTTTGAAAATTTCTCCAGCATCTCTCCCTTGATTTTTTTTTCTTTTTTTTTTAAATTTTATTTTATTTTTAAACTTTACATAATTGTATTAGTTTTGCTAAATATCAAAATGAATCCGCCACAGGCATACATGTGTTCCCCATCCTGAACCCTCCTCCCTCCTCCCTCCCCACACCATCCCTCTCTACCCTCCAAGTATACAATTTTCAGGGTTTATACACACAGCCAAGATTTTCTATAAGCATCTCCGTCTTGATTTTGGGGGAAAATGTTCTCTCTTTTGATTGGTCTCAGTTCATCCTCCCAGTGATTGAATGTACTTTCTTGTCTTATACACAAGATCTTGCTGGTTCACAGTGATATAAAATTTTAGAATTTTAAAGTATGAATTATTGTTCAGTGTTTCTAATGGTAGCCTGTCATTTAATTAAAGTGTTCATGTCATCACTATCACCCTAAAAAAGTACAGAGAAGATTAGATAAGTGGTTTCCAAAAGTTGTTCTTTTAATGATTTTTCCCCTCTTCATTGCATTAGAACATTGAATTCTATATCCTATTTAGATTATTAGGTTAAGGAAGCTTCTAGAATTATAAGACATGCTGTACTAAATTCTTTTCTCATCTACATACCTCTGAAAATTCAGTGATCACTTTGAATTGCTCTAATAAGATAAATTTCTTCAGTAAATGTGTTCCATAAAGATACTTCCTTCAGTCACAAGAGGTAGTGGTCACTTATTACACAAGTTAATCAAGTTAATTGGTCATAGGAATGAATTATACTTCCCATTGTTACTTTGAATTTTAGTTCTTTTTATTTTTTAAATGGTAGAAAATTATTAAAATATTACAAACTGAGAATGTCTTTTATTGGGGCAAATTTAAGGTAGCTAGATGTTTCATTTTTTAAATATTCTTTAAGGTTTTATTTTTCTTTTTATTGATATACTTCAGATGCCAGGAGATTCATACACACTGTAACCTGGGCTGTGAATATAGTTATTATTGCCATTGGAGAAATACAACTATGGAATTATAAGACGCAAGAGACAGAGAAGGTTTTAAAAATCCAAGAGGGATGATAATTTTATTTTAGAACATTTATTATTATACAATATTAGAAGTTAAAGATAGACTTAAAAAAAAAAGCCAATAAAATGCTCTTAGTGTTCCATTATTTGTTAAAGCCATCTGGAATTTGAATACATTTTGTATCCTGTTATTTTCTGGAGAATAGTTATTTGATGGTATTTGTGCCCTTGCAGCATTTTAATACTTAGATACATCAGAAAAGTATTTCAATAAGCCACTGAAATTAAATGCAAAACACTATTGAAACTACATTTAACTTAAGTTTATCCATACGTGACGACAAATTAAGTAAACAAGAATACCATGTGGATTTTAACTTTAGCATGTTAACTTTGAGTGCCTTCTGTCTTTGCAAACTTATCACAGAAAAACAATAAAATATTTAGGTCACTGGATCTTTTAAAAGGCTCAGTTTCCTGAAATTGTAAATAAGCAAGTTATCTGTTATGAAATAGTTTTTAAAAAACTATTGTATGTTCAAAGTGTTAAATTTTTTTTAAATATAATGACATCTCATTGTTTCTTATCAAATTCTATTTTAGACTGAGGAGAAAAGAATGAAGTGTTCATTTTGTTCTTGTTGTTCAGGTGACTTCGACACCCTGGACTGCAACACACCAGGCCTCCTTGTCCCTCTATATCCCCTAGAGTTTACCCAAATTCATGTCCACTGAGTCAGGATGCTATCCAGCCATCACCTCCTCTGACTCCCTCTTCTCCTTTTGCCTTCAACCTTTCCCAGCATCAGAGTCTTTTCCAATGAGTTGTCTGTTCACATCAGGCCAAAATATTGGAGCTTCAGCTTCAGCATCAGACCTTCCAATGAATATTCTGGATTGATTTCCTTTAGGATTGACTGCTTTGATCTTGCAGTCCAAGAAACTCTCAAGTCTTCCCTAGCATCACAATTCAAACGCATCAGTTCTTCAGCACTCTTTATGATCAAACTCTCACATCTGTATCTGACTACTGGAAAGACCATAGCTTTGACCATATGGCACTTTGTTGGTAAAACGATGATGTCTTTGCTTTTTAATACACTTTCTAGTTTTGTCATAGCTTTCTGTCCAAGGATCAGGCATCTTTTAATATCATGGCTGCAGTCGCCATCTGTTGTAATTTTGGAGCCCAGGAAAATATAATATTTTACTACTTTTACTTTTCCCCTTCTATTTGCCATGAAGTAATGGGACCAGATGCCATGATCTTATTTTTTTGAATGTTGAGTTTTTAAGCCAGCTTTTTCACTCCCTTTCACCTTCATCAAGAAGCTCTTTAGTTCCTCTTTGGTTTCTGCCATTAGAGTAATGTCATCAGCATGTCTGAGGCTGTTGATATTTCTCCGGGCAATCTTGATTCCACTTTGTAACTCATTCAGCCCAGCATTTCTCATGATGTACTCTGCATATAAGTTAAACAAACAGTTACAATATATAGCCTCATTGTACTCCTTTCTCAATTTCGGACCAGTCAGCTGTTTCATGTAGGGTTCTAACTCTTGCTTCTTGACCCTCATACAGGTTTCTCAGGAGGTGGGTAATGTGGTCTGGTACTCACATCTCTTTAAGAGTTTTCCAGAGTTTGTTGTGTTCCACACAGTTAAAGGCTTTAGCCTAGTCAATGAAGCAGAAGTACATGTTTTGGGGAATTCCCTTGTTTTTTCTATGATCCAACGGATGTTGGCAATTTGATACCTGGTTTCACAACCTTTTCTAAATCCAGCTTGTACACCTGGAAATTCTCAATTAAAGTATTGCCGAAGCCTAGCTTGAAGGATTTTGAGCATAACTTTACCAGCATGTGAAATGTGTACAATTATCTGATAGTTTGAACATTCTTTGACGCTGCCCTTCTTTGGGATTGGAATGAAAACTGACCAAGTTTGCTGACATATTGAGTGCAGCACTTTAAAAATCTTCAGGTTAGTGTTAACACAAACTACATTTTGCTCCCCAAAGTAGATGGCCTATACAAGAGCAAAAGCAAGGGAGAGACCATATAAAAGGTTATTTTATTATCTTAGTAATGATAAACTGGGCTAAAGCAGTGAATATGCAGATTAAAATATAGGAAGGTTTTGTAAGATATTAAAAACATTGAATTGAACTGTTTGAACATAGAACTGACATAAAATTGAACACTGAATACTTTGCATTCTAATCAGATAAAGATACTTTTAGAATAATAAGTAATAAAATAAATGAAATAAATTCTTTCCTAAGTACTGTCAATATTTTTTATACTATCAAATAGCAGATAGGGAAAAAAGAGCAATGCTAAACTGCCAAATTAAAAATAAAGGATGTATGTAAGTTACAATATATGTTCAGTCAAGTCATAATGCTGTATAACTTAAACTTATACAGAGCTATATGTAAATTATATCTGATTAAAGTTGGGGGAAGTAAAACATGCTTCTGCCAGTTAACTACATCTGTTGAAGCCTTTAAAAAGAGTTGGAAAACTTGCTTTGTAAATATATAAAACAAAAAACTCTTTACATTTATAAATCCACTTTGAAAATAAATACAATCCTTTTCAAAGTCAACAGCCTCATATTGTATAAAGTAGAGGTATTGTATATTGTATAAAGTAGAGGATACATATTGTATACTCTGTTGAGTTTACATGTTGTATAAAGTAGAGTATATTCAGAAGAGATATACCTAAGTGTAACATAGACATTTAAAAAATAAGATATCTGATGAGTACAAATACTAAAAACAAACAAAAATATTTCATATGGAGAAAATTGAAATTCAAGGCAAATGCAATTCAGTGTGGCATAAATATCTTATTTCCATAATCATAACACTTAAAGGAAAATTAAAATAGCAGTTGATGTTTTTTATATAAAATAGCCTAGCATTAAATCTCTGTTGGAAATAGAAGCATATATTAGAAAAGATTTTTTATAAATCCTATAAGCATAAACTATATTGAAGATTAATCTTATAATTGAGGTCAATATTTATCTTATAAGATGAAACTTTAATGCTTTTTAATAAAATGTATTTATTAGCAATTCATAATGTTGAGGAAAGAATGGGGAGATTTTTATATAAAGGAGCCGGGGTTAGGCTTATTAGACTCTTCCATCCATTAAGCAAAGGTAAACTTTTGATTCAAAGGAAAACATTCTGTCAAAAGCCCAGTACAAGTAATACAACATACATAAAATGTTAGTACTAATATAAAGACCAAACTGTAAATAGATGACCAGTGCAAGTTTGATGCATGAAGCAGGGCACTAAAAGCTGGTGCTCTGAGACAACCCAGAGGGATGGGGTGGGGAGAGATGTGGGGGCGGTTTTAGGATGGGGGGACACATGTATACCTATGGCTGATTCATGTCGATGTATAGCAAAAATCACCACAATATTGTAAAGTAATTAACCTTCAATTAAAATAAATTAATTAGTTTTTAAAAGACGAAACTAATAGGCAGGTTTTTGCACCATACATTGTCTTTGAAGAAGAGATTTTCTGGAATTAAAATCTGTATGCCAGAAACTGAGAATTGTTGTTCCTCAAACATGTTGGGCAGCTTACATACCAGTGGGGTAGTACAGTGGATGAATCTAAGAACTACTTAGTTCTGTGTTACCAGTTTTGGCATGGAGCATAACAGACTGTGTAAGACGTTTAGAGAAAGAAGGATCATCCTCTCTTGCACTCAGAAGAACCACTGCAGGTTTCTGATCTTGGGCTGCTGGTAATGAATGGTGCTCAGTTCTTGGGTTTCTGTTGGTCTCCAAATGAGATCTGTCTTCCCTGACAGCTCAGTTGGTAAAGAATCTGCCTGCAATTCAGGAGACCCCGGTTCAGTTCCTGGGTCGGAAAGATCTGCTGGAGAAGGGGTAAGATACCCACTCCAGTATAGAGGGCTTCCCTTGTGACTCAGCTGGTTAAGAATTCATCTGCAATGTAGGAGACCTGGATTTGATCCCTGGGTTGGGAAGACCCCTTGGAGAAGGGAAAGACTACCCACTCCAGTATTTTGGCCTGGAGAATTCTGTGGACGGTATAGTCCGTGGGGTCACAAAGAGTCAGACACACTGAGTAACTTTCACAAGTGAGATTATCATTTGTGTTCAGGTTTCACTCGAACAACTTTATATGTGAAATGTGACACCTGGAAAAGGCTATTTAAACTTAATGAATCATAGATTCCTTGCCTATAAAATGGAAATAACAGTTTTTGCATAAGTTGTTATAAGGCTAATCTAAGGTATTCTTCCTTGTTTACTAAAACAGTGCCTGACATATCATCTCTCTATTGTCAATCATATTTTAAGTATAAATATTCACTACATTTCCATAATTCAACTAAATTGTGCATAATGTCAGATAAAACTGTAGAAACATTAATAAAAAGATTAGATAGAATGCTAAGTATTTCAAACATCCACATTTAAAACTCTACATAATAACTGAGTAAAAATGCAGTCAAAAAGATAAATGGAATATTATGTTTAAGTGAAAAAACAGTACTAATACTCAGAACTATGTCTAAAACTTTGTGGGAAGCAAGTACAGAATCATGTAATTTCATTGTTAGACAATAACTACTAGAAATATACTAATTAAAATTTCAATAAAAAGTGATAGAATAGAATGGCCAGATAAAGTATTGGATGCCCAGTTTGATTTGAATATCAGATTTTTTATAAGTATGTCCTAAATATTTATTGTCATTGTCTGAAACTAAAATTGAACTCAGTGCTCTATATTTTTGTTTGACATATCTGCCAACCTTAAAGGCTTTATTCAACATCAAGGAAAATAGTAAGAATATAAAAGTAAGCATGTGAATAAATATTCTAGAAATTAGAAATTATATAACTAAAAATTCAGTGTATGGGTGATTAGCATGATAAAATATTGAAAATGTCAGATGTCATTCTTTTAGTAGAAAAGACACATGTAAAATTGCAAAAGAAAGGAATAATACAAGGAAATGATGCAGATATTACTGTATACTGTATGCAAAAAGTTATGGCATATACTTCAAATAAATTATTAGGAAAAAATGCCCAGATCGTATTAAATTAGCTATGTGTGTGTGTGCTAAGTCACTTTAGTTGTATCTGACTCTTTGCGACCCTATGGACTGTAGCCCTCCAGGCTCCTCTGTCCGCATTCTCCAGGCAAGAATACTGGAGTGGGTTGCCATGACCTCCTCTCAGAGATCTTCCCAACCCAAGTATCGAACTTGCATCTCTTACGTCTTCTGCATTGACAGGGTGGTTCTTTATCACTAGTACCAACTGGGAAACCCAGATGAGCTATAGTGAGGTCAAAATCATGGCTAAACATGTACTTACATCTTATTCTTACCAGGGGGTAAGGGGACTAAAGGAGAGATAGGAATTATCCTGTATACACTACTATATATAAAATAGATAATTAATAAGGACCTACCCTGTAGTGCAAGAAACTCAGTACTCTGTAATGGTCTATATGGGAAAATAATCTTAACAATACTGAATACATGCATATGTATAATTCATGATGTCCTCTTTTGATGGACATTTAGGTTGCTTCCGTGTCCTGGCTATTGTAAATAGTGCTGCACTGAACATTGGAGTGCATGTATCTTTCAAATTATAGTTTTCTTTGGATATATGCCCAGGAGTGGGATTGCTGAATTGTATGGTAGGTCTATTTTTAGTTTTTTAAGGAACCTCCTTACTGTTCTCCATAGTGGCTGCACCTTTACATTCCCAATAGCAGTATAGGAGGGTCTCTTTTCTCCACATTTCAACATACATTTGTTTTTTGTAGATTTGTTGATGATAGCCATTCTGCCTGGTGTGCAGGGATACCTCATTGTAGTTTTTATGTGAATTTCTCTAATAATTAGTGATATTGAGCATATCTTTTCATGTACTCTTTAGCCATCTGTATCTCTTCTTTGGAGAAATGTATATTTAGATCTTCTTTCCATTTTTTGGTAGGGTTGTTTGTTTTTTGATATTGGTCTGTACGAGCTGTTTGTATATTTTGGAGATTAATCCCTTGTTGTTTAGTCACTAAATGGTAACTGACTCTTTGCAACCCCATGGATTCCCTGTCCTTCACTATGTCCCAGAGTTTGTTCAGACTCATGTCCATTAGAGTTGGTGATGCCATCCAACCATCTCATTCTCTGCCACACCCTTCTCCTCTTGCCCTTAATCTTTCCCTGCATCAAGGATTTTTCCAATGAGTCTATTGTTCACATCAGGTGACCAAAATGCTGGAGCTTCTGCTTGAGCATTAGTCCTTCCAGTGACGGTTCAGGGTTGATTTCCTTTTGGATTGACTAGTTTGATCTCCTTGCTATCCAAGGGACTCTCTCTTCTTCAGGCTGACAGTTTGAAAGCATCAATTATTTGCACTCAGCCTTCTTTGTTAGTTGCTTCGTTTGAAAATTTCATGACCTATTAAACATGTGTTGTACATCTGCCTTAACCATTAAAGAAAATAATGCATTTAAAAATCAGATTGGAGTAACTGGTTCAGGCATCCAAAATGGATCTGGGTGGCCATTGTGGATGTACTTTCAGACAAGTTTCTGTATTGCTGACAACTTGAATTTTCTGAACTGTATTAGATTCAAGGACAACACCAGTTCTCTCAAAACAATGTCTGCTAGCAGCTACAATGTACAGATTTGTGGTCTCAAGTTCTTCCCTTGTAACTATGCAGCCATTTCATACCCCAACAAATCCTCTTTTAACCAGCATCTTTCCTTCTTGCCAGCTCCAGTTGTAATAGTTTACAACTTATGTAATTCTTCAGTTTTTGTGTATATAAGCCATTTTGTAGTCTGATGGAACACTATTTTAGTGCTTCTTGAACCTATTTCTACTGGACTGTAGTGCTCGTTTTTGCTCAGATAAAACTCTTTTGTATTCCTACAGACTGATTATTGTCTCCATTGACATTGTGATACATAAGTTAATATTTTATAGAGTATTTAACAAACTGGGTTGTATAAAAAAATACTTTCTTAGGGAAAAATAGCATGAAACTTAGAAGTCAGCCCTCAGATTTCTTTGCAGTTGATTTTAAGTTCTTGCTCAATTTTTAAGAAAACAGAACATGAACTATTATATGATGCTTTATGGATTGGATTTTTAAAAGAAAACCTATAAGAAACATCCAACCAGTGGATCTATACTCATAAGAAAGATAACCAATAAAATGCACATCCAGATTATTTAGAGGATGGCAGCTGAGAAGGAAATGGCAACCCACTCCAGTGTTCTTGCCTGGAGAATCCCAGGGATGGCAGAGCCTGGTGGGCTGCTGTCTATGGGGTAGCACAGAGTCAGACACAACTGAAGTGACTTAGCAGCAGCAGCAACAGCAGCAGCTTGATTCTACCGTGAAATGTTAGCAGTGTTCATCTTTATTTATATTTTCTGTTTTTAATATTAATGACCATGAGTCAGTTTTCCCTCAATACAGACAACTGGGGATATGTGACCCCAAACTTATTTAAAGCTTAACAATAACCATTGTAATGTTAACAGAGAAAAAGTTTTGTAGAAATGGAATTTTATAAACTACAGAGCGTTTTCAAGGGAAAGAATGATTCAAAATTAAATATTTCTAGATTGAATAAAGTAATTAAAACACATTACAAATTTAAACAATTTTCCTCTGTTTTATTGAAATATAATTGACATACAGCAGTGTATAAATTTAAAGGTATACAGCATGATAACTTACATCATGAAATGACTGCCCCAGTAAATTTATTGAATATCTGTTATCTCATATAAACACAAAATTAAAAGGATAGAAAAAAAAAAAATTTCCTTACAATGAGAACTCTTAGGATTTACTCTCAACTTTCAATATAGCATAGAACAGTGTTAGTTATATTACTATTTATTCTATTATATATTACATCTCTACTATTAATACTTAGTTATTTTATAACTACAAGTTTGTATTTTTTCACTACTTTCATCCAATTGCCTATACCTCTATTGAAGAAAGTAGGGAAAACCACTAGACCATACAGGTATGACCTAAATCAAATCCCTTATGATTATACAGTGGAAGTGATAAATAGATTTAAGGGCCTAGATCTGATAGATAGAGTGCCTGATGAACTATGGAGTGAGGTTCGTGACATTGTACAGGAGACAGGGATCAAGACCATCCCCATGGAAAAGAAATGCAAAAAAGCAAAATGGCTGTCTGGGGAGGGCTTACAAATAGCTGTGAGAAGAAAAGAAGCGAAAAGCAGAGGAGAAAAGGAAAGATATAAACATCTGAATGCAGAGTTCCAAAGAATATCGAGAAGAGATAAGAAAGCCTTCTTCAGCGATAAATGCAAAGAACTAGAGGAAAACAACAGAATGCGAAAGACTAGGTTTCTCTTCAAGAAAATCAGAGATACCAAGGGAACATTTCATGCAAAGATGGGCTCAATAAAGGACAGAAATGGTATGGAACTAACAGAAGCAGAAGATATTCAGAAGAGATGGCAAGAATACACAGAACTATACAAAAAAGATCTTCACAACCCAGATAATCACGATGGTGTAATCACTGACCTAGAGCCAGACATCCTGGAACGTGAAGTCAAGTGGGCCCAAGAAGGCATCACTATGAACAAAGCTAGTGTAGGTGATGGAATTCCAGTTGAGCTATTTCAAGTCCTGAAAGATGATGCTGTGAAAGTGCTGCACTCAATATGCCAGAAAATTTGGAAAACTCAGCAGTGGCCACAGGACTGGAAAAGGTCAGTTTTCATTCCAATCCCAAAGAAAGGCAGTGCCAAAGAATGCTCAAACTACCGCACAATTGCACTTGTCTCACATGCTAGTAAAGTAATGCTCAAAATTCTCCAAGCCAGGCTTCAACAATATGTGAACCATGAACTTCCTGATGTTCAAGATGGTTTTAGAAAAGGCAGAGGAACCAGAGATCAAATTGCCAACATCCGCTGGGTCATGGAAAAAGCAAGAGAGTTCCAGAAAAAAACATCTATTTCTGCTTTATTGACTGTGCCAAAACCTTTGACTGTGTGGATCACAATAAACTGTGGAAAATTCTGAAAGAGATGGGAATACCAGACCACCTGATCTGCCTCTTGCAGGTCAGGAAGCAACAGTTAGAACTGGACATGGAACAACAGACTGGTTCCAAATAGGAAAAGGAGTATGTCAAGGCTGTATATTGTCACCCTGCTTCTTTAACGTATATGCAGAGGACATCATGAGAAACGCTGGACTGGAAGAAACACGAGCTGGAATCAAGATTGCTGGGAGAAATATCAATCACCTCAGATATGCAGATGACACCACCCTTATGGCAGAAAGTGAAGAGGAACTCAAAAGCCTCTTGATGAAAGTGAAAGTGGAGACTGAAAAAGTTGGCTTAAAGCTCAACATTCAGAAAATGAAGATCATGGCATCCGGTCCCATCACTTCATGGGAAATAGATGGGGAAACAGTGGAAACAGTGTCAGACTGTATTTTGGGGGGCTCCAAAATCACTGCAGATGGTGACTGCAGCCATGAAATTAAAAGACGCTTACTCCTTGGAAGGAAAGTTATGACCAACCTAGGTAGCATATTCAAAAGCAGAGACACAACTTTGCCAACAAAGGTTCGTCTAGTCAAGGCTATGGTTTTTCCTGTGGTGATGTATGGATGTGAGAGTTGGACTGTGAAGAAAGCTGAGCACCGAAGTATTGATGCTTTTGAACTGTGGTGTTGGAGAGGACTCTTGAGAGTCCCTTGGACTGCAAGGAGATCCGACCAGTCCATTCTGAAGGAGATCAGTCCTGGGATTTCTTTGGAAGGAATGATGCTAAAGCTGAAACTCCAGTACTTTGGCCGCCTCATGTGAAGAGTTGACTCATTGGAAAAGACTCTGATGCTGGGAGTGACTAGGGGCAAGAGGAGAAGGGGACGACGGAGGATGAGATGGCTGGATGGCATCACTGACTTGATGGACGTGAGTCTCAGTGAACTCCGGGAGTTGGTAATGGACAGGGAGGCCTGGCGTGCTGCAATTCATGGGGTCGCAAACAGTCGGACACGACTGAGCCACTGATCTGATCTGATCTGATCTAGTATCACATAATTTTAAAAACTGTCAAATGTCACATATATATCCACAATTTAAAAAGCAACAATGGTAACTGCAACAGCATTTCTATAATAATTCTTATATATTCTACAGTTTTTGTCCTTTAAATAAGATTTTCCAAAGAGAAGTATAGTTTAGTCTTTGCTCTGACATGGTTGACTGGAATCTGATTTTTATAATTTGATGTTTTGAATTGTTTCCTTTAGCTTCATATGTTATTAGTATAATGTAAAATTTTTTGATTACTGTCAAAGTTGAAAATTCTAATTTTTATGCATGCTGTCAGACTTCAGGAAATTTGAAGTTGTCTTAGATTTATATACCCTCAAATCTTTACCACTCGGCACTGAAAACCCATTCATGTCATTATGTGATACCTGACTCTGCTGTTTAGTGTCTCATTGCCTAGTGAGTCATCAGAGAACTTGCTAAGCATGTTCCTGAAAGCCATATCTACTCTGGTATGGCTAGCAGTATTTCATTATGGTAGGTAGAATTCCAAGATGAATTCTGAGAGTTTAGTCTCTTGGTATACACACCCTGTGTAATCCTTTCTGCTTGAGTTGAGCATAACTGTGAATATAATATCTAGTACTCTGCTTATTAAGTTTAGTTATATCAACTGTCCCTAAACATTTTGGCATGTGGAACTGGTTTTATGAGAGACAATTTTTCCATGCACTGGGAGTAGAGAGGGAGGGATGGTTTGGGGATGATTCAAGTGCAGTACAATTATTGTGCACTTTATTTCTATTATTATTGCATCATCTCTTCCTCAGATCATCAAGCATTAGATCCAGTTGTTGGGGACCCCTGAGTTATATGAAAAAAGTGAAAGGATTCTATAACTGTAAGTAAAAGATGCTTACTCCTTGGAAGAAAAGTTATGACCAACCTAGATAGCATATTCAAAAGCAGAGACATTACTTTGCCAACAAAAGTCCGTCTAGTCAAGGCTACGGTTTTTCCATTGGTCATGTATGGATGTGAGAGTTGGACTGTGAAGAAGGCTGAGCACCGAAGAATTGATGCTTTTATTTTTTTATTTATTTTTTTTTTGTCTGTAGTAAGTTTTATTTTTTTTTCTTCTAATTTTATTTTATTTTTAAACTTTACATAATTGTATTAGTTTTGCCAAATATCAAAATGAATCCGCCACAGGTATACATGTGCTCCCCATCCCAAACCCTCCTCCCTCCTCCCTCCCCACACCATCCCCCTGGGCCGTCCCAGTGCACCAGCCCCAAGCATCCAGCATCATGCATCGAACCTGGACTGGCAACTCGTTTCCTACATGATATTTTACATGTTTCATTGCCATTCTCCCAAATCTTCCCACCCTCTCCCTCTCCCACAGAGTCCATAAGACTGTTCTATGCATCAGTGTCTCTTTTGCTGTCTCGTACACAGGGTTATCGTTACCATCTTTCTAAATTCCATATATATGCGTTAGTATACTGTATTTATGTTTTTCCTTCTGGCTTACTTCACTCTGTATAATAGGCTCCAGTTTCATCCACCTCATTAGAACTGATTCAAATGTATTCTTTGTAATGGCTGAGTAATACTCCATTGTGTATATGTACCACTGCTTTCTTATCCATTCATCTGCTGATGGACATCTAGGTTGCTTCCATGTCTTGGCTATTATAAACAGTGCTGCGATGAACATTGGGGTACACGTGTCTCTTTCCCTTCTGGTTACCTCAGTGTGTATGCCCAGCAGTGGGGTTGCTGGATCATAAGGCAGTTCTATTTCCAATTTTTTAAGGAATCTCCACACTGTTCTCCATAGTGGCTGTACTAGTTTGCATTCCCACCAACAGTCTAAGAGGGTTCCCTTTTCTCCATACCCTCTCCAGCATTTATTATTTGTAGACTTTTGGATCGCAGCCATTCTGACTGGTGTGAAATGGTACCTCATAGTGGTTTTGATTTGCATTTCTCTGATAATGAGTGATGTTGAGCATCTTTTCATGTGTTTGTTAGCCATCTGTATGTCTTCTTTGGAGAAATGTCTATTTAGATCTTTGGCCCATTTTTTGATTGGGTCATTTATTTTTCTGGAGTTGAGCTGTAGGAGTTGCTTGTATATTTTTGAGATTAGTTGTTTGTCTGTTGCTTTATTTGCTATTATTTTCTCCCATTCTGAAGGCTGTCTTTTCACCTTGCTAATAGTTTCCTTTGATGTGCAGAAGCTTTTAAGGTTAATTAGTCCACGCACATATGGGCACCTTATCTTTGACAAAGGAGGCAAGAATATACAATGGATTAAAGACAATCTCTTTAACAAGTGGTGCTGGGAAATCTGGTCAACCACTTGTAAAAGAATGAAACTAGACCACTTTCTAACACCATACACAAAAATAAACTCAAAATGGATTAAAGATCTAAACGTAAGACCAGAAACTATAAAACTCCTAGAGGAGAACATAGGCAAAACACTCTCTGACATACATCACAGCAGGATCCTCTATGACCCACCTCCCAGAATATTGGAAATAAAAGCAAAAATAAACGAATTGATGCTTTTAAACTGTGGTGTTGGAGAAGACTCTTGAGAGTCCCTTGGATTGCAAGGAGATCCAACCAGTCCATTCTGAAGATCAGCCCTGGGATTTCTTTGGAAGGACTGATGCTAAAGCTGAAACTCCAGTACTTTGGCCACCTCATGCGAAGAGTTGACTGATTGGAAAAGACTCTGATGCTGGGAGGGATTGGGGGCAGGAGGAGAAGGGGACGACAGAGGATGAGATGGCTGGATGGCATCACTGACTTGATGGACGTGAGTCTGAGTGAACTCTGGGAGTTGGTGATGGACAGGGAGGCCTGGCGTGCTGTGATTCATGGGGTCACAAAGAGTTGGACACGACTGAGCGACTGAACTGAACTGAACTGAAGGTCCTAAATCAGTTGACTCTAAGTTGATCAGGAAGTTGATCATCTTGGTTGGGTCTGACCTAGTTAAGTAAGCCCTATTAAAGGGGCTGGGCTGTTAAGTAAGGAAATCATAGCATGGCAATCTAAGAAGGTCTATGGAGGGAGACATATGTATGTCAGACAAAAAGACAATGGAGGCCAGGGTCCTACAAATGCAAAGAGCTTAATTACCCAAAACCCATATTCTTAAAAAAGGACCCTAAGTTACAGAGAGGAAAAAAGTCAGGCTAACACCTGATTTATGCTTTGTAAAACCCCAGTGATAAAACCTTGCACAGCCATGTTCAGACTTTGACTTTCATGAATTTTAGATAAAACATCAATATTGTTTTTAGCCACTAAATCTACAGTTAGTTTTTATATAATGGAGAAAATTAATATTGTAATAATACACAGAAATTATACAGAACCTATACATAAATCTCCTAACCCTAAACTAAATGTATTTGCAAGTTAACTTCCCCTTAGCCTGATTGTGAAAATGTCCATGGCATTGTACTTGACTGATACACACACAAAAATGATGAAGAGGAAATACTAAGTGAAAGAGATAAGAATCACTACAGTTAAACTATTTTTACTTTGTAAAAATAATAAAACATGTAAGAAAATGTGAGGATGTTTCTAGGGTCCCTTCTTGAGTGTTGGGAGGGGTTCATACACATGAAATACAACAATCAGTTCAGTTCAGTTGCTCAGTTGTGTCCAAGTCTTTGCGACCCCATGAACTGCAGAACACCAGGCCTCCCTGTCCATTATCAACTCCTGGAGTCCACCCAAGCCCATGTCCATTGAATTGGTGATGCCATCCAATCATCTCATCCTCTGTCTTCCCCTTCTCCTCCTGCCATCAGTCTTTCCCAACATCAAGGTCTTTTCAAATGAGTCAGCTCTTCGCATCAGGTGGCCAAAGTACTTGGAATTTCAGCTTTAACATCAGTCCTTCCAATGAACACCCAGAAGTGATCTCCTTTAGGATGGACTGGTTGGATCTCCTTGCAGTCCAAGGGACTCTCAAGAGTCTTTTCCAACACCACAATTCAAAAGCATCAATTCTTCGCCCCTCAGCTTTCTTTATAGTCCGACTCTCACATCCATACATGACCACTGGAAAAACCATAGCCTTGACTAGACGGACCCTTTGTTGGCAAAGTAATGTCTCTGCTTTTGAATATGCTATCTAGGTTGGTCATAACTTTCCTTCCAAGGAGTAAATGTCTTTTAATTTAATGGCTGCAATCAACATCTGCAGTGATTTTGGATTAAACATAAGCTTCTCATGTGTTAAGTGATTTTGGATTAAATATAAGCTTCTCATGTGTTAAAGACTGGGATAAGTATTTTTGTACATAATCTCATTTAATTAAATCTGTGCATGAGTAATAAGGATCAGAAGGCAAGTTATTTCACTGTAGATCCTGTGATAGTAGTTATTATGCTGTACTTAATTGCAATTAGATCAATTGCTTTGCATTAATGACATACAAAAAAATGTTAAGAGAACAAACATACCATGTCAGTATCAGAAAACCTGTGTGAAGAGTTTTAGGTTGATTTTGACATTGAACTTTACTGGTTAAGATTAGATTATGTTTATTTTGATATCTTAAAACTCAATAAATGTACTCAAAGAAATGTACTAATTGAACAAAAACACCCTTTCTGTGGCAATATTGAACCTGTAGGGGAAAGAAATTCCAAAAACTGTTTCCTGTTCTAAAACAAAAGGCCATTGACCAATGTACATTGTGGATACTCTGCAGATGTACCTTTAAAAAAGCAGTGCAAAGCTTGTTGAAATACAAGTTCTCAGCTGAAGAGTAATAGGACTATTGGGTCAAATTTTCTGTATATTTTAAACTTTGGTGTCATCATTAGGACAACTTAAAAATATTTTCCTGAGAGTACAATGTGTATTGCAAACAAAATCTGGAGAAAAATGACAATTTGTTAATGGTAGGCTTGTATATTGAGTTTAAATGTGATTCTTCTTATAAACTTTAGTATATGAATTGAGACTGAGTTCAGAAAATTAATTTTAAAGAAAAATACAGAAAGAATTCCTCTATCTTCTGCCAGGTAGACTAACATTAAATTCACAGCATTTCATTTTCTTGTTGGGAACCAACCAACATCATGCTCTTCAAAAGATAGCTATCAATCAATCTTTTTCAATTTAGAACAAATTAATATTTGGGAAAAAAGACAAAGGAATTGAAACTATCCTTTTCTTTTGAGAAATAAAAACTGGATGGGATAGGGTAAACTACAATTTTTCTCTTTGAAACAATATTTCTCTTCTCACAATTCTTGAGAGAGAAAAATGGAAATAGAATACAATTGTTGGGAATTTTAAACAGGAAATATATAATCTTTAAAGCAACTAGAGTTTTCAGAAAATAAAACAAAAGCAATTATATAATGTGGTAAAAGTGATAGTATCTTCCCATCTGTTATTGAAAAACACATAATTTAAAAACAAAATAAATTTCTATGCTATTTTGAATGATTAAAGACAAAGGCATCAGAACAACATAACTTGCAAAAGATGAATTTCATAGTGGTAATTCTAACTATAAAATCAATGGATTGTTTTTCTTTTTTTTTTGATAATGTATGGCTATGCTCATTAATTTTAATGGAATAGATGTTAGATGATATTTTTAACTTGCCGTTAAAGCTGGGCAATGTTAATTTTTTGCACTAACTTTTTAAAATAAGTATTCTTTGAATGAATTATTTATGTTCAGTACTGAATGATAATTTGAAAGACCTCCTGTTACTGGACCTACATTTCTTCATTGTGTAATTGTTAGTATTCTAATGGCTGCCTCTTTTAAAGGAAGCAATGCTCTCCAGTTTCCCATAGTGTCACAAGCCTCTCTAACCACTTACATGCTTAGCCTCCTGAGGCATTTGAGTTTAATTATTATTTTGTATACATGCAGGCATGTAAATAAATTTGGGTTCATGATAAAAATAGATACATCCTTGTTGCAATTTGCATTGCTAAAATTTTGATACTGTGAATGATTAACATTCCCAGACACTTTCTATAAAACAATTGTATTAACTCATAAAAAATGCTTTGGCATACCTCTTAGATGCTTATACATATCTTAAACTGAAAATCATGCAACTCATTAAGTATTTATTAGTCTCATTTGTGCAAGGCTGAAACCTTTGATATAAGCCCCAGACCTCTAGCAACCTACTCCTATTCCTTGTATGACAGGTATATATAAAAGACTATGAAATAAAGGAGAATTTGAAAACAAGTACAACACATAATTATCAAACAGTAATGTATTTGAAAATTATAATTTTGCTTCAGAGTAATTAGAGAAGGCTTTGTTTAAAAGGTGACACTAAATCTTTGTCTTGAATGATGAGCAGGATTTTATCTTTTGGAGACATGGATAGCTAAGATAAAGACCGAGCAAAGGAAAAGAATGTGTAGAGCTACCAAAGACTGGCAAATATTATTATTTTTTGTCTTTTAAGTAAAACAATAATATGTATTAGAAGGTAAAGTAAATGGAGCAAGAATGCAGAGAAATGACACTTACTTTTCTTTTTTTTTTTTTAGCTTGATATGCAGAATTACATTTTATTCTATATATCTATTTCTTGATATTTTGCAATAACATAAATTTTTTTTCTTTTTTTTTCTTTAATAGAAAATTATTTAATTAGTATACATGTGTTCCTCATCCTGAACCCTCCCCCCTCCTCCCTCCCCACACCATCCCTCTGGGTCGTCCCAGTGCACCAGCCCCAAGCATCCAGCATCGTGCATTGAACCTGGACTGGCATCTCGTTTCATACATGACGTTTCACATGTTTCAATGCCATTCTCCCAAATCTTCCCACCCTCTCCCTCTCCCACAGAGTCCATAAGACTGTTCTATACATCAGTGTCTCTTTTGCTGTCTCGTATACAGGGTTATCGTTACCATCTTTCTAAATTCCATATATATGCGTTAGTATACTGTATTGGTGTTTTTCCTTCTGGCTTACTTCACTCTGTATAATAGGCTCCAGTTTCATCCACCTCATTAGAACTGATTCAAATGTATTCTTTGTAATGGCTGAGTAATACTCCATTGTGTATATGTACCACTGCTTTCTTATCCATTCATCTGCTGATGGACATCTAGGTTGCTTCCATGTTCTGGCTATTATAAACAGTGCTGCGAAGAACATTGGGGTACACGTGTCTCTTTCCCTTCTGGTTTCCTCAGTGTGTATGCCCAGCAGTGGGATTGCTGGATCATAAGGTAGTTCTATTTCCAGTTTTTTAAGGAATCTCCACACTGTTCTCCATAGTGGCTGTACTAGTTTGCATTCCCACCAACAGTCTAAGAGGGTTCCCTTTTCTCCATACCCTCTCCAGCATTTATTATTTGTAGACTTTTGGATCGCAGCCATTCTGACTGGTGTGAAATGGTACCTCATAGTGGTTTTGATTTGCATTTCTCTGATAATGAGTGATGTTGAGCATCTTTTCATGTGTTTGTTAGCCATCTGTATGTCTTCTTTGGAGAAATGTCTATTTAGATCTTTGGCCCATTTTTTGATTGGGTCATTTATTTTTCTGGAGTTGAGCTGTAGGAGTTGCTTGTATATTTTTGAGATTAGTTGTTTGTCGGTTGCTTCATTTGCTATTATTTTCTCCCATTCTGAAGGCTGTCTTTTCACCTTGCTAATAGTTTCCTTTGATGTGCAGAAGCTTTTAAGTTTAATTAGGTCCCATTTGTTTATTTTTACTTTTATTTCCAATATTCTGGGAGGTGGATCATAGAGGATCCTGCTGTGATGTATGTCAGAGAGTGTTTTGCCTATGTTCTCCTCTAGGAGTTTTATAGTTTCTGGTCTTACGTTGAGATCTTTAATCCATTTTGAGTTTATTTTTGTATATGGTGTTAGAAAGTGTTCTAGTTTCATTCTTTTACAAGTGGTTGACCAGATTTCCCAGCACCACTTGTTAAAGAGATTGTCTTTAAACCATTGTATATTCTTGCCTCCTTTGTCAAAGATAAGGTGTCCATATGTGCCTGGATTTATCTCTGGGCTTTCTATTTTGTTCCATTGATCTATATTTCTGTCTTTGTGCCAGTACCATACTGTCTTGATAACTGTGGCTTTGTAGTAGAGCCTGAAGTCAGGTAGGTTGATTCCTCCAGTTCCATTTTTCTTTCTCAAGATCGCTTTGGCTATTCGAGGTTTTTTGTATTTCCATACAAATTGTGAAATTATTTGTTCTAGCTCTGTGAAGAATACCATTGGTAGCTTGATAGGGATTGTATTGAATCTATAAATTGCTTTGGGTAGTATACTCATTTTCACTATATTGATTCTTCCAATCCATGAACATGGTATATTTCTCCATCTATTAGTGTCCTCTTTGATTTCTTTCACCAGTGTTTTATAGTTTTCTATATATAGGTCTTTAGTTTCTTTAGGTAGATATATTCCTAAGTATTTTATTCTTTTCGTTGCAATGGTGAATGGAATTGTTTCCTTAATTTCTCTTTCTGTTTTCTCATTATTAGTGTATAGGAATGCAAGGGATTTCTGTGTGTTGATTTTATATCCTGCAACTTTACTATAATCATTGATTTATTCTAGTAATTTTCTGATGGAGTCTTTAGGGTTTTCTATGTAGAGGATCATGTCATCTGCAAATAGTGAGAGTTTTACTTCTTCTTTTCCAATTTGGATTCCTTTTATTTCTTTTTCTGCTCTGATTGCTGTGGCCAAAACTTCCAAAACGATGTTGAATAGTAATGGTGAAAGTGGGCACCCTTGTCTTGTTCCTGACTTTAGAGGAAATGCTTTCAATTTTTCTCCATTGAGGATAATGTTTGCTGTGGGTTTGCCATATATAGCTTTTATTATGTTGAGGTATGTTCCTTCTATTCCTGCTTTCTGGAGAGTTTTTATCACAAATGGGTGTTGAATTTTGTCAAAGGCTTTCTCTGCATCTATTGAGATAATCATATGGTTTTTGTTTTTCAATTTGTTAATGTGGTGTATTACATTGATTGATTTGCGGATATTATAGAATCCTTGCATCCCTGGGATAAAGCCCACTTGGTCATGGTGTATGATCTTTTTAATGTGTTGTTGGATTCTGATTGCTAGAATTTTGTTTAGGATTTTTGCATCTATGTTCATCAGTGATATTGGCCTGTAGTTTTCTTTTTTTGTGGGTTCTTTGTCAGGTTTTGGTATTAGGGTGATGGTGGCCTCATAGAATGAGTTTGGAAGTTTACCTTCCTCTGCAATTTTCTGGAAGAGTTTGAGCAGGATAGGTGTTAGCTCTTCTCTAAATTTTTGGTAGAATTCAGCTGTGAAGCCGTCTGGACCTGGGCTTTTGTTTGCTGGAAGATTTTTGATTACAGTTTCAATTTCCGTGCTTGTGATGGGTCTGTTAAGGTTTTCTATTTCTTCCTGGTCGAGTTTTGGAAAGTTGTACTTTTCTAAGAATTTGTCCATTTCTTCCTCGTTGTCCATTTTATTGGCATATAATTGTTGATAATAGTCTCTTATGATCCTTTGTATTTCTGTGTTGTCTGTTGTGATCTCTCCATTTTCGTTTCTAATTTTATTGATTTGATTTTTCTCCCTTTGTTTCTTGATGAGTCTGGCTAATGGTTTGTCAATTTTATTTATCCTTTCAAAGAACCAGCTTTTGGCTTTGTTGATTTTTGCTATGGTCTCTTTTGTTTCTTTTGCATTTATTTCTGCTTTAATTTTTAAGATTTCTTTCCTTCTACTAACCCTGGGGTTCTTCATTTCTTCCTTTTCTAGTTGCTTTAGGTGTAGAGTTAGGTTATTTATTTGACTTTTTTCTTGTTTCTTGAGGTGTGCCTGTATTGCTATGAACTTTCCCCTTAGGACTGCTTTTACCGTGTCCCACAGGTTTTGGGTTGTTGTGTTTTCATTTTCATTCATTTCTATGCAAATTTTGATTTCTTTTTTGATTTCTTCTGTGATTTGTTGGTTATTCAGCAGCGTGTTGTTCAGCCTCCATATGTTGGAATTTTTAATAGTTTTTCTCCTGTAATTGAGATCTAATCTTACTGCATTGTGGTCAGAAAAGATGCTTGGAATGATTTCTATTTTTTTGAATTTACCAAGGCTAGCTTTATGGCCCAGGATGTGATCTATCCTGGAGAAGGTTCCATGTGCGCTTGAGAAAAAGGTGAAATTCATTGTTTTGGGATGAAATGTCCTATAGATATCAATTAGGTCTAACTGGTCTATTGTATCATTTAAAGTTTGTGTTTCCTTGTTAATTTTCTGTTTAGTTGATCTATCCATAGGTGTGAGTGGGGTATTAAAGTCTCCCACTATTATTGTGTTATTGTTAATTTCTCCTTTCATACTTGTTAGCATTTGTCTTACATACTGCGGTGCTCCCGTGTTGGGTGCATATATATTTATAATTGTTATATCTTCTTGGATTGATCCTTTGATCATTATGTAGTGACCTTCTTTGTCTCTTTTCACAGCTTTTGTTTTAAAGTCTATTTTATCTGATATGAGTATTGCTACTCCTGCTTTCTTTTGGTCCCTATTTGCATGGAAAATCTTTTTCCAGCCCTTCACTTTCAGTCTGTATGTGTCCCCTGTTTTGAGGTGGGTCTCCTGTAGACAACATATGTAGGGGTCTTGTTTTTGTATCCATTCAGCCAGTCTTTGTCTTTTGGTTGGGGCATTCAACCCATTTACGTTTAAGGTAATTACTGACAAGTATGATCCCATTGCCATTTACTTTATTGCTTGGGGTTCAAATTTATACACCATTTTTATGTTTCCTGTCTAGAGAATATCCTTTAGTATTTGTTGGAGAGCTGGTTTGGTGGTGCAGAATTCTCTCAGCTTTTGCTTGTCTGAGAAGCTTTTGATTTCTCCTTCATACTTGAATGAAATCCTTGCTGGGTACAATAATCTGGGCTGTAGGTTATTTTCTTTCATCATTTTAAGTATGTCTTGCCATTCCCTCCTGGCTTGAAGAGTTTCTATTGAAAGATCAGCTGTTATCCTTATGAGAATTCCCTTGTGTGTTATTTGTTGTTTTTCCCTTGCTGCTTTTAATATTTGTTCTTTGTGTTTGATCTTTGTTAATTTGATTAATATGTGTCTTGGGGTGTTTCGCCTTGGGTTTATCCTGTTTGGGATTCTCTGGGTTTCTTGGACTTGGGTGATTATTTCCTCCCCCAGTTTAGGGAAGTTTTCAACTATTATCTCCTCAAGTATTTTCTCATGGTCTTTCTTTTTGTCTTCTTCTTCTGGAACCCCTATGATTCGAATGTTGTAGCGTTTAATATTGTCCTGGAGGTCTCTGATATTGTCCTCATTTCTTTTAATTCGTTTTTCTTTTATTTTCTCTGATTCATTTATTTCTACCATTCTATCTTCTAATTCACTAATCCTATCTTCTGCCTCTGTTATTCTACTATTTGTTGCCTCCAGAGTGTTTTTAATTTCATTTATTGCATTATTCATTATATATTGACTCTTTTTTATTTCTTCTAGGTCCTTGTTAAACCTTTCTTGTATCTTCTCAATCCTTGTCTCCAAGCTATTTATCTGTGATTCCATTTTAATTTCAAGATTTTGGATCAATTTCACTATCATTATTCGGAATTCTTTTTCAGGTAGATTCCCTATCTCTTCCTCTTTTGTTTGGTTTGGTGGGCATTTATCCTGTTCCTTTATCTGCTGGCTATTCCTCTGTCTCTTCATCTTGTTTAAATTGCTGAGTTTGGGGTGTCCTTTCTGTATTCTGGCAGTTTGTGGAGTTCTCTTTATTGTGGCTTTTCCTCGCTGTGTGTGGGTTTGTACAGGTGGCTTGTCAAGGTTTCCTGGTTAGGGAAGCTTGTGTCGGTGTTCTGATGGGTGGAGCTGTATTTCTTCTCTTTGTTCAGTCGCGCTCCTTTTGAAGAGTTGGATTGCTTTTCTGGGTGCCTGATGTCCTCTGCCGGCATTCAGAAGTTGTTTTGTGGAATTTAATCGACGTTTAAATGCTCTTTTGATGAATTTGTGGGGGAGAAAGTGTTCTCCCCGTCCTACTCCTCCACCATCTTGGCTCCTCTGACACTTACTTTTCATGGTATATCAGTTCAGTTCAGTCACTCAGTCCTGTCCAACTCTTTGCTACCCCATAGACTGCAGCATGCCAGGCTTCCCTGCCCATCACCAGCTCCCAGAGCTTACTCAAACTCATGTCCATCGAGTCAGTGATGCCATCCAACCACTTCATTCTCTGTCGGACTCTTCTCCTCCTGCCTTCAGTCTTTCCCAGCATCAGGGTCTTTTCTGGTGAGTGAGTTCTTCGTATCAGGTGGCATTGGAGTTTTAGCTTCAGCATCAGTCCTTCCAATGAATATTCAGGACTGATTTCCTTTAGCATGGACTGGTTGGATCTCTTTGCAGTCCAAGGAACTGTCAAGAGTCTTTTCCAACACCACAGTTCAAAAGCATCAATTCTTCACCCCTCAGCTTTCTTTATAGTTCAAGTCTCACATCCATGCATGACTACTGGAAAAATCATAGCTTTGACTAGATTGACATTTGTTGGCAAAGTAATGTCTCTGCTTTTTAATATGCTGTCTAGGTTGATCATAGCTCTCCTTCTGAGGAGCAAGCATGTTTTATAGATTAAGTGATGGTGCAGTAACAAAAGCCCATTCTCTTAATCTCAGTACGTAAAAGAAAAATGGTTTATTTCCTGCCTACATGCATATCTAGGGTTACTATAGGCTTTGTTTCACATCATAGTAATGCTGGAAAGCTACCTACTATATGTTGTTACTGTTGTTCAGTCACTAAATTAAATCTAACTCTTTGTGACCCCAAGGACCGCAGCGCACCAGACTCCTCTGTTGTCCACAGTCACCTGGAGTTTGCTCAGATCCATGTGCATTGAATCGGTGATGCTATCTAACCATTTCCTCCTCTGCGACTATCTTCTTTTGCCTTCAATTTTCCCCAGCATCAGGGTCATTTCCAGTGTGTTGACTCTTTGAATCAGGTGGCCAAAGTACTAGAGCTTCAACACATCAGTCCTTCCAGTGAATATTCAGGGTTGATTTCCTTTAGCATTGACTGGTTTGATCTCTTTGTGGTCCAGGGAACTCTCAAGAGTCTTCTCCAGCACCACAATTCAAAAACATCAATTCTTCAGCGCTCAGCCTTCCTTATGGTCCAGCTCTCACATCCATCCATAACTACTGGATGCATCATGGCCTTAACTATACGAACTTTGGTGGCAAAGTGATGTCTGCTTTTTTATACACTGTCTAGGTTTGTCATGGCTTTCTGTCCAAGGAGCAAGTGTCTTTTAATTTCTTGGCTGCAGTAGCCATCAGCAGTGATTTTGGAGCCCATGAAAATAAAGTCTGTCACTGCTTCCACTTTTTTTCCCATTTATTTGCTATGAAGTGATGGGACTGGCTGCTATGATCTTAGTACTTAAATGTTGAATTTTAAGCCAGCTTTTTCACCCTCTTCTTTCACCTATACTTTAGGGCTCTTTAGCTCTTCTTCACTTTGTGCCCTAGAGTGGTGTCATCTGCGTATCTGAGGTTGTTACTATTTCTCCTGGCAATCTTGATTCCAGCTTGTGATTCATCCAGCCTGGCTCACTTGATGTTGTCTGCTTATAAATTAAATAAGCAGGGTGACGATATACAGCCTTGTATTCATTTCCCAATTCTGAACCAGTCAGTTGTTTCATGTCTGGTTCTAATTGTTGCTTCTTGATCTGTATACAGGTTTCTCAGGAGACATGTTAAGTAGTCTGGTACTCCAATCTCTAAGAATTTTCACAGTTTGTTGTGGAAGACATATTCAAAGGCTTTAGTGTTGGCAGTGAGGCAGAAGTAGTCATTTTTCTGGAACTCCCTTGCTTTCTCCATGACCTAATGAATGTTGGCAATTTGATCTCTGGTTCCTTGCCTTTTCTAAAGTCAACTTGTACATGTGGAAGTTCTTGGTTCACATATTGTTGAGGCCTAGCTTGAAGGATTTCGAGCATTACTTTACTAATGTAAAATGAGTGCAGTTGTATAGTAGGAAGTTTGAACAATCTTTGGCATTGCCCTTCTTTGGGATTGGAATGAAAATTGACCTTTTCCAGTCCTGTGGCCACTGCTGAGTTTTCTAAATTTGCTAGCCTATTGAGTGCTGCTGGCACTTTAACAGAATCATCTTTCAGAATTTGAAATAGTTCAGCTGGAATTCTGTCATCTCCATTAGATTTGTTTTATTAATGCCTCCTAAGGCCCTCTTGCCTTCACACTCCAGGATGTCTGGCTCTAGGTGAGTGAAAACACCATCATGATTCTCCAGGTCATTAAGACCTTTTTTTGTACAGTTCTTCTGTGTATTCTTGCCACCTCTTCTTAATCTCTTCTGCTTTTGTTAGTTCCTTACTATTTCTGCTGTTTATTGTGCTCATTCTTGAATGAAATGTTCCCTTGATATCTCATTTTCTTGAGGAGATCTCTAGTATTTGCCAGTCTATTGTTTTCCTCTATTTCTTTGCATTGTTCTTTCAAGAATGCTTTTTCATATCTTCTTGCTGTTCACTAGAACTCTGCATTCAGTTGGGTAAATGTTTCTCTTTCTCTCTTGCCTTTCACTTCTCTTCTTTCCTTGGATACTTGTAAAGCCTCCTCAGAGAATCATTTTGCCTTCTTGCATTTCTTTTTCTTGGGGATATTTTGGCCACTGCCTCTTTTACAATGTTATGAACCTCCATCCATAGTTCTTTAGGCACTCTGTCTATGAGATCTAATCCATTGATCTATTTTCACCTCCACTGTATAATCATAAGGGATTTGATTTAGGTCATACCTGAATGGCTTAGTGGTTTTCAATACTTTCTTCAATTTAAGCTTGAATTTTTCAATAAGGAGCTCATGATCTGAGCTACAGTTAGTTCCAGGTCTTGTTTTTACTGGCTGTATGGAGCCTGTCATCTTTGACTGCAAAGAACATAGTGATTCTGACTTCAGTTTTGACCATCTAGCGATGTTTGTATAGAGTTGTCTCTTGTCTTGTTGGAAAAGCATGTTTGCTATGACCAGCATGTTCTCTTAACAAAACTGTCGTACTTGGCCCTATTTCATTTTGTACTCCAAGGACATACTTGCTTGTTACTCCAGGTATCACTTGGCTTCCTACTTTTGCATTCCAGCCTCCTATAAAGAAGTGGGCATCTTTTTTAGTGTTCCAAAAGGTGTTGTAGGTCTTCACAAAACTGGTCCGCTTCATCTTTTTTGATATCAGTGGTTTGTACATAGACTTAAATTGCTGTGATGTTGAATGGTTTGCCTTGGAAACAAATGGAGATCATGCTGTTGTTTTTGAGACTGCACCCAAGTACTGAATTTCAGACTCTTTTGTTGACTGTGAGGGCTATTTCATTTATTCTAAGGGATTCTTGCCCAGAGTAGTAGATGTAATGGTCATCTGAATTAAATTCGCTCATTCTCATCCATTTTAGTTCAGTGATTCCCAAGATTTTGATGGTCACTCTTGCCATTTCCTACTTGACTGCATCCAATTTACCTTTATTTATGGGCCTAACATTCCAGGTTCTTTTGCAGTACCGTTCTTTACTGTATCAGACTTTACTATCACCATCAGATACAACGACAGCTGAGCATCATTTCTGCTTTGGTCCAACCACTTAATTCTTCTGGGAACTATTAATAACTGTCCTCCACTTTGCCCCAGTAGCATATAGGATACCTTCTGACCCGAGGGACTCATCTTCCAGTGTCATGCCTTTTTGCCTATTCATACTGCTCATACTGGGGTGAGTTGCCATTTCCTCCTCCAAAGGACCAATTTTTATCAGAACTCTTCACTGTGACCCACCCATCATGGGTGGCCCTGCATGGCCTGGCTCATAGCTTCATTGAGTTATGCAACCATCACTGCCACAACAAGGCTGTGACCTATGAAGGAGCTACTGTAGGTAGAATCTGTCATTTATATTTTTGCTGCTCACTGAGGAAGGAGGAAGCATCATACTGAATCACTTATTGGAAGATCCCATCTGGAATAAATATCACTTCCATTCATAAATTATTAACCACTGAAGGCTATCTGACCATGCCTAATTCTTGAGAGACAATTACCCATACATATCTTACATTTCTGAGTGATATGAGCTAAGACATTTACAGTCAACCCAAGACAGACAGGTCATGATGGAGAGTTCTGACAAAATTTGGTCCACTAGAGAAGGGAATGGCAAAAAACTTCAGTATTCTTGCTTTGAGAACCCCATGAACATATGAAAAAGCAAAAAGATAGGACACTGAAAGATGACTCCCTAGGTCAGTAGGTGCCCAATATGCTACTGAAGATCAATGGAGAAATAACACCAGAAAGAATGAAGAGACAGAACCAAAGAAAAAACAACACCCCATTGTGGATGAGAATGGTGATAGAATCAAGGTCTGATGATGCAAAGAGCAATATTGCATAGGAACTTGGAATGTCAGGTCCATGAATCAAGGCAAATTGGAAGTGGTCAAACAGGAGATGGAAAGTGTGAACATCAATATTTTAGGAATCAGTAAACTAAAATGAACTGGAATGGGTGAATTTAACTAAGATGACCATTATGTCTACTACTGTGGGCAAGAATCCCTTAGAAGAAATGGAGTAGCCATCATAGTCAACAAAAGAGTCCAAAAAGCATTACTTGGATGCAGTCTCAAAAACAACAACAAAAAAATGATCTCTGTTCGTTTTCAAGGCAAACCATTCAATATCATGGTAACCCAAGTCTATGCCCTAACAAGTAATGCTGAAGAAGCTGAAGTTGAATGGTTCTATGAAGGCCTACAAGACATTCTAGAACTAACACCCAAAGAAAGTGTCCTCTTCATTATAGGGGACTGGAATGCAAAAGTAGAAATTCAAGAAACACCTGGAGTAACAGGCAAATTTGGCCTTGGAGTACAAAATGAAGCAGGGCAAAGGCTAATAGAGTTTTTTCAACAGAATGCACTGGTCATAGCAAACAATCTCTTCCAACAACACAAGAGAAGACTGTACACATGGACATCACAGAATTGTCAACACCAAAATCATATGGGTTATAAACTTTGCAGCCAAAGATGGAGAAGCTCTATACAGTCAGCAAAAACAAGACCGGGAACTGGCTGTGGCTCAGACCATGAACTCTTTATTGTCAACTTTAGACTTAAAGTGAAGAAAGTAGGGAAAACCACTGGACCATTAAGGTATGACCTAAATCAAATCCCTTACAATTATATAGTGGAAGTGAGAAATAGATTTAAGGGACTATATCTGAAAAATAGACTGCCTGATGAACCATGGATGGAGGTTCATCACATTGTACAGGAGATCAGGATCAAGACCATCCCCAAGAAAAAGAAATGCAAACAAGCAAAATGGCTGTCTGGGGAGGCCTTACAAGTAGCTATGAAAAGAAGAGAAGCAAAAAGCAAAGGAGAAAAGGTAAGATATACCCATTTGAATGAAGAGTTCCAAAGAATATCAAGGAGATAGGAAAGCCTTCCTCAGTGATCACTGTCAAGAAATAGAAGAAAACAATAGAATGGGAAAGACTAGAGATCTCTTCAAGAAAATTATATACCAAGGGAACGTTTCTAGCAATGATGGGCTTAATAAGGGATAGAAATAGTTTGGACCTAAGACAAGCAGAAGATATTAAGAAGAGGTGGCAACAATACACAGAAGAACTATACAAAAAAGATCTTAATGACCCAGATAATCATGATGGTATGAACACGCACCTAGAGCCAGACATCCTACAATGTGAAATCAAGTAGGCCTTAGGAAGCATCACTATGAATAAAGCTAGTGGAGGTGATGGAATTCCAGTTGAGCTACTTCAAATCCTGAAAGATGATGCCAGCAAATCTGGAAAACTCAGCAGTGGCCAAAGGACTGGAAAAGTCAGTTTTTATTCCAACCCCAAAGAAAGGCAATGTCAAAGAATGTTCAAACCACTGCATAATTGCACTCATCTCACACCCTAGTAAAGTAATGCTCAAAATTCTCCAAGCCAGGCTTCAACAATATGTGAACCATGAACCTCAGATGTTCAAGCTGGTTTTAGAAAAGGCAGAGGAACCAGTGATCAAATTGCCAACATCCGCTGGATCATGGAAAAAGCAAGAGAGCTCCAGAAAAACATCTATTTCTGCTTTATTGACTATGCCAAAGCCTTTGACTGTGCAGATCACAATAAACTGTGGAAAATTCTGAAAGAGATGGGAATACTAGACCACCTGACCTGTCTCTTGAGAAATCTGTATGCAGGTCAAAAAGCAACAGTTAGAACTGGACATGAAACAACAGACTGGTTCCCAACAGGAAAAGGAGTATGTCAAGGCTATATCTTGTCACCCTGTTCATTTAACTTATATGCAGAGTACATCATGAGAAACGCTGGGCTGGAAGAAGCACAAGCTGGGATCAAGATTGCTCGGAGAAATATAAATAACCTCAGATATCCAGATTGTACCACATTTCTGGCAGAAGTGGAGAACTAAAAAGACTCTTTTTTTTTTTTTTTTCTTTTTTTTTTAATTTTATTTTTAAACTTTACATAATTGTATTAGTTTTGCCAAATATCAAAATGAATCCGCCACAGGTATACATGTGTTCCCCATCCTGAACTCTTAATGAAAGTGAAAGAGGAGAGTGAAAAAGTTGGTTTAAAACTCAACATTCAGAAAACTAAGATCATGGCATCTGGTCTGATCACTTCATGGCAAATAGATGGGAAAACAATGAGGAGGGAGGAGGGTTCAGGATGGGGAACACATGTATACCTGTGGCGGATTCATTTTGATATTTGGCAAAGCTAATACAATTATGTAAAGTTTAAAAATAAAATAAAATTTAAAAAATTAAAAAAAAAAAAAAAAAACAATGGAGACAGTGACAGACTTTATTTTTGGGGGCTCCAAAATCACTACAGATGGTGACTGCAGCCATGAAATTAAAAGACACTTACTCCTTGGAAGGAAAGTTATGACCAACCTAGACAGCATATTCAGAAGCGGAGACATTACTTTGCCAACAAAGGTCCGTCTAGTAAAGGGTATGATTTTTCCAGTATCATGAAGAGGGGAGCTGGACTATAAAGAAAACTGAGCACAGAAGAATTCATACTTTTGAACTTTGGTGTTGGAAACGACTCTTGAGAGTTCCTTACATGGCAAGGAGATCCGGCCAATCCATCCTAAAGGGAATCAGTCCTGAATATTCATTGGATGCACTGATGTTGAAGCTGAAACTTCAATACTTTGGCCACCTGATGCAAAGAACTGACTAATTTGAAAAGACCCTGATGCTGGGAAAGATTGAAGGCAGGAGAAGGGGACAACAGAGGATGAGATGGTTGGATGGCGTCACTAACTCAATGGACATGAGTTTGTGTAACTCTGGGAGTTTTTGATGGACAGAGTTTCCTGGCCTGCTGCAGTCCATGGAGTTGCAAAGAGTCAGACACAACTGAGCGCCTGAACTGAACTGAACTGAGGATTACTAGTGTAAGAACATATTCTAGGATAGTCCATATAGAGATTTCTTCCTCCCTAGAGATGCTTCAGGAGAAAGACATAAATTTTCCATAGGGAAATATTAGTCTACTCTGAAGAGTGAACATATCTTTTTTTTCCCTTTCCTGATATAAAAATGGGTCTGTTACTAGAATCCTGATGTAGGATCAGTTCAGTTCAGTTCAGTCGCTCAGTTGTGTCCGACTCTTTGTGATCCCATGAATCACAGCATGCCAGGCCTCCCTGTCCATCACCAGCTCCCAGAGTTCACTCGGACTCATATCCATAGAGTCAGTGATGCCATCCAGCCATCTCATCCTCTGTTGTCCCCTTCTCCTCCTGCTCGCAATCCCTCCCAGCATCAGAGTGTTTTCCAATGAGTCAACTCTTCGCATGAGGTGGCCAAAGTACTGGAGTTTCAGCTTCAGCATCATTCCCTCCAAAGAAATCCCAGGGCTGATCTCCTTCAGAATGGACTGGTTGGATCTTCTTGCAGATGTAGGATCAGAGTCTCATAAATTTAGAATTCCTTTCCTTTATTACATTTTAATGTGTGTGCAGATACCATCCAGCTGTCACCATGTGTGTGTGGATCAGGGCTTGGGACAAATGTTATGGTGTTACTTTGGCTGTTCCTTCTTTTTTCTTGAGTAATAAATTCTTTCTCTCTGACCAGAGGCCTCAGATTTTCTGTCAGGGTATAAATATAAAACTCTGACATTTAACCTCTCAATTTGAAAATAGAGTAAAATCTCAAAAAAAAAAAAAAAAAATCAGTTTTTTGAACTCACAATAGCATCATGGCAGGGAAGTACAATCTTAACATGTGCTTAGACAGAAGAGATGTGGGAAAAGCGGCAAACCTCTAGAATCAAGTGTGAAAAGGAAAATGGGAATAATACTGTTGGTTCATTGGTTTCTCACATGCTATGGAAAGCATTCTGGTTGTAGTAACCCTGTTGTTGTTACTATTTAGTCACAAAGTCATGATTGACTCTTTTGTGACCCCATGGACTATAGCCTACCAGGTTCCTCTGTCCATGGGATTTCCCAACCAAGAATACTGGAAAGCCCAGTAACCTTGAACTTACATTTAATACTGCAATTAGACCCAAATATGGCTTCCCTGGTAGCTCAGTGTTAAAGAATATACCTATCAATGCAGGAGACATGGTTCAATCCCTGACTTGGGAAGATTCCCTGGAGAAGGAAATGGCTGCCCACCCCAGTATTCTTGCCTTTAAGTCCCATGGACAGAGAAATCTGGTGGGCTCCAGTCCATGGGGTTGCAAGAGAGTTGAATACGACTTAGCAACTAAACGGCAATGACAATAGACCCAAATAAGAAGGTCCTTAGGGACTCTGAGTTCCATTCCATGGTGAATCCTATATATCACAGATGTAAAAATATAAACAAAGAAAATTTAGAGACTTCTCTCACTTGTATTCTAATCTTAATAATTAGCATATTACAAAGTATTAAATACAATATTTGTCCTTGGACTAACATTTATTTTAAGTCCCAAGTAAGCACTTTTCTACATCTTTTTCCCTTTAAGCAAAAGTTCCTCATATCTGAGTGGCATAACTATTCCTGGGCTCTGCTGCTATATATAATATGTTGAAAACAAATACTACTTAGGGTTTGGGAAAGATTTGTATGGTGAAAATACTCAATTGTAAGCTGAATAATGGCCATCCAAGATTTCCAGGGCCTAATACCCAGCTTTTGTGAATATGTTACTTTACATGGAAAAGGAATTTTGCAAAAATAATTAAAATGACCCTGGATCATCCACATGGGCCCAAACTAACCTTAAAGCAGAATATCTTTTCTAGCTATGATGAAAGGGGATTAATACCTATGGGAAATGGTCAGGAACCATGTGATGGCAGATTGAAATATAATGGAACATCTTAGTTTGGGTGTACAAAATCATAATTGAGAAACCGTTGAGGACCTAGTCTCAGATTTGCTCCTGCACTACAGAGAATGTGAATTTTCTGTGAACTATGCATGGCTAAAGGACACCAGCCTTTTTAAATCCAACATCTGCAAGCTGCAACCTTGTGTCTTAAGGTTGTTCCCCCCTTGTAACTGTGCCATTTCAAACCCCAACCAATCCTGACTTGATAAGCACACATACTTCTTGGCAGCTTCAACTACAGTTCTTGATAAACAATTCATGTAACTTACTGAATCTTTTGTTTTTTGCCTTCATAAGCCTACACCATTTTGTAGTCTAGGCTGTGTGCTTAGTTGTTCAGTCATGTGTGACTCTGTGACCCCATGGACTGTAGCCCACCGGCTTCTCTGTTCATGGGGATTCTCCAGACAAGAATACTGGAGTGGTTGCCATGCCCTTCTTCCTCCAGGGGATCTCCCCAACCCAGGGATCGAATCCAGATCTCCCGCACTGCAGGCAGATTCTTCACCAGTTGAGCCACCAGGGAAGCCCAAGGATATTGGAGTGGGTAATCTATTCCATCTCCAAGGGATCTTCCCAACCCAGGAATCGAACTGAGGTCTTCTACATTGAAAGTGGATTCTTTACCAGCTGAGCTATGAGGAAAGCCATATTTTGTAGTCTGGAGGAACACAATTTAAGTGCTTCTTGCATCTGTATCTCCCAAGCTAACCACCTAGTCCTCCACAAAACACCCTTTTATTTCAATCAAGTTTATGTTTCTGAAAATCTGGTTAAGGCAAGGAATGTGGATGGTCTGTAGGGTCTGGAAAAGGCAAGAAACTAGACTCTCCCAAGGCATTGCTAGATAAGAATAAAGCTCTTACAACATCTTTGATAGTAGTCTAATTAGACCTATGTAGGAATTCTGACTTATGAAAAAAATAAGATAATTTTATTGAGGTCATTAAGCGTATGCTAATTATTAGGACAGCAATAGAAAACAAATAGAATACAAGAAAAGACAGATGAATTAACTTATCACATCCTTCCTTTGGAATAGCATGGATGCAACTCATTCTTATACAGCAAGTATCCTGTTTGTAGTGTGCACACATTTCATTGTTTGTTCATAGTTCCTGTCTGTGTTTTTTAGTATATAAAAGAATTCCACATGGTAGCTAAGGAATATTTGCAATATTAAAGAAGCTGTGTTATTGTTAATTATCTTTTATAGGTCTCAGTTCAGTTCAGTCTCTCAGTCATGTCCAACTCTTTGCAATTCCATGGACTGCAGCATGCCAGGCTTCCCTGTCCTATTTATAGGTCTAGATGTAGTATATAATATCAGTGTTTTACATTGACTACTAGATGTATAAGGGCTTCTGAGGGGGTGCTAGTGGTAAAGAACCTTCCTGCCAATATAGGAGATGTAAGAGACACGAGTTCAATCACTGGGTTGGGAACATCCCCTAGACGAGGGCATGGCAATCCTCTCCAATATTGTTGCCTGGAGAATCCAACTGACAGAGGAGCCTGATGGGTTACAGTCCATAGGGTCACAAAAAGTAGGACACACTGAAGTAACTGAGCACACACACAGCACAGATGCATACAGAACAAGATTTGAGAATACATCATTAGTATTTAATATATTTTGAAGTTCATATTTATTAAAAGAATTTTGATTAAAATTTTATATTATGATTTATATTTTACATATAAGGAGTTAAAGGTAAAAATTATGTTTATATTTAATTTATACTTTTGAAGAGCATGTATTAAAATTTTTATGATTCAGTTTTTTAATTTGTTAGATCACTACTATTAATAAAACAGAATTATGTTTCACAGTTGGTTGTAACAAAATTATAGAGTTTCTTGACATTAAGATTATAAAAATGAGCTTTATGGAATATACTATTAATTATATATTTCTTTTCTTGTCAGACATCTAAATATTGTTGACCCAATAAGTAATATATGCTAAGTCATGTCCAAGAATGAATTCAAAATTCTTTGGTATTTTGCCAAATTTCAATTGTAAAGAAACAGCTTTATGTGTATTTTTTTTCTTTTTGAAAGCATATATGTAAAATTAGATGTTCAGATCAGTTAAATACAGTCGCTCAGTCATGTCCGACTCTTCAGTTCAGTTCAGTGGCTTAGTCGTGTCCGACTCGTTGCTACCCCATGAATGGCACACCAGGCCTCCCTGCCTTTCAGCACCTCCTGGAGTTCACTCACACTCATCTCCATTGAGTCAGTGATGCCATCCAGCCATTTCATGCTCTGTCGTCCCCTTCTCCTCCTGCCCCCAATCCCTCCCAGCATCAGAGTCTTTTCCAATGAGTCAACTCTTCTCATGAGGTGGCCAAAGGACTGGAGTTTCAGCTTCAGCATCATTCCTTCCAAAGAAATCCCAGGGCTGATCTCCTTCAGAATGGACCGGTTGGATCTCCTTGCAGTCCAAGGGACTCTCGAGAGTCTTCTCCAACACCACAGTTCAAAAGCATCAATTCTTTGGCGCTCAGCCTTCTTCACAGTCCAACTCTCACATCCATACATGACCACAGGAAAAACCATAGCCTTGACTAGATTGACCTTTGTTGGCAAAGTAATGTCTCTGCTTTTTAATAAGCTATCTAGGTTGGTCATAACTTTCCTTCCAAGGAGTAAGCGTCTTTTAATTTCATGGTTGCAGTCACCAACTGCAGTGATTTTGGAGCCCCCCAAAATAAAGTCTGACACTTTCCACTGTTTCCCCATCTATTTCCCATGAAGTGATGGGACTGGATGTCATGATCTTCATTTTCTGAATGTTGAGCTTTAAGCCAACTTTTTCACTCTCCACTTTCACTTTCATCAAGAGGATTTTGAGTTCCTCTTTACTTTCTGCCATAAGGGTGGTATCATCTGCATATCTGAGGTTATTGATATTTCTCCCGGCAATCTTGATTCCAGCTTGTGCTCTTCCAGTCCAGCGTTTCTCATGATGTACTCTACATATAAGTTAAATAAGCAGGGTGACAATATACAGCCTTGATGAACTCCTTTTCCTATTTGGAACCAGCCTGTTGTTCCATGTCCAGTTCTAACTGTTGCTTCCTGACCTGCATACAGATTTCTCAAGAGGCAGATCAGGTGGTCTGGTATTCCCATCTCTTTCAGAATTTTCAACAGTTGATTGTGATCCACATAGTCAAAGGCTTTGGCATAGTCAATCAAGCAGAAAGAGATGTTTTTCTGGAACTCTCTTCCTTTTTCCATGATCCAGCGGATGTTGGCAATTTGATCTCTGGTTCCTCTGCCTTTTCTAAAACCAGCTTGAACATCAGGAAGTTCACGGTTCACATATTGCTGAAGCCTGGCTTGGAGAATTTTGTGCATTATTTTACTAGCATGTGAGACGAGTGCAATTGTGCAGTAGTTTGAGCATTCTTTGGCATTGCCTTTCTTTGGGATTGGAATGAAAACTGACCTTTTCCAGTCCTGTGGCCACTGCTGAGTTTTCCAAATTTGCTGGCATATTGAGTGCAGCACTTTCACAGCATCATCTTTCAGGACTTGAAATAGCTCAACTGGAATTTCATCACCTACACTAGCTTTGTTTGTAGTGATGCTTTCTAAGACCCACTTGACTTCACATTCCAGGATGTCTGGCTCTAGGTCAGTGATTACACCATCGTGATTATCTGGGTCATGAAGATCTTTTTTGTACAATTCTTCTGTGTATTCTTGCCACCTCTTCTTAATATCTTCTGCTTCTGTTAGTTCCATACCATTTCTGTCCTTTATTGAGCCCATCTTTGCGTGAAATGTTCCCTTGGTATCTCTAATTTTCTTGAAGAGACCCCTAGTCTTTCCCATTCTGTTGTTTTCCTCTAGTTCTTTGCATTGATCGCTGAAGAAGTCTTTCTTATCTCTTCTTGCTATTCTTTGGAACTCTGCATTCAGATGCTTATATCTTTCCTTTTCTCCTTTGCTTTTCACTTCTCTTCTTTTCACAGCTATTTGTAAGGCCTCCCCAGACAGCCATTTTCCTTTTTTGCATTTCTTTTCCATGGGGATGGTCTTGACCCCTGTCTCCTGTACAATGTCACGAATCTCATTCCATAGTTCACCAGGCACTCTATCTATCAGATCTAGGCCCTTAAATCTATTTCTTACTTCCACTGTATAATCATAAGGGATTTGATTTAGGTCACCTGACTCTTAGGAAGCATTATATTTAAAAGTTTATTAGATTAATCTTTAAATATAGAAAAAGGTAAATATAGACATGTGTTAAATGGCCCTCATTTTGTATTACTGTTCAGTCCTTGTAAATATTAGAGCAAGGGCTATGTTAAGTGTTGGTAAATTTATTAATAGTTTCCATGAACTGCACATACACGACCTTGTTCACAGCTCTTCTTATTACTGTCACTTTAGGTACTTTGCCTCTTAAGATTATATTCCATTTGAAATAGCTGCAACAACAAAAAACTAATGAATTAACATTTGAAATGAAATTATTTTTTGTGTTAGAAGACCTGAAAAAAACTAATGAAGAATAAATGTCAAGCAAACATTTGTTATTGAAGGACTGACCACAATTTCATACTCCTTTCAAAGCAACAGGTAACTGCTTTATGGACCCTAAAAAATAAAAATCCTATAGATAAACTTGTGTTATAGTTTCTATGGCAGTACATTCAAACTTAGAATGTAAAAAATATAAAAATACTCATTAAGGAATTTATTTCTTTATATATAGTATAAATAAATATATATAATATAAAGAAATATAAAGACACCACCCTTATGGCAGAAAGTGAAGAGGAACTAAAAAGCCTCTTGATGAAAGTGAAAGACAAGAGTGAAAAGATTGGCTTAAAGCTCAACCTTCAGAAAACGAAGATCATGGCATCTGGTCCCATCACTTCATGGCAAATAGATGGGCAAACAGTGGAAACTGTCAGACTTTATTTTTCTGGGCTCCAAAATCACTGCAGATGGTGACTGCAACCATGAAATTAAAAGATGCTTACTCCTTGGAATGAAAGTTATGACCAACCTAGATAGCTTATTGAAAAGCAGAGACATTACTTTGCCAACAAAGGTTCGTCTAGTCAAGGCTATGGTTTTTCCTGTGGTCATATATGGATGTGAGAGTTGGACTGTGAAGAAAGCTGAGTGCCGAAGAATTGATGCTTTTGAACTGTGGTGTTGGAGAAGACTCTGAGAGTCCCTTGGACTGCAAGGAGATCCAACCAGTCCATTCTGAAGGAGATCAGCCATGGGATTTCTTTGGAGGGAATGATGCTGAAGCTGAAACTCCAGTCCTTTGGCCACCTCATGAGAAGAGTTGACTCATTGGAAAAGACTCTGATGCTGGGAGGGATTGGGGGCAGGAAGAAAAGGGGACGACAGAAGATGAGATGGCTGCATGGCATCACCGACTGGATGGACTTGAGTTTAAGTGAACTCCGGGAGTTGCTAATGGACTGGAGGCCCTACGTGCTGCGATTCACAGGGTAGCAGAGATTCAAATACAACTGAGCGACTGAACTGAACTGTACTGAGCTGATATGAATTATATTATGTGTCAAGTAACAAAAACTGTATTTCAAGCTGTATTTCCATAAACATATCCTTCAAGAAGTATGAAATAATAATTCTGAGTGATATGGAATTATGGGGTTCCACCCCATGCGAAGAGTTGACTCATTGGAAAAGATTCTGATGATGGGAGGGATTGGGGGCAGGACGAGAAGGGGACGACAGAGGATAAGATGGCTGGATGGCATCACTGCCTCGATGGACATGAGTCTGAGTGAACTCCGGGAGTTAGTGATGGACAGGGAGGTCTGGTGTGCTGTGATTCATGGGGTCGCAAAGAGTCGGACACGACTGAGCGACTGAACTGAACTGAACTGAACTTATAAGAAACTGTTTATTTTTGTTACTCCTTAGATGTTCATTAAATAATAATTCATCTCACAATCAGTGGCATTTAGATTAGATGAATTATGATAAATCATAACTAAGGATGCTTATCTAGAAATGTAGGGATGCTTCAGTGTAGAAAATTAATGCAATACACTGTTTTAATGGGCTGCAGAGAAAAGACTAAGAGCATATTAATAAATGTAGAAGAGTTGTAGGCAACATTTGGCTTTCTTTCATTATTCAGACTTGGCACATAAACAGCCTTCCACAATTTGATGTAAAGCATCTGTTAAAAATTGTAATTATTGGAAGTTGTCTATAATCTATCCCTCATATTAGGAACAAGACTGGGGGTTCACCAGTATGACTACTTGCAGTATTGCATTGGTAGGCAGAACCTACCAGTTATAATAAGCAATACCAGAAGCTCAATGAAAAAAAAAAAGTAAATAAATAAGTTACTACTTTTCAGTACTGTTAGTATCAAACTAGGACATAGAGCATAATAAAAAGACTCAGTTGACAGTAGTAATCAAACAATATGGTACCTGAGAATGAACCTGATAAAATATGTAAAGGCCTAAATTGAAGAAAAGATAATGATCAACCAAAAAGCATAGATAATCTACTATCAGAACTCTGTAATAATATGTTAATTTGTAAATACAGTGCATTTTCATTCAAAACCCATAAGGTTTTAATAAAACTAAATAATCTATTTATAAAATTTATGTAGGCAAATATGGGCTAATTTTTGAAGAACATGTGGGAAATGTTTTAAGAACCAGATGAGGATTACTTTTATATATAGCATACTTTACCACAAAGCTATATTAAGAGTATGTTATTGATAAACTGATAGACAAAGAGACCAATGAAAGGTAAAATGCTCAGAAGCAAATCAGTGCAGGTATACAAACTTGATGTGTGGCAGAACTAATAATCTAGACCAGTGGAAAATAGACTCTATGTCTGTATATAATAATCAATTCCAGATAAATTAGAAATTTGTGATACAAGCAGACTGCACAATTCTTAGAAAAGTAATGAACATTTGATTAATGTTGGATTAAAAATTACTATTTCTAAGGAAACATTTTAAAATGAGCTTGAATGTAAAAGGAAGGAATTTTGTTCATTAAAATTTGAATTTACAAACAGAAAGAATGGCATAAAGGTAAAGATATATATATAAACCTTTGACCTAGAATGTTTGTTTACAAAATCCTAATCAGCAGTGAGAAAATTTATCTTCAATATGAGTGAATAATATGAATAGATGCTTCAATGTAGAGATTGTTTGAATCACCAATAAACAACTAGTCTCGTCACTTGTTGCTATGTGACAAACCAAGATTGAATAGGCTCATTTGGAAGATTTTCCCTTAGAATTTTTATAGCATATTCAGTCAGAATATGGCTGGGACTGGAGTCATCATTTGTGCTGTCTAGCACTCAAGCTGGATGGCTAGAAAAGGTGAGGTCAGATAATGCATCTCTCCCAAATGCCAGGAGGCATTTTAGGTCTTCTAACATCATTCTGGATTTCTTGCATGATGATCAACTTACCCCAGAGTGAATATTCCAAAAGATAGGAAAGTTAAAATGTCAGCCTGAGCCCCCAAATTGGCAGTGTCACTTCTGACGTACTCCGTTGGATGCAGCAATCCTGAACCCACCTGTTTTCAAGGGATTATCTCAATTCTTAGTGGGTGGAGCTTCAAAAAGTTTGTGGCCATCTTTGATCTGCTGCAAACTGAAAATAAACTCAAACTATAAGCACTGCAGTGTTGGAGAAGACTCTTGAGAGTCCCTTGGAATGCAAGGAGATCAAACCAGTCAATCCTAAAGGAAATCAGTCCTGAATATTCATTGGCAGGACTGATGCTGAAGCTCCAATACTTTGGCCACCTAATGTGAAGAACTGACTCATTAGAAAAAACCCTGATGCTGGGAAAGATTGAAGGCAGGAGGAGAAGGGGATGACAGAGGAGAAGATGGTCGGATTGCATCACTGACTCAATGGACATGAGTTTGGGATGTTGGTGATGGGCAGGGAGGCCTGGCATGCTGTGGTTCATGGGGTCGCAAAGAGTTGGACACAACTGAGCAACTAAACTGATAAGCACTCAAGTAAATTAAGACAATGATGAAATGGTCTTTATCCAACATCTCATTGACTCTGGAGGTTTGAACTCTGAGAATGGAAAGTTTTTAGTGAGTAGGTAAACAGAAAAATCTCATGCAGTCTTGGGTATATGGACATGGGTACAAGTCTTTGGAGGACAGTATTTATACCACCTAGTAAAGTCGAACATGTTCAAACCTTCTGGGCTTAGAAATTTAACTTCTGTGTGTATAATCTAGAGACACTCTCACAAATTTGCATTAGGATATTTGTATTTGAAGTTAATGTTATTCATTGTTCATAGTAGCAAACAGTGCAACTGCTGGATTAACTCTCACTCAGCAGAGGAAAATGGGAATGAAAAAAGAAATGGGGGTCTCATTTGTATCTGCTATATTTAGTATTTTATTCCTTAAAAGTCTGAGGTGAATATAGCATAATGTTAAGATTTACTGAAGCCTGGGAAGTTTATAAATGAGTGTCATAATATTAATATATTTCTTTCAGTGAATAAAAATGATTTCAGAATTTTAATAAAGAAAACTTAGAAAAAAATCTCAAGTAATACTGGATTCTGTGATTTAGATCTCAGAAAGTATGTCATAAAGGAGAAAAGATATTTACATATATGAATGTGCTTAAAGCAAATTTTCTTTGGGATGTGTTCTTTGTAAAGCCCTTAATTTGTGCTTAAATTAAAATATACACTCTAAATACATCAGACAAGAGAAAAAAAACTCATTTTTGTTTGCTTTCTGCACATATAAATATTGTGTACATATATTTTTCAAGCTTTTGTGTATCCATACAAATCAAAAATGGATGGTTATGTTTCAGATTATTATTATCAAATGATAAAATTTACATGAAATTAATATTTTATATTATGAATCCACTTTAATAGAAAGTATTTATAATTTTAAAGTGATGTGATCATAAATAATGCAAAGTGTTAAAATATTTGTAGTTGTAACACTCAAATAATTACCAGTATATACTTTTGCAGATATAGAAAAATAGTCTGTATAACTTCATTAAGGATAGTCTTAATATGTTCTACAGGTATTCTCTTTGGTTAGTTACTAGTAATTTAAAAAATGTATCCTCTGTGTTTTATAAAATATGCATCCTCCAGATCTGGGATTAATTTTTTATTCATGTATATTAGGTCAATCATCATAATTGATTTATTTAAATCTCTATTTAACTTTTGTCTGTTTGTTCTGTCAATTACTGAGATAATGGCTTTTAAATCCTCAATATGATAGCAGATTTATGAATTCCTGCTTCTAGTTCTGTTAACCTTTTAGTTTTATAGTTGAAGCTAGATTATTAGGGGAAGTATATTTTGAATTGTTATGTCACCTTGATTAATGAAACTTCTACCATTATAGACTGGTTTTCTTTTTCATTTTCTTTTTTTGTGGCTATGCTTTCCCTTCGAATACTTTCTCCGGATTAATATTTTTGAATAATAGTTTGGAATAGTTTTTTCTACTATTTGACTACAAATATTTACTGGGTCCTTATGTTGTATGTCTGTGTCTTGTAACCTGCATGTAAGTGATAATTTTTAATTAATTAAATGGTGTTTTTAATCACTTACATTTACTGATATTTTTAGATTCATTTTGTAGATTTTTTTTCTTCTTTTTGTGCTTTGTGCTTTTCCCTTTTCCTAGTACTTTTTCCTTTCTAGTCAATTTTTAAATTGAATTTTTATTCCATTTTCCTTTTTATCACCTGGAAAATGGCACACTGTATCTCCACTTTTCCCCTGTGGTTAAGCTATTCATGTTTATAATAATAAAATCTAAAACTTACAAATACCTCAAATCACATTCCAAAGAATACAGGTAAAGTAAATTACTATTGTGTCTGGCTTCTCACATCTCAATTAACAAATGCTTCTTGCCCATTACTTTAATTCTGTTTTTTTTTTTTTTTTTTAAACCCACAATATATAAATTATTGCTGTTTTATAAATTCAAAGCACATTTAGCTTTTCTTATGTGTATCATCTATTCTTTTGCAGGACATTCTTTCCTGCAAGTCAGACCTTTTGACTGCGAGGAGATCCAACCGGTCCATTCTGAAGGAGATCAGCCCTGGGATTTCTTTGGAAGGAATGATGCTAAAGCTGAAACTCCAGTACTTTGGCCACCTCATGCGAAGAGTTGACTCACTGGAAAAGACTCTGATGATGGGAGGGGTTGGGGGCAGGAGGAGAAGGGGACGACAGAGGATGAGATGGCTGGATGGCATCACTGACTCAATGGACGTGAGTCTGAGTGAACTCCAGGAGTTGGTGATGGACAGGGAGGCCTGGCATGCTGCGATTCATGGGGTTGCAAAGAGTTGGACACGACTTAGCAACTGATCTGATCTGATCTGATACCATCTTCCTGAAAAATATCTTTCAAATGTAACTTTACTGAGTCACCAGGTATTCTCAATGGTGAGTACTCTGCTCTGTTTTTCTTTGTCTGTCATGCTATTGAGAAATTATTCCATTGGATAGAGAATTCTTGAGTTAATTTAAGATTTTAAGGATGTATTTCTATTGCCTATGGCTTCCATTATCTCTGTCAAAATGAGACTTGTCAAATTGCCTTTGTCCTTTCTCCACAACTTTTAAAGTCTTACTTGATTCGTTTTGTGTTTTAAAGTTTCAGCAAATCCCTAAAGTAGTTTTCATAATATTTACTTTCCTCAAGATACATCACGATTTCAAAATGTAAAACTGTTGTCATTTATCAGTTGGGAAGATTTCTTACATATGATCTCACCATTCTCTTTATATCCTTGTTTTCCTTCCTGATAGAGATCTATTTTGAGTTATAGTAGTTTTTTCCCCTTTTTGTTTTTCATGATCCTTTATTTCCATTTTGTATGTTCTATTTCTTTGTTTTACTTTGCTCTTTTATGTATTAACCTAACTCTTAATTCATGTTCAATAATTGGATCTTAGACTGAGTCTAGTTGGCTGTTTTAAATCATTAATTTAGTTTCCATATTAATCATTGTATTTTCCTGTCTAGAAATTAAATTTGCTTTTTATGCAGATCTCTGATCATTTTTAATGGACAATTTTTCTTTGTCCTACTTTCAATATCCATTTTAATGCTTTAATATAAATATACTCACTAAATTATGTTGAAAGATAAGAAACTTATAAATCAGTTCAGTTCAGTCTCTCAGTCGTGTCTGACTCTTTGTGACCCCATGAACTGCAGCACTCCAGGTCTCCCTGTCCATTACCAACTCCCAGAGACCACCCAAACCCATGTCCATTGCATCAGTGATGCCATCCAACCATCTCATCCTTTGTCATCCTCGTCTCCTCCTGCCCTCAATCTTTCCCAGCATCAGGGTCTTTTCAAATGAATCAGCTCTTCACATCAGGTTATGGTTCAACTAAATAGATTGTGTGTCCAATAGATCCAATAACTGCCCTTTATTTTTGAAGACTCTGAAATAAAGCTTTGTACTTTTTGCTTTTTACAGTATTTGGAACTTTTTTGTTTTAATGAACGTATTTTCTTTTGAACTTTTTCTGTGGCATTTTTGAAGCTTTGTTTGGGATTAAGTTCCTCAGGAGAGGATTTAACTTTGCTTCCAACATATAACACTACAGACTCAGGATTATTTTCAACTGTATTGTAAGTCTGGAATTTTTGTTTTATTTCAAATAAACTTTTATTTTAGGATAGTTTTAATTTCACAGAAAAATTACAAATGTAACAGAGTTACCATATACTTCACTTAATATCCCCATTTATTAACATCTTGATTTATTCCATCCAAGAAACCTACATTGCTCCAGGATTTATTTGTATTTTACTAGTGTTGAATCATAATTTATTTATTTTTTAATTTTCCAGTATCCCACTAAAAATTTCATACTTCATTTGTTTGTTTGTTTGTTTTCTTTAACCTTCTAAAAATAATATTTTTAAGCATGGCCGAGAGGAGCTACCCCACATCCGAGGTCAGAGGAAGAAGCCGGGAGGACCCCATTACCGATAGTCAGAGGCCAAGAGGAGCTACCCCACGTCTGAGGTCAGGGGCAGCAGGCAAGAACGCCAGGCTGCGATGGCGCAGGAACAGCCTAGAGGAGCTAACCCACGTCCAGGGAGCAATGGGTGCAGGAGGGCCGAGAAGAGCTACTCCACATTCAAGGTCAGGAGGGACGGTGCTAAGGAGATACCCCTTATTCAAGGTAAGGAGCGCAGCTGTGCTTTGCTGGAGCAGCCGTGAAGAGATACCCCAAGTCCAAGGTAAGAGAAACCCAAATAAGACAGTAGGTGTTGCAAGAGGGCATCAGAGGGCAGACACACTGAAACCATAATCACAGAAAACTAGTCAATCTAATCACACTAGGACCATAGCCTTGTCTGACTCAATGAAACTAAGCCATGACCTGTGGGGCCACCCAAGATGGGCGGGTCATGGTGGAGAGGTCTGACAGAATGTGGTCCACTGGAGAAGGGAATGGCAAACCACTTCAGTATTCTTTCCTTGAGAACCCCATGAACAGTATGAAAAGGCAAAATGATAGGATACTGAAAGAGGAACTTCCCAGGTCAGTAGGTACCTAATATGCTACTGGAGATCAGTGGAGAAATAACTCCAGAAAGAATGAAGGGATGGAGCCAAAGCAAAAACAATACCCAGCTGTGGGTGTGACTGGTGATAGAAGCAAGGTCCAATGCTGTAAAGAGCAATATTGCAGAGGGACCTGGAATGTCAGGTCCATGAATCAAGGCAAATTGGAAGTGGTCAAACGGGACATGGCAAGAGTGAATGTCGACATTCTAGGAATCAGCAAATGAAAATGGACTGGAATGGGTGAATTTAACTCAGTTGACTATTATATCTACTACTGAGGGCAGGAATCCCTCAGAAGAAATGGAGTAGCCATCATGGGCAACAAAAGAGTCCAAAATGCAGTACTTGGATGCAATCTCAAAAACGACAGAATGATCTCTGTTCATTTCCAAGGCAAACCATTCAATATCACAGTAATCCAAGTCTATGCCCCAACCAGTAACGCTGAAGAAGCTGAAGACCAACAGTTCTATGAAGACCTACAAGACCTTTTAGAACTAACGCCCAAAAAAGATGTCCTTTTCATTATAGGGGAATGGAATACAAAAGTAGGAAGTCAATAAACACCTGGAGTAACAGGCAAATTTGGCCTTGGATTACAGAATGAAGCAGGGCAAAGGCTAGTAGAATTTTGCCGAGAGAATGCACTGGTAATAGCAAACACCCTCTTCCAACAACACAAGAGAAGACTCTATACTTTGACATCACCAGATGGTCAACACTGAAATCAGATTGATTATATTCTTTGCAGCCAAAGATGGAGAGGCTCTATACAGTCAGCAAAAACAAGACCAGGAGCTGACTGTGGCTCAGATCATGAACTCCTTATTATCAAATTCAGATTTAAATGGAAGAAAGTAGGGAAAACCACTAGACCATTCAGGTATGACCTAAATCAAATCCCTTATGATTATACAGTGGAAGTGATAAATAGATTTAAGGGACTAGATCTGATAGATAGAGTGCCTGATGAACTATGGACTGAAGTTCATGACATTGTACAGGAGACAGGGATCAAGACCATCCCCATGGAAAAGAAATGCAAAAAAGCAAAATGGCTGTCTGGGGAGACCTTACCAATAGCTGTGAAAAGAGAAGTGAAAAGCAAAGGAGAAAAGGAAAGATATAAACATCTCAATGCAGAGTTCCAAAGAATAGCAAGAAGAGATAAGAAAGCCTTCCTCAGCGATCAATGCAAAGAAATAGAAGAAAACAACAGAATGGGAAAGACTAGAGATCTCTTCAAGAAAATTAGAGATACCAAGGGAACATTTCATGCAAAGATGGGCTTGAAAAAGGACAGAAATGGTATGGACCTAACAGAAGCAGAAGATATTAAGAAGAGATGGCAAGAATACACAGAAGAACTGTACAAAAAAGATCTTCACGACGACGATAACCAGGATGGTATGATCACTCACTTAGAGCCAGACATCCTGCAATGTGAAGTCAAGTGGGCCTTAGGAAGCATCGCTACAAACAAAGCTACTGGAGTGATGGAATTCCAGTTGAGCTATTTCAAATCTGAAAAGATGATGCTGTGAAAGTGCTGCACTCAATATGCCAGCAAATTTGGAAAACTCAGTAGTGGCCACAGGACTGGAAAAGGTCCGTTTTCATTCCAATCCCAAAGAAAGGCAGTGCCAAAGAATGCTCAAACTACCGCACAATTGCACTTGTGTCACATGCTAGTAAAGTCATGCTCAAAATTCTCCAAGCCAGGCTTCAGCAATACATGCTGTGAACTTCCAGATGTTCAAGCTGGTTTTAGAAAAGGTAGAGGAACCAGAGATCAAATTGCCAACATCTGCTGGATCATGGAAAAAGTAAGAGAGTTCCAGAAAAGCATCTATTTCTGCTTTATTGACTATGCCAAAGCCTTTGCCTGTGTGGATCATGATAAACTGTGGAAAATTCTGAAAGAGATGGGAATACCAGACCACCTGACTTGCCTCTTGAGAAACCTGTATGCAGGTCAGGAAGCAACAGTTAGAACTGGACATGGAACACCAGACTGGTTCCAAATAGGAAAAGGAGTACGTCAAGTCTCCTTGCTTCTTTAACTTATATGCAGATACATCATGAGAAACGCTGGACTGGAAGAAGCACAAGCCGGAATCAAGATTGCCAGGAGAAACATCAGTAACCTTAGGTATGCAGATGACACCACCCTTAGGGCAAAAAGTGAAGAGGAACTAAAAAGCCTCTTAATGAATGTGAAGGAGGTGAGTGAAAAAGTTGGCATAAAGCTCAACATTCAGAAAACTAAGATCATGGCATCTGGTTCCATCACTTCAGGGGAAATAGATGAGGGAATAATGGAAACAGTGTCAGACTTTATTTTGAGAGGCTCCAAAATCACTGCAGATGGTGACTGCAACCATGAAATTAAAAGACGCTTACTCCTTGGAAGAAAAGTTATGACCAACCTAGATAGCTTATTAAAAAGCAGAGACATTACTTTGCCAACAAAGGTCCATCTAGTCAAGGCTATGGTTTTTCCAGTGGTCATGTGTGGATGCAAGACTTGGACTGTGAAGAAACCTGAGCATTGAAAAATTGATGCTTTTGAACTGTGGTGTTGGGGAAGACTCTTGAGAGTCCCTTGGACTGCAAGGAGATCCAACCAGTCCATCCTAAAGGAGATCAGTCCTGGGTGTTCTTTGGAAGGAATGATGCTAAAGCTGAACCTCTAGTACTTTGGCCACGTCATGCAAAGAGTTGACTCATTGGAAAAGACTCTGATGCTGAAAGGGATTGGGGGGAGGAGGAGAAGAGGACGACAGAGGATGAGATGGCTGAATGGCATCACCAACTGGATGGACGTGAGTTTAAATGAACTCCGGGAGTTGGTGATGGACAGGGAGGCTGGCGTGCTGCAATTCATGGGGTCGCAAAGAGTCAGACACGACTGAGCGACTGAAGTGATGTATGCATTTAGCTTTGCTCAGCCTTAATTGCAGCATGCGGAATCTTTAGTGTGTCATATGAGATCTTTTTTTATGTCTCCTTAGTCTCCTCTGGTCCGTAGCTGCTTTTCTATCTTTCTTTCATTTTTGCGATCTTGATAGTTTTGAGGATTACTGGTCATATATTCTGTAGAATGTCTCTCAATTTAGGTTTGAATTATATTTTATTCATGGCTGGACTGTGGTAATAGGTATTGGGAAAGATGGTCACAGTTGGTAAATTGCTGTTATCACCAAAGATATTGTGGGCACTAATATACCTGATCAGTACATCATTAATACACTGTATCATTTATTTGTTTTAAAGTATTGCCCAGGTAGTATAGATTTAGATCTCAAATCTATGTGATGAAGTGATAGTCATTAGGAATTCTTAAGCAGAGTGTTCCCTTTTTATTTTATTTCATTTTTTCTTTTCTTCCAGATCCAAAGGTAGATGCAAAAGTATCTCCAAGTTACAACTTATGTATTTCCACACTTAGAAAGGGAATAAAATTTCTGAAAATTTTATTTTTCTTTGGAAATGTAAAGTTTAAAATTAGAACTCCGAATCATGAATTTTTTGTTTAATATTTTGGGAAATAAATACTCATTAGTAATTATCTTAGACCAGACTGATATAACAAAATATCATACACAGTAGTTTAGACAATTGGCCATTTATTTCACAAAGTTTTAGAAGCTGGGAATTCTGAGATGAAGCAGATCTGGTTTCTGTCAAGGGTCTACTTCCTAATTTGTAGACAGCTATCATCTTCTTGTGTCCTCACATAGCAGAAGAAGGAGAGGAAGGAACAAACTTTCTCCTAATTCTTTGTAAGGGCACTAACTGCATTAATTAGTCTCTACCCTCATGATCTCATCTAATCCTAATTATCTCCCAAAGGCCCCACTTCTAATATCATTACATTGTGTGGATAGGTCTTTATAATATAAATTTGTGGAGGGAATAAGCATTCAGTCCAGAAAAGTAATCTTGTATTTGATTTGGGGTCTTTCAGTTGGCTACTTCCTAGCTGTATGAAGAAAAGTTAACTGAACTTTAAGCTCTTCACTTGACTGTCTTTATAGTGAGGATAAAGGGTATTAATGCATATAATTTAGTACCACAATGACATATTGTATGAGCATGGTATCTATTTTCAGTTATTATTATTGAAAGAGGAAAAATCTAGACTGGCAAAGAGAGCATGATAGCCTTGTTCTGGAACCAGGGATAAAAAAGGATATATCTAATAGACTTTTGTGAACACCTTTAGGTTAAAAATAACATTTTAAAAAATCATATATGTGTGTGTGTGTGTGTGTGTGTATATATATATATATATATATATATATATATATATACACATATACATATACATATACATCCACAGAGTAAATCAGTTCAATTCAGTTCAGTCACTTAGTCATGTCTGACTCTTTGTGACCGCATGAACCACAGCACACCAGGCTTCCCTGTCCATCATCATCTCCAGGAGTATACCCAAACCCATGTCCATTGAGTTGGTGATGCCATACAACCATCTCATCCTCTGTTGTCCCCTTTTCCTCCTGCCCTCAATTTTTCCCAGCATCAGAGTCTTTTCCAAACTCTTCACATGAGGTGGCCAAAGTTTGGAGTTTCAGCTTCAACATCAGTCCTTCAAATGAACACCCAGGACTGATCTTTAGGATGGACTGGTTGTATCTCCTTGCAGTCCAAGGGACTCTCATGATTCTTCGCCAACACCACAGTTCAAAAGCATCAATTCTGCACTAAGCTTTCTTTATAGTCCAACTCTCACATCCATACATGACCACTGGAAAAACTATAGCTTTGACTAGATGCACCTTTGTTAGCAAAGTAATGTCTCTGCTTTTTAATACACTGTCCAGGTTGGTCATAACTTTGCTTCCAAGGAGTAAGCATCTTTTAATTTCATGGCTGCAGTCACCATCTGCAGTGATTTTGGAACCCCCCAAAATAACCTCTGACACTTTCCACTGTTTCCCCATCTATTTCCCATGAAGTGATGGAACCAGATGCCATGATCTTAATTTTCTGAATGTTGAGCTTTAAGCCAACTTTTTCACTCTCCTCTTTCACTTTCATCAAGAGGCTCTTAGTTCTTCTTCATTTTCTGCCATAAAGGTGGTGTCATCTGCATATCTGAGGTTATTGATATTTCACCTGGAAATCTTGATTCCAGCTTGTGCTTCTTCCAGCCCATTGTTTCCCATGATATGCTCTGCATATAAGTTAAATAAGCAGGGTGACAATATACAGCCTTGATGTAAATGGCAACCCACTCCAGTACTCTGGCCTTGAAAATCCCATGGACAGAGGAGCGTAGTAGGCTACAATCCATGGACTCGCAAAGAGTAGGACATGACTGAGCGACTTCACTTCACTTCTTTTTGGAACCAGTCTGTTGTTCCATGTCCACTTCTAATTATTGCTTCCTGACCTGCATACAGGTTTCTCAAGAGGCAGGTCAGGTGGTCTGGTATTCCCATCTCTCTCAGAATTTTCCAGAGTTTATTGTGATACACACAGTCAAAGGCTTTGCCATAGTCAATAATTAGGATGAAATTAGAAAGGGAATTTAAAATCTTTGAGCCTTAGCTTTTTAATATTCCTAATTATTTTTTAAAGCATTTGTAAATTTGTTTTTATAGAAATGTTTTTGTTTGTTTTGTTTTGTTTTGTTTTTGGCCATATCACATGACTTCTGGGATATTAATTCCCTGAGCAGGGATTACACCTCTGTCCTTGGCAGTGAGGCTCTGAAGTCCTAACCACTGGATCACTAGGTAATTCCCTAAATGTGTGTTGTTAATGTAATATAAATTAGCTTTTGGTAAGTGCCAGGAGCCAGCATGAGGAACTCCGCCCATGGCAAAGGTCATGAGGAAGAAGGCTTGGCATATGCAAAGGTGGGATCGAGCCTCAGGAGTCCTCCTGGAAATTCTCGAGCGTCTACCCCCAAAACCAGAGTCTGCCTACTTTCTGCTTTGTGCTCTCACCTACACCTCTGACTTTACGGGGGGCTGTCCCCCACCACCTCTCTCTGAAAAAAGAGTTAACTTACAGCTCCAGTTAATAAAGTTCCTGGGCATGACAAGAGTGTTTCAACCTACAAACTCCTTTGGAAATCCTCTAGCCTGCCTGAATAGGTTCTTCCGGCCACATGTGATTGTTCAGAGCCTCCCAACTGTGAGAGGCATGAGATGTTCTAAACTATCTAAATACAGATTCCTTTGAGCAGTTAAAAGGTTGATTAGAAATTGTATTGGTAAAAACGAAAGAAAGAAAGAAAGAAATTGTATTGGTGAAGGGTTTTTCACTTGTTGGGCCAATGTTTGCTGCTAAGTTTCCATATCCCTTATCTACTGTGTCCCTGGCAGTGTATTGATTAATATAATTGGTGTATAGGAACGTAAGTAGTAGCTTTAATGTTTGTAACCTTGGACCCTTGAGTTAATTCTTTTTCTTGTTATAGCCCACCACACCTTTGCCCTATAAGAATGCAACTTTATCTAATGCTTTTGGAGGGTGGTGCCTGACTTTAGAATAATCACCTTTAGAGAAAAATAAGTCTTCTGAAGAAAGGATCTTAAAATGTTAACAGGCCTCCTGGCCAGAAGATGATGTAAATCACCTAAACTTTTGCATATGATAAGTTTGCAGTAAGAAAGCCTGGCTTACTACTGACCCTACCCCTTCCCCCATTATCCTCTATGCACAACTTAAGGTATAAAAACTACTTTGGAAAATAAAGTGCGGGCCTCGTTCACCGAAGTTTGGTCTCCCCATGTCGTTTTTTCTCTCACCTTCCGGCTGAATTCCCATCTGGGGCGTGGAGGCTCGTCAAGCCTACTAATTTTGCCTGGGCTTCTAAGATTTGACCGGGGAGGCTTTAGTGTCTCCTCTCCTTCAGGAGAACGGGAGGATGCCTGCGGCCTACGTAGGTGACGCAAATTCCTTATTTTGGAATTTTATTAGCTTTCCACATAAACCAAGTTATTCAGCCTCTTTTCTCCACTGAATTTTCCTGCTGAGCTATCCTTATTCTATTACTTTTTATATCTCTAATTAATATTTAATCAAAGCTATTGTATTCAGTTCGCTGACGCCGTCCCCACTTCGAATTCCCTGGATCCACCAGGGCTAGACCCCGGCAGGTCAGTGAGAAAAATGATTGATCAGAAAACTAAGACAACGTATAACTTTGACCCAAATTTAATATGGAACAGTGTGTATATTATATACATCCCTGTAATTAATTATCTTTCCCAGTTTTTTATTACCCACAGTTATTTATTTTAAGATACAGAAGTATTTTTCCAGTTGTGGGTAATGACCTATGACTATTCTTGAGCTCTCTGTCAAAAACGTATATCTTCCATACCAGAAAAAAAGAAATGAAAAAAAAAAAAATTAAAACCCTCATTATTTTTATGCAATTACAATTGGTTGGCTTTTTCTATAGCCCTTTCTATTAGATTTTTCATCAAATATCTTTTTTTCTTTGCTGAATATTTGTATTGCTTGAAAAACTGGCTAAGTTGACCTTTCCATTCATATACAGAGTTTATGTAGAATATAGTATTTTAAAGAACCGCCATCAATACAGAAGGAATTTAAGCCAAAACCTAAAAATGAACATATATTTTACAATAAAAGAAAATACCAAACAGTTGAGCTGATCGTTTGTCAATATAGTGAAAGTGTTAGATGCCCAGTCATGTCCTAGTCTTTGCAACCCAGGCAAGAATACTAGAATGTGTAACCATTTCCTTCTCCAGGAGAACTTCTGAACCCAGGGATTGAACCTGGGTCTCCTGCATTGCAGGTGAATTCTCTACTGTCTGAGCCACCAGGGAAGCCCCAGTTATTCAAAAGTTGTAATGAAGAATGTGAGGTTTATGGAAGCTTCCTGATAGGAGAGACTGACTGAGGGAGAAACTGGGTCTTGTTCTGATGGGTAGGGCCATGCTTAGTAAATCTTTAATCCAATTTTCTGTTGTTGGGGAGGGGGAGGGTTGTTCCTTCCCTGTTATTTGACCAGAGGCCAAACTATGGTGCAGGTAATGAAGATAATGGCAACCTCCTTCAAAAGGTCCCATTCACTCACTGCTGCCCTCAGTGCCCACTGAACTGTGGTGTTGGAGAAGACTCTTGAGAGTCCCTTGGACTGCAAGGAGATCCAATCAGTCCATTCTAAAGGAAACCAGTACTAAATATTCATTGGAAGGACTGATGCTGAAGCTGAAACTCTAGTACTTTGCCCACCTGATGTGAAGAACTGACTCATTGGGAAAGACCCTGATGGCTGGGAAAGATTGAAGGAGGGAGCAGGGGAAGACAGAGGATAAAATGGTTGGATGGCATCACCGACTCAATGGACATGAGTTTGAGTAAACTCCAGGAGTTGGTGATGGACAGGGAGGCCTGGCGTTCTGCAGTCCATGGGGTTGCAAAGAGTCAGACACGACTGAGCAATTGAACTGAACTGAATGAAGCACAGCTTGTTAAGTAACAAAAAGTTGTAAATAAAAAATGATAAATATAAGATCACATGGTTCTAATATTATACATAAATATTATTAAAGTTAACTAAATTGCTATGCGCATGGCTATACTCAACATAAAAACTATCTTTCATCCTTACTTTCTTAAAGATTTTTCACATTTCTACTTCTAAATCAATATCTGAAAATATACTTACAAGTAGAATAGTTTAACTCATTGACCTTTACAGCAAATAAAACTTTTTGCTATATTTTGAGGCGGATCATAAACAGTATCAAGATGGAAATTTTTAAATAGTTCATTAAAAATCCTTATTCCAATATATGATTTCCCTTTTCCTATAATCAGGGAAAGAGTAAAAGTTTTCCCTGAGTTTCATGTCTCAACACCATGAACAATAATGTGCTTTTCAGACTTCCCTTTTGACTTCAGATGTTTTCCAGCATATTGGGATTATACAGATTTCATGAAAAGGTAGCTTGCTATTTCTAAGGATATATTTTCAGATAACTACGGAATAAAGGCAGAGGTAGAGAAGCAGCATTACCTTAAGGGGAAAGGGCTTGGGATTTAAGGTCAGGGTCAAACTTCATTATTTTGCATGTGGACACAGTAATTTCTTTAAAAGTAGTTGATTAGATTTATGAAACTGAAATGGACATTATAAGAGGGTGGATAGAGATTTAGATCTGGTTAAACATTGGCTACAGTCCATGGGGTCACAAAGAGTCAGACACAACTGAGCGACTTCACTTTCAGTTTCATTTTCAAACATTGATCACTTCTGTGTAAGGATACAGATTTCCAGCTTCTCTTGCTTTAAACTTTAGAGATCTGACCCTTTCAGCATGCCAGCAAAGTTTCTGGAGTTAGATAGCTATTGTGTTTTTGGATAAGGAACCAGCAGGCCACCTTGCTCTATTCCCCATCACTCCCTTTGTCATAGCAGCACTTAAGTCTAGTGGCAGGGGCTTTCAGCATCATCTTTCCACTTTTATTCTCCTCATGGTAGAGTTAAGAGGAAAGCAAACCCCTACTTGTATACCCTTATCTGTTTCAAAAGTGGGAAAAGTAAAAATTGACCCAGAGGGCTACATCTTTCAAGAAAAGATAAGGAGCACTTTTTCTCTCCCTGTAAATGAAGAATATTTTTCAACTTGGCATATTTCAAACCTTCACATTGCCTGCCCCACCCCCTATAGGCATTTGAGTTTGCAAACCCTGCTTTAAGCAGTAACTCATGGTAATAGTGAGAAGTGTGTCATAAATATTCTCAAAAGTTCATCATTATATATTTTTGTCCTGAGGGAAGCAGAAATGAGAAAAGATTTTATTAGTGCAGATAGGAACCCTTCTTCTTTCTGTTCAGGGGATGCTATTCTGGGGGCTCAAATTGAATAAAAGTCTCCTGGCATATGAATTCCATGAAGTATGATACCTGATAACAAACTCTTCAAAATATTCAAAATTGACATTTGAATAGAAGTTTTGCTCAGTTTCCATTTTGAAGCTGATAATATATTAAACTGTTTAACATTAGTAATTAAAAATAGATTTAAGCTCCCTATGGAGCTCTTGGGCTTCCCCGATAGTTCAGTTGCTGAAGAATCCGCCTTCAATGCAGGAGACCCATGGTTCAGTTCCTGGGATGGGAAGATCCTCTGGAGAAGGGATAAGCTACCCACTCCAAGTATTCTTGGGCTTCCCTTGTGGCTCATCTGGTAAAGAACCTGTCTGCAATGTGGGAGACCTGGGTTCTATCGCTGGGTTGGGAAGATCCCCTGGAGAAAGGCTACCCACTCCAGTATTCTGGTTTAGAGAATTCCAAGCACTATACAGACTATACAGAGAGTCGGACACGACTGAGCTACTTTCACTTCACTTCATGGATCTCTAATCAATTTTTAAAAGATTTATTACTTTTCACTCACACACACACAGTGATAGGCTAGGTAATAATGAAGTACATAAAAATAGGTTTCAGTAAAACAATAGTTGAATTTTGGATTCTGACAAGTTAAGTATTAAACCTTGAAAAGAAATCCTTTTAAACCATCTAAAGTTCTTGGTGGAAATGTAACATGCTAGGAGAATTCTGGCTACTATTTAAATTTGAAGTGTTTCAATCCATTATGGTAACAAAAGTTGTTTTAGCAGCTATCATTTTTTTTAAATTTCAGCAGTTTGGGTCCTTCCAAGATAAATGTCCTTTCTTCTTTGCCTTTCATTTCTTAAATTATTTTCTGAGTATAGCAATGTTTGGGCACTTAAACTGGCTCCAGCCCTAGGCATTATGTCATTGCTTCATTTTCTTTACTTACTAATGGACTGCAAATATTATTTTCCTAAAACAAAACAAAACAAAAGAAACCAAAAACCTCCCCCTCCTCTGTTGCTTCCCTGGTGTTAACAGGGTCTACCAGGAGCAAATCTCCACTCTTCTGGAAAGCATGCTAAGGTGTCCTCTGCCTTCATTCTCCCCTTCCCCTCACACAAATTAACTCTCCAGTCAACAGCAGTATGACTTCTGCTAACACCATCACATTAATCCAGGGCTCTTTCTTAGTAGAGGAGCTGTAGGGTCTGGCAAACCTCACATAAGAAAACTGCCCTCCCAACAGTCTGGAACACAGTCAGTGCATTGCAGCCGCTGAAAAGAGATTTTTTTAAGGACTACTTTCTTTTAGTTATAAAATGATCAACTTTTATTTATACTTTGGTAATTGTAAATCAAATGGTATAAAGGGTATAATAAAATTAAGAATTTTTACCACTTAAAAAATGCACTAGTACAACCGAATCCCACAAAAACTTACAGAAAATCAAAAAGAGAAAATGCAACTACAATTTTATTTTATTTTTAAACTTTACAAAATTGTATAAGTTTTGCCAAATATCAAAATATCCCTACAGCTTCAATAAAAAAAAAAAGAAGAAAATGCATATGTATAGCATCATCTAGTCTGTCTAGTCAAAGCTATGGCTTTTCCAGTAGTCATGTATGGATGTGAGAGTTGGAGTATAAAGAAAGATGAGCACCAAAGAATTGATGCTTTTGAACTGTGGTGCTGGAGAAGACTCTTGAGAGTCCCTTGGACTGAAAGGAGATCTAATCAGTCCATCCTAAAGGAAACCAGTACTGAATATTCATTGGAAGGACTGATGCTGAAGCTGAAACTCCAATACTTTGCCCACCTGATGCGAAGAACTGACTCATTGGAAAAGACTCTGATGCTGGGAAAGATTGAAGGTGGGAGGAGAAGGGGACGACAGAGGATGAAATGGTTGGATGGCATCACTGACTCAATGGACATGAGTTTGATTAAACTCTGGAGTTGGTGATGGACAGGGAAGCCAGGCATGCTGCAGTCCACGGGATCGCAAATAGTCAGACATAACTGAGCTACTGAACTGAATAGCATCATCAGATAACTATCAAAGTATTTGTCAAAATGATTCCATACTTCTTACAGTGTTTTCTGAATTATTGTGATTTCCCAAGTAGTTCAGAACCCACAAAATGATTCTGTCTCATGTTCAGAGTACTGAAATGGCCTATCATTATGCTAATTTAATTAAATGTCATTTGGTTTTAATGATCATTGTAAGCCTTTTTTTTTTGTATTTTACTTTTTTCATTTAACATTCTTTTATTTTTTATTGAAGTATATTTGATTTACAATGTGGTGTAGTTTCTGCTGTACAGCAAAGTGATTCAATTATATATATATATATATATTTACATTCTTTTTTACATTCTTTTCCATTATAGTAAGACTTTTTCTTATTCCATAAGCATTCCTATTTCTTTTTTTAAACTTTTTATTTTGTACTGGAGGATAGTCAATTAACAATGTGATAGTTTCACTGGGACCAGCCATACATATACATGTATCCATTTTTCCCCAAACTCCCCTCCTATCCAGGCTGCCATGAAACATTTAGCAGAGTTCCCTTTGCTAAATTTATTTATTCCGTTTGCTATATGGTAGGTTCTTATTTTCCATTTTAAATATAGCAGTATGTACATGCTGCTGCTGCCGCTGCTGCTAAGTCGCTTCAGTCGTGTCCAACTCTGTGCGACACCGTAGAAGGCAACCCACCAGGCTCTGCCGTCCCTGGGATTCTCCAGGCAAGAACACTGGAGTGGGTTGCCATTTCCTTCTCCAATGCATGAAAGTGAAAAGTGAAAGTGAAGTCACTGAGTCGTGTCCAACTCTTAGATACCCCATGGACTGCAGCCTACGAGGCTCCTCCATCCATGGGATTTTCCAGGCCAAGAGTACTGGAGTGGGGTGCCATTGCCTTCTCCTCAGTATGTACATGCAAATCCCAAATTCCGTAACTTTCCCATCCCTCCATCCTTCCCAATGACAACCATAAGTTCTTCCTCTGTCAGTATGTTTCTGTTTTGTAAATAAATTCATTGTGTCATTTCTTTTTAGAATCAGTATGTAAGGGATATCATGTTGTATTTCTCTATCTCTCTCTGACTGTAAACCTATTTAACATGTAAGTATATATATATATATCTATAGGATATTTGATAAAATTAATTTACTAAAACTGCAGATCTAAGGAAGCTAATTTAACTCAACACAAAATCATAGACACCTAGAAAAACTGAAACAGTATTCATTTCTTTATTTGTTCCTTTAACAAACACTTCTTTGCTCAGTTCTCTGTCAGGCATTCTTTTAGGCACTGAATACAGAAAATGAGATCTAAAAAAAAAAGTTAATTGCCTTGTCTGATGGCTTATACATTGTAGTGATAGAAGACATAAAACAGAATTTAATCAATTAATTAACAAGAAAATATTCTAGCCTTCAAGTTCTCAACCTTGAGTGTGCACTTAATCACTTTGAAAATTTACCAATGTTTTTGTCATTCCCCCAGAGATTTTGGTGTGAATCCTTTGTGTGTGAATTTTAAAAATCCTCCATAGGAGTTAGAGACTAAGATACTTAAGTTAATCAGAGAATTAAGTAAGGAAATATGATAGACTTTTCCACTTTCTGTGACTCTAAAGCCCACTAGCTCAATGTCTCAAACAGCTTCTTAAAATATACTCAAGGCTTCCAGAGTCACAAGTATCTAAATTTCATTGCAGCAGGAGTGTCATTCAATAGAAATGCAGAGGATGTCTGAAGGAAGACTTTAAAAAGCCTAAAGATGGCTTGAAAAATATAAAATAAATTTCTGAAGATCCTGAGAATGAGATTTGAAATGGAAAATACCCACGTATCAAAGACAAAGGAAGGGATTGAGAAATGAGTATCAGAATTTTTGTGAAGGCTGAATAAGGTAGAAGAGGAGATTAAAATGTGATGGAAAGATTGAAAAGACCTTAAGTGATCAAAACATTGGGATTACATTTTTTATCTCTTTATCATCTATCTGTATCAGTGCAGATACTTTATATATCTACTATCTTCTCTATACTGGTAAATGTTTTGGTTCATTTTACTTCTTGGCACTGTTCCTGGTATTCTTAAGCTATATATTTCAAACTCAAATATGCAACTTAACTCAGTTGGATACACTAGTATTAGTGTGCAAAAAAGACTAAACTTTCACCTAGGCTGTATCTTGGACAGAAGATCAATTTTTATTAGAGATGTGAGTTAATAAGTTAAGTTTCTGCCTCTTTTAGTTCCTTTTCTCATTCATTGAGGGCTAAGATCCAGATTCAATGAGATGAGTATTTTTTCAAAGTCATTATCAGCCAAAGGAGAGTATATTGCATATATCTATTATGAGCATGGGTTCTAATACAAGATACGTAATTAAAAAATGTGTATTGAATTCTGCCACTTATGGGCTATGTGGTATCTAACATGCTAAGTAGTTAATCTTTCTGCATAGATTCCAAGTTGATAACAGTAGAAATAAAGCAATAAAACACATTCTGTATTTTCAAAAATTATTCATGGTAAATTCTACCAGGATTACATTTTACTTTGTGTGTGTGTGTGTGGAAGTATTTGATTTAGGAAATTCCCACCCAAACCCAATGGATAATAAAAATATTAATGATACAACTTAAATTATAAAATGCACAGTTAAAATATGATATAATGCCTTTGTTTTATTACAACTCACTATATCTCAGTAGTGCTTATTTTCATAATTTAAATGGTAAAATATTAACTGGTCAACCAGTCATTTAAAATTTCAGTGACTAACTTAACAAAGGCTCCATAGTTACTTCTACAAAAGTCTATTTTCTAAAATGGTCAGTATGTTAAAAAAAGGTGAATATGATAAGCAGTCAACTAAATTTGTGGTATGTGGATGCTACAATATAGTTACAGTGAATTTGCTGACATAATACTGATTATGCCTGCAGGATCCTATGAATAATGTTTCATCATTGGTAGATTCCCTTTACTCTAGATTATAAGAAACAGCAGTGGTTAGTTGTAAAATTAGAACTTACACATTTCCCCCAAGTGAAAATGAAAGTCACTCAGTCATGTCCAACTCTTTGCGACTCCATGGACTGTAACCCCCCAGGCTTCTCTGTCCATGGGATTCTCCAGGCGTAATCACTGGAGTGGGTTGCCATTCCCTTCTCCAGGGGATCCTCCCAACTCAGGAATCGAACTCTGTTCTTTTGCATTGCAGGTAGACTTTTCACTGTCTGAGCTACAGGGAAGCCCTATTTTCCCCAAAGCCTTTCTTTAAAAATACATATTAATTAAAGTAAATAAATAGCTGCCTATAAATACTACATAGTCCTATTGCTAGCTTACAGGTTGTAAATAGTTTCAGTCTTAACACTGTTTGGATCCTTACTCAGCTTTCAGTGCTTCATAATTCCAACTGAAATAGTCAATTTTGTTAACATATTACAGGGTCATAACTTTTTTCATCTTAAGCGGAAATTCCGTTAGCTTTTTTCCCGGAGCAGTTTTGTTTTCCTCCACTCGCCACATCTCAGAGAGGGTATCTTTGAACTCTAAATACTCTCCAGTGGTTTAGTTGATCCATTTCTTATCACAGTAAATGCGGGGATAGGATTTTATTCCAAGTTCCTTGATGCTACCTCCATCACTACTCTGGTGTACCAAATGACTTACATTTTTATATTACTGAAAATAATAAACTGATTTAATTTTCCATTTTAAAAAATCTATCAAATAAATACTAGTTTGACCAGAAATATTGGCCAGCACTGGTTCCTTTGCCTTTCTAATTGCATTAGGTTTTGATAAATAAGAGTCTAATTCTTAAAAAGTTTATCTGGTAGCAAACTTGAAAAGAGGCCTTTGGTGAAAATATGTACTTGAGTTACAACAAAGCAATTCTGTTCTGATTTAGAATTTTTGTTTTATAGTTCTTTAATAAGGTTATATTTAAACTTAATCTAGCTCCATTTCATATTACAAGTGCACATTACAGATTATTTCATAGCTGCCTTTTTTAATCCTGTGGGTAATTTCTTCAAGGCACCAAATATATAAAAATTACTTAACCACAGCATGATAATAGCTTTCCCCTCTGGGTATAGATATAAGAATATGTAGCTCATTACAAGTCCTTAGAGTTTCTATCTTCCCAGCAGGACAGCATTCTGCAAAATTTATAAATATGCTGAACTTTTCCAAATATTTGTCATTGCTTAATAAATTATGCTGGTTAATATCATATCCAATAAAATATTTATTTTAAACATCAGGAGGCATGGTTTCAGCTAAGACTTTAGTTAAGATCTGTGGGTCAGTAAGGATATATTGTCTTTAATCAAAAAGAATAATGAATTGAGGCACACACAGTAGCATAGGCTGAAAATCTACAGTGAAATTTGTCCTGCCCTCATACTATTAACCTAATTACCATACAATTTAAAGGTAATAATAAATAACAGGCTTAAATTAGACCAGACTAAAGTATGGGCAATTATACCAAGAACTTAAATAGAAGACACAATGAGTTTTATCAATTAATTCCAACTATATTTGACTTCTCTGAAACTATCAAATTGAAATGGATTAAATCTCAAATTAAATAGAATAGAATTTTTGACTGAGTCACAATAAGACAATAATGTAAATTACCCCCTGCCTTTTTATCATGTTATATTCCTTTGGAAGAGAAGTTTTTAGCACAGTTTGAGTTGTAGGTCATGCAATATCAGAGCATTGTATTAGCAGAGAAGTGATAAGATTTATTCCCTAAACAATAGTTTTAGGTCTTTGCTTACACATCAGAAGACTTCAGCCAGAATGTGAAAAGAATGACATGGGGAGACCAAGCGTTGGTGAGCAAGGCCCGTAGCTTTATTTTCAACAGGGGCTTATATACCCTAAGTTACACATAGAGGATAATAGGGGATGCAAAGTCAGCAGTCTTTGATCCTTATCAAAAACCAGAGTTTCTTTCCTGCAAATTTATCGTATACAAATGGTTTAGGTGATTTACATCATCTTCTGGCCAGAAGGCCTATTAACATTTTATGACTCTTGACAAGGACTTATCAACAAAGACTTGTTTTCTCTAAGAGTAATTATTTTAAGGTTTGGCGCCATCTTCCGAAGATAAAATTGCATTCCTATAGGGCGGATGTGTAATGGGTTTACAACAAAGGAAAGAATTTATTACCTTAAGGGTCTAAAGTTACTAACACCAAGGCCACTACTTATTTTTTCTACATACCAACTATTAATTAATACATATTCAAGGATACAATACAGGGGATGTGAAAACTTGGCAACAAGCATTGGCTCATCAATGAAATCCTTTACTAGTTTATTCTGACAGTTTCTAACTCTCTGAGAGGCTCTAAGCTATTTGAATATCTTAAGCTTCCCATGCCTCTCGAGGCTGGGAGACTGTAAACAATCGTATGCATAGCTGTAGGAGTCCGGGTAAACTTGTCAGGCGAGTTAGAGAGCCATCTGAGGGGTTTAGATTTAAACACTCCTAATTGCCCAGGAACTTTATTAATTGGAGCTGTAAATTAACTCTTCGACAGAGAGAGTGAGATGGTGGTAGGGGACAGCCCCCAGTAAAGTCAGAGTTGAGAGCACAAAGCAATAAAGTAGGCAGACTCTGGTTTTTGGGGGGTAGATACTCGAAAATATCCAGGGGGACTCCTGAGGCTCGATCCCGCCTTTGCGTATGCTGAGCCTCCTTCCTCATGACCTTTGTCGCGAGTGGAATGCCTCACCGGCTCCTGGCAGACAACAGAGGATGAGATGGTTGGATGGCATCACCTACTCAATGGACACGAGTCTGAGTAAACTCCGGGAGCTGATGATGGACAAGGAGATCTGGCGTGCTGCAGTCTTTGCCGCGTGGTTGCAAAGAGTCAGACACGGCTGAGTGACTGAACTGAAATGAACTGAACACCACAGTACAAAATCATCAATTCTTCGGTATTCAGCCCTCTTTATGATCAAACTCTTACATCCATACATGACTTACTGGGAAAACCATAGCTTTGACTATAAGGATTTTTCTTCAATGTGATGACTCTGCTTTTTAATACCTTGTCTAGGTTTGTCATAGTTTTTCCTCCCAGGAGCAAGTGTCTTTTAATTTCATGGCTGCACTCACCATCTGCAGTGATTTTGGAGCCCAAGAAAATAAAGTCTGTCACAGTTTCCATTTTTTTCCCCATCTATTTGCTATGAAGTGATGGAACCAGACACCATCATCTAAGTTTTTTGAATGTTGAGTTTTAAGCCAGCATTTTCATTCTTCTCTTCACCTTCATCAAGAGGCTGTTTAGTTCCTCTTCACTTTCTGCCATAAGGGTGGTGTCATCTGCATATCTGAGGTTACTGATATTTCTCCTGGCAATCTTGATTCCAGCTTGTGATTCATCCAGCCTAGCATTTCGCATGATGTACCCTACATATAAGTTAAATAAGCAGTGTGACAATATGCAGTTTTGATGTACTTCTTTCCTAATTTTGGACTAGTCCATTGTTCCATGTCTGGTTCTAACTGTTGATTCTTGACCTGCATGCAGGTTTCTTAGGAGGCAGGTAAGGTGGTCTGATATTCCCATCTCTTGTATTTTCCACAGTTTGTTGTGATCCACACAGTCAAAGGATTTCACATAGTCACTGAAGTAGAAGTAGATGTTTTTCTGGAATTCCTTTGCTTATTCTGTGATCCAATGGATGTGGCAATTTGATCTCTGATTCCTCTGCCTTTTCTAAATCTAGCTTGTACATTTGAAAGATATTGAAGCCTAGCTTGAATGATTTTGAGCATGTCCTTGTTATCATGTGAAATGAACACAATTGTGGAGTAGTTTGAACATTCTTTGTCATTACCCTTCTTTGGGACTGAAATGAAAACACCTTTTCCAGTCCTCTGGCCACTGCTGAGTTTTCAAATTTGCTAGTTTTCAAATTAGCCCTTTAACAGCATAATCTTTTAGGATTTGAAATAGCTCAGCTGGAATTCCATCACCTCCGCTAGCTTTGTTGGTAGTGATGCTTCCTAAGGCCTACTTGACTTCACATTCTAGGATGTCTGGCTCTAGGTGAGTGTCACACCATTGTGATTATCTGGGTCATGAAGATCTTTTTTGTACAGTTCTTCTGTGTATATGATCTTAGTCTGGATAAGTTTTTTCTATATGTATCTGAAATGTATATTTTGTGAATGAATGGGTGAGTGATTGAATAACTAGTTTCTTTTACTTGGAAAATGATTTTGTTACTTAAGAAATATTTGTTTTTCAAGAAACCATCAAAATATTTTCCGTTTCTTTGCAAACCTTTGAGGAAGCATTACTAACTTCTCACCCTTAACATAGTACTTAGTTTGTACCATAGATCACATTTTATTACAGTTTAATACATGTCTATTTGTCTGCAATTCTTATTTAAGTTTGAAACCAGATTATGCTTGAGAGAGATAGTGGCTGTTTCATAAATACATGTTTAAAGAATAAATGGATTAAAAACTATTGGACATTGTTGATCCACTGAGTAAAATATTTAAGAAATTCTGCATTTTATTACACTTACATACCAACAATTTAGTACTTGTCAGCATTTTTATATTATGTCAGGATCTAATTTCATGGTAAAAATGAGACTTTACAATGTGTATGTCAGGAAATATTTTCTATTTGATAGGAACACTGGTTACATTTAGAGACAATAACTTTTCTATTAATGCCATCATTCAATCAAGAACCTAAGGCACGGACATATATTATAAAACAGCAGTTCACAGAGAAAAGCACTTTAAAATTTTCAGTGTGAATATAAAAGTTACATTGATTAATACAAGTGACAACTTGTTGTTCAAATTAGAAGGATGGGCTCACAAATCAATATTTAAATGATAGTTGTGTCTATCCTCAACATCTGTGCAATGGCACTTTGTTAGCTCACAAAGCTGTTGTGGAGGATATCATGGCTATATAACCAAACATTAATATCCAAAATGTCCAAATACTACATTCTACTAGAAATAAACCTCTGAGTTAAAAAAAAAAAAAGAAAAAGAAAACCTATTGACTTTGTTCAGGGCATGAGGAAGAACATCAGGGTATCAATATTTACCTATGATTTCTGTAGATTTAAAAATAAGCAAAACTAATACAATATGTAAAATAATTAACCTCCAATTAAAATAAATAAATTTATATTAAAAAAAGCAGAAGTCAAGTTCCATATAGAAGCAATAATAGCTTTAGTTTCTTTAAAACAAGCTATATCAATACTTTAAAAAAAATCTTTATTTTCTACTTTTAATCTAATATTTTATCATATATCCAGAATAATATTTTGGATTAAATTTCCAAATTAATAATCTCATTTCATATTTCTCCAATATCTAAAATATCCAGTATAAATGGGAATTATAATTATAGGATTTAGTCACACCTGAATATAATTTCAATCTGAAATTAGTCAATCCCTAAATTTGCATTTATTCTGCCTTCTGGCTTTAATGTCTGGAATATTTACCCTTAATTGCATGTCTGTCCTCTCTTTGAAATACTATTGCTGGAAAGAAATTTTGTGATAAACTTTTATAAAAGCTTGTGAAATATTTACAGTCACAAACTTAAGAATTCAAGAGTAGAAACTATAGCCAATAAACAGACATTTCAATCAAAATATCAATAGAATGTCACCTTTTACTAAAAGTTAAAGGTCTGGAAAAAAGTACTCCTATACTAGTGATTCATTTAAACATAGACAAGAATAATTTCATGTTCATAATGAAAAAGATGATGACTGGAAATATGGTCATTACTGATATAGTCATTCTGGATTGTTGGAAAAAAACAACAACAACAGAACGGCTTAAGGAACTCTTGTGGTGAATTGTATGAAATTACTAATATTTAATTTTTTAACCTAATAACAGTGATTTTATATGCTTCAAGCTAATATCTGCCAAGGACTTTGGCAGTTATTTTGCATTAATAACTATAACTGATAGTAACTATAAGTGATTTACCTTAGTAACTGTAGCTGATTTGTAACAACCTATATCAACTTCTGAATGCTAATGAGATCACCTTAAATTTTTTTCATTGTATTTGAATATTTCGCATGGATAAAACTACTCAATCACCAGTCCCCAAATGACACCTCAAATAGAGAGTTTCCATACCATATCTTGGAGAGAAAGTGGACCCTTATACATTGCTAGTGGGAGTGTAAATTGGTTGAGCCTCTTAAGAAAAATATTTAGCATAAGTATATAAAGGCAACCTTTTATATAATAACATCAGTGGTAAAGAACCTGCCTGCCAGTGCAAGAGATGTGGGAAGCGTGGTTTCGATCCTTGAGTTGGGAAGATTCCCTGTAGGAAGAAATGGCAACCCACTCCAGTATTCTTGTGTGGAAAATGCCATGGACAGAAGAGCCTGGTGGGCTACAGTCCATGGGGTCACAAAGAGTTGGACATGATTAAGCAACTGAGCATGAGCAATGATCATTAAACCCAGCAGTTTTATCTCCTTCATATATGCTCAAGGAAAACTGCTTATGTATTGAAGAAGACATAAAACAATTTATAATAGCAGAATCCTGAATGGACCCAAATGCATATTGGCAGAAGGATGGATTAATAAATTATGTATATTTAAAATGAAATGTTTTATAACAGAAAAATATAGTTAACATACAACAAACCTAATGAAATGACAATATATATTTGAATGAAAAATCCGCCCGATAGTACTTAGAATGTGATATCTTTTTAATGAATTTAAAAGTGTTATTGAACGTTAAACCAAAAAATTAAGAGATCATATAGTATATAAAAAAGCAGGGGACTGTTTCGCACAAGATTCAGGATAATGATTAATTTGGAATGGAGTTTGGCCAGGCGGTATATATTGGTAGATATAAGATGTTGCCAACCGTCCAGTTTTGTTTTCAATTTTCTGATGAATGTTATATTATTATAGACATGTACATAAATGGACTTCCCTGGTGGCTCAGTGGTGAAGAACCTGCTTGCCAGTGCAGGAGATGTGAGTTCATTCCCTGGGTCAGGAAAATCCCCTGGAGAAGGAAATGGCAACCCACTCCAGTATTCTTGCCTGGGAAATCCCCTGGACAGAGAAGCTTGGTAGGCTATAGTCTTCAAGGTAGCTAAGAGTGGGATAGAACTAAGCTCGCACAGAAGTACATAATTAAAGGAAACTTCTTGTGGACAAATTGTCATAAAGCAAATATTGCTATTAATTCAATTCAACAAATATGTAGTTCAGAATAAGAAAATAAATGAATAGTAAAGTTAAACCCCTGGGAGTTAGGTGATATGCCCATTTACAAAAGAGAAAAGACACAGGCAAGTTTGTGCAGATATTATTAGTTAGATATATATTTCTTAGAGCTACTTTACAAAAGGAATGCCTGATGACACATTTGATGGATGACACTAGAGCCTGTCTTGCCACAGCGTAGCTAATCTGTCATCCGGGCAGGGTGTCAGAATGTCAGTCATCAGAGAGAGTTTCTGAGTTTCTGAATTCTGGGTTTATTTTTCAGAAATTTCCCTGATTTTAGTGAGCCAGTCACATGTAGAGGACAGTGTGGACATATTCTCAGCTCTAGCCAAGCTGACCTTGCTCTACTCTCCACCTAGTATGCCCAGAGATTCTCCTCAGTTGAGTTCAGTTGCTCAGTCATGTCCAACTCTTTGCAACCCCATGGATTATAACCCACCAGGCTCCTCTGTCCATGAGGATTCTCCAGGAAAGAACACTGGAGTGAGTTGCCATGCCCTCTGCCAGGAGATCTTCCCAACCCAGGGATTGAACCCAAATCTCTTGCACTGCAGGTGGATTCTTTACCATCTGAGCCATCAGGGAAGCCCAGAAATTCTCTTAGATTTTCCCAATTCTAATCTATAACACAGCCTCCTTAGAAAGGTCTAACTGACCTCTCTACACAAAATAGCACCCCACCCCACCTCAACCTTGTCAAAATTGCTGTATTTTTTCTTTCAGCTCCTTGTTTTCTTTTATTAAATTTTTCAACTTCATGCTTTATCACCCATTTATGTAATTGTTCAGTTGTTTAATTTTTTTTTACTTTTAATCTTATTACTATTTAAAATGTAAATAAATTTATGTATTATTTATTTTTAGATTTAGCAGCATTTTATGTTGGTTGGTTGTGCTTTGAAAGTTGATAACAGAGGACAATTTTTTAACTGATATTTTTATGATATTTTTGACTTGTTTCCTTATGATCATGGGAACATATAAAAATAAGGCTCTACATCTACATGGTTAGCTGATGGAAAGTTTATAGAGTAAAGAATTCCAACCAGGGAAACTTTATTCAGTAAACTTGTATACTTAACAGGGACATCTTCATCATTGTTTTCCTTGACAAGCATACCTGCCTTGTGATTTTTAGATTTGAAGAAGATATCTTTGCTATGTGTGTTGCCTTACCTACTAACCATATCAGAAAATTGCTGTTTGCTGAAGTACCAAGAGAAGTAGATAGCTCTACAAATAGCTTTTGTGTCATTTATATGAGTATCAGTTTGGGCTAATTGAACTAAGAGTGTCCCCATTTATCATGGAAATTAAGATACTTGAAAGACTGTTCTTTGGCTTTGTCCTTTTTCTCCAAGTTTTCTCACCATGTTCAATGCACTTCAGGAACTCATTCAAATATTTTACACTGACTTGAATTTAGTTGTGGTGTGTTGATTCATTAGAAGCAATAATGAGGTTTGAATAATGATACTTGCTAATGGAATAAAAATACTGCAGAACAACAGCAGCAGGTTCCTTCATCCCTCTCTCCTGATTGAGCATTAAACACTGTTTTAAGTTTTTAATGCAGGAGAATATCCTATATGTATCCATTAGGTTTCTGCTGTGTCATTTCAGTTATTGCTAAGGATGACTTGCTGTTCAAACTGCATTTTATTCAATCAGCATTACTCCATAATATAAACTGTCTAAATTTTAGCTTCTGAAATGTGTATGATCTAGACTACAGGACAAAAAAAAAATACAAATCTTAGCAATGGTAAATACAACTGTAACATATATTTGGGTTCTAGTTTCTCATGAATAATACTTGTTTAGGAAATCAAGGAAACTTTATTTGCCCTACTGTGTCAAATATAACTTGTATTTGTGTAATCTGTTGCCTTTTTGGTTTCCTTTCCAAAAAAAATTTTTTTTGATCAGATTTATAGAAGGACTTTTATTTTTACAAAAAATGAAAACATCATATCTAGAAACAGACTATTTGAGCTGGAAAGGTGATTTAGTTCAACTCCTTTTTTACACAGTAGGAACCTATATTGGATTTGATATCAAAATGGAATTGATCTTAAGCAATAACTTTAGGTGACTAGAAAATGTTTTCTTTTTAGTAAAGCACATGCATGATCAAAGAAAACTGAGATATATTACATATTCTGAAATTTGACACCCCACTGAACATCCCACTGATATCTTCATTGGAATATTTCAATTATGATAAGTGTTGTGATCATTATATCTCAACACTTCTGGTTTCTTTTTCTCAAATACATGGATAAATGCCAAGTAAATGGCATCTTTAACAGAAAGAAGTATAGAAATATTTGATAGCTTTCAGATCATACATGGAATATTTAAATCATTTAATGCAGTTCAAGCTGTAATCAAATAAGAAAAGATTTGAGCAACTTAGTTGGATTCAATGAGGTTGAATAGATTTTTTTTCCCCAGAGTTGTTAAGCTGTGATATTGACAATGGTCTGGTACTACTCTAGATGTTTTGCTCTTCCCAAAATAAAAATAGTGGAGTGGTCTGCCTAGATTTATGTAGAATTGTGGAGAAGACTCTTGAGAGTCCCTTGGACTGCAAGGAGATCCAACCAGTCCATTCTGAAGGAGATCAGCCCTGGGATTTCTTTGGAAGGAATGATGCTAAAGCTGAAACTCCAGTACTTTGGCCACCTCATGCAAAGAGTTGACTCATTGGAAAAGACTCTAATGCTGGGAGGGATTGGGGGCAGGAGGAGAAGGGGACGACAGAGGATGAGATGGCTGGATGGCATCACTGACTCGATGGACATGAGTTTGAGTGAACTCCGGGAGTTGGTGATGGACATGGAGGCCTGGCATGCTGCGATTCATGGGGTTGCAAAGAGTTGGACACGACTGAGCAACTGAACTGAACTGATAGTACATTATATTTCTGGCTTTTGTCTGTATGCTTTATTTGTCAAAAATGTAAATCTTCATGTAGCTTTATCTGCCAGGGACCAGCCCCGGCTGATCCAGGGTATTCGAAGGAGAGACGGCGTAGGCGAGGATCAGGATACAATAGCTTCAATTAGATATTAATTAAAGATATAAAGAGTAATAGAATAAGGATAGCTCAGTAGGAAAATTCAGTGGAGAAAAGAGGCTGAGTAGCTTGGTTTACGCGGGAGACCAATAAAACTTCAAGACAAGAAGTTTGCACCACTTACGTAGGCCGCAGGCGTCCTTCCGTTCTCCCGAAGGAGAGGAGACACTGAGGCCTCCCAGGTCGGATCTTAGAAGCCCAGGCATAATTAGTAAGCATGGTGGGTTCCGCACTCCAGATGGAGACTCAGCCAGAGTGAGAGAGAGAGCGACATGGGGAGACCAGTATTTCGAGAAACTGATCCCAATTCTTTATTTTCCAGAGTCTGTTTTTATACACTGAGATGTTATACAAAAGTCACGTGGGGACAGCAGTCCTGACTTTTATTAAAGTCAGGTGCTTCACACAAATGTATACAGAGGTCTTAGGGGTGTTACATCATCTTCTGGCCAGGGGGGCCTGCTGACAATTTACGACCCTCTCCTTGTGACAGCGGTCAGTCAATCAGGACACTTATTTCTCCAGGGCTGATTATTCTCAAAACAGACGCCACCCAAGTAAAGTTACACTCCTACAGGGTGAGGGTGTAGTGGGTTTTAGTTAAGGAAAGAATTTACTTAGCCTAAGGTCTAATGTGATTAATATCAAAGGTTAATACTTATTCCTTCTATATATTCATTAATGTGTGTAAGGGCAGGGGATATGGAGACTTAGCAACAAACGTTGGCTCAACAAATGAAAAACCCTTCACCAACACAATTTCTAATCAGCCCATTATACTTATACTAATAGTTTTCTAACTTTTCTAAGGAACCTGTTTTTAGAAGGTTTAAAGCATCTCGTGCCTCTCACGGTTGGGAGGCTGTGAGCAATCACATGTGGCTGGACGAGCCTGTCAGGCAGGCCAGAGAACCTTCAGAGGAGTTTGTAGGTTAAAACACTCTTATCACGCCCAGGAATTATTATAAACTGGAGCTCTAAGTTAACTCCTTCTCCAAAAGAGGTGGTGGGGGACAGCCCCCCGTAAAGTCAGAGGTGTAGGTGAGCACAAAGTAGTAAAGTAGGCAGGCTCTGGTTATGGGGGTAGATGCTCGAGGAGTTCCAGGGGGACTCCTGAGGCTCGATCCCGCCTTTGCGTATGTGGAGCCTCCTTCCTCATGACCTTTGCCATGGGCGGAGTACCTCAATCTGGCCCCCAACATTTATCCAACATTTCTCAATATGAATTGCTCTAAAACATCTTGATTCTTTAAAGGGCTCTGAAAAGACAAAGTAGGTGACTAAAAAAGTACATAAGTACAATGAAAAGGATGGATGGAGTACCACTGCTGACTAGCAGTGGGAATAGATCTCAACTCAGTTTTGAGATGCTGGAAAACATTTAGTGAAGGGGTAATTACAATTATAGAAGAAACAGAAAAATCTCTGAAACAGTCCCACAAAATCAAGCATAAGTAGTCCAAAACCATAGCAGGTAACAGTCAAACGAGCAGGGGTTTCTTTCAAACAGCTCTAGTTTTGATTCCCAACTCAGCCACTTAGCTGTCATATTTTTGATAAGTTTCCAGATGTTTTGAATCTTGGTATTTGTCTTAGCTCATGCTGCTATAACAAAATACCATGGTTCAGGATGGTTTAAACAAAACAAACAAAAAAAATTAATTTAACATAGTTCTGGAGGCTGAGAAGTTTAAAGTACAGGCACTGGCCCATTTGGAGTTGGTAAGGTCTCTCTCTTCTGGCTTGAAGGTGACTTTTCTGGCTATGTCCTCACATGTGACTCTCCCTTGGTGTTGCATGCAAGCGGAAAGAGAAGGAGAGAGTGACCTCTTTTTCGCTTCAAAGGTCACTGATGCCATCATGAAGAGCCTACCCTAAATAGTCTAACCCTAATCATCTCTCAAAGGCCCCCTACTTGTAATACTGTAACTTTATGGATTAAGTCTTTAGCATGAGAACTTGGGGAGGAGGAAAGGCATTCTCTATACTGTTGTTGTTCAGTCCCTCAGTTGTGTCCAACTTTAGGCAACCCCATGGACCAGAGCACTCCAGGCTTCCCTGTCTTTCACTTTTTCACCATCTCCCAGAGTTTGTTCAAACTCACGTTCATCGAGTCGGTGATGCCATCCAACCATCTCATATTCTGTTGTCCCTTTTTCCTCCTGCCCTCAGTCTTTCCCAGCATCAGGATCTTTTCCAATGAATCAGCTCTTCACATCAGGTGGCCTAAGTATTGGAGCTTCAGCATAAGTTCTTCCAATGAATATTCAGGGTTGATTTCCTTTAGAATTAACAGGTTTGATCTCCTTGCTGTCCAAGGAACTCTCGAGTCTTCTCTAGCACCATAGTTTGAAGCAATCAATCCTTTGATTCCTTTTGATTGAATACAATGACACTCAGCTTTTTGTATTGTCCAGCTCTCACATCTGTACATCTCACATTCTGTATATAACAGTATCCTTTTCTGAAAATGGCATAATATACACCTTGTTGGATTTGTGAGCGTCAGAACACAGTAAACATGGTGCTGCACTAGTACTGTTGCTGCAGTTTGTGAACAGCCAGTGAGGGAGTCAACAGCTGATCAACACAAAATGGCTCCTACTAGCTGAGCTCTGTGGGCGAGAACACTCAAGTTTGAACAAAATGTGCTAGAAGACATATAAGGAATTTACAAAAGGAGCTGCCAAATGGTTTTGAACTCTTAGCTTATTGTCCATGTAAGAGGTAGAAAATTGAGAGTGGAGTTAAAGAGATAAGCAGAATTACATTGGCAAATTTTTTGGAGTGCTGTGTGTTCTCATCCACACCTTAAACCAAACAGGAAGATTTTCTGAGAACCACTTGCCAACCTTCCCGTGTATCCCCACATCTTGTCAAACATAGAAGGGAGTCTGAAACACATCTGAGAAGTATGATGATAAAAGGACTTTTATTTGCTTGAAGTGGTAGGAAAGACAAGACAAAGGTACACATTTTCCTTCTGTCAGATAAGAGGATTTGTCAGGTACTGAAAAGACCTTCCCCAACTGGAATAAGGTTGAGATGATGACATGAGTGTCCTGCTAGGTCTAAACCTGAGTGAGGCCTGGGGATGACTTAAAACGGCAGCTGGAGGGGACCTCAGTAACAAGAAAGCAGGAGTTGGAACTTTCCGGTGAAGAAAGGAGGATTCTCTGAAAATACAAGAGAAAATAATTTTGAGAAAGAAGTCTGTATGGAATAACTACCAGGTTCAAAGAGGGCCAATAGCAGATCAAAATAGAATTAGGCTACACTCATCACCCCCAAATCACCTCTCATCTGGTTGAATCCTTGAAGGAGGTTGTGGGGACAGAAAATGAAGTTAAGGAGTGAGTGAAGACTTGACAAAGGAAGAAACACATTGGGATTTTTCTTCTCATTAAGTGAAGATTTGCAGATTTTAGTAGCATTCAGTTGGAGAGGGAGAGATGCTTTAATACAATTGAGGCTTAGAGTTCTGATTATTTTATTAATTCATCATTTCACCTCATGAAATGGAACTATTTTGAGGCTTGGAAATACCTAAGGAACTATCCATGAATTTATCCCAAAGGCACACAGAATCAAACTAATAAATAATTTTGAAGAGACCGGCAAAAGACATAAAGTCACATATGGAGACAAATATGTTTAATACAATAGTTATTTTACTGCATAGTCATTAATAATTTGATATTAAATAGTTTATGTTAGCATTTTTATGATTTCAGGAAATGACATGTACTTAACATAGATTTTTCCCATTTTGTAAAATTAAAGTGAATTTTTAAATTTTCGGTGTATAAGCATATTGTGAAAACTATATATGTAGTAATTTAAGCCTATTGCTACCATTCCCAAAAGTTAGGTATTATTGTCTCTGGGTATATCATCACACAATTTAAAGATTATGTTACTTAAGGATCCAAAAATATAGATTTCATTAACTAGCTAATATTCTATTGGGCTTTAAGATCCTCATAAGTGAATATACAAGTCTTTGAGTTTCAGTTCTGTTTGCATTTGTGATGCTGTTCAAGAAAAAACTCCTCACAAGAGTATCAATTATTAAAGAATTGGCTTCAGTAGAGCATATAATCATTAAGGCAACCTACAAATAAAGCAACCCCAGGGATATGTTCTTCCAGCCTCCTGTCTCAAGTCCAAGGAATTTATCTGGTTAACAAAGCAGCTGTTGACAGTGTCATTAAAAACAAAGCAGTAAAGATAACCAGAATTCTTTAAGTGCTTTAGACTGCCCTTTTTGAATATATGTGGAAACAGTATTTGTTTTCTTTATTGTTCAAAATATGGAGAGAAAAATGAGCATCAAGTTAGGTTCTTATTTTTCTGAGAAGTAGGAAGAGTAAAAATGTTGAACTTTATAATGGTATCAAATTTATCAGAATAGACTGTCACAGGTATATTGTTATATGTAAGCCTCATAGTAGCTACAGAACAAAAGCCTTTAGTAAGTACACAAAAGGTGATGAGCAAGGAATATAAGCATACTACCAAAGAAAGTCATCAAACTACAAAGGAAGAGGACAGGAGAGTAAGAAATAAAAAGGAACTACCATAATAGGTAAGCAATGAACAAAATGGCAATAAGCACATGCCTAGCCATAATTGCTTTGAATGTAAATGGACTAACTTCTCCAATCAAAAGATATAGAATGGCTGAATGGATTAAAAAAGAAAAAAACATATCCATCTGTATGTGGCCAAAAAGGCTGAAAGGACACATGCAGACTGCGATGAAAGGTTGGAAAACGATCCTTTGTGCAATTGGAGAGCACTAATTCTTGAGTAGCTACACATATATCTGACAAAATAAACTTTAAAGCAAAGACTGCAGTAAAGAGAAAAAGAGGATGTTACAAATGATAAAAATATCAATCCAACAGGATATAATTGTTGTAAATATTTATGTACCCAACAAAGAAGTTTTACCTAAATTTGTAAACAAATGAACAAATTTGTAACAAATCAACAAATTAACAAAATAACAAACTTGTAAACAATTAACAAAGAAGCTGTTCCTAAACTTGTAAACAAAGAAATTGTACATAAATATTTATGTACCCAACGAGGGGCTTCCGTGGTAGTTAGCTGGTAAAGAATCCACCTGCAATGCAGGAGACCTCAATTCGATTTCCGGTTTGGGAAGATCCCCTGCAGAAGGGAATGGCTACCCACTCCAGTATTCTTGCCTGGAGAATTCCATGGACGGAGGAGCCTAGCAGGCTACAGTCCACTGAGTTGCAAAGAGTCAGACACAACTGAGTGACTTTCACTATAACAAAAAATTACCTAAATATATAAAGCAAACATTAATGAATATAAAGGAAGAAATATATAGCAATTCAATAATGGTAGGATCCACATACATCAATAGATTGGTCATCCAGATAGAAAATCAAACAAAACAATAGCCTTAGATAACATGTTAGACCAGAGAACCTTAATAGGTATTTAGAAAAATTTCCATCCAAAATAACAGAATACACATTTTTCTTAAGAGCACATAGTTTTTCTGCTTGGGATCATATCTTAAGCCACACAAATAAGGGATACATTTAAAAGGATTGAAATCCTATTAAGCCTGTTTTCCATCCAAAGTGTATAATTAGAAGTCAGTTACATGGGAAAAAAATGGAAATTCACAAGTACATGGAGATTAAATAACATACTACTGAGCAATTGATGGGTCAGAAAAGAAATCAAAACAGAAATACTTTGAGACAAATTAGAAATGGGAATGTAAGTACCAAATTGGGGATGCAGCAAAAGCAGTTCTAACAGAGAATTTCATAATGATGAATACCTACCTCCAGAAAGAAGAAAGTTTCAAATAAGCAACCTATCTTTAAACTTCATGAAATTAAAAAAAAAAAAGAACCAAAGAACAGATTTTGGTAGAAGGAAGGAAATAGCAAATATTATAGCAGGAATAAGTGAAATAGAGACTTAAAGTAAATAGAGAAAGATCAATGAAACTAAGAGCTAGTTCTTTTAAAAGACTTAAAAATTGACAAACCTTTAGCTGGATTTAACAAGAACAAAAGGATTAAAAATAAAACAATGAAAGAGGAAACATTATAATTGATAGACAAACAGTAATAGACTACTATAAACTTTTATATGCTCACAAATCTGACAACTAAGAAGAAATGAAAAAATTTCCAAAAATATACAACCTCCCAAGAAAAAATCATGATGAAATAGAAAATCAGAACAAATGAATGACTAACAAGGAAATTGAATAAGTAATAAAAAACCTCCCAATTAACAAATGTATATAGCAAGACATCTTCACTGGTTTATTGTACCAAATGTTCAAAGAGGAATTAATAACAATCCTCTCAAGACTCTTCCAGGAAAAAAGGAAAGAAACAAACGTTTCCAAACTCATTCTACAAGATCAGGATTATGTTGATACTAAAACAAGGTAGACACTACTATATATATGCATATCAGATCAGATCAGTCACTCAGTCCTGTCCGACTCGTTGCGACCCCATGAATCACAGCACACCAAGCCTCCCTATCCATTACCAACTCCTGGAGTTCACTCAGACTCACGTCCATCGAGTCAGTGATGCCATCCAGCCATCTCATCCTCTGTCGTCCCATTCTCCTCCTGTCCCCAATCCCTCCCAGCATCAGAGTCTTTTCCAATGAGTCAACTCTTTGCCTGAGGTGGCCAAAGTACTGGAGTTTCAGCTTTAGCATCATTCCTTCCAAAGAAATCCCAGGGCTGATCTCCTTCAGAATGGACTGGTTGGATCTCCTTGCAGTCCAAGGGACTCTCAAGAGTCTTCTCCAACACCACAGTTCAAAAGCATCAATTCTTCGGCACTCAGCTTTCTTTATAGTCCAACTCTCACATTCCTACATGACTACTGGAAAAACCACAGCCTTGACTAGACGAACCTTTTTTGGCAAAGTAATGTCCCTGCTTTTGAATATGCTATCTAGGTTGGTCATAACTTTCCTTCCAAGGAGTAAGCGTCTTTTAATTTCATGGCTGCACTCACCATCTGTAGTGATTTTGGAGCCCAGAAAAATAAAATCTGACACTGTTTCCACTGTTTCCCCATCTATTTCCCATGAAGTGGTGGGACCGGATGCCATGATCTTCATTTTCTGAATGTTGAGCTTTAAGCCAACTTTTTCACTCTCCACTTTCACTTTCATCAAGAGGCTTTTGAGTTGCTCTTCACTTTCTGCCATAAGGGTGGTGTCATCTGCATATCTGAGGTGATTGATATTTCTCCCGGCAATCTTGATTCCAGCTTGTGTTTCTTCCAGTCCAGCGTTTCTCATGATGTATCTGCATATAAGTTAAAGAAGCAGGGTGACAATATACAGCCTTGACAAACTCCTTTTCCTATTTGGAACCAGACTGTTGTTCCATGTCCAGTTTTAACTGTTGCTTCCTGACCTGCATACAAATTTCTCAAGAGGTACATCAGGTGGTCTGGTATTCCCATCTCTTTCAGAATTTTCCGCAGTTTATTGTGATCCACACAAAGGCTTTGGCATAATCAATAAAGCAGAAATAGATGTTTTTCTGGAACTCTCTTGCTTTTTCCATGATCCAGCGGATGTTGGCAATTTGATCTCTGGTTCCTCTGCCTTTTCTAAAACCAGCCTGCACATCAGGAAGTTCACGGTTCATATATTGCTGAAGCCTGGCTTGGAGAATTTTGAGCATTACTTTACTAGCGCGTGAGATGAGTGCAATTGTGCGGTAGTTTGAGCATTCTTTGCCATTGCCTTTCTTGGGGATTGGAATGAAAACTGACCTTTTCCAGTCCTGTGGCCACTGCTGAGTTTCCAAATTTGCTGGCATATTGAGTACAGCACTTTCACAGCATCATCTTTCAGGATTTGGAATAGTTCCACTGGAATTCCATCACCTCCACTAGCTTTGTTCGTAGTGATGCTTTCTGAGGCCCACTTGACTTCACATTCCAGGATGTCTGGCTCTAGGTCAGTGATCACACCATCGTGATTATCTGGGTCGTGAAGATCTTTTTTGTACAGTTCTTCTGTGTATTCTTGCCATCTCTTCTTAATATCTTCTGCTTCTTTAGGTCCATACCATTTCTGTCCTTTATCGAGCTCATCTTTGCATGAAATGTTCCTTTGGTATCTCTGATTTTTTTGAAGAGATCCCTAGTCTTTCCCATTCTGTTGTTTTCCTCCATTTCTTTGCATTGATCGCTGAAGAAGGCTTTCTTATCTCTTCTTGATATTCTTTGGAACTCTGCATTCAGATGCTTATATCTTTCCTTTTCTCCTTTGCTTTTTGATTCTCTTCTTTTCACAGCTATTTGTAAGGTCTCCCCAGGCAGCCATTAAGTCATATTAAATTCTTGGTTTCTGAGTGCATATAAAAGTTATATTTACACCAAATTGTAGTCTATTAAATGTACAATTGTTGTCCTGTTGCAAAGTCACGTCTGAATCTTTGTGATTCCATGGAATGCAGCACATCAGGCTTCCTTGTCTGTCACTATCTCCTGGAATCTTGAGAAAGAAGAAAAGGGCTGACGGAATCAGCCCTGAATTTGGACTATACTACAAAGCTATAGTCCTCAAAACTATATGGTACTGGCACAAAAAGAGACACATTTCCTGTAGTTGGCTCAAATTCATGTCCATTGAGTCAGTGATGCTATCCAAGCATCCCATCTTCTGTCACCCCCTTTTCCTCCCTCCCTCAGTGTTTCACACAATCAGGGACTTTTCCAATGAGTTTACTCCTTACATCAGGTGGCCGTAGTACTGGAGTTTCAGTTTCAGCATCATTCCTTCCAATGAGTATTCAGGGTTGTTTTCCTTTAGTATTGACTGGTTTGATCTCTTTCCAATAGCATTATGTATAAAAAATAATGCTCATAGCTTAGTTAAAATTTTCAATACTTTATTGCTAAAAAATGCTCAACATTATTGGAGAATTCAACAAGTTGCAATCTTTCTTTCTGGTGGAGATGCTTGGCTTTATGTTGATGGCTGCTTACTGATCAGGGTGGTGGCACAAAAGGTTGGGGTGATTGTGTCAGTTTATTAAAATAAGGCAACAATGAAGTTTGCCACAAGTAGTCTTCCTTTCACAAATGATTTCTCTGTAGCTTTTAATGATGTTTGATAGCATTTTACCCACAGTAGAACGTCTTTCAAAATTGGAGTCAATTCTCTGAAACCCTAGCATTGTATAATTAACTAACTTTCTGTAATATTATTTTTTTGTCTTTTAAGTAAGCTTTACAGCATCTTCATCTGGATAAGAAGAATCCAAGATGGAATCTTTTCTTTGCTCTGCATAAGTAGCAACTCTTCTTCCATTAAACTTTTCTCAAGAGATTGTATCAGTTCACATTTTTAAGTTCTACTTCTAATTCTAGTTTTCTTGCTATTTTCACCTCGTTGAAACTGTTTCATGAATCAACTTCTTTCAAACTCCTGTTTCTCTTGATGTTTTGTTCTCTTTCCCACAAATTATGAATGTTCTGTAGAGTGGTGAATCTTTCCCAGAAAGTTTTAAATTAGCTTTGCTCATATCTGTCAGAGGAATCACTTTCTATGACACCTATAGTATGTGTTTATACCTAGTACATTTTGAAAGGTGAAATTACTTCTTGATCTTTGGGCTCCAGAATGAATGTTGTATTAGAAGGCATGAAAATAACATGGATCTCATTGTCCATCTCCATCAGAGTTCTTCGGTGACCAGGTTCATTGTCAGTGAGCAGCAATAGTTTGAAAGGAATCTTTTTCTCTGAGCAGTAGGTCTCAACAGTGGCCTTAAAATATTAAGTGAACTATGCTATAAATTGATGTGTTGTCATCTTTGCTTTGTTGTTCAATTTCTAGAGGAACAGGTACAATTCAATTGAGAATAATTCTAAAAGATGCTAGATGGTAGGGTCCTTAAGAATTATCTACCATTAGGGATGATAGATAAGCATTGGATTCAACTTAAATTCATCAGCTACCTTAGCCCCTAATGAGACAGTCAATCTATACTTTGAAGCTTTGAAACCAGGCATTGACTTCTCTGCAGGCATGAAGGGTCTAGATGTCATCCTCTTCCAATATGAGGCTGTTTCTTTTACATTAAACATCTGTTGTCTAGGGTCTTAGATAGATATTCTAAAAACTTGATGCAGCTTCAACATCAACATTTTGTTTCAACGTGAACTTTTATATTGTGGAGATGATTTCATAAACCTCATGAGCCAAAATCTGCTGTTTTAAAGCTCTTTTTTCTGCAGCTTTCTTGAAATTCAAGAGATGTAAGATCTTGCTATGGAGTAGGAGAATGTGTCTAATTTGATCTTTTGTCTAGAGTCCTAAAACTTTCTCCATATCAGCAGCAAGGCTGTTTTGCTTTCTTATCATTTGTGTGCTCAGTAGAGTAACACTTTTAATTTCCTTCAAGAACTTTTCCATTGTATTCACATCTTCAATGTTTTGTGGAAAATACCTAGCATTAGGCATATCACAGCTTTAGAAATGCCTTCTTCACTGCTGCTGCTGCTGCTGCTAAGTCACTTGAGTCGTGTCCAACTCTGTGTGACCCCATAGATGGCAGCCCACCAGGCTCCCCTGTCCCTGGGATTCTCCAGGCAAGAACACTGGAGTGGGTTGCCATTTCCTTTTCCAATGCATGAAAGTGAAAAGTGAAAGTGAAGTCGTTCAGTCGTGTCCGACCCTCAGTGACCCCATGGACTGCAGCCCTCCAGGCTCCTCCATCCATGGGATTTTCCCGGCAGGAGTACTGGAGTGGGGTGCCATTGCCTTCTCCAGCCTTCTTCACTAAGCTTAATCATTTCTAGCTCTTGATTAAAGTGAGAGATGTGATTTTTTCTTTCACCTGAACACTTAGAGGCCACTGTAGAGTTATTAATTGTCCTGATTTCAATATTGTGTCTCATGGAAAAGGGAAGCCCAAGGATAGGAAGAGAGATGGAGAATGGCTGGTTGGTGGAGTAGTCAGAACACACACATCTATCACTATCTCATATGGGCACGGTTTGAGGTGTTCCCCCCAAAATTGCAACTGTAACATCAAAAATGACTGATCACAGATCACCATAAGAAATATGGTAATAATGCAAAAATTCAACATATTGTAAGAACTACCAAAATGTAACAGAGAGACACAAAGTGAGCAAATGTTGTTGGAGGATGGCACTGATAGAGCTGTCACAAACCTTAAATTTGTAAAAAAAAAAAAAAAAGAAGAAGAAGAAGAAGAAAGAAAGAAAAAAAACAACCAAAACTCAATATCTACAAAGTGCAATAAAGCCAGGAGCAATAAAGAGAGGTATGTCTGTACACAGTGTCCATGCACTCTTTAGTGGATTGTGAGGATCATCTTAAAATGAGGTCTCTGTTTCAGTGTCAGCAGACAATAGTTGATGTTAAGATAGGATCAAAGTATAAATATAATCATATTCTGTTTCTTCTCCATGTTCCCCTCATGAACCTTTTCTTTTGTTCAGATTCTAATACCAGATGAAAAAGAAAGGTACAAGAGCAATAAAAGCCATGAAGGCAGGGGCTGGCGAAGAGTTTTTCTGTGCTGTTAAAGAAGAAAAAAAAATAAATTTAAGGTTTGGGAAGAAGAAAACAAGGATTTTTAAAATATAGTCTTATAATCTTAAATGAAATACTTACAATTTTAGAATAAAAGCCAGATTCTCCTAGAGTAAAAAAAGTATTTCCATATATAAATATAAACTAAATATAAGAATACATATATTTATTTTAAACAAATAAAAACATATGTGTGCTACATAAAAATTTAAGAATAGTTCATGGAAAGTAGTGAGAAGAGTAGAGGTGGTAGAACTATAGCTATTTCTTTTAAAGAGTAAATTGGAACAAATATCAATGTATCTGAGAAATACATGGCTGCTGTATTCTTTTTGGTACATTTACTATATTTTATAATTGAAAGTGAATGTAATATTTCCACTTCATTCAACACTTATTAAAAGCCTACTGTATGCTGTCCTACTAGTACAGTACATTAGTAATACTAATATTAGGACTGGGGCTGTACCTTTGAAAAGACAGATTGAACCCTTATTCCCAATCCTGGGAATTTACATTGTCAGGAATCATTAAAATTACTTTTGAAATTATCACACTCAGGAGCATGAAAACAGAAAAATGACAGATTTTTAAAATAAAGTTAAATGTTCCTCAGTTGCTCACAGATTTTTATTGAGTACTGCACTATCTTCCAGACACTGATGTATGTATTGTGAACACAAAAGATACTAGAATAAAAGCATATTTTTAATTAATAAATATTCTTTGACCTATAAAATTGACTACAAGAATCAGTTCCTACTGTTATGAAACATTTTCCTAAGAAAGATAAATAATTTAGAAAATAATAATTAAGCATTTGATCCTCTATGAGGGTATTAAGTTAGTAATCTGTATGAGCTTAGAGATGTGGGCTTGGAGATGTTAATACTACAGTGAAATAAGAATCCCTTTTAGAAAAGGGTGCTAGAAAGTAATGTATTTCTTGGGGTTGTTATGGCAGACATGCCTTTTCCAATTTTAATATTTGCCAGATTTTAGTCATACTCCTTCAATTTTACTGTAATAAGAATCTTACTGGAAAACCATAATGATCCAGGCATGGGGATACTCAGAACTCATTTCTCCCTACTGTATTGACTCCGAATAAGAGCAACTAGAATTATGAAGTGCTCCTGTCTTCAAACCATGGAATGAAGTACAGGAGACTAAAGAGAACATGGGGCAGCTGTCACTTGTTTCCTTTCTTTCCAGATGCCAGAAAGGCCTATTTTCTTCTTTTCCCCTTTCCTTTTTCTTTGCTTTCCTCTTTCCAGATGCCAGCAAAGCCTGTTTTCTTCTTATTTTTCCCTCTTCTTTTTTCGCCTTCCTCTTCTTCCTTCTTCTGTCTTTTGTCCTCCTCTTCTTTTCGCATATTCTTCCTCTTCATTCTTGTTCAGAAATGTAATATCATTATATTATTTTCAGGTGTACAACATAATGATTTGGTACTTATTTATATACATTGTGAAATGATCAGCACAATAAGTTAGGTTAACATCCATCATTTGGAATAGGAAATGGCAACCTGTTCCAGTATTCTTGTCTGGCAAATCCCACCATCACCATACATGGTTATAATATATCAATATCTATATATATATATAGATATAGATAGTGATGAGAACATTTAACATCTACTCCCTTAGCAACTTTCAAATATACAGTATAATATTAACCATAATCACCATGCTGTACATTGCACTCTCAAAGGTTATTTATTTAATAACTGGAAGTTTTTACCTTTCACCAGTTTCAACTGACTTGCTCCTCCTCCAACCCTCACTGACTCCTCTGCCAGCCACCAATCCATTCTCTGTATCTATGAGCCCAGTGTTTCATTTGGTTTTAGATTCCATATATAAGTGAGATCATATGGTATTTGTCTTTCTCTATTTCACTTAGCATAATGCTCTCAAGAATCACTATGTCATCACAAATGTCAAGATTGCCTTCATTTTATATGGATGAATAATACTCCACTGTGTGTATGTCCATTCATTCACTGTTGGATATCTACATTACTTCTGTATCTTGGCTATTGTAAAATATGCTACAGTCTGCATGGAGATGCATATATCATTGTGTGCGATAAGTTGCTTCTGTCCTGTCCAAGTCTTTGCTTTCCCATGGACTGTAGCCCTGCAAGGCTCCTCTGTCCATGGGATTCTCCAGGCAAGAATACTGGAGTGCGTTGTCGTACCCTCTTCCAGGGCATCTTCCCAACCCAGGGATTCAACCTGTATTTCAGGTGGGTTCCTTACCGTTGGTGCCCCCTAGGAAGCCCATGCAACATTGAATACAGATCTTTTTTGCCTTCAGAAAATACCTAGAATTAGAACTTCTGGTTCATATGATAGTCCTATTTTTAATATTTGGAGGAACCTCCACATTGTTTTCTATAGTGGCTGTACCAATTTACATTCCCACCAACATCACACAAAGATCCCCTTTTTTTTTTCACATGCTAGCCAAAAATTGTTATTTGTTGTCTTTTTGATAAGAGCCTTCCTAACAGACAGCTTCCAAACAGGCAGCTTCCCTGGTGGTTTAGTTGGTAAAAAGTCTGACTGCAATGCAGGATACCCGGATTTGATCGCTGGGTTGGGAAGATCTCTGGGGAAGAGAATGGCAATCCATTCCGGTATTCTTGCCTGGAGAATTCCATGGACAGAAGTACCAGGTAGGCTATAGTCTATGGGTTCACAGAGTCTGACAACTGAGGGACTAACACACAGACACACAGACACACACAGATACACACACACACACACACACACACACCCCCCCTAACAGATAGGAGATGGTATTTCACTGTGGTTACATCTTGATGATTCAGAATGTTGAGCACCTTTTCCTGTACCTGTTGACTATCTGTATTTCTTCTTTGGAAAATTGTTCACATTAAAAAAAAATACTTTTTTGCTGTTGAGTTGAATGAATTCTTTATACATATATATTTGGATATTGACCCTTTATCACATGTAAGATTTGCATTATTTTCTCCCATTCAGTAAGTAGGCTTTTCATTTTATTGATGATTTCCTTTGCGTTGTAGATGCTTTTCATTTGGATGTAGTCCTACTTGTTTATTTTTCTTCTATGCCCTTTTCTTTTGGTGTCAAATATAAAAAGTCTGTTGAGTTTGCCGCTTACATTTTCTTCTAGGAGCTAATGGTTTCAAGTCTTTACATTTAAGTTTTTATCCATTTTGAGTTAATTTTTATGTATGGTGTAAGATAGTGGTCCAGTTTCATTCATTTTCATGCTGTTATCCAATATTCCCAGCACCATTTATTGAAGAGACTGTCTGTTCCCTGTTGTGTGCTCCTGGCTAGTGTTTTAAAATAAATTAATTGACCATATATGTGTGGGTTTATTTCTGGGTTGTGTATTCTGTCCCACTGATCTATTTGCCTGTTTTTATGCTGGTATCAGATTATTTTTCATGATTCTGCTGCTGCTGCTGCTAAGTCGTTTCAGTCGTGTCTGACTCTGTGCGACCCCATAGACGGCAGCCCACCAGGCTCCCCTGTCCCTGGGATTCTCCAGGTAAGAATACTGGAGTGGGTTGCCATTTCCTTCTCCAATGCATGAAAGTGAAAAGTGAAATTGAAGTCGCTCAGTCGTGTCCGACTCTTAGTGACCCCATGGACTGTGGCCCACCAGGGTCCTCCATCCAAGGGATTTTCCAGGCAAGAGTACTGGAGTGGGGTGCCATTGCCTTCTCCATTCATGATTCTAGCTTGGTAATATAGTTCGAAGTCAGAAAGTGTGATGCCTCCAGTTTTATTTTTTCTCGAAAGTACTTTGGCTATTTGGAATCTTTATGATTTCATACAAATTATAGGATTATTTGCTCTGCTGCTGCTGCTAAGTCACTTCAGTCGTGTCCGGCTCTGTGTGACCCCATAGATGGGAGCCCACCAGGCTCCCCTGTCCCTGGGAACCTCCAAGCAAGAACACTGGAGTGGGTTACCATTTCCTTCTCCAATGCATGAAAGCAAAAAGTGAAAGTGAAGTCGTGCAGTCATGTCTGACTTAGCGACCCCATGGACTGCAGCCTACCAGGCTCTTCTCTGTTTATGGGATTTTCCAGGCAAGAGTATTGGAGTGGGTTGCCATTGCTTCCTCCAATTATTTGCTCTATTTCTGTGAAAAATGCCATCAAAATGATATTTTGATGGAGATTTCACTGACTCTAGATTGATTTGATTAGTGTGGACATTTTAACAATATTAATTCTTCAGTCTGAGAACATGGAATAACTTTCCATTTATTTGTATCATCTTCAGTTTCTTTCATCAATAGGTCATAGTTTGCCACAATATGAGCCTTTTACTTCCTTGGTTACACTTATTTCTAGTTATTTTATTCTTTTTGATGAAATCATAAATAACATTTTTTTCTTAACTTCTGGTAATTCAGTATTACTAGAAATGGAACAGATTTTTGTATAATGATTTTATATCCTGCAACTTAACTGAATTTATTAGTTCTAACAGTATTTTTGGTGGAGTCTTTAGGTTTTCTATGTATAAAATTATATTATCTGCAAATAGTGATAATTTAACCTTTATCTTTCCAATTAGGATGTCTTTTTAATTTATTTTTCCTGCCTAATTACTCTGGCTAGAACTATAAGGACTGTGTTGACAAAAAAGAGGCCAAAATGTACATCTTGTCCTGTTCCTGACATTAAAGGAATTTATCTATTTCTTCTGGGTTATTTTATTGGTGCATAATTATTCATTATAGATTCTTATAAATATTTGTATGTCTGTGGTATCAGTCATAACATCTCTTTCATTTCTGATTTTATTTGAATTATTATTATTAATTTTTGGTGACTCTAAAGGTTTGTTAATTTTGTTTATCTTTTCAAAAAACTAGCTCTTGATTTCATTGATCTATTTCCTTTTTGTTTCTATTTCATTTATTTCTATTTGATCTTTGTTATTTTCCTCCTACTAACTTTTGGCTTTGTTTTTCTTTTTCTAATTCCTTGAGGAGAACTGCTTTTGTTGCATCCTCTAAGTTTTGGTCTTTTTGTTTTCCTAATTTGATTCATTCTAGGTGCATTTTTATTACTTTTGTAATTTCTTTTTTTTTTTTTTTTTTCTTGGACCCACTGGTTGTTCAGTAGTTCAGTAACATGTTGTTTAATCTCCACATATTTGTCAACTTTCCAGTTTTCTTTGTGTGATTTCTAGTGTTCCACCATTTTGGTCAGAGAATATATTTGATATAATTTCAATCATATTAAATTTAGTAAGACATATGATCTATACTGAAGAATATTCCAAGCACTTTTGAGAAGACTATGTATTATGTTGCTTTTGTATGGAGTGTTTTGTGTGTTTTCTTATTGATTTTCTGTCTGGAAAATTCATCCATTGATGAGAGTGTGGTATTAAAATCTCTTGCTATCATTGTATTTCTGCATATTCCTCCCTTTAGGAACATTAATATTTGCTTTATATTTATTAGGTGTTCCTACATCAGGTGCACATATTTAGCATTGTTATATTCTGCTGTTGGAGTGACTATTTTATCATTACTAGTAATCTTTTTTGTCTCATTACAGTGTGTTTTAATATCTATATTTTTTGAAGTAAGTATAGTTATCACAACTTTCTTGGAGTTTTCAGTTGCATGGAATGTATTTTTCTACCACTTTATTTTTAGTCTGTGTGAGTCCATACATCTGAAGTGAGTGTCTTGTAGGTATAATATAGATTGATTTATTTTTTATCCATTCAGCCACTGTCTGTCTCTAGAAGATTTAGTTTATAATGGACTTAAATTGACTGTTGATAGGTATGCATTTATTGACATTTTCTTAATTATTTTTAATTATTTTGTAATTTCTCTGTTCCTCATTTCAACTCTTGTTCTTTTTTTCATGATGAATATTTTCTGTAGTGGTTTGCTTAGGTGTCTGTTGTTAATCACTTGTGTATCTACTATAGGCTCTGGTTTGGTGGTTAACATGAGGCTGACTTAGAACAACTTATATTTATAATGGTCTAAGTTGATAACAGGTTAAGTTTGAATGCATTTTAAAGCTTGACATTTTTATTCTTCTTCCACATTTTGGTTTACAATTTACATCTTTTTATCTTCTGTAATCCCTTAAATTATTGTAATTAATTTTTCTCTCCTTTGTCTCTTAACCTTTGTGCTAACTGCAGGTAATTAACCCACTAAAATTTCAACATTAGATAATGCTGAATTTTACTATATACATTTACCTTTAGATGGTAATCTCTACTTTCAGTATTTCCTGTTGCTAATTTGTGCCATTTTATTTCGGCTTATAGAAGTTCTTTTAATAATCCTTGTAAGACTGATTTAGTGATATGAATTTCTTTAGATTTTGCTTATCTGCAAAAAGTCTTTAACTCTGCTTCAAATGTGAAAGACAACCTTGCTGAGTAGATTGTTCTTGGTTGATACTTTTATTTTCTTTCAAGCTTCTCTAATAGCTCAGTTGGTAAAGAATCTGCCTGCAATGCAGGAGACCACTATTCAGTTCCTGGGTTGGGAGGATCCACTGGAGAAGGGATAGGCTACCCACTCCAGTATTCTTGGGCTTCCCCTGTAACTCAACTGGTAAAGAATATGTCTGTGATGTGGGAGACCTAGGTTTGATCCCTGGGTTGGGAAGATCCCCTGAAGGGAAAGGCTACCCACTCCTGTATTCTTGGCCTACAGAATTCCATGGACTATATAGTCCATGGGGTCACAAAGAGTCAGATGTGACTGAGCGACTTTCACTTCATTTTATTTTCTTTGAGCTCTTTGAATATATCTTTTCTGGTCTGCAAAATTTTTGCTGAAAAATCTTCTGAAAGCCCTATGGAGGTTCCTTTGTACACTCAGTTCAGTTCAGTTCAGTTCAGTTGCTCAGTCATGTCCAACTCTTTGCAACCCCATAGACTGCAGCACACCAGGCTTCCCTGTCCATCACCAACTCCCAGAATTTATTCAAACTCATGTCCATTGAGTCAGTGATGCCATCCAACCATCTCATCCTCTCATCCCCTTCTCCTCCCACCTGCAGTCTTTCCCATTATCAGGATCTTTTCACATGAGTCAGTTCTTTGCATCAGATGGCCAAAGTACTGAAGTTTCAGCTTCAGCATCAGTTCTTTCAATGAATAGTCACGAGTTGTTTTTCTCTTACTATTGTAAAAACTCCCTTCTTTCTTTAACTTTTGATACTTTAATTATGTGACTTGATGTGAGTCTCTTTGGGTTCATCTTATTTGGAACCCTCTGGACTTCCTAGTTCTGGATGCCCTTCTCTAAGTTAGGGAAATTTCAACCATTATTTCTGCAAATAAATTTTCTGTCCCTTTCTCTCACTCTTCTCCTTCTGAGACCCCTGAAATGCAAATATTGGTTCACTTGATAATGTCTCCTAGTCCCCTTAAGCTATATCAGTCTTTTTATTTTTCTTTTTTTTCGCTCTGATTGGGTGAGTTTTACTCTTCTGTTGAATTGCCTTTTTTCATAGTTAATTGTTTGTAATTTTTTGTTGTGACTTCTTTTACTTTATTATATTTTCTCTGTTCAAATTCTTTGTTCATTCATTCTCCCAAGCTCAGTGAATCTGTATGACCATTTTTTTGAACTGTTAGAAAAATCTCTTATATCCCATTTATTAAGATCTGTATATGAGATTGTATCTTGTTGTCTTATTTGGAACTTCTTTCTCTGTTTTTTCATTTTCCTTGACTCCTTATGTTGGATTTCATGCAGTAGATAAACAACTACCTTTCCCATCCTTGAAAGAGTGTCCTCATTTAGGAGATGACTTTATTGTTCAAATCCTTCCCTTTTCTTGGTTGTCTCGTAAACCTTTGTGGTTGTCCAAGGAGCCTACTTTATTTTTTAGGGGCTCTTGGTCATCAAGGGTGTAATGACACTTGTCAATGTCCCAAAGGATCCAAGTTGGCATCTAGATTCAGGATGTTTGGAAACCAGACCCTTGGGCACCAGCTTTTAAGGTATACAAATATATACAGTTCTATGGTACCAATAACATAAGATCTGCTGGGGACAGTGCCAAGTGATCAGGAGGCATTTCCCTGGGAAACAGTCACAAAACCTGTGTCACTGGATATAAAAACCAGAGCACAGGATATGTATAAAATTCCCCTTCAAGAGATTCTGTGCCTTTGCAGTGCAACAATTGGAGAGCATGAAGATAGTACCTGTTCTCCAATGTCTCTGAAGAGGATTACAGTCTGATAATAGATGCTAATAGATCACAACAAAATATGAAAAATTCTTAAAGAGATGGGAATACCAGACCACCTTACCTGTCTCCTAAGAAACCTATATGCAGGACAAGAGGCAAAGGTTAGAACCAGACATGGAACAACAGACTGGTTCAAAATTGGGACAGGAGTACGTCAAGGCTGTATATTGTCACCATCCTTATTTAACTTCTCTGCAGAGTGAAAGTGAAAGTCTCTCAGTCATGTCTGACTCTTTGTGATCCCATGGACTCTAGTCCACCAGGCTCCTCTGTCATGGGACTCCCCAGGCAAGAATACTGGAGTGGGTTGCCATTCCCTTTTCCAGAAGATCTTCCCAACCCATGTATTGAACCCAAGCAGATGTTTTACCATCTGAGGCACCAGTGAAGCAGAGTACAACAAGTATGCAGTGTACATCATGGAAAATGTTGGGCTGGATGACTTACAAGCTGGAATCAAGATTGCTGGTAGAAATAGCAACAACCCCAGATATGCAGATGAATAGCACTCTAATGGCAGAAAGCAAAGAGGAACTAAAGAGCCTCTTGATGAGAATGAAGGAAGAGAGTGAAAATGCTGCCTGAAAAATGAAAATTATGGCACCTGGTCCCATAACTTCATGACAAATAAATGGGGAAAAAGTGGATGCAATGACAGATTTTATTTTCTTGGGCTCCAATTTCACAGTGGATAGTGATTGCAGCCACAAAATTAAAAGATGCTTGCTCCTTGGAAGAAAAGCTATGATAAACCTAGATAGTGTATTAAAAATCAGAGACATCACTTTGCCAACAAAGGTCCATATAGTCAAAGCTATGATTTTTTTCCAGTAGTCATGTACACATGCAAAAGTTGGACCATAAATAAGGCTGAGTACTGATGAATTGATGCGTTTGAATTGTGGTGCTGGAGAAGACTTTTGAGAGTCCTTTGGACAGCAAGGAGATCAAACCAGTCAATCCTAAAAGAAATCAGCTCTGAATATTCACTGGAAGGATGCTGCTGAAGCTCCAATAGTTTGGCCATCTGATGTGAAGAGCCAACTCACTGGAAAAAATTCTGAAGATGGCAAAGACTTGCAAAAGGAGAAGGGGGTGACAGAGGGCCAACCCAGGGGACATGAGTTTGAGCAAACTCCAGAAGATAGTGAGGCACAGGAAAGCCTGGCATCCTGCAATCCATGGAATTGCAAAGAGTCGGACAAGAGTAAACAACTAAACAATAACAGATGCATCCTTAATTGGAAACCCTCCCCTTTCAGGCATAACCATCAGATCAGATCAGTCGCCCAGTTGTGTCCGACTCTTTGCGACCCCATGAATCGCAGCACACCAGGCCTCCCTGTCCATCACCAACTCCAGGAGTTCACTCAGACTCATGTCCATCGAGTCAGTGATGCCAACCACCCATCTCATCCTCTGTCGTCCCCTTCTCTTCCTGCCCCCAATCCCTCCCAGCATCAAAGTCTTTTCCAATGAGTCAACTCTTCGCATGAGGCGGCCAAAGTACTGGAGTTTCAGCTTTAGCATCATTCCTTCCAAAGAAATCCCAGGGCTGATCTCCTTCAGAATGGACTGGTTGGATCTCCTTGCAGTCCAAGGGACTCTCAAGAGTCTTCTCCAACACCACAGTTCAAAAGCATCAATTCTTTGGTGCTCAGCCTTCTTCACAGCCCAACTCTCACATCCATACATGACCACTGGAAAAACCATAGCCTTAACTAGACGAACCTTTGTTGGCAAAGCAATGTCTCTGCTTTTGAATATGCTGTCTAGGTTGGTCATAACTTTCCTTCCAAGGAGTAAGTGTCTTTTAATTTCATGGCTGCAGTCACCATCTGTAGTAATTTTGGAGTCCAGAAAAATAAAGTCTGACACTGTTTCCACTGTTTCCCCATCTATTTCCCATAAAGTGATTGGACCAGATGCTATGATCTTTGTTTTCTGAATGTTGAGCTTTAAGCCAACTTTTTCACTCTCCACCATGGGGATTAGCTAATACACCTGTTTCATAGAAAGACTGGGAAACTCAGTTGGGTGCCTCTCTGCTGTGTTAACTGGTACCCAGTTAACTCTTTCTCCATTGGGTGTGGTTTTGTGGGACCTTTGAGCACAAGCTCTGCTGTCCACCAGAGCTTGGTGATCTATAGGTGTCCTCTGGGTGGCATCCACAAAAACTGAGGAACCAGATGAGGGTATAAACTCCTTTCTGGGATATACTGGTGATCAAGAATGAGGCAGACAGAGTGTGACAAAATGGCTTCTGCTAGTCTCCTTCCTTAAAGAATATATCATTTAGGTCCTTAGATATGTGTTAAATGAGATGCCTACCCCTCAGGCAATTTAAGTGTGTATTGCTCAGTGTGATTTAGTGACTATTGGTATACATTTTTGTTCCCTCTTCATTCCTTTAGAACTTAGAAATCATTCAAAACATAATGTCCTATTTGTGATTCTTATCTTTCTGTTTGTTTAGTAAGGTGCCCAGTACACTGGAGTACAGATGGAGGTAAATAAGAACTCTAATGTCCAGTTTAAAATTCTGCTTTGTCCTAAGAAAATAATGAGCAGTTTAGAGTGATTCTATTTTAAGTTTTACTGTGATAGGTATAAGTCATAATCCTTCACTCTATTCTTTCCTTTTCAAAGAATATAGACTTCTTTAATATGCGGAAAGGATATCGCCTCTCTGGAGACAATACAGTTTCTACTGTGCTTGCCAGGGTGCTCTGTTTATGCTACTGGCACCGGGTATTCAATGTCTTGGCTTTCTAGTTCTGTCATCACTAAAGTGATTTTATGCAGGGATTTCATACTGATTATCTGAACTGGCAGATAATCTGGACTGCTTCCTCCCTATTCATAATGGAGCCTCTGGGATGCTAAACATTGACTCCCAGTTCCTCAGGGAAACTCCATCTTCTCTTCCTACTTCCCTCTGTTCCACTGAAGTTTCCTTTTAAGTTTTTCTTCTTTTTCATGAAGTTCTCCTTGAATTTTTAAAGATTCCTCCTTTGTAAATTTAGCTGCTAAGCTATTAGATTTGTACAGGTTCATTGCTGTTTTACTTTCTTTGTAAAGTGTGCTTTATATCACGAAATAATATTCTTATTCACTCTGATTCATGTCTTTAAACTTAAACTATAGTGTGTACATGTATGATGCTGCTTTTATTTTTTCAGGTACTTTTTTGGAAACACCTTCATTTTCAACATTTCTTCAATACAAAATTGGTTTTAAATCTGCTTCCTATGACCTGTATTTAAGCAAATGCTTCTGAACTCTGTATTGTAATTGGAGTCATGATATTTTTTTGTTGTTGCAATGGGTGTTTGTTGCTGCACATGGGCTTTCTCTTGTTTCAGTGAATGGAGGCTACTCTTTGTTGAGGTGTGCAGATTTCTAATGGTGGTAGCTTCTCTTGTTGCAGAGTACAGCCTCTAGACACACAGGCTTCAGTAGTTGCAGAACAGGGGGCTTGTTAGTTGGGGCTCATGGGCCCTAGAGTATGCAGGCTTTGTAGTTGTAGCATGCAGGCTCAGTAGTTGTGGCTTGCAGGCTCTAGAGCACAGCCTTATAAGTTGTGGCAAACAGGCCCATGTGGAATATTCCTGGGTCAGGAATCGAACCTGTGTCCCCTGAGTTGGCAGGTGGATTCTTATTCACTGTGCCACCAGAGTCCAATTGGAGTCATAATTCTGTCCACACATAGGGCAATGCTTGTTTATGGTTGTCCTGCTTTTCCCATCTTATTTTATGATTATTGCTTATTGTAAAACTATAGTCTCCTGCATTTCCTTGTATTTTTGCATGATTTGATCAGGTTGCTATTTATTACATGTTTTCTCCCACATATTTGGATATTGTGACTATAATATTCATTGTATCATCGCACTTGATCCTGCATTTATAGTTAGATACATATTTCTCCACTGTTGTTTAAAAAGAAACTATTTCCCCACAACAAATACTGATTCCCCACTAGGACTGTCTTTGTCACCCATCCCACAAAGATGAGGCACAAAGAAACACTTTTACTTATCCTGTCTCCCACATTGTCTCCCCTGATTCTGGGACCTTTCAGTTCAGTTCAGTTCAGTCGTGCAGTCGTGTCTGACTCTTTGTGACCCCATGAATCACAGTATGCCAGGCCTCCCTGTCCATCACCAACTCCCAGAGTTCACCCAGACTCATGTCCATCGAGTCAATGATGCCATCCAGTCATCTCATCCTCTGTCATCCCCTTCTCCTCTTACCCCCAATCCCTCCCAGCATCAGAGTCTTTTCCAATGAGTCAACTCTTCGCATGAGGTGGCCAAAGGACTGGAGTTTCAGCTTTAGCATCATTCCTTCCAAAGAAACCCCAGGGTTGATCTCCTTCAGAATGAACTGGTTGGATCTTCTTGTGGTCCAAGGGACTCTCAGAGTCTTCTCCAACACCACAGTTCAAAAGCATCAATTCTTTGGCGCTCAGCTTTCTTCACAGTCCAACTCTCACATCCATACATGACCACAGGAAAAACCATAGCCTTGACGAGATGGACGTTTGTTGGCAAAGTAATGTCTCTGCTTTTCATTATGCTATCTAGGTTGGTCATGACTTTCCTTCCAAGGAGTAAGCGTCTTTTAATTTCATGGCTGCAGTCACCATCTGCAGTGATTTTGGAGCCCAAAAAGATAAAGTCTGACACTGTTTCTACTGTTTCCCCATCTATTTCCCATGAAGTGATGGGACCAGATGCCATGATCTTCATTTTCTGAATGTTGAGTTTTAAGCCAACTTTTTCACTCTCCACTTTCACTTTCATCAACAGGCTTTTTAGTTCCTCTTCACCCTCTGCCATAAGGGTGGTGTCATCTACATATCTGACGTTATTGATATTTCTCCCGGCAATCTTGATTCCAGCTTGTGGTTCTTCCAGTTCAGCGTTTCTCATGATGTACTCTGCATAGAAGTTAAATAAGCAGGGTGACAATATACAGCCTTGATGTACTTATGCTATCTGAAGAATATTGACAATAATAATAATAAAATGTTACGTACAAAGGAAAAAGGACTGGCATCAAATATCTGATTTGTAACACTTGAAACTTGAAGAGAGTAATACAATATTTGCTGACTACTGAGAAAAATTATATATCCCCCAAATCCTATACCTGCTGACACTATCATCTCACAGGCAGATGACTGATGATCTAAAATAATGTAATAAACTCCATCTGTGGTAGATTATTGAGTATATACATAAATCAAATAATAGATGATTTAAAAAAAAGGAAACAAGTATAAGGACATGTGAAACAAAAGGAATATTTGAAATGATAAGAAAACTTTAATCACAATTGTGATTTAAAAAAAAAAAAAAAAGGTCACCAAAAAGAAAAAAATGGTCACATTGTAAGATGGTATATCTCTGCTTTTCATTAATCCATCTTCGAACCTGATAGGTGCATTCATATCCAGAAACAGGTCTCCCAAAAGCTCAGACAGATTCCCATCCATTTGTTTAATCATTTCTTTTTTTTTTTTTTAAATTTGCTTTCTAGCTAGCATTTGTCATTTCTTTTTTTTTAAAATTTTATTTTATTTTTAAACTTTACATAATTGTATTAGTTTTGCCAAATATCAAAATGAATCTGCCACAGGTATACATGTGTTCCCCATCCTGAACCCTCCTCCCTCCTCTCTCCCCATACCATCCCTCTGGGTCACCCCAGTGCACTAGCCTCAAGCGTCCAGTATCGTGCATCGAACCTGGACTGGCATCTCGTGTCATACATGGTATTTTACATGTTTCAGTGCTATTCTCCCAAATCTTCCCACCCTCTCCCTCTCCCACAGAGTCCATAAGACTGTTCTATACATCAGTGTCTCTTTTGCTGTCTCGTACACAGGGTTATTGTTACCATCTTTCTAAATTCCATATATATGCGTTAGTATACTCTATTGGGGTTTTTCCTTCTGGCTTACTTCACTCTGTATAATAGGCTCCAGTTTCATCCACCTCATTAGAACTGATTCAAATGTATTCTTTTTAATGGCTGAGTAATACTCCATTGTGTATATGTACCACAGCTTTCTTAGCCATTCATCTGCTGATGGGCATCTAGGTTGCTTCCATGTCCTGGCTATTATAAACAGTGCTGCGATGAACATTGGGGTACACGTGTCTCTTTCCCTTCTGGTTTCTTCAGTGTGTATGCCCAGCAGTGGGATTGCTGGATCATAAGGCAGTTCTATTTCCAGTTTTTTAAGGAATCTCCACACGGTTCTCCATAGTGGCTGTACTAGTTTGCATTCCCACCAACAGTGTAAGAGGGTTCCCTTTTCTCCATACCCTCTCCAGCATTTATTACTTGTAGACTTTTGGATCACAGCCATTCTGACTGGTGTGAAATGGTACCTCGTTGTGGTTTTGATTTGCATTTCTCTGATAATCTGTTTAATCATTTCTTATCCTGCATCTTTTTCTTTTTTCTCTCCCTTGAAATATTATTTGCACATTGAGTGTCCCGAATTTCTGTTTTTTTTTTCTTCCTTGTCTCATATATATTATATGTTATATATATATATATATATATATATATATATATATATATACCTTTGTATATTTCCTCTGTTTTTGGTAATTTTTTTAATATTTCCAAGTCACTAATTTGCAGTGACTGTAAGTACCATTATCTTTTTCATTACATGAATGGCATATTTTAAATATAAGTTGGATTTTTGTCTATTCAACCTTCAAAATACCCTTTACTGCTATTTTTTGTTTGCTTTTGTTTTTGATCATCCTTCTCTATATGTTCTAATATGCTAAAACTTGTGACAGATCATCTGTGAAACTACAGGGCCTGCTTAAATATACTGTTACTATTCTTTGTTGAGTGACTTGGCTCACTGGTACTCAGGTTTGATTTCTTCTTTACTCTGTGAAGCGACAATCCTTCAGTAGGTAGAGTATTTCTTATATGGGCCAACAGTTACAACTGAGAGTTGTAGAGTAGCGAACATGTCATTCCAAAATATGTCATTCCAAAATACGTCATTTTGACATACTGATTATTTTGCAGTAAAGATAGTTAAGCAACCTGTGTATGTACGGTACTCTGATTTTCCTCTCACTTTTTCTCCTGAAATAAAGATATAAATCTCCCATATGAATGGTATCTTTCTTGTACCAGAAGGATAGACAATATCTTTATCACTAGGGATATGGGATTTAGGGCTGTAAAGGCTATAAAAACAAACCTTGTTACTTTTCATCATTTGCTACCTGTAGCCCCAAATCCTTGGTCTTGTCAGTTTCTACAAATTTATTGTCTAAATGGTATAAAAGTTTCCTGTTCTCGTTACTTCTTTGGATCTTCATTCCCTTGTGAAGGTTTCTATGCAAATTGAAAAATGCAATAAAATTGTATGTCTTTCTCCTGTTAATCTTTGTCAGTGTAAATTTCAGACCTAGTCATGAACCTGAAGAGAGTCAAAGAAAACTTATTCCTCCTCTACACTTGTGGATGGTCTTGCATCTTAACTTTCTCCTTCATTTTTACATTGGTCTCCTTGTCCTGGGAGAGATTAGGGTGATTTGCAATCTGAGCTGGCTAGAATGCTCAGAGAGCTGCAGGTCATGTGATTCTCAAGATCTACTGCTTTGAGGATGTCACATTTGTGCTTCTTCCCTCTGGTGTCCCCAGTTCACTCAGGCCATGGAGGAGAGCGCCATATACCCAGTTCTCTCTACCTTAACTCCTGCAGAGGAAGCAGGTTTTCTGTTTGTTTTTTACAGTTTGTTTGGGTTGTGTGTGTGTGTGTGTGTGTGTGTTTGCATTTATGTGTCTTTAAAACCCAAGTTGTCCTTTGGCTTAAGAAAGGGAAACCTTAACTAGACATTCAGATTATGTTCAAGGATCATTTGACCCATTTTCTTTTAGGTTCTCTTGGTTCATCCAAACTCCACTTTCTGTTCTTTTCTGGTGTATTAGTTTATAGCCTTGTTGACTTAGGTGGATAATCCACCCACCAATTGATGAGCTCAACTGCATGGATTTCTAGGGGGAAAAAAAAAATTGATGTGCATATGATTTGTTTTAGTTAGAAAATAGGACTGTATACACATGTGCATACAGCAGGCTTCCAGTATTTTTAGAAAAGTATTTTAAATGCATATTAAATCTTTGAAAATCACCCTTAATAAGCTTTAAATGTCACTCTGAAAAACACAGAGTGACTGTAATGTCTACATAAACTTCTTTATAGCTTTTATAGCTGAATCCATAACATTTCCAGGATTATTCTTTTGCTGTCATTTTATAATTAATTCCCTCCTTGGGCCATCGATGGATGTTCTGTGGGTGTGCATATATAATAAATGTTTCAAGAAACAAAATGTAAAGGTCTAAGCTCTGGCTTCTGAAGTGCAAGCAAATCAATTTTGAGCAGTTCAGATTAAATTATTTTACTCTTTGAATATAATATTTAGAGGAAAACACAACAAAGTAGTTTATTCTGATGGAATAATTTGGTGAGTTATGACACAAAATTTCAGTGTCTTTATTTGTAAGGTGAAAGATAATATACAACTAATAGTAAGATTCATTAGACACTCTGTGCCAGGCAAGTCAGTAATTTAAATGCACTGTTTCCTTTAGTAAACATAACTCAAATTAGTAGTGATTACACTATTTTTCATTTTATGGATAAGGACACTAGAGTGTAGAGAATTTAAGAAAGTTATACAAAATGATGATTAATATAGCCTGATTTTAAACCCATGTTTATCTGAATCCAAGGTCTCACTTAACTATAGCCATATGGAATTTAAAGTTTATTCATGAATATGTATATGAAATAAGTCAGACAAAGAAAGATAAATGTCATATAATTTCACTTATGTGTGGAATCTGGTAAAAGATACATATGAACTTCCACAACAGAAACAGACTCACAGACATAAAAAATAAATCTGTGGCTACCAAAGAGGATAGCGAGCTGGGGGGAAGATACATTATTAATTTGGGATTAATAGATAAAGCCTACTAATATAAACTAAATTAACCAACAAGATTCTACTGTATAGCATAGGGAACATACTCAATATTTTATAATAACCTAAATAGAAAAGACTCTGAGAATATATATATTATAAGTGTATATATGTTTATTATATATATATATATCTGAGTCATTTTGCTGTAGACCTGAAACTAACATATTTTAAATTAAATATACTTCACTTAATAAAGGGTAAAAATTTAAAAATAAGGATAATACAGATTAAGAATTTTATTTAAATATATCTGAAATTATATGAATTATTAAATGTGATTTCATATCACTATTGAATATGCTTCTAATAACCATGAAATATTTCTATATATGAATCTGTGGCTGCTGATATTGAGAAAAATATTAAGTAAATACTGGGTTCTAAATTATTTGTCAATTTTTCATGAATATATTTTCTCATATTTAAAAATTTCTCACTTGTATAAATTATGGAATGAAACTTTCCAGTAACAGCTAATTTTATGTGCATTTTAATGATATTCAAAATGATAAACAAAAGATCTGTGATTATGGCTTTGTTACTCAGTCCTCCCTACCCCTAATTTAAAATTAATTCAATACTTACTAATAAAATCCCCTTTAAATAGGGACAGAAATATATTTTGTTATAGTAGTAAATGTAGCATATTAAAGATTGTCCTTATTATAAGCCTAACTGAGCATGTTTACTTCAGAAAACAACTTCAACACATTTAATGTAAATATATGTTTTTCTTCCATGTAAAACATACAGTGCTTACATAAACCATGTAATTTAAATATTAAACTTATTTATTAATAGACTCTTTTGTAATAAATTTTTACATGGGAACATAAATGTTTGTACTTCATAAGCCAAAGCTTGTACATTTTGTTTCTTGCAGCATTCGTATGTGTATATTTACAGAACATCCATTGGTGGCCCAAGGAAAGAACATGGACAGAAAAATGTAGAAATTTTACTATGTTCTAAGGTTATCAATCCTTAGAATTTTAAAACTATGCCTTCAATTATTTGCAAACAAAAAATAGCTTTGTTTTCTTTCAGTTTGTGTTCATATAAAGGCCCAGGTCAGTTCCCATACTTCTTCAACTTGTTCATCCCTACGCTGCTTTGGCAGCTCAGCCATGTCTGATTCTGGGCCAGTCCTCATCAAAATAATCATATATGCCTGAGTCCTGTAAAAAAAACAAACAAATATTTAGTTTCAAGTGAAGTCTGTTCTGCTGCCATTACCTCGTTCAAATCAAGTATGTATTTTATTTAATTGCTCTTTTTGGTTCAGAAAAGGAGATACCAAAAATAAGAAAAGGTAAAAAATGTGACCATTGATAGCTATGTTTTCCTATATTTTAAACCCTATTTTTGTATTTCAATAAAAGAAAAAAGGAATGCTCATTTCAGAAAAAAAAAAAAATCACCATATTGTTGTCACTTGAATATTTTTGTTTCCAATTTATCATCAATAAATATAAGACAATTTGGATAATATTGGGACTAGAAGTGATGATATTTTCAAATTTGGAAGAAGAAAAAATAAACTTTGTTTATGCATTATTCAAGCCTCAATTTGTTATCAAGTATTGTTTCTGTTCGGTAAAATAGGTAGCTCTTATTAAGAGCAGTTTAGCACCCTGTTTATTTAATTTTGGTGGGTGTATGTGTGTAATTGATGTTCTTTTATTTCAAAAATGTTATATAAGGAATTTTGTTGGGTTTGGTTACTTATAATAATGATGATAAGAAATGTGTGTGTGTGTGTGTGTGTGTGTGCTTTAGGGGCAGGATTTCAATGTCATTTTCTCTCATGTGATTCTGTACTCAGCAGGTGTGCTTCCGTAAAGATTTGGCTACATAAGTCTTCTCATAATGCTCAAAGACAGGTGGCATATGCCACATCACATACAATTTGTGATGTCCTTCAGTATTCAACAAGAAGAACTCATCCCTTTTAGACTGCGTCCCAGAGACATACCCAGACAGATCAATATATATGCTAAAAACAAAATATGAAAGGAAACCATTGATTACATCATCCACAAAAGCAGTTAAGTTTTTGAACATAACTGAATTATTAATAGCTGAAGAAAATAAAGAGAATTGGTGATCTAGATATTTTAAAAACACATTCTAAAAAAATTCTCTTAAGACAGTAAATATTTTTTAAAAAGTCAGAATGGCTGCGATTCAAAAGTCTACAAATAATAAATGCTGGAGAGGGTGTGGAGAAAAGGGAACCCTCTTACACTGTTGGTGGGTATGCAAACTAGTACAGCCACTATGGAGAACCGTGTGGAGATTCCTTAAAAAACTGGAAATAGAACTGCCTTATGATCCAGCAATCCCACTGCTGGGCATACACACTGAGGAAACCAGAAGGGAAAGAGACACGTGTACCCCAATGTTCATCGCAGCACTGTTTATAATAGCCAGGACATGGAAGCAACCTAGATGCCCATCAGCAGATGAATGGCTAAGAAAGCTGTGGTACATATACACAATGGAGTATTACTCAGCCATTAAAAAGAATACATTTGAATCAGTTCTAATGAGGTGGATGAAACTGGAGCCTATTATACAGAGTGAAGTAAGCCAGAAAGAAAAACACCAATAGAGTATACTAACGCATATATATGGAATTTAGAAAGATGGTAACAATAACCCTGTGAACGAGACAGCAAAAGAGACACGGATGTATAGAACAGTCTTATGGACTCTGTGGGAGAGGGAGAGGGTGGGAAGATTTGGGAGAATGGCACTGAAACATGTAAAATATCATGTATGAAACGAGATGCCAGTCCAGGTTCGATGCACGATACTGGACGCTTGAGGCTAGTGCACTGGGACGACCCAGAGGGATGGTATGGGGAGGGAGGAGGGAGGAGGGTTCAGGATGGGGAACACATGTATACCTGTGATGGATTCATTTTGATATTTGGCAAAACTAATACAATTATGTAAAGTTTAAAAATTAAATAAAATTAAAAAGCAAACAAACAAAAAAGTACCTTTCTTATGAAAATATGTATGTAATTATATGAAGAAAAGAAAGTTATTTCTATTAGTCAAAAAACAATAAAAAAAGAATTATCACGTCAGTTGTGCATGTCTCTGTCAACATTTTAAAAATGTGGATAGATCTGTGATACCTTTCAGGAATATGGTCGGGGTTTCTAAGTTCACTGGAAAGCACTATTAAGAGACAGCAGTGATTGTAAAGACTGCTGATCATATAATATTATTGCTAGCTTCAAAGTTAAAGAATGTCCACGGTTGTTGTTCAGTCGGTCAGACCTGTCTGACTCTTTGTGACCCCATGGACTGCAGCACGCCAGGCTTCTCTGTCCTTCACCATTTCCCGGAGCTTGCTCAAACTCATGAGTATATTTTGTAGCCAGAATTTCTACAATATGACATCTACTGTAATAAATGATTGTGACCTAAAATTAGTGTTTACAAAATACTCAATAATAATCACATGTTATCAGTAATAAACCTTTATATTCATCAAATAAAACTAAAATTTGATAAATCATTACATGAAATTCTACTTAAGACATTAAAGTGAAACACTAATAAATAATTAATATATTTAAAATTATATATGTATAGACTCCTTTTTAGAAACACTAACTTCAAATGATACTTTGGAATCCACTCTGTCAAAAACAGAATGTGCATCAAAGACTATTCAATTGTACTTTACACCTTAACAAAGTTTATTTTTTCATTAAAAAAAATCCTACTCATTAGCGTTCAACGTTTATTACATACTTCTCAGTAAATTTTGTACAATCACTGCCTTCAGATGACTGCTTCAGGAATAACAAAAAGCAATTGAAACTAAAACCTCAGTACTAGGAGTAGAACTTTATTTTGTATTATGGGTTTTGGGGGTATTGACCTTTGGTTTATTTTCTTGAAATATACTTACCGTAAGGAAGTATCACTCTTTATTTGAATTGTCTTTCAAAAATCTCAGTAAAATATATTTTTTACTTTTAATATCTTTACTTGAGGTATCAAATTTCTCTGTAAAAATGTCTTTGAAAATTAAAAGATTCAACAGAAATACATGCACACATGTAGCATTCAGATATGAGTCTGTCTACAAGTAACAGAAAGCACAAACAAAAGTGACTCACACAGACAGTGCTTTATTTATTTCTCATGTTACAAAAAGTCCTGAGTAAGTGACTGCTAGAATAATCTTGAAATGCTAAGGCCAATGTAGTTTTTTATTTTAATTTTTTTTTCTGTTTAAATAAAATTCCCTGTTCTCTTATGACCTTAAAATTGTTGTGTGATCCTAGACACACTGTTTTCTTTCAGAATAAAAAGAAAGAATAGATAAAAAGTGGGGGTCAGTGCATCTCTGTTTATTAGGACTGTGACAGAGCTAGCAGCATGGAGAACTAGCTAAGTGAATATTTGACTTTCATAACATATCTAAGCATGTAAAAAAGGAAATTGATGTTGAGTATAAGATTGAGGTAATCTACAATGACTTCTGGAATATTCATAGCAAACATTTACAGATATTTCAGAAAAGTGTAGATTAACTCTGTTGTCTGTTCATATGAGTTGAATTGAGTACCCCTCAAAATATATAGGAGAAGGCAACGGCAACCCACTCCAGTACTCTTGCCTGGAAAATCCCATGGACGGAGGAACCTGGTAGGCTGCAGTCCATGGGGTCGCACAGAGTCGGACATGACTGAAGCGACTTAGCAGCAGCGTAGCAGTAGCAGCAAAATATATATTAAAATTCCTAACTCCTAGTATCTCAGGATGTGAACTTACTTGGAAATAGGGTCATTGCAGATGTAATTAGTTAAGATGAGGTCATACTGGAGTGATATGAGCTCTAATCCAATAGAACAGGTGTCCTTATAAAGAGAGGAGAGAGGTGCAGAAAGGACAGCCATGTGAATACACAGAGATATAATTAAGATGTAAGGACGATGTAGGCAAAGATTAGAGTTACATTACCACACACTAAAGAATGTCTGGGGCTACTAGAAGCTGTAAAAGGCAAGGAAGGGTATTTCTCTGGAGGCTTCAGACAGGGAATGACACTTGCAATACCTTGATTTCAGTCTTCTGGCCTGCAGAAATGTGTGAAAATAAATTTCTCTTGTTTAAAGATACTCAGTTTGTTACTGCAGCCCTGTGAAGCTAGTATGGCTACTTACCAAATGTCACTCTACGAAATAATTTCTGTTAAAAAACTAGTGAATTTTTCCCATAAATTTCCCTAACTGGATATCATAAAGTGAAATGAAAGTCAATCAGTTGTGTCTGATTCTTTGCAACACTATGGACTATACAGTCCATGGAATTCTCCAAGCCAGAATAATGGAGTGGGTAGCCATTCCCTTCTCCAGGGGATGTCCCTTTCTCCAGTGGATGTTCCCTTCTCCAGAGGATGTTTCAACTCAGGGATCAAACCCAGGTCTCCCACATTGCAGGCGTATTCTTTACCAGCTGAGCCACTATGGAAGCTCAAAATACCTATCCCTTCTCTAGCAGATCTTCCTGACCCAGGAATTGAACCAGGGTCTCCTGCATTGCAGGTAGATTCTTTACCAGCTGAACTACCAGGGAAGCCATGGATACCATAAAGATATTCATAAACATATACTCAGATATGTTGTATGTATTAGTTGCCACTTGGACACTACCTCATATTTCTTGCAATCACTACAACGCCCACAAGCCAGAACTAATACTTATTGGTGGGCTTTGACCCATTTCATGCTTAAAGCGTCTACCCTGAAGCAGAGTCAGCTCATCCTTGATGTTTAGTCCCTGGAGATTCTCTAATGCTGTCCTAAGAGATGCCAGCTGGAGCCTGCTTGTCTGAAAGACAGGCTTGCCTACAAGTTCTGGACCATTCCTGTCCACTTAGGAAACAAATAATGGAGGATGGAAACTAGTAAATAAATACTGTTTTAAATTCTCAAACAATTCTTTGTTTCTAAGTTTTTTTCACTTTTATTAGAATATAATTGGCATACAGCACTGTATAAGCTTAAGGTATACAACATAATGATTTCATTTTTAGGTATATGTATATATACATATATATGTATAGTGAAATTATTAAGTTATATTACCTTTCATCTCAGATAATTACAAAAAATTTCATTCTTTGTAATAAGAACTTAAAGTATCTACTCATAACAACTTTCAAATTAACAAAGCAGTCTTAACTATGGTAATCACATTATATGCTGCAACCCTAGTATTTATTTATAACTAGACTGTGCCTTTTGATCATATTCTGCAATGTCCCCACTCCTACACCCCTGCTATTGGTAATGACAAATCTGATCTTTTCCTATGAGGTTTCTGTTTTTGTTGTTTTCTTAGATTCCACATATAAATGAGATCATAGAGTATTTGTCTTTCTGATTTATTTCACTTAGCATAATGCCTTCAAAGTCCATCAGTGTCACAAATGGCAGGATTTCCTTTTTTTGTGCGGCTAAATAATACTCTGTTATATATATACCACAATATCTTCATCAATTCATGTATTGATACATAGGTGTTCACGTGTCTTTGTTAATATAAATAATACTACAATAGACATGAGGGTTCAGATATCTTTTTAACATAGTGTTGATGTTATATTTGGATATATACTCAAAAGTGGAATAGCTGGATCATATGATAATTGTATTTTTTACTTTTTGAGAAACATCCATACTACTTTCCATAATGACTAGTTTACAATCCCACCAGAAGTGCACAAGGATAATGTTTTCTTTTACATAGTCTCCAGCATTTGTTATCTCTTGTCATTTTGACAATGCCCATTATAACAAGCATAAAATGATACCTCATTGTGGCTTTTATTTTCATTTCCCTGATTATTAGTGATATTGAAAAGTGAAAGTGTTAGTCGTTCAGTCGTGTCCAGCTTACGACCCCATGGACTATAGTTCACTAGGTTCCTCTGTCCATGAATTCTCTAGGCAAGAATACTGGAGTGGGTTGCATTCCCTTCTCTCGGGAATCTTCCCTACCTAGGGATCATATCTGGGTCTCCTGCATTACAGGCAGATTCTTTACCATCTGTGCTACCTTTAAGGGCAGTGATACTGAGCTTCTGTCTATATAGACATCTATATATTTTCTTGGGAAAGCTCTCTATTGAAGCCCTTTATTGTTCAGTTGCTAAATGATATCTGACTCTTTTGTGACCCCATGGACAGTGAAAATGTCATATTTTATTCATTGAATGTAATTGATTCCTTGTGAAATGTTATTAGATAAAATAAACATATATTTGTTTCTGGGCTCTCGATTCTTTTTCTTTGGCCTATGTTTCTGTTTTTATGCCAGTATCATACTGTTTTAATGATTGTTTTACTATGGGCTGTTTTAATGACTATTCCTTGGGCTTCCCTTGTTGTTCAGCTGGTAAAGAATCTGCCTGCAATGTGGGAGACCTGGGTTTGATCCCTGGGTTGAGAAGATCCCCTGAAGGAGGGCATAGGAACCTACTCCAGTATTCTTGCCTGGAGAATCCCCATGGACGAAAGAGCCTGGCAGGCTTTAGTCCATAGAGTCACAAAGAGTCAGACACAAATGAGCGACTAAGCACAGCACAACATCATACTGTTTTTAATGACTATAGTTTTTTAATATAGCTTAAAATTTTGAAATGTGATGCTTTGCACTGCGTTCTTCTTTCTCAGTATTGCTTTGGCTATCTAAGGTCTTTTATAGTTCCATATAAAATTTATAATTGTTTTTTATATTTCTATGAAAAATGCCATTTAAATCCAAGTATATATTGCATTCAATCAGTAAATAGTTTGGGTAGTCTGGATATTTTAACAATATTAAGTCTTCCAATTCATGAATATGGGATATCCTTCTATTTACTTGTTTCTTTCTCAGTTTCTTACACAGCATAGAAATTTTCATCTCCTTGGGTTAAATTTATTCCTGAGGATTTTGATTTTAATGCTATTGTGAATGGAATTTTAAACATTTCTTTTTCAGATACTTGTTAGTGTTCGGAAATACAACTGATTTTTGTATGTCAATTTGTATCCTGCAACTTTTCTGAATTTGCTTATTAGCTCTAAAAGTGTTTACATATAAAATTATGTCATCTACAACAGAGACAATTTTACTTTTTTTCTTTAAATTCTGATTCTTTTTCTCTTTCTTATCTCATTGCTCTGGAATGGACTTTCAGAACTGTGTTGAATAGAAGTGGTGAGAGTGGGCACTTTTTCTTCTTCCTAATCTTAAATGAAAAGCTCTCAAACTTTCAGCATTGATTATGATGTTAGCTGTGTGATTGTCAAATATGGCTTTTATTATGTTGAGATAAAATTTTTTTTTTTTTTTAACCTAGGTTGTTCCATAAACTGATATTGAATTTTGTTGAATACTCTTCTGTGTCTATGGAGATGATCTGTATTAATTTTTTATGTTATCCCATTATGTGTATCACATTTATTTTATATGATAAACATCATTCCATCCTGAGGATAAATCCCACATTAAGATCCTTTTAATGTGCTGATGAATTTGGTTTCCTAGTATTTTACTGAGAATTTTTACACCAATTTTTACACCTATTTTCATTAGGGACACTGGTCTCTACTTTTCTTGTGGTGCCCTCTTCTGGCTTTAGTATCAGGGTAATGCTGGCCTCATAAAATAAGTTTATACATATTCCTTTATCTTTGTTGTTTTTGAGGAAGAGTTTGCATTGGTCTTTATTCTTATTCAAATATTTTAGAATTTCACCAGTAAGGATGTCTGATCCTTGGCTTGTCTTTGATGGGAGATTTCTGTTTGTTTGTTTTACTGTTTCAGTCTCCTCAAAGTTATCAGTCTGTTCAGATTTCCCTTTTCTTTCTAATTAATCTTGGTAGAGTTGTATGTTTCTTATAATTTTTCTGTGTCTTCTAATTTGTCCATTTTGTTGGTGAATAATTGGTCATAGTAGTCTCTTTTTTTTTTCTAAATAGATTTCTTTCATTTTTATTTTATTTTTAAACTTTACAATATTGTATTGGTTTTGCCAAATATCTAAATGAATCCACCACAGGTATACATGTGTTCCCCATCCTGAACCCTCCTCCTTCCTCCCTCCCCATACCATGCCTCTGGGTCGTCCCAGTGCACCAGCCCCAAGCAGCCAGTATCGTGCATCGAACCTGGACTGGTGACTCGTTTCATATATGATATTATACGTATTTCAATGCCATTCTCCCAAATCATCCCACTCTCTCCCTCTCCCACAGAGTCCAAAAGACTGTTCTATACATCAGTGTCTCTTTGGCTGTCTCGTATACAGGGTTATTGTTACCATCATTCTAAATTCCATATATATGCATTAGTATACTGTATTGGTGTTTTTCTTTCTTGCTTACTTCACTCTGTATAATAGGCTTCAGTTTCATCCACCTCATTAGAACTGATTCAAATGTATTCTTTTTCAATGGCTGAGTAATACTCCATTGTGTATATGTACCACAGCTTTCTTATCCATTCATCTGCTGATGGACATCTAGGTTGCTTCCATGTCCTGGCTATTATAAACAGTGCTGTGATGAACATTGGGGTACACATGTCTCTTTCAATTCTGGTTTCCTCAGTATGTATGCCCAGCAGTGGGATTGCTAGATAGTAGTCTCTTATGAACCTTTGTATTTCAGTCCTGTCAGTTATAACATTTCCTTTTTCATTTATAATTTTGTTGACTCTGATCTTCTCACTTTTTCCTTACTAATTCTAGTAAAAAAAATTATCAGTTTATCTTTTGAAAGAACCAACTCTTCATTTGGTTAATCTTTTCTATCGTTTTCCTGTTCTCTATTTCATTTATTGCTGTTTTAATCTTTATTATTTTAATCTTATAAATTTGGGCTCAGTTTGTTACTGTTTTTGTAATTTTCAGAGGCATAGAGTTAGGTTGTTTATTTAAGACTTTCCTTCTTATCAATGTATGCATTTATTACTAGCAGTTTCCCTTTTAGAACTGCTTTCACTATATCCCGTAAGTTTTGGAATGTTATATTTCAACTTTAATTTGTCTTAAGATAATACTTTATTTGCCCTTTAATTTCTTCTTTGATTCATTTGTTTCCGGAAGAGTTATTTTATTTCTATGTATTCATGGGTTGTTCAGTTTTTCTTCTGTAATTGATTTCTCATTTCATACCATTGTGGTCAGAAAAGATACCTGCTGTAATTTAAATCTTCTTGAATTTACTAAGACTTATTGTGCAGCTTAACATATGATCTATCCTAGAAAATATTTCTCATGTACTTGAGAAGAAAGTGTATTCTGGTTTTGTAAAATATGATGTTCCATATATGTCTTATTAGGTTCATTTGGTGTATAGTGTTGCTCAAATCAGCTATTTTTAAATTAATTTTCTGTCCAAGTGATTGATTTATTATTGAGAGTGGGATATTTAAGTCTTCAACAACTATAATATCACTGTTTCTTCTCTTTTTAGTTTTGTTAATTTTTGCTTTATATATTTGGATGCCTCAATGTTGAGTATGTAAATATTTACAGTTGTTAAATCTTTTGATAGCCCCATTTATCATTATATAATGACTCCCTTTGCTTATTTTTACCATTGTTAAGCTCTATTTTGTCTAATATAAATACTCCTGCTTATTTTTTTTCTTTTCAGTTATCATTTGCTTGAAAATTGTTTTGCCATCCCTTCACTCACGGTCTTTGTATGTCTTTAGGGATAGACAAAGTCTCCTGAAGGCAGTATATTGTTGGATCCTACTTTTTCATCCATTCAGTCATTCAGTATAGTTTGACATGATAATTTAATCTCTTTACATTGGTAGTCTTTATTGATTGGCAAAGATTTCATATTGCCTTTGATCAATTGTTTTCTAAATGTTTCTCAGATTCCTTGTTTCTTGCTTAATTATCCTGCTGTCTTTTTTTCTATTTTGATGTCTTTTGGTCTTAATATTCTTTGTAACTCATTGATTTTTTATGTGTAATAGCTACAAGGCTGCCAGTTTTCTCCATATGGTTACCATGAGTCTTACATAAAATACCTTAGAATTATAACATTCTTCTTGGAACTGACAACAACTTAACTTCAATAATATTCCTAACTTTTCATTTTTATTTCTTCTTGCCCTCACGTTTTAGGATATTGATGTTACACTTTATATATTTATTGTTATTTAGCAAAATGTTGATTGAACAATCAGAAAATAATTTCTTGTCTATATTTAAACCATTTTCTAGAAGTTGCAAATATGCATTTAAATATGACCATTGTTTTTTATGTTATTGATGTTCTTATATAGGCAATGTACTGAGAATGCAAGTGTTTAGAGATGTAGTTACTAGCATCATGAAAGTTGAATTTACATCTTTAATATCCTTGATTCCTCACCCCCACCTCCAATTCCACCATCATCAACATCCTTATTCAAAAAAATGTTATTGGATTATAATTGATTTAAAATGTTGTGTTATTTTCTGCTGTACAGCAAAGTGCTATACAGAATCAGTTAAACATATACATATATACACTCTGTTTAAAATTATTTTCCCATAAAGGCCTTTAGAGAGTATAAAGAGTTTCTTGTGGTATACAGTAGGTCATTATAGTTATCTATTTTATATATAGTACTGTGTATGCTGCTGCTGCTGCTGCTAAGTCACTTCAGTCGTGTCCGACTCTGTGCGACCCCATAGAAGGCAGCCCACCAGGCTCCCCGTCGCTGGGATTCTCCAGGCAAGAACACTGGAGTGGGTTGCCATTTCCTTCTCCAATGCATGAAAGTGAAAAGTGAAAGTGAAGTCACTCAGTCATGCCCGACTCTTAGTGACCCCAGGGACTGCAGCCCACCAGGGTCCTCCGTCCATGGGATTTTCCAGGCAAGAGTACTGGAGTGGGGTGCCATTGCCTTCTCCGAGTACTGTGTATATGTAAATCCTTATTTCCTAGTCTGTCCCTTCTCCTCTTTCCTCTCTGATATAAGTTTGTTTTTGACATCTGTGCCTCAATTTCTGTTTGTAAATAAGTTCATTTGTACTATATTTTAAAACTACACATATAAACAATATGATATATTTGGTTTTCTCTGTCTCACCTACATCACTGAGTATAACAATGCCCAGGTCCATTCATATTGCTGAAAATGGCATTAGCTTGTTCTTTGTATCACTGAATATTATTCCATTGTATATATATTCCACATGTTTATCCATTCCTTTACTAGTGGGCATTTAGATTGCTTCCAAGGCCTGGCTATTGTAAATATGTTGCAGTGAACATTGAGGTGCATGTATTTGCTTGAATTATCATTTTATCTGGAAATATGGGATTGTTGGATCATGGTAGATCTATTATTAGCTTTTTAAGAAGCCTCCATACTATTCTCCATAGGGCTGTACCAATTTACATACCTAGTAACAGTGTATGAGGACTCGCTTTTCTCCCAACCCTCTCCAGCATTTATTGTTTGTAGATTTTTGATCATGTCCATTCTAACTGGTGTGAGAGGATACTTCATTGTAGTTTTTATTTCCTTTTCTCTAATTATTAGTGATATTGAATATCTTCATATGCTTTTTAGCTATCCATATGTCTTCAGGAGAAATGCATATTTAGATCTTCCTCTCATTGTTTGATTTGGTCATTTATTTATTTGCTGTTGAGCTGCATGAGCTGTTTGTATATTTTGCAGACTAAATCTTTGTTTGTTGTTTTGTTTGCAAATATTTTCTCCCATTCTGAGGGTTGAATTTTCGTTATGGTTTCCTTTGCTGCTGTACAAAAGGTTTTAGGTTTAATCAGTAAACCATTTGTTTACTTTTGTTTTTAATTTCATTACTATAGAAGTCAGATCTTAAAAGATCTTGCTGCAATTGACATCAGATAGTGTTCTGCCTGTTTTCCTCTGAGATTTACATTTTGTCATTACTCCACCTTGAATTTATTTCTGTCTATGGTATTAGGGAGGGTTTCCCTGGTGGCTCAGATGGTAAAAAAATCCACCAACATTACAAGAGATCTGGATTTGATACCTGGGTCAGGAAGATCCCTTGGAGAATGCAATGGCTAGGCACTCCTGTATTCTTGCCTGGAGAATGCCATGGACAGAGGAGGTTGGGGGACTACAGTCCATTGGGTTGTAAAGAATTGGACACGACTGAGCTACTAACACTTTCACTTTCATGGTATTAGGGAGCATTCTGATTTCATTCTTTCATATGTGGCTGTCCAATTTCCCAGTGACAGTTATTGAATAGCCTGTCTTTTTTCCATTGTAAGTTTTTGCCTTCTTTCTAAGAGCTCAGGTGACCATAGATGCATGAGTTTCTCTCTGGGCTTTCTATCCTGTTCCACTGATCAACATTTCTCTTTTTGTGCCAGTACCATAGGGCTTTGATCACTGAAGCTTTGTAGTATAGTCTGAAGTCAAGGTTGCCTGATTTCTCTAGCTCTGTTTTTCTTTTTCAAGATTTTTTTGGCTGTGGGATCTTCTGTGTTTCCATATAAATTGTAAATTTTGGGGGTCTAATTCTTTGAAAATGCTGTTTTTAATTTGATAGGGATTGCATTGAATCTGTAGACTGGCTTGGGTAGTACAGTAATTTTGACAATATTGGTTCTTCCAATCCAAGAATATGGTGTATCTCTCTACCTATTTGTGTCATCTTTGATTTCTTTCATTGGTAATAGAGTTAAAATTACAGGTCTTTGGCTCCTTAGGTTGGTTTATTCCTAGGTATTTTTTTTTTTTGGTGTGATGGTAAATGGGATTGTATCTTTGATTTCTCTTTCTCATCTTTGGTTGTTAGTGTATAAGAATAAAAATGATTTCTATGTTTTAATTTTGTAAGCTTCAACTTTACCAGATTCATTGAGGAGTATCCTTAAGATTTCCTATGTATACTATAATGCCATCCGCACACAATGACAGTTCAACTTTTGCAGTTTTGATTCCTTTTATTTGCTCTCTGATTGCCATGCCTAGGATTTCTAGAACTATGTATAATAAAAGTGGCAAGAGTGGGCAACCTTGTCTTACTGATCTTATAAGAAATGCTTTCAGCTTTTCACCATTGAGAATGATGTTAGCTATAGGTCTGTCATATTTGGTCTATATTATGTTGAGGTTGGTTCCTTCTATGACTGTTTTTATATAGTTTTTATCATAAATCTCATGGATGGAAAATTCCATGGACAGAGAAGCCTGGTGGGCTACAGAGTCCATGGGTTCACAAAGAGTCAGACATAACTGAGTGACTAACACTTATCATAAATGATGTTGAATTTTTTCCTAAGCTTTTCCTTCATCTGTTGAGATGATTATGTTCTTTTTATTCTTTAATTTGTTAATGTGGTATACCACATTTATTCACTTGCTTATATTGAAGAATTCTTGCATTCCTGGAATAAATTCCACTGGATCGTGGGGTGTATTTTTTTTAATGTGTTGTTGGATTCTGTTTGCAAGTATTTTGTTGAGAATTTTTGTGTCTGTGTTCATCAGCAAAATTGGTATATAATTTCCTTTTTTGTGTGTGATATCTTTGCTTTTGGTATGATGGTGACTGCATACAATGAGCTTGCTAGTGTTTCTCCCTCTGCAATTTTTGGAAGAGTTTCAGAAGGATAGCTGTTAACTCTTGGCTAAATGCTTGATAGAATTTGCCTGTAAAGCCATCTGGTCCTGGACTTTTGTTTGTTGGGAGATTTTTAATAACAGTTTCTATTTCAGTATTTGTGACTGGCCTGTTCATAGTTTCTATTTCTTCCTGGTTCAGTCTTGGGAGGTATTTTTTTTTTTTTTTTTCTATTTGATTTCTTTAGAGATTCACTGGTTGTTTAATAATATATTACTTAGTCTCCATTTGTTTATGTTATTTACAGTCCTTTTTCCCCTGTAATTGATTTTTAATTTCATAGCATTGTGGTCAGAAAAGATGCTTGATTTGATTTCAGTTTTCTTACATTTCCCAAGACTTGACTTGTGACCCAAGATGTGATCTATCCTGCAGAATATTCTGTGTGCACTTGAGAAGAAATTTTATTCTACTGATTTCAGATAAAATGTCCTATAAATATCAATTAAGTCTATCTGGTCTATTATGTCATTTAAGACATGTTTCCTTATTAATTTTCTGTCTGCATAATCTGTCAGTTGATGTAAGTTGGTTGTTAAGTCCCCCCACTCTTACTGTTACTCTTGGATTTTCCCTTTTACGGCTTATAGCATTTGCTTTATATATTGAGGTGCTACTATTTGGGTGCATACATGTTTACAATCATTATATCTTTTTCTTGGATTGATCCCTTGATTATGTAGTATCCTTTCTTGTCTCTTGTAATAATCCTTATTTTTAGTGTATTTTGTCTGATATAAGTTTTGCTACTCAAGCTTTATTTTCATTTCCATTGGCATGGATTGTGGTTTTCCATTCCATCACTTTCAGTCCGTATGTATCCTTAGATCTGAAATTGGTATCTTGTAAACAACATATATATGGGTCTTGTTTTTCTGTCCATTCAGTCAGTCTTTTGGTTGAAGCATTTAGTCCACTTACATCTAAGTTAATTATCATTATGTATGTTTCTATTACCGTTTTCTTAATTGCTTTTATAGGTCTTTTTTCTTTCCTTCCTCTTTTGTTTTTTCTTCTCTTGTGGTTTGATGAACATCTTTAGTGTTGTGTTTGGATTGCTTTTTCTTTTTTGTATGTATATCTATTATTGTTTGTTGGTTTGCATTTCCCCTGAGGTTTTGATATAGCAGTCTCTATATATACAAGGCTGTTTTAAGTTGCTGGCCTTATAATTTCAAATTTAATTCCCATATTTGTACTGTCCTTTTTTTATGGTTGCTGTTTTTGCAAACATATTTCCCTATAGATGATTTCCTGCTTTTACTGTATGTTTGCTTTTACCAGTGAGCTTTCCAATTTGTTATTTTCTTGTTTCTAGTCATACCCTCTCCCCCACACTACCCCCTCATTTTTTGTGTGTGCTTAGGTAAGTTCCTTTGTAAAGCTGTTTTTGTGCTGCTGAATTCCCTAAACTTTTGCTTGTTTATAAAACTTTTGATTATCTGTCAATTCTGAATAAAAGCCTTGCTGGGTAGAGTATTCTTGGTTGTAGGTCTTTTCCCTGTTTTTACCTTAAATATATGGTGCCATTCCTTTTTGGCCCGCAGAGTTTCTGCTCAAAACTCAGCTGATAACCATATGGAGTTTCCCTTATACATTTTTCCCTTATGTGTTATTTGTTGCTTTTCCCTTGTTATTTTTAATATTTTTCTGTGTTTACTTTTGTTAGCTTGATTAATATGTTTCTCAGCATATTTTTCCTTGAGTTTATCTCTGTCCTTCCTGGACCTCGGTGACTATTTCCATTCCTATGTAAGGAAGTTTTTTCCTATAATCTCTCAAAATATTTCCTTAGGCCCTTTATCTTTCTCTTCTTCTTCTGGGACCCCTATAATTTGAATGTTGCTGTGTTTAGTGTTGTGCCAAAGGTCTCTGAATCTGTTCTCATTTTTTTTTTTTTAATTCTTTTCTATCACAGTGATTTCCTCCATTCCAACTTCTAGCTCGGTTCTTCTGCCTCATTTATTCTGCTATTGATTCTTCTAGTGTATTTTTTATTTCATTTATTGTGTTGTTCATCTCCATTCTTTAGTTTTTCTGTATCTTTGTTGAATATTTCTTATATCTTCTCCATCTGTGCATCCATTCTTTTTCTGAGATTTTAGGATATCTTTACTACTATTACTCTGAATTCTTTTTTTGGTAAGTTGCCTGTCTCTTCTTCATTTAGTTGTTCTAATAGGTTTTTATCTTGCTCCTTCTTCTGCAACACATTTCTCTGTCCTCTCATTTTGTCTAACTTACCATGTTTGTGGTCTCTTTTCCACAGGTTGCAGGATCTTAGTTTATCTTGCTACTAGTATCTGTCCCCTGGTGGGTGAAGTTGGCCCAGGGGCTTATACAAGTTTCCTGGTAGGAGAGACAGGTGTCTACCCTCTTGTGAGTGGAGCTGGGTCTTATCCCTCTGTTGAGCAGGGACATGTCGAGTGGTATGTTTTGCAGTGTCTGTGAGCTTAGTATGACTTTAGACAGCTTGTCTGCTGATGAGCGAGTCTGTATTCCTATCCGCTGGTTGCTAGGCCTGAGGTACTCCAGCACGGGAGCCTACAGGCTGTTTGGTAAGGTTGGGTCTTAGTGCCAAAATGAGGACTTCTGGGAGAGCTCACATCAATTAATATTCCCTTGGGTCTCTGATACTAGTCTGTTTGCCCCCACGGTGAGCTACAGCCAACCCCATGTCTCCCCAGGAGACCCTTCAAGAGCTTTAGATAGGTCTAGCCCAGGTTTCTATGGAGGTACTGCTTTGTGCTGAGTCCCAAGGCATATGAGCCCTTGTGTGCATCCTCCAAGGGGGTGTGTCTTTTCCCCAGCCCTGTGGAGTTCCTGAACTCAAGCCCTGCTGGCCTTCAAGGCTAAATTCTCTGGGGATTCTTTGTCCTGATGCAAGTCCCTGTCATGGAGTGCTATTTTTATCTGGGAATGAACCTTACCAAATAGCCTGCAGGCTCCCATGTACCATGCATGGGTTTATTTTTTAGAGTAAAGGTGTGAGGGCTTTATTTATTATGGATGACTGCCACATCTTTCCTCAGTGTATTTGCTGGTCATTATCTTCTTGATAGGGGGTTTGACTGGTATTGTGACCAGAGCCTGCCCTGGACATAGATTGGGGACTCCCCTTTGCTCTGTGGTTGTCATTGCCCTGTCAGGGGTGGGGTTCGCTCTCATGTTGTTGGAATAGAGTCCCCCTGATCAGTTACTTAGCTGTGTTTCCCATCTAAAATGCAAGGTAGGTGGAATTAGAGCACTCCCACTGGGAGAGAATCACTGAGTATTCCTCCTCTGATACAGTTCGCCTATGAGTGTACTCTATTGTATCCTCCTTGCCTGTTGTGGGCTCAGAGTGCACACTGTTGGTACTGCTGTCAGTCCTACTTTAACTATGAATATGTTGACAATTGGTCCTGGTAACTCCCAGGTTGTTGCTGTCACCTGGCTTCTGGCACAGATACACTGAGGTCAGGTCCCAGGCCTCTGTCAGAGCTGTGGAGGCAGTTCAGACTCTGGCCTGGCCCAGCCCTGACATGTACATGCCCACAAAGTCCACAGCTGATAAACCCAGTCCCATCGCAGCTGCAGGAACACTTGTCTGTTCAGATGTCCCACATGCACTGAATTTAGGAAGCCAAAAGCAGAGGTGTAACTCCATAATTGGAGCAACTGTGAGGAGAGATTTCAGCTCTTCTTCCTTAGTCTTCTTCCTGGTACTCAAACGTGGTTTCAGCCTCACCTGTGTCTGTGGGCCACCCACTGGTGTCTGTTCTGATCCTGCTGGAGCACATGAGTTTGTCAGGCAGGAGGAGGCAGAGGTGAGACGGCGACCAGAGGGGCTGCCCAGGAGGGAGGAAGCTGAGCCAGTTATCAGGGTGATTGGGTGGCCCAGATGGGAAGGCGTCAGAAGCAGCAATGGCCAGAAGCTCACAAGCCACCTTGGCAGGAGCCCTCCCTAGAGCCTGTGGAGGGAGGGGCCAGTGTGTGAGGGGTAAGGCTTCAATAGAAGCCCTGCTCTTTGCACATCACTCAACAATGGCACTTTGCTTCCATGGCATGGCAGACTTTCTCCACGAGCATTCCTGGTTGTGGAACTCCTCACTCCATCCATTCATCCCAGCAACCTGAGTGTGCCCCTGAGTGTAGACACCTATCTCAGACTGGGGATTGCAGGGCTGTGGCACAGACCATCTGTGTAGGTCTCAAACTGTCCTGCCTGCCCCAGGCTGGATGCTGCATCCTCCTCTGAGCTTCTCTTCTATCTCAGCTGATCTTCCTACTTATAAGGGGCCTTCCTCATCTGCGGGACCCTCCCCTCATCTTCACCTCTCCTGAGGAGCACAAGTCCCCTCCTGCTTCCTCTCCTCTTCCTTTAACCTTCTTTCTTTAATCCTACCAAGTTATGTGGTCATCATTCTTGTGCTTTTAGGAGACCAAGACCCTCTGCTAGTGTTCAGCTGGTGTTCTGTGAGAATTGTTCCTTTTGTAGATGTATTCTTGATGCGTTTGTGGGGAAAGATGAATTCCATGTACTCCTACTCCTCTGCCATTTTAACCACCCTACATATTTTATATTCAGTTCAGTTCAGTTCAGTAGCTCAGTCGTGTCCAACTCCTTGAGATCCCATGGACTGTAGCATGCTAGGCCTCCCTGTCCACTGCCAACTCCCAGAGTTTATTCAAACTCATGTCCAGTGAGTCAGTGATGCCATCCAACCATCTCATCCTCTGTCACCCCCTTCTCCTCCTGCCTTCAATCTTTCCTAACATCAGAGTCTTTTCTAGTGAGTCAGTTCTTCGCATCAGGTGGCCAAAGTATTGGAGTTTCAGCTTCAGCATCAGTCCTTCCAATGAATATCCAGTACTGATGTCCTTTAGGATGGACTGGTTGATCTCCCTGCAGTCCAAGGGACTCTCAAGAGTCTTCTCCAACACCACAGTTCAAAAGCATCAGTTCTTCCGTGCTCAGCTTTCTTTATAGTCCAAATCTCACATCCATACATGACTACTGGAAAAACCATAGCTTTGACTAGATGGGCCTTGCTTGGCAAAATAAAATCTCTTTTTTTTAATATGCTGTCTAGGTTGGCCATAACTTTCCTTCCAAGGAGTAAGCGTCTTTTAATTTCATGGCTGCAATCACCATCTGCAGTGACTTTGGAGCCCTCAAAAAATAAAATCTGTCACTGTTTCCACTGTTTCCTCATCTATTTACCATGAAGTGATGGGACCAGATACCATGATCTCAGTTTCTGAATGTTGAGCTTTAAGCCAACTTTCTCACTCTCCTCTTTCACTTTTATCATGTCGCTCTTTAGTTCTTCTTCCCTTTCTGCCATAAGGGTGGTGTCATCTGCATATCTAAGGTTATTGATATATCTCCCCCAGCAATCTTGATTCCAGCTTTATATTACATATCTATTAAGTCTTCAGTCATTGTGTTCTTCAACTTTAGAATTTTTGTTTGTTTCATTGAAATGATTTTCTGCATGCATTTTTTTTGTTTATTTTATTTGTGTGTTCTTGTCTTTAAGATAATTATTTTCAGTTCATTGATAGTTTAGAGATCTCCTTTCTTTAAAGTCATTTATTGGATATTTCTTATTTTCCTTTGGTGGTATTATGTTAACCTGATTTTCATGATCTTTGATTCCTTATGTGGGTATCTGTAGATCTGAGTAAGATGTTTCCTTTTTCAGACTTTAATTAAAAGTTCACTTTGGCAGAGACAGAAATTTAACATTCCTCAAGTTTGGTTCTGGATATATCACCTGGTAGTATCCTTGAGCAGAAGGCGCTTACTATTAGGACCTATTGTGGGGCAAGACCACTGTTCCAGTTCTGAGGTTGTAGGGGAGAAGTGTGTATTGTTGGCTAAGAACAGCAGTTGAATAGGAGTGCTGGTTTGGTTTCCTGCCCATGTGACACTGTAGACTGGATTCTGTGATGGCCTAGGTTCTCAGATCAGGCTTCCTATTCCTAGATGATCAAGCTGGGCACTATATTCAGCAGTCAACAGCATTATTAATCGGGTTTATTGCCCTTGCAGAGCAGCAGAGCAGGCTTCAAGGCATTCAGAACTCATTGTTTGTAGACCCAAATCAGGTTCCCATGTGCACTAAATTTCCCGTCCAGACAGAGTCACTAGTTTTTTTCTGGAGATAGGGAAAGCAACAGACTGCTTTCTATTCAAGTGGCACTATAAACAGAGCTGTAGGATGGACTCTGAAGCTTCTTGTGTGCTCTGGTTAGGTATTCTGGTCAGGAAAGCTGAAGGCTTTATTCAGTAGTAGATGGGAGCTCAAATTAGTTGTTTTGGTCTTTGGAGTACAATATAGGTTCTAGGGCTGGCAAGGGGTTTTATTGGGGATCAAACTAGACTATGCTTTGTGACAGGCCATCATTTTAACTCTGCAGATGGGTAGAGTTACTGACCAAGTTCTCCATTAAAGTACTGTTGTAATCAGGGTTGCAAGGTGGGCTACACAGGTTTCCCAAGGGCTATGACTAGGTATTTTAGTTGGACCATGCCCGAGTCTATATTCACCTTTCAGGAGAGCTTTAAGTTATCTTCCAAGCCTAGTTGGGTCTGCAGAACAAATCCTAGGGACAGCAAGGCTCTTTGCTTTGGTATCACATTAGACCTACTTACAAAGCTCTCTGGACAAATAAGGCCACTGTTTTGACTCTGAGAACACAGGTTGGGTTTCCTACTCAAGTGCTGTTGTACTGGGGCTGTGGGATGGGCTACTAAGGTTCCTATGAGCTCAGGTTAGGTTTCCTGACTATAGAGGTTATATTTAGCAGATGGCAGGACTACAGACTAATTTCCCTGCTTGGGGTGGGAATGCATAGAACAGGACCCCAGGATGATAAGACTCGTGTTTTGGGAGCTAATCAGACAGACCTGAATATCAGACTCTTTGGTCAGATAGGATCACTAGCTTGTCGCTGCAGATGGGCAGAGTGACTGGCTGGACCCTCTGCTTAAGTGCTGCCAGTCAAGCCAGTTCCCAGATGCTTGGCCAGGCTTTCTGGTCAAGCAGGACAAGGAGCTACACTCCCAGGAATTATGGCCATGCTTCTCAGTTAGTTGGGGCAGGGAGCTACACTCAGCTGTGGATGACTCAGCTACTCAGCCTAGGCTTTGCAGGTAAAATAGACTCTAGGGCTAACGAGGTTATTTATTTAAGGTTTAAAAGCAGGAAGACCCTGCTGAGGTCCTTGGTTAGACTTAGCACAATCTTGGCTCTGTAGATAAACAAAGCTACATGTCCCTTCAACTTCTTCTCCATAATGATTCTGAGTGGTCAATTTCCATGATCCCTGAGAGACTAGATCAGAGTTAGGACTCCCAAGAATCAACTGACAGTGCTGGGGAGCTCATTGGCCATCCAAGGCTCTCTTTTTCCTCTGGAGGAACTTTAAACTAGGTAGGGTGTGGCACTACCCTAGCCTGGGGGAGGGGCAGTGCAATCAGCATGCAGAGGCTCCTCTTACTCTTCTACTAGGGAGTGTCTCCATCTCTGTGGTGCAGAGGGCCTCACCTTTGATGATTTTCGAAGAGACGTTTTGTTCATGATAAGTTGTTTGTTAGTTGTTCTTGTAATAGGGAGTGAAGTCAGTAATGCCCAATATTGCCATCTGGGTATCATCCTTTGATCAGAAAGAAAACTCTGGAAAGCATTTTTGAATTCTTCTGTAAAAATCCCAGAAGTATTGGTCCCCAACTGTCTACAAGTATAGCCAAATTAATATTTCTTCTTTTTAGACTTTAATTTCATTCCAGTTTTGTTTGCCTTGTCTTTTACTTCCACAGTAGCTACTGCTATTGCCATAAGTAATGAAATTCTTTGTTTCTGACCATCAAGAAGTCTGTCTTCTGCCAGGATTCTAAAAAAGGCCAACTTGTTAGTTAGCTTACAGTATTAACTCTCAGACCCTTCACAGTTAATTCCTGACAAAATGGAATAGAAAAAAAAAAAAAAAAAAACACACAATTTTTATGATGTATATCTTATTGTTTCTAGTACTTTATAAAATAATTTATCTTTATTTAAAGAGTTAGAATCATTAATCATAAACTATCAATTTGGAATATATCCCATCATATCAAGTAAAATAGCTTTTCCTTCATTAACACTTACTTGGCGCCTGCAGATGGACCACGGCAAAGAAAACCGAAAGTAAAAATCCTAAACAGATTCCTATATCTCAGGATAGTGCTTTGCTATAACACAGTAAATGTTCTGAGAGTTGATTAATTTTAGTGCCATATTAATTTTGTTTTTGTTTCCAACATATGTGTATAAAAATATATATATGGAGGCATGACTCATGAGTCATCCATTAGTTTATGAACTGGTTAAACTAATCAATTCTCATGGACTCATGTGTTAAAATTTCCTACCATAACTATTGGGGAAAATATTATTAGTGACATGATGCTTCATAGGTAGCAGAGTATATTTAACTTTGCTATTAAAATATTTAAATTCATGGTATAATAATAAATATTTTGGGACTATCTGGGTATTTTGTAAAATTTAAGTCAAGAATTAGGTGACATATTTGATTAAAAGATTGAAGAATCAGTAAGGGCAGAATAGAACTCTGAATTTTGTTCACAATCTGTATTTCATGGAATGGGATAAAAGATCATAAGAGAGCTTAATGGTTTATTCTTTTTCACTGTCACATAATCCTGAGAAAAGAATGAACTCTTCAGTCTTCTCAATTGTCAATTCATGGCCTTTGACAAGTAGCACATTCACTGAACAAATTTAAAAAGAAAAAAAAAAAAAGGAAATTGAGGTAGGAGGTTGAAGAGAAGATTAAGTTAGAAGGTAACAGAAAATGTATTACTATAGATCTTTGACATTTTCCACATTAATGCAGGTGGTGGTAAAGTGTGATCAGTAAATTAGTCAAAAAACAGAAGTGGTACTGGGTCATTCTTCTCTACTGCATTAAGTTCAAAGATATTTCCTCTAAAACAATTTATTATAATGTAGACTTGATTGTGGTTGCTTATGAAGCAGGAAAGATAGTCCAATTTTACTATAATTTCAGAAAGCTTTCTGATGGCTTAGTTACTAACATTGTCAACATATTGTTTACTAAAAATCCATTCTTTCATTATTACTTCAAATAGTGTACTCAAATAAAGTGATGTAATGGTGTTACCTGGCAAAGGATTATTTTGTATTACACAGAAATATGAAAATAGGCCACTTTCATAGACAGACTGTCAGTATCTCAGTCTGTTGTCTGTACGGTGTCCTGGGAGTAGTAGTCTGCCAACAACTATCTCTCTGATTATATAGTCTCATGGGACCAGGAAGCATGGGACCAGAGCCTAGAGTTAAGTGTTGTTCTCTGGGTGGCAGTGATTTAAAAAAAAAAAAAAAACAGGGTGCCAGACACATGGAAATGCTACCCTCTAGGAGATAGTGGTGTTCTGGCATGTGGCAGAGGCAAAGCATGAAGATAGTATCTGCACTTGGATATTTCTGGAAAGCATTATTGTCAACCTTTAGGTGTGTGTTTAATTAGAAGCCTACTCCTCAAGTAACATCCAGAGTGATTAACTAATAGGTCTCTTTTACAGAGAGCCTGTGCTCTGAATCTGTTGACTCTTGCTGTGCTCTGGGGTGGTAACTGTTTAAGAACTCTCTCTCCATGTATTACAGTCCTATGGGGACATATGGGCATCAATCCTGCTAGCTGCCAGAGCCAGGCATATTTAGAGGTGCTCTCTGGAGACAGATGTAAAAATTGGGGCTCTGGAGACTAGTATAAGCTAACATTTGTGAGATAATAGCAAGATGGCTCAAGCACACGGAGAAGACAGATTCTATCCACTGGCCTTTGTTCCCTGAGAGCAATTCAGTAGATGTTGATCAAATCAGAAGTCTACCCTTCAGGCCAAAACTCCAGAAAAGTAACTAGGCTTCTTTCACAAAACACTTGGGGTTGTTTCAGTCAGCTCTCTGTGCAGTGTCCTGGGGATGGTAGCCTATCAAGACCTGTTTCTCTGATTATTGCAGCCCCATGGGACTCAGGGAAACAGCTCACCTACCTTCAAGAGCCAAGGGCAATCAAGCTACCACCAGGTGGTAGCTATGAAAACCAGCCACCAGATATGTGTAAAAGCTCTCTTTCAGGTGATTCTGGTGCTTTATAGCATGGGAAGGGGAGAGCGTGAAGATAGTCCCTACTGAGCATAGGCAGGTATGGGGGAGTGTAAAGATGATGCCCATTGGGGGAAAAAAAAAAAGATTTGGAAAACACAGAATTGAGGAGAAAAAATGGTATCGATGACCTCGATTTGGAGAAGGAAATGGCAACCCACTCCAGTGTTCTTGCCTGGAGTATCCCAGGGATGGAAGAGCCTGGTGGGCTGCCGTCTATGGGGTCGCACAGAGTTGGACACGACTGAAGTGACTTAGCAGCAGCAGCAGCTCAATTAAGTCAAGGGAGAGATGGAAGATGATGCCGCGAGGCTAGAGTGAGACAAAAGGGGAACATAAAGTTGGTTCTCACTGGCTAGAGCAAATCAGAGGGAGTGTGTAAAAGTGGCACCCACCAGTCTTTCACTAGATAGTGTCCCAGCACTGTGTTTAATTAGATTCTAGTTGTTGTTCTGTTACTAAGTCATGTCTGACTCTTTGCAACCCCACAGACTGAGGCCACCAGACTCTTTTGCCCATGGGATTTTTCACGCAAGAATACTGGAGCGGGTTGCTATTTCCTCCTCCAGGGGATCTTCTTGACCGAGGGATTGAACCTGCATCTTCTGCATTGGCAGGCAGATTCATTACCCTCTGAGCCATCAGGGAAGATAAATTAGATACTTACACTTAAGGTTAATGCTTTAATCTAAGCAAATGAGCCTTTCACTTAAAGGTTGGCTAAATCTGACCTGGGCCATGGGACAGGGAAACACATGTGCATGAGTCCTTTAAGAGCTATTTCTCAGATAGCTACAGTTTTGTGGGTTTCCTGGACATGAGCCCCATTGGTCTTGACAGTTAGATATTTTATGAACTCATGTCTCAGGTACAAGTCTTAAAAATTGAGGAACCCAATGTAGAATTTAAACACTTTACTCCACAAGGAGAAATTCCAGGTTTTGAGTTCCCTCCCAGTGGTGGGTTGCTGCACCAGGAGTGGGGTTAACAACAAGATTGTGTCCCAGTCTCTACTACCGCATTCAATATGGTTTTCTCCTTTGCCTGATGTGTAGTTATCACTGAGCTATTACTTAGTTATCATTTAGAATTTTTTTCAGAAGAAATTTTTATATATATAGCTGTAGACTTGGTGTGTCCAAGTAGGTGAGTTCAAGATCTTTCTATGTTACCATCTTGTCATATAATTTAGCTATGACTTTTAAAATGTTTTATATGTCTATAAACATATCTTCCAAGTTGACAGTAAAGTCATTTAAAAATTTTATTGTAACATAAATTGACATACAAATTTGTTACTTTCATCATAATGATTTAATATTTGTGTAAATTGTAAAGTGACCACCATAATAAATCTACTTAGCATATATTACCATACATAGTTACAAACTTTTTTTGTGATGAGAACTTTTAGCATTTATTCTCTTAGCAGTTTTCAAGTATACAGTACATTTTAAACTATCATCACCATGCTATATAATATATTCCAAAGACTTATTTTATATGTGGACATTTATACCTTTGGACTACCTTCACCTATGTTGCCCATCACCACATCCCAACTCTGGAAACAACCAGTCATTCTGTGTGTGTGTGTGTGTGTGTGTTAACTTCATATACAAGTGAGATCATATGATATTTGCTTTATTTGAATTTCACTTAGCATAGGTCCATCCATGTTGCTGCACATGGTGAAAGTTTATTCTTTTTTATGGTTGAATATTATCCCACAGTGTGTGTGTGTATCACGTTTTCTTTATTCATCCATCAGTGGACATTTTGGTTGCTTCTGTGTTTTCACTACTGTATAAATAATGCTGCAATGAACATGGAGATGAAGATATCTTTTCAGGTTAGTGTTTTTGTTTTCTTTGGATAAATAACCAGAAGTAGAATTGTTGGGTCACATGAAGTTTGTTCTATTTTTTATTTTTTTTTAAGATCCTATGTACTGTTTTCAACAGTAATTGCACCAATTTACATTTCCATCATCACTGCAAAAGAATTCCCTTCACATTCTCATGAACACTTATTATTTTTTTCTTTTTAATGATAGGTGACACACCTCAGTGTGTTTTTGATTTGTATTTCCATGATGATTAATGATGTTGAGCACCAATTCATGTTCTTTTTCCCATCTTTGTGTCTTTAGGAAAATATCTCTTTAGATCCTCTGCTGATGTTTTAATTGTATTATTTTTTGATATTGAGGTGTATGAAGTAATTATATATTTTTTATGTTAGGACTTTTTAGATATATAATTTGCAGATACATTATCCCATTTGGTAGGTAGTCTTTTTATTTTGTTGATGGTTTTCTTTGTACATTTTTAGTTTGATGTAGCCTCACTTGTATATTTTGCTTTGTTTCCTTTGCTTGTGGTCTCATATCTAAAAAAAAAATTATTATCAGACTTATGGTATTACTGCTTACGTTTTTTTTTTTTTTCCTGTTGGTTTTATGGTTTGAAGTCTTACATACATTTTGAGTTAATTTTGTATATGGTGTTAGAGCATGGTCCACTTTCATTCTTTTGCATGTGGCTGTTCACTTCTCCCTGCGATATTTGTGAAAGAGACTATGCCTTCACCATTATATATTCCTGGATCCTTTGTTGTAAATTAGTTGACCATATATATATACACATGGCTTTATTTTTGAGCTCTCTAGTCTGTTTCATCCATCTATGTATTTTCTTGTTAATACCATTCTGTATTAATTACTACTGTTTGTAATAAGAGTTTGAAATCATGGAGTATGATTCCTATAGCTTTGTTTTTCTTGAGATTGTTTTGCTACCCAGGGTCTTCTGTGGTTCCACTTTTAAGGCTAAAGAAATGTCTGAGATATGAGGGTACAACCAAAAATAATAAATGAATAATGTCCAATCTTAGAAACTCTTCAACTAAAATATTTGATACCAAAAAAAATCTCAAAAACAAAGCTATATAAATATCAAACAATTACTAATAAAGATAAAATAAGGACAAATTGCCAATCATCATGACTTTTGACAAATCTTGGTCAGACTCAAAATATGAAAATGATGGATTCTCATGCTTTGTCAAGTGAAGGAGACCCATTTTATACTCTGTACAAATAACAAATGAAGGTCTTTGACCTTGCCTCTGATGTCCACTTACTGTAATACAGGCTCATGGTTTGAATTCTTTTATAGTAATAAATCACATAGTAATAAATCATTACTATTATTTATTAAATGTCATGGCTCTTTTCATTAGATACACACCAGAATCACTATTGCAGCATTCATAATATTAAAAAAAAATACAGAAAGCTGTATCTTAACCCAGATCCACTTATCCAGATCCTCCAATTCTATAGTCCTGAGACTGGTATTTTGTTAAAAGTTGAATTTAATTCCCAGCCATGGAAAAAAATAACTGGTCTATTGAATGAGTGCTAAGTTTTTAGTTGGTCACTGATTTTCTCCTTTTTATATCTAGTCCAAAGAATAGACTTATAATAAATTGGAGTAAGGAAAAGAGAAGTAGGACTGTTTGGGGACATTTGGCATATATCACATGAAATCCTGAAAATAAAAGGCAGTTTTCAAAATGAGTTACAAGAACTTGATAGAAACTGTTACCTGCACACAGAGACCACGAATACTTTTGTATATTTTCATAGAACTCTATAGTTAACATCAATCATGTTTTACTGAGCTTAAATTTATAAAGGAATAAAATTTGAAAACTAAAAAATCAATCTACTAAATAAACCATGGATTGGAAAGCAAATGAAAAATTGTAGTGACGACCTGTTTATAGTTTCAGACTTAACTGCCCAAATTATTTTGTCTATATTCTAATTTAAATCTGTTAACTTAAACTGATTAGTCTTCAATTCTGAGTGTGTACTAGAACCACACAGGGAACATAAAAAAAAAAAAAAATCTGTTTTTCAGCTTATACAAAGCAACTAAATCAGAATCTATGGATAGGTCCTGAGTATCTGGCACATTAAGTGTTATCCTCCCTACCAGGTATTTGTCTGCAGCTAGGTCTGAGGATCATTATCTCAACTCCAAATTTAAGAAATGCTAATTTATTTTAATTTTGTAAACTTTAACTAAGGCAATGATTTAGAAAACTAGGCTAATATCTTGAAAATAGATTTAAAATAGTAAATGCTTTATAAAATCATCAGTATCAAAGATACAGTAATTATTCAGTCCTGAAGTTGAAGTGTTTGTCAGTTGTGTCTGACTCTGCAACCCCACAGACTGTAGCCCAGTAGGCACCTCTGTCCCATGGAATTCTTCAGGCAAGAATAATGGAGTTGGTTGCCATTCCCTTCTGGAGCTATAAAAAGATAAATTATCAAACTTATTTTTACCTAATTTAAAAAATCAGAGCAGGATTATTTATTTTGAAAAGATAAAGGAGATCAGTCCTGGGTGTTCATTGGAAGGACTGATGTTGAAGCTGAAACTTCAATATTTTGGCCACCTGATATGAAGAACTGACTCATTTGAAAAGACCCTGATACTGGAAAGATTGAAGGCATGAGGAGAAGGGGACAACAGACGATGAGGTGGTTGAATGGCATCACCGACTCAATGGACTTGGGTTTGGGTAGACTCCTGGAGTTGGTGATGGACAGGGAGGCCTGGTGTGCTGTGGTTCATGGGGTCACAAAGAGTTGGACACGACTGAGCAACTGAATTGAACTGAGTAAGTGTCTGCTAGAGTTAATCAATAACCTCAGATATGCAGATGACACTACCCTTATGGTAGAAAGCAAAAGAAGTAAAGAGCCTCTTGATGAAAGTGAGAAAGTGAAAAAGTTGGCTTAAAACTCAACATTTAGAAAACTAAGATCATGGATCCTGTTCCATCAGTCCATGGCAAATAGATGGGGAAAGAATGGAAACAGTGAGGGACTTTATTATTCTGGGCTTCAAAATCACTGCAGATGGTGACTGCACCATGAAATTAAAAGACACTTGCTCCTTGGAAGGAAAGCTATGATCAAACTAGACAGCATATTAAAAAGCAGAAACATTACTTTGCTAGCAAAGGTTCATATAGTCAAACATTTAGTCTACTGTGGTTTTTCTAGTAGTCATGTATGAATGTGAGAGTTGGACTATAAAGAAAGCTGAGTGCCAAAGATAATGCTTTTGAACTGTAGTGTTGGAGAAGAGTCAGGAGAGTCCCTTGGACTGCAAGGAGATCCAACCAGTCTATCCTAAAGGAAATAAGTCCTGAATATTCATTGGAAGGACTGATGCTGAAGCTGAAACTCCAATACTTTGGCCACCTGATGCAAAGAACTGACTCACTAGAAAAGACTCTGATGTTAGGAAAGATTGAAGGCAGGAGGAGAAGGGGGTGACAGAGGATGAGATGGTTGGATGGCATCACTGACTCAGTGGACATGAGTTTGAGTAAGCTCTGGGAGTTGGTGATGGACAAGGAAGCCTGTAGTCCATGGGGTCGCTAAGAGTCAGACACAACTGAGTGACTGAACTGATCAGAAGGTTAATGATAAAGACAGGATGAGAGAGAGAAAGTGAAAGAAAATATGAACCTTCAACGTAGATAATTATTTAGGAAAATCCTGAGGAAAAGAAACCTTGAATTTACTAGAACTAATTAATGAATATAGTAAAGTTGCAGGATATAAAATCAACACACAGAAATCCCTTGCATTCCTATACACTAATAATGAGAAAATAGAGAAATTAAAGAAACAATTCCATTCACCATTGCAATGAAAATAATAAAGTACTTAGGAATAAATCTACCTAAAGAAACTAAAGACCTATATATAGAAAACTATAAAACACTGGTGAAAGAAATCAAAGAGGACACTAATTGATGGAGAAATATACCATGTTTATGGATTGGAAGAATCAATATAGTGAAAAAGAGTATACTACCCAGAGCAATTTATAGGTTCAATGCAATCCCTATCAAGCTACCAATGGTATTCTTCACAGAGCTAGAACAAATAATTTCACAATTTGTATGGAAATATAAAAAACCTCAAATAGCCAAAGCAATCTTGAGAAAGAAGAATGGAACTGGAGGAATCAACCTGCCTGACTTCAGGCTCTACTACAAAGCCACAGTCATCAAGACAGTATAGTACTGGCAGAAAGACAGAAATATAGATCAAAATAGAAATAGAAAGCCCAGAGATAAACCCACGCACCCATGGACACCTTATCTTTGACAAAGGAGACAAGAATATACAATGGATTAAAGACAATCTCTTTAACAAGTGGTGCTGAGAAAACTGGTCAACCACTTGTAAAAGAATGAAACTAGAACACTTTCTAACACCATACACAAAAATAAACTCAAAATGGATTAAAGATCTAAATGTAAGACCAGAAACTATAAAACTCCTAGAGGAGAACATAGGCAAAACACTTTCCGACATATATCACAGCAGGATCCTCTATGACCCGCCTCCAGGAATATTGGAAATAAAAGCAAAAATAAACAAATGGGACCTAATTAAACTTAAAAGCTTCTGCACAACAAAGGAAACTATAAACAAGGTGAAAAGACAGCCTTCATAATGGGAGAAAATAATAGCAGATGAAGCAACTGAAAAACAACTAATCTCAAAAATATACAAGCAACTCCTACACCTCAATTCCAGAAAAATAAATGACCCAATCAAAAAATGGGCCAAAGAACTAAATAAACATTTCTCCAAAGAAGACATACAGATGGCTAACAAACACATGAAAAGACGCTCAACATCACTCATTATCAGAGAAATGCAAATCAAAACCACAATGAGGTACCATTTCACGCCAGTCAGAATGGCTGCGATCCAAAAGTCTACAAGCAATAAGTGCTGGAGAGGATATGGAGAAAAGGGAACCCTCTTACACTGTTGGTGGAAATGCAAACTAGTACAGCCACTATGGAGAACAGTGTGGAGATTCCTTAAAAAATTGGAAATAGAACTGCCTTATGACCTAGCAATCCCACTTCTGGGCATACACACTGAGGAAACCAGAAGGGAAAGAGACACGTGTACCCCAATGTTCATTGCAGCACTGTTTATAATAGCCAGGACATGGAAGCAACCTAGATGTCCATCAGCAGATGAATGGATAAGAAAGCAGTGGTACATATACACAATGGAGTATTACTCAGCCATTAAAAAGAATACATTTGAATCAGTTCTAATGAAGTGGATGAAACTGGAGCCTATTATACAGAGTGAAGTAAGTCAGAAAGAAAAACCCCAATACAGTATACTAACGCATATATATGGAATTTAGAAAGATGGTAATGAGAGAGTCATTTCCTAGGCAGGTTGATAAGGACTCTAGGGGTCCCCAAAGAGAGAGGGGTCTGGAATTCTCAAGGAGGAAGAAAGGACAAACTTTTTTTCTTTCTCCACATTCCTTAGGATTATATAACAATAATGTATCCTGCCTGAGGACAGTCTCTGGATTAAGGACAGTCTTTGGATTAAACCTTCTGGCTAATTCTGTTATCTTAAAATGTAAATTATGGGAGTAGGTCTGATGAGGTCTTTACAACCTCCAGACATTCTTTGGATTCATTAGAGAGTATATAACTTCATTGTCAACACTAGCAAGCGGGTACTCTTTCTGACCCCTTCTGATGCCTATGTCAGAAGCTTTCTCTATCTCCTTTATACTTTAATAAAACTTTACTACACAAAAGCTCTGAGCGATCAAGCCTCGTCTCTGGTCCCGGATTGAATTCTTCTCTTCCGGGGGCCAAGAATCCCGGTGTATTCGCGTGATTCAACAACAACCTTTCAGTAACAATAACCCAGTATATGAGACAGCAAAAGGGACACTGATGTATAGAACAGTCTTTTGGACTCTGTGGGAGAGGGAGAGGGTGTGATGATTTGGGAGAATGGCATTGAAACATGTATAATATCATATATGAAACAAGTCGCCAGTCCAGGTTCGATGCATGATACTGGATGCTTGGGGCTGGTGCACTGGGAAGACCAGGATGGAACAGGGAGGGAGGAAGGAGGAGGGTTCAGGATGGGGAACACATGTATACCTGTGGCAGATTCATGTTGATATATGGCAAAACCAATACAATATTGTAAAGTTAAAAAATAAAAAAATAAAAAATAAAAAGTTGTCAACATGTTAAAGTTCTCAACTTTTGGTGGTTGTATGAAAAATATGCTTGCTTTTATTTTAGATATTTTGTCATTTTAATATTTTCTGCACTAAGCACAATGCATCTATAAGTGGTTGTTTTTAGATTACTATTATGCTTTTTGTTTAGTTTCAAAAATTTTATTAAAAATGTGTGTAAGATTTTAAATTATAGAAAAATATATGCCATTCTCTTAAAGGTATGTAGAACACAAGAGAAGGAAACAAGAAAGAGTTTCCATAAAATATCGTTGCTCGCTAGTCAGATTTTCTTTCCTAGACTGAGGTAAATCTTCAGAGCAGCAGCCATAGAACCTATTTGCAGCTTTAGAACACTGGTTTACATCGTGAAGTTTCAGGCACTATCAGTAAAATATAAACGATAGTTTCATTGGTTCAGCACTGCTACTATTTTATATGTGATTTATACTTGGGAAAAGAGCAAACAGCAATAATTGCATTGCTGATGTATTTAATTTACAGGCCGGGTGGCTCCAGAAGTATGTTCCAAAGTGTTCAGTCTTGTTAACCATGAAGTATAAACTGCAGGATTCTCATCTGCAGGTTAAATAAGCAGATGCTGCAGCTATGATTTCACAGGTAAGAAAATAACTTTTTTTAAAAATTTTATTTTATTTTTAAACTTTACAATATTGTATTGGTTTTGCCAAATATTGAAATGAATCCACCACAGGTATACATGTGTTCCCCATCCTGAACCCTCCTCCCTCCCCATACCATCCCTCTGGGTCGTCCCAGTGCACCAACCCCAAGCATCCAGTATCGTGCATCGAACCTGGACTGGCGACTCGTTTCATATATGATATTATACGTATTTCAATGCCATTCTCCCAAATCATCCCGCCCTCTCCCTCTCCCACAGAGTCCAAAAGACTGTTCTACAGTATACTAATGCATATATATGGAATTTAGAAAGATGATAACAATAACCCTATATACGAGACAGCAAAAGAGACACTGATGTATAGAAAATAACTGTTATTATTTTCGGTTTGGCAGCTTGTACTCTTTTATGTATGTATATGTGTGTGTGTATACACACACCCATGATATTTTTCAGTCAAATATATATGACTGTGAATAAGCAGCATGATTATTACAAACACAAGCCATTTTTTTTTTTCCATGGAGAGTAAATAGTTTTAACATCAGGTGTTACCTTCCATGTATGTTCTCAAAAAAACAAACAAACAAACTAGTGACTCTTCACACTCACAAATACCTCAGGCTGCCTCTATCAGTAGGTGATTGTCACACAGGTTATCAACCAGATACCTTTCCTGGATTGAATTACACATGACCCTGGGGAGATTAATATTGCAGAGAGAGATGTAGAGTGGTATTCAACTTGACCACTAATAATAAGGAATCTTCAAACTCTTTTTGGCCAAATCTCTCATATGGGGACAACAGGAGTGATCCTCTACAATGAAGCTATGGGCAGAGTTACACCTTCACTGGCACACTTGGTAGTCATACACCAAACAAACATTTTCCAGATTAAATAGAAGTTCTTTATTGATGTGATCACAATAATACATAATTTTCTAAACATATAGACTCACCATAATTTATCTAAATATCTGTTTTGATTTTTTTTATTTTTCACTCAAATTGCCACTGAATAAACAGATTTTATTGCATATTAATACTTGTCTTATTTATAGAGGGGTTTTGAACAATAAGATTGTCATATTAAGGTTTTAATTCTATCAATCTATGATTCTGTTTTCAGAATGTTTGACTCATATGTTTATCTACTATGAAAGTGACAAATCATTTCATCCCACCCTTGAAGATTAAATTGCATTATATATTAAAATATTAGATTTGACTAGTAAAAAGTACATCTTCATTCATTTTATCTTTAATTTACTTGTTACTGAGTACCTCTATGTTCCCGGTACCAATGTAGGCTCTGGGGCATCAAAAGTAAACAGACTTAAAAATCTGTCCTCATGTTGATTACAGAGAAATAGAGCAAGAGAAGTGGTGGAACAATATCCCTGAGAAAGGAAGAGTGGATGAAATGTATTTCACAATTAGAGGTATGAACGCTGAATGCTGGTCTGTGTATAGAGGAGAAGAATGTAGGACATATAATCATAGATGAAGGACATAGCAGTGGAAGCTTGTAGAATTTGTCTTCTTATAGCTATAGTTCATTGTTTAATAAGAATTGAGATCATTATGTGAGAGTGAAGATTAATAGGAGACATAGTAGAATTAAAGCACTATATATGAAAGCTTTGTCTTAGAGAATGGGAGAATATGGTTTTGTTTGGCAGCAGCATTAAAGACTATTTTAATTTGGTGATTTTGCAAAGAATATAAAGTAAGATTAGTAAGCTTGACTGTAGTTTTTCTAGTTATATTTAACAACAGAATACAGTTTACCCTTGAACAACGTGATGGTTATAGGTGCTAATCCTTCACACAAACAAAAATCTAAGTATGATTTATAGTCAGCACTCTCTATATGCAGATCCTTCATATGTGAGTTTCTGCAGATTCCCAACTGTGGATCATGCAGTATTGTAATATTTACTATTGAAAAAATCTACATATAAGTCAACCCAGCAGTTCAAACTCATATTTTTCCAGGGGTAACTTTATAGGCCTGCAGAACACAGAAGTTTGCAGTTTGTTATGAGAGTATAATGAAATAAAAGGAAGGTAAGTAGACATCATGATTCATCCTGGGAATTATGATAGGAACATAAAGAAAAAAGAAAGTTGAGGGCTGGTGTAGCATCAAATGCAGTTAAAAAGGTGGGACATGAAAAAAAAAAAAAAACCACAAAATTCTTTTTTTTTTCCAATGAGTTGGAAAAAAGAACTGATGATTGGAAAAATATTTAAAATTGTAATGACATTAACAAAATAGTTACAGAGGATGGTAAACAAAATTATTGCAGGAGAGAAGATCAAGAAAATGAGTGAAATAGGGGTCATCTTTCTGTTTGTTATAATCTCCTATGTTAGTACAGGAGATCCAGAAAGGGAGGGTTCCATGGAGGAATGGGTGATAACAAGGGGAGACAATACATAGTTACTTTGGGGGAGGAGGCAAGATGACAGAAAAAGACATGATCACTCCTTCTTATAAAATTACCAAAATCACAACTAACTGCTAAACAGTCACCTACCAACAAATTCTAGTCCCTACCATAAAAAAGATACTCTACATCCAAGACAAAGAAGAAGCCATGGCCAAACAATAGGAAGGACACAACTGTGATAAAAATCCCATAACTTCCAGGTGGGTGACTCCCAAACTGGAGAGCAATTGTACCACAGAATTTCTCTCCCAGGAGAGAGAGTTCTGAGCCCTATGTCAGGCTCCCCAGCCTTGGGGCCAGGCGATGGGAGAAGGAGGCCCCCAAAGAGTGTGGCTTTGAAGGCCAATGAGGTTTGACCACAGGAATTCCACAGATTGGGAGAAATGGAATGCAACTCTTGGAGGGTGCACACAGGGTGTCCTGCACACCAGGACCCAGGGAAAAAAAGCTGTGACCTCATAAGAGAATGGGCCAGACTTACCAGCTAGTGTTGGAAGGTGTCCTGCTAATTTTGGAAGGTGGCTCTGGCTCAATGATGGTGGCAGATCCAGCCAGGTCTCATTGGCATGTGCCCTCTAAGAGGGATCACCTCAGACCAGTAAGGGGCCATCATCAATTAATCTATAAACAATAAATGCTGGAGAGGTTGTGGAGAAAAGGGAACCTTCCTACATTGTTAGTAGGAATGTAAACTGGTATAGCTACTATAGAGAACAGTATAGGGGTTCCTTAAGAAACTAAAAAATAGATCTACCTTGTGATCCAGCAATCGAACTCCTGGGCATATATCCAGAAAAAAAAAAAAAACAAACATAATTTGAAAATATATGTTCACCCCAATGTTCATTGCAGCACTATTTACAATAACCAGGATATGGAAGTAGCATATATGTCCATTAACAGAGGAATGGACAAAGAAGATGTGGTACATATACACAGTGAAATATTAGCCATAAAGAATAACAAAATAATACCATTTGCAGCACCATGGATGGACCTGGAGATTACTCTATTAAGTGAAGTAAGTCAGAAAGAGATATAAAATATGATATCACTTATATGTGGGCTCTAAAAAAGGGGTGCAAAACAGAAATAGTTACAGATATAAAAAGTTAAGCAGAAAGTATTACTTGCTCAGTTGTGTTCAATTCTTTGAGACCCCATGGTTCGTATCCCTGTCCATGTAATTCTCCAGGCAAGAATACTGGAGTGGGTAGCCATTCCTTTCTCCAGGGGATCTTCCCACCCAGAGATCAAACCTAGGCATCCTGCATTGCAGACAGATTCTTTATTGTCTGTGCCACCAGGGAAGCCCTAACTGAAGCAGGGGAGGGATAAATTGGAAAATTGAGATTGACATATACACACTACTATATGTAAAATAGATAACTAATAAGGATCTACCATATAGCACAGGGAGTGTTACTGAATACTCCATAATGGCCTATATAAAAAAAGAATCTAAAATGGAATAGATAATTGTGCATGTATGTGTGTGTGTGTGTGTATGCATGCATATAAACTGATCCACTTTGCTATACACTTGAAATCAACAAAATTTTGTAAATTGGTTATTCTCCAATAAAAATTAAAAAATGAAGTTATAATACTAACACCATGCAGAAAAATTAACTCAAATTGGATTAAAGACCAAAATGTAAAACTGGATATTATAAAATTTAGAGGAAAATATAGGCAGAACATTCTTTGACATAAATTGTAGCAATATCTTTTTTGATCTGTCTCCTAAAGTAATAGAAGTAAAAGCAAACATAAATGAAATCTAATTAAATTCAAAAGCTTTTGTACAGATAATGAAATTCAAAATCATAAACAAAATAAAAAGCAACCCACAAAATGGGAGAAAATATTTGCAAATAATGTGACCAATAAGGGATTAGTCTCCAACAACACAAACAGCCCATGCAACTCAATATCAAAAAACAAAAAATTAAAAATGGTTAAGAGATCTAAATAGAAATTTCTCCTAAGAAGAAATCTAAATAGACATTTCTATTTAGAAATAGACATTTCACATCAGTTGGAAGCCATCATCAAAAAATGTACAAACAGTAAATGCTGGAGAAGGTATGAAGAAAAGGAAACCCTTCTATCCTGTTGGTGGTAATGTAAATTGGTACATCCACTATGAAGAATAGCATGGAGACTATGTAGGCTCCTTAAGAAACTAAAAATAGAGCTATCATATGATCCAGCAATCTCACTCCTGGACATATATCTGGAATTGAACGTGGTTTGAAAGGATACATATACTCCAGTGTTCACTGCAGCACTCTGTACAATAGTCAAGTCAAGGAAGCACCCTAAATGTCCATTGACAGTTAAATGGATAAATAAGATCTGCTATTTGTATACAATGGAATATTACTCAGCCATTAAAAAGAATAAAATAATGCCATTTGCACCAACATGAATGGACCTGGAGATTATTACACTAAGTGAAGTAACTCAGATAGAAAAAGACATATTATTTGATATCATTTATACAAGGCATCTAAATTTTAAAAAGAATAGAAACTTTCTTAGAAAATAGAACCAGACTTAGATAATGAATTTATGGTTACCAGGGTAAAGGCTGAGGCGAGAGACAGATTAGGAGTTTGGGACTGACATGTACATACTGCTATATTTAAAACAGATAACCAAAAAGGACCTACTGTATAGCACAAGGAAGTCTCCTCAATATTCTAATAACATGAAAGGAAAAAGAATTTGAACAAGAATAGATACATGAATGTGTATGACTGAATATACACATTCAGTGATTCAGTGAATAACTGAATCACTCTGCTGTATGCCTGAAACTAATACAACATTGTTAATCAACTAGATTCCAGTATAAAATTAAAAAAAATTTTTTTAACTTACCTTGATTAAATTTAAAGAAAGGGAAAGGAGAATGGCCTAGATATAGGCATGAAAAACAAGGAGGGCACCTGTTCCATTTTTAGGAATTAATTGCTTTAGGGGAGTCAGAAAGAAGAGTTATACCTTAAGGGAGTTGTAAGAGAAGTAACATTATCAGAAGTGAGCAAGAAGTCAGATGGCAGAAATAGGTAGATAAAATCATAGAAGAGTGGAATATGTCTCTCTTTTTTAAACCTATGATTGACTGTGTTCCATAGGGCACAATGAAAGAGTTTCAGGCATATGTTTTAATTTGATTTTGCTTATGAATTTTATCAGATATTCCAGTTGATTGCTATAAATTTCCCTGTTATTTTATAAAGCTGTTTATATATTAACCACTTATATGTGTTGAAAATATGTTTCTAGTTTTTCCTTGAACATTTATGATATTGCTAAATTCCATGAAGCATGGTTTATTTATAATTTTTAATGGTTATCAAACATGTTTATTTCACAAATATTCTCATTTATAGCCCATGTCAATTGCACACGATTATCTTACTTCAGGTTTGTGAAAATAGATATATACAAAATAGTCATTTATAATTTTGGAAATCTGATATATAAGAGAAAGAGGAATCAAAGATTAAAACTGACTTTTCCCACATACTTAAGTAAATGTTTTAAAGTAATTTTTAAATAACTTATCTATTCTTTAGACTGTGATGTGTACTCATAGTAACAACCTTTTCAAAATATTTATTCTGTTTAATCAATCTGCATATCCACATATCGGTTCTACATTGTTCATGTACTATTGAATGTTAAAATTTATGGACATATAAAATAATTGCATGTATTACATTAATAGCCATTATACTGCTTTGAGCCTTTTTAAGGTTCATATTTTTTCCTGTAAAACTATACACATTTCTATACAGAATGGATATCTGAAAAGGCAAACATCAAAGCACTAACAGTGATTATCTCTGGATGTTAGAATAAGATTTGTGTTTTATTTTTGCTATTTTTTTTCATTTTCATGCAATATTATGAGAAAATATATTTATCCTTTAAAATACCACAAACACAGGTATATACTAACAACCATTTAAAGAGACTTTGAAAAGAAAGAAAATAACCATTCTCCAGCTTCTCTGTGCCTCAGGCAATCATGCTTGTTTCAGTTTATGAAACAACATGTTTCATTTTGGACAATTTCATTTTGACATTTTCAGTGCATCTTGTCTCCCATAAATATACTTTGTGTAGCTAAATCCTATTCATTTTTCAGATCTCGGCTTAAATGTTTATAACTGTTATTTTATAGAAGTTTTCTGTCCCTAACCCCACTCCAGTTTTGCATAGTGTGTACTTTTCCTTGTTACTCCTGTGTAAAATGGTCATCAGTTAGCCAATGTCTTCCTTTTTGATTGTCAATTCCACTTGGCAAGGGAGTGTATTTGTCTAGATGCTTGGATACTTAATACAGAGGCACATCTGAGACAAGCAATATATGGTACTTTGAATAAATGAATGAAAAAATGGCTAGCAAAGGTCACAGTTTTACCTTTTCTCTGTCTCACTAGGGATATAAGCTTGACTGAGTAACTTAGCTTCTCTCGAATTTTCTCACCTAAAAAAAAATATTGAAAGAAGCCATCTGTTTGATTTATTTAAAGTAAATACAAAGGCATGTATGTAAGACATTTATTCTCTGCATATAAAATGAACATCTAATTGACGATTATGCTATCATTACTTTAAAAAGTTTTCAGGAATACATTCTGATTTAAAAAAAAAAAATACCACTGCAATGGAAACTACAATAGAGAATCTCTGAAATAATGGCCACCCATTAAGGTCGGAGGATGGTGTATATCAGTGTTTTAAAAAATCACATTAAATCCTGAAGAAATCAATGGAAGTGGCCAAGATGGCAGAGTTTGAAAACCTTGAAATTACTTTCCTCCATGGGCACACCAAAATTACAGGTGAATTTCATAAAATTTTAAAGAAGAGTTAACAACTATACTTTTCAAACTAAAGAGTGCTTTCAACTCATTCTATGAGGCCAGCATCACCCTAATATGAAAACAGACATACAACCACAAAAAAAGAAAATTACAGGCCAATATCACTGATGAACATAGATGCAAAAATCCTCAACAAAATGTTAGCAAATCAAATTCAATAATGCATTAAAATGATTATATATTATGATCAAGTGGGCACTTACACCAAGGATGCAAAGATGTTTCAATATCTGCAAATCAATGTAAAACACCCCATTAAAAAGTTGAAAAGAAAAAATGATATGATTCTCTCAATAGATGCAGAAAAATATTTTGACACATTTTAACATTCACTTATGATAAGAACTCTCAACATGGTAGATATCAGGGATCTTACCTCAACATAATAAAGGCCATATATGACAAATGTATATCCAGCATCATAACTCAACCATGAAAAGTTGAAAGCATTGCCTCTAAGGTCAAAAACAAGCCAAGGATGTTCTCTTGCCACTTTTATTAAATATAGTATTGGAAGTCCTAGCCAGAGCAATGAGAAAAGAAAGAGAAATAAAAGAAATACAAATTAGAAAATAAATAAAACAGTCTCTGTTTGTAGGTGATATTATACTATTGAAAATTATTAGGATAAATGATTTAGTAAGATAAAAAATTAATAAACATAAATATATTACATTTCTATATACTAATATTAAACTAACAAAAGATAAATTTTTAATTGTACTTAATATATCATTAATAGAATGAAATATCTTAAAAAACGATTTAAATAAATAAACTTAAACAAGGAGCTACAGCTCTATTCTCTGAAAAATGTGAGATACTGTTGAAAGAAATTGAGAATGACAGAAATAGTGGAAAATATGTGCACATAGATTGAAATAATTAATAATGTTAAAGATGACCATAGTAATTTGCAGACTCAATGTATCCATTTCAAAGTGCCAATGGTATCTTTCATAGAATTGTAAAAAATGATTCTAAAGTTTGTAAAGAATCACAAAGCCCTCAAGCAGCCAAAACAATATCGAAAAAGAACAAAAGTGGAGGTATTATCGCTCTGATATCAAACTATATATACTACATTCTATGATAATCAAAAAATTATGGTACTGTCACAAAAACAGAAACATAGATCAATGGAACAGAATAGAAAGCCCAGAAATAAGCCTGTGCATACTCATCTCACATGCTAGTAGTGTAACGCTTAAAATTCTCCAAGCCAGGCTTCAGCAATACGTGAACCATGAACTTCCAGATGTTCAAGCTGGTTTAGAAATGGCAGAGGAACAAGAGATCAAATTGCCAACATCCATTGGATCATCAAAAAGGCAAGAGAGTTCCAGAAAAACATCTATTTCTGCTTTATTGACTATGCCAAAGCTTTTGACTGTGTGGATCACAATACACTGTGGAAAATTCTGAAAGAAATGGGAATACCAGACTACTTAGATGGGAATACCAGACTACTTTACCTGCCTCTTGAGAAACCTGTATGCAGGTCAGGAAGCAACAGTTAGAACTGGTCATGGAACAACAGACTGGTTCCAAAAAGGAAAAGGACTACGTCAAGGCTGTATATTGTCACCCTGCTTATTTAACATATATGCAGAGTACATCATGAGAAACACTGGGCTGGAAGAAGCACAAACTGGAATCAAGACTGCTGGGAGAAATATCAATAACCTCAGATAGGCAGATTACAACACCCTTATGGCAAAAAGTGAAGAAGAACTAAAGAGCCTCTTGATGAAAGTGAAAGATGAGAGTGAAAATGTGGGCTTAAAGCTCAACATTCAGAAAACGAAGATCATGACATCAGATCCCATCACTTCATGGAAAATAGATGGAGAAAAATTGGAAACAGTGGCTGACTTTATTTTTGGGGGCTCCAAAATCACTGCAGATGGTGATTGCCACCATGAAATTAAAAGACACTTACTCCTTGGAAGGAATTTATGACCAACCTAGACAGCATATTAAAAAGCAGAGACATTACTTTGCCAACAAAGGTCCGTCTAGTCATAGCTATGGTTTTCCCAGGAGTCATGTATGGATGTGAGAGTTGGACTATAAAGAAAGCTGAGCACTGAAGAATTGATGCTTTTGAACTGTGGTGTTGGAGAAGACTCTTGAGAATCCCTTGGACTGCAAGGAGATCAAACCAGTCCATACTAAAGGAGATCAGTCCTGGGTGTTCATTGGTAGGACTGATGTTGAAGCTGAAACTCCAGTACTTTGGCCACCTCATGCAAAGAGCTGACTCATTGGAAAAGACCCTGATGCTGGGAAAGATTGAGGGCAGGAGGAGAAGGGGACGACAGAGGATGAAATGGTTAGATGGCATCCCCGACTCAGTGGACATGGGTTTGGGTGAACCCCGGGAGTTGGTGATGGCCAGGGGGGTCTGGTGTGCTGCATGGGCTCGCAAAGAGTCGGGCACGATGGAGTGACTGAACTGAACTGATAAAGAAGGCTGAGTGCTGAAAAATTGATGCTTTTGATTTTTGGTGTTGGAGAAGTCTCTTGAGAGTCCCATGGACTGCAAGGAGATCAAACCAGTCAATCTTAAAGGAAATCAGCCCTGAATATTCACTGGAAGGACTGATGCTGAAGCTTTGATTAATATTTCAGCCACCTGATGTGAAGAGCCAATTTATTGGAAAATACCCTGATACTGGGAAACATTGAGGGCAGGAGGATAAGGGGGTGACAGAGGACGAGGTGGTTGGATGGCATCACTGATCAATGGGCATGAGTTTGAGCAAACTCTGGGAGGCAGTGAGGGACAGGGAAGTCTGGCATGCTGCAGTCCATGGGGTTGCAAAGAGTTGGACATGACTTAGCAACTTAATAATAAGTAGTCACAGAATACCTTATAATTTCAATTATGTAGAACCTAAAAAACAAAGCATAAAAACAAACATAGCAAAACAAATAAGACTCAGTGGTACAGAAAACAAGACTGATTGCTGCCAGAGGAGAAAGGGGTGGTGAGGTAAAGGAAACAGGTGAGGGAGATTAACAGGTATAAACTTCCAGTATCAAATAAGTCAGGGGTTTTAATGCATAGCATAGGGAAATATTCAATAATATTGTAATAACTCTTCATGGTGACAGATGGTATTTAGACCTTTTGTGGTTAAGATTTTGTAATGTATAAAAGTATCAAATCACTGTCATATAACTGAAATTTATATAATATTGTAAATCAAATATACTTCAATAGAAACAAACAAAAGCAAATGAATTAAAGCTTAAACATAAGGCCTGAAACCATAAAAGGACTTGCTGGATAGCATAGGGAACTCTGATCAATATTCTGTAGTGACCCAAATGGGAAAGGAACTTGAAAAAGAATAGATAAGTGTATAACAGAATCACCTTGCTATACACCTGAGACTAACACATTATAAATTAACTATTCTCCAATATAAAATAAAACTTAAACATAGATGGTAAGCTTCTTGACATGAGTCTTGGTAACACGTTTTTGGATTTGCCTCTTCAGACAAGGGAAACAAAAGTTAAAATAAACTGATGGGAGTAGATAAAACTAAGAAGCTTTTGCACAGGGAACACAACTATCTAAAACAAAACAAAACAAAAAAACAAACACCCAAAAGGTAACCTATTGAATGGGAGGAAATATTTGAACACAACATACCTGATATCCACAATATACAAAGAATTCATACAACTCTTCACCAAAAAAAAAAAAAAAAGTGGGCAGAGGATGTGAATATATATCTTTCCAAAATAGACATAAGAATGGCCAACAGACAGAAAAGATGCTTAGCATTACTAATCATCAGGGAATTAAAACCACAGTGAGATGCCACTTCATACCTTTCAGAATGGCTATCATCAAAAAGACAAGTAACAGGTGTTGGTGAGGATGTAGAGAAAAGGGAAACTTTATGCACTGTGGGATTATAGATTGGTGCATCCAGTATGGAAAACTGTCGGAGAAGGCAATGGCAACCCACTCCAGTACTCTTGCCTGGAGAATCCCATGGACAGAAGAGCCTGGTAGGCTGCAGTCCATAGGTCGCTAAGAGTCACATATGACTGAGTGACTTCACTTTTACTTTTCACTTTCATGCATTGGAAAAGGAAATGGCAACCCACTCCAGTGTTCTTGCCTGGACAATCCCAGGGACAGGGGAGCCTGGTGGGCTGCCGTCTATGGGGTTGCACAGAGTCGGACAGGACTGAAGCGACTTAGCATAGCATGGAAAACTGCATGGTGGTTCCTCACAGAATGAAAACTGCCATATGATACAGCAGTTTCACATCTGAGGATTTACCTGAAAGAAACTAAAAACACTAATGTGAGAAGATACATGTACCCCTGTGTTAACTGGAGCGTTATTGACAGTTGCCAGGATATGAAAGCAACTTGTGTCCATTGATAGATGAATTAATAAAGAAGATGTGTGTGTGCATACACACATACATACAATGCAATATTGTATATATTCAGCCATAAAATTTAAAAAGTGTGCCTTCTGTGACAATGTGGATAGATCTATATGTCTTATATTAGTTAAATAAGTCAGAGAAAAACAAATAGTGTATGATCTTACTTACATGTGGAAAATTAAAAGCAAAGGAAACAAAAGAAAATAAAAAGAAATTCAGATACGGAGAACACACAGATAACTGCCAAAGAGGAGAAGAGTAGGGATGGTGAAATAGTAAAGGGAATTTAGAAGTACAAATCACCAGTTATAAAATAAATAAACCAGAGTGATGTAACATGACATAAATAATATGGTCAATAATACTCTAATAACTTTGTATGGGGAGAGATGATTACCAGGTTTATTGTGGCGATCATTTCTTAGTGTATGGAAATGTCAAATCACTATGCACTACACGTAAAGCTACACATACATACACTACACATACATGATATTGTATGTCAACTATATTTCTACTTAAAAAATATGAATTAATGTGTCAGCATAATGATTTGACTTTCTGCAACAGTGTTTAACAACCTAAAAGTGAAATAAGTGTATTTTTAATGGGGGTTGACAAATGGTGGAAAGTTAGTATACCACAAACTACTGCAGCTGACGGTCGGGGGGGGGGTGTCTTTGGTAGAATTCAAGTACAGTTTATGCTGGAGAGAAAAGTAACAGGATCAGACAAAGATTCAGTTCAGTCACTCAGTCCTGTCTGACTCTTTGTGATGACATGGACCACAGCATGCCAGACATCCCTGTCCATCACCAACTCCCGTGGCTTATTCAAACTCATGCCCATCAAGTCGGTGATGCCATTCAATGATCTCATCCTCTGTCGTCCCCTTCTCCTCCTGCCTTCAATCTTTCCCAGCATCAGAGTCTTTTCCAATGAGTCGGTTCTTCGCATCAGGTGGCCGATGTTTTGGAGTTTCAGCTTCAGCATCAGTCCTTCCAGTGAATATTCAGGACTGATTTCCTTTTGGATGAACTGGTTGGATCTCCTTGCAGTCCAAGGGACTCTCAAGAGTCTTCTCCAACACCACAGTTCAAAAGCATCAATTCTATGCTTGCTCCTTGGAAGAAAAGCTATGACCAACCTAGACAGCATATTAAAAAGCAACGACATTACTTTGCCAACAAAAGTCTGTCTAGTCAAAGCTATGGTTTTTCCAGTAGTCATGTATGGATGTGAGAGTTGGACTATAAAGACAAAGATTGAAGACATACAAAAACAGAAAGAGGCTGAAGCAGTGTCAGAGAATATGAAGACTTCTAATTGCATCCATAGATAATTATAAACCACATTATTGCATAGGTTTTCATTAAGATTTTATCTGAGGGAAAAAAAAAGAATAGCTGGATAGAAGGCAAAAAAAGAAAAATGTTATTGTTAATTGGGTTTATGTTGTTTCCAAATTCAGACTTTGAAAGGTGATTTTTATCACATAAATTTCATGAGTCTATTTATCAGTTAACCAATGACTTCTTGTCACTCTGCCTCCCTTCCACCCCAGTCACTCATTTTAATAAACTGAAGGAAAGTAGCAAATTATAAGCTAAATTATGCCATGATGCAGGTTCTGTTTAAAATAAACAACAAAAACAGCAAACAGGGTGATTTGGTATTTTTATAATTTTCCATTACAAGTTCTCATTATATTTTAGACATACTTTGCCGATTCACATTTTTTTATACAAATTACATTTTAACTTGTAAACAGGTCTTGGAAATAAGAGAGTCATTTTTATAATCACTTTTGTAAAGTGATAGGTTGATTAAAGTTTTCTTTAATATAAAAGGTTCTCAGATTTAGGGGTTTCCCTGGTGGTTCAGACAGATTGTGTCTATAATGCGGAGACCCAGATTTGATCCCTGGGTTGGGAAGATACTATGTAGAAGGAAATGGCAACCCACTCCAGTATTCTTGCCTGGAAACTTTCATGGACAGAGGAGCATGGCAAGCTCAGTCCCAGTCCATAGGGTCACAAAGAGTCAGACACAACTGAGTGACTAACACTTAAACTTCTCAAATTTTAAGCTTGAGCAGTTGAGATATATCCACTAAGCATTTTTATTTCTGTGTGATAGCTATAATTACTTTAGTTACTTCAATTATCATAGGAATTATGAACATGATTTATAACTTTTTGTGAGATTATTAGATAATATGTATATTCAAGTAACTCCTATTACTTTGAACATACAGATTTATGATATGATAAAATTATTTGGGTTATCATTAAATGTAGTTAGTTGAAGTTAGCAATTTAAAAATTTGCTCTAATGTAAAAGAAGCAAATGTTAAGATATTTATAAGCTATTTTTCCAAAATTAAGAGTTCCTCTCAGTACTTGCCTTGGTAAAGATAACCATGTAAAATCTAAACAGATCTAATTGCTTAGCTTTTGACAAAAACAGTAATGGTATACTGGCAGACTTAACTGAATTATAAGTATTAAAAAACGGAAAAAAAAAAAACCCACTGCAGTATTGATAGCCCTCAGTTTTTGCATGTTTTCTCAAAATGAAAGTCTTTTAAATGTTAGAAAAAGGTATTTGAAAGTTATCCTTCAGTGGAACACGATTATGTTAAAATATTTATGTGTGTGTGTATGTATGTACAATCATGGGGTTGTAAAAGGTTAGCATAGAAATGACCTAAGAGATTATATAATCCACTTCTGTGCTTTAACAGAGAATAAATAGATAACAAAAACAAAAATGGAATGACTTTCAAATATCAGATTTCTGTCTTACTGTATTATTTTTCAATTTCTGTAACTCTCTTTTCTTTTCATCCCTCCACACTCCTACCTTTTAGTCCAGTCCTATGTTCTTTATTTCTTCAAATAGTGGAGAACACCTTTTTTTCATTGAGTACTATCAGGGAAAACAAAGATGAATAAGACACAGTAAATATTTCTACATGTCTGTAAAATATTTGGCAGTGTTTTTCAAGATTATAGATGCAAATCAGCAGTTTCTGACTCATCAGTATATCACTTGTAAGAATACCAATATATTCTACCGATCTAATCACTGCAATGTCTACACAATAATAATTAAAGTTTGTTGTTGTTTGAGTAAAGACTAGTGTGGCAGACTAAAAAGACCACAGATTCTTAAACAGTCCTCCTATAGAGAAGTAAGAAATTTATTCCTTTCTCCTTGAATCTGTCATGACCTGCGACCTGTCCAGTAGAAACTGGTGCAAATAACATTGTGTTAGTTTGGAAGTATACCTATCAAAAAGGACTGGAAGCATCCACTTTGGTATCATGAAGCTTTGAGCTGTTTTGTAAGAGGGTCAATTACCATACTTGAGGTACTATATGCAGAAGCCCCGAAACCACTCTGTAGAGGGACCCACTGAGCCCATTTCTCCAAGTATCTTCACCAAGAGACCAGACATGTCAGAACATCCATTTTGTATCGTCCAGCCCAGCCTGGCATCAGCTAAGTCTTACCAGATGACCTCAGTTTATACAATATGGATCAGAAAAATCACCTACCTGTATCCGGTGCATATTCATTATCCACAAAATGGTGAGATACAATAAAATCAGTGGCATTTGAAGCTGTTTTTAACTTTTAGGATAGTTTTTTATGTAGCAGTAGATAACTGGAGAAATTGGAAACAAGATGTCTACAATGAAATAAGCAATTATACACAGAATGAGTCTGTTCTTATTTCTCAGTATGGTATGATCTGTGAGATAAATGCAAACAATGAGCTACAAAATATTAATATATACCTGCTTAAGACATCATGCTATGTAGCCATATACTACACCTATAATGTTAAAGGGATACTGTACCTGAAATGGTGCGCTCTCCCCAAACTGGTATCAGTGCTTGACTTTGTGTGGAGAAAATAAGGAAATAAATAACATAACATTAGACTGTTTGCTGTGCTGTATTACACATTAAGTAAAAGTCAACTGGAAGGAAAAGAGAAAGAGAACAAAGATGATTAATAGTATGGTTCTGATTTTGCTTAGTCTTATACTTCTTAGTCTTGGTGTCTAGGGTTCTATAAGAATTTTAGAACTTGTCTTTAGGGTCCTTTATAGACTATTAGAATGATCACACAGTATTAGTGACTTAGCAAAATATTTCATGAGCTGCTATTGGAATCTGAGGCTAAATTCCTTGCTGAGCAGATCTGGCCCTAAAAGAGATGTACAAATTCAGAACATCAGGTTTGCATTTCTAATCATCCTCCGTACCCCATACAGCATGTATAATGAAAGATGATTACACAGTAACTGGTAACACAGCTGGGAAGTGTTCTCTGAATAAGAGTTTTGTTCTCTTCTTATTTCAAAACAGCCTTTATTTGCATGACATCTTGCATAGAGCAGATGGTCTCAAAAGTTAAAATTTGACCATGAATACCACATTAGCTGTCATGTAACTAGGGAAGGACAATTATAAACAAGAACTTCTTTTTAAAATGTTTCATTTATTTTACTGTTATATGTGTATGTTTGTATTTGGTGAAGAAAGTATTTAGCAAATATGGTTTATTCTGTTTTATAACTCAATATTGCCTTATTTTATTTATGACCATTCAAATTCAAACAAGGATGCATCTCAAGAGTTATTAATATGCAATAGGGTACTGCAATCATATCACTAGCACAGAAAAAGAGGAGAAAAAGTTTTTCTTATTGTTTTTCAACCAGAGAGTCAATATAAGCAGATGTTCCATTTTTGACTTGCCAAGGAAATTAGCACTTTTTGAGGAGGTACATACAGAGTTGAAATATCTTCCAGTCATTGAAAAAATAATTCTCAGCATGGCAGTGAGCTGTGAAGAGGCAAACATCTTGAAATGGGACGACCACCTGATACTTTTTTTTTTTTTGCATTAAGTCTACAGAATTTATGCCAGCCTTCTCTTTAGTAGTTTTCTGTTATGGTATTCATCCATTGACCTTATTTTCAGGGGTAGGGGGCAATTATTTCAAAGAAAAGAGAATATAGGAAGAAAACAGGATCACAGTAAAAAAAAATAAATAAGGAACAAGTGGAAAAGATTTAGAAAATGTCAAAATAATGCAAATAGAGAAAACTTTAGGAATAATCATATAGTAGATCTAACAATCCAAAAATACCCTTTTGCCTAGATGGTTAGGATATGATTACACAAGTTTTTCTGCTGCCATCTTTACTTTAACTTACTGTTCCTTCTATAGCTTGCTTTTTATCAGTACTGGGGAGTACTGTAATATAGGAGTAACAACTCTGAATTCAAAGCAAGACTCCTCCTGGCTGCCAAGCTTTACAACTTCCTATCTGAGTATCCTTTGACATGTTATTTCATCTCTTTATCTTGCAGCTTTGGATCTTTTAAAGTAGAAAAATAATAATATCTTCATTACAGAAAGCATGCAAGAATTAGAAGAGCTAATACTTGCAAAGAATATAGAACTGTAAGTAAGCACTCACGTGTTGTTAACCACTGTCTTCATTCATTAATCAGAGATAAACAAAGATATCCACTGCTGCCATTTCTGTATTTGCCTTGTCTAGTTGTATGGTTACTCAAATGACTCTTCATGAAGAAAAAAAAAAATTTGTTACCCTTCCAGGTAACACCTCCATATAATGCAATATCCTGTCAAATACTTCATGTAACCATGTATCTAGCTTTGGCTAACATTGCACTGGTTAATATTTAAAATGTGATGTTTTTATGAAAGAGCTGTACCATGACAATAACTTATATTTTAAATTAGTTATGAAATACTATTCACTTACTTATTGATTGAATCAATATATTGATATTAAAAATCCACCACATTCCAGAAATTGTGCTGTCCTCTGTGGTTACAGACATACCTAAATGGCCTAGCTTGATGGCCTAGCCATACCTAGCTTGATGGCTCTCATTATCTACCAGAGGAAACAGACCATAAAACTAAACAAACATATGATACACTGTGGTAAGTGTTCTTGTCTTATGATCTAAGTAATATAGGTGTAGAGAAGAAGAAATATTTAAATCCACAGTAGAAGAGAGGGGAGTAGAACAGTGTGGTTAACACATTACAGACCCAAGGACTTTCAAGACTTAAGTGGAAGACCACATGTGAATAAGATATAAGGTACATGCTGTGATAGGGAATTGGAGAAGGCAATGGCACCCCACTGCAGTACTCTTGCCTGGAAAATCCCATGGACGGAGGAGCCTGGTAGGCTGCAGTCCATGGGGTCGCTAGGAGTAGGACATGACTGAGCAACTTCACTTTCACTTTTCACTTTCATGCACTGGAGAAGGAAATGGCAACCTACTCCAGTGTTCTTGCCTGGAGAATCCCAGGGACGGGGAGCCCAGTGGGCTGCCGTTTATGGGGTCTCACAGAGTTGGACACGAAGTGACTTAGCATAGCATAGAATGGTAGGGAATGCGAGTAGCAGAGAGTCTGATAGCAAAGTGTCTAAGATCTATGATAAAGAGTTTCACTGTTATTTTTAAGTAAAGGAGAAGTTCAAAATATTGCCAAAGAAATTAATAGAATCTGTGGTTAAAATGTGGTTAAAATTCTTTGAATTTATGTGTTTCTTGATGATTATGTTATTGATAATACTGCAAATTAAAATAATACCTGTGTTCTAGTTATTTTGACAGAACCACTTGTTAACTTGTGTTCTACAGGTTAAAATCTGTTTTAAAAGGCATTAAACATTTACTGCAACATGGAATGCATACATGCACATATAATGAATGATACAGCCTCTTTATGTCTTGGGAATTTTCTGAACTATGGATGCCCTAAGACGTTAGCAGGGAAGAAGAGTGAAATTTGAGAATTCATCTTTCTTCTGGAAATAATAGTGCCACAACTATAATACCACATTACCTCTTAAACTGGAATCATACCTGTTCAGCTTGATATTCATTTTTAAAACAACAGAGTAAAAATATAACTGTTTTCATGAAAAAGATATACTGAAATATAGCAAAGACAAAATCATATTCTACTCCAAAATTTTATTTCAAAGTCATAAATCATGTAGCATAATTCAGTTCTGTATCTTTGACCTTGTGCGTTGTCAAAATCCAAGCTAAGTCTGCCTCTGAGATGGAGTCATGCTCCATGAGTTTCCCTAGTGTTTATACTTCCTTTTCCGTCATGCAGTGAAGCTTTGTAAGAGGTATGTTGGCATTCCCTATGCTATTTTTGAAGCATTTATATAAGTTTACAGTTAGTTCAAAGGAAAAAGTTTAAGCATCAACAAAAAAAAGTAAACATTTATTCAAGCATTATTTCTGTCTATGTTTAAACCCAAAATAGACAGTCATTTTCTGAAAAGTCCTAGTATTTTTCAAACAATACTCAGGAATAAGATAACTAAAAATAATGAGAGCAATGACATTAACAATAAATTAAACATTTACTACTTATTTACATATTTATTTTGTCTTTTAATACTGTCTACTTTGTAAAGCTACTGTTACTACATTTATTGAATTCAACGATACTAATTATTTGTCTGGCCAAAATGTTCATTTGGGCTTTTCCATTATAGGAAAACCCAAATGAAGGTTTTGGCCAAACCAATGTATGAAAATTAGGTTATAAATGAGTCCCAAAATACCTTAATATAGAATAAAAGCCAAGTAAAACAATCTCTTAGATGTTAAATATTTACACCTATACCACATATAAGATATTATAAACTATATATAAGGAATTCATTAAATGCATAAAATTTCCCATGGGAAATACAGATTTAACATTAAAATGCTTGATAATAAAATACAAATACAATGCAATATGATTTGATAATAGTGAAATATTTTAAATGTGACACTAATTTCAGCATTCAGAAATATAGATCAAAATAAAACCTTAAAATCTCACTATAGATATCAAAATATGCTATTCTAAAAATTATCTCAATAATAATATAGAACAAAAAGATCACAGAACTCGGTGTCACCCATCCGATATAATTGCTCATGTGAAATAATCAGCTAGAAAGCAACCTCTAATAATTGACATAAATTTTATCATTTTCTTTAGCTAATCATCTGGTTCATCATAAAATGACATAAGTTGTTGAAGAGACCTTTTGACATTGTTCAGTCCCCATTTATTTATATTTGACATTACCATAGACTCTGAATGCAGAGTTCCAACGAATAGCAAGGAGAGATAAGAAAGCCTTCCTCAACAATCAATACAAGGAAGTAGAGGGAAAAAATAGAAAGGGAAAGACTAAAGATCTCTTCAAGAAAATTAGAGATACCAAGGGAACACTTCATGCAGATGGGCACAATAAAGGACAGAAATGGTATGGAACTAACAGAAGCAGAAGATATTAAGAGGTGTCAAGAATACACAGAAGAACTGTACAAAAAAGATCTTCATGACCCAGATAATCACGATGGTATGATCACTCACCTAGAGCCATTCTGGAATGTGAAGTCAAGTGGGGCTTAGGAAGCATCACTATGAACAAAGCTAGTGGAGGTGAAGGAATTCCAGTTGAGCTATTTCAAATCCTAAAAGATGATGCTGTGAAAATGTTGCACTCAATATGCCACAAATTTGGAAAACTCAGCGGTGGCTACAGGACTAGAGAAGATCAGTTTTCATTCTAATCCCAAAGAAAGGCAATGCCAAAAAATGCTCAAACTACTGCACAGTTGCACTCATCTCACACGCTAGTAAAGTAATGCTCAAAATTCTCCAAGCCAGGCTTCATCAATACATGAACCATAAACTTCCAGATGTTCAAGCTGGTTTTACAAAAGGCAGAGGAACCAGATCAAATTGCCAATATCTGCTGGGTCATCAAAAAGGCAAGAGAGTTCAAGAAAAATATCTATTTCTGCTTTATTGACTATGCCAAAGCCTTTGACTATGTGGAAAACAATAAACTGTGGGAAATTCTGAAAGAGATAGGAATACCAGACCACCTGACCTGCCTCTTGAGAAACCTGTATGCAGGTCAGGAAGCAACAGTTAGAACTGGACATGGAACAACAGACTGGTTCAAAATAGGAAAAGGAGTATGTCAAGGCTGTATATTGTCACCTTGTTTATTTAACATATATGCAGAGTACATCATGAGAAATGCTGGGCTGGAAGAAGCACAAACTGGAATCAAAATTGTCGGAAGAAATCAGTCACCTCAGATATGCAGACACCACCCTTATGGCAGAAAGTAAAGAAGGACAGAAGAGCCTCTTGATGAAGGTGAAAGAGGAGAGTGAAAATGTTGGCTTAAAGCTCAACATTCAGAAAACTAAGACCATGGTATCAGGTCTCATCACTTCATGGCAAATAGATGGGGAAACACTGGAAACAGTGGTTGACGCTATTTTGTGGGCTCCAAAATCACTGTAGATGGTGACTGCAGCCATGAAATTAAAAGATGCTTACTCCTTGGAAGGAATGTTATGACCAACCTGGACAGCATATTAAAAAGTAGAGACATTACTATGCCAACAAAGGTCCATCTAGTCAGAGCTATGGTTTTTCCAGTAGCCATGTATGGATGTGAGAGTTGGACTTATAAAAAAAGCTGAGTACCAAAGCATTGATGCTTTGAACTGTGGTATTGGAGAAGACTCTTGAGAGACCCTTGAATTGCAAGGAAATCCAACTAGTCCATCCTAAAGGAAATCAGTCCTGGGTGTTCATTGGAAGGACTGATGTTTAAGCTGCAACTCTGATACTTTGGCCCCCTGATGTGAAGAGCTGACTCATTTGAAAAGATCCTGATGCTGGGAAAGATGAGGGCAGGAGGAGAAGGGGACAACAGAGGATGAGATGGTTAGATGGCATCACTGACTCAATGGACATGAGTTGGGTGAACTCCAGGAGTTGGTGATAGACAGGAAGGCCTGGCATGCTGTAGTTCATGGGATTGCAAAGAGTCGGACATGACTGACCGACTGAACTGAACTGAACCATAGACTCAGATGTACGAAACCAGTTTGAACAGAAAGTGATCAAATCACTGAAGATATTTCAACTATAAGTTATCTTGGGCAATTCACACACTTCTTAAAAATGTAGACGAGATTACTTGATTTCTTTGTGTTCATTTACAATTAATAAAATTGGGAATTAAATTGTTTTTTTAATAGTTTAGGTACTTACTAACTTGTGAACAGCTTCAGTAAAGACTGAAGAATCAAGAAAACAACTTATGATGATAGTTAAAAGGTCAATTCTAGTTTTCCTTGCTCTCTATGAGAGATAAATATTGAAAATATACTCTATTTTGGATGCTAGTATTAAGAAATATAACATTCAAAGTCTCATACTTGATAGAGATTTTATTCTTCTCATTTTCTAATCATATATTGTTTCAGATAAAATTTAAACAGTGTTTTTCCTTGTTGTAGAATAGCAAATTCATTTTTTTAATCCCTGAAAATGTACTTTCACTTATTATTACATTCTTATGTTTTATACCTTCAGAGAAGAGCAGCAATCATTAAAGCTTAGTTTGATTTGGTTTTCTGTCATAAGTGTAAGGTATAAAGAATACTTTACAGCATAGCTATAAAGTGTGCCAATATGATTAAAGTAGAAGTTGTTTTTGCTATAAATAGTATTCTCTAGCAGCTCAGGAGTTCTACAATGACACTTACCCTACTACAGTAATAAAGAGAATAGTCATGTGCTAGAAAATTTACATCACATAGAAAAAATGGTAAATTCTAAATTAAGTTAATTTTGAAACTTTCTACTTTCTTTTTTTTCCCCATTAAACAATGTACTTGATATAACAGAGGTTATTAGATTAGTATTCAAAAAATGTTTCTGTGCTTACTTAGCTGCCCCAGCACTTTAGTACTAAAGTTAAAAATAAGAAGTAATAAAAACCAAATGAGATTGTTCTGTAGGTACAGCTGGTCACTATTACAGAATCACAGTGTGAGCAGTACTGTTCACAAAGTATTTCTGGGTCAGCTTTGGATGTTTTTCTTACAAATATCCCCACTACTGAATATCAAGTAACATGCTGATTCTATAAATCAGTCAGGTTTAAAATTACAGATATCAGTGTTAGCAATGTTTTCATATTATTGAAAAGATCCTAAATAATAGATTGAAGCCTAGTTATCCAGAATAGAAGGAAAAAAAGAAAAAAAAAAAGGTCATTAGGGGCTTCATTGGAGAAGGCATTGGCAACCCACTCCAGTGTTCTTGCCTGGAGAATCTCAGGGACAGGGGAGCCTGGTGGGCTGTCGTCTCTGGGGTCACACAGAGTCGGACACGACTGAAGTGACTTAGCAGCAGCAGTAGCAGGGGCTTCAGAATTTTTGATTACTTGCTGATGGTAAGTTTTATTTCTACAGTGAAGAAAATTGCATCTGTAATGCTGATTCCACCTACACCAAGATAAGAATTACATTTAATTGGAAGTCATTGCCTCTGAAATGATTTCTAACCTTAGGTCAACAGTTTCATACAGTCTGCTTGCTGGTGGGTATGTCTTAGTTGCCTGATTAAACTACATTACCTAGATACACCTTGGAAGTGACTGAACACTTAACCCTCTGGTGTTTAAATTGTTTTGCAGAATAATGGACTATAAATAAATATAGCCATTATTATGCTATAAAAGAAAACTATCAAACTGAGCACATTTTTCTGCATAGATACTCAAAACAAAAGCAATCTAGAGTCAATATTTGCTCAAAATTTTTTGTAGCATTGTACTTAAAGTTGACAGTGGGAGAAAATCCATAGATGCCATATTGTAATTAACTACACATTCCTTTGGAACACTAGTGCACATCTTGGAGATAGGTAATTAGATAGGTAGGATGCCTTTTACTAAGCCAAGAGAAGGATTTCTCTTGCAGATAGAGAGAGTAAATATATTTTTGAATATTTCTCCCAGTAAGTACAACTAAGACCCTAGACATGTAAAAACAACCTAAGAAGAATTTGAAAAGGAAAGACTAGATTGGCTAAGGACTTTGCAAACCAATGAAAGCCACATTGGTGTATATCTTAGGTATTGTTTTTGCCACATGACTCCCAAACTTGGTATTTAAAAGAGCTAGCATGTTTATAATAGCCAGGACATGGAAGCAACCTAGATGTCCATCAGCAGATGAATGGATAAGAAAGCTATGGTACATATACACAATGGACTATTACTCAGCCATTAAAAAGAATACATTTGAATCAGTTCTAATGAGGTGGATGAAACTGGAGCCTATTATACAGAGTGAAGTAAGCCAGAAAGAAAAACATAAATACAGTATACTAACACATATATATGGAATTTAGAAAGATGGTAACAATAACCCGGTGTACGAGACAGCAAAAGAGACACTGATGTATAGAACAGTCTTATGGACTCTGTGGGAGAGGGAGAGGGTGGGAAGATTTGGGAGAATGACATTGAAACATGTAGAATATCATGTAAGAAACGAGTTGCCAGTCCAGGTTCGATGCACGATACTGGATGCTTGGGGCTAGTGCACTGGGACGACCCAGAGGGATGGTATGGGGAGGGAGGAGGGAGGAGGGTTCAGGATGGGGAACACATGTATACCTGTGGCGGATTCATTTTGATATTTGGCAAAACTAATACAATTATGTAAAGTTTAAAAATAAAATTAAATCAAATAAATAAATAAAATGTAACATTAAAAAAAAATAAAGCTTATGTCATACAAAAAAAAAAAAAGAGCTAGCAATGGAGACGTGCTAATGGGAGCAGACAATAAAAAGCCTTCAGAATTTCTGCTTTCTTTAACTTTGTCCAGGAAAGGGAAAGCCTAGAAAGACATAAGTCTTGTAAACAACTGCTGAATTGCAGACAAACAGCACAGGAAATAATGGCCCCACTCCAACCCATGCCACTAAAGACAGAGGCAAGAATTCCACCCCTCACAAAGTTATAATGCAGCTCTCCAATTCACCTTCCCCCTAGCCATTCTCCAGTGGTATCTGAGAGGGCTGCAAACTAAAGAGAAAGCAAACTAAAGTTGAAAGTTAAAACTGAAGTTGAAACTAAAGTTGAAAGAGAAAGCAAACTAAAGTTGAAAGCAGTGAGAGAGAGAGAAAACCTCATCTATTAAGGAAAAGATTCAAATGAAAACAAATTTCTCATTAGAAACCATGGAGACTAGAAGGAAGTAATACATCATTTTCAAGCCCTTAAAGAAAATAAATGGCAACCCAGGGCTCTCTATCAATTTAAAATATCCTTCAGGAATGAAAATGAAATCAATATATTTCAGATAAAGAAAATGTATGAAAATGTGTTGCCAGGCAACTCAGGAAACTTGGAGCATCAAAAAGGAATAAAGTACAATAAGAAAAAAAGTAAGAATAGGTAAATAGATATTCCTTCTTTTGAGCTTTCTGAATTTTCCCTACTGGTTGAAGCAAAAATTATAGCAATGTCTGATTTAGTTTTAAAAGTGTTAGAATAAATATTTCAGATAATTTTATTGTAAAAGGAAAAGCAAAGGAAGGATGAAAGATAAGGTTTAACTCCAAAATGATAGCAACAATAGATGCTAATGTAACATAACATAACACCACACATTGTGTCTGTTATAATTTAATATTACCCATCAAATCTGATATACTGTAATATTATAAATAAACCACTAGAAAATCTAAAAAGACATAGACTAAAAAAAACATTATAAATGAAAATGGCATTCTGCAAAGTGTTAAAGTAACCCACAGGAAGGTGGGGAAAGGGGTGCCAGGGGAACAAAATATTCATTAAAAACAGAAAAATAAAAAACAATTATACTTCATTCCCAAAAAACAATAGTTTCTATTAAGTGTAAACAGTCTAAATATACCAACTTAGAAATTAGCAAAATGGATTTAAAATATGTCCCAATTCAGTTCAGTTCATTTCAGTCGCTCAGTCGTGTCCGACTTTTGCGACCCCATGAATTGCAGCACGCCAGGCCTCCCTGTCCATCACCAACTCCAAAGTTCACTCAAACTTGCATCCATTGAGTAAGTGATGCCATCCAGCCGTCCCATCATCTATCGTCCCCTTCTCCTGCTCCCAATCCCTCCCAGTATCAGAGTCTTTTCCAATGAGTCAACTCTTCGCATGAGGTGGCCAAAGTACTGGAGTTTCAACTTTAGCATCATTCCTTCCCAAGAATATTATATATATGTGTGTATATATATATATATATATATATATATATATATATTTTTTTTTTTTACTTACAAGAAATTCAGTTCAAATAGTTTAAAAAAAGTAGGTTGAAAGTAAAAGGATGGAAAAGATGTATCGTGCAAATGTTCATTCAAAGAAAGCAGGAATACCTACACTGATACCTCTTTAGAGCAAAGAAAATTACCAGATACAGAGAGGGACCTTATATAATGATAGAAGGGTCAGCCCATCAAAAATAAATTTCTGTCTTAAATATCCATGCACCAAACAATGGAGCTGCCAAATATGAGAAGTAGGGGGGAAAAAACACAAGTGAACGGTTCAATCTGATATGAATTATTTAGATAATCAGAGGGAAGATTTGATACACACAAGGGCAAGGCAGTATAAATATGCAGCTTAGAGAGGTCTGAAGATGCTGGCCTTGAAAAGAAGGAAACAATAAAGAAAAGTAATCAATGAAATTAAAAATAGGAAAAAAAAAAGGGGGGGGTAGGAAATGAACTGATTCTTCAAAGAAGATAGAAATTACCACTATCAGTAATGAAATGGGGTGATATCTCCAAAGACACTATAGACACCAAAATGATATTAAAGGAACAATATAAACAGTTCTGGGGCTGCCCAGGTGGCTTAGTGGTAAAGAATCTGCCTGTCAGTGCAGGAGATGCAGGCAATGTATGTGTGTTCGATCCCTGGGTCAGGAGGATGCCCTGGAGTAGGAAATAGCAACCCATTCCAGCATTCTTGCTGTAAAATTCCATGGACAGAGGAGCCCGGTAGCCTACAGTGCATGTGGTCACAATGAGTCAGACAAAAGTGAGAATACACACACAAATAATTCTATATATGTAAATTTCACAGCTTAGGTGAAATAGACCAAGTCTTCAAAGTAAAAACTAACACAGATCGCCTAAAATGATACAGATAACTTGAATAACTTTGTACCTACTAAAGGAAGTTAATTTGTAATTAATAAAACTACAAAAAAAAAAAAAAAAAAAACTCCAGACCTAGACAGCTTCATTAGGGTATTTGGTTAAATCATTAAAGAATTAAGACTAATACTAGACAACCTCCTTTACAGAGCACAAGAGGAAGAGACATTTCACAAATCACTAATAAATCTAGTATTATCCCAATACCAAATAAGACAAAGATAGTTGAAAAGAGAAAATTACAGATTAATATTCCTAATATAAATGTAAAAATTGTTATGAAATACAAGAAAATCAAATTCAAATATGTATATATATATACACATCATTTTACACCATGAAAATAATGAGCTTTATTTTAGGAGTACAAGACTTGTTCTCTATTTAAAATCTCAATCCATGTATGGTATAGAAGAAAAATTAAATGGTCATACCCACTGATGAAGAAAAAGTATTTGATAAATTCAATTGACCCAATATAAAGTCTCAGAAATATAGGGATAGAAGAAAATGTCCTCCGTTGATAAATAGCATTTACAAAAAAACAACCAAAAAAACCCTGCAATTAACATGCTTAATTAATTGCAATTTACAAACTGAATGCTTTTTCCTCTGATCTCTGTTATTCCAAATAGTGCTCTTATTTGCAAAACAGAAATAGAGACACAGATGTACAGATGCCAATGGAGGAAGAGGGGCTAGTGAGCTGACTTCAGAGATTGGGATTGACATATATAGTACACACTACTATATTTAAAAAAAAGGTATAACTAATGAGAACCTCTTGTATAGCACAGTTCAGTTCAGTCGCTCAGTTGAGTCCAACTCTTTGTGACCCCATGAATCGCAGCATGCCAGGCCTCCCTGTCCATCACCAACTCCTGGAGTTCACCCAAACTCATTTACATCAAGTCAGTGATGCCATCCAGCCATCTCATCTTCTGTCATCCCCTTCTCCTCCTGCCCCCAATCCCTTCCAACATCAGGGTCTTTTCCAATGAGTCAACTCTTTGCATGAGGTGGCCAAAGTATTGGAGTTTCAGCCTCAGCATCAGTCCTTCCAATAAACACCCAGGACTGGTCTCATTTAGGATGTACTGGTTGGATCTCCTTGCAGTCCGAGGGACTCTCAAAAGTCTCCAACACCACAGTTCAAAAGTATCAGTTCTTCAGCACTCAGCTTTCTTCACAGTCCAACTCTCACATCCATACATGACCACTGGAAAAACCATAGGCTTGACTAGATGGACCTTTGTCAGCAAAGTAATATCTCTGCTTTTCAATATGCTATCTAGGTTGGTCATAACTTCCCTTCCAAGGAGTAAGTGTCTTTTAATTTCATGGCTGCAGTCACCAGCTGCAGTGATTTTGGAGCCAAAAAATATAAAGTCTGACACAGAGAACTCTAATTATGACTGGTGACCTAAATGGGAAGGAGATCCAAAAAAAGGGGACATATGTATATGTGTGTGTATATATATATATATATATATATATATGGCTGATTCACGTTGTTGCACAACAAAAGCTTTCACAGCAGTATAAAGCAACTATCAGTTCAGTTCAGTCATTCAGTCACGTCTGACTCCGCGACCCCATGAACTGCAGCACACCAGGCCTCCCTGTCCATCACCAACTCCTGGAGTCCACCCAAACCCATGTCCATTGAGTTGGTGATGCCATCCAACCATCTCATCCTGTCATCCCCTTCTCCTCCTGCCCTCAATCTTTCCCAGCATCAGGGTCTTTTCAAATGAGTCAGCTCTTCACATCAGTTAACCAAAGTACTGGAGTTTCAGCTTCAACATAGTCCTTCCAATGAAGACCCAGGACTGATCTCCTTTAGGATGGACTGGTTGGATCTCCTTGCAGTCCAAGGGACTCTCAAGGGTTTTGTCCAACACCACAGTTCAAAAGCATCAGTTCTTCTGCACTCAGCTTTCTTTATAGATGTACTTTTAGAAAAACATGTATAGAACTTGAGTGTTGTAAACTACAAGATGCAGATTAAAAAAAATCAAAGATTTAATAACAGAGAAGCACTGTGTTCGTGAATTATAATACCTTATAGTAAAAATGTCAGTTCTTCCTTAAATTGATATATATGATTAATCTGATTCCTATGAAATTCTCTGCAACAAGAGAGAATAGACAGATATATTACAAGAATTATAATAGAAAATAGACAAGATTACTACAAATTTATATTGACAGGCAGAAGAACCAGCATCATTAAAATAATATTTAAAAAGCACAATAGAGTGAGAAAAAATCAGTCCATCCAATTTTAAGAAGCATTACAGAGCTACAGTAATCAAATGTGTGGGTTTTCAGAAGAATTCAGAAATAGACCCACACAAATATGCCCAAGTGACTTTGACAAAGTTCAAAAAACAACTCAATGGAGGCAAGATAGTGTTTTCAATGAGTGATTCTAGAACAAAGTAACATCCATAGATAGGCAAAAATAAGTTGGGAAATCTTGATCTAAGTCTCACTTCTTATAAAAATGGTAAGGCAAAAATAAATCATGGATGTAAATTTAAAATGTAAAACTACAAAACGTTTACCAAAAATATTAGGAAAGACATCCAGAATTTATGGCTATTTCAAGTGTTCTTATCAATGTTTTCTTTCATGAATAATGTCATGTATAAGTTGGACTTCATCAAAATTATGAACTTTTGCTCTGTGAAAGACCTGTTAAAATATGACAACACAAGATACAGAGTAGGAGAAACCATTTGCAAACCATATATCCTGTGGCATATATTCCACAGAATATATTAAAAACTTCTAAGACACAAGAGTTAAAAAAAAATCACTCATCCAACTAGAAGATAGGAAAAGACATGAAGAGACATTTCACCAGAGGATATACAGGTCTTAAACAAGAACACCACACAAAAAGATGCTCAGTATCATTAGCCTTTGTTTCATTGCTAAATCATGCCCGACACTTTTGTGATCCCATGGACTGTAGCCCGTCAGGCCCCTCTGTCCATGCGATTCTCCAGGCAAGAATACTGGAGTGGGTTGCCAGTCCCTCCTCCAGGGATCTTCCTGACCTGCGTTGGCAGGTGGGTTCTTTACCATCATGCCACGTGCAACACACACATACACAGGAACATAAAAATGAGTGTATTGCCTTAGTCCTAATCACAGGCACAAAATGTCCTTCAGTGGGTGAATACCACAGTGAAACAAACTATGGTTTATCCATATCATGAAATACTCAGTTCAGTTCAGTCGCTCAGTCGTGTCCGACTCTTTGCTACCCCATGAATTACAGCATGCCAAGCCTCCCTGTCCATTACCAACTCCTGGAGTTCACTCAGAATCACGTCCATCGAGTCAGTGATGCCATCCAGCCATCTCATCCTCCGTCGTCCCCTTCTCCTCCTGCCCCCAATCCCTCCCAGCATCAGAGTCTTTTCCAATGAGTCAACTCTTCACATGAGGTGCCCAAAGTTCTGGAGTTCCAGCTTTAGCATCATTCCTTCTAAAGAAATCCCAGGGCTGATCTCCTTCAGAATGGACTGGTTAGATCTCCTTGCAGTCCAAGGGACTCTCAAGAGTCTTCTCCAACACCACAGTTCAAAAGCATCAATTCTCATGAAATACTAGTCAACAGTAAAAAGGAATTAACTATTGATACATATAACAATGTGGATTTTTCTATAGAGAATTATGCTCACACACACACACACACTGAATTCCAAGGGATTTACCAACTATAGTATTCTGTTTTTACAACATCCTTGAAGTGACAATATTGAAGAAACAAATAATATTACACAAAAGCCACGAGATAAGGAGGGTGTGTGGCAGGAGGGAATTGAATGTGGTTTGAGGATTCTTGTAATGATGAAACTATTCTGTGTCTTGACTGCATCAACATTAATATCCTGTTTATCATGCTGTACTACAGTTTTACAAGATGATACCTTTGGGGTAAACTGGATAAAGAGTACAACAGATCTCACTGTAATATTTCATATACCTTCATGCCTATCTACAGTTATCTCAGAATTAAAAGTTTAATTTTAAAAATACTTTCAGAAGTCAACAGAATGTGGAATTGCAGGAAAGTAAGCTGAAACTCCAGTATTTTGGCCACTGATGCAAAGAGCTGACTCATTTGAAAAAACCCTGATGTTGGGAAAGATTAAAGGCAGGAGGAGAAGGGGACGACGGAGGATGAGATGGTTAGATGGCATCACTGACTCAATGGACATGAGTTTGGGAAAACTCCAGGTGTTGGTGATGGATAGGGAGACCTGGCATGCTGCGGCTCATGGGGTCGCAAAGAGTCGGACACGACTGAGTGACTGAACTGAACTGAAGCTTCAAATACCAGTATTCACTATTAACTTGTTGGGTTCTTTGAGATCTTTAATATGAGTGACAAACATTTGAGTGGAGTTAATTCAGAATTCATTTTGCCATATAGATGATGTTTTGTTGAAGGTCTGTTTAGTCACTGCCTTTGGTAACTGCTATTCAAAAGCTTAAATTGTATAATTATCATAACAAAAGAAAATCTAATCCAATATCAGAGGGGAGTGAGATGTCACCAATTTGAGTGTTTTAGAGAAAATAATTTTATGTTTCCATAAAATTAAGTCTCTCTAAGCAAATTTTACTGAAATTTGGGATCAGGGCTAAATGATAGGTCTTAAAAACTAATTTATGACTAATTAGCCAGTGAGAACTCCAAAAAGATATACCCCTCCAGAGGCATACATTTGTGTTTACAAAGGGGTGCAAGATGCCTGAGATATAAAGCTGGAGTCTATAGTCTTATCTCCCCAATGAAGAAATTTATTTATATTACAAAGCATGAAGATAGTTCTCATTACATTTCTAAGTAGATTCGGAATGGAAAAGGGAGAAACCATCTGCCTTTCAATCCTAATAAATGCACAGATCCATTTTTGGAGGGTTCCTTACTTATAATTCTGATCTATTAGAATGATATCTGGTTCTTATCACATCATACTGAAAGGAAGAAATTATGGCACACGAAAACTGGTACATTATTTGCTGTGAGTAAATAATAACCTGTTCCATTTAGAATGATATTAATAAATATAGACATTTAAAAAAACAACCATAATTATCTAATTAAAACCATATTTTTACACTGAGCTTCAATTTAATTCTTACTTCTCAGGTAGCTAAAGTAGAAAAGGAATTATGACATTATATAAAGTTTTCTTAGTCAACAAAAGAAAAAAATAAAAGTTTACAGAGATAAAATCATTCACATAGTTTTTTTCCTTTGAATTAAAGCAAGTTGGTATTTGTTTTGAATAAAAGAAATAATTTATCATGCAAGTCCTTTCACAGGAAACATTGAGAGGAAATTCTTTAAAGTTTTAAAAATAGGGAGATAATAATACATGGGAGTTTATGTATAATTTCAATAGAGCAGTAATACAGTATATTATATATTTTTGTTAATTGTAGGAATACAAAGTAGAAAACAAAAGAATGAATAATGAATATTTAACAGTCTCAAATAAAAACTTTTGTAAGACTATTATAAAAGTTGAATTGTCAGCTAATCATGATTGGATACCTGATATATATGTGTGATAAATATGTGCTTTATAGTATATGATATGATTTACATGTCAGAATTGAGAAAGGCAAGATTATATATCAATATATGTGAATATCAGAGAAGGCAATGGCACCCCACTCCAGTACTCTTGCCTGGAAAATCTCATGGATGGAGGAGCCTTTTGGACTGCAGTCCATGGGGTCGCTAAGAGTTGGACACGACTGAGCGACTTCACTTTCACTTTTCACTTTCATGCATTGGAGAAGGAAATGGCAACCCACTCCAGTATTCTTGTCTGGAGAATCCCAGGGATGGGGGAGCCTGGTGGGCTGCTGTCTATGGGTCGCACAGAGTCGGACACGACTGAAGCGACTTAGCAGCAGCTGCAACAGCATATGTGAATTTGCATATGCAAGGTTATAGAACAGTCCACAAGACCACCATCACTTTGACAACGATAACAAATCCAGTGGTATCTAAATTCTTAGCTTCAGTAATTTGTTGGGAAGCTACACAGAACTCACTGAAAACTGTTATGATTATGGTTTATTATAGTAAAAGAATACACATTAAAATCAGCCAAGAAAAGAGAATCATGTGCAAAATATAGAACATTCCAAACATGGAGTTTCCAGTTGTCTTTTCCTCCTACTGACCTATATGTGACAGTATGCATGTAGTTTTAGCACTCAGGGAAGCTCACGCAAGACATGATGTCTAGAGGCTTTACTAGGGCTCCATCACATTGACATGGTCAACTGCCCACATGCCTGACCTCATTCTCCAGACCACCAGTGGTCAAGCTGATACCATATGACCCAGAACTGCTACCAGAAATTCTACTGTTAGACTACCTGATGTGTCCTCAGGTCCCCAAGGAAAATAAATTTTTTATCAGGCAGGACATTCCAAGGCATTAATGATTACCTCCAGGAAATTGAATGTAAAAACTCTTTGGGAAAGGTTAAATTCTTTACTATATAGTATGTATGTATTTTTACACAAGCATACTTCATTTTACTCTACTTTATTGTACTTTGCAGATAACTCATTTTTTTTCCCTTACAAATTGAAGGTTTATGGTAACCGTATGTCAAATAAGTCCATTGATGTATATTCTCAAACAGCATGATTTTCAAATTGAGGTATGTATATTGTTTTTCTTTTTTTAGAATTAATGCTATTTCATACTTACTAGACTATGCATGCATGAGTGCATGCTAAGTAGCTTCAGTCATGTCAGACTCTTTGCAACCCCATGGACTGCAACTCACCAGGCTCTTCTGTCCACAGGATTCTCCAGGCAAGAATACTGGAGTAGGTTGCCTTTCCTTCTCCACAGGATCTTCCCAACCCAGGGTTCGAACCCATGTCTCTAACATCTCCTGCGGTAGCAGGCAGGTTTGTTACTACTAGTGCCACCTGGGAAGCACACTAGACTATATTATATTATAAGCATAACTTTGATATGCACTGGAAACAAACAAAAAAAATTTGTAATTGTCTTTATTGAGGTATTAGCTTTACTGCCAGTGGTGTGGAATCAAACCTGCAGTATCTCCAAGCTGCAATGCTTATAGAAAAAATTCCTGTAAAATCAGATTCCAGAGGATCTGGGTCATGTGGGATACAGAGTCCCCCTTTGATTTGCAATAAATCTAAGACCAGTGTTACCAATGTGTGTGTGTGTGTGTGTGTTAGTCGCTTCAGTCGTGTCTCTTTGCAACTCCATTGACTGTAGCCCACCGGGCTTGTCTGCCCAAGGAATTCTCCAGGCAAGAGTACTGGCATGGGTTGCTATATGCTTCTCCAGAGGATCTTCCTGATCCAGGGATCGAGCCCAGGTCTCCTGCATTGCAGGCAGATTCTTCACAAATTGAGCAACACTTGTTACCAATAGCCTCCTTTAATGATTAGAAAAAAAAATTTAAAAAGGTTTATATTTTCTGTGTAGTTGAGACCATGTGTTTCAATATAACTCAACTATTAGGACTTCGATCCTAGACCATCTTCATCAACCTAACTTAGGTGTTTATTTCAGTAATTTTTTCCCAGAAAATAAGTCCATAAACTAATAAATGGTTTACAATTTGCTTCAGCAAAGTTATAGAAAACAATTTACTCAGGCAAATGATTTGCTTATATGGGCAACAGTTGCTCTATTGGGCAATGCATTATACACTTAAGAAAACTGCTTACTTTTCAAAAAACAGATTACTCACCAAGACCTTTTTCTTATTATGTTCACGAATCCTAAGCTTATACTATCAACTAAATTATTCATTTGAAAAAGAACTTAGAATGGAAATAAAGAACCAAAATCTCAAACATTCAATGGTCTGTATTTTAACTGGTATGAGACTGCTTCCAAGTAAAATTCAAATTGCAAAATTACTTTTTAAAATTGTGTCACTAAGGCAAATAAATATATGTGGCAAACGTGTCTCTTTTACATTCCCACATTCCCCCCTAAATAAATTAAACTATATCCCTTCCCTTATCCAATATACTTACATGCTTCCTCCCTCTGCCTTCCCATATGACTAATTCATCTATGATGCTCACCATTCAGAAACTCCCAATACCTAATTCCCTTTCCAGTTGAGTCATAATTAGAATACAGCAAGCCACATAAAGCTTATTTTGAGCCCTTGTACTGGTAATAGGTGAAAGCTATTGTTAATAGTCCAAAACCCTAGGAAAATAAACAGGAATTTATAGAAGAATTTAAAACAGTTCTAAGAATGTCATTGGGAATCTCACTTGAAAATAATGAATGACAAATACAGAGGATGAAGATCCTGATTGATTTTTATAAGGTCCCATTTTGCATAGGGAACTAAAGTGCTTTCAAAAAACTGAAAATGCTGCATAATATCTTGGGAGACTCTCTCTGACATCTTTCTAGTGAAAATAGATTATATATATTTTTAATTTTATTTTATTTTTAAACTTTACATAATTGTATTAGTTTTGCCAAATATCAAAATGAATCCGCCACAGTTTAATACAGTCCTACACACAAAGAGACAATGAATCGTTAAATAATTTCAGTAATAGGTTAACTTTCATATAAGGATTTCATCAGATGTAAATCCTTAAACAGATATGTTGAATATTCCTCTTCATGTTTTCTGACTAGCCTTAAGGTAGAAATAGAGAACTTAAAATGCAGCAAAATCTAGAATGGGAAATATGTAGTCCTATTGCCAGATCTCTAACTACTTTCTGAGCATTTTTAAAGAGTCTCCAAATAAAGATAAAATAATACCCAGGAAAAACTAATGCTGAAAGCCTTACAAACAAAGCAACTGGCTACTCCTATCCAGTTATTATGTACCAGCATAGAGATTCTTTTGAAAAAGATACCTGCAGACACTGCATGCAGAAAACATTAGGTAAAAAATTGTCCTTTGTTTGCTAAGAAACTGAATAAGAAAAACAATTTAACAGCTGATCAATGAAAGTCTTAGCAGGAACCACGTGCCCAATTGCCTAGTTTATTCTTAAATAATCATGGGAGAAATCTATGTAAACATTAAATGACAACTCCATACATTTTTGATAAACATAGTTATGGAATGTGAACTTTAAACACTTGTAACGACAACCCTGTATGCGAGACTGCAAAAGAGACACAGATGTATAGAACAGCCTTTTGGACTCTGTGGGAGAGGGAGAGGGGGGATGATTTGGGAGAATGGCATTAAAACATGTATAATATCATATAAGAAACGAATCATCAGTCCAGGTTTGATGCAGGATATAGGAAGCTTGGGGCTGGTGCACTGGGATGACCCAGAGGGATGGTATGGTATGGGGAGGGAGGTGGGAGGGGGGTTCAGGATGGGGAACACGTGTACACCCGTGGTGGATGCATGTTGATGTATGGCAAAACCAATACAATATTGTAAAGTAAAAATAATAATAATAATAAAATAACAATAATAAAGAATAAACACTTGTTCGTGCTATGCAAACTCTGCCTCAGAGTCTGTTTCTGCTGCTAAGTCACTTCAGTCGTGTCCGACTCTGTGCGACCCTATAGATGGCAGCCCACCAGGCTCCCCCATCCCTGGGATTCTCCAGGCAAGAACACTGGAGTGGGTTGCCATTTCCTTCTCCAATGCATAAAAGTGAAAAGTGAAAGTGAAGTCACTCAGTCGTGTCCGACTTAGCGACCCCATGGACTGCAGCCCAACAGGCTCCTCCGTCCATGGGATTTTCCAGGCAAGAGTACTGGAGTGGGGTACCATCGCCTTCTCCAAGAGTCTGTTTCTAATAACTCACAGATACTTGCCAGGCCCTAGTCTGTAATCTTTACACTGGGTTCCCTTTATCACAGGAGAATATTTACTTTTATTTTTCTGGAAAACACAACAATGTATTGAGATAGTTATGTTCCTGGAGTTTACCAAGACAGTGTCTTACTTTTCAAAGCCTTTAACAAAGGCCCATGAGGATCCTTAAATCACCCTGAAATTCTATTATTATCCAAATATGCAAATGACCTCTCCATATGTTCTAAACATGAAGTAAGCTCTAAGATTGATTACAACAATCTACCTGCTGTAGCTCAGAAAGAATATTGAATTTCTAAATTCATGCTTTAATATTATCAAAGGAAATATGTCCCCTAGGATATGATTTATACCTAAGAGGTGAACTCCTATATCCCTTTCTTCCTCAAACATTTTCATTCAAATCACCTTTTACTACAGCTATGGCCTAGCATCTTTCTGACAAGTGTCCACATTTCATGTACATCTCTTAAAAATCCCTTCCTGAGAAAATGTTGTGTTTTGAGGGAACATACTCTGTGATAGGAACAGGAAAATACGAGGCAGCATACAACAAATCTGAACTCACCCCTAGAAAATGTCTCCTTACCCAACACAGACCTCTGTTGAGACTGAAATCATTTGTGAGTATCTAGAAATAGAGGATGGAGAAGGCAATGGCACCCCACTCCAGTACTCTTGCCTGGAAAATCCCATGGACAGAGGAGCCTGGTAGGCTGCAGCCCATGGGGTCGCTAAGAGTTGGACACGACTGAGCGACTTCACTTTCACTTTTCACTTTCATGCATTGGAGAAGGAAATGGCAACCCACTCCAGTGTTCTTGCCTGGAGAATCCCAGGGATGGGGGAGCCTGGTGGGCTGTTGTCTATGGAGTCGCACAGAACTGGACACGACTGAAGCAACTTAGCAGCAGCGGCAGCAGAAATAGAGGAACATCTATTCACTGGTAATAGCAATGATTTTGCGGATAGCACATGATTTGTGATATGATAGAAATGATGAGACTTCTTCATCTCAGAAAAATTCATTAAAGAATAAAGATATCAAAGTGCTGTGTTGCCTATATCTGTAAATGTAAAGGCTCACACCACAATGAATAACAGCCAGAAAATGCCTTCTGTGATCTTTATACCAGATAGGCAGCAATCACTAAGACTTTGCCTGTGAGTTTCAAAGAGTCCATTATAGCTCAGAAATTTCCTCCAGAAAAGCAAAAGGCAAAGTAGAAAAGGAAAGATATACCTATCTGAGTGCAGAGTTCCAAAGAATAGCAAAGAGAGATCAGAAATCCTTCCTAAGTGAACAATGCAAAGAAATAGAATGGGAAAGACTAGAGATCTCTTCAAGAAAATTGGAGATTATGGGCACAATAAAGGACAGAAATGGTATGAACCAAACAGAACCAGAAGATATTAACCAGAGGTGGCAAGAAAACACAAAAGAACTGTACCAAGATCTTCATGACCAGAATACAATGATGGTGTGATCACTCACCTAGAGCCAGACATCCTGGAAGGCAGTCAAGTGGGCCTTAAGAAGCATCGTATAAACAAAGCTAGTGGAGGTGATGGAATTCCAGCTAAGCTATTTCAAATCCAAAAAATGATGCTGTGAAAATGTTGCACTCAATATGCCAACAAATTTGGAAAACTCAGCAGTGGCCACAGGACCGGAAAAAGTCAGTTTTCATTCCAACCCCCCAAAAAGGCAGTGCTGAAGTGTGTTCAAACTGCTGCACCATTGAACTCATTTCACGTGCTAGCAAAGTAATGCTTAAAATTCTCAAAGCTAGGCTTCAACAGTATGTAAACCAAGAACTTCCAGATGTTCAAGCTGGATTTAGTAAAGGCAGAGGTACCAGAAATCAAATTGTCAACATCCATTATCATAGAAAAAGCAAGAGAGTTCCAGAAAAAATCTACTTCTGCTTCATTGAATACGTTAAAGCCTTTGATTGTGTGGATCACAATCTGTGGAAGATTATTACAGAGATGGGAATACCAGACCACTTCACCTGCCTCCTGAGAAACCTTAATGCAGGTCAGGAAGCAACAGTTAGAACCAAACATGGAACAACAGACTGGTTCAAAATTGGGAAAGGAGTACGTCAAGGCTATATATCGTCACCCTGCATATTTAACATATATGCTGAATACATCATGCGAAATGCCTGGCTGGATGAAGCACAAGCTGGAAGAATTAATTGCTAGAAGAATTAAGAAGCAATTAAGATAATTGCTGGGAGAATTATCAATAACCTCAGATATACAGATGACACCACCCTTAAGGCAGAAAGTGAAGAAGAACTAAAGAGCCTTTTGATGAAGGTGAAAGAGGAGAGTGAAAAAGTTGACTTAAAACTCAACATTCAAAAAACAGAGATCATGGCATCCAGTTGCATCACTTCATACAAATAAATAGGGAAACAATGGAAACAGTGACAGACTTTATTTTCTTGGGTTCCAAATTCACTGCAGATGGTAACTGCAGCTGTGACATTGAAAGACACTTGCTCCTTGGAAGAAAATCTATGACAAACCTAGACAGTGTATTAAAAAGCAGAGACATTACTTTGCTGTCAAAGATCTTATATAGTCAAAGCTATGGTTTTTCCAGTAGTCATAAATGGATGTGAGAGTTGGACCATAAAGAAGGCCGAGTACTGAGAATGGATGCTTTTGACCTGTGGTATTGGAGACTTTTGAAAGTCCCTTGGACTGCAAGGAGATCAAACCAGTCAATTGTAAATGAAGTCAACACTGAATATTCATTGAAAGGGCTGATGCTGAAGCTCCAATACTTTGGCGACCTAATGCAAGGAACTGATTCATTAGAAAACACCTGATGTTGGGAAAGGTCTGGGAAAGGCAGGAGGACAAGGGGTTGAAAGAGGATGAGATGGTTGGATGCCATCACTGACTCAATGGACATGAGTTTGAGCAACCTCCAGGAGATGGTGATGGACAGGGAAGCCTGGTGTGCTGCAGTCCATGGAGTTGCAAATAGTCAAACATGACTGAGTCTCTGAACAACAACACATTTCCTCCAGAATCAAAAAATATATGTATTTGGAAAAATATAGTGGTAAATAACATGATGATTGTCTTGGGACTTTTAACACAGATTTGATGATACCAGAGGAAATCAAATGGGTTCTTGCATAGATTTCACATCAAATTACCCACCATAGAAAAACAAATTGCCAGTACACTCAAATCAGACTTTTACCACCAAGCTATACAGCAAATTAAATGATTAACAATGGGGAAAATTTGTGTTTTAGAAAAATCTAATAAACTCCTAATTTATTTATTCCTTCCTTTGCCTTTTGTTAACCATAAATCTGTTTTATGTGTCTATGTCTCAGGTGTACTTTGACTATTTAAACTAATGTACAGGTCTGTTTCTAGACTGTCTATTTCTGTTTCATTTTTCTACTGAACTAAGTTATACTAATAGCACAATTGCTAAGAATCTACTGTAGTTTAATAATTGATTTTTCATCTACTATTTTTCTTGATTCATCTTTAAAGATGTTCACTCTCTGACATACATCACAGCAGGATCCTCTATGACCCACCACCCAGAATATTGGAAATAAAAGCAAAAATAAACAAATGGGACCTAATTAACCTTAAAAGCTTCTGCACATCAAAGTAAACTATTAGCAAGGTGAAAAGACAGCCTTCAGAATGGGAGAAAATAATTGCAAATGAAGCAACTGACAAACAACTAATCTCAAAAATATACAAGCAACTCCTCCAGCTCAACTCCAGAAAAATAAATGACCCAATCAAAAAATGGGCCAAAGAACTAAATAGACATTTCTCCAAAGAAGACATACAGATGGCTAACAAACACATGAAAAGATGCTCAACATCACTCATTATCAGAGAAATGCAAATCAAAACCACTATGAGGTACCATTTCACACCAGTCAGAATGGCTGCGATCCAAAAGTCTACAAATAATAAATGCTGGAGAGGGTGTGGAGAAAAGGGAACCCTCTTACACTGTTGGTGGGAATGCAAACTAGTACAGCCACTATGGAGAACAGTGTGGAGATTCCTTAAAAAACTGGAAATAGAGCTGCCTTATGATCCAACAATCCCACTGCTGGGCATACACACTGAGGAAACCAGAAGGGAAAGAGACACGTGTACCCCAATGTTCATCGCAGCACTGTTTATAATAGCCAGGACATGGAAGCAACCTAGATGTCCATCAGCAGATGAATGGATAAGAAAGCAGTGGTACATATACACAATGGAGTATTACTCAGCCATTAAAAAGAATACATTTGAATCAGTTCTAATGAGGTGGATGAAACTGGAGCCTATTATACAGAGTGAAGTAAGCCAGAAGGAAAAACATAAATACAGTATACTAACGCATATATATGGAATTTAGAAAGATGGTAACAATAACCTGGTGTACGAGATAGCAAAAGAGACACTGATGTATAGAACAGTCTTATGGACTCTGTGGGAGAAGGAGAGGGTGGGAAGACTTGGGAGAGTGACATTGAAACATGTAGAATATCATGTAAGAAACGAGTTGCCAGTCCAGGTTCGATGCGCAATACTGGATGCTTGGGGCTGGTGCACTGGGACGACCCAGAGGGATGGTGTGGGGAGGGAGCAGGGAGGAGGGTTCAGGATGGGGAACACATGTATGCCTGTGGCGGATTCATTTTGATATTTGGCAAAACTAATACAATTATGTAAAGTTTAAAAATAAAATAAAATTTAAAAGACAAAAAAAAAAAAAAGATGTTCACCATTTTAGTAATCTTTTCAAATAACCAACTTTTTAAAGTTTTTGTTTAAACTTAAAATTTTTTTTCTGGGCTTATCTTTTTTCTTTCCTTCTACCTTTCTTTGGTTTCATTGCTCTATATTTTTCTAGCTTCTTTAGAGGGAAATTTGATTTTCAAGCTTTTAGTGTTTCAACATTGTTCATAAGAAAATTTAAACAATCCACCTTCATCTTCAAAAATATTTAATTCTAATAGTTCTAGGTTACTATGTTTTTCTTTCAGCATTTAAAATTTCTTTTCTTTGACTCTTAACATCTATAGCTTCTGCAGAACAAACTTAATGTTTTATGAAAGTATTATCTATTTTTCTCTTGCTACTTTAAGGATTCTATTTTTACTTCTGGTTTTAGAAAGTTTGACTGTGGTAAGCCACATGTCATTCTGTTTGTACTTTTCTCTTATGGAGCAGGTCCTAGCTTCTTGATTTTATGAGTTAAAGTCTTTCCTCAGTTTCAGAAAATTATGAGATACTATCTGAATACTGCTTCTGCCTCAGTTTCACTGTCCTTTCATACTGGTCTTCTATTTAGAGCTAGATCTTTTGTCTGCATTCCATAGCTCTCTTATGCTTACATCTGCACTTTTCCTTTCATTTTTTTAATGTTTATCTCTTCAGTTTTCCCTCATAATTTTCTATTTTGCAGTCCTCCAGTATTCTATCTAAATGCAATCAATGATTTCTTAGTTTCATATATTTTTAGACTTGTAATTTGCTTAATTTTATCATTCTTCAGTATTTAGCTCATTTTGTGTTTTCTAAATAATTGTCTTAATAAATTAATAATCATAACTATTTTTAAATTCTATGGTTAATAACAACTGTATCTGAATTACTTAGGGATCTGTTTTCATTGTTTCCCCTGTTCTAGGGACATTTATTCTGTATTATAGTATGCTTCATTTTTGTTTCACCTTTTAATATTATGATAACCTTACTGATATATGAAAGATTTAAGGCATAAACTTATCAAAGCAGATAGGTTCTGCCTAAATCTCATGTAAATCAATCTGCCATATCTCTCTTTAAAATTCAGTAAATGCACATACTTTTAAAGAGAAAATAAATAATCTAAACTGAAATGCCTATAACTCAATTGCTACAAATTTTTGGATTCCTCACATGCATTTCATTTGGATTTATTTATATCTTTTAACCTTTTATTTTGAAATGATTTTCAACTTTCAGAAAAGTTAAAAAATATAAATAATCCCAAATACATTTTGCCCAGATTCAAAAAGTTACAACATTTTCCTTACTACGTGTACCCCAATGTTCATCGCAGCACTGTTTATAAAAGCCAGGACATGGAAGCAACCTAGATGCCCATCAGCAGATGAATGGATAAGAAAGCTGTGGTACATATACACAATGGAGTATTACTCAGCCATTAAAAAGAATACATTTGAATCAGTCCTAATGAGGTGGATGAAACTGGAGCCTATTATACAGAGTGAAGTAAGCCAGAAGGAAAAACACCAATACAGTATACTAACGCATATATATGGAATTTAGAAAGATGGTAACAATAACCCTGTGTACGAGACAGCAAAAGAGACACTGATGTATAGAACAGTCTTATGGACTCTGTGGGAGAGGGAGAGGGAGAGGGTGGGAGGATTTGGGAGAATGGCATTGAAACATGTAAAATATCATGTATGAAACAAGATGCCAGTCCAGGTTCGATGCACAATATTGGATGCTTGGGGCTAGTTCACTGGGATGACCCAGAGGGATGGTATGGGGAGGGAAGAGGGAGGAGGGTTCAGGATGGGGAACACATGTATACCTGTGGTGGATTCATTTTGATATTTGGCAAAACTAATACAATTATGTAAAGTTTAAAAATAAAATAAAATTAAAAAAATAAAAACAACTGGACTATAAAAAAAAAAGACCTTTATTTAGCATATTTCCTATGACAAAGCCTTTCATTTAAGTGCTAGGTGGCTCAGACTGTAAAGAATCTGCTTGCAATATGGGAGACCCTGGTTTGTTCCCTGGGTCAGGAAGATTCCCTGGAGAAAGGAATGACTACCAACTGCAATATTCTTGCTTAGAGAATTCCATGGACACAGCAGCCTGGTGGGCTACAGTCCATGGGGTCACAAAGACTTGGACAGGACTGAGCGACTAACACTTTCACTTTTCATATTTATCATGCTTAGAAAATTTAACATTTAGGTAACCCTTTAACCTACAGTATATACTGAAATTCTTCATATTTCACAATAATATTCTATAAAGGATTTCATTTGTTTGCTTTTCATATAAAGATTCAGTCAAGTGAGTAAAAAAAAAAAAAAAACCAGCAAGAAAACTTGCTACTACTTGCTGTTAAGTTTCCCTTCATCTGGAAACTTTCCTCTGTTTCAGTATTTTTCTTAACATTTGCCATACCAGTTGTTCAGTTTAAAGTTGGTTGTTTTTTTTTTTCTTCCTTATTATATGGTAGATGCTATGCATTTTTGGCTACAATAATGTAAAATTTATTATTCCTTCTCAGAGTATCACATTTTCAGACGCATATACCTCTTTGTCCATTATTGGTTATATTGATCATAAAGTGTCGTCTGATTTCTCTGTATAGTCACTACATATTGATATTTGAAGTTGTTAAGTACACATTTAAGGCTCTGTATATACTCTGTTCTTGGTAGTTATAAAACAAATCTAACATATTATATATTAAAATACCATCAAATGAAATTGTTCCTAGTGTTTTCTCAGAGATTTTCTAATCAGTTGTCATAGCACTAAAATCAGGTTCAAGGAATAGCTTTTAAATGTTATGTAAATCACTGAACGGTAAAATAAAAATATTTAAATTGTATAAGAGTAAAATGATAAATTTTTACTTCTTTTTGTTTAATATATGCTTCATTCATATTCTAGCCATGGTAAAATTACTCTACATGCCTGGTAAGAACAATGACAGCAAATAAGCTTTAATATCTTATTATCTGTAAAGTAATTTGTTTCCAAAATCTTGGTCTTTTAACTCTGCTATATGATATGCAGCAGTACTATTGCCAGTTTAGAGCAATTATTTTTTTTATATGAACAAATTTAAAGAGTTATAGAGGGAAGGCAAAGTATTTTCTTATTTATTTGTTTAGCAATATAATTATTTAAAAAGTATACTTGATTTAAAAAATTGAACTCAAATACAAAGTATTAAATGTGGGGATTTTTAAACCTATGCCTTTTTAAAAAACCCAGTTTCAGAAATTACTAATAGTCATTAAATGCATAGTAATTTACAAATATATTTTTTCAGATATTGAATTGATTTTGACAAGAAAAAAAAGAATCAGTTCTTGATGAAACTGTACTCAGTTTGAACATCAACAATGTTAGTACTATGGTTTAAAAAAAATCACAGGATTTACATTATATAGGAATCTACATCATTGTTTATCTCAACATGAAGTTCTACACAGAACCTGGGGAAATAATTCTCCCTGATGAGTAAAATATAACATTGTATTTTTTGTCTTTTTTCAGTTTCTTAAAGTGTATATTGGTTTAAAACAAAACTTCCATAAAAGAAGAACAGAAAATAAACTGTAATTTCATGGACAATAAATGGTTCAGGAGCTCAAAGAAAGAGGCTGAGTAGAAGATTACCATGAACTTAGATAGTAACCCTAGCAAGAGAGACAATAAAGAAGTCTCACTTTTGAGAAAAGGAAATAGTATCAGGACAAAGGTGAATTTTTCCTCTCCATAGTTCCAGATCTGCCTCCTAACTCCTTAGTATAGTATATGACAGATATATGAATCATTGTCTCTGGGTTTTGATAATCATATTCAACTATACTAGAAACACACTTCAAAGTAAATTACTTGCATACTTTTAAAGAAAATAGCAATCTTATTTATTTCTAGAGTTAAGTAACTAAAATTAGGGAAATACATATATAAATTTTGAAGACACAAAATAATAAGAAGTTTGAGGTGAATGTAACATTTAGGATGTAGACAAAGAGCATATTTTCAAAGCTTTGCTCCAGAAAACAAACTTTCTTCTGAAAATAAAACTTTCCAGAAACTAAAACTTTCTATTTTTCTCTATGTGATTTTCTCAATCCTGTCCCTCTATATTACTAATTTGGTCTTTGTCAGTATCTTTTGTATATTTTGTGGATTCTCATGCCATATAACATTTGAAATAATTTTTAGTATTCTTAAGTTCATTTCTTTTTACTGCTGGTTTCATTTTTATTTCTCCCACTGCATTTGAAGACTTATAGATTTAGGCAATATGTATACAAAATAATGTAGAGATATTTTCCTGTAGAAATTTAAAAATGATAATTGCAAAAGAGAAGAGGATATATAGGCAAAAACCTAACTGATGGGAAATATTAATAATATAAAAGTCCAACAGTGGTAGGTTAGTTGTCCCAAAGTATACTGCTTATATATACTAACCTTTTCTCACTTAGTAATAAACTTTTGTATTTGGTAACTTCTTTACAAAGCTATTTTCTATAAGCAATGTCATTTCATTTAGTTTGATTGCTCTTCTAACCAAATATTTAATGATGAAACCAATCGTGTCTTTCATATGTGTATGACATATGTAAAATAAGAACTATGACACATAACTTTCCAAGAGTCATATACTGGCAAAAGCATGAGCTGTTAAACTCTTGCATCATAATTATGATAGATTGAAACAGAGAAGATTGAAGTTCCATCCCCCTCAGAAAAATATCTTTACTTAAAATCACTTCATATTAGCGTATTTGCCAAAGTAATATTCCCTGTATGATTAATATAGTATATTAAAAGGCTGACCCTTCTGTCATAATGTGTTAATTATGGTCTTTATAACACTTGATGAATTATCATATAAAGATGCCTTCTTCATAAATTTCCAGTTACCTTTTTCATTCAGATTCATTGCTTAGTACATGAAATTTGTTTCATAACATGATTTCACATGCTACTATTATCATATATAAAATGATTAGAAAAAATGTCAAGAGGGGCCAGAGGGAAAGAGAGAGGCCAGGGGGAGAAGGGAGAATATAAAATATTTACTTTTCTTAAAGTGATTTTTAATTCAAGTGTTTATTTTTAATAATTTCAATTCTGGTTTTTCAAATGACAGAAGTGTTATTTGATTTAAATAACTACTCTGTACTGTATTGTAGAAAAGGAATTTTGACCTTAATGGCTATGAGCTAGGGTGTTCCAAGGATGAAAAGTATATGTGAAAAATAATGGGCGTAACTGCTATGCTAGTAATCAATCTTAAAATTAATGGTTGTGAGACTCTGAGGACAGATGAAGGATATTGTACTCTTAGACATAACTATTTAGACGTGACCATTTAATAGATAGAACTGATGTCTTTGAAGTGATTTACTGAGAAAAAGTAGCATAAGTCAGACATCACAGTAGTTATTCTTGAAGTAAGTGATAAAGTGTATTTAATTTAAATCATGGTACCATGATTGAATTAACAGTGTCATGCTCCAGTCATAAAGTAGTTCTTCTAGCCATGTCATTTCTAGAATTTTAGAAGAAACAAAAATAACACATTCAAGTAAATGCTCTAAGTTTGTGAATTTTGTAATACAAAGGCCCTTAAATTAAGATATGCTTGACTAAGTGAGCACATTGAATATAAAGTGAATTAATACAGTTAAATTTCCTTCTCATAGTCTGTGTTTTCTCTATGTATTTATTCCAAATTGAATTAATTTATTGAAGATAATACCATAGTTGAAATCTTTATATACATATAAAGGATGCTAAACTTATTAATTATTTACAAATTAATTACAAAGGGAAAGAAAAGGGAAAATATCTAATAGTATCTATTTGAGGTTAACATTTAAAGTAGAATTATATTTTAACCACACTATGTATCATTATTAACAAAGGGGTATGGGTCTAGAATGAACTGGGAAGTAGAAAGAAAGCTTTTTAAGATGGAGCTGCTAGAATGACCATTTTGAATCCATAAGTAGTGAAAAACTCACAAATGAAAAAAATCCGGTTTCTCAGGAGTGAAATAATTTTCCTTTAAAGTAACTGACCATGTAGCTTTTTCAATAAAATCTGCAATTTTGAAATGTAAGCCTTCAATCCTTATCTTTTAGAGTAAAATTGCCTATAAATTAACTTTTGTGTATGAAATGAATAATGCTTCTTCATTTTGATGTACAAAACTTTTAAATATAATCAAATACGGTAAGAAATTTATGGGCAAAAAAATGTGTAATTTGTTTACATGACATGACATCATTCCTGTGTCTTTTTTAGTATGTTCAATATTTATCTTCTTGTAAATAATTTGCCTATATAAAAAAGCAGAAAAAGACATTAACCATTCAGCAAACATTTACTAATATTCTGTGTAAGTCACTGAAGTGATTGCCATAAACGCAAATAAAGGTCCTAGACCTTAAGATCACATTTTAGTTTGGGTTAAGGTGGGAATGGAATGAAATAGGATCAAATTCCTTAGCTACCTGAACATGTGTCTTGCTCATCTCGGGCATGTTTTAGGATACCAGAATATATATAGACACACACACACACACACACACACACTCACACACACTCACACAAAGACAGAAAATGTACTACTACCTTAGTTTTTGCCTACAGCTCTGTGCTGTATTTACCTCACTGCTCATGTTCCACTAGGGAGGATAGTGTAGTGGATTAAGCAGCTCAGTTTCAGCTCCAAAACTCATGTAGGTTTGAGATTATGCTTTATGTCTCAGGACACACATTCTAATCTCATTCCTAAATCCTGTCTGACTCCCCTTGAACTACCCGAATGTCACTTTCAATTTACCTCTCTGTCTGTTTTATCCATATTTCTACAAACTAAAGATATAAATGCAGGTTTCTAGTCATGAAATAGAAGCCTCAAGTGGGGACAGGTTTTATGTTAGTGCCATACTTTTCTGAAAATGACAAGAATATGACAAATGGAACTACCTTGCATTTGAAGAGAAGAGGAAGTCAATCCAAGTTGTGCAATTGCATTCATATAAACCTTTCATGAAGTACAAATAAACCAGAAAAAGCATAAGAGCAGTGACTGAATTCCCTAGGTTATCAATTTTATTTAATTTTGTTAATGAGAATAATCTCAAACTTTGAAGAGAAGCATGGAAAGTCTTTATTACACAAAAGTATAAAACGCTATTGTTTCCTTTTATCACTCTAATGTCTCAATCCTAGAGCACAAATAGTATCTATGAAATATCACTGTAATGGCAATAATACTGGTAATGCAATTTCAGTTTTAATTGCTCCCATAATAAAAATAAGACAGAAAATGAACAATACATAAAAATATTATTGAGCATTTCCTTATCATTTCAGAAACAGATTTTACTTATCTTCAATTAATAAAATGTAACCAAGTTTACCAAGCTGACCCTTTCAATTTTTCACATTAATTTTTTTGTTTGCTATTTTATCTTGCTGCTGTCTCATCTCAGTAACTCACATTCAAAACCTAATGGTCTGTAGCAAGCTCAGCCTCAGAAATAAGAACCATATGAATATTATGTGAAAGAATATCCTATAAAAGAAAGTCCTGTGCTGTCTTATGATCTAGCCTTCTAATTTCAGAGTATCTTTGCCTTGTCAAACCTTATTGTTCTCTACCGAATAACACCAATTATCAGATGTCATGTATCATGAGATTCCTCCCCACCCATATGTTAGTAAAAAAAAACCTCACTGTCATCTTGCTTGTTCTTCCTTGTTGCTCTCTCTCAAATCCATTTTTTCCCATATGAGCTGAAAAACTATCTTAATTACTCCAAGCCTGGATGGCAGTCATGACCTATATTAAGGTAGATGTCTGATCAAATCTTTGAATGCTCCTACAGCCTCAATTGTGAGTTAATTAATGAAAGCTTTACTGGAGAATATATTTTTAAGCTGGTTTCTGTTCATCTAGTTTTCTGAACACCACTAAGGAGATCAGCTATTAATGTGTAACAGATAAAATGTAACATGACCAGTACTTATTAGAGGAGAATCAGAAACTGTATTATCATGTAACAAGAAAAATCCATGAGAATATTTGGTAGGAATGTAATGAGATTATAAAACAAATTAAGGAGGAAATGTACAGACCATCAAGTTGACATGGAGGAGAGATCAAAACAGGGACATGCAGTGGTTTGTTTTCTTCCCACCTGAAGCACGACATTTGAGGTGAGCCAAAAACAAAGGCAGTAGTTTAATAAAATAGTATTAAGGCTCCTATTAATGCTGAATTCCACACACATCTTGTAAAAACACACTGAACTTGCCACCTCATCACCTGATTATAATGTGAAAATAAATAGAAAATAATTTAAAAAATTTTAGCTAGAGGTTGAGGAACGTGAAACTCTTGCAAAGTATTATGAGAATGTCTGGACAGGAGTCTTGATGGGTTCTATTAAAAATAAGAAATTACAGAATGTGTATGCCAAAGGGTCCACTTGATATTGCATGTTCAAACCTCTTGAAAACGGCAGACCTAGTTATCTGCCTGTGCTCTGATCATGATCTGAAGAAATAGTAAAGTAGATATTTCAGAAATACATAATTCATCATTTAATCTGCTGAGGACATTGTTATATGGAAAGAGGCATGGAAGGAAGAGGATGGGTGGAAACATTAGTCAGGAATACATTCATGACAGCTGGAAACAAACAAACAAAAAATTGACAGTAGGATTTATTTATATTGTGAAACTCAGAGCAAGTATGGTGGCTTAGATTTATCACTAGGAATTCAGTTTATTTCCATTTTTCACACTCATCCATAGGGGCCATCTTTTATCATATGCTTGTGATTTTATGGTTACATGTCTCCTGTCCCAACCAAGTAAGAAGACACAGGAAGGGAGAATAAGTCATGACTGTCATCTGTAAATGGGGGGTGGGGAAGTAAGCTGCTTTTCCAGAAAAGCCCATCTGATTATGTCTCGTTGGCTATAACTGTATTTCATAGTCTCATATTCAAATAGCATACTGTAAACAAACCAGGGTGTATGTAAGCAAAAAATACTAAACTAGTAATAAAGCATGTATAGCAATTACAGTATCAGCTAATAGATTCTACACTTTTAACAGAGTAATTGAGGAGGAGCATATTTATAATATTTGGCTAATAAGGAAAATGCATGAGATGCTATAAAGGGCATCAAGGTCAGAAATAGCAGAAAATCATTACTTTGTCTAGACTGAAGTAAAAAGAAGCACAGTTACAGGAGGAATCTTCTGGACATGAAATGGGTCAAGCTACAGACTAGCAGAGACGAAGAACAAATACCCGAACATCACTGTCCTCTCACCTCTGTTCTCTTGCTTGTATCTACCACTGGTCAGATCCAACCAGAAGACAGAGGATAAAACAGTATGTAAATTTTTACCCCTGGGTAAGGTGCGAAGGCTGAGCAAGGCACCAGGCAAAAAGAAGGGGGTATATTTGAAGAAATAAATGGAGAATTGCAAGTGCAACATCCAAATATCATGTTAAATTTGTGGGAGAAATGTTGACCAAATAAAGATTTAGAAAAATCCATGCCCTCAGTTGAAATTTAAAGACTATGTTCTTGCTTGGGAGATAATGGAGGACAGAGGAGTCTGGCGTGCTGCAGTCCATGAGGCTGCAAAGGGTCCGACATGACTTAGTGACTGAAAAACAACAAATGCTCTTGGTGCAAGTGGCTAGCTTGGTTGCATTGTTAAGATGATCATGAGTAATTGCACTCAAAGCAATCTACTTCTTCTATTAAACATTTATTAAATATAACTAACTCATTATTTAGGCATTTTTTCCCCCAAACTTGATTGCATACATTATGAAAGAAGAAACTGTGGCTGACATGCCAGTTTTTGTGATAAGCAAAATTCTAAGATGTGTCCCTGGTGGCTCATATGGTAAAGAATCTGCCTGCAATGCAGGATACCCTGCTTCAATCCCTGGGTCAGAAAGGTACCTTGGAGAAGGGACTGGCAAGCCACTCCAGTATCCTTGCCTGGAAAATCCCATAGACAGAGGAGCCTGGAGGACTATAGTCTGTGAGATCCCAAAGAGTTGAACTTTACTGATCAACTAACACTTTAAGATATGTTCCAAGATTCCCATCCCACTGGGGAATATAAACCTTTTGTCAGTTATTCAATTAAATAATAATCTAGGTGCTGGTATAATGGTATTTTGTAGATCAAATTAAGATCTTAAACCAGTTGACCTTAAAATGAAAATAATCCTTGGTAAACTGCTGTTAATCAGTTTAGCCCTTATAAGGGTCAAACTCTTTCTGGTGAAAGCTTCAAAGTCAGATTCTAAACATGAGATAGATTCAGTGAGGGAGTTTTTCCATTACTAGCTTTTAAGATGGAGGAGGCCACATGGCAAGGAATGCAGATTGCCTCTGGGAGTGGAAAATGACCTTTACTTGCCAGTCATGAAACAGGGACCTCATTCCTAGGGCTATAAGAAGCAGTTTTGCCAACAACTTGAATGAACTTGGAAGAGAATCTCAAACTCTAGATGAGAACCACAGTATGGCCAACAATTATCTGGATCACAGCATTGTGTGAGCCTCAGCATAAAATCCAGTAATGCTGGACCCAGACTATTGGCCTGCAGAGCTGAAGCACTCAGTTATCTTGTTTCAAGTCATTAAGTTTGTTACACACTAACAAATTATATACAGTATATAACAGTAAGTTACATAAGTTACACAGTAAATTATATACTGCTATGTCTAAAAACACAGTGACTACCACAGGCAAGAAAAACAATACTGAATGAATAACTTTTATGTATGAGAGAATCAAAACATAATAGGAACCTTGTAGATCATATAATTCTGACTTCTTATTTTGCAGATAAGAGGACAGAAGCTCCAAAATTTGCATAACAATTATTAGACAAGTAAAAATAGCTGAACAATTTTGACCAAATGAATGTGAAATCTTTCTGTATTTCTTGCCCCTATCTGTATGCTGCCCGTTGCTGTTTATCTAGCTTTCCTCTCAAACAAAATTTTTTTCTCAAATACTGTATTTTCTGGATTTTTATTCTTAACCAGGAAGCTGATAGGAATCTTAGAACATACATTTTTTAATATAACTTTTAAATTGCTAGAACATAAATAATCCACTAAATTTAGGGAACTGACAATTTTATTTCAAATACATTTAGCCACCATCTATACAAGATGTATTAGAGAGAATGAAAAAGATTATAAATTTATTTATATAGGAAATATGAATATTTACTTTAATATATTTTAAGGAAATAGAATTTTAAAAATAACACTTTAGATGCTTACCAGTTTACAAAAAAAGGACAATTTCCATTTTACTGAAATATATTTAATTTTGAACATTCTAGAAATAATGCCAAGTGTCTTATTACTCTGTATTCTGGTATGCCAGTTCTGAGTGTTTCTCAACCCACAGGAAAAATAAAAATAAAATAAAGAAAGAAAAGCACAAACAAAAATCTTCCATTTAATAAGCTCTTATAGCTAATGGAAGGGTATGTCTTTTAAAATTTTATATATTTGAAATATATTAACTTGTATATCAATTTCTATATCTAAAAATAACTTAATTAATTAACTTGATTTCTAGACTTTTTAGGACAAATCAAGTGACATTTAAATTTTTTAACATTGAGATTTGCTTAAAACATTAATTTTATTTAAAAAGATATATAATCATGCTATTCTAGCAAACAATTCAAAGCATAAAGTTAATTCAAACAAATAAAATTATGTTTTGAAGAAATTGTTTTCTTCTTTTATTCAGGTTTAATTCAATTTTGGAATTAGAATTCTAAAATCATTAAAAGTACTGATGGAACGTAAGCTTGTATTGCCATTTTATTTCCAACTCCTAAGCTCAACTAGAAAACTGTCATTCAGCTGATTTGTAAAAACAGTGTGCTCTATGAGGCTTCTTAAAATCAGTTTCATTTGTTAATAAAGAAATATTTGATTTAATTATATATACCGTTTTCCTTCAAATTAAATGATGTAGAAAAATATCTTTTAAAATATAATTTTCTGGAGGCTAAAAGCAGAGTTTTTCAGCAGTTTTTAGCATGTACAAAATTATTTAAGATTTTAATTGAAAATGTTTTTAAAAATAAACTTTAAAAAATAGGAGAAAATATTTCCAGATAATAGAATTTATATTAGCATTAACAGTAAAAGATCATGAGTTAACTGAAATGTAAAGATCTTTATTAGCAGCAAATAACTGACTTTGTGTGGGAGTATATTGCATTATATTGTACCTAACTATTGTTTTCCAAAAGTTGGACTACTAATTTTGTAAATTTTCTGTAAGTTTAATTTATCAGCAAGTTCATCAGTCACTTTAAATGGCCTTTATTTCCCTTACAAAAACTAAAATGGAATTAAACCAAGAGAAAATTATCCCTTACATTGGTAAAATCCAAATAATTAAACCAAAATATAAACATAATTTCATATGATTGATTTTTTTTTGATAAGTCTTTGTTCTTGTTTAGTCTCTAAGTTGGATCTTCTGTGACCCCATGGACTGTAACTCACCAGGCTCCTCTGTCCATAGGATTTCCCAGGCAAGAATACTAGATTGGTTTGCCATTTCCTTCTCCAGAGGATCTTCCTGATTCAGGCATTGAACCCACATCTCCTGTGTCTCCTGCCCTACAGGCAGATTCTTTACCACTGGGCCACCAGGAAAGCCCTACATCCTTGGTACTTGCATATATAACTTTGTCAATAATAAAATAGAAATATAAAAATATTTAATTTCAAAGATAAAAATAATCTTGTAAAAAACAAGGACACTAAATGAGTCTTAATCAATGTAAATTGATATATATATATACATATATATATATATATAATTATATATTGATATATATCAATTATATATAACATATATAAAAACTAATGGCACGGCCAAACTCTAATTCAGTGAAAAGGCAGTTATTGTCTACCTTGCATTGTGACAAATTTTGTGGATTTACGAAAACAACTAATTACTTAATATAAGCATTTTCAAATCTTATGTATCCTGATCTGACATCTATGTATCCACGTAGACATCATGTAAAAGTTTTTGTTTTTGTTTTTTTTTCCAGTTTACATTAGCTGAACTTCTGTGACAGCTAGCATTTTATTCTTCCTTGTTTTAGGGCTACTGATCTATTTTATATCATCTTCCATTAGCCTATGAATTTACTGAGAGCTAAAATTTGGCATAATATCCATTTATCCACCAAAAATGTTTGTTGGTTTGCATATCATTAAATACTCAAAATAATTGTTTTTTTAATTGGATGTTTGTCAAATAACAAAAAAAAATCTCATAAATGTTTTGGGAAGGATTTAAACAATTATTTTTATGTGCTATTTATGCACATAGAGAGATAGACTTTTGGTGTATGTGTGTATTTAAAAGTGCATGAGCCCAAATAAAGTTCATTAGTTTCTTATTTCTAAAAGTGATATAGTTTTATCTTTTTCTTCTTTAAGATATTCGTGGCTATTCTTTAAACCTCCAGTGCCCATGTAAAATTTGTTGTTTTAGTTGCTAGGTTGTGTCGAACTCTTTTTCAGCCCCTTGGACAATAGCCTGCCAGCTCCTTTGTCCATGGGATTTCCCAGGTAAGGATACTGGAGTTGGTTGCCATTTCCTTCTCCAGGGGACCTTCCAAACCCAGGGATCAAACCCGTATCTCATGCATTGGCAGGGAGATAGTTTAACACTGAGGCACTAGGGAAGAACAATCTTGACTAAAGATTGAATTAAATATATAGATTATTTTGGGAGAATATTCATGTTTCTCTAATGCTGAATCTTCTAATTTATAAAATCCTCACCTGGTTGTTTTTGTGGTACCCCCATGCTGAGATTTGACCTAGTCAAATAAGAATGAAGCAAATACCTCCTATCTAAACAAATTATTTTCTCTTTATTATTTTCCCTCCCTTATAAAGCACATAGTAAATCTTTGCTTAATGTAATTTACTCTGTAATTAGTGACAAATATGCCAGTTCCATCATTATCACTGAGAATATAAATTGGAAATAAGAATACTTGAAAAATCAGAACAAAATCCATCTATATCCACAGGAGGTAGTCAATAGAAAGACAAATTACTCTCCTGGTTTTGTTTTTTCCACACATAGCATACTTAATTTGACTATGCTTCATTTAAATTTCATTATTTTATAATTATCCTCTATGAAAGAAAACAAGAAGAAACACACTCTGAGCATATTATTGTGGACATGTAAAATGTAATTAATGTCAAAAGAATATAATTGAGTCCATGGAGCAGGGCAGATACATTTTATCTTCCACTTTAAAGTTTAAACACTTTACAAAAATTTAGAATATCTGTCTGAATTGAAATGGTTGAATAAAGAATGAGGAAAGAACACTGATGCTATTATCCAATAGTAGAAAGAACATTCCATGATACTAGGAGGTTTCACAAAGGAGTTAAAGAGGTTGAAGAATAAGCAGAATATTGAGAAACCCATACATAAAAATAAGACAGACACACTGAAAAATAATTTATACAAACTCTCAGTGAAAACAAGAAGTAAGAAACAGGTAAAACACCATAAAAAAGACAGGCAAACCCAGAGAAGAAAACCAACAATCTATCTTGAATGGATAAATGAGAAAAAGAGAAACTGAAACATTAATTAACACCTGCTAGTCTGGTGGTCTTTCTGTCCTTTGGCTTTGTTTTCATTTATTCTTTACTAATTTCAAACATCTAGGAAATTTTAGTTTTCAAAACCAAGTATTCTCCTTGCTAATCAATTATTTTTTACTCTAGGTGATATCACAATTGAACCTGCACTATAGATTTCCTGCAGTAGAATGCTGAGGCCAAGGTGAATGAAGAAACAACAGTAGGGAAGATGCACCAGGCAAGATGCTGACTTCTTTATTTTTCCCCCTCTAAATAAAAATAATGGCTGTATTTCATGCACATATATAAGGCAAGAAATAGTGATATCAGTTAAATTCAGTTCAGTTCAGTCTCTCAGTCATGTCCAACTCTTTGCGACCCCTAGAACCGCAGCAACTAGGCCTCCCTGTCCATCAGCAACTCCCAGAATACACCCAAATCCATGTCCATTGAGTCAGTGATGCCATCCAATCATCCCATCCTCTGTCATCCCGTTCTCCTCCCACACTCAATCTTCCCCAGAATCAGGGTGTTTTCAAATGAGTCAGCTCTTTGCATCAGGTGGCCAAAGTACTGGAGTTTCAGCTTCAACATCAGTCCTTACAATGAACACTCTGGACAAAACAGACTGGTTGGATCTTCCTGCAGTCCAAGGGACTCTCAAGAGGTTTCTCCAACACCACAGTTCAAAAGCATCAATTCTTCAGTATTCAGCTTTCTTATGGTCCAAATCTCACATGCATACATGGCCACTGGGAAAACCATAACCTTGACTAGATGGAACTTTGTTGGCAAAGTAATGTCTCAGCTTTTCAATATGCTGTCTAGGTTGGTCATAACTTTCCTTCCAAGGAGTAAGCGTCTTCTAATTTCATGGCTGCAAACACCTACTGCAGTGATTTTGGAGCCCAGAAAAATAAAGTCAGCCACTGTTTGCCCATCTATTTGCATGAAGTGATGGCACCAGATGCCATGATCTTCGTTTTCTGAATGCTGAGCTTTAAGCCAACTTTTTCACTCTCCACTTTCACTTTCATCAAGAGGCTTTTGAGTTCCTCTTCACTTTCTGCCATAAGGGTGGTGTCATCTGCATATCTGAAGTTATTGATATTTCTCCTGGCAATCAGATTCTAGCTTGTGCTTCTTCTAGCCGAGTGTTTCTCATGATGTACTCTGCATATAAGTTAAATAAGCAGGGTGACAATATACAGCCTTGACGTACTCCTTTTCCTATTTGGAACCAGTCTGTTGTTCCATGTCCAATTCTAATTGTTGCTTCCTGACCTGCATACAGGTTTCTCAAGAGGCAGATCAGGTGGTCTGGTATTCCCATCTCTTTCAGAATTTTCCAGTTTATTGTGATCCACATAGGCAAAGGCTTTGGTGTAGTCAATAAAGGAGAAATAGATGTTTTTCTGGAATTCTCTCGCTTTTTCGATGATCCAACGGATGTTGGCCATTTGATCTCTGGTTCCTCTGCCTTTTCTAAAACCAGCTTGAACATCTGGAAGTTTATGGTTCACATATTGCTGAAGCCTGGCTTAGAGAATTTTAAGCATTACTTTACTAGTGTGTGAGATGAGAGCAATTGTGGGCTTAGATCTGATAGATTGAGTACCTGATAAACTATGGAATGAGGTTCGTGACATTGTACAGGAGACAGGTATCAAGACCATTCCCATAGAAAAGAAATGCAAAAAAGCAAAATGGCTGTCTGGGGAGGCCTTACAAATAGCTGTGAAAAGAAAAGAAGTGAAAAGCAAAGGAGAAAAGGAAAGATATAAACATCTGATTGCAGAGTTCCAAAGAATAGCAAGAAGAGATAAGAAAACCTTCTTCAGCAATCAATGCAAAGAAATAGAGGAAAACAACAGAATGGGAAAGACTAGGGATCTCTTCAAGAAAATCAGAGATACCAAAGGAACATTTCATGCAAAGATGAGCTCGATAAAGGACAGAAATGGTATGGACCTAACAGAAGCAGAAGATATTAAGAACAGATGGTAAGAATACACAGAAGAACTGTACAAAAAAGATCTTCATGACCCAGATAATCACAATGGTGTGACCACTCACCTAGAGCCAGACATCCTGGAATGTGAAGTCAAATGGGCCTTAGAAAGCATCACTACGAACAAAGCTAGTGGAGGTGATGGAATTCCAGTTGAGCTATTCCAAATCCTGAAAGATGATGCTGTGAAAGTGCTGTACTCAATATGCCAGCAAATTTGGAAAACTCAGCAGTGGCCACAGGACTGGAAAAGGTAAGTTTTCATTCCAATCCCAAAGAAAGGCAAAACCAAAGAATGCTCAAACTACCACACAATTGCACTCATCTCACACACTAGTAAAGTAATGCTCAAAATTCTCTAAGCCAGGCTTCAGCAATACGTGAACTGTGAACTTCCTGATGTTCAAGCTGGTTTTAGAAAAGGCAGAGGAACCAGAGATCAAATTGCCAACATCTGCTGGATCATCGAAAAAGCAAGAGAGTTCCAGAAAAACATCTATTTCTGCTTTATTGACTATGCCAAAGCCTTTGACTGTGTGGATCACAATAAACTGTGGAAAATTCTGAAAGAGATGGGAATACCAGACCACCTGATCTGCCTCTTGAGAAATTTGTATGCAGGTCAGGAAGCAACAGTTAGAACTGGACATGGAACAACAGACTGGTTCCAATAGGAAAAGGAGTTCGTCAAGGCTGTATGTTGTCACCCTGTTTATTTAACTTCTATGCAGAGTACATCATGAGAAACGCTGGACTGGAAGAAACAGAAACTGGAATCAAGATTGCCGGGAGAAATATCAATAACCTCAGATATGCAGATGACACCACCCTTATGGCAGAAAGTGAAGAGGAACACAAAAGCCTCTTAATGAAAGTGAAAATGGAGAGTGAAAAAGTTGGCTTAAAGCTCAACATTCAGAAAATGAAGATCATGGCATCTGGTCCCACCACTTCACGGGAAATAGATGGGGAAACGGTGGAAACAGTGTCAGACTTTATTTTTCTGGGCTCCAAAATCACTACAGATGGTGAGTGCAGCCATGAAATTAAAAGATGCTTACTTCTTGGAAGGAAAGTTATGACCATCCTAGATAGCATATTCAAAAACAGAGACATTACTTTGCCAACAAAGGTCCGTCTAGTCAAGGCTATTGTTTTTCCTGTGGTCATGTATGGATGTGAGAGTTGGACTGTGAAGAAGGCTGAGCACTGAAGAATTGATGCTTTTGAACTGTTGTGTTGGAGAAGACTCTTGAAAGTCCCTTGGACTGCAAGGAGATCCAACCAGTCCATTCTGAAGGAGATGAGCCCTGGGATTTCTTTGGAAGGAATGATGCTAAAGCTGAAACTCCAGTACTTTGGCTACCTCATGCAAAGAGTTGACTCACTGGAAAAGACTCTGATGCTGGGAGGGATTGGGTGCAGGAGGAGAAGGGGATGACAGAGGATGAGATGGCTGGATGGCATCACCAACTCAATGGACGTGAGTCTGAGTGAACTCCGGGAGTTGGTGATGGACAGGGAGGCCTGGCGTGCTGGGGTTCATGGGGTCGCAAAGAGTCGGACACAACTGAGCGACTCATCTAATCTGATCTGATCTTGACCATTCTTTGGCATTGCCTTTCTTTGGGATTGGGATGAAAACTGACCTTTTCCAGTCCTGTGGCCACTGCTGAGTTTTCCAATTTTGCTGGCATATTGAGTGCAGCCCTTTCAGAGCATCATCTTTCAGGATTTTAAATGGCTCAACTGGAATTCCATTACCTCCACTAGCTTTGTTCACAGTGATGCTTCCTAAGGCCTCCTTGACTTCACGTTCCAGGATGTCTGGGTCTAGGTGAGTGATCATACCATCGTGATTATCTGGGTCATGAATATCTTTTTTGTACAGTTCTTCTGTATATTCTTGCCACCTCTTCTTAATATCTTCTGCTTCTGTTAGGTCCCCACCATTTATACTAGCCAATTAATCTATATTTTTATAAGAAAAAAATGAGCATTTTTTGGAAGTTAAGATTCTTCCATTTTATCTAACTAGAGATAATTAATGCTTTATCTTTAGTCTCTAATTCTTATCCAAGAGCAGTGTTGAGAGAAATCTCTATCTCAGTCTATGAGATTTTATATAATTATATAGTAGGCATGGAAAGGTACCAGTTCAGTACAGTAAAATTTTATAACATAGAGCCTAACCTAGTTAACATATACTTGAATTTCAAAAGCTTTCATAACCTACATTTAATGTATGTAATTTTAAAAGGAAAAATTGCAATTTCTAGTGTTATCCATTTTTATATACCTTTTTGTCAAATATTTAAAAATGAGAATTTATTATACATATTTCCTTTTGAAACAGTTTTTTAAACAGAAATATTTTATATTATACACACATTATCTAAATATTTGTAGTTTTAAATAATAATTTTGGTATTTGGTTCATGAGTAGAAGGTAGAAGTGCTCATTTAAACATGCAAATAAACTGGAGAAAACTTTATATTTTTGACCAAGGCCTGGTCATAGAAAACTTTTTGTTTCCTAATATTACTATTCTTTATCTTCTGAACAAAGATAAAACTACTGTAACCACAGAAGTTAAACTCTTCTTATCTTGTATATATAAACACATACACATATACACTGAGTCTTTTTTATCCATTTTTCTGTTGATGTACATATAAGTTGCTTCCATGTCTTGGTTATTATAAATAGTGCTGCTATGAACATTGGGGTTCATGCATCTTTTTGAATTAGAGTTGTCTGCAGCTGAACTATTTCATTGTAAAAGTTGATGCTTTAAAGTGCTGCACTCAATATACTAACAAATTTGGAAAACTCAGTAGTGGCCACAGGACTGGAAAAGGTCAGTTTTCATTCTAATCCCAAAGAAAGGCAATGACAAAAAATGTTCACACTACCACACACTTGCACTTCATTTCACATGCTAGCAAGGGAATGCTCAAAATCCGTCAAGCTGGCTTCAACAGTACATGAACCAAGAACTTCCAGGTGTACAAGCTGGATTTAGAAAAGGCAGAGGAACCAGAGATCAAATTGCCAACATCTGTTGGATCATGGAAAAAGCAAGAGAATTCCAGAAAATCATCTACTTCTACTTCATTGACCACACTAAAGCCTTTGATTGTGTGGCTTTTTCTACAACAGACTGTGGAAAATTCTTAAAGATGTGGGAATACCAGACCACCTTATTTGCTTCCTGAGAAACCTGTATGTAGGTCAAGAAGCAACAGTTAGAAATGGACATGGAACAACGAACTGGTTCAAAATTGGGAAAGGAGTATGTCAAGGCTTTATATTGCCACCCTGCTTATTTAACTTATATGCAGAGTACATCATGCAAAATGCCAGACTGGATGAATCAAAAGCTGGAATCAAGACTGCCAGAAGAAATATCAGTAACCTCAGATATGCAGATGACACCACCTTAATGGCATAAAGTGAAGAGGAACTAAGGAGCCTCTCATTGACATTAAAAGTGGAGAGTGAAAAAGTTGGCTTAAAACTCAACATTCTAAAAAACAAAGACCATGGCATCCAGTCACAGCACTTCATGGCAAATAAATGGGGAAATAACGGAGACAGTGATAGACTTTATTTTCTTGGGCTCCAAAATTACTGCAGATATTGACTACAGCTATGAAATTTAAAAAGATGCTTGTTCCTTAGAAGAAAAACTATTACATTTAGCATATTAAAAAGCAGAGACATCACTTTGCCAACAAAGGTCTGTCTAGTCAAAGCTATGGTTTTTCCAATAGTCTGTACTGATGTAATAGTTGGACCGTAAAAAAGGCTGAGTGCGGAAGAATTGATACTTTTGAGTTGTGGTGTTGGAGAAGACTCTTGAGAGTCCCTTGGCCTGCAAGGAGATCAAACCAGTCAATCCTAAAGGAAATCAAACTAAATCCTCATTGAAATGATTGATGCTGAAGCTAAAGATCTAATACTTTGCCCATCTGATGCAGAGAACCGACTCATCGGAAAAGACCTTGATGCTGGGAAAAACTGAGGGCAAAAAAGGTGGCAAAAGAGGATGAGAAGGTTGGATGGCATCACCAATTCAATGGACAGGAGTCTGAGCAAACTCAGAGACAGTAAAGGACAGGGAATCCTGGCATGCTGTAGTCCATGGGGTCACAAAGAGTTGGACATGACTGAGCCATTGAACAACAACAACCAGATATATTCTCAAAAATGGGATTGCCATGGGGAAAATATTTGAAAATTATGTAATTGACAAGAGATTAATTTCCAAAACATGCAAAAAGAGCATACAGATCAATATGAAAAAAAAAATCAATAAATGAGCAGAAGATCTAAATAGACCTTTCTCCAAAGATGACATACAGCTGAGCAATTGTTGTTCAGTCACTAAGTCGTGTCCAACTTTTGTTTGCCTTCACAAACTATAGCATGGGCAATAGGCACATGAAAAAAAAATGCTCAACATCGCTAATTATTAGAGAAATGCAAATGAAAGGTACACTGAGGTATCACCTCACTCCAATCAGAATGGCCATCACCAAAAATGTCTGAAAATAACAAATGCTAGAGAGCTTGTATAGAAAAAGGAATCCTCTTACACTGTTGGTGGGAATATACTTTGGTACAGTCACTATGGAGAACAATATGGATGTTCCTTAAAAATCTAAAAATAGACAACAAAATCCTGCAATCCCACTCCTGGACATACGTTAAATGGGTTAATACACAGAAAATGCTTAGAGCTGTGCTTGACACATAGTAAGCTCTATAAAATGATATTCTCTAAGAAATCATTATTATTGCTATTGATAATCATCATTATTATGTTGTCATTATCAACCCAGCCTGAAAATAGCAAGCCCTTTCATTTGGAAAATTCAGTTCTTTTTTCTTTTCAAGAACCTTTACTTCTATTATTTGGTCAATTATTTTTTCTTTCTTTTTCTTAAACTTATACTATTTAAATATTTACTTATTTTATTATTTAAATTTATTATATATATGTATATACCCTCAATATTTTAATCTATTTTTCTCTTGTGAAATATGTCATTCACCCAATGTCTAACAGTGTTTCTTTGCTACAGTTTATTTGGAAATATGATTTTAAAATTTAGATACAAAGAGATTGTTTTTGTTTGTATGTGACCTGCAGTTCCTTAAATGACTTTTTAATTGAAGTATTTATCAGTTTTCTCCCATATAAATATTTCATCAAGTGTGTGCTCTGACAGTGATGTCTTACCTTCCTATCTCTCTGACTGCTCAAAGCCCCACATAGGGTTTTTTGTTTTTGTTTTTTTCCTGGAACAGAGAGACACATGTTGATTATTGCAATAGAAAACCTATGGGTGGGAAGAAAAAGTCATCTGGACCAGTGGAGTAGAAGAAAGCAAAGATTTTGAAAGAAATGCTCCATTAGCACATTGTGCCAGTTATATGACACTTTTATAAGGATCCTGCCTCCATTCTTTCATTGAGCTAGACTGTTTATCTCTTATGATTCATAACTTGAGGTTTCAGAATGCCCAGTATGCTAAGTACACTGTCCTGATTTTTGTGTATAAAATTCATTCTTTCCTTTCTTATTGATAAGGATCTGAAACAATTCTGTTCATTTTGGGGCTTCCCTCTGATTCCAAATAGTGATATTTGAAACTTGAAATAGTGAGGAAAAATTAAAATTTTGAGATTAAAATACATGAAATTTTACCTTGCTTTGACAACATACTAGCTGTGTGATCTTGGATAAGATACTTAAGTTCTCTGATTGAAAATTTCCTCTTTTGTAAGTTTATACAACTAGTATTAGTTCTTGGACTTTTATGAGTATAAAATGATATATATTTTGTATTGTGTTATATTACTATATTAGGTACTAGTGTCTCAATGTAAGGATGTGAATATGCATAATATAAACTTCAAAATTTATCTGGAAAAAATGTAGATCCTGGATAACTCCATATAAAGCATATTGTTAATTATATTATCATAATCTATAAATGAAACATTTTGAATAATTCTGTCACTTGTTTTTTGTGTTCCAGGATAACCTAGTCCTTTCAGTATTTCAGCATCAAACTTTTTAAAAATTTTTGTGGGAAGTTGGAATTGTTAAAGTAAAAATACATTCTTTTGTTTCAGATATTTTTAAACAGTTTGCTTGCCATTAGTTCTTTCAGTTGTTTTGCTTTTACTTGTTCTAGTAAATTATTTAAGTAAATTATAATGTTTATTTATTCAAGAATTTTCTGATTCCTTGAATAAGAATTTTTCCTCTCATCCTTAGAGTTCTCAAAATAATTTTCAAGTATATACTCTGCTCAGAAAATCATAATACTGTAATAATTAGTAATTTGCTTTAGCTCATATAAAATAACACTATCAACTTCTTTATAGATAGAGTTATGATTAAATAATTAAACATGATCTTGTGTAAAATACACTTTAATATTCTCTGTTGTAAAAAAGTGTTATAATTTCTATTTCATAAAAATAGTTAGGCAAAATAATAAAAATTGAAAAAGATTTAAATATATGTTTTAAATTCAAAGTTATTTTACATTCTTAAGAGAAAAGAGTAGTTTCACACGTGAGTACAGTGTTAGCTGTGGGCTTTTCATTTACAGCCTTCATTAGGTAGGCATAATTTTCCTCTATTCTTTGTTTATTAATAGCTTTCATCATGAAAGGGTATTGAATTTTATCAAACATTTTTCTGCATCCATTTAAATGATCATTATTTTTTTCATCCTTCCTTGTGTTAATGTGGCATATACCAGAAAGAAAAACACCAATACAGTATACTAACACATATATATGGAATTTAGAAAGATGGTAATGATAAACCTGTATGCGAGACAGCAAAAGAGACACAGATGTATAGAACAGTCTTTTGGACTATGTGGGGGGTGGGTGATTTGGGAGAATGGCATTGCAACATGTATAATATCATATAAGAAATGAATTGCCAGTCCAGGTTTGATGCAGAATACAGGAGGCTTGGGGCTGGTGCACTGGGATGACCCAGATGGATGGTATGGGGAGGGAGGTGGGAGGGGGGTTCAGGATTGGGAACACGTGTACACCTGTGGTGGATTCATGTTGATGTATGGCAAACCCAATACAATATTGTAAAGTAATTAGGCTCTAATTAAAATAAATATATATTTAAAAAAAAAAGAAAGAAAGAAAAACTTTTTAAAAAATTGATTTTTATCTGTTGAACCATTCTTGCATCCAGGGATTAATCTCACTTGTTAAGGGTATATGCTCCTTTTAATGTACTTATGAATACGGAGTACTAGTTTCTGTTAAAGATTTTACATATTCCTCTATTCCTCATGGAACCAGTGTTTTCTTTCTATGCAGTATATTTACTCCTAAGATCATGATCAAGGGAAGGATGCCCATTTTAGCTAGTTATATTCAAAGTATACTAAAGCAATGAGGCAAGAAAAAGAAATAAAAGGCATTTAAATCAGGAAAGATAAAATAGTAATCTTTGTTTGCAGATGATATGATCTTTTATGAAGAAAACCGTAAAGACTCTACCAGAAGACTTTTAACTCAATAGAGTTATAGGATACAAAATCAACACATAAGTATTAATTTCATTTTATATAGTGATAACAAACTACCTTTAAATTATGGAAACAACTTGATTTATAACAGCATAAAAATGAATAAAATACTTAGGAATAAACTTAACTAAAGAGGTAAAGAGTTGTACATGGAAAGCTCTAAAATATTAAATAAACCGAGGAAAAGTACAAAGAAATGGAAATTTAAATATATATATATGTCAAAGGTGAGAAGACAATATGTCAGAATACATATATCACACAAAGTGATCTACAGTTTGAATACAATCTCCAACAAAATCCCAAAGTTATTTTTTACAGAATTAGGAATGCTGCTGCTGCTGCTGCTAAGTCGATTCAGTCAAGTCCGACTCTGTACAACCCCATAGATGGCAGCCCACTAGCCTCCGCCATCCCTGGGATTCTCCAGGCAAGCACACTGGAGTGGGTTGACATTTCCTTCTCCAACCTAAGTAAACTTAAATGCTTTTTCACAACAAAGGAAACTATAAGCAAGATGAAAAGACAGCCTTCAGAATGGGAGAAAATAATAGCAAACAAAGCAACTGACAAAGAATTCATCTTAAAAATATACAAGCAGCTCCTGCAACCCAATACCAGCAAAATAAAAGACCCAATCAAAAAAAAAAAAAAAAAAGGCCAAAGAACTAAACAGACATTTCTCCAAAGGAGACATACAGATGGCTAACAAACGCATTAAAATATGCTCAACATCACTCATCAGAGAAATGCAAATCAAAACCAGAAGGAAGTACCATCTCACACCAGTCAGAATGGCTTTTATCAAAAAGCCTACAAACAATAAATGCTGTAGAGGGTGTGGAGAAAAGGGAAACGTCTTATACTGTTGGTGGGAGTGCAAACTAGTACAGCCACTATGGAGAACAGTGTGGAAATTCCTTAAAAAACTGAAAATAGAGCTGCCACATGATCCAGCATTCCCACTGTTGGACATAGACACCGAGGAAACCAGAACTGAAAGAGACAGGTGTACCTGCAATGTTCATCGCAGCACTGTTTACGATAGCTAGGACATGGAAGCAACCTAGATGTTCATTGGCAGATGAATGGATAAGAAAGTTGTGGTACATATACATAATGGAATATTACTCAGCTATTCAAAAGAACACATTTGAATCAGTTCTAATGTGGTGGATGAAACTGGAATCTATTGTACAGAGTGAAGTAAGCCAGAAAGAAAAAACACCAATACAGTATATTAACACATATATATGGAATTTAGAAAGATGGTAACCATGACCCTATATGTGAGACAGTAAAAGAGACACAGATATAAAATACAGACTTTTGGACTCTGTGGGAGAAAGTGAGGGTGGGATTTGAGAGAACAGCAGTGAAACATGTGTATTACCATATGTGAAATAGATCACCAGTCCAAGTTTGATGCATGAAACAGGGCACTCAAAGTTGGTGCACTGGGACAACCCAGAGGAATGGGATGGGAAGGGATGTGAGACGGATTTTGGGATGGCAGACACATGTACACCCATGGCTGATTCATGTCAATATATGGCAAAACCCATCACAATATTGTAAAGTAATTAACCTCCAATTAAAATTAAAAATTAATGTAAAAAATGCATAGGAAGCTGATGACTGCTGTATGACCTTCCACATGTGGTGTTGGACTAGTAAGTGAAAACTTAAGAGACAACAACTCTTACAGCAAATGTACAGTGACTTCAGGAGACTAATGGGCTAGACTGGGGACTGATGAAAACTGATGCAGTACAGGCCCCACCTCAACTCAATGAATAACCCACCTTTAATCAAAAGACCTCCATCCATTCAAAGGGGTAAAAATAAAATAAGAGGGGATGAACAACCCTGCTGTGTGCCCCTCACTCCTGAGGACGCTCACATTCTTCTTCTCTGAGTATGTAACTTTCGCTTCTCCACTAAATACATTGCTTCCTTGTTCTCATTGCAAAAAAAAAAAAAAAAAATACAGTTTGCCATCTCTTGCTACCAGGCCTCTATTCTCTAACTTCAAAAGTTTTAATTTGTACATTCTCTATAGGTACTCTATCATTCGTTTCACATTCCGAAATTTTAGAAGTGCTTTAATTGGCAGGTTCTATATTTTTATCATTATGAATTTTCTTTATGAGATAAAAGATATATAATAAAGCATTGTATAGGATAAAAATATTTCATTTTAAATTTGAATTTAAATATGGCAAAACAACATGATAAAAAGCTCAGATTAATAACAAAAATATTTTTAAGATTTTAATTCTGTTTAGGGAACCTAAAATTTTATTAATGTAGTGATACACTGAAAAGACTTTTATACTATAAAAATGAAGTACACATAAAAAATTACAGATCTTTATACTATCATAAGTTGTACCACCATCAAAGACAACAAATAAAATATGACCAACACTATAGAATATTTCCAATATTCCTGAAGTCCCTCTCACACCCTGAAAGAATCACTACTTTCCCCTACTTGGTACACTCGCAGGGAGTGTTTTGTTTTTATAAGTTTGATTTCAATATTTATGTAAAAAGAATATTAGTTACACTTTTTTATGTCTACTTGATTTAAATACAATATGTGTTAGACCTATTTATGATAAAAACTCTCCAGGACTTGGGCATAGATGGAAGCTACCTCAGCATAATAAAGTCCATATATGACAAACCTACAGCTAACATCATGGGCCTCCCTGGTGGCTCAGACAGTAAAGAACCTGCCTGTAATGTGGGAGACCCCAGGTTTGATCCCTGAGTTGGGAAGATCCACTGGAGGTGGGCATGGCAATCCACTCCAGTATTCTTGCCTGGAGCATCTCATGGACAAAAGAGTCTGGTGGGCTACAGTCCATGGGGTCGCAAAGAGAGGCCATGACAGAGCGACTAACACACAGCTCACATCATACTCAAGAGTGTAAAGTTGAAAGCGTTTCCTCTACAATCAGGAACAAGGCAAGGATATTCACTCTTGCCACTTTTATTCAATGTCATTTTGGAAGTTCTAGACATGATAATCCGGAGAAGGCAATGGCAAGCCACTCCAGTACTCTTGCCTGGAAAATCTCATGGACAGAGGAGGCTGGTAGGCTGCAGTCCATGGGGGTTGCTACTAGTTGGGATAGGACTGAGAGACTTCACTTTCACTTTTCACTTTCATGCACTGGAGAAGGAAATGGCAACCCACTCCAGTGTTCTTGCCTGGAGAAGCCCAAGGATGGCGGAGCCTGGTGGGCTGCCATCTACGGGGTTGCACAGAGTTGGACACGACTGAAGCGACTTAGCAGCAGCAGACATGATAATCAGTGAAGAAAATGAAAAGGGATCCAAATTGGAAAAGAAATGAAACTTTCACTATTTTCAGATAACATGATACTATACATAAAAAATCCAAAAGAGTACCAGAAAACTACTAGAGCTCATCAATTAATTCAGTAAAGTGCAGGATACAAAATTAACGCATTATAATACACTAAAATGAAAGATCAGAAAGAAATTCAATACACAATCCCATTTACCAATGCATTAAAAATAATAAAATACTGAGGAATAAACCTTCCTAATGAGAAAAAAGACCTGTCTTCTGGAAATTTTAAAATGCTGACAAAAGAAATCAAAGATGACACAGTGGAAAGATATGCCATATTTTTGGACTGGAAAAATCATTAATGTCAAAATAATGATACTGCCCAAGGCAATCTACATATTCAATTCAATGCCTATCAAATTACCAATGGCATTTTTCATATAACTAGAACAAAAATATTTGTATATTTTATAGTTATATATAACTAGAACAAAATAAAATTCATATATTTTAGCTATATATAACTAGAACAATATAAAATCTGTATACAAATTTTATGAAATTTTGTATGAAAACAACAGCATTTATGGGCAATCTGTTGAAACCATCACTAAAAGTTTTCTGTAGTTCTAGCAAAATGGAGCTTCCCCTTCTGAATGAACTCATCACCTTTAAAAAATATGAATCTGGACTGCACCTGTGTATGCGTGTGTGTGTATGTGCACACTCACACAAGCATGTGCAGATGTCTGTCAACCTCTTCAGTGAGAATATTTATTAAATTGGAGTTGTAAGACTGCTGGTGGTTTGTCTTAAGTATCTGTTCCTACTGCATTTCATTAAAAATATATCAGTTTATTTTGTGACAAATAACATCAGATTGAAAGGAGCATTATTGGGGATCACAAAACTTACTAGAGATAAATAACACATGTCTATCAGCTATAACACAGTCACTTGAAAAGCTGACAAATGTGAGATAAGTTTAATCCCTAAGTCATCAGCTGTTTAAGCAGTTATGATTTTGATGACCTAGTGTAAATATGGAATAAAAAGGCTCACAAATGTTATTTTTAACTTAAGGATTCAAAACTTAAATGAATATATTCTTATATATATATTAAAATTTTAACTTTATGAGTGATTGTTTTAATATCATTGTGGTTCTAAATTATATTTTAACTTTCTAACTTTTAATATACTTGAGCAATTATCATTGTTCAGTTTACAGTAAATCAATTTATTTGCAAATGGGCTCATTTATAAGTGGATCTTATTATACTTATCCTGAAACATTTTAAAAATGCCAAGTGTGTAGCAATACACATATGAGTAATTAATTACATATGTTATTTCTCAAAAAGGAACAAAATAAACAGTATATTATTTCTCTGGACTATCATTCAGTAGCTCAGTCATGTCCGAATATGTGACCCCATGGACTGCAGCACACCAGGCTTCTCTGTCCATCACCAACTCCCAGAGCCTACTCAAACTCATGTCCATCATGTCAGTGATGCCGTCCAACCTTCTCATCCTCTGTCATCCCCTTCTCTTTCTGCCTTCAATCTTTCCCAGCATCAGGGTATTCAAAGACTCAGTTCTTCAAATCAGGTGGCAAAAGTACTGATTTCAGCATCAGTCCTTCCAATGAATATTCAAAACTGATTTCCTTTAGGATGGACTGGGTGGATCTCCTTGCACTCCAAGGGACTCTCAAGAGTCATCTCAAACACCACAGTTCAAAAGCATCTGTTCTTGGCACTCAGCTTTCCTTAAGTCCAACTCTAACATCCATTCATGACTACTGGAAAAACCATAGTTTTTATTAGTTGGACCTTTTTTGGTAAAATACTGTCTCTGCTTTTTAATGTGCTGTCAAGGTTGGTCATAGGTTTACTTCCAAGGAGTAAATGTCTTTTAATTTCATGACTGTAGTAACCATCTGCAGTGATTTTTGGAGTCCCCCCACCACCCACAAAAAAATGAGTCTATCACAGTTTCCATTGTTTCCCCATCTATTTGCCATGAAGTGATGTTGAGTTTTAAGCCAACTTTTTCACTCTCCTCTTTCACTTTCATCAAGAGGCTCTTTAGTTTTTCTTCACTTTCTGCCATAAGGGTGGTGTCAACTGCATACCTGAGATTATTGATATTTCTCCCAGCAGGTGCTTTATCCAGCCTGGGATTTCACATGATGTACTCTGCATACCAATTAAATGAGCAGGGTGAAAATATACAGCCTTGATATACTCCTTTCCTGATTTGGAACCAGTCTGTAATTCCATATTCAGTTATAACTGTTGCTTCTTGCACTGTATAGAGATTTCTCAGGAGACAGGTAAGGTGATCTGGTATTCTCATTTCTTTAAGAATTTTCCACAGTTTGTTGTGATCCACACAGTCAAAGGCTTTGTTGTAGTCAAAAAAGCAGATTTTTTTTTTCTGGAACTCGTTTTTTTGTTTGCTTTTCATCACAGGGAACTGGAATGCAAAAGTAGGAAGTCAAGAAACACCTGGAATAACAAGCAAATTTGGCCTTGAAGCACAGAATGAAACAGGGAAAAGGCTAATAGAGTTCTGCCAAGAGAACGCACTGGTCATAGCAAACACCCTCTTCCAACAACACAAGAGAAGACTGTACACATGGACATCACCAGATGGTCAACACTGAAATCAGATTGATTATATTCTTTGCAGCCAAAGATGGAGAAGCTCTATACAGTCAGACAAAACAAGACCAGGAGCTGACTGTGGTTCAAATCATGAACTCCATATTGCCAATTCAGACTTAAATTGAAGAATGTGGGAAAAAACACTGCAATTCAGGTATGACCTAAATCAAATACCTTATGACTATACAATGAAAGTGGGAAATAGATTTAAGGGCCTAGATCTGATAGACAGAGTGCCTGATTAACTATGGACAGAGGTTTGTGACATTGTACAGGAGACAGGAATTAAGACTGTCCCCAAGAAAAAAATGGAAAAAAGCTAAATGGCTATCTGAGGAGGCCTTACAAATAGCTGTGAAAAGAAGAGAAGCAAAAAGCAAAGGAGAAAGGAAAGATATTTGAATGCAGAGTTCCAAAGAATAGCAAGGAGAGATAAGAAAGCCTTCCTCAGGAGTAAAACAATAGAATGGCAAACTAGAGATCTCTTCAAGAAAATTAGAGATACCAAGGGAACATTTCATGCAAGATGGGCTCAATAAAGGACAGAAATGGTAATGGACCTAACAGAAGCAGAAGATATTTGGTGTGATCACTTACACTCACCTAAAGCCAGACATCCAGGAATGTGAAGTCAAGTAGGCCTTAGGAAGCAACGTTATGAACAAAGCTAGTGAAGGTGATGGAATACCAGTTGAGCTACTTCAAATCCTAAAAGGTGATGCTGTGAAAGTGCTGCACTCAATATGTCAGCAAATTTGGAAAACTCAGCAGTTGCCACAGGACTGGAAAAGGTCGGTTTTCATTCCAATCCCAAAGAAAGGCAATGCCAAAAAATGCTCAAACAAGTGCACAATTGCACTCATCTCACACATTAGTAAAGTAATGTTCAAAATTCTCCAGGCTTCAGCAAAACATGAACTGCGACCTTCCAGATGTTCAAGCTGGTTTTAGAAAAAGCAGAGGAACCAGAGATCAAATTTCCAACATCCGCTGGATCAACGAAAAAGCAAGAGAGTTCCAGAAAAACATCTATTTCTGCTTTATTGACTATGCCAAAGCCTTTGACTGTGTGGACCACAATAAACTGTAGAAAATTCTGAAGGAGATGGGAATACCAGACCACCTGACCTGCCTCTTGAGAAACCTGTATGCAGGTCAGGAAGCAACAGTTAGAACTGGACATGGAACAACAGACTGGTTCCAAGTAGGAAAAGGAATACGTCAAGGATGTATATTGTCACCCTGCTTATTTAACTTATATGCAGAGTACATCATGACAAATGCTAGTCTAGAGGAAGCACAAGCTGGAATCAAGATTTTCGGGAAAATATCAATAACCTCAGATATGCAGATGACACCACTCTTATAGCAGAAAGTGAAGAAAAACTAAAGAGCCTCTTGAGTAAAGTGAAAGAAGACAGTGAAAAAGTTGGTTTAAAGCTTAACATTCAGAAAACAAAGATCATGGCATCCAGTCCCATCACTTTATGGCAAATAGATGGGGAAACAGTGGAAACAGTGTCTGAATTATTTTTCTGGGCTCCCAAATCACTGAAGATGGTGACTGCAGCCATGAAATTAAAAGATGCTTACTCCTTGGAAGGAAAGTTATGACCAACCCAGACATCATATTGAAAAGCTGAGACATTACTTTGCTAACAATGGTCCTTCTAGTCTAGGCTATGGTTTTTCCAGTAGTCATGTATGCATGTGAGAATTGGACTATAAAGAAAGCTGAGCACCGAAGAATTGATGCTTTTGAACTGTGGTGTTGGAGAAGACTCTTGAGAGTCCCTTGGACTGCAAGGAGATCCAACCAGTCCATTCTAATGGCGATCAGTCCTGAGTGTTCATTGGTAGGACTGATGTTGAAGCTGAAACTTCAATACTTTGGTCAACTTATGCGAAGAGCTGACTCATTTGAGAAGACCTTGATGCTGGGAAAGATTGAGGGCAGGAGGAGAAGGGGTCAACAGAGGATGAGATGGTTGGATGGCATCACTGACTCAATGGTCATGGGTTTGCATAGACTCTGGGAGCTGGTGATGGACAGGGAGGCCTGGCGTGCTGTGGTTCATGGGGTCACAAAGAGTCAGACATGACTGAGCGACTGAACTGAACTGAACTCTACTGAGCTTGCTTTTTTGATGATCCAGTGCATCTTGGCATATTGATCTCTGGTTCCTCTGCCTTTTCTAAATCCAGCTTGAGCATCTGATTCATGGTTCCACATACTGTTGAAGCCTGGCTTGGAGAATAATGAGCATTACTTTTCTAGTGTGTGACATAAGTGCAATTGTTTGGTATACTCAACATTCATTGGCATTGCCTTTCTTTGGGATTGGAATGAAAACTGACTTTTCCAGTCCTGTGGCCACTGCTGAGTTTTCCAAATTTGCTGGCATATTGATTGAAGCCCTTTACAGCATCATCTTTTAGGATTTGAAATAGCTCAACTGGAATTCCACCAGCTCTACTAGCTTTGTTTGTAGTAATGTTTCCTAAGGCCCACTTGACTTCACATTCTATGATGTTTGGCTCTGAGTGAGTGATCACAATATCGTGATTATTGGGTCATGAAGATCTTTTTTGTATAGTTCTTCTGTGTATTCTTGCCACCTCTTCTTAACATCTTCTGCTTCTGTTAGGTCTATACCATTTCTGTCCTTTATTGTGCCTACCTGCATGAAATGTTCCCTTGGTATCTCTAATTTTCTTGAAGAGATCTATAGTCTTTCCCTTTCTATTTTTTCCCCTCTATTTCTTTGTATTGATTGTTGAGGAAGGCTTTCTTATCTCTTCTTGCTATTCTTTGGAACTCTGAATTCAAATGTGTTTATCTTTCCTTTTCTGCCTTGCCTTTAGCTTCTCTTCTTTTCTCAGCTATTTGTAAGGCCTCCTTAGACAATCGTTTTGCCTTTTTGCATGTCCTTTCTTGGGGATGGTGTTGATCACTGCCTCCTATAGAATGGCATTAACCTTTTCCATAGTTCTTCATGCACTCTGTCTATCAGATGTAAGTTCTCTCAATTATAGTTCATCCTTAAACAATGCAGGGGGGTTAATTTCATTAGTCAACTGCAAGCTAATTTATGTTAGGGACCTGATAGAATTTTCATTGAATTTGAAAATCTAAACATGGAACAAGATTAATTCTTGACTGTGAAATTAATTATATAGTCTCTTACACATGTTTTTATATTCAATCTATTTGCTAGCCAGCCAACAGTAAAATATGCCTTATAAGGCATATACCAATTAACATCATTTGACTCCTCTTATATTTCATTTCACTAATTAAACATATTTAAACATTTTTAAGACCTTGTACTCAAATGTTTACAGGAAAGCGATATTGTATAAATTTAAATAATTTAAGTGTTATACTGGAAACACTGTTTTCTATATATAACCTTTTGAAGCTCTTGATATGCAGCACCAAAAAATTTAAGTCCTTTGGAAGCAAATATGTATGTGTGTATATACACACATACATGCACATGTGTGCATGCTTAGTCTCTTCAGTCATGTCTGACTCTCTGCAACCCTGTGGACCATGGCCTGCCAGGCTCTTCTGTCCATGGGATTCTCCAGGCAGGAATACTGAAGTGAGTTGCCATTTCCTTCTCCAGTATATACACACACATGGGTATAAATCAAATCTTAATGACTCAAATATATTTTAATATTTAATAAGAGGCTCACTTCAAAGGAGCCCTATAGGAAATTATTTTTATCACAAAACTATTTATTTAAGCTGATCCTACTACTATTGTTCTGTTTCCAATTCAAGTTTTACATAATTGATCTTCTTAACAGGTTCTATGAGATGAATTGAATCTCCTCCCCACAAAATAAGTTCTGGTCCTAACCCCCAGCAACTGTGAATGTGCCTTATTTGAAAATCAGGGTTTTTCAGATGTAGTCAAGTTGAAATAGGTCATGACCGATTAGGGTAGGCCCTAATCTAATCTAACAGTATTTATTAACAGAAAAAATTTGGATACAAAGATGTACAGAGGGAAGACAATGTGAAGACATAGAAGAAGGCTGTGACTACAGAGCAACAGACTGGGGTGATGTGCCTCTAAGCCAAAACTCACTGAGAATGGCTGACACCAACCAGAAGTCAGAAAGAGACAAATAAAGATCCTGCCCTAGAATCTTCAGATACACCATGGTCCTGCTCACCTCTTGATTTGGGGCTTCTAGATTCCATAACTGTGAGATAATTTCTTTTTAAATTTCTGTTGTTTTAAGCTGTTGTTTATATCAGTTTATGATAATTTGTTATGGCAGCCACAGGAAACCAATACAGCCTGCAGAATTTCTTCATGAGTCTACATATTGTGAGGAGCATTTTCTCGTATATTCTAGGGCCTGTGTTGAGTGCCCTTTTATTTGTCTTACATTCTGAATATAAATAATGCAGATAATGTAGTGGGGATAACATTAGTATCCCCAATTTGCAGATAAAAAAATCAAATCAGAGAGAAGACACATACCAGAAACAGCAGACATGATGTTCAGTGCAACTTTATATAGCTACAGAATCTACCTCTCCTAAGTATTGTATTTGCTAAATATTGGGGAACCAAGCTGTTAATTTTTTATGTATATAATCTTCAAACGTGAGAAGATAGTATTGGTATATCTTTTTTTTGTATACAATAATATTTTACTATATGAATGCCCAGAATACACAGTGACTTTATGTTAATACTGCTATCATTCTCCAGAATGCAGATTATTATTGTATATGAAATTTTAATATTGTCTCTCTTCCTCACATTCTGTATCAGAGTTTTTCAACAGCTTTTGGGCAACGCAAAGTATATATCATAAAATTTGTACAGTTTAAGTGTACAATGACTTTTGGTAAATTTAGAGTTGAGCAACCATCATTACAATCTCATTTTAGAACATTTTCATCATCTTGAAATGATCCCTTGTGCCATTCATAGTCATGACTCTTTTCCATTAATAGCTGAGGGAACTCCAGTCTACTTTTGGTTTTAACAGATTTGCCTTTTCTGGACATTTAATATAAATGAAATTAAGCAATTGGTGATTTTTTGTATTTGACTTCTACCACTTAAAAATATTTTGGAAGCCCTCCAAATAATAATATTTTTAGCATGCATCCATACTTTGCTCTTTTATTGCTCAAGTCTTTTGTTGTATGAATATACCACATTTTGTTTATCTATCATCCAGTTGATATTTAGGTTATTCTATTTTTTTTTATTATTATGACTGAGGTTGCTATGAACATTTATATGTATGTATTTGGGTAGACAGGTGTTTCCATTTCTCTTGAGTAGATACCTAAGAGTGGAACTGATGAGTCATAGGGTAAATGCAAACGTTTAATGTTTTCAGAAATTGCTAAGCTGTGTTTCAAAGCAGCTAAACTCTTATTTCAAATGTATTTTTATTGATGTGAAGTTGATTTTAATTAGTTGTCTTAATTAGTGCTGTACTGCAAAGTTACTCAGTTATACACATATGTATATAAATTATTTTTGATGGTCTTCTCTGTTATAGTTTATCACAGCGTATAGAATATAGTTCTCTGTTAAGCAGCTGAAATTTTTTATATTCCAATCAGCAATATGAGGATTCATTTCTCTCCATCCTTGTCAATACTTTATTATCATTTGTGTTATTTTATTATAGTCAGTGTAGTAAGTGTGAGGAATTACCTAATTATGGTTTTAAAATAATTTTTCCTAATGACAAAGGAGGTTGAGTATCTTTTCCTGTACTTATTGACTGTTCCTATATCTTTGGTGAAATGTCTATTGGATTCTTTTGCTCACTTTTTGATTGGATTGCTTATCTTTTATTATAGAACTATAATTTTTCTTTCTATATTTCTATATATTTATTTCTATATTTCTAATGGATGTAAGTCCATTATCAGAAATATGATTTGAAAATGCTCATCCCACTCTGTGTTTTGCCTTTTCATATTCTTATAGTGTCTTTTCAAGCACAAAGCACACAATTTTTGATTTTGATCAAGTCCAAAATTTCAAAAACAGAACTGATTTTTAAATCCTTTTGGAAAATTTTAACACTGTGAAAAGTTTAATAAAGAAATAAACAGTTAGCTCTACTTTTTAATCAGTGAACTTAGTTACTCTGCAGTGCTGCCAGATTGAGAATCAGTCTTGTATATGGAAAAATTCTTGCTTGTAGAGTCCATTCTAGGACTCCCGTTTGTAGGACAGCAGTCAATAATAAGATAGTTCTTCAATAAAATGTAATATGAAATGGAAACTAACTTGAATATGTTTTAAAAAGCACTGACCCATGTCCAGGATTAGAGTAGAAAAGAGGACTGTTCTCAAGAGTATGTTTGAATTAGAATTTTTATATTTTTACATATATAAGATATTTTAAATGTTTATAAACTACCATATAAGCAAACGGAGAAGGTAATGGCACCCCACTCCAGTACTCTTGCCTGGAAAATCCCATGGACGGAGGAGCCTGGTGGGCTACAGTCCATGGGGTCGCTAAGAGTCGGACACGACTGATCGACTTCACTTTCAGTTTTCACTTTCATGCATTGGAGAACGAAATAGCAATCCACTCCAGTGTTCTTGCCTGGAGAATCCCAGGGATGGGGGAGCCTGGTGGGCTGCCGTCTATGGGGTCGCACAGAGTTGGACACGACTGAGGCGACTTAGCAGCAGCAGCAGCATATAAGCAAAATGAAAGTGAGAGACCTTTCTGATAGGATGTTGATTTTTTTTTTTTTTTTTAATGTTTACATGAGTTGTCAGAGGCTGAGTGAGGAATAGTGTAACAGTGAAAACCTCAAATGGCCACAGACTTAAGGGGACCTGTGCTTTAGTGGATTTTCTTCTAGAACCACCGCCCCCCACTGCCCCTCAAACTTTGAGTTCTCACTCTGAAAACCCAAGAACCAACCCCTCTTAGTTCTGGAGAAGAAAAGGAGAAGCAACTATTATGAAATACTGTCAGTGCCCTGCTCCATAACAAAGGATTATTTTCCAGGGAAAAGTACTTTGACAGAGCACATTATGAAACCTTATTCCAGCTAGGGAAAGAGACTTGATAACCAGTTCAGACCCTCATGCATGTACTTCGAAAAGGGAGTCAAAAATGCATACTTAATGGGGGGCAAGTCTTTGAGAAAATAGATTTGAAGCTTTTCAGCCAGGAAAGAAAGTAGGGGACAGTGTAAACACTGTACCAGTAGGAAAATCCTTATGAAAGTCACAATATTAAAACCTAGACCCACTAAAACACTTAACCTTAATCATTAGATCATAGATTGTTCCTCTTCCCCACCACATTATCACCACACAAATAGGGCTCCAGTATAATATCATTATAGTGGGTATAGTTGAAAGGGGTGTACAATACAGACTCATATAAAGATTTTATACATATCCACATAGAGAGTCAAGACATAATATAAAAACACCAAAAGAATTCAAAGCCTCTGGTACATAAAGCAGCAGACATTAAACATAGCTCAACTTCTAGTCCGATAAACTTAAATTCTCATATTAAAGGCCTATTTACATTATTTCCTATTTTCCAATTTCCCAGAATATTTGTCTGGCTTTCAAACAAAAATTGCAAGTATGAAAAAAGCAAGAAATAAGTACAATCTGAAAAATAAAACAATCGTTAGAAGAAGCCCAAGATATGACACAAATATGAGAGTTATTAGGAAATTTAAAATAACTGTGATTACTGTGTTAGTGGATCTATGGAAAAGTAGACATGGTGGAAGAACATACAGATAATACAAGAAAATAGACTGAGAGTAAAAAATAATTTAAAAAATAAATGTTAGAAATAGAAAACAAAATACAAAAGAAGAATGCTTTTCCTGGCCTCATCAGTAGAATTAACACAGTTAAGCAATAATTAGTGAACTTGAAGATAGATCAATAGAAGCTTCTCAAGCAGCAAAGAGGGAAAAAAATGAAAAGAAAGGTCAAAGCATTGGGGAACTATGGGATGATCCTAAAAGATCTAACATGCAGATAATTTAAATAACAGTATTTCAAAAAATAACATGAAATATTTGGATTAAAAATGGCCAAAAAAGTCTGAGAATTAATGACAGACACCAAAACACAGAGCCAGGAATCATAGATAATACAAAGCTGATAAATATGCAGGTACACACACACACACACACGTCCTAATACATTTCAAGCTTCAGAAAATCAAAGACAAAGAGAAAATCTTGAATGAAGACAGAAAAAATACTTTACTTAGAGGAATAAGCACTTAAATTATTACTTATTATATATTGAATAAACAATGCAAGTAATAAGAAAATACTGTAAAATATTTAAAGTGTTAAAAAATAGATTTCTAAAATCAGTGAAATTATCCTATAAAAGTGAAAGAGAAATACTTCTGCAGACAAAAACTAGGGAATATCATTGCCAGCAGAACTGCCTGGCAGTAAATGTTAATAAATATTTTTCAGGGAGGTGGAAAATGATACAGATTAGGAATGTAGACTTACATTAAGAAATGAAGTGCACATGAAAACAAATAAATGATGGGAAAATAGATAATGTAATTTGCATTCATAAGTTATCTAAAAAACAGTTGTTTAATTCAATGCTAGTGGCAATTTCAGTGGCAAGCATGAAAATCAACATTTCAGTAATCAGTGAACTAAAATGGAATGGAATGGGTGAATTTAAATCAGATGAACATTATATCTTCTACTGTGAGCAAGAATCCCTTAGAAGAAATGAAGCAGCCATCATAGTTAACAAAAGAGTCCAAAATGCAGTACTTGGATACAATCTCAAGAATGACAGAATGATCTCTGTTCTTTTCCAAGGCAAACCATTCAATACCACAGTAATTCAAGTCTATACCCAGACCAGTACTGCTGAAGAAGTTGAAGTTTAACGGTTCTATGAAGACCTATAAGATCTTCTAAAACTAACACCAAAAAAAGATGTCCTCTTCATTATAGGCAACTGGAATGCTAAAGTAGGAAGTCAAGAACTACCTGGAGCAACAGGGAAATTTGGCCTTGGAATACAAAATGAAGCAAGGCAAAGGATAACAGAGTTTTGCCAGGAGAATGCACTGGTCACAGCAAACGACCTCTTCCAAAAACACAAGAGAAGACTCTACACATGGGTATCACCAGATGGTCAATACCAAAATCAGATTGATTATATTCTTTATAGTCAAAGATGGAGAAGCTCTATAAAGTCAGCAAAAAGGGCAAGACTGGGATCTGGCTATGGCTCAGATTATGAACTCCTTATTGGAAAATTCAGACTTAAATTGAAGAAAGTAGGGAAAACCACTAGACCATTCAAGTATAACCTAAATCAAATCCCTTATGATTATACAATGGAAGTAAGAAATAGATTCAAGGGATTATATCTGATAGTGCATGAAAAACTATGGATGGATGTTTGTGACATTGTATAGCAGGTAGTAACACCATTTCCAAGAAAAAGAAATGCAAAAAGGTAAAATTGTTGTCTGAGGGGGGCTTACAAATAGCAGAGAAAAGAGAAGTGAAAGGAAAAGGAAAAAAGGAAAGATATACCCATTTGAATGCAGAGTTCCAAAGAATGGCAAGGAGGGATAAGAAAGCCTTCCTCAATGATCAATGCAAAGAAATAGAGGAAAACAAAAGAATGGGAAGACTAGAGATCTCCTCAAGAAAATTAGAGATACCAAGGTTATATTTCATGCAAAGATGGGCACAATAAAGGACAGAAATGAATGGACCTTCCTAATGGCCCTTCCTAGCAGAAGATATTAAGAAGAGGTGGTAAGAACACACAGAAGAACTATACTAAAAAAAAGATCTTATGACCCAGATGATTATGATGGTGTGACCACTCACATAGAGCCAGACATCCTGGAAGGCAAAGTCAAGTGAGCCTAAGGAAGCATCGCTATGAACAAAGCTAGTGGAGGTGATGGAATTCCAGTTGAGCTATTTCAAACCTTAAAAGATGATGCTATAAAAGTGCTGCACTAAATAGGCCAGCAAATCTGGAAAACTCAGCAGTGGCCACAGGAATAGAAAAGGTCAATTTTCATTCCAATCCCAAAGAAAGGCAATGCCAAAGAATGTTCAAACTACCGCACAATTGCACTCATCTCGCATGCTAGCAGAGTAATGCTCAAAATTTTCCAAGCCAGGCTTCAACAGTACGTGAATGATGAACTTCCAGAAGTTCAAGCTGGATTTAGCAAAGGCAGAGGAACCAGAGATCAAATTGCCAACATCCACTTGATTCATCATAAAAGCAAGAGAGTTCCAGAAAAACATCTACTGCTTATTTTTTGATTACACCAAAGCCTTTGACTGTGTTGATCACAACAACATGTGTAAAATTCTTAAATGAATGGGAATACCAGACCACCTTATCTGTCTCCTGAGAAATCTGTATGGAGGTCAAAAAGCAACAGTTATTACTGGACATGAAACAACAGACTGCTTCCAGATGGTGAAAAGAGTACGTCAAGGCTGTATATTGACACCCTGCTCATTTAACTTACATGCAAAGTACATCATGAGAAATGCCTGGCTGGATGAAGGACAAGCTGGGATCAAGATTGCTGGGAGAAATATTAATAACCTAAGATATGTAGATGACATCACCCTTTTGAAAGGGAATGAGGAGAGTGAAAAAGGTGGCTTAAAACTCAACATTCAGAAAACTAAGATCATGGCATCTGGTCCCATCACTTCATGGCAAATAGATGGGAAAACAATGGTAATAGCAAGAGACTTTATTTTATCAGGCTCCAAAATCACTGCAGATGGTGATTGCAGCCATGAAATTAAAAGATGCTTGCTCCTTGGAAGAAAAGCTATGACCAACCTTGACAACATATTAAAAGGCAGAGACATTTCTTTACCAACAAAGGTCCATGTAGTTAGAGCTATGGTTTTTCCTGTGGTCACATATGGATGTGAGAGTTGGACTATAAAGAAAGCTGAGTGCCAAAGAATGGTTGCTTTTGAACTGTGGTGTTGGAGAAAACTCTTGAGAGTCCCTTGGACTGCAAGAAGATCCAACCAGTCTATCCTAAAGGAAATCAGTCCTGAATATTCATTGAAAGGACTGATGCTGAAGCTGAAACTCCAATGCTTTGGCCACCTGATGTGAAGAACCAACTCTTTGGGAAAGACCCTGATGATGAGAAAGATTGAAGGCAGGAGAAGAAGGGGACGACAGAGGATGAGATGGCTGGATGGCATCACTGACATGATGGACATGAGTTTGAGTAGGTTCTGGGAGTTAGTGATGGACAGCAAAGCCTGGCATGCTTCAGTCTATGGAGTCACAAAGAGTCAGACACAACTGAGTGCCTGAACTGAAAGGCAATTTCTGAATGATTATAACATGTAGATAAATGAACTGAGTTACAGTGTCAAAAGGGACTATAGAAAATAATTGGAACTCTTCTGTTTAAAATTACCCAAACTACATGTGAAGTGACACAATGTGTTATATGAACGTGAATTTAGATAAGACAAAAATGTATGTTGTAAAGTCCAGATAAAAAATCAAATATTTCTCAAAAGATATATATATAATCGTTATGTTAAAAGTGAAATAAAATGACATAATACAAAATGTTTATGTAAAACCAGACAAAGTAGAAAAAGTAGAAACCAAGCAAAAGCAATGAAGAGAAACAGGTATATCTACCAGAATTTGGTAGATATAAATCCAAAAATATCAACAGTCACTTTCAGTTCAGTTCAGTTCAGTTGCTCAGTCGTGTCCGACTCTTTGCGACTCCATGAATCCCAGCACGCCAGGCCTCCCTGTCCATCACCAACTCCCGGAGTTCACCCAGACTCACGTCCATGGAGTCAGTGATGCCATCCAGCCATCTCATTGTCTGTTGTCCCCTTCTCCTCCTGCCCCCAATCCCTCCCAGCATCAGAGTCTTTTCCAATGAGTCAACTCTTCGCATGAGGTGGCCAAAGTACTGGAGTTTCAGCTTTAGCATCATTCCTTCCAAAGAAATCTCAGGGCTGATCTCCTTCAGAATGGACTGGTTGGATCTCCTTGCAGTCCAAGGGACTCTCAAGAGTCTTCTCCAACACCACAGTTCAAAAGCATCAATTCTTCGGCGCTCAGCCTTCTTCACAGTCCAACTCTCACATCCATACATGACCACAGGAAAAACCATAGCCTTGACTAGACGAATCTTTATTAGCAAAGTAATGTCTCTGCTTTTGAATATGCTATCTAGGTTGGTCATAACTTTCCTTCCAAGGAGTAAGCGTCTTTTAGTGTTTAAAAACACCAGTTACAAGACAGTAACTATCAGAATGGACTACAAAAAACTGAGAACCAACCATGTATTTCTTACCTGAAATGTACTTTAAAGACATAATAAATTGAAGATAAAGAGACGGAAAAATATATGTAATAATAATATTAATCAAAGAAAACTGAAGTAGCTATATTAATTTCAAGTAAATGAGATATAAAACAAGGAAGATTATCAGGATAAAGAAGAAACCTTATGTAATGCAAGATGTCAATTCTCTAAGACAAAACACATTATATAACCACACACACACACACACACACACACACACACACATTTAACAACTGAGATGGAAATGCATGAGACAAAACCTGATAGAAATTCTAGGAGAAATAGAAAATCCAATATTTTAGTTTGATACTTAAATGTCCATCTATGGGTAACTGATGTGTAAGCAAGTAAAAAATTAGTAAGTTTTTAGATAACTTAAACAGCACCATCATTCAACTTGATTTAATTCATATATATAGAATTTTTTTTTCAATAAAAGGGCAAGCATTCCTTCTCAAGCTCACATAAAACTTTCAGCCAATGAGTCACATTGCATGGCAGAAACCAACACAATATTGTAAAGCAATTATCCTCCAGTTAAAAAAAAAGAAAAAGAAATCTTTCAACCAAGACAGACTATATGCTGGGTCATAAAATACACCTTAACAAATTTAAAACAATAGAAATCCTACAGTGTATGCTTTCAGACCAAGAAAGAATTAAATGAGAAATCAATAGCGGAAAAAGTAGGAAAAAGCCCTAAACTGCTTACAAATTGCACAACACATTTTTCAGTATTATCCATGAGTAAAAGATGATGTCTCAAGGTAAGGTAAATGAAAACACAATGTCAAAATTTGTGGGGTGCAAAAAAAGCAATATTGTAAAGGACATTCTCATCGAATATAAACATTAGATGCATATATTAGGAAAGAAGAAACACCTAAAACAAATAACCTAAGCTTCCTTTTATGAATCTAGAGAAATAAGAGAATATAAAGCTTAAATTAAGTTAAAAAAATAAAAGGAAAAAGAAAAAATTCAAGCAGAAATCAATGAAACCACAGATCAGAAAGCAAAACAGAAAGATCAAAGCAATGAAAATCTGGTTCTTCTAAAAGAAAACATCTACTCAGGCTAAGAAAAAAAAAAAAAAAGGAGAGTATACAGAATCCCTGATATCAACGATAAAATGGGGCCATTGCAACCAATTCCATGAAAATGAAAAGAACCATAAGGCTGTTATATGAACAAATCTATGTTCATATAACATTTGATACCTTAATTAAAATGAGCCAATGCTAAAGCCTTTGATTCTGTGGATCACAACAAACTGAAAAATTGTTAAAAGAGATGGGAATACTAAACCTTCTTACCCACCTCCTGAGAAACCTGTATGCAGATCAAGAAGCAACAGTTAGAACCTGACATGACCAATTGACTGGTTCACACTTGGGAAAGGAGTACATCAAGGGTGTATATTGTAACCTTGCTTATTTAACTTATATGCAAAGGATGTCATGGGAAATGCAGGGCTGAATGCAGCTCAAGTTGAAATCAAGATTGCTAGGAGAAATATCATCAGATAGTCACATGATACCACTCTAATGGCAGAAAGTGAAGAGGAACTAAAGAGCCTCTTGATGAAGATGAAAGGGAAGAGTAAAAAAACTGACTTAAAACTCATTATTCAAAAAACTAAAATCATGACACCAGGTCTCATTACTTCATGGTAAATAGATGGGGAAGAAATGGAAACAGTGAGAGACATCATTTTTGGGGGCTCCAAAATCACTGCATTCAGTGACTACAGCCAAAAAATTAAAAGATGCTTGCTCCTTGAAAGAAAAGCTATGATAAGCCTACAACGAATATTAAAAAGCAGAGACATCACTTTGCAGATGAGGGTCCAATTAGTCAAAGCTATGGTTTTTCGGAGAAGGCAATGGCACCCCACTCCAGTACTCTTGCCTGGAAAATCCCATGGACGGAGGAGCCTGGTAGGCTGCAGTCCATGGGTTCGCTAAGAGTCGGACACGACTGAGTGACTTCACTTTCACTTTTCACTTTCATGCATTGGAGAAGGAAATGGCAACCCACTCCAGTGTTCTTGCCTGGAGAATCCTAAGGACGGAAGAGCCTGGTGGGCTGCCGTCTATGGGGTCGCACAGAGTCAGACACGATTGAAGCGACTTAGCAGCATGGTTTTTCCAGTAGTCATGTATGAATGTGAAAGTTCAACCATATAGATGACTGAGCACCAAAGAATTGAAGCTTTCAAATTGTGGTGTTGAGGAAGACTCTTGAGAGTCCCTTGGACTGCAAGGAGATCAAGACGGCCAATCCTAAGGAAACTGACCCTGAATATTCACTGGAAGGACTGATGCTGAGTCTGAAGCTCCATTACTTTGACCACATGATGTCAAGAGACAATGCATTGAAAATGTCACTAATTCTGGGAAGGATTGAGGGCAGGAGGATAAGGAGCAAAAGAAGATGAGATGGTTGGATGGCATCGCCAATCCAATGGACATGAGTCTGAGCAAACTCCAGGAGTTGATGATGGCCAGGGAGGCCTGGCATGCTGCAGAATATGGGTTTGCAAAGGGTTGGACGTAACTTAGTGATTAAACAGCAACAACTCCTCAAAGGACAAAAACTATGCTATGCTATGCTGTGCTAAGTCACTTCAGTTGTGTCCGACTCTGTGTGACGCCATAGACAGCAGCCACCAGGCTCCCCCATCCTTGGGATTCTCCAGGCAAGAACACTGGAGTGGGTTGCCATTTCCTTCTCTAATGCATGAAAGTTAAAAGTGAAAGTGAAGTCGCTCAGTCGTGCCCGATTCCCAGCGACCCCATGGACTGCAGCCTACCAGGCTCCTCCATCCATGGGATTTTCCAGGCAAGAGTACTATGAAAAATCACAAATAGAGAAATATATCATGAAATTTTTATCTCTTAATTAAATTGAATCAGTAATTTAAAACTTTCCAAAAATAAAATCTCTAGGATCATATGGTTTAACTGGTGAATTATTCCAAACATTTAAAAATAAATCTTTCTAATATCTTCCCAAAATTAAAAGCAGAAAGTATAGTTCCTCACTTGACAAGGCCAGAATTACCCTACTATCAAAACAATAGACACTTCAAGAAAATTACAGATCAAAATTTCCTGCAAATATGAAAGCAATATAATCTCAGCAAAATATCATCAAAGTGCACCCAACAACATATAAAAGGATAGCACTATTTGACCATTCATGGAAGACTAAATATTAATATATTTCATCATAATAACAGACTAAATGAGAAAAATCATATGATCACATCAACAGAATGAAAAGAGACTTGTAAATAAGCACTGTACTTGATAAGGTTGTTTTCCATGAAGCACAGGTTTACAACCCTGAATACACTACATATATATACAATAACTGAACAATTACATAAATTCCTGGCAGAAGGTGGGAGCCAGGTTTCCTACTGTTGTAGTACAAGTATTCACAAGTATTCATACAAGAAAGAGGTTAAAATGATCCATGTGGTAGTAGATTAGAGAGGATGTGGACTCATGTTTAGCTTAATACAGGCTCAGATGAATACAGAAATTCTTGAGAACAAGTGTATATATTCCGTTAGTATACATATATTCCCTTGTTTTGTCATTGAGAGGGCTTAGGGTTTCTCTAGTGGCTCAGATGGTAAAGAATCTGCCTGTAATGCAGGAGACTCAGGTTCGATCCCTGGGATGGGAAGATCCCCTGAAGAAGGAAATGGCAACCTACTCCAGTATTCTTGCCTGGAGAATTCTATGGACAGAGGAGCCTGGCAGGCTACTATACATGGAGTCATAAAAAGTTAAACATGACTGAACTACTAACAATTTCAGAAACAACAGCACCCGAACAACAATAATCATGCCTAATATCAAGATCACTTTCTGCCATAAGGGTGGTGTCATCTGGATATCTGAGGTTATTGTTTTTTCTTCCAGCAATCTTAATTCTAGCTTGTGCTTCATCCAGCCCAGCATTCCTCATGATGACACCACCCTTATGGCAGAAAGTGAAGAAGAACTAAAGAGCCTCTTGATGAAAGTGAAAGAGGAGAGTGAAAAAGTTGGCTTAAAGCTCAACATTCAGAAAACTACAAACATGGCATCCAGTCCCATCACTTAATGGCAAATAAATGGGGAAACAATGGAAACAGTGGCTGACTTTTGATTTTTCCAAAATCACTGCAGATAGTGACTGCAGCCATAAAATTAAAAGATGTTTACTCCTTGGAAGGAAAGTTATGACCAACCTAGACAGCATATTAAAAAGCAGACACATTTCTTTGCCAACAAAGACCCATCTAGTCAAGGCTATGGTTTTTCCAGTGGTCATGTATGGATGTGAGAGTCGGACTATAAAGAAAGCTGAGCACTGATGATTCTTTTGATGAACTGTGATGTTGGAGATGACTCTTGACAGTCCCTTGGACTGCAAGGAGATCCAACCAGTCCATCCTAAAGGAGATCAGTCCTGAGTGTTCATGGAGGGACTGATGTTGAAGCTGAAACTTCAATACTTTGGTCACCTGATGCAAAGAGCTGACTCATTTTAAAAGACCCTGACACTGGGAAAGATTGAAGGCAGGAAGAGAAGCGGAAGACAGAGGATGAGATGGTTGGATGGTATCACCGACTCAGTGGACATGAATTTGAGTAAACTCTTGGAGTTGGTGATGGACAGAGAGGCCTGGCATGCTGTGGTCCAAGGGTCACAAAGAGTTTGACACGACTAAGCGACTGAACTGTACTGAACTATCAAGATCTTGGTTTGTACTATCATGCTCCAATATAAGAAACCAGGTCTCATGGCAAAAAGGTTGATTCTAGGGTTGGGACAGGTAATATATGAGCTTATCTTGGGGGATCTTTCAGTACTAAAAAGAAGGGAAGTATTTAAAAAGAAACACAAACATAATTTAAGCATGTCTCAAAGGGACACAGGAGCCTAATGAAGCTGAAGGAATTTGAGTAGTATTAGAATAAAGTAGTACGAGGATGAGATGGCTGGATGGCATCACTGACTCGATGGACGTGAGTCTCAGTGAACTCCTGGAGTTGGTGATGGACAGGGAGGCCTGGCGTGCTGCGATTCATGGGGTCACAAAGAGTCGGACACGACTGAGCGACTGATCTGATCTGATCTGATCTGTGTATTGGATTATAACCCAAAGAATAAAATGAATATCTATGATATAAATAAATTAATGATTGACTATACAAATGAATGGTGGCTTCCCTGATGGCTCAGCGAGTAAAGAATCTGTCTGTAATATAGGAGACACAGGAGACCCAGGTTCAATCTTTGGGTTGGAAAGATGAGAAAATGGAGGAGAAAATGGCAACCCACTCCAGTAGTCTTGCCTGGAAAATCCCATGGACAGAGCAGCCTGGTGGGCTATAGTCCATGGATCGCATAGGGTTGAACACAACTGAATGACTAACACACATATCAATAAATTGGGGGATAAAGCTCCCATAGAGAAGAATTTCATGTAACTTATGTAAATATTTTCCCTTAAACAGGTGAAGCATATATTCTCACTTATAATATATAAGTATATATTCTCTGTATAGTATTTTATTTCAAAGAGCCAAGTATGGAAAGAAAAAAGTAAAGTAAATTCACAGTGAATAAAACTGACAAACACTATCTCAATCCAGATGACGCAGCTCAGTGTCAACAGTGATAAGTCATGTTGGGAGTAAATATCTTCTTTCCCAAAATACATTACCACAATCTAATCATGATAAAAATATCAGACAAATACAGATAGAAGGATATTCTATAAAATATTTGTTCAATCTTCTTTAAAATATGAAAATCATCAAAAAGAAAGAAAGGTGAAAACCAAGAGGACCCTAAAAAGACACAACAACTAAATGCAATCTGGTATCTTAGTTGGACAACAAATGAGAAAAAAGATATTAAGAAAAATCTGAGGAAATGTTAATTAACTATGGAGTTTATTTAAAATTATATTGGTATTAGCTCATTAATTATGCCAAATATACCACACTAGTAAAGGATTTATAATATTTGTCTTATCCTTCACCTAGGAATATTTAGTTGTATTTCAGAATGTAAGAATCCTGGATCTTCCTCTTTCTTTCCCCCAGGAGAATTCCTTTATAGTAGGATATAAATGTTTTTCTGTCTTAGAAGAAAGTGGGGAACAGCTGTCCCACTTCTACATAAACTTGCAGATTCATATTTTTGGAAGCCTCTCTGTGGTAAATGCTTGACATTAAGTTTTTGATTGTAAGACAGTGTCTGACATTAAGCTTTTGATTCCTAAGGCACTGATTTCAAAGACATCTATCTAGAACAAGCATATTGCCAGCTGTATGACACAGCTACTAGTAAAAGAAAAAAAAGAAACAACTTGATTAGCAACTGGACTGTCCCCACCCACAAAATCCATTCCCCTTTTAGAAAGCTCGGGTAACTGACTGATTACTTGACCACTTCTCTGATCACGTGACCTCACTTCTTCCTGTACATTAATTCCAAATCTCCTGCTTTAAATTTTATTACTAAAGAGGGATCTGGAGGAGTCCTAGGTACCCCACCTTTGGGCCCTAATAAAGGCAGAGGCCTTAGTTTCCTTCTCTTTATACCCACCACCTCACTATGTGACCTGGAGCTTGCTATGTACCCTTCAGGATCTGTGGTTAATAAATCTTGTTCTTCTAAGCTCCAGGATAGTTTTGCTGACATGTGACATTAGAACTGCAAGGGCTGATCCAGAAACAAGACGGGCTCTTGTGGTGGTGGTAGAGAATGTCTACTGGATTCCTTATGAGTAATATGAGTCCAAGTGAGTGCTTCATGTATTCCTAGCTGAGAATATGACTATCAATGGGCTGAGATTCATACAACAGTCTCCTGAATTATAATCCCACTACATGTGTAGACTGTCCATCTGGCTCTCATTCTGCTGCCTGTGGTGTGAGGGGCCAATGCTAGAATGTTATTCTTCCCCTGTGCTGCTGAAGTAAATGAAGCTCTGATCTCTAAGCCAGAAACCTGATGTTTCTGCTAGTATGGAAGTATGTGTTACGTCTATGTGTGTATATATCTTTCTCTATCATCTCTCTATATACATACACACAAACAGGAAAACATTTATTTATAAATCCAAACTGAAAGTAGTCACAGTCAATATTTCTTTTCTCCATGGGTTTGATTATGTATATATACATATTTAAACAAACATACAAGATGCTCACCTTCTCTATTACTCTCATATTTGGCTTGTTCTCTTAGCATCTTATAAGTGTTACACATTTATTCATTTTTAACAAGTATGCTTTTTGTCATGCTGGTATACTAATTAATAATTTTGCTAAAGCTTTCTTGAAAATGACTCAATTTGTTTTTCCTTAGCTTTATTCTAAACAACAATATCCTTGTAGTAGCTAGAACTTATAATCTGATTATAATTTTTCTGTTTTACTCTATGTTAAATATAAACATTCAATCTTTTAAAGGCTTATCCAAGTTTTATGACTTGAACTACTTTGTTTTTTTTCCCTGATCATGAAAATTAGAGCTGACAGCTTTAAACTAAGAACCAAAATTAAAAAAAATATTCAGCTCCACAAACAAAAACCTCGGTGGATATAGGGTGTAGTCACAGGACTAGAGGAATATGTGATTAACTGGAAGTTAAGAACTGGAAACAGGGCAGACCCAGGACTTTTACCAGCAGGAAATCACTGATCATATGTGTATCATTCTAACATTAGATGCTCCTTCTTAAGGAAATTTTCTGTGTATTTGGTCACCATGTTACAGTCCCAGGTGAGAGATTGTTGTTGTTATTCACTAAATTGTGTCCAACTCTACATTCAGATTTTATTTTAATACATACAAATCCAGAAAAATCTTCCCACTTAATATGCAATTTTTATTCAAATAAACAATAACAGATTTGCTGCCTTCCTAATGGGAGAAAACACAAGGTCACAACTTGCTACTGAATCTCAAAAGAAAGCATCAGGAGGTCAGACCACTAGATGATATACCCTACGTAATAGTACAGTGAGAGGGAAATAACAGTGTTCTCACATAAGAACAACTTACAAGAACCTTGGAGTCCTTGCTTATGTTAGGTAGCAGTTGCCTTCTAATAATCTTTGCCTCTAAACATAGGAATACCACAATGTATTCCAAATACTTTCATTCAGATCTTCATTGGCTAAACCACCCCTCTTTCTTATCCATAGTCTTGTGTGTTTAATCGCTCAGTCAAGTCTGGTTCTTTGAGACACCATGGATTGTAGCCCACCAGACGCCTTTGTCCATGGGGATTCTCCAGGTAAGAATACCGGAGTGGGTTGCCATGCCCTCTTCCAGGGAATTTTCCCAACCCAGGGATTGAACCCAGGTCTCCTGCATTGCAGGTGAATTTTTTACCATCTGAACCACCAGGGAAGCCCCATCCATAGTCATGGCCATATACTAAATATCTTGTTCTGTTTCCAGTGATCCAGCAAGGAGCACTGACTAAAGTGAGACAGTAAAGATTTTAATTTAGGGAAATAATAATTGTGTGCCTTGATGGAATCAGCCCTTCATTGATTTCTAAGAACTGTAGACTAGGAGGAGAGCCTAGAATCACAGGAACAAGACCTAAATGTCTTCAGAATAAGCCACTAGTGTAATCCTAAGTGGCATATCTAGAGAAACCCTTAATTCAGTTACTGTCAATTTTCCTACATCATTTCATAAAATCTTGTCCCTCTCTATACAGAATATTCTTTCCAACAATTAAATACCTACTTTAAATAAACATAAACAAATTCATATTAGCTTATACTAATGATAAATGAGTTCTGTTATGATAATACATACTGTTTGAAATCTGCATTTCATGGTTTTAAATTTGACATTTTAAATACCATTCTTTTAATTACAAAATTAGAGTATAATACTCTATACATCAATGATGAAAATTAATATGCCACAGAATATAAAGTGTTTTCAAATATGAATATTATCGGTGTTTATTTAAAACAGGTAATTTTTACTTAAAATATGCATAATTGCATTCATTTGTAGGAACATCTTTTAGGAAATTATGGTTAGACTTCTTTTTTCTTTCTTTCAGTGTGTCTCATATTTTTGAATGAGCATTGAAAATCTATTAAGCAGCATAGTAAACTTAGGAAAAGAGACTTTTATCAGCAAATATTCTCCTCTAATAAGTTTATCAAGTTAAAACATTGAGATGTTTCTTTATTTGTAAATTTTGAGTAAATAAATTCCTTTGTCAGCAATTTCTTTACTTAAAAAGCCAACAGGTAAATTCACAGATTTACAGGTCCATAGTTATAGATATCGGAGAAGGCAATGGCAACCCACTTCAGTGTTCTTACCTGGAGAATCCCAGGGATGGGGGAGCCTGGTGGGCTGCCGTTTATGGGGTCTCACAGAGTCGGACACAACTGAAGTGACTTAGCGGCAGCAGCAGTTATAGATATCAGTTAACTTCTTGGGGTAGTGGGAGAAGAGACATAGAGTAAGCCATTCTTGTCTTCAGAATCATACAAAATACAAAGTGTACAAATTTTTAAGAATTTTATTACACATGTGCAGGAGTGCTTCTCTATACCTGGTCTCATCCCTACAACTTTCAGCATAAAAAATAAAAATTACAAGTCAAGAAACTGATTTCAGATTCAATATTAACTTATGGTCCATTTTTATAGACTTTCATTTAATTTATTAACTCAGTTATCACTGAGTTAATAGTATGATAGTATAGTAGGCTGATGTCTCCTTAACAGACTAAGTCAGACCCTAGTTGACTGCTCATCTCACCTTTAGAAACAATGTAGATCAAGACACCCTGGTTTCCACTCCAACCTAAAATCTATTTTGGTAACTACTTCCATATTGCCACTTAGCATTGAGGGCCACCTCTTTATCTGATTTTTGCTAATACTAAAACAAAGAAAATAAGTTTCATGGTAATTGGAATACCAAGATAAATCAGCTTCTACTGTCAACTCTGGCCTGCTGACATTCTCAAATACCTTCATGTGTTCTCATCAGTGTATTATTATCTTGGTGAAAAAAGCTTCTTTTGAGCCCCTCCTAGGAACATAAAGTGGTTATTCCCAAATTGGCTTTTGTAGGTTAAAAAAAAAAAAAGGTTGTTATTGTCTTATAGCAAGAAGTAGCGAGTTGATTTCTTTGGTTGGGAATATCAGGAGTATTTGGTGGTTTCAAGGTTCTCACCTATGTTGACACAAATTTCCCCATTGTGTATACCAACACCCTACTCTTTCCCTATCAGGGTCCTGACTTTGGCATAGATATACAAAGATGTACATTTGTTGTCCTGTCATCACTATAATTAAATTCCAATCTGCATTTTTCAGCACACTTTACTTCACACCTGTAGGTGACAAAGTTCTCTTAAAATGTTCGCATGGAGATGCTATGACTTTCATAATGTGCCTTGCATTGACAGCTTGCTAACCTGAAACTATCATTTCCCTCTTTTCAGGGCTTCTAAAAAAATCTGTCTCAAATCATTGACTTCAGTTCTCATAATGTCCTCTGTCTCCAAAATGTTTAAGTGCAATCCCCAAATTACAAGCCAAAATTCCATACTCCACCTTATAGATGCTGAAAGTTGGCCCAAAAAGTGTGTCTAAGTCCAAATCTGATGTATGTGTGAATATTTTCTTATGTGGCATGCTGCTGCTGCTGCTGCTGCTAAGTCGCTTCAGTTGTGTCCGACTCTGTGCGACACCACAGATGGCAGCCCACCAGGCTCCCCTGTCCCTGGGATTCTCCAGGCAAGAACACTGGAGTGGGTTGCCATTTCCTTCTCCAATGAATGAAAGTGAAAAGTGAAAGTGAAGTTGCTCAGTCGTGTCCAACCCTCAGCGACCCCATGGACTGCAGCCTTCCAGGCTCCTCCATCCATGGGATTTTCCAGGCAAGAGAACTGGAGTGGGGTGCCATTGCCTTGTCCGTTATGTGGCATAAGATGTAACTAAAAATCTTGAAAGGAGGAGTTGATCATGAATTATCTGAGTAAGCCCTTATTATGATCATGGATATGTTCATAAGAATGCAGAAGTAGAGTTTTTTTAAGGGCAGATACACAGAGGAGAATGTGGAAATTGGAGTAATGTGACAAGAAATCAAGGAACACCAAGGAATGCTGGTAGCCCCAGAAGCTAGCAGAGAGGCATGAAACAGATTCTTCCTTAGAGCACATAGAGGAAGCACAGCCCTGACAACTGCTTAATTTTAGCCTCAGAGCCTCTGAACTGTGAAGGAATAAATTTCTATTGTTGTAAGCCACCCAGCTTGTGGTTATTTGTTATGATAGTCACAGGAAACTAAGGGACACCCAATCAAAATATTCCACCAATAAGATTCTTAATAAGAATAATGCTTCTTCATGTCAAGGGTTATCATGACCACTATCATCAACATTAATGGAGTCCTTACTGTTATCTGACCATTGTGTTATCTATTACCAGAATCCATATTGAAGGTCATTATGACGTCAATTATCTCATGAGACCAATTGTCTCCTGTCTCCCAAAGCAGAACTACAACCAAAGCTGGCATACAAGCAGTTTATGTGAGGATGTTCTTCTAGGAACAAGAGCCATAGTATCAAGGAAGAGTAAAACAGGACTGTTAAACCAAGGATATTTCAAGACGGTTTCTGTTCTGAACAAATAAAATTCAAACACTATGGGAATTTTACTCAATATTCTGTAATATAACCTATATGAGAAAGGATTCTGAAAAATAATGGATATATGTATATGTGTAACAGATTCACTTTTCTGTACACATGAAACTAACACACACTGTAAATCAACTATACACCCAATATAAAATAAAAACTAAATTTAAAAACAAGCAATAAATACCATCATGGGCTCTTGATGTGCAAACTTGGCCAGGTTATAATTCCAAGTTATTTAATCATACATACTCATCTAGATTTAGCTGTAAATGTATTTTGTAGATGGGATAAAAGTTCACAATCAATTGACTTTAAGTAAGAGATTATTCTAGATAATCTGGCTGGGCTTGATGCAATCAGCTGAAAGGCCTTTGTTTAAGAAGAAACTCCATTTATAGGCAGCAGTTAAGCTACTGACTGAGAATTCCAACCTACCCTTCCTAATGGCCTACCTTATGGATTTTGTGATTGCCTAGCCATTCCCCTTGATTTCCTAAGTCAATTTTTATGAGAAATATATTTATCTATTTAATCTATATCCAGCTGGTTATATTTCTCAGGTTAAACCTCCACTGGCATGAACCTCCTGGAAATATTTCAAGCAGCTGTACCAAATGCACCTTAGGATTTTTAACAGAAACACAGAAATGTATTCATCCACAGACTTCCATTTTCATTTGTTTCAAGGTTTCCTGCTGGAGCTATTAAGTACCATCCATTTCAAGTTTATGCATGAACTAGAAAAGTTGAGCATACCTTACAGGTGAACAATGTAATGATGCAGATAAATACTGGGGTAATGCAAGCAAGATATAACATAGAATGAATAAAGTGGCCACTGGACTCTAGTTTCTGGGCAATGGCCTATCTAAAAAGGTGGCTCAGGCTGATGCAAATATGATGGGTATAGGAAGTAAACCTTGTATCCATGTAATTTCATGTAATACCTTATAATCCATGTATACAGGCACATTAACCAAATATGTCACTTGAAATATGATAAAATTTTAAAAATCCATTTCTACTTTTTTTTTTTTCCCTCGAAGATAGTGCTGAAGAAAAACATGGTTTGGTTTATAATGTTTTACTAGACCCAGCTTAGCAAAATATTTATATAAAATGTGAAACATTAAGTATTTAGCAATTCACATTAATTAAATAAGAACTATTGCTGGATAATATTTCTTTAAACAACCCTAATGCTAATTGGTGGTACTTATGACTGATTCAGAAAACTAAGATCATAGCATTGGATCACTTCATGCAAATCCCATCACTTCATGCAAATAGATGGGGAAACAACGGAAACAGTGAGAGACTTAATTTTGGGGGGCTCCAAAATCACTGCAGATGGTGACTGCAGCCATGAAATTAAAAGATGTTTACTCCTTTGAAGAAAACCCATGACCAACCTAGACAGCATATTAAAAAACAGAGACATTACTTTACTAACCAAGGTCTATCTAGTCAAAGCTATGGTTTTTCCAGTAGTCATGTATGGATGTGAGAGTTGGACTATAAAGAAAGCTGAGTGTCAAAGAGTTGATACTTTTGAACTGTGGTGTTGGAGAAGACTTTTGAGAGTCCCTTGGACTGCAAGGAGATCCAATCAGTCCATCCTAAAGGAAATCAGTCCTGAATATTCATTGGAAGGACTGATGCTGAAGCTGAAACTCCAGTACTCTGGCCATCTGATGCAAAGAACCGACTCACTGGAAAAGACCCTGATGCTGGGAGGGATTGAGGGCATGAGGAGAAAGGGACAACAGAGGATGAGATGGTTGGATGGTATCACCAACAGGATGCACATGAGTTTGAGTAGGCTCCGGGAGTTGGTGATGGACAGGGAAGCCTGGCATGCTGCAGTCCATGGGGTTACAGAGAGTCGGACATGACTGAGTGACTGAACTGAACTGATGACTGATTAATTGAAGATTTCATTTAATGATTTGTCTGTTAGTTTAGCTGTGACTGGTTATACTAAAAAACCATATATACCAAGAACACATTATTTTTGATTTAATAAAATTGTGCAAAAGCATAATAAATCAGATAATTAAATTAAAAATAACATATGAATATAACTGCATAATATATACATATTTGTATACATATGCACATACATGTTGACTCTGTGTACTCTCAGAGTAAGAGGTAATTCAAAACATAAACACACAATATACACATTATATGTGATATCCATATGTATGTATGTTCTTGGACTTAAAGGAAAAACATTTTTCTTAATACAAGCAGAAGCTTTCCTTAGAGCATAATAAAAATTGTTTAGATTTTTACGTGACATTTTAGCACATTTTTACTTTATGAATTAAATACTCATTCTTTGGGATGTAAGACTTTTAAAATTATATTTATTTATTCATTTATTTATTTATTTTTTAATTTAATTTTATTTTTATTTTTATTTTTTCTAATTTTATTTTATTTTTAAACTTTACATAATTGTATTAGTTTTGCCAAATATCAAAATGAATCCGCCACAGGTATACATATTCATTTATTTTTAATTGATCCTTATGATCCAGCAATTCTACTTCTGTGAGGAAGTAAAACAGTAGTATTACTTGAACAGTACTCCCATGTTGACTGCAGCTTTATTTACAGAAATCAAGATATGGAAACAACTTAAGTATCTGTCAGTTGATTACTAGATAAAGAAATTGTGATATTTATATGTGTGCGTGTGTGTGTACCATATATACACATATGTATATCACACACTGCTGCTGCTGCTACTAAGTCGCTTCAGTCATGTCCAACTCTGTTCGACCCCATAGATGGCAGCCCACCAGGCACCCCCATCCATGGGATTTTTCCAGGCAAGAGTACTGGAGTGGGGTGCCATTGCCTTCTCCGATATCACACACAGTGGAATATTATTCAGCAATAAAAATGAAGGAAATCCTACCATTTGTGACAACATGGCTGGAACTTAAGGGCTCTATGCTGAGATAAGTCAGATGGAGAAGAAAAATATTGTGTTTTTTAAGAATGAGTGAATTAATCCATGAAAATACATAACAGTTACTATACCCATATTTATACCTATTTTCAGAATCACCATTAATTTCCTAGTACTTTTACTAAACAAAATAATTGATTTTAAATTCCCTCAGATCCTAGCAAGTTAGCATCAAATGTATATTACAGTTTAAATCATACTGTTATCTTAGTCTATTTTCCATTACTAGGATACTTCTAATGACTATTGCTGTACACCTCCCCAATGATCCTTCAATCAAAAGTATACACTATTAATCTTTTGTCCATGGAAATCACATAGAGAGTAAGGTGATCATGAGGGAATTTTCCCAAGTCTGTTTTCTAAAATCCAGAATGACTTGGATTATCTGAAATATGGCTTTGTTTTAGAGAAATTGTATTATGGAATTACCAGTTCTTTCAGATGGATAAACAGGAACTGTGTGGTCATTACTCATATAAATTATGATTATAAATCTGGGCAGTCTTTAGAAATAAATACAACAGAAATAGTATATATATTAATGTATTATTAAGTTAATAATGGATCATTAATACATTAACAATGCATCCCATTAATGCTCCCCTTGAGTGTGTATATGTGGTAAAACATTAAGTTAATTCTAAAAAGTATCTATTCTTACGTGATAGGCATTATAGATATAAAAGATTTGGTAGCACTATATGTACATTTTGAATAGAAAAACAAAGATAACTTAAAACATAAGATATAGTGCACTGGCTGATGTTTCTCTAATTTCTTAATTACGTATTTTTCTGTGTGTATACCTTTCTCCATTTGGGTGGGTGCACTACAATGATTGACAACATCTTCATCACCATGCTTTTATTCCCAAGTGATAAACCCTTGATTTATCTTCAATTGAAGTCCATAGTAGGAAAGAAGATTAGTAAGAAATACTACCAGCTGGTATTGATGAATTGCCATTTCCCGATGAATAACTCTCAATTTCTGGATAAAAACTGATCCAATTAGGAAACTTTAATTTCTGCACTCAAAATTTAATACATTTATTCTGATCTATTATAGAAAGGACCAGTGATATACAGTCCTCTGTTTTCCATGGAACATTTGGAATGAAACTACCACACAAAAAATTAAACTTCTTTTCCCTCACTGAAATGTAAAATGGAGGTAGGCTAGTAACTATGGTTACAATGGCAAATGAAAATATATTACTCAGTATCCTATTATTCATGAAAGGATAGTCACCAAAACTTCAGCATGATTTCTCCTGGGTACCTTTAAATGGTATCCATTCTACCAATCTTTAATTTCCATTTTATTTCTCTCTTCTTGGAAATGCTACCACTTCTTAGATTTGCACCCTTCCTGATTTCCATCCTCTGCTTTGTGCTTGATGATAGGGTCTACAGGGACTCTCTTCTGCTATCTACCTCTCTCCTGCAATTGAAACAGAACATTTTGAGTTGCTGACCTCCTCACTCCTAAATGAAGTTCACTCATTTGAAACACTGGTAGTGATAAACTCCAACTTATTATCCCACAAACTGCTAAACCCAAATAATCACTGAAGTTGCTTGGGTCTTTTAAAAGCATAGTATCAGAATTTCAATACTGTAGGACACCCAGCAGTTGGAAGCTGAAACAAAGTCCATTTAAATACAACAAAATGATTTGGAAAAAAAAATCACAAAAGAGGAATGGAATGCTTAGAACTTTGTGTAATCCAAGTCTCTTATGTCCTGTAGTTTTTGTGTCACTGACAAAAGCTCAGTCAAGGGAGAAAAAATGTTACTGGTGACTGATTTGTTTCTGATTTGTTTCTTCTTTGTCACTTGTCACCAAGGAAAACTAAAACCACATCCCTTTCCCTAAAGAATAGCATGTTTCCATTTTTTTTTATACTGTGTTCAAGATTACTCTGTGGCCTTGAAAATAACTATCAAAATATATTCACAGTGAAATAAATATCCTTTAAAACTCACACACACACACAAAATTGCTGCTGAATATGCCCGCAAATTTTCTAAGATTAAGGTAGCACATCTGCTTATTTAATTATCAAACAAAAGCTGAAGAAAGAAGTGAAATGAATAAAGATTACTCTTTTGCATACTTAGGTACTAAGATGCTATCTTGCTTAAGTACTACCCAGCAAAGATGTCATATTATTCATCCAGAAGATTTTCAAGAACTTGTTCCATGCCAATTTCTTTAGTCATTTAAATTAGATGATACATTTCATTAGATGGTACTTACATATAGATATTTGTGGTACACTGGGTGTGCTATATTGTTATCAAATCAAAGTTACTGAACTCTCCTTTCATAGTCCAGAGCAGGGGTATTATTGATGACTGAAGGGCACAAAACTATGCTGGAGAACTGTCGTAAATGTTCCTGGTCCGAATTTTAAATTAATCTCAGTTTCATTAAATGTATTTCCATGTTTCATTGGAAGTTGTTTTTTGGTGTGTGAAAAGAACGTAACTATATCCATAGATTCAGGAAAAATGATAGTGATAAGTGTGCAATGCCACATTCCTGTTTTATGTTTTAATTATTTTTAATGCTACTCCCTTTCCCCTTTCTCCACTTCCGTACCACTTCCTACATAGATGCTCATTCTCGTTTGTTTAATTAGTTTTTACAGTCCAGTTTCAAAATAACTCCTTTGATCACATATGTATCTGAACACTTGTCTTTGTGTATTTAAAATATTAAGTAGTACTGACTAGTACATGTTAATTTTTTGACATGTTTTTACTCAAAACATTGAGATTTCTTCATTGAGGTATTTGTAACACCTTTTTAAAATACACATGCCATCCACTCAGTTCAGTTCAGTTGCTCAGTCATGTCCAACTCTTTGCAACCCCACGGACTCCAGCACACCAGGATTCCTCGTTCATCACCAGCTCCCGGAACTTGCTCAAACTCATATCCATCGAGTTGGTGATGGGATCCAATCATCTCATCCTCTGTCGTCTGCTTCTTCTCCTGCCTTCAATCTGTTCCAGCATCAGGGTCGTTTCCAAAGAGTCAGTTCTTTGCATCAGGTGGCCAAAGTATTGGAGTTTCAGCTTCAACATGAGTCTTTCCAAAGACTATTCAAGACTGATTTCCTTTAGGATTGACTAATTTGATCTCCTTGGAATTCAAGGGACTCTCAAGAGTCTTCTCCAACACCACAGTTCAAAAGCATCAATTCTTTGACACTCAGCTTTCTTTGTAGTCCAACTCTCACATTCATACATGAATTGGTGAAACCATAGCTTTGATTAGATGAACCTTTGTTGGCAAAGTAATGCCCCAGCTTTTCAATATGCTGTCTAGGTTGGTCATAGTTTTTCTTCCAATGAGCAAGTGTCTTTTAATTTCATGGTTGCAGTCACTATCTGCAGTGATTTTAGAGCCTCCCAAAATAAAGCCTGCCACTGTTTCCACTGTTTCCCCATCTATTTGCCATAAAGTGATGGGACCGGATGCTGTGACCTTAGTTTTCTGAATGTTGAGCTTCAAACCAACTTTTTTACTCTCCTCTTTCACTTTCATCAAGAAGCTCTTTAGTTCTTCTTCACTTTCTGCCATAAGGGTGGTGACATCTGCATATCCGTGATTACTGATATTTCTCCCAGCAAACTTGATTCCAGCTTGTGCTTCATCCAGCATGACATTTCACATAATGCACCCTGTGTATAAGTTGAATAAGGAGGGTGACAATATACAGCCTTGATGTACTCCTTTCCAATTTGGAACCAGTCTGTTGTTCCATGACTAGTTCTAACTGTTGCTTCTTGACCTGCATAATTTTCTCAGGAGGCAGGCAATATGGTCTGGTATTCCCATCTCTTGAAGAATTTTTCCATTATTTTGTAATATATACAGTCAAAGGCTTTGGTGCAGTCAATAATGCAGAAGTAGATGTTTTTCTGGAACTCTCTTTTTCGATGATTCAACAAATGATGGCAATTTGATCTCTGGTTCTTCTGCATTGACTACATTCAGCTTAAAAATCTGAAAGTTCACAGTTCATGTACTGTTGAAGCCTGGCTTGGAAAATTTTGAGCATTACTTTACTAGCATGTGAGATGAGTGCAATTGTGCGGTAGTTTGAACAATCTTTGGCATTGCCTTTCTTTGGGATTGGAATGAAAACTGATTTTTCCAGTCCTGTGGCCACTGCTGAGCTTTCCAAATTTGCTGGCATATTGATTGTAGCATTTTCACAGTGACATCTTTTAGGATTTGGAATAGCTCAACTGGAATTCCATCACCTCCACTAGCTTTGTTCATAGTGATGCTTCCTAAGGCCCACTTGACTTCACATTCTAGAATGTCTAGCTCTAGGTTAGTGATCACTCCATCATGGTTATCTGGGTCATGAAGATATTTTTTATACAGTTCTTTGGAGTATTCTTGCCACATCTTAATATCTTCTGTTTCTGTTAGGTCCATTCCATTTCTGTCCTTTATTGTATCCATGTTTGCATGAAATCTTCCCTTAAATTCAGTTCAGTGCAGTCACTCAGTCATGTCCGACTCTTTGTGACCTCATGAATTGCAGCACGCCAGGCCTCCCCTGTCCATCACCAACTCCCAGAGTTCACCCAAACTCATGTCCATTGAGTTGGTGATGCCATCCAGCCATCTCATCCTCTGTCGTCCCCTTCTCCTCCTGCCCCTAATCCCTCCCAGCATTACAGTCTTTTCCAATGAGTCAACTCTTTGCGTGAGGTGGCCAAAGTATTTGAGTTTCAGCTTTACCATCAGTCCTTCCAAAGTACACCCAGGACTGATCTCCTTTAGAATGGACTGGTTGGATCTCCCTGCAGTCCAAGGGACTCTCAATAGTCTTCTCCAACACCACAGTTCAAAAGCATCAATTCTTTGGTGCTCTGCTTTCTTCACAGTCCAACGTTCACATCCATGCATGACCACTGGAAAAACCATAGCCTTGACTAGATGGACCTTTGTTGGCAAAGTAATGTCTCTGCTTTTGAATATGCTATCTAGGTTGGTCATAACTTTCCTTCCAAGGGGTAAGTGTCTTTTAATTTCATGGCTGCAATCACCATGTGCAGAGATTTGGGAGCCCCCAAAAATAAAACCTGACACTGTTTTCACTGCTTCCCCATCTATTTCCCATGAAGTGATGGGACCAGATGCCATGATTTTCATTTTCTGAATGTTGAGCTTTAAGCCAACTTTTTCACTCTCCACTTTCACTTTCATCAAGAGGCTTTTTAGTTCCTTTCACTTTCTGCCATAATGGTGGTGTCATCTGCATATCTGAGGTTATTGATATTTCTCCCGGCAATCTTGATTCCAGCTTGTGCTTTCTCCAGGCTAGCGTTTGTCATGATGTACTCTGCATATAAGTTAAATAAGCAGGGTGACAATATACATCCTTGACATACTCCTTTTCCTATCTGGAACCAATCTGTTGTTTGGTATCTCTAGTTTTCTTGAAGAGATCTCCAGTCTTTGCCATTCTATTGTTTTCTTCTATTTCTTTGCATTGGTCACTGAGGAAGTCTTTCTTATCTCTCCTTGCTATTCTTTGGATGTCTGCATTCAAATGGGTATATCTTTCCTTTTCTCCTTTGCCTTTAGCTTCTCTTCTTTTCTCAGGTATTTATAAGGCCTCCTCAGATAGCCATTTTGCCTTTTTGCATTTCTTTTTCTTGGTTATGGTCTTGATCCTTGCCTCCTGTACAATGTCACAAACCTCCATCCGTAGTTCTTCAAGCATTCTGTCTGTGGGATTTAATCCCTTGAATCTATTTGTCATTTCCACTGTGTTTAATTTGATTTAGGTCATTTCTGAATGGTCTATTGGTTTTCCCTAGTTTCTTCAATTTAAGTCTGAGTTTGGTAATAAGGAGTTCATGATCTGAGCCACAGTCAGCTCCCAGTCTTGTTTTGGCTGACTGTATATAGCTTCTCCATCTTTGGCTACAAAGAACATAATCAATTTCATTTCAGTATTGACAATCCGGTGATATCCATGTATACAGTCTTCTCTTGTGTTGTTGAAAGAGGATGTTTGCTATGACCAGAGTATTATCTTGGCAGACCTCTGTTAGCCTTTGCCCTGCTTCAAATTCTAACACTGTTCAGAAAGTTCTAGGACCCAAAACAGATTTCCCAATCTGGGGTCTGGCAAAAAGAATGAGAACCCCAGATAATTTGACTTTTGAAGCCAGTGGGATTTGATTACAGGATTCACACAGGATAGGGGAAACAGACTCTTGGGGGACAAAAATAAAACTGTGTGTGCACCAGAACCCAGGAGAAAGGAGAAGTGACCCCACAAGAAAGTGATTCAGAATTGCCTATGAGTGTCCAGGTGTCTCCAGTGGAGGCATGGGATCACCGTGGCCTGCTGCAGGGTGGGGGGCATTGAGTGTAGCAGTGTGTGCATGGGAGCTTTTGAAAGAGGTCACCATGATATTCATTCAGTTCAGTTCAGTTCAATAGTTCAGTTGTGTCCGACTCTTTGCGACCCCATGAATTGTAGCACACCAGGCTTCCCTGTCCATCACCAATTCCCAGAGTCCACCCAAACCCATATCCATTGAGTCAGTGATGCCATCTAACCAACTTATCCTCTGTTGTTCCCTTCTCCTCCTACCCTCAATCTTTCCCAGCCTCAGGGTCTTTTCAAATGAGTCAGCTCTTCGCATCAGGTGGCCAAAGTATTGGAGTTTCAGCTTCAACATCAGTGATCACTAGTGAGCCCCCAATGAACACCCAGGACTGATCTCCTTTATGATGGACTGGTTGGCTCTCCTTGCAGTCCAAGGGACTCTCGAGTCTTTTCCAACACTACAGTTCAAAAGCATCAATTCTTCAGTACTCAGCTTTCTTTATAGTCCAACTCTCACATCCATACATGACCACTGGAAGAACCATAGCCTTGACTAGATGGACCTTTTTTGACAAAGTAATGTCTCTGCTTTTTAATATTCTTTTTAGGTTGGTCATAACTTTCCTTCCAAGGAGTAACATCTTTTAATTTCATGGCTGCAATCACCATCTGCAGTGATTTTGGAGCCCAGAAATTAAAGTCAGCAACTGTTTCCACTGTTTCCCCATTTATTTGCCATGAAGTAATGGGACCAGATGCCATGGTGTTAGTTTTTTGAATGTTGAGCCTTAAACCAACTTTTTCACTCTCCTCTTTCACTTTCATCAAGAGGCTCTTTAGTTCTTCTTCATTAGGTAATAAATATCATTAGGTAATGATATTCATTACCTACACCAATGTTTGGTGTCAGGTCAAACAACAGGGAGGGAATACAGCTCAGCCTATCAACAGAAAATTGCATTAAAGATTTACTGAGCATGGCCCCACCCATCAGAACAAGACCCAATTTCTCTGACAGTCAGTCTCTTCCATCAGGAAGCTTCCATAAGTCTCTTATCCTTATACTTCAGAAGGCAGACAGAATGAAAATCACAATCACAGAAAACTAATCAAACTGATCACACTGACCACAGCCTTGTCTAACTCAGTGAAACTATGAGCCATGCCATGTAGGGCCATCCAAGATAGATGGGTCATGGTGGAGAGTTCTGACAAAATGTGGTCCAGTGGAGAAGGGAATGGCAAACTACTTCAATATTCTTGCCTTGAGAACCCCGTGAACAGTATGAAAAAACAAGCATCCCCTAATCTAGTGGTATACACAATGTTGGCCTTCCCACATAGCTTAGTTGATAAAGAATACACCTGCAATGCAGGAGACCCCAGTTCAATTCTTGAGTCAGGAAGATCCACTGGAGAAAGGATTGGCTACCCACTCTAGCATTCTTGGGCTTCCCTGTGACACTGCTGGTAAAGAATCAGCCTGCAATGCGGGAAACCTGGGTTCGATCCCTGCGTTGGGAAGATCCCCTGGAGAAGGTAAAGGCTACCCACTCCAGTATTCTGGCCTGGAGAATCCCATGGACTGTATAATCCACAGGGTTGCAAAGAGTCAGACAGGACTGAGCAACTTTCACTTTTACTATACACAATATCAGGTTGTTACAGTAATATCCAATGTTTTATAAACAATTTCTTTATTGGTGAGGATAATGGAAGCTGGATTTTTAAACATTTTCCTGTAACTTCAAATTTAAAGAAATTATTTAGCAATAACCAAAGGGATTTCCATAGGCCCTTTTACCCAGAAAAACCAATTTTTAATATTTTGCTATATTTGTTTTAGCTTCATTAGCAGCTCTGTGGTGAAGAATTCGCCTGCTAAGCAGCAGATGCTGGTTTAATCTTTGGGTTGTAAAGATCCCTGGGAGAAGGAAATGGCAACACACTCAAGCATATTTGCCTGGGAAATCCAGGCATGAAGAGACGACCCTGCCGAATTACAGCCCATGGGGTCATGAGAATTTGAAATGACTTAGTGACTAATCACTAAGTAATGTGATTACTTAGTGTAATGTGTAATGTGTAATGTGTAAAAACAAATATTTGTTTTACCAGTCTCTATAGTTCATTATTTATGAACTTGATAACTGTAAATATTATGTTCTTTTACACAAAATAATTCAGTATGTATTACCTAATGATAAGAATCTTAGCACAGGACAACTGTATAAGTAACAAAATTTAACGGCACAATAGTACTAAGATCATACAAATTTACCAATAATGTTCTTAGTCCATATTTTTCTCTTCAGTTCAGTTCAGCTGATCAGTCGCGTCTGACTCTTTGCGACCCCATGGACCACAGCACGCCAGGCCTCCCTGTCCATCACCAATTCCTGGAGTTTACCCAAATTAACCTCCATTGACTCGGTGATGCCATCCAACCATCTCATCCTCTGTCATCCCCTTCTCTTCCTGCTATCAATCTTTCCGAGTATCAGGGCCTTTTCAAATGAGTCATCTCTTTGCATCAGGTCGCCAAAGTATTGGAGTTTCAGCATCAACATCAGTCCTTCCAATGAACACTCAGGACTGATCTTCTTTAGGATGGACTGGTTAAATCTCCTTGCAATCCAAGGGACTCTCAAGAGGCTTCTCCAACACCATAGTTCAAAAGCATCAATTCTTTGGCACTCAGCTTTCTTAATAGACCAACTCTCACATGCATACATGACTACTGGAAAAACCATAGACTTGACTAGATGAACATTTTTTGGCAAAGTAATGTCTCAGCTTTTCAATATGCAATCTAGGTTGTTCATAACTATTCTTCCAAGGAGTAAGCGTCTTTTGATTTCATGGCTGCAGTCATCATCTGCAGTGATTTTGGAGCTCCCCAAAATAAAGCCTGCCACTTTTCCCACTGTTTCCACATCTATATGCCATGAAGTGATGAGACCGGATGCCATGATCTTAGTTTTCTGAATGTTGAGCTATAAGCTAAATTTTTCACTTTCCTCTTTTACTTTCATCAAGGAGCTCTTCTTCATTTTCTGCCAGAAGGGTGGTGTCATCTGCATATCTGAGGTTATTGATATTTCTCCTGGGAACTTGATTCCAGCTTGTGCTTCATCCAGCCCAGCATTTCTCATGATTTACTCTGCATATAATTAAATAAGCAGGGTGACAATATACAGCCTTGACATACTCCTTTTCCTATTTGGAACCAGTCTGTAGTTCCATGTACAGTTCTAACCATTGCTTCCTGACCTGCATACAGGTTTCTCAAGAGGCAGGTAAGGTGGTCTGATATTCACATCTCCTTCAGAATTTTCCACAGTTTGTTGTGATCCACACAGTCAAAGGCTTTGGCATAGAAAATAAAACAGAAACAGATGTTTTTCTGGAACTCTCTTGCTTTTTCAATAATCTAGAGGATGTTGGCAATTTGTCTCTGTTCCTCTGCCTTTTCTAAAACCAGCCTGAACACCTGGAAGTTCACAGTTCACATACTGCTGAAGCCTGGCTTGGAGAATTTTGACTATTACTTTACTAGTGTGTGAGATGAGTGCAATTGTGTTGTAGTTTTTTCTCTGGACAGGACCTAATCTAGAATTACACATTTTATTTAACCATCATGTCCCTTCACTTTCCTCTAATTTGGTCTGTTCCTCAGATCTAATTGTCATTCTTAATTTGATTTTTTTTTTTAAGAGTGTATGCTACTTTATTTAGTAGAATGCCCCTTCATTTGTCTGTTTTTTGGAAATTTCTTCTGACTGTATTTAGGTAATACATTTTTAACTTGAATAATATTATATTCCCCTTAGTTTATCATTTCAGAAGGCACATGATTTCTCAATATTAGTGATGGATAGCTCAGTTGGTAAGACTCCACCTGCAATGCAGGAGACCCCAGTTCGATTCCTGGGTTTGGAAGATCCACTGGAGAAGGGATAGGCTACCCACTCCAGTATTCTTGGGCTTCACTTGTGGCTCAGCTGGTAAATAGGATTGTCCAAATTATTAGATTACAACACTTATATCATCCAGGCTTTCACAGAGCTTTCCATGAATGACTGACACATGGAGGTGGCCATATGGTTTAAAAAAAAAAAAAAAAGTAGTAAGAGGTAGATTTCAGAGCTCACAATTTTGCTTATTACTGAAACTGTTTGATATTTGAGAAGATTTTTAGTAACACTAGAAAATATTGTATGCTTAGTTACTTCCGTCGTGTCCAACTCTCTGTGACCCCATGGAACATGGCCCACTAGGCTCCTCCATCCATGGGATTCTCCAGACAAGAATACTGGAGTGGGTTCCATTTCCCTCTCCAGTGATAAAGTGTGAAGCAAGCGAAGTGAGTGAAGTGAAGTTGCTCAGTCGTGTCCGACTATTTGCGACCCCATGGACTGCAGCCCATCAGGCTCCTCCGTCCATGGGATTTTCCAAGCAAGAGTACTGGAGTGGGTTGCCATTTCCTTCTCCAAGGAAATATTGTACAAACTTGGAAAATTAAATAGGAAAAAAATCTCACAATATCTACTGATCTTATGCAAAATTATTTTCATTTTCTTGACTTCTATTGACTGTCATAAAAAATGTTGATTCTCTATGATTTCTCAAATACTATCTATAAGAATATAATTTACATAGCTGTAATGATAGTATAAGCACAATTCTGATACATTGAAAGTATTCAATGAGTGTGCTACGTAAACTTCATAATAATAATATTAAGAAAGTATAACACATATTTGATTATCCATAATATTATATACATTATCATAACATTTCATTTTAGATGTTATTGTATAGGTACCTGATGCATTAAAACATGTTGTTAAAAGAATATTTAATAATTATTTAAACTGACAATATTTTCCAAGTTTCTAACCATAATTATTTTTACCCATTTGAAGTTAAACAACTTTTCTCCAAGCAAGCAAAATCAGTCTTAATATTTATTCATAGATAATTTTGAATGACTATATTGATCTTCATTATCAGGCATCAATCTTTCTTTGCTCCTATACATATATATATATATATATATATATATATATATATATATATATAACTTACTTATAGTTTCAATCATGTTGAACCAAAAACTTTGATTTTCTCTGCTCTTCCAGTCATGTGAAACATTAATGTCAATAAAATTCAGATATTGTGGGTTCTATTTTCAGTGATGCAAAACTTAAAAGAAAGCCAACTATATTTATCTCACTCCAATAAACCCATAAAGGGGGCATCATTCTTGATTTTAAAAGTCAGTTTTAATAAAACTAGAGTTTTGACAGGAAATGCAAGAATACCTGTACAACATACATAAATACGTGTATTTCTTGTCCCATTAGGTCCTCAGCAATGAAATATGTGACCTAAGAACAGTCTTTTGATATGCAGTGAGGAAGAATAGCTGTAAGCAGATATCTACTTATAGATGGTGAGCAACTCAAATTTTCACTTTTAACATCATATTCCCCAACTAGAGATTTCAGTTTTTAACTTTTAAAATTCAGTAGATGTTTATATGATTTTTAAAACATACAATCTTCTAATAGAGAACAAAACCCACAAAATGGTTTTATCTGAATTAAAAGGCAAGCAATCTCTTATAGAACATTTAGACCTTTTCTCTGTGTTGAGTCACATTCTATCTGTACACCACAGAGAATCATCTTTTAGATGCCAGGTATGATATGCCAAGGTAGGCTCATGCCTTCTCTAAATCTTGTACAAGCTGGTGGGATGCTTAAATACTATATTGATTCTTAACACTAAGATGAGAGGGGTGAGCACAAGTTGAATTATTAAAGTTCAAAATCACTTATAAAATGCCATCACCCAGAGCATTTTCTTACCCATAATACCCCAAATCCATTAACACTCACAGCTTAAACATCAAAGGATAACCTATGTTTACTCCCACTAGAAAAGAGAGCTGTTAGAGATTCAATTCACATTCCTCCAAAGAAATTTCATGGATTTGTGACTATCAGACATACTTTTCATCTTAATCACACTTTCCCTTTAAGATTGAACATTTGTGTTTTCTGGTGCAATGAATCTTCAACCTCTTTAAGCATCAATTTTTAATAAACAGTAATAGGAGGGACTATTTTTCATCAAATAAACACAATTCTAGTTGCTTTACAATGATATGTTTGGTGCAATTCCTCTTAGCAAAATTACAATCGCTACTAAAATGTTTTTTTTTTATTATTTTTTATCATGCACCAAAGATAAATGATTAAGAATTAATTGTGTAGATACCATCTCAAAAAAAACCAAAAAACAAAAAAACAGTTAGGACATGGCTTAAGATACGCATATTTAGAATTTCAGGAGAAAAGAAAAGAAAGCAGCTAAACAGACCTACAGAAAGTATATATATCTGCAGATCCTAAATGTCTTGTTTGGCTTCCAATTATGCTCATGCCTTAGGGGAAGATCAGCTTCAGGCAAGAGTGCAAACAGGATGCTCCTTTTTTCCTCTCTAATCACAGGTATTCAGAGTCTCATTTCCTGCTTCTTTCTACCTTTCTTTCTCTCTCTTTTGTATCCTAGCTTTCCACAGAACAGACTCCTTCTACAAAATGTCTTCCAAATATCCCCTTTCTATCTCCACATCTCCAGGGTAATATCCCACCCACCATTGCTCATGGACCTCTAAAATGAGAGCAGATCCATCTAGTGGCCTAAAGTGCCTTTATTACTAAGGGTTCTTCTTTGAGAGTAGAGCTGGGGTGAAGAAATGGGGCACCACTATTGCCAGGCCAGATTTTGTAGTCATTCCAAATACCAGAGAGACAATTACTTATATTATCAATGTAAGATTTGGCATTTTTATCTAGACCTTTACTAAATCCATACACAGAGAATAATATTTCAGTCCTAACTGAAGTAAAAAGATAAAATGGAAGAATATTATTTATTGCATAGATATCATTTAAAGTATGATACTCATCTTTATACTACCAGAAAGGAACTTAAGGTCTATATGTAGTTACACTGAGAGTGTTTTAAAAATTAAATTCTATCACTATTTATCTTACTAACATTGAGTAAAATTTAATACTTATTTTTAAATATCAGGCTGAGTATATCCATGATTATATACATAGGAATATGTTGTTATTTTCATTTTAGAATTATAATTTATCTTCCTACAGACTAAGATGGGCTTCCTTGGTGGCTCAGATGGTAAAGAATCTGCTTTCAGTGCAGTAAGACCCAGGTTTGATCCCTGAATTGGAAAGATCCCCTGGAGAAGGGAATGGCTACCCACTCCAGTATTCTTGCCTGGAGAATTTCATGTACAGAGGATCCTGGTGGTCTACAGCCATGAGGTCAAAAAGTGTCAGACACAACTGAGCAACTAACATTTTCACTTTTACAGGACAAGAAAATATTGTAAAAAAAATTCTACTTCAAGTAAAATACTAAATACACTATTAGAAAAAAGTAGTCTTATATATGTTTATATATATAGTTTGCCCCCAGAAGTGATATTTAATAAACATTTTCAAAAACAGATTAGAATATTTACCCCAAATTTGAAGAAATATATATATATATTCTGAAAAGAAGTTACTTGAGAAGAATTATTTCAAACCAGGATATGCCATCCCTGTTAAGGAGAGATTCATCTTAAGCCAAATTTATTTTGTTTCCTCATGAATGCATAAGAAGTTATCCTTTGAAATATCTAGTAGAACAGTAAAAATTCTATTGACCTTAAGGACAACAGAAAGAAAATCAAGACAAAATATAATGAATGTTTGACCTGTATTTTTGCAAATTTAATATATACATTTAGAGTACTCATTTTTATAAGGTGATGACCCTGAAAGAATCTACTCAAGTTCCTAAGAGTATAAAAACTCTAAAATAGGAACTGATAGACTAGCTATTTAGTACCATGACAACATCACTAGCAAGGTCAACAGTTAGATCCCAAAACTTGTATTTAAAAAATTAAATTCTGATGCTAGAGCTGCAGCAATATTAAATTCCGGAATATATTGCTTAGTTATCATTTTTCTTCTATGAATTACTACTTCTCTGAGTACAACTGTCTTTATTAAGGCATGACTCTATAGGCCTGACACCAAGGCAAGTTATAAATTTATCAGCATCTGTACCTAAGGATTAACATTAAGAAAAATTATAAATTTGTCTGTACACAAGTGATATAAAAATAATGGTAATATTATCTATGAATTTGATCAAGAAGCATAACCAATCAATGTATGCTTTCCTCACTAATTGCAAAAATTATCCTAATAAGGGAAGAAAATGAAAGCTACTGGAGAATACAGTTATATAAAGGGGTTAGACAGCAAATTGAAATTGCACTAGATGTAGCATCCTGCAAAATTAGTTCTAGGGTTTTGACATATGATATGAATTTGTCTCATACAGAGACTGTGGCGATGCAGTATTGCTGGCTGTGTCTATTGTAAGAAGCTTTTAGGACTATTTAGGCTTTCTGAAATTTGTTCTTACCTTCCTACAGAGTCTGAGAGAAATAGCTGGAGTGATCCTGATTGAAGGCCACAGGCCCCACGTTTGCCAGGATCCTTTTGAAGTTTTAAAGTTTTCTGTGATACAGTGAGATGCTTCCTGGTATTTGTCAATTACATTTTGACAAGCTTTTGGTTCTGACCTGTAGGTTGTAAATTTACTAGTGATGGGCTAGAAGACGAATGTTTTAAAACTTGGAGATGTTTAAAGATGTAGTTGGGGTTGAAAGGAGCCTTAAAATTCTCACAAAGACAGAATAAAGGGGGTCCAAAAAACCATAGAAGCAGGTACATGGACTGAAAAGATAATATTTTCAGTAATTACCGAACTTTGTTGTCACCTGTTTCATGAAGCATGTACCAACTTCCTGGGTTAGAATGAATGACTTCCTCTGCTCTGTTTCAAGAGCACTGGATAGATGAGGTATCTCATCTCTCTCTCTCTCTCTCATTTTTTTATACTGAATTGCAGACATTTTTGTTTCCATTCAACAAAATGTGGATAGTATTTTATTCAGCCCTGTTACTCTTGCATCTTGATCACTGCCTAATACTTAATAGATACTTAATGAACATTACCTGACTTAAAAAGTGAATTTTGAAGGCACTCTGAGAAGGATAAAGAAAATAGAAGAAGGTGAAGATGTAAAAAACTAACGGAAGAAAGTCACACATTGTGAGAGTTAAATAATATCAAACTTGAGAGAATCAGTAACCCCATAGAAGTAAAGATAGTAAAGAAGAAGTTAAAGAAGTAAAGAAGATAGTAAATAAGTTTCCTAAGATGATGAAATATACATGTTTCCAATTTTTAAAATGATTACTGAGGTATGGAAACCATGATGGAGATGGCATTCAGCAAGAGCCAAGAAGTAAAAAAAAAAAAAAAGAAAGAAAGAAACAAAAACAAAGTTAGGGACATTAAGCACTAATGGGTGAGATAAAGACCAAGTTAAACCCACGAGAAAATTGGAATCTCATCTTCAGGTAATACCTGAGAATAACTATAAAAAAACTATATATATATATATATATATTTTTTTTTTTTTAATCACATTTATGTATTGCACAGGCAAAGTTGGGGGATGATGACTGAATGGAAAAAGCTTCACCTTGAGTTTTGGGGATTCTGTATCCCTTGGGCTGTCTGATGACTCTGTGTGAGAGAGCTGAGAGTATAAAAAAATTAGCCAAGTTTTAACAGCCCTTTGCTTTAGTGGATTATCAAATGGAATTAAAGTGCGCCAAGAAGCAGAGAAAGAGGAAGACTGGTTCTGATAAAAACAAAACAAAAAGATTGGTTTTAGGTTGGCTGTTCAAGATGAAAGAAAATGTGAATTAGAAATAGATTCTTGTCACTTCAGGAACTCAAGTCTACCTTTAAGTTACTGCAAACACTGAGACTGAATGCCGAGGATTTGCAAATGCTTAACACTTCCAATGTTACTCTTTCCTTACAAAAAGCAAAAGTATATTGTCCCTGGAGAAAGGAGACATACTTTAGACATAAATGTGTACAGTGATTTATGAAGAATCTCTAGAACAAAATACAAATAAGCAAGACACAGGATATGAGAAAGCTACAAACTCCAAAAATCACTAGCTATTGTAAATACTGATTTTCCAAATGCTCAATTTACAAGGGCAAAGACTGTCAGACAGGATTAAATTTCAACAATATGTAGCCGATAAAAAGCAGATTTTAAAAATAAGGATGCAATAACTGAAAAGGGGGGCTTCCTATGTGGTACAGTGGTAAAGAAACTGTCTGTCAATGCAGGAGGCACAAGAGACACGTGTTTGATTTTTGGGTGGGGAAGATCCCCTGGAGAAGAAAAGGGCCACTTGCTCCAGTGCTCTTGCCTAGAAAATTCCATGGACAGAGAAGCCTGGAAGGCCACAGTCCACACGGTCACAAAAGAGTCAGATATGATTGAGCAACTGAGCACACGCAAAAACTTAAAAGGACAGGGGGAAAAAAATGTACTGTGCAAACAAATAAGAAAAATTAGCATAGCTTAAGCAGCATAAATTGCAATAAGCATTAGAGGTGAACCGAGTTACTTCAGAGAGACATGCACTGGTTGTACCAATGCCTTATAGTTCTCTCACTGCCATTATGGGCACACAGGTGCTCTAAAATTCACTTTGATGACAATATCACCATGTGCCACTCACCCTCTGGTCTAGTGCCTAGCTTACTTTCTAAGGAGGTACTTCAGCTCCTTTAAAGTCTCAGTCATCACCAAGGTTTGAATTTATGTCAAGGTATCAGATACCCAAATGCAGTATAAGGCCTAAAAGTCAGGAATATGTGGTACTTTGATGTCTCATAGGATTAAAGTACCTCAAATGGCCTAACCCAAATTTCTCCTCCCTAGTCTGCTCCCATGGATAAGATCCCTAAACCCAACAATCTGCCTTATACAGAGGACTAGAGATGAGGTGCAATGCTTGTTGGTGGCTCAGATGGTAAAGAATCTGTCTGCAATGCAGAAGACCTGGGTTTGATCCCTGGGTCAGGAAGATCCCCTGGAGAAGGGAATGGCTACCCACTCCAGTATTCTTCCCTGGAGAATTCCATGGAAAAAGGAGCCTGGTGAGCTGTAGTCCATGAGGTCACAAAGAGTCAGACATGACTGAGCAACACTTTCACTTCACTTTCAGACACAAGTTCCTGCTTGTTCCCAGAATAGTGGGTTTCAGAATTAAACCAGGGAATTACTCAGATCAGCCATTCATACCCTGTTTTGAAACCAGGGTATACCTCATCCTCTTTTAACTACAAAATCATGCCACTCATTGCCCCAGAGTTTTTACTCTGTTCCTCAAGCACAACCATCTGTGACCCTGCATGGAGCCATGTCCTACTCCCCCTGGCTATGACCATGTGACTAATAAACTCTATCCCATCTGTCCAGTGTCAGGTGTCCTGGTTTGTCTATCCCTTTAACTTTAGGATATGACTCCTTCCCTCACCAATGGGGAAAAGAAGACATAACTAAAGCAAGAAAGTAAGAAAAGAGTGGGAAGGAGGAGATAAATTAGAAGCATAAGCATAGGATTCAGAATACCAAAGATTTGTGCATTTTTCACACCCCAATGAATTAAGAACATGTATTGCCTATATTGTTCTTAGGTCATTGATCCTAGAGCAAAATTACTTTGTGTTACTCATAAGATAAGTATTGTGTCTAAATACTTGTCGGATTGATTGCTGTATTGATTTTTAAGATCTATGATGGTATCATTTCTGCAATATATTTCTATTCTTTTGAACAGGTGGGGAAACTGTATAATGATGTTTTTTAAAATGCTGCTTAGAATGTAATACATACATTCCAGGAAGAAAATCTACTCAGTACCACTAGCTGTAAAATGAAAGTCAAAGCTATTTCATGAACATTAATAGCATTCTTATGGTGTCTGTCATCAGCATTTTACTCAGAATGTCAACACAGTCCTATTATTAATGTTAGAAAAAGTCTAGTTTAGAAATCTTCAGTTCCATTATAGACTGCTTGAAAATACTTCGATATTAAAAGTATATTTTCTAATCTAAGAAATTATATTTATTATTTATATATAAGTAAAAATAAAAATTTACCCAAGTTTTAACAGGACATAGATAAATCTTTTCCAAAGGGAGCTAGAACTAAATGAATTATAACTGAGGCAAAACCCTACTGAAAAAGATTCTTTAATATATCATTGCCTACCTTGTCAAAAAATAAAGAAAGCAGTTAGACCTTTTTATTATTATTGTTATTTTGGCTCTTTTAAAAACTCTAAATGTCTTCAAGTCAAATGCCTTCAGAAGTAAAATGGTAGTTATATAATTTTCTATATTTTATAAATGGCAGAGAGACATACTAAATAAAGAAATGAATGAACAAAGTAATTACTGAAGATAGAAACCAACATTAACTTGCTTATTTGCTTTTTAAAAATCATAATACTCTGATCATTACAGTCATTACAATCTTTCTAATTGCACTCATCCCACACACTAGCGAAGTAATGCTCAAAATTCTCCAGGCTTCAACAACACAGGAACTGTGAACATTCAGATGTTCAAGCCGGATAGAGAAAAGCCAGAGGAACCAGAGATAACATAGTCAACATCTGTTGGACCACTGAAAGTGCAAGAGTGTTCCAGAAAGATACCGAATTCTGCTTCATTGACTATGCCAAAAATTTTGACTGTGTGGATCACAATGAACTGTGGAAAATTCTTAAAGGGTAGGGAATACCAGACCACCTTACCTACCTCCTGAGAAACCTGTATGTAGGTAAAGAAGCAACAGTTAGAACAGAACATGGAACAACAGACTGGTTCCAAATCGAGAAAGGAGTACAGAAAGGCTGTATATTGTCACCCTGCTTATTTAACTTATATGCAAAGTTCAGTTCAGTTCAGTCACACAGTCCTGTCCGACTCTTTGCGATCCCATGAACTGCAGCACCCCAGGCCTCCCTGTCCATCACCAAATCCTGGAGTTCACTGAGACTCATGTCCATCGAGTCAGTGATGCCATCCAGCCATCTCATCCTCTGTTGTCCCCTTCTCCTCCTGCCCCCAATCCCTCCCAGCATCAGAGTCTTTTCCAATGAGTCAACTCTTCGCATGAGGTGGCCAAAGTACTGGAGTTTCAGTTTTAGCATCATTCCTTCCAAAGAAATCCCAGGGCTGATCTCTTTCAGAATGAACTGGTTGGATCTCCTTGCAGTCCAAGGGACTCTCAAGAGTCTTCTCCAACACCACAGTTCAAAAGCATCAATTCTTGGGTGCTCAGCCTTCTTCACAGTCCAACTCTCACATCCATACATGACCACAGGAAAAACCATAGCCTTGACTAGACGAACCTTTGTTGGCAAAGTAACGTCTCTGCTTTTGAATATACTATCTAGGTTGGTCATAACTTTCCTTCCAAGGATTAAGCATCTTTTAATTTCATGACTGCAGTCACCATCTGCAGTGATTTTAGAGCCCCCCCAAAAAAGTCTGACACTGTTTCCACTGTTTCCCTTCTATTTCCCATGAAGTGATGGGACTGGATGCCATGATCTTCATTTTCTGAATGTTGAGCTTTAAGCCAACTTTTTCACTCTCCTCTTTCACTTTCATCAAGAGGCTTTTTAGTTCCTCTTCGCTTTCTGCCTTAAGGGTCGTGTCATCTGCATATCTGAGGTTATTGATATTTCTCCCGACAATCTTGATTCCAGCATGTGTTTCTTCCAGTCCAGCGTTTCTCATGATGTACTCTGCATATAAGTTAAATAAGCAGGGTGACAATATACATCCTTGACATATTCCTTTTCCTATTTGGAACCAGTCTGTTGTTCCATGTCTAGTTCTAACTGTTGCTTCCTGACCTGCATACAGATTTCTTAAGAGGCAGGTCAGGTGGTCTGGTATTCCCATCTCTTGAAGAATTTTCCACAGTTGATTGTGATCCACACAAAGGCTTTGGCATAGTCAATAAAGCAGAAATAGATGTTTTTCTGGAACGCTCTTGCTTTTTCGATGATCCAGCGGATGTTTGCAATTTGATCTCTGCTTCCTCTGCCTTTTCTAAAACCAGCTTGAACATCAGGAAGTTCATGGTTCACGTATTGCTGAAGCCTGGCTTGGAGAATTTTGAGCATTACTTTACTAGCATGTGAGATGAGTGCAATTGTGTGGTAGTTTGAGCATTCTTTGGTTTTGCCTTTCTTTGGGATTGGAATGAAAACTGACCTTTTCCAGTCCTGTGGCCACTGCTGAGTTTTCCAAATTTGCTGGCATATTGAGGGCAGCACTTTCACAGCATCATCTTTGAGGATTTGAAATATGCAAAGTACGTCATGTGAAATGCCGGGTTGGATGAAGCACAAGCTGGAATCAAGTTTTCTGGGAGAAATATCAATAAACTGAGATATGCAGATGACACTGCACTTATGGCAGAAAGTGAAGTAGAACTAAAGAAACTCTTGGTAAAAGTGAAAGAGAAGAGTGAAAAATTTGACTTAAGGCTCAACATTCAGAAAACTAAGATAATGGCATCTGGTGCCATCACTTCATGACAAATAGATGAGGAAACAATGAAAACAGAGACAGAGTTTGTTTTCTTAGGCTCCAAAATCACCGAAAATGGTGACTGTGGCCATGAAATTAAAAGACACTTGCTCCTTGGAAGAAAAACTATGACTAACCTAGATAGCATATTCAAAAGCAGAGACTTTACTTTGCCAACAAAGGTTCATCTATTAAAAGCTATGGTTTTTCCAGTAGTCATGGATGGATGTGAGAGTTGGACTGTGAAGAAAGCTGAGTACTGAAGAATTGATACTTTTGAACTGCGGTGTTAGAGAATACTCATGAGAGTCCCTTGGACTGCAAGGAGATCCAACCAGTCCATCAAAGGAAATCAGTCCTGAATAATCATTGGAAGTACTAATGCTGAAGCTGGAACTCCAATACTTTGGCCACCTGATGTGAAGAACTGACTCATTGGAAATGACCCTGATGCTGGGAAAGATGGAAGGCAGGAGGAGAAGGGGATGGCAGAGGATGAGATGGTTGGATGGTATCACTGACTCGATGGACATGAGTTTGAGTAAACTCCGGGAGCTGGTGATGCACAGTGAAGCCTGATGTGGTGAATCCATGGGGTCACCAAGGTTTGGACATGACTGAGGGACTGAACTGACCGATAATCTCTGAACCTTAAGGTGTGGGAATTTTGTTATAATAAAGATAGTAATGAGGCAAATATATCTGCTTATTTTTGTTCTCTTATCAAAAATGTTGTCTTTGAGGTTTGAGTGGATATCTTATAATAGTAATTAGAAGTTCCAAGCATCAAATGGTAATAATATTTCAGTACAATTACAGAAGAAAAGCCTTGAGTACATAGCAATTCTACATAATATGACATATCTTACAAGTAGGCCATGCCTTTAAAATAGATTATGTTATTGTTGATCAGTAAGACTAAACAATTTTAAGGGGACATGATCAAATTAATCTTATACAGTTTTATAGTACAAGAGCTCTATTATATTGTAAAAGTTGTTTTATTAAATAACAGGACGTGTAATGATTTGGGCCAATGAACATATCTAAAATTCATGAAATGAGCTTATTACTTTAATTTAGGTTCAGTCCAGTTCCATTGTTCAGTTGCATCTGACTCTCTGCAACCCCATGGACTGCAGTACACCAGGCTTTGCTGTTCATCACCAACTGCCGGAGTTTACACAAACTCATGTCCATTGACCAGTGGTGCCATCCAACCACCTCATCATCTGTCGTCTCCTTGTCCTCCTGCCTTCAATCTTTTCCAGTATCAGGGCCTTTTAATATGAGTCAGCTTTTTGCATCAGGTGGCTAAAGTACTGGAGTTTCAGCTTCAACATCAGTCATTCCAATGAATACTCAGGACTGATTTCCTTTGGGATGGACTGAATAGATCTCCTTGCAGTCCAAGGGACTCTCAAGAGTCTTCTCCCAACACCACAGTTCAGAGAATCAATTCTTTTGCACTCAGCTTTCTTTATACTTCAATCTCACATCCATACATGACTACTGGACAAACCACAGCCTTGACTAGATGGACCTTTGTTGGCAAAGTAATGTCTCTGCTTTTAATATGATATGATGCCTAGGTTGGTCATAACTTTCTTTCCAAGGAGTAAGCACCTATTAATTTCATGGCTGCTGTCACCATCTTCAGTGATTTTTGAGTGCCCCAAAATAAAGCCTGATACTGTTTCCACTGTTTTCATACATATTTGCCATGAAGTGATGGGACCTGATGCCATGATTTAGTTTTCTGAATGTTGAGCTTTAAGCCAACTTTTTCACTCTCCTCTTTCACTTTCATCAAGAGGCTTTTTAGTTCTTCATTTTCTGCCATAAGAGTGGTTTCATCTGCTTTTCTGAGGTTATTGATATTTCTCCCAGGAATCTTTATTCTAGTTTGTTCTTCATCTAGCCCAGAGTTTCTCATGATGTACTCTGAATAAAAGTTAAATAAGTAGGGTGACAATATACATCCTTGACATATTCCTTTTCCTATTGTGAACCAGTCTATTGTTCCATGTCCAGTTCAATCTGTTGCTTCCTGATCTGCAAACAGATTTCTCAAGAGACATGTAAGAGGGTCTGGTATTTCCATCTCTTGAAGAAGTTTCCACAGTTTGTTGTGATCCACATAGTCAAAGGCTTTGATATAGACAATAAAGCAGAAATAGATGTTTTTCTGGAACTCTCTTGCTTTTTTGATGATCCAGCAGATATGCACAATTTGTTCTCTGGTTTCTCTGCCTTTTCTAAAATCAGCTTAAACATCTGGAAGTTCACGGTTCACATATTGCTGAAGCCTGGCTTGGAGAATTTTGAGCATTACTTTACTAGCGTGTGAGATGAGTGCAATTGTGCAGTAGTTTGAGCATTCTTTGGCATTGCTTTTCTTTGGGATTGGAATGGAAACACATTTTCTGGTCCTGTGGCCACTGCTGAGTTTTCCAAATTTGCTGGCATATTGAGTGCAGCACTTTCACAGAATCATCTTTCAGGATTTGAAATAGCTCAACTGGAATTCCATCACCTCCACTAGCTTTGTTGTAGTGATGTTTCCTAAGGCCCATTTGACTTAACATTCCAGGATGTCTGGCTCTAGGTCAGTGATCACACCATCGTGATTATCTGGGTCATGAAGATCTTTTTTGTACAGTTCTTCTGTGTGTTCTTGCCACTTTTTCTTAACATCTGCTTCTGTTAGGTCCATGCCATTTCTTTCCTTTTTTGTGCCCATTTTGCATAAAATGTAATCTTGATGTCTCTAATTTTCTTGAAGAGATCTCTAGTCTTTCCCATTCTGTTGTTTTCCTCTATTTCTTTGCATTGATCACTGAGGAAGGCTTTCTTATCTCTTCTTGCTATTCTTTGGATCTCTGCATTCAGATGCTTATATCTCTCCTTTTCTGCTTTGCTTTTCACTTCTCTTCTTTTCACAGCTATTTGTAAGGCCTCCCTAGACAGTCATTTTGCTTTTTTGCATTTCTTTTCCATGGGGATGGTCTTGATCCCTGTCTCCTCTACAGTGTCACGAACCTCATTCCATAGTTCATCAGCCAGTCTATCTATCAGATCTAGGCCCTTAAATCTATTTCTCACTTCCACTGTATAATCATAAGGGATTTGATTTAGGTCATACCTGAATGGTCTAGTGGTTTTCCCTACTTTCTTCCATTTAAGTATGAATTTGGCAATAAGGGGTTCATGGTCTGAGCCACAGTCAGCTCCTGGTCTTGTTTTTGCTGACTGTATATAGCTTCTCCATCTTTGGCTGCAAAGAATATAATCAATCTGATTTCAGTGTTGACCATCTGGTGATGTCCATATGTAGAGTTTTCTCTACTCTTGTTGGAAGTGGTTGTTTGCTATGACCAGTGCGTTCTCTTGGCAAAACCTTTTAGCCTTTGCCCTGCTTCATTCTGTACTCCAAGGCCAAATTTGCCTGTTACTCCAGGTGTTTTTGAATTCCTACTTTTTCATTCCAGTCCCCTATCATGAAAAGGACATCCTTTTTAGGTTTTAGTTCTGGAAGGTCTTGTAGGTCTTCATAGAACTGTTCAGCTTCAGCTTTCATCATTATTGGTCAGGGCATAGACTTGGATTACTGTGATGTTGAATGGTTTGCCTTGGAAATGAACAGAGATCATTCTGTCATTTTTGAGATTGCATCCAAGTACTGCATTTTGGACTCTTTTGCTGACTATGAGAGCTACTGCATTTATTCTAAGGGATTCCTGCCCACAGTATTAGATATAATGGTCATATGAGTTAAATTCATCCATTCTAGTCCATTTTAGTTTGTTGACTCCTAAAGTGTCGATGTTCACTCTTGCCATCTCCTGTTTGACTATTTCCAATTTGCTTTGATTCATGGACCTAACATTCCAAGTTCCTATGCAGTGTTGCTGTTTACCTCATTGGACCTTGCTTCCATCACCAGTCTCATCCACAACAGGGTGTTGTTTTTGCTTTGACTCTGTCTCTTCATTCTTTATGGATTTATTTCTCCACTGATCTCTAGTAGCATATTGGGCACCTACCGACCTGGGGAGTTCATCTTTCAGTGTCCTATCTTTTTGCTTTTTCATACTGTTCATGGGTTTCTCAAGGCAATTATACTGAAGTGGTTTGCCATTCCCTTCTCCAGTGGACCACATTTTGTCATAACTGTCCACCATGACCCATTGTCTTGGGTGGCCCTGCAAGGCATGTCTCATAGTTCATTGAGTTAAACAAGGCTGGGGTCCATGTGATTAGATTGGTTATTTTTCTGTAATTTTAGATAGGTAGAATATTTTTACTTGATTATATCCATCTAAACCAGGAATGAGCAAACTATAATTTTTCAGCCAAATCTAGCCCATCACTTCTTTTTATAATTAAAGATATACTGAAGTACAGCCATGCCCATCCATTGTCTTTGACTGCCTTTGCATTATAAGGCAGAGTAGAGGAGTCATGACTGACATCTTATGGCCTACAAACCCAACTATTTTACTATCTGGCCTTTTATAGAAAAAAAAAAGTTTGCTATAGCTAATCTAGACCATTAAATTAGATTCAAACATATTTAGTAGGCAGGATTTGAATACCTACTATACTTTTATATCATCTCTTTACCCTCAGCTTTACAGATTAGTAATTCAGTATAGTATGTAAGAATAAATAAGAGGACAAAAATGATATAGATAAAAAAGAGAAGTTTATTGAAACAAATTTGGAATGGAAGTTGCAAAAACACTGGGAACTTGAATTTTTATTATGTCAGTGTGGATAAAGAGATTAAGAGGGCAATGTTTGAGATCTTGGTTGATTCCTTAGTGTTTTCTTGGGCAAAGTCAAGTTTAAAATTATTGGTGTCCTGGAAAGATGTTGGAGGCATTTACTGGCATATGTCTGACATATGTATAAGAATAGCCTCAATTAAGTCTTACTACAAATGGTGATAAAACATCATGCTGATTTATACCTTTATTTTTGAATTTACTTTGGTTATAAAGGAACAAAACATTTTTAATTGTCAAATTGTGTGCAATCAACCAGATATTATCTTTCAGTTTAGTTCCCAAGGGATGAAAACATGAATATTTATGATAATCAATTCCTATTATTTTATTATTATAATTAATTTTACAGCCTACAAGATAACGGAATGCATTGTTCCAGGAAGATGATATATTGTAAGAGAGTCAGAGTATTTAATTAACTAATAAATACTTAAAATTCATCTTTAAAGATAATTCTGCTAACTGTGTTGTTATAAAAGTTTTGAATTTTGGGTAAAAAGAATTTAAAATTCATTTTATTAATTGACCAGCAAAGTGCATAGAAATTAAAGCATGAAAATAGGAAAACACAATTCTTATGTATTTTCAACACAGAAAAGTGGGAAGAAATAAAATGGAGTCTAGCATGATTGTGCAGAGGTTTAAAAATGGCTGAGAACATATAAGGATGCTTTCAAATCATAAATACATTTTATTTAATAAGTTGCTGATCCCAAGACCCTCTTAAGCACTGTATCTGTTATTCTTTCCTGTTATTATAGTGATGAAAAGCAGCAGTAAACTACATCTCTCCTAACTATGCAAATCATTGCAAGGAATCAAATGACAGGACACCACAACCTCAGGAGCTGTTGAACTTCATTTACTGGTGGCATTCCTAGGTTGGCATCAGTTGAGTGGAGGTAGTTGCTGCATTAGTGGCTCCTCACTCTCTCACTCCTGTCCTGACATATAGGATTTAATGACCAGTACATGTATAATATAATGTTATTGTTGTTATTTAGTTGCTAAGTGGCATCCAACTCTTTCCAACCCCATGGACTTCAGCATGCCAGGCTTCACTGTCCTTCACTATCTCCCGGAGCTTGCTCAAACTCATGTTCACTGACTCAATGATGCTATCCAACCATCTTATCCTCTGTCAGCCTCTTCTCCTCCTGCCCCCTCAATCGAAACACCTAATTGTTCATTTGTTTTCCCAGGTGACACAGTGGTAAAGAATCTGCCTGTCAATGGAGGAGATGCAAGAGATGCATGTTTGATGCCTGGGTCAGGAAGATTCCCTTGTGTAGCAAATGGCAACCCCTACCAGTATTCTTGCTTGAAAGATTCCATGGACAGAGGATCCTAGCAAGCTACAGTCATGGAGTCACAAAGATTTGGACATGACTTAACAACTAAATAACAACAAAACAACAATTGTTCATATACCCTATGGATGAGCTCCCACTTTGAAAACCTTTGGCTACTTGTAAAAGATAAAACCAGTCTAATGTTCTCTTTTTTATAAAAACAAGCCAAATACAACTATTTTAAAGAATACTCAACAAACTCTGAGCCAATTCCAAAGGAATATCTCAAAAAGGTAGTTCAAATAAGAGAAATGATATAGGTAAAAATTGTATGGTTCAACTGAAGTGACTGCAGGAGATAAACACACTGAGATGTATAAGGTCTGCTGTGTTTGCTACAAAATCAGTCTCAGTAACAGATACATATGAATATATTTTCACACCTCATATACCTCTGAATCCAAATCATAAGACTATCTGCTTCAATTAATGAAAGGCAGATTGCAAAGGAAGAGAGGAGCACCTAGAGAGTTATATTAGAAAAATAAAAGCTATTAGTAACAATCAGCATGGAAGCACTGGAGTGTTTGAAGTACAAAGTATTGTTTATTTTTCTAACCCATGTTCTAAAGAAAAAAATGAAACCTTTAACTACATCTGCATACATTAATACCAAAAGGAGTTTTAGGAAAGATTAAGACCAATATTGACTCTTAATATTTAATCATCCTCTTCTTTGGTTGTCTCTCCAATGACTTTAAAAAAGCAGGTGTTAATTCTACCAAGAAAACTATTTGTAAAGAAAGTAAATGCCCTTTGGGCAATGAAGTATTCACTGAAATGAGGTCATCTGACTCCATCTAGTTCAGTTAATTATTTTGTTTGACATTCTAACTCATAAAGGTCTCACCATCCTTTAAAAAAAAAAGTCTTGAGTATATTTCTATCTGCTGAAACTTACATCTGGTTCACTTCTTTCTAGACTAGATATTAAGAGGATCAGCACTTTATTATTCCCTAGACTCCTATTCACTGATATGCACAGTGCTCAAAAAAACATGCTTCATTTACCAGGAGAAAGAATCCTGCAGTGTATCTCAAGCCTAAAGGCATTGATATACAGCAGTTCATTTGGAGACCCAGTTAAGGAAAATAATTCTGGGACACACTGGTTTCTCATAGGTATCCTTTGCTGAAGAAAGCAGTTTAGGACTCAATAGTACATCCAAGAGAAAACCAAAGCCATTTCAAGTGGTAAAATAAGAACTGAAAGAGTGATCAAAAACACATTTTAAAATCATATGTATGCATGTATGTGTGTAGGTGTATGTGTCGTTAGGAAAAAATTAAATTATCAAAGAATATTTGATTTCTCTCTTTAAAGATTATATAAAGTCCTAGTCATTAATTAATTACTAAGTGGACATGTTACATATTGTATAAGAGTTCAAACTTAAACCAAGAGAAACTAAGGCATAAGAGAATTTACTTTGCATTCCAATAATTTTTCAAAAATAAATATTGTTCAGATGGAGTCCAGAGTTGACTCTGCCAATGCATTTAAGGAGTTACATTATTGGACAAATGATATAATAGAAAACAATATAGCTATTACTAAAGCAATATCTTATTTCTAGTAGGTGACTTTCTTGGGCAAAATTGGCAAAGACAGATACTTGGCGTGCTTATAATTTCACTGATTAAACTTTTGCCTAGCATCTATGTTATGCTTATATATGTTTTCCATGGATCCTGCAGCTGTGCATTCAGACAATAGTTGAGGAGGAAAATGAGGAAAAAGATAACACATCTACTCTTTTAAATCCAGTCTTTTCTTCTAATTGCAGCTAAAAGGGGATACTTCCTAGAGCAAATGAGCATCTTTTGTGACACAAGAACTGCACAACCGAGGGGACCACTTCAGTATGATATTAATGCTCAATACTTACATTTCTACCTCTTAAAGATGCAGGAAAACAAGTTTCTGACTCCAACTCTGATTTCCAATAATAACTGAATAATACCTTATCCATCCCCTAAATGACTGAATTAACCATGTAATCAAGGCAATGTATTTAACTTTCTTACAAGCACAGAACTCTTAGAAATTCTGAGAAGTGTTTGAAATATAACTTATTTCCCATTACTTGAGTTACCAGACCTTTTTCCTGTGATACTTATTTCTATAAATTATCCCCAGTTTCAAAACTTCAAAGTATTTAACACTCTCCTAAAAACAAACAAACCAAACCCCTGAGGATTCAAAATATTATTTAAAAACTTATGCATATATTTGATCATTTAATAATTTAAAACATTTAAAAATATTTAATGTTTTGGATCATATAAAACTGTTTAAATATGAAGAAATATGAAGAGAAATATGAAGTACAAGCACCATGGAGTTATTCTTATTGTATTGAAAATTATCTTCTACTACATATTTGACTGTGCTTCCCTGGTGGGTCAGTGGTAAAGAATCCACATCCCAATGTAGGAGACATGGGTTCAATACCTGGGTAAGGAAAATCTCCTGGAGAAGGAAACAGCAACCCATTCCTGTATCTTGCCTGGGAAACCCCATGGTCAGGAGACCTTGGTGGATTACAGTCCATGGGGTTGCAAAAGAGTTGGACATGACTTTGTGACTTAACAGCAACAACATATTTAACTAATGCTTTAATTTTAAAAAGTATCCAACACTGAATATATCAATACTGAATTAAAGATGCATGCCATTTACAAACACCACTAAGGAAATCAAACAGCTGTAGAAAAACTTTAAAAACATGTGGAAAATCTATATGCTATAGTTAAAATGCTTATTACACAAGTGAAAAATATATATCAAGAGAACATACTATGTTCATGGAATAGAAGACTCAACATAGTTAATTTTCCTCATTTTGACCTACAACTTTAATGCAAATACTACTGAAATCTTAACATTTTTATAGGCATAACATTTTTATTTTAAAATTTTGATGAAAATGCATAGGATCCAAATAGTTAAAATACTCTTTAAATAGAAGAATGACATGGGAAGAATCACTTTGCCCAAGATTAAGTCTTACTATATACCTCTAGTTGTCAAGAAAGTGTGGTGTGGGAAAAAGTGGTATGGGCAAAAAGATAAATACATAAATCAATGGAACAGAATATGGAGAAAAGGACCCATAAAATACATACAACTTATTTTTTACAAAGGTGCAAAAGCAATGTACTAGAGGAAGATAATCTTTTCAATAAATGATTCTAGAGAAATTGGACATCCATGAGGCAGCAGTGGGAAGAAGTGTGACCTAATTCTAACATCTTGTACAACAATTAATCCAAAGTGAATGATTAATTTAAATATTAAATGTAAAACTGAAAAAAAATAAACACTTAGCAATAAGGAAATCTTAGGATCTAAAGTGAAGCAAAGAGTTTTTAGACACAGAATAGGAAAAATAGATCAATTAGATCTCATCAATTAAAAACTTTTGCTCTGCAGAAGACTCTCCTAAGGAGATATAAAGAAGTACAGTCTGGGAAAGAATATTTGCAAACCATATATCTGATGAAGAACTGGTATCTAGAATATATAAAGAACTCTCAAAACTCAACATTAAGTAAGCAGTTCAGTGAGAAAATGGGCAAAAGAAAGAAACAAGCATTTTATCTAAGGTATATAAAGATGGCAAATAAACATGTGAAAAAAGTATTCAACATCATTAGAAATCAGGAAAGTGAAAATTAAAACTACCATGACCAATCACTACAAAACTGCTAATGTAAAAATAGAGATACCATCTAATGCTGGTGAGGATGAAGAAAAACAAAACATATTGCTAGTGAGAATGTAAAATGGTTTAACTACTTGGAAAAAGTAGATTGGCAATTTCTTCTAAAACAGGTAATTACTGTATAACCCTGAAATTGAAATCCTGAATATTTATCCCAGGGAAATAAACATTTAAGTTCACCCAAAACCTGAACATGAATTCTCATAACAGCTTTATTTATAATAGCTAAAAATGGAAATAGCCCAGATGTCATTCCAATGATGTATGGTTAAACAACTTCCAGAGATAAATGTTGAAACAACCAATAGTATATCCACAGCATGAAATACTAGGTAGTAAAACAGCAAAACAGAATAAACTATTGGTGTACACAGTAATTTAGATGAATCTGAAGAGAATTATGATGAGTGAAAAATTCCAGTTCCTAAAGTTATCATACTCTCAATGTCATACGATTACAGACTATAATAATATTTTTGAAATGAGAAAAACTGTACAAATGGAGAACAGACTAGTGCTTACCAGGTTTGAGGGGAGAAGAGGGTAGGGTCATAAAATGACAACAAAAGGGATCTTTATGGTAAAAGCACTGTTCTCTATCCTGACTGTAGGGGTGGCTATATGAACTTACACATATGATAAAATTGCTTAAAACTAAATGCACTCAAAAATAACTACATAGATAACCGGGAAAATGAAGAAGATTGGAGGATTATGTTACTGTCAGCTTCCTGGTTACAATGAATGCATGCATACAAAGTCATTTCACTCATCTCCATCTCCTCTAACCCTATGGACCATAGCCAGCCAGGCTCCTCTGTCCATGGGATTCTCCAGGGAAGAAAACTGGAGTGGGTTGCCATGCCCTTCTCCAGGCAATCTTCCCAGCCTAGGGATTGAACTCATGTTTCTTATGGCTCTTGAGTTGTCAGCTGTATTCTTTACCACTAGCACCACTTGGGAAGACCCTTTCTGGTTACAATATTATACTATAATTTGAAAAGATGTCATTTGTGGAAATTGGATAAAGAGTACATGTAAATCTTTGCATTATTTCTTATATTTATATGTTATACTCAATTTCAAAATGAAAATTTGAGTTAAAATATTTAACTTATTTCATCTTCTAGCAGTGGAACTGCAGTAAGGATAAGTTACTGTGAATCTTTGAGTCATTGTTGCAGTTCTAAAAGTCTTTAAGTGACTAGTATGTCTGTTAAATAAAGCATTCCACATGTACTATCAAGCTCAAGATTCAAGGATAATCTTTTGCCCTGTGTTACTCTTTTGTTTGTTGTGTTAAACACAGAATCATTTTGTAATGACTATTTGCTAACTAAGCCTACTTAATTAAGAAAGCAAGAAAACTATCACTTATTTAATGTCTCGTATATGTTAGGCTCAACATTTTTATCTCATAATCCTCATAGCAATCCTGTGACATGCATTTTTAAATTATCATTTTATTTACCCATCATTGGGTATGAAGGCCCATCATTCTCATTCTTAGCCTAACATTCTTCCCACTACAATATACTGTTTTTCAGAAATACATCACGATTTATTCTCTGTGCATTAAGAAAACTAATCAGTTGAGGATCAAGGAAGGAAAGGTGGAAGAGAAGGGAGCTCAAAGATCCCTATCAGGGCATTGTCAGATGCCTGTCACAGTGATCACTGAGAAAAAGAAAACAACTTCATAGGCCTTCAATAATCGTCAGGTTATTTTTGTTTTTCAAAAAAATAAAATGCATAGCTTCAGTACTAGTGAGAAACTGTCCACAACTAAGATTTAAAATTAAAATTTTAGCCAAAATGCATCACAAGTGCCATTACTGGAAACTCATCATCTTGATTTTTAAAAATGAAAACAATGTTAACTAGCATCTAAAGATTATATGTGGTACTTATTGATCCCTTATGAAAAGTCTTGACTTTGAAACACCTGGGCCTCAATTTTAATTAAAGAAATCTTTGCTAGAGCTTTGAAGGAGTAATCAGTAAAGCTGATTGGCCAATACTTTAAAAGAAGAAAGGCTTTTTTTTTTTTTTTTTTTTAAGATAGGAAAACAGCATAGCTTTTAGCAATGGTGGTGGTGGTTTAGTTGCTAAGTCATGTCCTACTTTTGTGATCCCACTGATTGCAGCCTGTCAGACTCCTCTGTCCATGGGATTCTCCAGGCAAGAATACTGAAGTTGGTTGCCATTTCCTTCTCCATGGGATCTTCCCAACTGAGACTTATAATAGCAGCAATTAAAAATGGAATTATTGAACAACTTGTTAATATCACTTCTAGGGTCTCCATCAGGAGATATATTCTTGAAAGGACTAACTTCTCCCTCATTATTGTTCTCTCTCTCAGTAAGTCTCTCATATATTGAGAGATAACATAATTTTTCAAATATTCTGGCAGTGAAAATATGTCGTATCACAAAACTGAAGATTCAGTGATGGAGAGCAATTACTTTGGATTTAAACTCAGCAGTGATCAAATTTCAGATCTTCAACTTACAGGTATGTGATATTTTAAAAATTATTTAACCCCTCTTTAAAAGTTAATTTCCCCATCTGTGCAATGTGTATAATAAACACTAACATACTTCATTAGGATAATAAAACTACCACTAGCATGTCTGAAGTGCAATAAATGAAATCTATCTTTTATCATTAGTGTGAATCAAGTATTTTCTCTTAAAATATATATATCAGGAAGTTCAGAGACTCACTTGATCACTGTCTAAACCATCCTTGCCTCTTCCTGAGTGATAGATTTAAAAAAACCTCCCCCTAATAAAGAAAATATTAAATATGAAACAGCAAGACACCTGTCAACAGAAGAAGCTATCACTTTTCAACTGTTTTTTTGCATGATAAAAAAAGGAATCAGGATGTGCTTAAAAGAAACAGAATTTTTTTTAGAAGCCTCTATTTTACAAAACCGCTCAGCCTAAGTGAATTTTTATGACTTAAATAATGATTTTTCTTATTTCATGCTCTGTATTGTGTCTGAAGGAAATTAGAACTTGACTACATCATGTCTTCATGCTAAATGAAGAAACTGAAGACAAATGAAGAAAACAAAATGTGGCATTCAGAATAATTTTATCTCCCTTTCTTTCTCTAAAATTCTCTTTCGCCAAGATAGCTTGATGACAAAAAATATTTTATAATTGACTGTGATTTTAAAAATATCTCACATATCTTGAAAAAGGGGATAGCATTTGTGAAAAAGTGTCTCTCCTGAATTATTCCCAGACTGGATACATTATTCTGCCTTAACACAAAACTCCTAAAGCAATGGACCTCTAGACCTAAGAGGGCTGATCACACAGCTCTGCATGCCACTAGTAAAATCCTTCAGCTAGCTAATACATGAAAAAGAACACATTGCCAGATACAGTCTTAATTCAGTGATTTAATTAGGGTCCCTTATCCCCCTCAGGCTATACTAGTTTACTAAATAACATACTCTTTACTGTGTACAGAATTTTCTTCCTTAGCCTAACTTGAAGGGCTAAAATGTAACCAATCAACCAACAAACAAGCACTGAGCTACTAGGTCAAACATAGGCAGAGCCTATGGGTTGGTCTCCTTTACCTCTTAAAGATATATAAAGAGAAGGTTGACAAAAGCAAAACAAAAACAAACACAGCAAGAACAGGAGAAAAGCAAACAGAAGAATAGACATGGTAGTGAGTTTCCAGCAACAACAACAAACAGAAGGCATGGTATCAGAAGGAATGTGAAGCAGAGATGAGATCTGTTCTTTCTTCAGAGAAATTAAATAGCTATAAATCCAGAATCACTGAGGACAGAGGGCAGGTTAAGGATGTGGGACAGTAATCTGTAGCAGTTATTCTCTAGAGGATGTCTGTTAGCGCTGCGGCTTGACATTTGTCTACCATAATGGAACTTGCATCCAGCAAAATCAGTTGCTCTATTTGGCCTTGACAATTGCAGAAGAAGATGCTGGGAGAGACAGGGGCATGTTTTGGGTATTGATACTCCATAGAGTTCCTTTCCATGTTCTTGCACGGGGTATGACTATTGGCTGTTCATTTATTCAGTCTTTCTACAAATATCTGTTTAGATAGTCTTATAGGTAGTAAGTATACAGAAGTGAATTGGACAAAAATTTCAGGAATCATGGAGTGCACATGCTAGAGGAGGATGGGAAACAAAGATAATAGGCACACAAAGAGACAGATACAGTGTATACTGTGTATATGAGTAAGTGGTATGGAGAACACAAAGCATGGAAGAAGGAATGGAAAAAGTGTATGAGTGGAATGGGAAGTGTGAGAGTGAGTGAGTGTATGTGTGTATGGCAGGGCTAGATAGGAGAAAACCAGGAGAAGCACGTCAGATTTTCCATTCAGGAGTAAGGCCTATTTTACATAAGTAGAATTATTTGTAAGGTAGTAAAAAAATAGTAAAAACATACCAGTTACCTGTCTTGTTAAAAATAAAAGAAGCAAAATATCAGTAGATTTTTAAAACATATAGACAACAGAGTACCAAAATAAACAATTAGTATTACTGAAACTAAAACAAATGGTGATAATTGAGAAAAGAGGGTAGAATGTTTTAAATTCTTATTAATAATCTTACAACAACACAGACGTATATAGATATCTGCAAACCTTGAACACACTTGCTGAAAGAATCAAAGAGGTCCTTGATTATGATCCCTGTATGTGATATGAGAGACCAGTGTACTTCACCCTCAAAAGGATACATACCAAATTTATCTCTAATGATACAGAATGCTAGAAGAAAATTGAACAATGCCTTTAAAGTTATATGGAAAAATAATTCTGAACATGAAATTTCATACACAGTCAAACTTAATCAATTGAAAAAATTTTCAGGTTAGCATTCAAGTTTCCTTAACATATGCAGTTTCTGATAGAGAAAATATTTTTTAAAAGAGGGTTTACTTCAACAAAACAAAAAATGATAGTAAGAAAAAAATGAAAAAAAAAATCTTGAATTTTACGAAAGGTTGACAGTAATGCAAGAAGGCAGTGTAGAGAGGCTCTGTTTACTATGCCCAGACCCAGACTGGAGCACTGTCTGAATCTACACGTGGGCAACCTCAACACCTTACGTCTTTCCCAACTGATCACTCAGCCCCCTTTGCCTACAGTCACTCAGGGAAGTGAGGGAATATTCCTACTTATCTGTTCCCTAGGTGTGCACAGAGGTACAAACCAAGGGGATATGGCTCATGAGCAGGAAATTGATGTTAAGCAGCCCAGTTGCTAGAACTGAAGGTATTTTTAGACCTATTTGGAGTCATAGCCCTCCCTCACAAGATGGTGGGCTAGAAGGAGGTGCATTCATCTTCTGGTGTGAGAACACAAAATCAAACCAATAAGGAGGGTAGGACTGTTTAGTTAAACATGTCTTATTTTAACTCATATGCTTAATTTTTTCCTGGAGAAGGTGTCACTTTAGAAACAAGGTATATTGGCCAATAGAATATTAGAAAATTTTAAAACCTATATAAAAACAGAAGCATTTTCAATAATCTCCGTTGCCATCTTATTAACTGGTTGTTGTATTTGAGGCTATCCTGAGGTCAGATTACTAAGTTGGACAAAGACCAAATAATAATTTCTGTATATTTTCAATATGTGGGAAATGAAATTTCTTAATATCAGCACACTTTCAGTTCAATTCAGTCGCTCAGTCGTGTCCGACTCTTTGCGACCCCATGAATCACAGCACGCCAGGCCTCCCTGACGACAGCATCACCAACACCTAGAGTTCACTCAGACTCATGTCCATCGAGTCAGTGATACCATCCAGCCATCTCATCCTCTGTCATCCCCTTCTAGCACACTTTAAACAACACTAAATCATTTAAAAGAAATGTAAATTTTAATCAAATGCAATGCAACCTTATCTCTTTAAATTTTTTTGAAATTTAAATAAACTGTTCTTTTTTATACAGTAAGAACAATCTAAATACAGAATTATGTTCAATATGATTAAAATGAATAGAACACATTCAATTTGTATGGCAAAATTAATTTCCCATGTATGAAATAAAAAGAGAATCAAGCATAAAACTATGACTATAAAACTCTAGCATTTTGATCACTCATTTTCTACAATTGTTTTAATTCCTCCAATATCTTTATGTCCCAAATTGTTCTTTTAGATGCCATTTATAAAACAGAAAAAAATTGGAAACAAAAAATAGAATAGTACTTGAAATGTAACCAAAAAATCCAAAAACTTATTTACTAAAAATACATTCATTTCATAGATGGATCATTACGGAGAACAGTTTGAAGTTCTCTGAGAATATTAACTTCCTTTAAATGTAAATATTTGTATTATTTAAATAAAAGAGGAACTGATAGAAGCCTTGGCATTTAAACACGTTAGAAACACACTAATATATCTAATACTGTATCTAGTTATAAAAATGTGCTTAAGTTATGACTTCTGGAGACAAAATTTGGTGGGGATAAATCACAAAAGAATATTCAAAGTTCTGAGTTGGATAAAAGAAAGGCAATGACCATGCTTGAACTTTACATACTATAATAATACAGGATTTTTTGTGTTTTTTGTTTTGGTTAGTTTGGTTTGACTTATTAAAACATAAATCTCTTTTCCCTCAACCTAAATCCTAACCTCCTTCCTGAATGCTGGAGCAAATAGTTCCCTTCCTGTGGGTCCCACCTCCAGACCTTAGGATGAATTTAAGCATGTAATCACTGTGAAGCCCACATTCTATGACTCAGTACTCTATCATATATAAAGCTGTGCACTGTTTTGAGACACGGGCTCTGCATGTTCTGTGGACCAAATGCTTTATATACCGTTGACACCAATTTTTTAGCTAATGACTCTGTAAATGGCCTGTTAAACTGTCTGCGGCCCTCATCCCCTGGACTTGGCCTTGTTCTCATCGGTTCCTCTAAATGGATTAGAATCCTCTTCTAAAGTATTTCTCTTGGGTTTAATGCTTCTTTACACTGACAAGCCTCTATAACACAGATTATTTGTCACCTGACTTCCAAATATTGCACCTTGTAGAATTCTAATCTGTTGATATTTTTGCTACTGGAACACACTATGAAGTCATCTTATACCACATATGCCACCTACTCACTTGTGCTACAGTCTGTTTTTGTCATTTCCCATAGACATAAGTCTTGTTTGACTAACTGGATTCTAAAGCAAGAAGCTGCTTTTTTCTTTTTTCCGAAAGCAAAGATAATTTATAATGCCTGAACTCTAAACCACATCAACTTGGGTTTTATTCTGCAGAAAGTAATTGAACAAAGTCTATTTAAGTCTCAAGATATGCCAATCCCCGACTATGCATATGCATGCATTCAGACATTCACGGAACACAAAAACAACTGCTTCTCTTAAAATGGCTTTTTCAAATATCACAGAGAGCATTTCTTATAGAGGATTATGAGTTTTAGAATTTATACTGTGAGCTTGTCACACAAGTAAAAAACACTCATATGGGCATATTCTTTGTAGTATTACTCTTTCTAATGAAATTTTGCTTGCTGTACAAAAATAAGTTGGATGGTTTTGAAGATAATGAACCTGGGACAAATAGCAATGAAATAAGAAAGCACAAACTAAGGACAATCCTTTCTTCTTACAACACTATTCTGCTGGCTTTTAATTGTATCCTCCTATCAGGTAATAGGGAAACATTCAGGAAACAGAACCCATGATAGGTATTTCAAAGGGAATTTAATACAGAGAATTGATTATACAGATGCTAGAAGCATAGAGAAGCAAGAGAGTAAGTGGAAGAATCTCAGATTTAACAACAGCAGGAAACAGCTAAAATCACCAGAAGAGAAGAGAAGAGAAAGTGAAAGGTTCTTACCCTTTTGCATGAGGCATGTGGACTAATGTTTGGACACCATGTAAAACTGCTGTGAGGCTGGTACACAGGCCCCTAGGGAGCCAGGCACTGCATGGATGCTTCTCAAACCACTGAGATGATCACTGCAGTCCTGACTAGCTGGATTGGTGCTAGAGCAGCAGAAAGAAACTGGATTCTGGGAATGATAAAACAATCTCCTCTTCCCCCTCCCACCACCCTGTCATTTGTCACTGCCTCCATGGTCAGATTCTAAGGGAAGTTCACTTAAAAGGGAGCCTGGAGAAGTGGTTTTTCAAATTCCCAGGTGCCATATCAGCATATCCAAACAGGTGATGGAAAGGCTGAGAGACTGTATGTAAAAACTGATACACAGCCAATACGTGTAGAAAATGTGTAAATAATGGATGCATCCATGCATCCTAAGTAGCTTGAGTCCTGTCTGACTCTTTGTGATCCTAAGGACCATAGCCCGCCAGGCTCCTCTGTCCATGGGATTCTCCAGGCAAGAATACTGGAATGGGTTGCCGTACTCTCTGCTAAGGAGTCTTCCCAACCTAGGGGTCGAACCTGCGTCTCTTACATCTACCTGCATTGGCAGGCGGGTTCTTTACCACTAGTGCTACCTGGGAATCCCAAATAATGGATATACACACCTTTAAAAACATAATCTGGGTCTCTTTTAGATTGTGAGACATGAAAGTTCAAATCCTGTATCTTGGGGGATAGGAATTTTCATCATGTAGCTCATATCTATTTCTTCATAATATACTTTATTATAATAAATTGTCAAGACCAAATTTTCTTTATGACTAAATGTAGCTCACAGATAACATATTAAATATTACTACAAAAGACTTAAAATAGATCAGTTGAAAGTAACAAGTTTAGAAATGAAAAAAGAATATTTGAAATTACCTCACAATTTCATTTATTCTATTTTAATTCAGAAAGTAAAATAAGTATTTTTTACCATGTTCTTCAAGGAAAATAAATTGAGCAGTTATTGGGCCTAAAAGTTCACACACAAATATATTTACATCCTTTTAAATGAAATTGTCTTTAAAAGAATCTACATTGTAGTAATTTTTTAAAGCACTCCTCTAAGAAAATAAAATAAAAGACAACTTAAAAATGTTATACACCCATTTCTACTAATTTAAAGGATCAAATAAATTGTTTATTTTTCCTGAGGAGTTGTTCAAATTATGAAGTGTCTCTTATCCCACTGCCTTTAAAAGTCAGTGTGATATTGCTTTATTCATACCAAACAACATTTAAGCAGATTAACAGTTTAAGTAAGAATAAAATAGATTTTTATAAATATTCCAAACAATCTGATTACACTGTTGGAAAAGACTTGTAAATATTATCGGTTATAAGATTTTACTGCCATCTTCTGATGAAAGCACTTTACAAAATAAGAAAAGTGTTTAGAAACTATTCGAAGGAAATGTTCTCAACTTTACTTGTGTTTGGGGATGAAATGTTAAAGGAACATATGGAAATGATTTATGTAACACATATAATTTTCTTACTGCTCCATTTTTTTCAAAGATGTTACTGCAATTTCTTCTTTGGCCATTTTTAAACTACAGATTCAATAGTCTCTGTGATGGGTTGGAATGTAAGTAATTGGGAATATTTAATGATGCTCCTTTTTAAATTGATAAATTTAAATATTATAATAATTTAGTTAGTTGCAAAATTTATCAGCAGGGTTTTAATCTGGATGATTATTAAATACACTTAACATGAATACAAAGACCTTCATGTTTACCATCCTCTTTCTGAACCAAAGTACCAAAACTTCTCTTTTTGCTTTTTTAAAAATATATAAATTCTGAAGGAAAATTAATGAGGTATTATCATCCCATTTGATAGATGATTAAATTGGAATACAGTGCTTGGCAGTACTTGGTTCTACCATGAGTTTGCAGTATAATTTTCACTAGTCACACTTGAGCCCTTACTTAAAATCAGTTCAGTGTTTCCTAATGACCAGTTCCAGAACATCAAGCCTGTACACTCTTCCATAAACTTCTGAGGTGACAAATGCTGGATTCCCCTCTTTTTTTTCAACATTTCCCCTCAGTCTTGCGGTTGTAGGTAGGGGTATGAGAAAGTTCATTTTTCTATAGTATAATCTGGGTTAGAAAGCATTGGATAAATTGATCATAAACTTTTAAGCTCTGACACACAAGACCTCTGACTGATTTTGTGGCTGGATAATGCCAAAATTATGGAATAGGGCTTGATGGAAAAGTTATAAGAAATGTAGAACATTCCTAATTGTAGAAACATTTTCTTCTTTTGTAGCTTTACTGTTAGCCTTTTCCCCTAATTGTGTTCTATAATCTCCCTAAGTCTCCCGTATCAATGTAATATTACTTTATGAAAGTACTTGATATGTTAATTTACTCTGAAACATAGACAAAGCTCACTTATATTTTTACCAGGTATATTTTCATTTTAATAATCATGATATTTTAAATGAAGACATGTGTGCTTAGTCACTTTCAACTCTGTGTGATTCTTTGGACTGTCCAATTTAAGGTTCTTCTGTCCCTTAGATTTCCCAGAGAAGCATACTGGAGTGGGTTCCCATTCTCTTCTCCAGGGAATCTTCCAGATGAGGGATCCAACCTGCATCTCCTGCATTGGCAGAAAGATTCTTTACCACTGAGCTACTTTGAAGTGCCCCTAAGAGTGGGAACTAGCTGTCTGTCCCACTTATGCATATACAGCACAAATTTTCTGAGACTTGAGAAAGCAAAATGAGACCAATGACAAGCAGATACTGTATCTTTGTATAAATGACAATAAGTGTGTCCTATAGACTTCCAGCAGAAAGCTCATTTCTTTGGCTGAAGTACCTCTTAATAGGGATCTGGGCTCAGGGAATTGAGCTGGAGGTCACTGTACAACGTTAAAACTATCCAGTCATGTGCAGTGACTCTGATTAATGCAGGATACTCAGAGCCCTCTAGGGTTTCTCAATTTAATTGCTGCCTAAGTTAGATCTTTATGGTATCTTTACCTATTACTTCCCTGCCCATCAAGTGAGTATATGTGAGAAACTGTCAATTACACTGTCCTAGTGTTCTTGCCAGAGAAGGCAATGACACCCCACTCCAGTACTCTTGCCTGGAAAATCCCATGGATGGAGGAGCCTGGTAGGCTGCAGTCCATGGGGTCGCTAAGAGTCGGACATGATTGAGCGACTTCACTTTCACTTTTCACTTTCATGCATTGGAGAAGGAAATGGCAACCCGCTCCAGTGCTCTTGCCTGGAGAATCCCAGGGACGAGGGAGCCTGATGGGCTGCCGTCTATGGGGTCGCACAGAGTCAGACACGACTGAAGCGACTTAGCAGCAGCAGTAGCAGCAGCAGACTCCTTCTATGCTCACTCTACAATCTTTCTCTTGGCAATCTCATGATCTCTTTTACACCAATGTGTTTAATGCCCCAGATACTCCCACTAACATATTTCCTTCCTGGTTTGCACAGTACTCCAGACTGAAATGTATCCATTACCTTTTTGAAAACTGCCCTTGCAAGTTTCACATTCACCTCAAACCCATAAGTACTCAAAACTCACCTTGTGATCTTTCCTAGTCTATTTCTTCTACAATAGTTCAAATTTCAATAAATTGTCCCATTACCCACCTAGAAAATTCAAAGTAATCTTTTTTTTTTTTTTTTTTTTTATTGGAGTATATATGCTGTGCTTAGTCGCTTAGTCGTGTCTGACTGACTTTGCGACCCCATGGACTGTAGTCCGCCAGGCTCTGCTGTTCACCAAACTTCTTCAGGCAAGAATACTGGAGAGGGTTGTCATGCCCTCCCCTCCAGAGGTATCTTCCCACCCAGGGATCCAACCCAGGTCTCCCACATGGCATGCAGATTCTTTAGTGTCTGAGCCACTGGAGAAGCTCTTTTTTATTTTAAAGGTCACTCAGTCATTTCTGCCACTTTGCCACCCATGGACTGTAGCCTGATAGGTTCCTCATCCACAGAATTCTCCAGGCCAGAATACTGGAGTGGGTAGCTTTTCCCTTCTCCAGGGTATCTTCCCAATCCAGGGATCAAACCCATGTCTCCCTCATTGCAGGCGGATTCTTTACCCTCTGAGCCACCAGGGAAGCCCCAAAATACTGAAGTGGGTAGCCTATCCCTTCTCCAGCAGATCTTCCAGACCCAGGAATCACACCAGGGTCTCCTGCTTTGCAGGTAGATTCTTTACCTGTGGAACTACCAGGGTATAGTTGCTTTGAAATGTTGTAATTGGTTTCTGCTATTCAGCAAAGTATATCTAAACATGTATCCCCTCTGTTTTAGATTTTCTTCCCATCTAGGTCACCAAAAAGCACTGAGTAGAGTTCCCTATGTTATCACAGTATGTTCTCATTAGTTATCTATTTTATACATAGCAGCGTATATATGTCAATCTCAATCTCCCAATCTGCCCCACTCCCTCTTGGTGTCCATACTATTTGTACTCTATGTCTGTGTCTCTATTTCTGCTTTATAAATAGGGTCATCTGTACCATATTTCTCGGAGAAGGCAATGGCATCCCACTCCAGTACTCTTGCCTGGAAAATCCCATGGATGGAGGAGCCTGGTAGGCTGCAGTCCATGGGATCGCTGGGAGTCGGGCACAACTGAGCGACTTCGCTTTCACTTTTCACTTTCATGCATTGGAGAAGGAAATGGCAACCCACTCCAGTGTTCTTGCCTGGAGAATCCCAGGGACCGGGGAGCCTTGTGGGGTCCGTCTGTGGGGTCACATAGAGTCGGACACAGCTGAGGCGACTTAGCAGCAGCAGCAGTACCATATTTCTAGATTCTACCTAGTGTTAGTCACTCAGTCGTGTCTGGCTCTTTGTGACCCCATGGACCATAACCCACCAGGCTCTTCCATCCATGGAATTCTCCAGGCAAGAATACTGGAGTGGGTTGCCATTTCTGTCTCCAGGGTAGACTCCACATATTTGTATTAATATTCCATATTTTTTTCTGAATTGTTTCACTCTGTATGATACTTTTTAGGTCCATCTGCATCTCTGGAAATGGCACAATTTCACTTCTTTTTATGACTGATTAGTATTCTATTGTATATCTTTGCTTCTTTATCTTCTCTCTCTCCAAACTGTATGTTTATCTTCATCTCTACTGCTACCATCTTCACTGTTGTCCTCGTTTCTCACCATAATTATGATTTAAGTTGTCTGACTCCCATGGTGCTTCTGTCCATCTCCAGCCTCCCCTCTCCGCTTCTGTCAGAGAATCTTAAACACAGAGGACTGGTCACATCATTTCCCTGCTCAGAATCCTTCCGAGCTTTCCTACTGATTGGGGCATGCATGACTCCTGCCCATTACTCCTGTGTTAGGCATCTCTCTCTCTTGCCCTTCACCTTTTTACTGGATTTCCTGCATTTCCCTGAATACAGCACTGTCTCACTAGAGGACCTACCATTATACAGTTTTCTCTGCTCAGAACAGCCTGCACCTAATTAGTGCTGAGGTTTCTTCAGTTCTCAGCTGAAAAGGTACTCTTCTGATCCTGAAATTAAGTAATTGCTCTCCTAACTCCTTACCCCTCAGTAATATAAAGTCCTCTAGAACCTTTATATCATTTGTTTTTACCTTTAACATTTGAAATTATTTGATTACTATGTCTACCTGGACAGACTGGAAAGCTCATGAGGACAGGGACCTTGTCTGGCACATTAATGACAACATCCTAACCATGTGATATTGTGTCTGAGGGAACAGAGACACTCAATATGATTAACTATGACATTCAATTCATTTGCTCATTCTACATGTATTCATTTTAAAACCACTATAAACAAGGTGATGCGCTATTATATTTATGAACGCATTTTACCAAATATAATATAAAGTATGGGTTGGTGTAAGTAAACTATGAAAGGTAGGAACACATTTTAGCTATCTTCTATGCTTATTTTATTCAGAATCATTGTCATGAGTTTATTTTCAGCCCTATTTTGAATTTCCCATATTTTGTGATACTTTCAGTTGATAAAATGTATCATAACCTATGGAAATTCTGTATTATTTCTGTGGTGACTATAGTTAAAATACTCTCTTAGCAAGTTACTTTCGTGTTTACATTCATCTGGTTTACTAAGTTTCAAGATTTAATGATGTCATTTACACCAGTTTGCATTGAACTTTGAACTTTCTCCATTTCCTTATCTAAAATATCTGCCATGTTTTAAATACTTTCCAAAAACTGCTAATGTCCAATTTATATAATGTAAGAAATTTCTTTTTAACTCTTAGTTAAAACTTTTAAAAAGGTGCTGGTATTAATAGCTGTGACACTGATAAAACGAATCATGTTCTCCACAAATTACCTTCTGATGAATCCTTCTCGTCTCTTATCCTATGCTGAAAATATTTAGTTTCATCACTGAATTCATATTTTCAGTTTTCATTTTCTTTCTATAGATATTTCCCAATTTATATGTGGAATGCAAAAAATTAACTATATCTGCTGTTATTAATAAAATTATAATAAAATAAAGTAGTTTGTATGGTTTTATGAGAATAAATGTCTTTTTTACTAATTAAAATATTTGGCTGCTTATATCAGTTTATAACCAGATGTCATTACACACACAGGATGTGAGATATCTCCTAAATTAAGAAAACTCTCGATAGTGCAAATCAGCGAACCATCCACTTAACAGTAATGAGCTTCACAAAATTAGACTAAAATTCAGATGATAGAAATGGCAGGATATCCATAATATTCTATGATTATAGCTGAAATGTGTTTATTTGGGAAAATCTATTACCAGCAGATTAAATTTTTTAAATGTTTACTTATTATAATATGAGCTTGTTCAAACATTTGAAAATGAGGTTGAGTCCTCAACAGATGATAAACATGCAAATCAGTCACATCTTGTAATGTAGCCAATTGCACTGTTTATTAAGAATGAAAAGCCTTAACATAGAAATTTTCAGAGTGAAGGTAGTTACAAACAAGAGTTTTAGATACATCAACATGAACACAAATTTCTATCCAATGAGCTTATTATGATGCTATCCTGGGGAAGTACACGAGGCAAAGCTTCTAAGGTCTTAGCCTTGTTATAGTTAAAAATCAAAAGCAAAGAGAAACCAGCCTTGAGTCCTTGAGCAGACAAAAACAGTTTAGTCATGCAAACAAAGCTTAAATTTAGCTTATTTTGTAAGGCTAACTTAACCTGGGTCATTTCTTGTGTATGCATCTGAAAATCATAAGCAAAACTTAAACTGTTTCCCAAGGTTGATATGTTGGAACCACTGACCAATTCCCTATCATTTAATAAAATTTTCACATAATAAGACCAAACCAATCACTGTGATGAATAAACAGTCACTGCTTTCTCATCATACAAGTGGCTTCAGAACAGTATACCTCAGAGCCTCACTCAGTGTTTTGGTTGAGTGCTCCCAGTTTGCAAAGCATCTTTGCGGTGTGCACACAATGAACTTTTATCAGCTACTAATTCAGTGATCCATGGGTTTTACTTCTATTATTTCTGAACTTTTGACATTACAAAAAAAATGTGTTATTTTGGAGGACTCATATTTACTGTTATCAGCAGAATCCTGAATCCTATCACAGGCTCTTGATGGTTATTTAAATTTTTTCCTACTAGGCTTTAAGCTCTCTAAGGACAAAACCAGTGCATTATTTATCTTAGTACTTCTAAATGTCCTAGTCAAATTCATGGCATATTGTGGGTAACACACAGGTGGTATGTTGAATAATCCTGCCACTCTAAATGTGATTTCTGGGGCAGCAGAGTAGCATCTGGGAGCTCATAGAAAATGTAGACTCTCAGACCTCAGTCCAGCCCAAGTAAATTGGAGTCTGAGTTTTAGCAAGATCCCTAATTATTCAACTCATATTTAACTTCAAGCAACACTGATGTGAAAGACACTTTATAATTTGAAGATAGGGATTTGAAACAGCTTTGTCACATACAGTCTCTATAGCCCTGAAAAGTCCTTAAACATCTTTGAATCTTACTTCCTTATCTGAAAAATGATATTAAATCAATTGCTTTGACAAACTTCTCAATTATTATGAACATATAACATTTTATGAAAATCTGAATATCTGTGAAAGATTTTACAGTCTTTGTCAGGGTAGTGCATTAATTTATATTATACATTGCTAAGGATATCAACCATTGGTCATATGTGTTGTACATGTTTCAGAAGCTTTCACTTATTTTGACATAAATATGTGCATTTTTAACTTTATAAAATTTTAATGTTTATATAGCCCAATATATTGTTTTTTGCTTTATGATGGTTATTTAGAAAAGCCTTTTTACTCAAATATTATAAACACATTCTCTATTTTCATACTAAGTTCATATTTTGATTTATTTTGACTATTTTTGAAATAAAATACAGAACCCTGCACAAAGCATAGGTTTCCAATCCCGTGAATTATTCCAAACTGAACGTGTGCAACCATGATTTAGAACAAGAAATAGATCCTTCCAACATCCAAGTACTCCATCCCCTAATTATGTTCCTTTCCAATCAATATCCTATCCTTCCACTCCAATGGTGACCACTGTACTGACCTCTAAACCACAGATTAGTTTAGCCTGTTTTCAAACCGTATCCAAATAAAACCAACATTATGTATTCTATTGTGTCATGTTTTTTTAATGCAACAAGTTGAAAGATTCATCTTGCTACCTGAAGCAACAGTTCATGCATCTATCTTATTCTAAGGTATTTCATTTTACAGACAAACTGTTCTGTTTTGGTTATTTTAATTTATAACTATCACAATGCTGGTATGTATATTCATGTATATGTATTTTGGTACAAATGTGCTTCAGTAATTTTTTGTTTCTTTCTTTTGTTTTTGTCTTTTAATGGACACTGTGCATGCCCTACTGGACATTTCTTTTGGGTATCACTTAAGAGTACAATTTAATTTGTTTCACAAGGAGTACATACATTCGTTTGTATTCCAAAATGGTTTTACATTACACCAGCAGTATTGGAGAGTTTCACTTGCTTTACAGCTTCTCCACAACTTGGTATTGCCTAAGGGTTCCTTAATGAATGAATAAGTGACCCTCCATTGGTTATATATGTATATTACAAATACCATATGACTACATTTTGACTTTTCACTCTCTAAAGAGTGTCTATTGATAAACAAAAGTTCTTATTAATATTTTATTGGTTCCTTCCTTATTGATAAGGTTTTCTGGGGGTGGATATCCTATTTAGGAATTTCCTAATTAGGTGTCAGAAAGATATTGTCCTTTTATGTTTCAAAAGCTGTGTGTCTTTTACATTTAAATTTGTAGTTCACCCAGAACTGATTTTTGTATAGGGTTGATATAGCTTAAAATCATATTTTAAAATATGTATATAGAGGGGACTCAATCTTATTTTTTAAAGGTGTGTTATTTCCCCACTAATCTCTTGTGCCATTTTAGTCACCATTCAAATGTCTATATATGAATGTTTATGAACTCTTTTCCATTCCACTGATCCATCAGATAATCTTTGTGCCAGTACCACATATTCATTTAATTACTATAGCTTTATAACAAAGCTTGTTTCCTGACAAATTTAATCCTCCCAACTCACACTTCAAGTGTCTTGGCTCTCTTGAGATTCAAATTATATTCATATTAGAAGTTTTTACCTCCTCCTTTGTGACTTTTAAAGCCCTTTCTTTATTTCTTTCTTATATTCATATCTTTATTTCTCATGATCCATGCTGGTATTTTTTTTTCCCTGTCCTGTTTTCCAGCTTAATAATTCTGTTTTAGATTTTGTCTCATCTGTTATTGTGCTTAGTCATTTAGTCGTGTCTTTTGTGGACCCCATGGTCTGTGGCCTGGCAAATTCCTCTGTCCATGGGATTTCCCAGGCAAGTGTACCAGGGTGTGTTGCCATTTCCTACTCCAGGGGATCTTCCGGACCCAGGGATTAAGCCCTCTCTCTTGTGTCCCCTGCATTGGCAGGCAGATTCTTTACCACTGTACCACCTGGGAAGCCAATCTGTTATTAATTCCATACATTTAATTTTTAATATCTAGGATTGCATTTTCAATTCTAGAATTTCCTTTTTCTTTTTACGTTTCCAATTTTGTGCTAAAATTACCAATTTTATTTTCTAGTCCCCAATAACCATTCAGCCTAAGTATTTAAAGAATGGTTTGGAGTGACATCAACAACATGGAGGCATAAGACATCTTGTCTTATCCACCTGCCTTTTAATCAATAAATTACATATCCATACACAAACACGAGTCCTTTTGTGAGGGTTTTTGGAATTTGCATCTTGCTCCAAGGAACTCAGAGAGAATCTCACCTACCAATGCAGCACTTAAAAGTTTGACAAATTTCCACATGGACTACAAAACTAGTGAAGCCAGCAAGACAGCCTAGAATCAACTGTTGTCAGGCAAGCATCAGATGAGTACAGCATCAGGTAGGCACTCATCCATGAGAGAGAATCTGCAGAAGTCCAGCTCTTCTGAAGGAAGGCTCTCATATACTACTGAGGAAAAAAGATAAAAAGAAAGATACAGGAAGTAAGAAGAAAGATGGTTGAAGCAGGAGTTAAGAAAACCTCTCCCATACTGCCCCACACTCAAGGAGGGGCTGATTTATCTCTTTTCTTCTACCAGACAAAAAGATGGCATCGAGGGAAGGTCTGACTACTACAGCTGGGTAGGAGGTGGCTGGGGAAACCTATTTCTATCCACCAGTACCTTAAGTACTAAGGTGGGAACTCTAAAACTTGGGGAAGAAAAACCTAAGGTAAGAGACAGAAGAGAGTTTATCTGTAGGCAGGGAGAAACCACAAACCTGTTCTGTAGCATCACCTTGACCAAAAAAAAAAAAAAGCAAGTGAGGTTTCTAATAGTCAGTCTGGTAAACTTTACAAACTAGAGAAGGCATAAAATCTAAATTATGGAAGTGGCTGCTACTTAATGCAAAAGAAGAAGTGTATAACTAAAAACAATATGAAAAATCAAGGATATCACACAAAGAAAATGATAATTCTGTAGCAGCCAAGCTCAAAGGCATGGAATATAGTGATCTGACTGATAAAGGATTTAAATTTGCTGTTATGAAGAAATGCAATGAACTACCAAAAAAAAATAATAATAAAATAAATAAAACCTCAGAAAAATAATGAAATCAGGAATAAAACTTATGAACAGAAGGTTATATTTACCAAATGAATTAACATATTTACCAAAGAGTTTTAATTTAAATTAAAATTTAAAACAGAAATTCCAAAAGTGAAGAACTCAAGATATGAGAGGAAGAATTGAAAAGAAAGCATATGAAGCAAGGCAGACCTGATGAAGTAGAGCACAAATGATTAGAGGACAGGAATATAGACATAACAGAAGAGAGGGAATTAAGATTTACAGAAAATTAAGAAAGCCTATGAGAACTATTCAGTTCAGTTCAGTTCAGTTCAGTCACTCAGTCGTGTCCGACTTTTTGCGACCCCATGAATCGCAGCACGCCAGGCCTTCCTGTCCATCACCAGCTCCTGGAGTTCACTGAGACTCACGTCCATCGAGTCAGTGATGCCATCCAGCTGTCTCATCCTCTGTCGTCCCCTTCTTTTGCCCCCAATCCCTCCCAGCATCAGAGTCTTTTCCAATGAGTCAACTCTTCGCATAAGGTGGCCAAAGTACTGGAGTTTCAGCTTTAGCATCATTCCTTCCAAAGAAATCCCAGGGCTCATCTCCTGCAGAATGGACTGGTTGGATCTCCTTGCAGTCCAAGGGACTCTCAAGAGTCTTCTCCAACACCACACTTCAAAAGCATCAATTCTTCGGCACTCAGCCTTCTTCACTGACACTAAGGAGTAAGTGTCCAAAATTTTAATAAGCTCATATAATTCAATAACATAAACCAAACAATCCAATATAAAAATGGGCTGAGGAACTAAATACACTTTTTCCCAAAGATATTAAAATGACCATAAGGTACATGAGAAGGTGTTCAATATCACTAATCATCAGGGAAATGAAAATCAAAACCACAATGAGGTATCTCATACCTGTAAGAAGGGCTACCACCAAGGGGACAAGGGTGAACCAGTGTTGAAAAAGATGTGGAGAAAATGGAAATGAAAATATATATACTTTTGAAATGTTGGGATTGGAACCTAGTTCAGCCACTATGGACAACAGTATTGGTTATCTTTGTAACCACATGCACATTTATTCTCTATTTAAGAATTTTGCATATCAGGAACAATATAAAATTCAGTCTCTTTTCTTTTCTTATGATTACTCCCACTGCTATCACTGCCAACACTTGATTTTGGTTAGTTTCAGCACTAGTTCTCTTATTGTTGCCTTTAAGATACTGTGGCTGTTCAGTTGCTAAGTTGTGTCCAACTCTTGGTGCCCCATGGACTACAGCTCTGCCAGGTTTCTCTGCCATGGGGTTTCCACAGGCAAGAATAATGGAGTGGGTTGCCTTTTCCTTCTCCAGGAGATCTTTCTGAGTCAGGGATCAAGCCCAGATCTCTTACATTTGCAGCAGATTCTTTACTGCTGAGCCATCAGGGGAAGCCTTTAAAATCTTAGGTACTCTTGAATATATTACATGATTGATCATATTTTACAACTATATTTTGGCCTTCTGTTTTAAAATATAGGGAAATCAATATTATACAGTATCCCATATACTCACTGGCCTTAGGACTGACTCATCAGACTGGTTCCAAATTGGGAAAGGAGTACATCAAGGCTGTATATGTTGCTACCCTGCTTATTTAACTCATATGCAGAGTATAGCATGTGAAATGCCAGGCTGGATGAAGCACAAGCTGGAATCAAGATTGCCAGGAGAAATATTAATAACCTCAGATACACAAATGACACCACCCTTATGGCAGAAAGCAAAGAACTAAAGTGTCTCTCGATGAAAGTGAAAGAGGAAAGTGAAAAAGTTGGCTTAAAACTCAACATTCAGAAAACGAAGATCATGGCATCTGGTCCCATCACTTCACTGCAAATAGATGGAGAGACAATGGAAACAGTAAGAGACTTTATTTTGGGGGGCTCCAAAATCACTGCAGATGGTGACTGCAGCCATGAAATTAAAAGATACTTGCTCCTTGGAAGAACAGCTATGACCAACCTAGATAGCATATTAAAAAGCAGAGACATTACTTTGCCAACAAAGGTCTGTCTTGTCAAAGCTATGGTTTTTCCAATAGTTTTGCATGGATGTGAGAGTTGGACTATAAGGAAAGCTGAGCACCGAAGAACTGATGCTTTTGAACTGATGTGTTGAAGAAGACTCTTGAGAGTCACTTGGACTGCAAGGAGACCTAACTAGCCCATCCTAAAAGAAATCAGTCCTGAGTATTCACTGGAAGGACTGATGCTGAAGCTGAAACATCAATACTTTAGCCACCTGATGCGAAGAACTGACTTATTAGAAAAGACCCTGATGCTGGGAAAGAAGGAAGGTGGAAGGAGAAGCAGATGACAGGGGATGAGATGGTTGGATGGCATCACCAACATGATAGACAGGAGTTTGAGTAGGCTCCAGGTGGTGATGGACAGAGAAGCCTGGTGTGCTGCAGTCCATGGGGTCGCAAAGAGTCAGACTCAACTGAGCAAATGAACTGAACTGGAATGAATTGTTATTAGCTTAACACTATCTTCATGCTGCTGCTAAGTTGCTTCAGTCATGTCCAACTCTGTGCGACCCCATAGACGGCAGCCCACCAGGCTCCCCCGTCCCTGGGATTCTCCAGGCAAGAACACTGGAGTGAGTTGCCATTTCCTTCTCCAATGCATGAAAAGTGAAAGTGAAGTCACCCAGTCGTGTCCGACTCTTTGCTACCCCATGGACTGCAGCCCAACAGCCTCCTCTGTCCATAGCATTTTCCAGGCAAGAGTAGGGTGCCATTGCTTTCTCTGACACTATCTTCATAGTTTACAATATAAAGTTCTGTTTGGAAAACATATTTTTCACGAGTTTAATTCAACTAAGTTGATTCAATATACATTGCCAGTTATTCTATCACTACTACTGCTTTGTAAGTTGGTGCCAAATTTATCATTTGTAATATTCTTAAAAAAACTACATAGGAATCTTATTCCCTAAATTCTGACATTTGAAAATATTTTCTGGGGACTTAATTTTTAAAAGCAAGTTTGAAAAACTGTAAAATTCCTAGAACATAACTTTCCTGAGGATGTTATAGACAAACTATATTATTGTATAGCATTAGATGTTGTGATAGCATATTATGAACCCAAACAATATCCAATCATAGGTCACCTGATTTTATTTCAGTGGTGATTATCCCTTGGATTTATATTGAATTCTCTTTTTATTTACAATCAATATTTTCATTAAGATGTTTCTCAATCTCAGTGAATTGGTATCTATTTTTCTTAGACATAAATAAGTTGTCAGTATAAATATTCATATTTATTTCTGGATAATTTTATAGACTATAGCTTTGTTTATTTTATGTGTTATATCTTATTCAGGGAAAAAGATGCTTTTATACTATGTCTCTTTTGTCTGTCTTATGGTTTGTAATATAACTTCACAGGTGAAGATATAAATTAATTTTGTTCTCTGAGTAATATCTAATATTATTATAAAATTTTAATAATATTATAATATTAAGCTTTCTACTATATAATCAATTAAATTGAATCAAGTTGATAGCTCAGGGACACATTTCTTTTTCTTTATGCTATAATGATATTTTAAGAAGAATTGCCTATATTACACAAATCTCACTTCACCTTTATATATTCAAGTACTGATAGAAATCACAAAGGAAAACTAACTATAACCATGAAATCTAATCAACTGAAAAATAAACTTTCACATATGTGAATAATTACAAACTCTAGTTAGCATAACTAATAATAGTAAAATTTAAAATTGCCCTATTCTATATTTATGTGATTGTTTTTTTAAAATCAGTCCATGACTTGTGGATTTTGCTATATAGGATCGGTCCTACCTGAATAAATACCCTATGTACAAGAGGACTGAGACCTAGCTACCAATTAGATTCTGAGTTTCTTATCAGATTTCTTTCAATCACTTAATATAAAATAAAGTTCAACAATTACAAGATGTAAAAAAGTTCTCTACATAAAAAAGATTATTTATGTTATAATTACCAAAAACTTTCTCAATAACAATAGTTCATTCCCAAAGAAAATTATAATTCTTATTAAAATAATTATAAATATCCATGCATATGTGTGTATACTCAGTCATGTCTGACTCTTTGGGACCTCATGGACTGTAGCCAGCCAGGCTCCTCTGTACTTGGAACTTTCTACACAAGAATACTGGAATGGGTTGCCATTTCCACACAGTAATTACATGTTGAATGATCATAAGAAACCAATTCAGTTTACAGAAATCTAAAAGAAATATTTTTAATCTAGTTTCTGTAGTAAACTTCATTACTTTGAAAGAAAGTGAGATGTGATTTATGATTCCCACTTAGGGAAAATTAAATATTTGTATCACCCTTCTTCATTCAAATTTTCTAATGAGAAGTCTAAATTAGGGAACAGAAGTACGGACAGTCTTCACTTTGCTCTGTGATCATTATTTGGTTATAAATGTATAGGGAGATGAAAACAATATAGTAACCCTAATACCTATTTAGCACACTGCAATTTAAAACATTAGAAACATTTAAAATTAGTTTTATTCTTTTATAAAATAGTTATCAAGGACATTTTGAACAGTGCTTGCCTTCTTCTTATCATACAGTTCACAATATCAGGAAAGTATTTCCTCTAAGCCTTGAAGAATTTTTGTACTGCTTTCCAAAAGTTTGGATCAGTTTACACCATTTTATGCTTTGAGCTTTCAACTGTCATGACATACCCCCATGAGTTTCTTTAATGTGAAGTTAATTGCAGATGGTCACTTCCCTAGGATATCTTTATCCTTTTTATCACAATTACTTTTCTTATTTATGTCAGTAAGTTCACCTTCATTAAATCCCTCTGGCTACAAATCCAGTCTTTCTATTGGAAGTAGTGCCAACATGTCCAAGGTCAGCTATTTCTTGTACAACTTTATCTACACTCTATTTATATCTCACTTTCAGCATCATTACTTTTCTTTTCCCCTTCTTGTACCTCCCCCTCTTCCTCCTCTCCTCATCCTGCTTCTGGCTATATTTTTATCTTTGTTGGCCCATTCTTTCTTCTTTATCCAGTTTTGTAAAATGTCAGGTAAGTTTACCACTGGGAGTAAGGAAGAAACACAAATGCATGTTTTGTTCTCTATATGTGAAAACTGAGTAATAGATGCACAGTGAATGAACACCACTTATCAGACTTTGAAAGAAATAAAATGATCACCAATCAGGATGTACATTTGGTATTTATATAGAGATGTGTGGGCCAAAATGTAACAAAGAAATTTGAACTTTATGCAACAACTCATAGTTAAAATATACTAAAATATACCAAGGTAAATGAAATTTAACCCATGTTTTTGGAGGATTGCTATTATTTAACTAAATTGTGAAAATTAAAAGTTGTATAATTCTGAACCACACAAAGTGAGAACTAGCTTTTTTTCATAATGCTTACACAGTTCAATAGATAAATTAGGGAAATATGTTAATATAACTTATCATTAAATATACCTCAACCATCAGCAATAGCATTTACTGAAGTTCAATATTTATAAGTCTTTTTTGTTGAAAAAGAAAAATTCAACAAATGAAGAAGAGAATAATTATCTTAACATGGAAAATAAAATGGAATTCCCTGGTAGTCCAACAATTAATGTGTGGAGATTCCTTAAAAAACTGGAAATAAAACTACCTTATGATCCAGCGATCCCACTGCTGGGCATACACACTGAGGAAACAAGAAGGGAAAGAGACACGTGTACCCCAATGTTCATCACAGCACTGTTTGTAATAGCCAGGACATGGAAGCAACCTAGATGTCCATCAGCAGATGAATGGATAAGAAGATATGGTACATATACACAATGGAGTATTACTCAGCCATTAAAAAGAATACATTTGAATCAGTTCTAATGAGGTGGAGGAAACTGGAGCCTATTATACAGAGTGAAGTAAGCCAGAAAGAAAAAGACCAATACAGTATACTAACGCATATATATGGAATTTAGAAAGATGGTAACAATAACCCTGTGTACGAGACAGCAAAAGAGACACTGATGTATAGAATAGTCTTATGGACTCTGTGGGAGAGGGAGAGGGTGGGAAGATTTGGGAGAATGGCATTGAAGCATGTATAATATCATGTATGAAACGAGATGCCAGTCCAGGTTCGATGCACGATACTGGATGCTTCGGGCTGGTGCACTGGGACGACCCAGAGGGAGGGTATGGGGAGCGAGGAGGGAGGAGGGTTCAGGATGGGGAACACATGTATACCTGTGGTGGATTCATTTCGATATTTGGCAAAACTAACACAATATTGTAAAATTAAAAAAAAAAAAAAAAAGAATTAGCCTGCCAATTCAGGGGACAAAGCTTCAATCTCTGGTCTGGGAAGACCCCACATGTCATGGAGCAACTAAGCCTGTGTGCTACAACAGAAGTCAGGTTGCTCTAAGGCTTGTGCTCTATAAGAAAAGAAACCACCACAAAGGAAAACACTCAAAAAACAATGAAGAGCAGCCCCACACTCTCTAGAGAAAGCCCATGTGCAGCAACAAAGACACAGCACAGCCAAAAGTAGATGAATAAATAAATAACTATGGTAAATAAAATACATATAAATGGTGGTAAATTTATAGTTTATATGGAAAGGCAAAGGATCCAGAGTATCTCATTTAGTATTAAAGAAGAACAAAGTCACAGGACTGACATTACCTGTTTTTAAGATTTACTATAAAGTTACAGTAATCTTGGTAGTATGGTACTAGCAAAAGATCAGACAAACAGGTCAATGGAACAGAGCTCAGAAATATCAGTACACCTACATAAATATAATCAAGTGATCACTGACAAAGGAACAAGAACAGCTCTTTCAACATATGGTGTTGGAACAATAGACATCCACATAAAAAATATTAATTTAGACAAAGCTCACACCATTCACCAAAATTAACTCAAAATGATCATGGACCAAATGTAAAATATAAAACTGTAAGATTTCAAAAGATTACATAGGACATACCTAGGTAGCTTTGAGTATGGTGACAACTTTTTAGATATGCATGATCCTTTGAAGAAATAATAGACAAGCTGTACTTTATTAAAATTTAAAATTATGCCCTACCAAAGACAATGTCAAGAGAATAAGAAGATAAGTCAGACTTGAGAAAATATTTGTAAGGAATCTATCAGATAAAGGACTATTGTCCAAAATATGAAAAGAATTCTTAAAACTCAAGAAAAACTGCCCAATTAAAATGTGGGCAAAAGCTATTTCACCAAAGAAGATACACCGATAACAAATAAGTGTATGAAAAGATGTTCAATATTGAATATCATAAAAAAGTTCAAATTAAAAATACTAGATATCACTGTGCACTGCTTGGCCAAAATCAAGAACACTGTCAACAACACATCACCACATGCTGGCAAGGATGTGGAGCAACAGGAACTCTCATTCACTGAACAGAAAAGAGTATAGCCACTTTACTAGACAGTTTGCCAGTTTTCTTCAAAATTAAACATTCTATTATACTATTCAGGACTTGTATTCCTTAACATGGTTTAACTTATGATTTTTGTACTTTCAGTTCAGTTCAGTTCAGTTGCTCAGTCGTGTCTGACTCTCTGCAACTCCATGAATCGCAGCATGCCAGGCCTCCCTGTCCATCACCAACTCCCAGAGTTCACCCAAACTCATGTCCATTGAGTCGGTGATGCCATCCAGCCATCTCATCTTCTGTCGTCCCCTTCTCCTCCTGCTCCCAAACCCTCCAAGTATCAGGGTCTTTTCCAATGAGTCAACTCTTCGAATGAGGTGGCCAAAGTATTGGAGTTTCAGCTTCAGATCAGTCTTTTCAATGAACACCCAGGACTGATCTCCTTTAGGATGGACTGGTTGAATCTCCTTGCAGTCCTTACAATGATGCAAAAATGAAAGACATTCAGTAGAAACCATACTTTGAATTTTGCTTTTTGATCTTTTCCTGGGCTATTTTATTTATTTATTTATTTTATTTATTTATGTTTATTTTTATTTTATTTGCTATAAAACTCTCTCATGATGCCAGGTGACAGTAATGAGCTGTAGATCCCAGTCAGACACACAATCAGGAGGGCAAACAACTGAGACACTGACAACCATTCTATTTTTCACTTCAGTAGAGTATTCAATACATTACATGAGATACTCAATATTTTGCTTTTTAACAAAGCTTTCTGTTAGATTACTTTGCCCAACTTCAGGCTAATATAAATATTCTAAGTACTTCAAGATAAGCTAGCTAAGCTGTGATGTTCCACAGATGAGATATATTAAATGCATTTCAACTTATATTTTCAACTCATGAAAGGTTTATTAAAATGTAATCCCATTGTAAGTCAAAGAAGATCTATACATAGTCAAAGGATCTGAAATTTTATGTCCATGCAAAAAAGGCACATAGATATCTCTAGGAGCTTTATTCCCAATTGCCAAAACTTTAAACAAGCATATCATTCAGTAGGTAAGTGATTAAACTATGGTGCATCCAGGCAATGGAATATTATCAATGCTAAAAAGAAATGTGCTATATGAAAACACATATCACTTAAAAGCATATTACTAAGTGAAAGAAGTCCATCTGAAAAGGCTATATAGTTTTTTACTTCAACAATATGACATTCTGGAAAGATGATTTTATGTGGACAGTGGAAAAAAAAAAGTGACTGTCAGAGGCTAAGGGGAATGGAGGGATAAACTGACAAGCATAGGGGAATTCTGCCCAGTGAAAGTATTTTTTATGATACTATAATGGCAGACACTTATCATTATACATTTCTCAAAACACATGGCTGTACAACACCAAGAGTAAACCTTGATTAAAACTACGGTCTTTGGGTAAGTTTATTGTTTATAACACTGTACTTCAATGTGGAATGTTCCAGGTTGGAGATGTGTGCATGTGGAGACAGGGAAATTTCTGTACTTTCTACTCAATTTTGTTGTGATCTTCAATCTAATATACTACCCAAATAAGCTTTATTAACGTAACAAAAAGTTTAAGTGGCAATAGAGAAAGTCCATGTGTTATCACTTTGAGTTAAGAAAATGAAACAAAAGAAAAGTAAAACAAACAAAAAGCAACAATAAAAATAACAAAAGAAAGCCCACTGTTTCATTACTGTCTAACAATACTGATAATGAGGAATAATTACTTTAACTGTCATTATACGTAGACAATCTAGAGAAATCAATGGAAAAACTATTAAAACTAATAAGAGTTCAATGAGTTCATCAGATACAGAATCAGCTTATAAATTCAACAGGATTTCTCTATATAATTATTAATTTATGGTAACAAAAACTATAGACTACCTAAAAGTTAACACAATAAGTGTATAAACTATTTAAGGAGAAAGACTTAAAACTAATAAAACTCATGACATATCCTCTGAATAATAGGACAATTAAAACAATTAGGACATAACAAGTGTTTAATATATAAAGGTTGTTGGTGGTGTTTGGTTGCCCAGTCGTGTCTCTTTGCCACCCCATAAACTGCAGCACATCAGTCTTCTCTGTCCTTCACTATCTCCCTGAGTTTGCTCAAACTCACGTTCATTGAGTCGATGATGCCATCCAACCATCTCATCCTCTGTTGCCCCCTTCTTCTCCTGTCCTCAGGGACTTTTCCAACGAGTCGGCTTTCTGCAACAGGTGGCCAAAGTATTGGAGCTTAAGCTTCAGCATCAGTCCTTCCAATGAATATTCAGAATTGATTCCCTTTAGGATTGACTTGTTTGATGACTCTCGAGAGTTTCTTGGACAGCAAGGATGTCTCCAGAATCACAGTTCAAAAGCATCAATTCTCTGGTGCTCAGCCTTATCTATGGTCCAACTCTCACATCTGTCTGTGTGGATGTGGATTAACCATAGTTTTGACTAAACAGACTTTGCTGGTAAAGTGACAGCTCTGCTTTTTAACATGCTGTCTAGGTTTGTCATAACTTTTCTTCCAAGGAGTATGGCTCCTTTTAATTGCATGGCTACAGTTACTGTCCACAGTAATTTTAGAGCCCAAGAAAATAAAGTCTGTTACTGTTTCCTTTATTTCCCCACCTATTTCCCATAACGTAATAGGACTAGATGCCATGATTTTAGTTTTCTGAAGGTTAAGTTTTAAGCCAGAATTTTCACTCTCCACTTTCACCTTTATTAAGAGGCTCTTTAATTCTTCCTTGATTTATGCCATTAGGTTGGTATTATTTGCATATCTGAGGTTCTTGATATTTCTCCTGGCAATCATGATTCTAACTTGTGCTTCATCCAGCCCAGCATTTCACATGATGTTCTCTGCATATAAGTTAAATAGGCAGTGTGACAATATACTTTCCCAATTTTGATCCAGTCCATTGTTTCATGTCAGATTCTAGCTGTTGTCTCTTAACCTGCATACCAGTTTAGTCAGTAGGCAAGTAAGGTGGTCTGATATTCCCATCTCTTTCAAAATTCTTCAGTTTGTTAGGATCCACACAGTCAAAGGCTTTAGCGTAGTCAAGGAAGCAGAAGTAGATGTTTTTCTAGAATTCTCTTGTTTTCTTTATGATCCAGCAGATGTTGGCAATTTTATCTCTGATTTCTCTGGCTTTTCTAAGTCCAGATTGTACATCTGGAAGTTCTCAATTCATATACTGTTGAAGCCTTGCTTGAAGGATTTTGCAAGGTTAATCCTACTAATACAATCAAAATTCTATTTTTATTTTTTAATGGTATGTACACAATACATTCTAAAATGTAATGGAAATATAAATGTCCATATACAAATTTGTTAATTGAACAAAAAGATCAGCAGAAGACTAAGAGGGAGGGAGAGAAATTTCTCTACTGCAAAACAATAAAACCACACAAAGACCAATAAAACAAATAAATATTTAGCTAAGACACAGTGTGATAAAGGTGATTAAATCATTGAAAAATTACAGATAATTTAATAAGTTGTATTGGAAAAGCTGGAAAGAATTTAAACCTTCAATCTAATAGCACATGCAAAGTGGGTGAATCAAATCATAAGAAGTAACAACCTAAATGACTTCTAAATATAAATGTTACTATACTTTTTTAAAAAATATAATATTTTGTTAAAGGCAAAAAGGACTTTAAGTTTTAAATATAAACTCAGAAAAATAATTAATAATAATTATATAAAACTGATATCACCTATAATAAGTTACCATATGTATAAAGTTTACAGACTTAGCACACATTGTGGAAAAATATTTGCAGTATCTAATAGCAAGAAGAGACAAGAAAGCCGTTCTCAGTGATCAATGCAAAGAAATAGAGGAAAACAACAGAATGGGAAAGACTAGAGATCTCTTCAAGAAAATTAGAGATATCAAGGGAATATTTCATGGAAAGATGGGCTTGATAAAGGACAGAAATTGTATGGACCATTTCTGCAGAAGATATTAAGAAGAGGTGGCAAGAATACACAGAACTGTACAAAAAAGATCTTCACGACCCAGATAATCACGATGCAGTGATCACTGACCTAGAGCCAGACATCCTGGAATGTGAAGTCAAGTGGGCCTTAGAAAGCATCACTACAAACAAAGCTAGTGGAGGTGATGGAATTTCAGTTAAGCTATTTCAAATCCTGAAAGATGATGCTGTGAAAGTGCTGCACTCAATATGCCAGCAAATTTGGAAAACTCAGCAGTGGCCACAGGACTGGAAAAATGTCAGTTTTCATTCCAATCCCAAAGAAAGGCAATGCCAAAGAATGATCAAACTACCACACAATTGCACTCATCTCACATGCTAGAAAAGTAATGCTCAAAATTCTCCAAGCCAGGCTTCAGCAATATGTGAACCGTGAACTTCCTGAGGTTCAAGTGGGGGTTAGAAAGGCACAGGAACCAGAGATCAAATTGCCAACATCCCCTGGATCATCGAAAAAGCAAGAGAGTTCCAGAAAAACATCTATTTCTGCTTTATCGACTATGCCAAAGCCTTTGACTGTGTGGATCACAATAAACTGTGGAAAATTCTGAAAGAGATGGGAATACCAGACCACCTGATCTGCCTCTTGAGAAATTTGTATGCAGGTCAGGAAGCAACAGTTAGAACTGGACATGGAATAAAAGACTGGTTCCAAATAGGAAAAGGAGTACGTCAAGGCTGTATATTGTCACCCTGCTTATTTAACTTCTATGCAGAGTACATCATGAGAAACGCTGGACTGGAAGAAGCATAAGCTGGAATCAAGATTGCCGGGAGAAATATCAGTAACCTCAGATATGCAGATGACACCACCCTTATGGCAGAAAGTGAAGAGGACTAAAAAGCCTCTTGATGAAAGTGAAAGAGGAGAGTGAAAAAGTTGGCTTAAAGCTCAACATTCAGAAAACGAAGATCATGGCATCCAGTCCCATCACTTCATGGGAAATAGATGGGGAAACAGTGGAAACAGTGTCAGACTTTATTTTTGGGGGCTCCAAAATCACTGCAGATGGTGACTGCAGCCATGAAATTAAAAGACGCTTACTCCTTGGAAGGAAAGTTATGACCAACCTAGATAGCATATTCAAAAGCAGAGAAATTACTTTGCCAACAAAGGTTCGTCTAGTCAAGGCTATGGTTTTTCCAGTAGTCATGTATGGATGTGAGAGTTGGACTGTGAAGAAGGCTGAGCGCCGAAGAATTGATGCTTTTGAACTGTGGTGTTGGAGAAGACTCTTGAGAGTCCCTTGGACTGCAAGGAGATCCAACCAGTCCATTCTGAAGGAGATGAGCCCTGGGATTTCTTTGGAAGGAATGATGCTAAAGCTGAAACTCCAGTACTTTGGCCACCTCATGTGAAGAGTTGACTCATTGGAAAAGACTCTGATGCTGGGAGGGATTGGGGGCAGGAGGAAAAGGGGATGACAGAGGATGAGATGGCTGGATGGTATCACTGACTTGATGGACGTGAGTCTCAGTGAACTCAGGGAGTTGGTGATGGACAGGGAGGCCTGGCGTGCTGCGATTCATGGGGTCGCAAAGAGTCAGACATGACTGAGTGACTGAACTGAACTGAACTGAACTGAAAAATAAAATCAATTATTTGTAGAAAATGAAAGAGACTTTTTCAATCCAATAAGCATAAAATAATACTTTCCTTGAGATCTTTATTGACAAATATTGAATATTATACACAAAATTCTAGTTATGAAAGAGATAATCCTAAAGGCTAATTGCAATATGACAAGATTCTCTAGATCACTGGTAATCTGAGTAAAGCAAATTTAAAGAAACATTTTATGTCTATTAAGTTGGCTAAATATTGAAATTTCGATATTCTTGGTGCTAGTACAGATGTAAGTAGAAAAGGTTATTTATTGGTGATGAGAATGTAATGGATTCAGCCATTTTGAAGAGTACATGTTGGTATTTGGCCAAATTATGTATTCCTATATAGTAGAAGCTAATAACACTAACAACAGCTTACCTCCACAAACAATTCTCACATAGATAAATAAAGGGATATATATAGAAACAGATGTTTCTCACAACACTATTGTGTGATGGTGATAAAGAAGTGACAGCCTGGGTTTCTATAACTGGATTTCTGGATATTCAAAATGTGATATTTGCACATCACAGATTACTGTGCAATAATCAGAAGAATAATTATATACATGCAGCAATTCAAATGGAGCTTTATAGTGAGTAAAAAAATGGAGCAATAGTATTATACAGACATATATATAAAACACTGTATACATATTTATATAAATTAAAAATACATGATGGAAAAAATACACATTTAAAAGGAACAAATGCAAGCAAATATATACATCTGAGTAATTTTCTATAAATGAAACAAGCAAGGAGTTTTGTATAGACAAATGTCATAATTTCAGAAAAAATAAGTAACTCTACATTCTGCGCTCAAACACACTACCTTACCAGTCTATAAACAAGTGTTATACATATTTAACACCTAAACCAAAGAAGTTTTTTTCATTTATAGCACTGACAACAGAACTATTATATAAAGATAGTCAAGAATACATAACTGTGCTTCAGATGTTTACTGTGGAGTCCTCTTATATTTCCCAATTCCTAAATAATGACACTGAGGACTTCAAAGTTCTATGTGATTTTTTAAAAACCAAATAGGGATGAACATTGAGAAATCTTAAAACTGAGGTGATCTTTAAAACACATGCACACATATATAAAAATACATAAATGCACACATATATGTATACAAAAATCAATTTAGTCAAGTCTAACTCATCGTTATGGACATCATTAGAGATCAGTAGCTTACCAGAGCCTTTCTCTTGATCTAAGGACAAAAAATGTAACCATCTTGCAAGAGCAGATGCAACTAAGAAGACTTCTCAGCAAACAGGCTTTTTTCCTATTAATTCTCTCCCTTACAATTTTAATTTATCACTGCAATACTTTAAATCCAGTTACAAATTTTTCATTTAAAGAAGTGAAGAAACTTACATCTAGTTAGTCTTGACCTGAGAAACCCTTTTGTTTTAAATTTATCTATTAGAAAGATTTATACAAAATCAAGATTTTATCTCAGTTGTTGATAAGTCACAAAATAATTATAATGTGAAACTGTCAGACACAATATACCATGACCTAAAAGCATGATCCTTTATCAGAGGCAAAATCTTTTCTATGGTGGACTTCATCTAATTTAACTGCACATGTTGCTTAGCTGGGGCCAAGAAAAGTAGTCCATAAATTTTTATAATACTTTTTAGAAAAAAACAGGTTCTTCAACTTAGTAAATATTTTATTAGAAATCAACTATTAGAGAAAATTGGGTTGAACTTCTTCCTAAGGAGACTGTAGGTGCTTCCAGCTTTCACTTAGGTTGTGAAAACCTGAAAATAAGGCTGCTCCCACACTTAAACAAAAACTGTATAATCTTCAAAGTCTAATGACCTACCCAATAAAAACCTAACGGACATCAAAACCCAAGAAAACACACATATACAAACATCATCAACAAAGAAAACCTACAAAAGAATTGAACTAAGATGAACTCCACCCAATGTCGAACTATTTTTTGATGAAAATAACAAAACTGTGATGAACACTATATTAAATATAGTAGAAAGATAAATGCTGTATATAATAAGATGAATAATATGAGCAGAGAGATGGAAAATACATGGAAACAGAATTGTTAGAAAACAGGAAGAGTAATTAGAAATGGAGACTGCTTTCAATGGACCCATGAGTAGATTTAACATAGCAAATATAATAATCATCAACATGAACAAAAGTCAAAGAAAATTACCATTTGGAAACACAAGGAGAAATAAAGATTAGCAAAGAAATAAAGAGAAGCAAAGATCAAACAGCTGTGAAAATACATGAAATACTCTAACATATGTGTAATTACAATCCCAGAGAGAGAACAGAGATCAAATACAATAGAAGAAATTTTAGAAGTAACAACTTGAGAATTTTCCAAATTAATGTAGATGTTAAACCATAGTTTCAAGGAACTCAAAAACCATCAAGTGGGATGAGTTCAATCCAACCAAACAAAGAAAAAAAAAAAAACCTCATGCCTAAGCATATTATATTCAAACTACTGCCATCCAAAAAATAGGGAGAAAATACAAAAGGCAGACAGAATTTTTTTAAAGGCAGTTTCATAGACAGAAACAAGAGTAAATAATTGCAGCTGACTTGTTTCCAAAATCTATGAAAGCTACAAGATAGTGAAAGGACCTTTTAAAGTGTTAGGAAAAAAATACTTGTAAAATCCAGAATTCCATCCAGTGAAAATGTCATTCAAAAATGAGGACATAATTTGTATTTTTCCCAGAAAACAAAAAAAAGTGGAGACTCCACTGCTTATTGCCTGGCACTAAAATATACATTAAAGGAAGTTCTTCAGGCAAAGGTAGTATGATGCTCAACAGAAACAGAACTCTGCAAAACATGAGGAGTACTAGAAAGATCATAAATTAAGAAAATAAAAATCTTACTTTATTCAAAGATATTTACTAGGCCATCACATATGAAACAAATATATAGAAATAAATATATGAAGACTAAAGGAAGGCTAAACTTCATGTCCAGGCAAATAGCCCTCACTCATACTCATAAACATGACCCCATAACTCAAGAGACCAAGTTTTTGGAAAGTTTCAAAACTGCAGTTAGAGAATTCCAGTGATTAGCTCTTCCATCAGAAGGAGACACCGGGAAATACCTGTTTTCAAGTTACACAAGTATAATTGTTGTTGGCATTTTCAAGATGGCCACTTAATAGTGCTAGAGAAGTTTGAAAGAAAATTTGCCCAAAACTAGGAGAACAAATTGGCTATTCCACTCAATCACCACTGTGCATAAAACTTCAGTAAAATTGCTGATGATGTTTTTGGTCCATGTCTCCTGGAAATGTTGGTAAAATTATAAATTTAAGACATGGACAAGAACCTAAACCTCATGTTTCCTTTGAATATCCCTTCATGGTTACATGTAACTATACCTCTTTTTCCTGGGCAATGTTTCATAATCACAGTATGGATTGAATCTTTTCCTTGCTGAAGAGTTTTGACCCTGACAATACTGGTAATTCTAACTTTATCTCTGCAGTGCCAGAGACATCCATTTTCATGCAGTTGTCATTAAATAGCTTTATAAATACTCATCATTTTTTGAAAAGATCCACTTGTCTACTCTACACCTAATACTCAGGATAGGTAGAATAAATGATGTAATTTGAAGACTAAAATTAGCCAAGCCCTCAGAGATTCTCAAACTCATATGGCTTAAGATATTTTCACTGACTTTAATAACAATGACTTCAAGTCATTTAGGAGGACATCAACTTTCTGATGCCATATTGTGGATTTGCAAATATTAACTTTCTAGATAGATTCTACCCTATTTTAATTAGATAAGGCCAAATACTACAAGAGACTCATATAACAATCTCATTTTATTATTGGCATGAAAGGGCAGCTTTTCTCAAGATCCTTCTAACAACTCTTGCAGAAACTAAAGCCTTAATACAGGTTTCACCATTATCTGAAAGTAAAGTCTTTTAATGAAAACTTTCAAAGGCAAAGTGATGTACATCAAGGAAGCAATTACTTAGAACACAACTTGCTAAGGATGCACAGAATTAATCAAGATAAAGCACAGATGCTCAGACATAGCTCAAAGCTATTGTAGCTTGATGCTACGATACTAAGTGTAGTTCCCAGGGAAGGAGCTTGGTGGCGCTACTCTGGCTGGCGCTACTCTTCATTGGAAGGACTGATGCTGAAGCTGAAATTCCAGCGCTTTGGCCACCTGAGGCGAAGAACTGACTCACTGGAAAAGACCCTGATGCTGGGAAAGATTGAAGGCAAGAGGAGAATGGGATAACAGAGGATGAGATGGTTGGATGGCATCATCGACTTGATGGACATGAGTTTGAGTAAGCTTCGGGAGTTGGTGATGGACAGGGAAGCCTGATGTGCTGCAGTCCATGGGGTCGCAGAGTCGAACACTACTGAGCCACTGAACTGAAGTGAACTGACCTCTGGCTGATCCTAAGAGTGTCTGAAGAGTCAGTAAAGGCTCACTGCAAAACAAAAACTTGTTTGTTCTGGTACAAAGCCATGTACCCTAAGATTCTTCTTAAACGTTAGCTTCCTCCTTTCTAATGTAGAGGTCACACGTATTCAGCTCAGCATTGCATGAGAGTTATTTACACATTTCCTCCGCGGAAATACATGCAGAGGTGGAGTCAGAGTTGGATACCAAAAGCCTAGGACTGCTCTCGAACAGACACTTGAACCCTGGACCCTCAAATTAAAAAGGCTCACTGCAGAACAAAACAATGGGATTTTCACTCTCTGTGAACATTCTCTTCACATTTCTTTCAGTTAGTTAAAATGGGCACTAATGTAGGTCTCTGATAAAAGCAGTGTCACAAAGCAAATTTTCAAAAAGCAGGGAATCCTCTATTTGTTCTTTTGGAAAAGATGTCAGAGACATTAGCTCTTGAACTCCAAATAGGAAAGATCTTATTGAAATGATAAGAATTAGTAATTAAATATGTGTTTTCCAAAAAGAATGAAAAATAGGTGCTCCCTCAAATTTCAACTCTGTTATATATAGCAGTGGGCTTCCCTTGTAGCTCAGATTGTAAAGAATCTGCCCGCAGTATGGGAGACCTGGGTTCAATCCCTGGATTGGGAAGATACCCTGGAGAAAGGAAAGGCTACCCACTCCAGTATTCTGGCCTGGAGAATTCCATGGACTGTATATTCCATGGGGTAGCAAGGAGTCAGACACAACTGAGTGACTTTCACTTCACTTCATATATAGCAGTGGATATGTTAGTCAATTAAGCTGCACTCTTTCTCCCATAGTCTTCAAACAAAACTGTCTGCGTCAACATATCAGCTTATTCTCAGTAACTTAAACAAAAAATAAAGAATGAAGTAATATATTCTGTTTCATATTTAGGCTGCATTTTTTATTTTCAAAATATTTCCTATTAATATGCTTGCCAACACTTAAAGACTTTCTGATAGGTAAAGGATTGTATCTTGTCAGACATAGTCCCTTTGTAAAACAGTAATCAGATAGTATTAGGCAGACAAATCTATTAAATTGAGATTCTTTCCATAGAAAGTAAAAAATTAAGTATAGAGTTTTTTTGTTTGTTTTGTTTTATTTTGCCTAGATTCTTTGGACTTGAAATATGTGTCTATTTTCTACTTGAAAAATGACTCACTGAGTTATTAATTACCTTTGAATGCTAAAAGTCTTGGAACCAGTTATGTTTTAAAAAATGTGTAAAACTGACCCTAGGTTAAAATGTATGCAGAAATAAAAGGCCACTAATGAGTGATCTTATTGACTGTTTCCCCTTTAGAGTACAAAGAGTATCCTCTCACCATGTATTTGAATCCAATACAAGCTATTTAAATCCAGTGTTATTGGTTCCCTTCTTACCATGCATGTGCCAAGTCGCTTCAGTCAGTCCACCCAACTCTGTGACCCTTTGGACTGTAGCCCTCCAGGCTTCTCTGTCCATGGGATTCTCCAAGCAAAAGTACTGAAGTGTATTGCTATGCTCTCCTCCAGGGGATCTTCCCAACCCAGGGATTGACCCAGGGATCTACCTAGCATCTCTTACATCCTCTCCTACATTGGCATCCTCTCCTAGATTGGCCGCTAGTGCCATCTGGGAAGCCCCTCCCTTCTTACCATCCCACCACCTAAATACTAAGAAACTGTTGAAACCAAGTCCTGCCTGGTGAAAGAAAGTGAAAGTGTGGTCACTCAGTCTTGTCCGATTCTTTGCAACCCCATGGACTGTAGCCTACCAGGCTCCTCCATCCATGGGATTTTCCAGGCAAGAGTACTGGAGTGGGTTGCCATTTCCTTCTCCAGGGGATCTTCCCGACCCAGGGATCGAACCTGAGTCTCCCACACTGCAGGCAGATGCTTTACCCTCTAAGCCACTGCCTGGTGAGTATGTTCAAAAAATACTGCAGAAATTCTGGGACTGTTAGCAATGATAATTTACACTGGTCAAGCAGGCAAAACATCTCCAAAATAGTTCAGAGGAGTCAAAGATAGATAAATAGGCTTAAACATGAGTAAATTAATATCTTGAATAAGATAAAAGAAATATCACTTAAGTTTTACCTAAGCAGGTAAAGTTCCCTTATGACAACATAAAGTTAGAAAACTTTCCACTGATACAGAGTACCACTCTGGTCCCAGTTCCACTGAATCTTCTGTGTTGTGGAAACATGCTTCCTTGACTTCTTATTGTGCCTGTCTGCCAATTCACTGTCACTTTTGTGACAGTAGTATATGCAAATGTGAAAAACAAGGTAACATTAAACCATAAAATAGAAAAATACATCTTCATGTAATACTTTCTTTGAATATTTTATGCAAATATTTACTCAGTGGTATTCTATCTGTATCTTTTGGATTTAAATAATATTATCGTTTTAGCTGCCACATACTGTTCTTAGGAACAGTTAAAACTTACTATATTCTTATTTACCAACCATTAATAAACAATTACCAGAACACTTTTCATTTTGCAAATGTAGAATTCTCAATTTCTTTTAAGAACCAGGAACAAACCCTATTTCATATTGTTTTCTTAAAATTATATTTTTAGTTTTTCAAAGACGAATATTTATGTTGACTTTTAATCATAACCAATCTCATATACAGGTAGTGAAGGTAAAGAGGTATATACTTTAAAATAACCAAACCAGTTTTAAGGAAATTCTGTAGTACCATACCCACATGCTCACTACAAAGAAATAAAGATGATCTCTTTAAATTAAACAGTGGCAATATTGTTACATGCCCATTCAACAGGGCAGGAATAATTTAAAATGATGTTATTACTTAGTTTCAAGAAAGCTTCTTTAGAGTATATTAGCTAGAATAATTCTCTTAGTTTGAGCATGGTCTAGAGCAATGCCATTGATTAAAAATACAGTGGGAGCTACACATGTCATTTATATGTCATTTTGATACTCATTCAATTATAAAATTACTGTGATATTTTGTATTCTTTTCTTTATGCTTAAGTCATAGAAAGCTACTGATGTATATTTTACATATATATCATATGTCATTTCAGAGACTAATTTTTTTTGAAATCTTGATCTGTATATATATTTTATAAAATTTACAGTTATAAAAATAGATTCATATACCCAAGTTGTTCCAAACTTACTTTTAATGCCTGATAAAAGTACCAAAAATTATTTTCCTTTGGTTTTCATACTCATTTTGATAAGAATGCTTTTTTTAAAATTTTTTTAGAAGAATGGATTTGACTGTGAGACAAAAGTATATCAGTTTCTAAACTACACCTCTCAGACACGAACTCATGTCAGCTTAGTATCATAAACACTGAATTAAAAAAATGTTGACATAAAGTGTATGAATTGAATCAAAATCCTAAGTATGTCATGATTAAAAATTAATATAATGTTGCTAATTACAATTAAAGAAGTATTTCATTTAAAATTAAAATCTGCATACAAATCTAAATTAATAAAATAAATCATTATTATTGATTTATATTCTGAATGTTTCCTTTTGAACATAAATTTTCAAATTATTTATCTAGCTCTCAAATAGGCTTTTCCTTTTTGGAGCTCATCTGTATGCAAAGTGATATTGGTGAGAAAACAAATCACATTGATTTTTTTGTCTTGATTGTTGAATATTTGGCAAGCATTCCTTTTGTTTCAAGGAAATTTTGAATTGGAATTCACAGAACCAGCAACTCTTTGTAAGACTCTTCAATGACAACCAATGTGCATTGACAAAGAACACAAGATCATTAAATTCATTGTCTTCTATTTATCTCTACACTTCCATAAACTGGTGATGATTCATCACATTTGCATATATACACTGAAAGATTTAAGCAACTATGCCCATTACACTTTTCTAAGAGTCTGCTGCAGATAACTGAGCACAAATATATTCAAAATATATCACAGAGTAGAATAAAACTGGAAGAGGAATGTTAATCTCTTGTTTTGAAATCCCAATAAATTCTCATTTTTGGCCTAACAGAAAGAGTACCATCTGTCAAGATAGAAACAAATTTTGTTTTATCTATCTAAAACTCCTTGACAGGTAACGTATGTAAAAACTACTATGGCACAAATTTTGTATTTCAAAATACAAAAGCAAATTTATAATATTTCTTCATAAATTTGGAAATCCTTGAGATAACTCAAGGTACTAGCTGAGCAGTGTCTCATTTACACATTATCTGGCTGATTTAAAGCTAGAAAAAGTATGTGCAAGTTCCTGAATTTTGATCAACTAACCTTAGATGTTAGAAAAGTCTTATATCCTGCAATCAATTGTTTGGTAGCTAACGGAAGATATTTAATGTTTTATGCAACATTTAGTCTGTTCCTCATCATTCCTAACAAAATTCCAGAAAGATTATTTTGCCATTTCTTCATTTAAAATTGACTTTCTTTTTGTGCAAGAATAAAAGCTGGGTCAAAGTTACAAGCTCAGATTCTTTTAAAAAAATTGTTTAAATTTTTATTTCAAGCCAACAGATTTGCTTTTAATTGATGAAAGAAAAACATCAAATTCACTATATATAAGTTGAAATTATAATGAATATCATTCATTTTATTACTATAGAATTTTTATATAACAAATAGCTGTATTTTTCTCTGCTGCAGTAAATTTGCAACATTCTTACAGCATCTTTTTTTTTTTTTTACTGTTCTCAATGTAGTATTATTTACTGCATCATCACTCAATTCTGCATCAGTTATTTGCCTTCATTTTAAATCTAAAAACTCATATTTATTTCTTAACCTAAAAATAATCTATTTATATTCGATTTCCCCAGTTTCTCAACTGTAAAGAATCCACCTGCCAAATAGGTGATGAAAGAGACACAAGAGTTTGATCTTGGGTTGGGACAATCCTCCGGAAAGGGCATGGCAATCCACTACAGTATTCTTGCTAGGAAAATCCCAAGGACAGAGGAGCCTGGAAAGCGATGTTTCTTGGTATCACAAAGAGTGGGACATGACTGACGTGATTGAGCATGTATGCATGCACTTTAACTGTTGATTTGCATGAGTTACATTGCTGTATTATAGTGTAAGTATTGAGAATAGAATCATTTCTAATAAAAATAAACCCATCACTGACATATCTATTATCAATGGATGGATTCATTTGGAGTAACTTTTTCTATATACAAATATAATATTACAATATGTTTATCTGACTATTTATGCAGGTGGTATTAATAATATTGATGCCTAAAAAGTTGTAATTGGTAATTAATATTTTTAATTTTACTAATTTATAATTAATAAATTAATTTATAAATCAATACATATATAATTTTATTAATTTATAAAATCAAGGTCCTCTGTAAGATTAAAGTTGAGTTTAACAGAAAAATATTAACAGTTCAAAACTTTTCACACTGGATAACTGAACAAAATTGAACATTCAGGTCCTCTGTTTTTTAGCCTTATTTGCAGTGTTCTATGCTAACTTTGTCAGAGAAGGCAATGGCACCCCACTCCAGTACTCTTGCCTGGAGAACCCTAGGGATGGAGGAGCCCGGTTGGCTTCCATCTATGGGATTGCACAGAGTCAGACACGACTGAAGCGACTTAGCCGCAGCAGCAACATGCTAACTTTGTGGGGTATTCAGTATCAATCCTCCTTGTACTACACACTCAGAAACTCATTTAACAAACAAGAAAAGAGATATTTGATGTGATCTCTCACCAAGAATCTGCCTGCATTGCAGGAGACCTGGGTTCAGTTCCTGGATTGGGAAGATCCCCTGAGAAAGGAATCTGTCCATGGGAGTCACAAAGAGTACATGACTGAGCAGGTAACAATATATTACAGCTGACCTAATAGTTATAGTTTTTTTATAGTTTTCTTTTAGTTTTTTATAGTTAACTAAAACATAAGATGAGCTGTCAGAGATGATACCTAAATGATATGATAGGATATGATATTATATAACAGAACATTGTTTTGATAGAAGAGTAGAATACAAGTTTCCTAAAAAATTAATCTAAAAAATAAAAAAGTATATCAGTTCAGCCGTTCAGTCATGCCTGATTCTTTGCGACCCCATGGACAGCAGCATGCTAGGCTTCTCTGTCTATCACCAACTCCCGGAGCTTACTCAAACTCATGTCCATTGAGTCAGTGATGGCATCCAACCATATCATCCTCCGTCATCCCCTTCTCCTCCCACCTTCAATCTTTCCCAGCATCAGAGTTTTTCCCAATGAGTCACTTCTTCACATAAGGTGGCCAAAATATTGGAGTTTCAGCTTCAACATCAGTCTTTCCAGTGGATATTCAGGACTGATTTCCTTAGGATGGACTGGTTGGGTCTCCTTGAGGTCCAAGGGACTCTCAAGAGTCTTCTCCACCACCAGAGTTCAAAAGCATCAATTCTTCCGCACTTAGCTTTCTCTATAGTCCCAATCTCACATCCATACATGACTACTCGAAATATCATAGCTTTGACTAGATGGACCTTTGCTTGCAAAGTAATGTCTCTGCTTTTTAATATGCTCTAGGTTGGTCATAGCTTTTCCTCCAAGGAACAAGTGTCTTTTAATTTCATGGCTGCACTCACCATTGTAGTGATTTTGGAACCCAAGAAAATAAAGTCTGTCACTGTTTTCATTGTTTCCCCATCAATTTGCCATAAAGATATGGGACCAGATGCCATGATCATAATTTTCTGAATCTTGAGTTTTAAGCCAACTTACTCACTCTCCTCTTTCACTTTCATCAAGAGGCTCTTTAGTTCTTCTTCACTTTCTGCCATAAGGATGGTGTCATCTGCATATCTGAGGTTATTGACATTTCTTCCAGCTATCTTGATTCCAGCTTGTGCTTCATCCAGCCCAGCATTTCACACAATGTATTCTGCATATAAATTAAATAAGCAGGGTGACAATATAAAGCCTTGATGTACTCCTTTCCTGATCTGCAAAGAGTCTGTTTTTCCATGTCTGATTCTAACTGTTGCTTCTTGACCTGCATAGAGATTTCTCAGGAGGCAGGTCAGGTGTCTGGTATTCCCATCTCTTTAAGAATTTTTCAAAGTTTGTTGTGATCTACCTAGTCAAAGGATTTGGCACAGTCAATAAAGCAGAAGTAAATGTTTTTCTGGAACTCTCTTACTTTCTCAATGATCCAACAGATGTTGGAAATTTGATCTCTGGTTTCTCTGCCTTTTCTAAATCCAGCTTGAACATCTGGAAGTTCGCAGTTCACATACTGCTGAAGCCTGGCTTGGAGAATTTTGAGCATTACTTTACTAGCATGTGAGATGTGTGCAATTGTGTGGTAGTTTGAGGATTCTTTAGCATTGCCTTTCTTTGTGATTGGAATTAAAACTGACCTTTTCCAGTCCTGTGGCCACTGCTGAGTTTTCCAAATTTGCTGGCATATTGAGTGCAGCACTTTCACATCATCTTTCAGGATTTGAAATAGCTCAACTGGAATTCCATCACCTTCACTAACTTTGTTCATAGTGATGCTTTCTAAGGCCCACTTGACTTCACATTCCAGCATGTCTGAGTCTAGGTGAGTGATCACATGATCATGATTATCTGAGTATGAAGATCTTTTTTTATACAGTTTTTCTGTGTATTCTTGCCACTTCTTAATATCTTCTGCTCCTGTTAGATTCATACCATTTCTGTACTTTATTTTTCCCATCTTTTCATGAAATTTTCCCTTGGTTTCTCTAATTTTTTGAAGAGATTTCTAGTCTTTCCCATTCTATTACTTTCCTCTATTTCTTTGCACTGATCACTGAAGAAGGCTTTCTTATCTCTCCTTGCTATTCTTTGGAACTCTGCATTCAAATGGGTATGCCTTTCCTTTTCTCCTTTGCCTTGGCTTCTCTTCTTTTCTCAGCTATTTGTAAGGTCTCCTCAGACAACCAGTTTGCCTTTTTGCATTTCTTATTTTTGGGGATGGTCTTGGTCACTGGCCCCGTACAATGTCAGGAACCTCAATGTTATGGAAAAGTATATAATATAGCATTTAATGAGAAACAAATAATATTAAATTCACTTCAAACAATGCTACGATTTATTATTAAATTTTACATACCTTTCATACATTCAACTTATTTGCAACATTTTATCCAAATTTTGTTATATAAAAGTTGCAAAAATAGGCCATCTATTCACCTTTCTCTCAAACTCCCCAATGTTAATGTTTTACATTTTCACTATTTTATAATTCTTTCTCTGTGTATGTAAGGTATAGTTGGGGCCGAGGCAGAAAAGGAGAGACAACCTCAACAGAAGTAGCTTACCTTCATCCAGGCAAGGAGGGGTGACAGTCGGCCTAAGGACCAGGATGAGCACTGAGAGGGATCAGGGAGGCTCCATATTTATAGGGAGGTTTGTGGAAGCAATAAGGAAAACTTTAATCAGGTGAGATATTTTGGATATTCTTTAGTTGAGATGGCATTTGTAGTTGGGCAGGGAGTGATAAGTCTTCTGGGCAGGTGTAGTGGGTGGAAGGGTCTGGATAGCGTGTAAAAAGTCCCATATAGATACAACTGGCCTGGAACATCAGGGTGGGACCTAAAGTTCTGTTTTGTTTTCTCCAAAGCTAGATGATTCAGCAAGGGCCTTTGAGACTGTTGTTTTATTTTTCTAATCCCAAAGAATCCTTCAGTATACACACCTAAACATACAGTTTTCTGAAACATTTGTTAGTTACAATCATGTAGCACTTTTACCTCTAAATATATCAAATCATGTATGTGCATAATTTTTACACAACCATAATACAATTATCAAAATCAAAAATTTATCAGTTATGTGATATATCTAATTTAGAGTCTGCCTGCAAATTTTACTAATTGTCCTATTAATCCCCTTTGTTGCAAAAGGAAAAATAAATGTTTATTTTTCAGGACTGAGATCCACCTCAGCCTTAAAGATTGCACTTATTTCATTGCCTTAGTCTTTAAATTTGTAACATGGAATAATTTTTCAGTTTTTGACTTATTTTTACAATGTAGAAATCTATCCTAAATTTAAAACAATCAACTATAATCTATAATAACTTCTTAGCTACCTGTTTTCCCTCCATAAAAAAAAAATTTAGTTCTAACTGTATGTGCACTCAAGGTCCAGCATTAACTTTCAGTTTCATAGCTCTTCAGATTTATTATCAAAACTAACTGCTATATAAACAGAAAAAAATTCAAATGGAAAATGTGCTCAAAATTTAGTTGATTTTACCAGAAAAACCCTTACAATTGAATTCCTTTCTTGGATATAAATATACATCATAGACCAGGTCAGGAATCCCTGTCTTTTTCTCCTAAAGAAAGGTTAAAGAATATTTCCTAGTTGAGGTCACAGATAACACACATTTTGGTTTAGAACAGAAGTCACAAATCTTCCCTTCAGACTGTATCTTTAAGTGACTCAGAAGGAGTGGCAGAGGAAGTGTCAAAGGCAGCTTCATATAGCACTTGAAACCCTTGTAAAATCTCAAGATCTTTCTAAACAAAGTCAGTGATTTCTCTGGGCAAGAATGTTGCATAGTGTTAAAAAGTGAAACAGGATAATTCTATATATCACAAAGGCTTGAATGACAAAAGAAAAGCCAGTTCTGCCTAGAGGCAAAACGTGCCAAAACTCAATCACCTAAAAAGTAAACTACTCAAGCTCAATTCCTTCTTATCCCTGAAACCATGAGTTCTTAAATGATCTAGACTGTTCCTCTCCATTAAACTCTAAATCACACATGTAAATTTGGATGCAAATCTCTGGAAAAGAGAGAGATGGATGATTGTAAAGCAAATACAGATTTGAAGTCCCAAAGTAATGAGTTCTAATTTTCTTTGAGGGAATCAGATCTAAGGTGACTTCAGAAGAGGAAGAAAAGTTAGAAAACCAGAATAAGGAAACAATGTTTTGAAGTAACATGGGCAAAGATGAGAGAGGGCATGACACCTGTGAAAATGTTTAGATTCTACTCTGACTGAAGCAGAGAGTATATGAAGAAAGGAATGGTAGAGACGTGGTAAGAAGTAAGGTTGTGTAACTAAGCTGTGGTCATATCATATTTGATACTTTTTTGTTCTTGTGGGATTCTGTATAGAAGACTACAGGGATCTAAGAAAGATTTAAACAGTGGAGTGAGTTAATGTCTAAATCAGATTTATATTTTGAATAATGTCTTAGATTCTGATGGGAAATGTTAATGGATTAGGGAAGGAGTGAACACTGAAGGAGGAAAGATGATTAAGAAGAGATAATGAGAAATAGAGCCATGGTAAAAATTAAAAAAAAAAAAAAATGTATAGGTTTAAGTGTTAGTATATTTGAGATTAGTGATTAAAATATGTAACATTGTTATGCTTTTCAAGATCTTGTCCTCCTGCCTTCTCTTGCCACTTTGCCTTAATACAGTTGACACTTGAACAATGTGGGTTTGAATTACACTTATATGTGGATATTTTTCAATTGTAAATACTATAGTACTTATGATCTGTGGTTGAACCTGTGCATTCAGAGGAACTGTGGATACAGAGAGTGGACTACATATTATCCTAAAATTAATCCCTGTGTTATTTAAGGGTCAACTGTATTTCAAAACCATCATATAGGCAGGTATTTCATATGTATTTCAGGAAAAGAAATGCAGATGTTGTGCATTGTGAAAGAATAGAACTTTCATTTACTTAAAGTTTATTATATTCCTCTGCTCACTGGGAACTTTCTAATGCCAGTTAGCTCAAGTCTTGCATACCACATCTTGTCTTTTAATGAATGAGAATCACCCTTAGCCAAAGAAAAGGAAGTGATGTAAGAGACATTTGAGTACTTATGACCATGGGTAGGGAAGAGAAAAAAGTAAAGGAATTCGTACAAGACAATAAAAGGACAACTCCTCCTTTTAAAAAGTTTAAACTTTTAAATTTTTTCTCTAGAGGATGTGAGTATTAGAGAAGTCTTAGTGGTAGAAACACACAAGAGTTTCATTAAGCTATCTGAGTGTATAGCTTTTTGTTTTGTTTTGTTTTTAGTGATAATTTATAAATAAAATAAAGATTCGTTCAGGAGGAATTTGCTTTCCTACAGTAAAGACAGAAAACATGAGTATAATATGGGTACACTGAATTTGAAGGATCTGTAATAGCACTGTCTAATAGAAACATAAGAGTAACAAATGTGACATGTAATTTCAAATTTTCTATTAGCCACATTTTAAAAAGTTAAGAGAAAAGGCAAAAATAGTTTAAACAGTGTATTTTATTTAACCTGATTACATACATATACATAAATATGTTTATATATGCCTAATATGTATACAAAAACAAACAAATATATTCTCTTAAAAGCACAATATAATCATACATACAGTATTCATGTAAATCTGAAATTTATGAGGTTATTGTTTCATTTAAAAGTGAACCAGAGCATAATTCTGCAAGATGGGAGACTCCAAATTCAGCATGGGAAACTCCAAAGTATCCTTCTCCCATGGAGACATTGATCCATCAATATGCAGATTGATTCCCCTTGTAAGAAATTCAGAAGCCAGTTAAGAGACTCCTCCACTCAGGCAAGCACAAAATCAGCCACACTGAAACTGGTAGGAAATTGATGACATTTACCAGAGTCCCTCTGTGTCAACAATGACAAAATAGCAAAAGGTCAGAAATATGAGTATAGTTTATATATGACATTGAAGTTGCTCAATTTAAAATAGATTGTTATAACTTTAGGATATTTGATGCAATTGCAATGATAACTACACATAAAATTGAATGTATACAAAAAATGAAATGAGAGGAGAATCAAAACATGTCACTACAAATAATCAACAAAACACAAAAGAGGCAACAAGAGAGTAAAGAAGGGGGAAAATGAAACAACACATACAGAAAATAACAAAATAACAATAGTAAGTCATTTCCAGTCAATAATTACTCTAAACTTACATGAATTAAAAGCCTTGGTTAAAAATACACAGATATGCTGAATGGGTAAATAAACAGGATCTTACTATATATATTGTCTAAACTAAAAGAAACTCTGTTTAGATTTATGAACATACAAGGAATAAAGTGAAAGAATGGAAAAAGATATTTCATAAAGATGGTAACTAGAGAACAGGGAGTGGCTGTAAGAAATAAACCAACCAACAATGGACTTTAATGATAAAAGGGTCCATTCACAATAATGCTACACACACACACATCCAATATCAGATATCACAAACATATGAAGCAAACATTGACAAAATTGAACCACAAAACAGAGCAATGCAGTAATAGTGGGAGATTTCACCCCATCTCCTCCCCCTCATCAATAATGAATACATCAGTGAGACTGAAGATCAACAAAGAAACAGAGGACTTGAGCAACACTATAGACCAAATGGATCTAACAGGTACATTGAAACATTTCATCCTACAGTAGCAGAATTCATATTCTCAAAACACACAGAACATTCTCCAGAATCAGTCATATGTTAGGTCACAAAAGAAGCCTCGACAAATCCAAGAGGATTGAAATTATATCAAGTATGTCTTACAACTGCAGTAAAATGAAACTAAAATCAATAGCAGAGGAGAAGCTCAAAAATTCACAAAGATATGGAAGTTAAACACTACACTTTGAATAACCAATGAGTCAAAGAAGAAATCAAAAAAGAAATTATAAAATGTTTTGAGACACAAAAACATAATGCATCAAATATTATAGGATACAACAACAACAATAAAAAGTACTAAGAAGAAAATTATCTCAATAAACACCAACAATTTAAAAAGAGGAAAGGCCTCAAATAATTTGATTTTACACCTCAAGTAATAAAGAAGACCTAAGCCAAAACTTAGCAGAAGGAATGAAATAATAAAGATTAGAGCAAGAGCAGAATTAAATGAAATATAAAAAATTTTTTTTTAATTTAAAAATATATGAAACTGAGTTGATTTTTCAGGAATCAACCTTCCTGACTTCAGATTATACTACAAAGCTACAGTCATCAAGACAGCATGGTACTGGCACAAAAACAGAAATATAGACCAATGGAACAAGATAGAAAGCCCAGAAATAAACCCATGCATGTATGGGTACCTTATTTTTGACAAGGAGGCAAGAATACACAATGGGGCAAAGACAGCCTCTTCAATAAATGGTGCTGGGAAAACTGGACAGCTACATGTAAAAGAATGAAATTAGAACACTTCCTAACACTATACACAAAGATAAACTCAACATGGATTAAAGACCTAAATGTAGGACCAGCAACTATAAAACTCAGAGGAAAACACAGGCAGAACACTCAATGACATAAATCAAAGCAAGAACCTCTGTGACCACCTCCTAGAGTAACAGAAATAAAACCAAAAGTAAACAAGTGGGATGTGATTAAACTTAAGAGCTTTTGCACAACAAAGGAAACTACAAGTAAGGTGAAAAGACAACCCCTGGTATGGGAGAAAATAATAACAAATGAAACAACTGACAAAGGATTAATTTCCAAAATATACAAGCAGCTCATACAACTCAATACCAGGAAAACAAACAACCCAATCAAAGAGTGGGAAAAAGACCTAAACAGACATTTCTCCAAAGAAGACATACAGATGGCTAACAAACACAGGAAAAGATGCTCACCATTGCTTGTTATTAGAGAAATGCAAATCAAAATCACAATGAGATATCACCTCACATAGGTCAGAATGGCCATCACCAAAAAGTCTACAAACAATAAATGCTGGAGAGAGTGTGGAGAAAAGGGAACATTCTTCCACTGTTGGTGGAAATGTAAACTGATCCAGCCACTATGGAAAACAGTTTGGAGAATTCTTAAAAAATTAGGATTTCTCAAATTACCAGCAAACTTTACTAAGCTTTATCCAGACTAATGAAGAGTATCAGTATCAGTTCGGTTACTCAGTCGTGTCCAACTCTATGCGACCCCATGAACTGCAGCATGCCAGGCCTCCCTGTCCATCAATAACTCCCGGAGTTCACTTAGACTCATGTCCATCGAGTCAGTGATCCCATCCAGCCATCTCATCCTCTGTCGTCCCCTTCTCTTCTTACCCTCAATCTTTTCCAGAATCAGTGTCTTTTCAAATGAGTCAGCTCTTCACATCAGGTGGCCAAAGTAATGGAGTTTCAGCTTCAATATCAGTCCTTCCAATGAATAATCAGGACTGATCTCCTCTAGGATGGACTGGTTGGATTTCCTTGCAGTGCAAAGGACTCTCAAGAGTCTTCTCCACCACCACAGTACAAAAGCATCAATTCTTCAGCACTCAGCTTTCTTTATAGTCCAACTCTCACATCCCTACATAACTACTGGAAAAACCATAGCCTTGAGTAGACGGACCTTTGTTGGCAAAGTAATGTCTCTGCTTTTCAATATGCTCTCTAGGTTGATCATAACTTCCTTCCAAGGAGGAAGCATATTTTAATTTGAAGATGCAAAATATTTAAATAGAGTAAAATATTTAAAGTCATAAATAAAAAATGAGAAAATGCAACTAATGCCACAGAGATAAAAAGGATCATAAGTGACAAGTAGAACAATTTTATTCCAACAAACTGGAAAACCCAGAAGAAATAGCTTCATAGAATTATACATTTTTTTTTTAAGAATCATGTAGAAACAGAATACCTGAACAGGCTTATAACTAGTAAGAAAATTTAATCAGTATTTACAACCTTTCAATAAAGAAATGCCTAGGACCAGATATCTTCATTAGAGAATTCTATCAAACATTTAAAGAATGTCAAACCCTCAAAATCTGAGATAAAGGAACACTTCCAAACTCATGTTATGTGGCCAACATTACCCTGATACCAAAGTGAAATAAGAAACTACAAGAAAACAACCACAACAACGATAGGCTAATATCTATGGTAAATATTGATGCAACACTTCTCAACAAATACTAACAAACTGAATTCAAGTGCACGTTCAAAGGACAATACAAATATCTAAGTTAAGATACAGAGTTCAACATACAAAAAAAAAAAAAAAAGAATCAATGAATGTGATACGACAAAAGAATGAGTGACAAAACCATACAACCACCTTAATGCAGAACAGCATTTCACAACATTCAACATCCATTTATGATCAAAATGCTTAAACTAGGAATATAAGGAAATTACATCATAAAGGCCGTATATGAAAAGCCTATAGGTAACATTATACTTCATGGTGAAAAACTAAAAGTTTTTCTGGTAAAACCAGGAGCAAAACAAGGATGCCTATTTAGTATATTTAACATAGTAGTGGTAGTTGTACTAGAGCAATTAGGCAAGAAAAAGAAGAAAAGACATTCATATCTGAAAAGAGGCAGTAGAATTCTCTCTGTTCTCAAATAACATTATCTTATACTTTAAAACCTCTAAAGATTCCACAAGAAAACTTCTAGTGCTAACAAAATCAACATACAAAAATCAGTTACATTTCTGTACCCTAACAACAAATGATTCAAAAAGGACATTATGAAAACAATTCTATTTACATTAGGAATTTAAAAAAAAAAAATAGTAACTAACTTAATCAAGGAGGTGAGAGACTTGTACACTGAAAACTATAAAACATTGAAAGAAATGTAAAAACACACAAATAAATGGAAAGATATCTGTATTCATGGATTGAAAGACCAAGTATTTTTAAAATACCTATGTTTTAAAAAATGCTTAATTAAAAACAATATATGAAGATGTCAATGTCATTTTTTTTGCAAAAATAGATAAAACTTTTCTAAAATTCATATGAACCATAAAACATCCAGAACAGTCAAAAGAAGATGAAAAAAAAAAAAAAAAAAAACTGAGGTTTTATACTTCCTGAGTCCAAAACTTATTACAGGGCTAAAATAAAAATAAATATAAAAATAAACTAAAAAGAATAGCCAGGAGAGGACATGTAAATATGATTAAATGATCCTCCAGAAAGGTACCAAGACTGTGCATGGAAGAAAGGTTCATCTCTTCAGCGAATGGTGCTTAGAAAACTAGATCCTCGAATACAAAAGAATAAGATTGAACTCATACTTCACATACACACACACACAAAACTCAAAATGGATTAAGTTTTTAATTTAGGACCTGAGACTTGAAAAAAAGGGAAAAGCTTCATAACATGGTATGATTATTAATTATATATCAAATTGGAGTAGCCATGGCTATCCTTATTTTTTTCCTTGGGCCTATGAAGGTGTTTCCTGATGAGATTAACAGCTGGATTAGAGAAATCAGTAAAGCAGCTTGCCCTACCCATTTGAGCACAGTATAGAGCAAAAGGCAGAGAGAGGAGAGGAGGAAATTTTTCCTGCCTCACTGAATAAGCTAGAGAATTTTATGTCATTTTAACTGTCCTCGAACAGAGATTTACATCATCGGTTCCCCATGTCTCACACCCTCGGACTCAGACTGTATGATGAGTTTGTGTAGCTCTCCAGCTTACAGAATGCAAACTGTGGAACTTCTCAGCCTTCATAATGGCATGAGCCAATATCTTTTAAATCTATATCCACCTATTCATCCATCTATCTGTCCAACCATACACCCATTCAGTGCATTGGTTCTGTTTCTTTGGAGAATCCCACCTAATATATATTGGTATTATTAATGATTTCCTGGATATGACACCAAACTTAAGCAATTAAAGTAACAATAGTCACATGGGACTACATGAAACTAAAAAGTTTTTGCATAACAAACAATCAACTGAGTGAAAAGGCAGTCTTAGGAATGAGAGAAAATATTTGCAAATCATAACACTAATTAGAGTGTAATGTGCTCCTATAACTCAATGGCAAAAGACAAAATAACTCATTAAAAAATGAGAGTGCTTGAGAAGATATACAAATCATCAACAGGTACATGAAAAGCTGCTCAACATCACTAATAATCAGGCAAATAAAAAATCAAAACATCTCACATCCTTTAGGACTCTATTATATATTAAAAAAAAAAAATCCCCCCAAAACAGAAACTAACACATATTGGCAAGGATATTGAGCAATTGGAACACTTGTGTACTGTTGGTGGCAAAGCCAAATGGTGCAACTGCTATGGAAAGCATCAGAGGCTCTTATAAAAAACAAAAAACTTAAGTAGAAGTACTATGTGACTCAGAAATCCAACTTTTGGGTATTTATTTTTTAAAATGAAGGATTTTGAAGAGATATTTGCACTTTGATTTTCATTACAGCATTATTTACAATACCTGAGAGGTGAAAATAACCTAAATACTCACCTACAGATGAGCAGATAAGGAAAATGTGGTAGATATACAAAATGGAGTATTACTCTGCTTTAAAGGAGGAAATCCTGTCATATGCTACAACGTGAATGAACCATTATGCTATGTGAAATAAGCAAGAAAGATTAATACTGAATGACTCCACTTACACAGGCTATCTCCAGTAGTCAAACTTATAGAAGCAGAGAATAGAATGCCTGTTGCCATGGGCTTGGAGGAGAAAATGAGTTTCAGTTATGTAAGATGAAGTTCTAGAGCTCTACTGCACAACAATGAACACAGTTAACTCATACTGTACTAATACATTTGAAAATGTATTAATTGGCTGCGTTTCGTGTATATGTATTTTTTTTTACCACAGTTAAAAAGTGTCAGTAACACTAACCCTAACTTATATTAATATTTTAAATAGTTAAATATAGTTTTATTACAAATATTCATGACTTTTTTGTGTCCCTTGTCATAGGGGATACAGCTGTGTGACAGACAAAAATTTATGCTTTCATGGAGTATACTTTCTGTTGTTTCACAGATAATATTCCAATAAACATTTTTAGACATGTCCACTCAACCACATGTAAGATTTTTTTTTTTTTTTTCCTGTGGAAGATAACAAGGAGAGAAATTGCTGGGTCATATATTGGAGGGATCCAGGATTAATTTCCATTCTCAACCAATTGTGCCATTTAATTTATAAAATCTTCTGTTGTACACATAAGTTATTTTGGCATTTTAATATATTTTTATTTATGTTACTTTTGATAATATTTAAATATCAAAGTTATGGATGGTAACACTATTCTTTTCCTTTATCACAGTAGATTGGTGAGAAAAAGGATACAATTTTACTAGAGTTCTAGATATTTATCAGTAAACTTCTTTTCAAAATGATCATTTAGTATTACAGGAATAGTATGTCCTCCTCATTGCATTTTTCATTTTCTTTTAATTCCTCCTAAAATATGAAAGAATGAAAACAAAACATCATTTTAAAGGTTCTAAGTAGCTGAGTTCTTTTAAAAGAAACTAATACAGTCCTGGGTGTTCTTTGGAAGGAATGATGCTAAAGCTGAAACTCCAGTACTTTGGCCACCTCATGCGAAGAGTTGACTCATTGGAAAAGACTCTGATGCTGGGAGGGATTGGGGGCAGGAGGAGAAGGGGATGCCAGAGGATGAGATGGCTAGATGGCATCACTGACTCGATGGACGTGAGTCTGAGTGAACTCCGGGAGTTGGTCATGGACAGGGAGGCCTGGCATGCTGCAATTCATGGGGTCGCAAAGAGTCGGACACAAATGAGCAACTGTACTGAACTGAACTGCATACAGATTCTTATGCTGTAAGAGATTTGTATAAAATAAATGCATATCCAACTACATTGGGCATGAGTCTAATTATTATAACATTCTCTTGGCCTTAGTTCACAAAAATTGTAAGAACATGTATAATGAAGTGCCAAAAGTAGATTGGCATTGGTAACATCTTAGGTTGGTAGAGATTTTTACTCTTCTACATGGTTTTACCTATCTTAATTATTTTGTGGTGCTCATGTGAGCATCGTCTGACAGCTCAGTATATATTTTACAGTAAATAAAACAAGTAATCATGTACAGTAATTCATACAAATGCAGAGAATACCATGGAGAATACATTATTTAAGATTATTTACTAATGTCACCTGGCTCAGAGTACAGCTTTTCTCAAAGCTTGTTAGGAGAAAAACACACAAAAAAACTTGATATTAGCAATTAAACTTTTTTGTAAATATGTGGTTAAAACTGGATATAATGTGCAATGTTTTTCCAATGAGAACTTGGCTAAATTGTTACTATATTTTAATTACTATATTAGTCTGTGTTTTCAAGAGGAACTAACATATTCACTAAAACAAAACCACACAGAAAAAATACTTGTGACATTTATAGTCCAAGTTTCTATAACTGATCTGCTGCTAAGTTGCTTCAGTCGTGTTTGACTCTGTGCGACCCCATGGACAGCAGCCCCCCAGGCTCCTCTGTCCACAGGATTCTCTAGGCAAGAATACTGGAGTAGGTTGCCATTTCATTCTCCACTATAACTGATCACATGATCCCAATTTGTATTTATAACTGCCTTCTATACCCATTCTTTATTCCTTTGGCCCATCAAGTACCTCATCTGGTTATCGTTCTTTTACTTGAGAAACCAAGATGTTCATTGCTGAAGGGCTTAGATGATTTGTAGTCTTGCCTGTTTGGGGTTGTAATTTCTAGTGACCTTAATCATGGCAATGCTAAGAGACACTGTAAGAAATCTGTTTTCCAGATTTACTCTTTATTACCTTCATTGTGGAGTAGCAGTCAGATTTCCCCTTTGCAACAAGGATCAAGCACCCCAGCCAGTACAGAAACTACCTTCTTCGCTTATTGATTCAGAGGCATAAGGAGGTTAGAGTGATTGGACAGAAACATTAGCTTTTGGTTCAATGAGATCATTGTTGTGTCTCCCTTTAGAAGCACTTATGCATTTAGAACTAAGACCTCTAGGCTAGCAGAGCATGAGGTTGTGGGAACAGGAAACAAATTTTTTGCTAGTAGATTATTAGGGGTGATAGTGAGTGGTGCCACTTCCATTTCCATCCCTTCTTCCTGGATCCATGAATCCTATCTATAAGGCACTTATTCATACCATACATGGATTTCTGTAGAACCCTGTCCCAGCTCTATAAGGTATTGCTACTGAGTCACGATGTAATTGAATATTCAAAAAGCCAGTCCACTCTTCTATCAAACAGTTGCTTCAAGTTGCTGGAGAATGTTATTGAAAGTGAATTACATGAACATGAGCCTCTTGCTGAACTTCTTTTGCTACAAAATGAATTTTTTTATCAGAAGCAGTGCTATGTGTAAATCCATAAAAGTTGATATGGCTTTTAGTTAATCAATGGATGGTAGTTTTGGCAGAAGCACTATACAGGACAACTTCTTATTCAGAATAAGCATCTATTCTTATAAAGACAAACTGCTACTCTTTCTTTCCATGATGGACTTGGTCCAGCATAATTAATCTTTAATAAACAGTCAGTTAATAACCCTGGTGAAAGATGCTACTGGAAACTCAGTGTTTCTATCTGCAGCTGGTAGGTTGGGCACTGAGCAATAGCCACAGCCAGGTCGTAACGCATGGAAGTCCATGTTGTTGAGACCATGCATCAGTTCAGTTCAGTCACTCAGTCGTGTCCGACTCTTTGTGACTCCATGAATCGCAGCATGCCAGGCCTCACTGTCCACACCAACTCCCGGAGTTCACTCAGACTCACGTCCATCGAGTCGGTGATGCCATCCAGCCATCTCATACTCTATCGTCCCCTTCTCCTCCTGCCCCCAATCCCTCCCAGCATCAGAGTCTTTTCCAATGAGACAACTCTTCGCATGAGGTGGCCAAAGTACTGGAGTTTCAGCTTCAGCATCATTCCTTCCAAAGAAATCGCAGGGCTGATCTCCTTCAGAATGGACTGGTTGGATCTCCTTGCAGTCCAAGGGACTCTCAACAATCTTCTCCAACACCACAGTTCAAAAGCATCAATTCTTCGGTGCTTAGCCTTCTTCATAGTCCAACTCTCACATCCATACATGACAACAGGAAAAATCATAGCCTTGATTGGACGGACCTTTGTTGGCAAAGTAATATCTCTGCTTTTGAATATGCTACCTAGGTTGGTCATAAGTTTTCTTCCAAGGAGTAAGTGTCTTTTAATTTCATGGCTGCAGTCACCACCTGCAGTGATTTTGGAGCCCAAAAAAATAAAGTCTGACACTATTTCCACTGTTTCCCCATCTATTTGCCATGAAGTGATGGCACCAGATGCCATGATCTTAGTTTTCTGAATGTTGAGCTTTAAGCCAACTTTTTCACTCTCCTCTTTCACTTTCATCAAGAAGCTTTTTAGTTCTTCTTCACTTTCTGCCATAAGGGTGGTGTTATCTGCATATCTGAGGTTATTGATATTTCTCCCGGCAATCTTGATTCCAGCTTGTGTTTCTTCCAGTCCAGTGTTTCTCATGATGTACTCTGCATATAAGTTAAATAAGCAAGGTGACAATATACAGCCTTGACGTACGCCTTTTCCTATTTGGAACCAGTCTGTTGTTCCATGTCCAGTTCTAACTGTTGCTTCCTGACCTGCATACAGATTTCTCAAGAGGCAGGTCAGGTGGTCTGGTATTCCCATCTCTTTCAGAATTTTCCACAGTTTATTGTGATCCACACAGTCAAAGGCTTTGGCATAGTCAATAAAGCAGAAATATATGTTTTTCTGGAACCCTCTTGCTTTTGCGATGATCCAGTGGATGTTGGCAATTTGATCTCTGGTTCCTCTGCCTTTTCTAAAACCAGCTTGAACATCAGGAAGTTCACAGTTCACATATTGCCGAAGCCTGGCTTGGAGAATTTTGAGCATTACTTTACTAGCATGTGAGATTAGTGCAATTGTGAAGTAGTTTGAGCATTCTTTGGCAATGCCTTTCTTTGGGATTGGAATGAAAACTGACCTTTTCCAGTCCTGTGGCCACTGCTGAGTTTTCCAAATTTGCTGGCATATTGAGTGCAGCACTTTCACAGCATCATCTTTCAGGATTTGAAATAGCTCAACTGGAATTCCATCACCTCCACTAGCTTTGTTCGTAGTGAAGCTTTCTAAGGCCCACTTGACTTCACATTCCAGGATGTCTGACTCTAGGTGAGTGGTCACACCATCGTGATTATCTGGGTCGTGAAGATCTTTTTTGTACAGTTCTTCTGTGTATTCTTGCCACCTCTTCTTAATTTCTTCTGCTTCTGTTAGGTCCATATCATTTCTGTCCTTTATCGAGCCCATCTTTGCATGAAATGTCACCTTAGAATCTCTAATTTTCTTGAAGAGATCTCTAGTCTTTCCCATTCTGTTGTTTTCCTCTATTTCTTTGCATTGATCACTGAGGAAGGCTTTCTTATCTTTTCTTGCTATTCTTTGGAACTCTGCATTCAGATGTTATATCTTTTATTTTCTCCTTTGCTTTTCGCTTCTCTTCTTTTCACAGCTATTTGTAAGGCCTTCTCAGACAGCCATTTTGCTTTTTTGCATTTCTTTTCCATGGGGATGTCTTCATCCCTGTCTCCTGTACAATGTCACGAACCTCAGTCCATAGTTTAATCAGGCACTCTATCTATCAGATCTAGGCCCTTAAAATTATTTCTCACTTCCATTGTATAATCATATAGGATTTGATTTAGGTCATACCTGAATGGTCTAGTGGTTTTCCCTCCTTTCTTCAATTTCAGTCTGAATTTGGCCATAAGGAGTTTATGATCTGAGCCACAGTCAGCTCCTGGTCTTGTTTTCGTTGACTTTATAGAGCTTCTCCATCTTTGGCTGCAAAGAATAGAATCAATCTGATTTCGGTGTTGACCATCTGGTGATATCCATGTGTAGAGTCTTCTCTTGTGTTATTGGAAGAGGGTGTTTGCTATGACCAGTGCATTTTCTTGGCAAAACTCTATTAGTCTTTGCCCTGCTTCATTCCATATTCCAAGGCCAAATTTTCCTGTTACTCTGGGTGTTTCTTGACTTCCTATTTTTGCATTCCAGTCCCCTTTAATGAAAAGGACATCTTTTTTGGGTGTTAGTTCTAAAAGGTCTTGTAGGTCTTCATAGTACCCTTCAACTTCAGCTTCTTCAGTGTTACTGGTTGGGGCATAGACTTGGATTACTGTGATATTGAATGGTTTGTCTTGGAAACGAACAGAGATTATTCCGTCGTTTTTGAGATTGCATCCAAGTACTGCATTTTGAACTCTTTTGTTGACCATGATGGCTACTCCATTTCTTCTGAGGGATTCCTGCCCATAGTAGTAGATATAATGGTCATCTGAGTTAAATTCACCCATTCCAGTCCATTTTATTTAGCTGATTCCTAGAATGTCTACAGTCACTCTTGCCATCTCTTTTTTGACCACTTTCAATTTGCCTTGATTCATGGACCTGACATTCCAGGTTCCTATGCAATATTGCTCTTACAGCATCGTACCTTGCTTCTACCACCAGTTACATCCACAGCTGGGTATTGTTTTTACTTTGTCTCCATCCCCTCATTCTTTTTGGAGTTATTTCTCCACTGATCTCCAGTAGCATATTGGGCCCCTACTGACCTGGGGAGTTCCTCTTTTAGGATCCTATCATTTTGCCTTTTCATACTGTTCATGGGGTTCTCAAGGCAAGAATACTGAAGTGGTTTGCCATTCCCTTCTCCAGTGGACCACATTCTATCAGATCTCTACACCATGACCCACCCGTCTTGGGTTGCCCCACGGGCATGGCTTAGTTTCATTGACTTAGACAAGGCTGTGGTCCTAGTGTGATTAGACTGAGTAGTTTTCTGTGAGTGTGGTTTCAGTGTGTCTGCCCTCTTATGCCCTCTTGCAACATTTATGCCACCAGGGCCACTTTGCTGATAGGCCCATTGGCTGATGACAGGAGTGACTGGAGAAAGAGGGTTTCTGGTAATTACAGAAAATGTCACCCTATTCATTTGGTCATTAAAGTTGACACTTTGGTGACTAGAACAGAACTATCAGTATTTTTTGCTCCATTTAGGCCATCCATACATCTCTTCTCCAAATTACCTTGTCATCATATTTTTCAATTATGTTCCTTTCAGATCATTACCCATCCAACCAAACCATTTGCCCCAGCTCTAAATGGGCATATAAATACATGTCTGGCAATTTCTCCTTGTAAGCAAAGTGGACATCAAGGTGTGCTGCTTATAACCCTGCCTACTTGAAGGATTTCTGTTCACCAGGTTTTACAGGAGTGTCCTAGAAAGGGGCTGTGGAGCTATCACTGTCCACTATCCTGTAGTGCCAATATATCCTGCAGAACCATCTGGAAATCAGATCTGAGTCCTCTCTTCCTTTATTAATTGATTGTGGGGAATTTCCATGGTGAGGCCATAGATGCAGGCTGGGTGAGGGAAGGAAGTGAATCAGAAATGTGAGCCATGGCATTTGAGCCACTTCTTCATGTAACTTACTTGTGCCTTCTGGGCCTGCTCAGGCCTGGTCAAGTATAAACGGCTTACATTTGATGATGGAATGTTGCTATGCATGCCAAATTCTATGGTTTGGTGGGTCAATTAATACTCAATTCATGATGAGATGCTCAGTTCACATAATAATTTGATCATCAGTGGTCAAGAATTCAGCTAAGGTCCAGTAGTAGGCCAAGAGCTGTTTTTCAAAATAAGAGTAGTTATCTACAGAGGATGGCAGGGCTTTGCTCCAAAATCTAAATGCCTGCTCTGTGGTTCACATCTAAAACCTGTCAAAGGCTTCAAGAAGTATCTCCATCTGCCACTGACACTTTGAATAATGTTGGATCTGCAGCATCATGTGACCCAAGGGCAGAGCAGCTTGTACATCAGCCTGGACCTATAGTAGAGCCTTCTCTTTTCTGGGATCCAATCAAATCTAGCAGCTTCTGAGGTTACTCAGCAGTGAAATGGAGTACACACCCAGGTAAGGAATATATTGCCTCCCAAATCTGAAGATGCCCACTAGGCATTGTACCTCTTTTTTGATTATAGAAGGGGCCAGATGCAACAGCTCATCCTTTACCTTAGAAGGGCTATCTCCACATGCTCCCCCTTCATCCACTGAGCCCTTATAAATTTCTCTAAGGTAAAAATTTCCTGAATCTGTCAGATTTATTTTCCATCTTCTGGCATGCAAATATCTGAACAATAAATCAAAGCACTTGCTTTTCTCACTCACTAGGTCCAGTCAGCATAATGTCATCAGTGTAATGGACCAGTGTGATAGTCTATGGGAGTGAAGGGAGATCAAGTTCCTACGAACTAAATTACAACATCAACCTGGAGAGTTGATATACTCCTGAGGTAGGTCAGTGAAGGTGTAATGTTGGTCTTGTCAGGCGAAAGCAAACTGATTTTGGGTTGGTCTTATGTAGTGGGATGGATAAAAAGTTACTGGTCAAATCAAGAATTGAATACCAAGTACCAGGAAATGTGTAAATTTGCTAAACCAATGAAATAACATCTGCAATTGAAATCACCACCTGGTTAAATTTCAGTTATCCAGTGTCATTCTCCAATATCCAGTTATCTTCTACATAGGTCAAATAAGTTTGCAGAATGTAGATATAATGGGAATTGCTACCTCCGAATCCTTGAAGGTAGCACTAATGTCTGCAATCCCTTCAGGAATGAGGTGTTACTTACTTTAACAGTAATATCCTGCAAGCCTAGGAGTCCAATTTATGCTGTAAGTTTAACCCTAGTCACAGGATGAGATTCTGCATTTGGTTTTCAGTCATCTCACCCTGTGGTTACAGGAGATAAGGGTTTCCTTCAGGACAATATAGGAGTCTTCAGGTCATTTATTGGTACCTGAGCTGGCAATTCCAACCCTGAGTTCATTCTTTTGTTTCACCAGGTACCTTAAAAGCAACCAGTAAGGTGGGCTCAGAGGTAAAGAATTTTATCTGTCAATGCAAGAAATTCAAGAGATGTGGGTTTGGTCCCTTGGTCAGGAAGATTCCCTGAAGGAGGAAATGGAAACCCACCCTAGTATTCTTGCCTGGAAAATTCTAGGGAATTTTCCTAGGCAATACTACTAGGAATACTCCTAGGAGTCTGGTGGGCTATAGTCCATAGGGTTGCAAAGAGTCTGACCTGACTAAGCACTCTCAAAGGAAGAAACTTTGTTATATTCATTAGTTTGCCAAAATGTTAAAAAATATTGTATGGCTCCTAACTGCTTATAAGGTTTGATTAGGGTATGCACTGAAGATACTCTGTATTACCAGATAATACCATGGGTTATCAATGCTCTCTTTACTACTGAAATTAGAGTCATAAACGTCTTTAAATCTAATTATATTACAGACCCCAGGACCAATTCTGAAAATTCCTTTTAAAATTCTAATTATCTAGAACCAGTATTAGAATCAATATGTATTAGTTCAATAGGTTCAATAGGTTCTCTTGAAGAAAAGAATGAAAGGGCACGGATGTAAATATATATTATTATATATAATGATAAATATCATTTGTATTATTATAAATATAATTTATAATATAAATTAAATATAAATTATATATTTATAACCTAAATTATATGAATTAAATAAATTATATATTACAATATAATTATATTATTTATTAATATAATTATATCAATTATATTAATATAATTATTATTTATTATTATTTTATTATAATATTATAATGATATATACTATAATATATAATATAAATATATATTAATATAATAATGTTATAATTATATGATTATAATTATATATTTAAATATTAAATAAATTATATAATATATAATTTATATATTATATATAACAGATTAAATATTATTTATATTATTTATTAATAATAATATAATAGATATATTATTATAATATAAATTATTGTTCAGTTCAGTTGAAAGGTTGTTGTTGAATCACACAAAGACACCGGGATTCTTGGCCCCGAGAGGAGAAGAATTCAATCCGGGGTCAGAGACGAGGCTTGATTGCTCAGAGCTTTTGTGTAATAAAGTTTTATTAAAATATAAAGGAGATAGAGAAAGCTTCTGACATAGGCATCAGAAGGGGGTAGAAAGAGTACCCACTTGCTAGTGTTAGCAATGAAGTTATATACTCTCCAATGAATCCAAATAATGTCTGGAGGTTGTAAAGACCTCACCAGACCTACTCCCAGAATTTACATTTTAAGATAACAGAATTAGCCAGAAGGTTTAATCCAGTGACTGTCCTCAGGCAGGATACATCCTTGTAAAGACCAGGTCTACTCCCATAATTTATATTTTAAGATTACAGAATTAGCCAGGTTTAATCCAGAGACTGTCCTCAGGCAGGATACATTATTGTTCTATAATCCTAAGGAATGTAGAGAAGGAAAAAAAAGTTTGTCCTTTCTTCCTCCTAGAGAATTCCAGACCCCTTTCTCCTTGGGGACCCCTAGACTGCTTATCAACCTGCCTAGGAAATGACTGTCTCACAGTTCAGTTTCTCAGTCGTGTCCGACTCTTTGCGACACCGTGAATTGCAGCGTGCCTCCCTGTCCATCACCAACTCCCGGAGTTCACTCAAACTCATGCCCATCGAATCGGTGATGCCATCTAGCCATCTCATCCTCTGTCATCCCCTTCTCCTCCTGCCCCCAATCCCTCCCAGCATCAGAGTCTTTTCCAATGAGTCAACTCTTGGCGTGTGGCGGCTGAAGCATTGGAGTTCAGCCTCAGCATCAGTCCTTCCAATGAACACCCAGGACTGGTCTCCTTTAGGATGGACTGCTTGGATCTCCATAAGTCCAAGGGACTCTCAAGAGTCTTCTCCAACACCACAGTTCAAGAGCATCAATTCTTTGGCACTCAGCTTTCTTCAGTCCAACTCTCACATCCATACATGACCAAAGGAAAAACCATAGCCTTGACTAGACAGACCTTTGTTGGCAAAGTAATACCTCTGCTTTTTAATATGCTATCTAGGTTGGTCATAACTTTCCTTCCAAGGAGTAAGTGTCTTCCAATTTCATGGCTGCAATCACCATCTGCAGTGATTTTGGAGCCCCCCAAAATAAAGTCTGCCACTGTTTCTACTGTTTCCCCATCTATTTCCCATGAAGTGATGGACCAGATGCCATGATCTTAGTTTTCTGAATGTTGAGCTTTAAGCCAACTTTTTCCACTCTCCTCTTTCACTTTCATCAAGAGATTTTTTAGTTCCTCTTCACTTTCTGCCATAAGGCTGGTGTCATCTGCATATCTGAGGTTATTGATATTTCTCTCGACAATCTTGATTCCAGCTTGTGCTTCTTCCAGTCCAGCGTTTCTCATGATGTACTCTGCATATAAGTTAAATAAGCAAGATGACAATATACAGCCTTGACATACTCCTTTTCCTATTTGTAACCAATCTGTTGTTCCATGTCAGGTTCTAACTGTTGCTTCCTGACTTGCATATAGGTTTCTCAAGAGGCAGGTCAGGTGGTCTGGTATTCCCATCTCTTTCAGAATTTTCCACAGTTTATTGTGATCCACACAGTCAAAGGCTTTGGCATAGTGAATAAAGCAGAAATAGATGTTTTTCTGGAACTCTCTTGCTTTTTTGATGATCCAGAGGATGTTGGCAACTTGATCTATGGTTCCTCTGCCTTCCCTAAAACCAGCTTGAACATTTGGAAGTTTGTGGTTCACATTTTGCTGAAGCCTTGCTTGGAGAATTTTGAGCATTATTTTACTACTGTGTGAGATGACTGCAATTGTGTGGTGGTTTGAGCACGGATGTAAATATATATATGTTTTCCATGGGTTGGAAACCTGCTCATGGAAGCTGAAAAGTCTCAGTAGCAACAGTCAGCAAACCGGTCACTCCGGAGAACTGCTGGTATAAATTCAAACACAAGGAGAGAAGACCAGTGTTCCAGCTCACTCCGTCAGCCATGTGAAATACCCTTTTTCACAGCCCTTTTGTTTCATTCAGATCTTCAAGTGAGTGGATGAAACTGATCCATTTTAGGGAGAACAATCTGCTTTACTCAGTATACTTATTAAAACTTTAATAACTTTCATCCAGAGTTCATCCAGAAACTCGTTGTTACACCCAGAATGATGGACACCCTGTGGCTGTCTAGTTAACACATAAAATTGCCATCATAATTACCATTATGAGCAGTAAAAGTCATCAGAAAAATGACCCAAATCTACACAAATCATTGTACCAAATATCCCAAAGAGATCAGCAATGACTCATAAACACTTAAAATTTACTTAGTATTACAGACTACAAGCAGTGAAATTTTTCATGATAAAAATTATGAACTATCTCTAAAATGAAAAATTAGTCTAATTTAAAAGTTCACAATTATGTTGATTACATTGTTTCTTCTGTGTTTAAATTCAAAAATAAGTTATCTGTTGTCTGCTCTGAGAACACATGTGATCTTCTATTAAAAATTGTTGAACATATACATCCCTATGGAATCATTAAATTTCCTTTAACTTTTCCAGTACTTTAATTAACACAGTGTCATATTTTAAATCTAAAAGATAATCAAAGGATATTAAGTGATGTAACTTGGACATCTTTAATACATTAATCTTAAAAAGTGAATATCACAGCTGACAAATAAAAAAGATTATGTGAACCATTGAAAATATTATTTGAAAAATAAATCTAACTTCCAAAATTTGATACAAATATTGTGTGTCAAATATAAATGTTTCCATTGTAAAACATTTTCATGTGTAATAACACATCATGGAAAAACTCACTTTGTAAGTATGCCCTTTAATTTTATTAAGAAATTCTTATTTCTTTGGAGGATAAAGTGATTCAAGAACTACAAAGCCTCCTGAAAAAAGCTAGAAATAAACAAATAAAAGGCTAGACTTTTATGTAAAACTGTCTTTAAGTGAATGCTTAAAGTTTAGAGCAGAAAAACTAAAACAAATCTCTAGTTTTGTTTCTTTACATTCTTTTTAGACTTTGTCCACTTTACTACATATTTGCCACTGGTGTGCTAACTCTCAGGTGTTAGTTTCGCCTCTTACCATCTGCAACCTGGACACAAGTTCCTTGTTGCCGGTGGGACAATATTATTTGTTTAAAAGACCATCTCATTTTCCTGCTAAACATAGAAGACAATATTACCCTGCCTCCTTGCATTTAGATAGGGCACAAAATAATTGCAACTAGTATATTACAGGAGGAATACAACATATAATTATGTATGCCTTCTCTTTATCTGATACTGTGTTAAAAAAAAAAAAAGAAATCTCTTAAGCATGATCTTTCACTTCCCTTTCCTGGCGACCCTGAAGGTCACATATTGAGGGACAGTATCCCCAAATGGCAAGATTTTAGATCACATGATCACTCCCTGGAAGAGGGTCATCTTAATCAGGAATAATTAAATTGAAAGTTGCAGATGAGCTTTTTACTGTATTAATATAATGAAATTTTAGAGTTGTTACAGAAGACAGCATAAATTACCCTAACTAGTATATTTTACATGTAATGCTAAGCTGGCTTGAATATATAAAAAAAGAAAATACTAAAATCAAAGTAGTGTAGAAGTGTTAGTATCAATGTGATAAATAATATCTGTCCTGTTTGTAACCTTGAAATTTCTGCTCTTAGGCTCCATGTAAACTGTCCTATTCAGACTAATTCAAAAAAAAAAAAGAAGTCTCCAATATTGTTACAAAAGTCTAATGCTTTCACCTGCAAACATCTTGGTTCTTTAGCTCCTGTTAGTGGAACTGCTTTCATAAGCTATGAATCAACTTCTCCTAGCTACTGAGAACCTCAGTCTGTATATACACATTAATGCCATCTAGGTAAAAAGACAATGAGTTAGTCTTATATAGCTTGCAGGCTTCACCCTCTCCATTTTCATTTCTACTCTCTCCCCAGACAGATGAAACCATACATTTCATCCTCTAGATAAGACAATAGTTATCCTTATAAGAATTAAGTAGAATGAGAATACCTTGTTAATAACATCCATTTTCCAAGAGTCAAAATGTACTAAAATAAATCTTTCAATCACAGATCACCCTATAAGGTAACTCCAGATCTTATAAAGAAATATTTACATAGTAACTAACAGTTATATTATAAGTAGTTAGCCAAAAAAGTTGAGTAATTTGGGACTTTGTATGCATTATCAATTACGACATTATGATAAATGTCTTAAATTCTAAAACACAGTGTCTCAAAAAGGCTGATTTAAAAAAAAAAAACAGTAAAATACAATACTGAGTATGTAAAATATTTACTGTATTTTACAGCACAGATTCAAGACTGAGACAAATATATTTTATTATATTTCAATCACAGTATCAACCAGAAGTTAAATGGACTGTCATTAATGGTTTTCTCTTTCAATTTTAGAAAGAAGTTACCCTGAAGAAGGGAAAGGCTACCCACTCTGGTATCCTGCCCTTGAGAATTCCATGGACTGTATAGTCCATGGGATCGCAAAGAGTCGGACGCTACTGAGTAACTTTCACTTTCATTTCAATCTTAAAGTAATAAAAGTGCCCTTTAATTTCTATATTTAGCTTAATGGCAACCCACTCCAGTATTCTTGCCTGGAAAATCCCATGGACAGAGGAGCCTGGTAGGCTACAGTCCTTGGGGTCATAAGAGTTGGGCAGGACTTAGTGACTAAACCACCAAACCACCAAGCTTTAAATATCAGAAGAACATGACTTTAGCTCAAAAGTTTAGATTCTTGTAAACTTTTCACTTGCATATATGATTTCAACAGAATGAGTCATTATTTTTGCTCTCTGCTGGTACAAAAGAGACAAATAGAAACAGACCAGCTACAAAGCATCAACACAATTTACAGAGATAGTTGAGACATTCTTTACAAAATTATGTTCAGTGTAATTCCTTTTTATTATTTTGCTAAAAATAATCACTCTGATACTTTTTCACTTTCTATTTTCCCCAAGGTCTCTTTAGAAGTAACCCTCTAAATTCCCCTATAAGAATTTCATTTTGGAAGGAAATTGATTCTGAAGGATGATAAAATATGGAAGTTACTTCAATAAAATCTTCGGAAAGATATTTTTAATAATTTCCCTGTTTGCTGAATGTTCATATTTTATAAAGTAGCATCTCTAGTCTAGAGAATTTAATGACTTTCTAATGGCTTTCCGTAACCCAAGCAGTCTGAAACAGATCTCTATCAATGCAATAGAGAGAAAATGAGCCAATGATAAACAAGTATCAGAAGAGAATAAAGAAACAATTGTATTGCATTCTTTACTTATCTTTCCCAGGAGATAGCGCCAGCAAATTTTGAAAAAATAAAGTAAGACTCATGCCTAATTGGTAGCTAAGGCATCTTAGCATTCAATCACTACCTTATACCTTGGAAATACTTCCATAATTGCCATTTCCTTTTCAATTCCCAATGTTACTTCCTCTATCAGGGCTGCATTATCTTTTTCCTAATCCTAATTTAGAGCCTGGATTCCTTGCAGCTCATATCTCTATTCTAGTTCATCATCTCTAACACAATTTTATGCAAAATGAGTTATTTTCTGCAAAATACACACGAATCATGTTGTAGTCCACACAGCTGCAGAGTGCCTATTGAATACAGATCTATTTAGCTTTATATTTAAAAGTCTTCAGAATACACCCACCTCTCTAACTGTGCTTACAACTTCTCCTCCTTGCAGACCTGAGGTTTCAGCATTTGAGCATTTGCTCAAAGGGAATATTCAACACTCGTTTGAAACATTGAAACATCATTGTCCTTATACACACTCTTCTTTGTTCTTTTAATAAATACTCTCACTTTTCTGATTGTCATGCTTCAATTGATAGTTCAAGACCACAGAAGAATACTGTTTTCAATTAATTAAGATGTTTCTCAAAATTTCCTAGAAAATTGACGTTTTCCCTTATATATCTCAGATCACTATAATTCAGCTGTCTACTAGAGTCATGTTAAAAGTTTGTTGACATTAATATATCATTGGATTGACTCCTTCAGCAAGTGTTAGGTGGGAAATTCAGTATCTACATCAATATTTGGCAAATTCCTGGAGCTTCAAGTTTACATAATCCCCTTGTGCTTTGTGAATAATTCTAACTGAATTGTTAAATTCATTAATATCTTTCCTTTCATAGCATTTACTTTTATCTTATGGAAAAAATGAACTGGAAATACAGTCACCTTTACTTTATCTCATGAAAACCTCACTAATATGAGCTATTTGAACATAATAATGTGGATCAAACTTATTTGTTGATTTAGCTCCTCTGTGATTTTTGTTCTTCTGTTCCTGAAATTATCAGGTATTTTCTATTTTAGATACAGAAAAATTTAGCAAGCAATCTCATCATAAATTATTCCCTTGATGAAGGTTAATATTGTGGCTTTAAAATTTCAATTCAGCTTACTGTGTTATGTACTTAATCAAAAAAACACTTATGATAGAGAAAGATATGATACTTTAGTGGGGGTGGGGCTTTGAGATGTCAACTGTAGTTTTTTCTTTTTTTTTTTTTTGAATGTAATTTATTTATTTTTTTTTCTTTTTTTTTTTAATTTTATTTTATTTTTAAACTTTACATAATTGTATTAGTTTTGCCAAATATCAAAATGAATCCACCACAGGCATACATGTGTTCCCCATCCTGAACCCTCCTCCCTCCTCCCTCCCCACACCATCCCTCTGGGTCGTCCCAGTGCACCAGCCCCAAGCATCCAGTATCGCGCATCGAACCTGGACTGGCAACTTGTTTCTTACATGATATTCTACATGTTTCAATGTCACTCTCCCAAATCTTCCCACCCTCTCCCTCTCCCACAGAGTCCATAAGACTGTTCTATACATCAGTGTCTCTTTTGCTGTCTTGTACACCAGGTTATTGTTACCATCTTTCTAAATTCCATATATATGCGTTAGTATACTGTATTTATGTTTTTCCTTCTGGCTTACTTCACTCTGTATAATAGTTTTAAAGAATAGAAAAGAATAAAAAAAACTGTTTTTTTCCTACAGATATTCTTCTATGAGGGTTTTTATCTGTGATTATGCAATTGGTATTTAATTACTGCACCTCAAGTATTTAGATCATATTGCATTTTCTGAAAGCCTAGCAAGAAGCAAAATGCCCTGCATATATTAGGCATAAAATTAATGTATACTTATGGACTCAGTTAACAAATAAAATGGAAAGAATTAAATCAATTACATCATTTGGATTTGTATTCCTTTCTAGATAAATAATTGGTATAACTAAATATTCTTGGAAATATTATATAAAAAATAATGGTTTTCTATTTAAACTGGAAAAAAGAAATTGCTGTGAATAATGAACATGAATTATTTCAAAATCAGACTTTTTTCTTAAGACCTACAACATGCAGAATTTTTTAAGGACCTCCTCACTAAGAGTAACAGTTTAATATGAAGATACATCTACATTCTTTGTGCCAAAATTGTGGTATCTGGACATCAAAATTCTCATTCATTACTGTATAATAAATGATTTATATTGACTTATTAAATCTCGCTGAAATTGGTATATTATTAAATAATCAAATTGTATCACTTTCAATATTTTATCAGACAATATACTATACTTTTGACATAGTAAGGTAGATAATCTGAACTATTCCACTGAGAGATACTATAAATTTAAACAAATATAATTTATAATGCTTTTCAAAGCTTACTATCAAGTAAAGCATGGTGAGACAACCAGACTTTCTCCTCTACCATTGATCAAATAATAATCAGTTAATCAAATTATATACTATTTAGAGAAAAATTGCAAGATTATTTTCAGGGGAATATTGTAACTCCTATAGAAAATACCCAAGCATACTTAGATCAACAATTCTATGAAAAACACTAGTTAAGTGGAGATAGCAGATGGTAAGATTTCTATTTATTTATTTATTTTTTTGATGGTAAGATTTCGAACAGAACTTCTAACAGGCTTTTTGTTCTCTTTCTTAAATATGAGCAAAGAGACAAGGATTAGACATTTGAATAAAGCAATGAAAAGAAACTGAACAAAGTAAGCTAAAAGAAAATAAGAATTCAACGGAAAAATGTAAAAAGAAGAAAACATTAGAGGTAATGATGATGATCAGACAGGTAACAGAAGTTATGGCATAGATGAAGTAAGAGAAAAAAAATCTATGGATTAATTATTTAACCATTTCCCTATTTTACTTCATGAATAAGAAAAATAAACATGGCAGGCACTGGAAGCAGGAAAAGTAATATCATAAAAGAAAATTAATGAAAAACATCTACCTCAGTTCTGTAGATATCACTAGGAAAATATTTGCTAGGCACTAAAACTTCAGCTAGGGACTCTGCACAATCAAACTGCTAGCTGTGACCTTAAGGTGGGAAGATGGTGTCACAGGAGTGGACAATGAAGAGGGCTAGGAACACTGCACATAAGTGATAAGGTGCCTAAATACAGAGGCTAGATATACTCCTTCCCATAAAAGGCTGAGAAAACAGACGTAAACAAAAGCACAAGTATGATATCCACAAAAGAAGAAGGCTTAGAAGACCTAATTTTCTGATTATTTATTCTACAAATTTACTTCTAATTTTTAAAAGACAAATACAGCTGTTAGGCTATATTTGGCTGATTTAAACTATTTCAGCATAGATGATATGATGTTCAGTTCAGTTCAATCGCTCAGTCGTGTCTGACTCTTCGCGACACCATGAATCTCAGCACGCCAGGCCTCCCTGTCCATCACCAACTCCTGGAGTTCACCCAGACCCACGTCCATCGAGTCAGTGATTTCATCCAGCCATCTCATCCTCTGTCGTCCCCTTCTCCTCCTGCCTCCAATCCCTCCCAGCATCAGAGTCTTTTCCAATGAGTTAACCCTTCACATGAGGTGGCCAAAGTACTGGAGTTTCAGCTTCAGCATCATTCCCTCCAAAGAAATCCCAGGGCTGATCTCCTGCAGAATGTCCTTGCAGTCCAAGGGACTCTCAAGAGTCTTCTCCAACACCACAGTTCAAAAGCATCAATTCTTCCGTGCTCAGCCTTCTTCACAGTCCAACTCTCACATCCATACATGACCACAGGAAAACCACAGCCTTGACTAGATGGACCTTTCTTGGCAAAGTAATGTCTCTGCTTTTGAATATGCTGTCTAGGTTGGTCATAGCTTTTCTTCCAAGGAGTAAGCGTCTTTTAATTTCATGGCTGCAGTCACCATCTGCAGTGATTTTGGAGCCCAAAAATGATGGTTGGATGGCATCACTGACTCAATGGACATGAGTTTGGGTGGACTCCAGGAGTTGGTGATGGACAGACAGGCCTGGTGTGCTGTGGTTCATGGGGTCAAAAAGAGTCGGACACAGCTAAGCGACTGAACTGAACTGAACTAGATTGGTCATAACTTTCCTTCCAAGAAGTAAGCGTCTTTTAATTTCATGGCTGCAATCACCATCTGCAGTGATTTTGGAGCCCAGAAAAATAAAGTCAGCCACTGTTTCCACTGTTTTCCCATCTATTTGCCATGGGGGACCAGATGCCATGATCTTAGTTTTCTGAATGTTGAGCTTTAAGCCAACTTTTTCACTCTCCTCTTTCACTTTCATCAACATCAAGAGGCCCTTTAGTTCTTCTTTACTTTCTGTCACAGGCAAACAAATAACTAATAAATGCCTGTCTGTGAGGAAAAATTTCTCCTGGTAAGATTAAAATGAAGTTGCTCAGTCATGTCTCACTCTTTGTGACCCCATGGACTGTAGCCTACAAAGCTCCTTCGTCCATGGGATTTCCCAGGCAAGTGTACTGGAGTGGGTTGCCATTTCCTTCTCCAGGGGATCTTCCCAACCCAGGGATCGAACCCAGGGTCTCCTGCATTGCTGCTGCTGCTGCTGCAAGTCGCTTCAGTCATGTCTAACTCTGTGCGACCCCATAGACGGCAGCCACCAGGCTCCCCCGTCCCTGGGATTCTCCAGGCAAGAACATTGGAGTGGGTTGCCATTTCCTTCTCCAATGCATGAAAGTGAAAAGTGAAAGTGAAGTCGCTCAGTCGTGTCCGATTCTTCGTGACCTCATGGACTGCAGCCCACCAGGCTCCTCCATCCATGGGATTCTCCAGGCAAGAGTACTGGAGTGGGGTGCCACCGCTTTCTCCACTCCTGCATTGCAGGCAGATGCTTTACCATCTGAGCCACCAGGGAAGCTGGTAAAATTACCCATGCTCAAACTTTTTGGTAGGTGATTTTATCTATTGAAATGAACCTAAGAATTGTGCATGATCAAACTGGTTTAGGTAATTTCACAGCAATAGCTATAGGAATTTTGTAAACCTTAAGCAAAATTAAATTAAAAATTATTTAATTAAAAATTAAAAATAATTTACCTAATGATCAAAATATCTAAGTCTAAATTACAGAAGCATAATTCATACAGCAAAATCTAAATTAAAAATCCAAGAAATCACACACAAAAACAAAATGTATAAAATTTAGACCGAGTAAGTAAGACATAATGCTAAGTAGTTATAAAAAATTGGGCATTTTGTATGTGTTATTTAAATCCATTATCACATATATGAAATTTGCTAAAAGGATATATTTTAAAATAAATCTGCTTAACACACACACATGCAATGATAACTATGTGGAGGTAATGGATAAGTTATCTAGCTCAATTATGGTGATCTTTTCACAATGTATGCCTATATCAAGATATCAAGTTGTACACCTTAAATATGCACTATTTTTATATGTCAAAGATTTCAATAGAGGTGTTAAAAATGTTATCTGTTCTTAAATTTCAAGTTTATTTTCCTATTAAGTCTTTATTAGTCTGAAAGTATCATACAAAGTTATATAAATAAAACAGGCATTGCAAAACTTACTAGAGAAAAAATTTACATATGTTAAACTATATATGAATGAAAGAAAAGCTAAATAAGCAATAGAAAAGTAGAATTTTATGTAGAAATGAAAGAAAATGTAACCCAGAAATATAATTTTACATGAAAAATTGTAGTCAATAGATAAAATGGAATGTTACAAACTTGTCAGGCCAATACTATCCTAGAACAATGTCTCAGAAATGTGTACAATAGGCGGTTAGTGCCATGACTCTTATGCTACATTCATAAACTGGGTTAATTTGCTCTTTTAAACTTGACAGTTGGGTTAGAGAATATTTTTGTTAACAAATTTTATTAGCCTCATTCTACAGCTAATTCAGTACCAGTTTTAGAAATGATGACAAATTAGTACATACGAAGAAAAAAAAGTGAGGGAAGAAAAATCATATTCATCTAGTAATGAATGATTTTTCTCTTACTAATGTGACTGTATACATATCTTTTTTTGCTGTAATGTGTTTAAATTGTCTAAATTGCAATCTAATTTAAATAAGAAGTCTAGTATGAAACATATCTTCAATATCCTTGAATATCAAATTGGCTATTACATAATAAAATATAAATGGGAAGAGATGGGTAATGAGAATATTTTATATCTTACAACATTTCTATTCACATATACTCATTCTTAAGTTGCCAACAAAGGTCCGTCTACTCAAGGCTATGATTTTCCCAGTGGTTATGTATGGATGTGAGAGTTGGACTGTGAAGAAAGCTGAGCACCGAAGAACTGATGCTTTTGAACTGTGGTGTTGGAGAAGACTCTTGAGAATCCCTTGGACTGCAACGAGGTCCAGCCAGTCCATCCTAAAGGAGGTCAGTCCTGGGTGTTCATTGGAAGGACTGATGCTAAAGCTGAAACTCCAGTATTTTGGCCACCTCATGCAAAGAGTTGACTCATTGGAAAAGACCCTGGTGCTGGGAGGGATTGGGGGCAGGAGGAGAAGGGGACAACAGAAGATGAGATGGTTAGATGGCATCACCACCTCGATGGACATGAGTTTGGGTAAACTCTGGGAGTTGGTGATGGACAGGGAGGCCTTGTGTGATGTGATTCATGGGGTCGCAAAGAATTGGACACAACTGAGCGACTGAACTGAACTAAACTGAAGTTTCCAGATGTCTAATATGTGTGAAAAACTCTATGATCATTTGGGTGCTAGAGAAAAGTTAAGGATTTAATTAACTAGCCAGGTGGAAAAGAGATATACATAAATATATGTGGTGTGGTATATGTATTCATTCTGTAGAACATATATATTGAACATTTATTGAAAATCTTGTTTCACAAAAGAGGTAGAGAGTGATATGAGAGTTTGTATCTATCTGTATTTTTCAAAAACTTTATTTCACAGGGGGAATACCTAAGAATATTCAAATAAATCTTAAAATATTTTACCACATTTAAGTGTATTCCAGAAACCTAATTTCTTTGATATGTATTGTCTAAGATAAACTAATGTTTATATTATTGACTATTTATTGAAAAGATAATTGAATAATCAAAGTAAAAATGATACAAAATATTATTCAAACTGTAAAGTAGAGTAACACTGATTTGTTTGTTCTAAAGAACTACTTTTTTCAAGAGATCATCAACTTCCTAAAAGGTTGAAAAGTGAATTGTATCTTTAATAAACTTCTCACTCAGGAGAGGAAGATAACATGAAAGTTTGTGAAAGTAGTCCAGTTTTCCTATCAAAGATTTTACAATTTATATTTATATGGAGAGAAAAAATTATTAAATGGTAACATGTTAACAATAATTTCATAATATTGTTTGAGTCAAAGAATACTGTCTTTTAAAATTTTAAAAGAATAGAGGCTGTTACATAATAGCTGAGAGTCAAGATTATATTCTGAGTAATAATGAAAAATCTAAAATTGCAGCATGTTTTTCTCTAATATATTTCCTTAAAAGATTTTCCTAGTGCTAAAAAAGATATTTTAATATATCTATCACTGCAAACAAGCTAAATTTTCAATAGCTTTGATCCTATTGAGTATAAATACTATAGATTATATCTAAAATCTTCTGTCAGGTTTTTAAATTTATTATCCATGCAATATTTATGATGAGATTTAAGAAAACTCTTTAATCCTTTAGGATGCTGGACAGCAGAATTGAGGGAAAAACAATGACACTGTTCAGGGACTTGGGTTTCATTCCATCCTCTGTCATATTCTGGCTCTGAGATCTTGGGCAATAATTTTGACTCCTGAGACATATTTTGGAGTTAATAATAAAGTACAGTATTCCAGGTCAAGTAAATGGTTTTGCATATGCAGTAAAAAATGAAGTTTGACTACATATGATGACAAATATTTGCAAATTGGCTTTTTAAAAAATTGGGACTATCTGTTTGGCTCCAGGATAGAGTTAATTTTTTTTTTAATAAAACTTAGTCAAACTGTAATGTGAAACAAACAAAGGAAATGTTTTTCATCATTTTTAATAAAATACAGTAATCTCTGATATATCAGTTGCACTTTTTTCTCCCAGAAGCACAAGGACACAATGATGCTTAACAACACGAATTGATGGATTTTGGTTTTTTTGTGTTTTTTTTTAAAGAGGAAGAGCTCAAAACCACAAGAAATCACTACTCTTAGGAAAAAATGGTCTTATTATGCCAAGAAGTTTGCAAAACCGATAGCAATTTAATGACAAATTCTGTGCTTGGAGAGAAAGAAGAATGAGTTATTGGCAAAATACCTATATATGATGACATTTTTGGTGCTTTGTAATATAACAGAGATAGAAAAGCAATTACTATCACTCTTCTTGAAGCAGCAACAGAGCCTGCAAAAAGGTGCATTGTACTCGGTGCCAACAGCAAAACAGCCACATGTGGAGCAATTAAGGCTGAGATCTCCATCATATTTTAAAATTTGAGTAGCCACTTCCTCAATCGTAACCCACACATTCCCAAATCATGAATGCTATATAGTCACAGACTTATCTAGGTAAAAGCCTTAATGTAATTTGTACCCCATAATTTTTAGGTTGACTTTGATCTGAACATCTAGAGTGATTTGATACAGATACCAACATTTTTGCATTCATGATAGCATAAAATTGAATCTTGGGATTGTCTGGCATATACTTCAAGTTATTGTTCAGTTAAATATGAATAGCTTGGTGAAAGACAGTAAATAATATGCTTCTTGAGCAAAAAAAAAATTATAATTATATTTTATTATGTTGGAGAATACAAATGCTAAAGGTTTCATAATTGCTAATCTCTGAGTAAACAACATGGAAAAACACTTCAAAAATATTTTGGTAACCTCTGCAGGTGAAAGTAATTGCTATCAAGTTATATATAGTACTTTCCTAGAAGACAGGAAACCATGATAATACCCCCAAAGACTAATTTTTGAAAAAAAAAATCACATAAAGCCCAATATTTTCAATACAATAGAAGGATTGGTAACTAATATTACTAACTACTCAATTTCCTTTCCTTAGTATTTTTAATAGTAGCCTTACCAAAACTAGTGATGACAATTATGGCATGGTCTAGGGTAGGAACAGTGAATAAATGGAAATAAATTCTTAGATTTAAAATATTTTTAGGAAATGGATTATTGAATGTGAGAAGACGAAAGAGAAGTATCAAAGAGGTACCAGGTGTCTGCTTAGACAGCAGGGTGAATGATGGTATAGCAAACTCACAAAGAGAAGCAAGCGGAAGCTACAGACTGAGGACCACAGTTTCCATTCATTATAAATGGCTGAAGGTTATTAAGAATGAATAAGTCAAAGAATTAAGATTTTTAAACTTTTGGTGGGTCATAGACGTTTCTCAGAAACTTCAAAAGCTACAGAGTAATGCAACTAATGCCTTCTTGTCTCCAGTGAATTAGAGAAAGAAATGAGAAGCTGGTAGTATAGCCAGACAACCCGGATAAATAGGTTTTAGACTCTGAATGATCTAATAGCATGATTCGGTATCCCATCTGCCATACCTGATATTGGTGAAGTTTAGAACAATAAGCATATTTCCTTAAGAAGGCTAGGAATCAGAGGAAACATATTTGAAGGGGTCAAGGATGTAGCTGTTTTTGTTTCACTGTTCAGCCCAGTTCCAGAGGGAACAATAGAGATTTTTTTAGAAGGATAAAAGCAATGGGAACTTGCCTGAGACAAAATAAAGCACAAAGCAATATATAGAGAGCAGAATATGGAGAGGAGGGTCCAAAAATGCTTACATTTGAATCAGAACGGAGGTAAAGTTGGGACGCATGGAAGAGTTGTACTCAAGACTTTTAAGTTATTAGTGCTTCCCCTGTGGCTCAGCAGGTAAAGAATCTGCCTGCAATTCAGGAGACACAGGAAATGCAGGTTGGAACCCTGGGTCAGGAAGATTCCCTGGAGGAGGGCATAGCAACCCACTCCAGTGTTCTTGTCTGGAGAATTTCATGGACAGAGGAACTTGGCAGGCTAGAGTCCAAAGGGTCACGGAAAGTTGGACACAACTGAGTGACTAAGCATGGGCGCGCACACACACATGCACACAGAGTTCCCAAACTCCTTATATCTTTCAGTTACCACGTATCTTTGCTCCATCGAACTAATGTGTGTGTGTGTGTGAAAGGAATGTCTGTTTTACCCTTTTCAGCCTGTAAAATACATGCACAAGTGGTCATGTTCATCAATGTTTCTCTCAGCACAGGTTTTGGCAGAAAGGCGACGGCACCCCACTCCAGTACTCTTGCCTGGCAAATCCCATGGACGGAGGAGCCTGGTAGGCTGCGGTCCATGGGGTCGCTAAGAGTCAGACATGACTGAGAGACTTCCCTTTCACTTTTCACTTTCATGCATTGGAGAAGGAAATGGCAACCCACTCCAGTGTTCCTGCCTGGAGAACCCCAGGGACGGAGGAGCCTGGTGGGCTGCCGTCTATGGGGTCACACACTGTCGGACACGACTGAAGTGACTTAGCAGCAACAGCGGCAAACCTATACAATAAGCTTTAAGATCTAGATGTGTTTTCCTGTTGGTGCTTAAATTAAAGTAGACCTTTATATGTATAGTATTCATCCATGTGATGTCTATATTGGATTATGTACACAGACAGGAAAAGATGAATCAGACACTGAAAGGTTTATTCCACTTATTTTCTTGATTTTATTTTTTATTCAAATATTTTTCTTAACATATATAGGTCAATAATTTCAATAAAGGTGAGGCTATCTGTCTATTTTGCTTACTAATATTAATAGACCCCTTGAACCTAGCCCTGGGATTTCTTTGGAAGGAATGATGCTAAAGCTGAACCTCCAGTACTTTGGGCCACCTCATGCAAAGAGTTGACTCATTGGAAAAGACTCTGATGCTGGGAGGGATTGGGGGCAGGAGGAGAAGGGGACGCCAGAGGATGAGATGGCTGGATGGCATCACTGACTCGATGGACGTGAGTCTGAGTGAACTCCGGGAGTTGGTGATGGACAGGGAAGCCTGGCGTGCTGTGATTCATGGGGTCGCAAAGAGTCAGACACGACTGAGCGACTGATCTGATCTTAACCTAGATGGGTACCTGGCATATATTAGACATTTCTTTATTTGTTAAATTATGGAACCCAGAAACATTACCAAAAAACAACAAAAATGTCTTCACCACATGTTCTTCGCTGACTAAAAATTTGTATTAATGATATTTTATAACATTCCCAATAGATCTACTACTTCAGCCACATTAAAGGGAACCAACATATGTGCTATAATAGCAACTTGTCATATTTTCCATGTAAAATATCTAAGAGTAACATAAAGATCTAGTAGAAACATTATGCTCAAAGAGGTTAAAGTAATAGTCTGAGAAATATAGTAAAAGATTTGTAATGAGGTCACGGCTCCTGAGTAATGTACACAATAATAGTATAAACTATTTGTGTACTCATTTTTAAATGCATGTCTAGCTTCAACCTCAGGGAGTAATTTTATTTCCTATTTAATTTCAGGTGTTGTAACTGCCTTAAGGTTGTTTTAAATTATGCACAGCACTATATAGAAATGAAAGTTGCACTTTCTATTCTTTACCAAGTACAAATTTTGTTTTAAATTAAACATGCTGTAGATTTATGGTTTTATTCACAGTCTCATGGTTACACGATACTAATCAAGGGAGAGTTTCAATGGACATCTTCGAAAAATGCCAGATTTTTCAGTAGATTATCAAGAATTCTATTAGTGCATTTAAAATTCATAGAACAAATACATAAAATGTAATTAAAAGCCTATTCTTGATCTGAAATTATAGATAAGTTCCTTTTCTTTGAAGCTAAATCTTTAGTAATGGAGAGTTTGTCTTTTAATACCATATGCAATCCTCATTTCTATCTTATATCTCACATAGTAACAGAGCTTGAAAATCTCGTATCATTTCCATTTCTCTTTTGTCCTGCATAGCAAGAGAACAAGGGAATAAGCTATGATTTTCCTTCCCTATGTTTTTTAAATGAAACTATTTGACAAAGATATTATACTATTCTATAACAATTTTTTTCTCTTTTAATCTCTGAAATTTGGTTAGAAAATTAATTTGCTGAAACGTGGTTATCATGTAACTGCACTATTATACATAAGGGAAGCTTCTTAGATTAATATCTTATCAAGCCTTTATGTTTCTTTTTCTGCAGAATTTCTAAGCAAGACACTTTACTATAGTATCTAATGAGATATTTTATAATTAAGTAAAACAGTGAAATAAGGATTTTTTTTTAATTACACTAACAAATTGTATTTATTAAACACAGGCTTTCATCTTTAGTGTTAGTTGCTCAGTCATGTCTGACTCTTTGAAACCCTGTGGACTGTAGTCTGCCAGGCTCCTGCCTTGGAATTCTCCAGGCAAGAATACTGTAGTGGGTTGCCATTCCCTTCTCCAGGGGCTCTTCCAGACCGAGAGATGGAACCTGGATCTCATACACTGCTGGTGGATTCTTTACTGTCTGAGATTTTGAGACAACTGACCACTCCATCTACAAGGAAACATTCTTCTCTCTTGGATTTTGTGGCACAATACTTTGCTGCTTCTCTTTCTATCCTTCTGGCAACTACTTTCCAGTACTAATCACATCATCCTCTCTATTCTGTGCTTCCCTTAAACTCAGTTCTGAGCCCTCAAACTGATTTACTTCTGAACACCTTGGGATATCCTCAAAACTACAGCATCACTGGAACTTTTCCTCTGCTTCCCATCCTTATTTATCTAGCCTTTCCCTACTGTGGAAAGTGCTGAATACTACGTAAATTATTTTCTAGTTGTGGAAGTCAAATTTTAAGATATTCCTTTTTAATACTCAAATTTTGACATTCAAATTTTAAAAATTCTCTTTTGCTAAAGGCTTATTACCCCCTTAGTAAATGCTTTTCCTATTCCTTCAGTTTTCCCCTAAATGTACATGTCACATCCATTCTCTTCTATCTCCACTACCATCACCACATGTCTCATCTAAACTATTGAAATAGCTTCCTAATATGTTTCCCTGGCCCATTCATGAGCCAAAGAGTTAACTGCCCACACAGCAACCTTGGTAGCATTTTCATAATATAAACCAACTAATTTCACTTCCTTAAAAAAAACAAACAGATAAACTTCAATGGCTCTTTATTGCTTTCACAATGAAACACAAATGCCTTAACCAGGTTTATACCACCCGTCATGATGGTCTCTAACCATCTGTCCAATTTCATTTGATAGTATAGCCCTTATCTCCCTCTCTATCATATTATACCTTCACTAATTTCCTCTCAATTCTTCATAAAAAAGAAATTCTTTTTCTCCTCAGGAACTCTAACCTTATGTCTCAGTTCCTGCATAAGGTTACTTTAATCTTATGTAGACTTCAACTCAAATGTCATATTTCAGAAGGGCCTTTAATAATCATCTTTCACAAACTAATCTTTATTAACTTCTTAATAGTAGTTAGTAATCAGGAATTGTTTTATTTTTTATGTCCACACAGTCAGTTTTCCCTTTCTTGAATTCAAACTGAATAGGTCATGGGTAATAAAGGTCTTCTTCAAATATATATATATATATATATATATATATAGCCACTAGCATAGTACTAGTCTACTGCAAGCACTATGTAAATACTGAATGAACAAATAAATATATGAATGAATAAAAGAACATAGAAGTCATGTTTCCACATATCACTGGAGGAAAGTGAAAGTGAAGTCGTTCAGTCATGTCCGATTCTTTGTGACCCCAGGGACTGTAGCCTACCAGGGTCCTCCATCCATGCAATTTTCCAGGCAAGAGTACTGGAGTAGGTTGCCATTTCCTTCTCCAGGGGATCTTCCTGACCCAGGGATCAAACCCAGGTCTCCTGAATTGCAGGCAGACGCTTTACCATCTGATCCACCTAGTGACCTCTATTTAAGTCTTTATCATATGGAGAAGTTATGCATTAGTGCAATGGGGAAAAAAAGAACACAGAGCTACTCTACTTGCATGGACTGATCTTATTTTAAATCTCATAAATTACCTTCTTTCAAATCTGCGTACAGCCTGTGAAAGACCTTTTTAGGTAACTTGTATCATCTGAGAAAGATGCCTTCTAAGCAAAGTTCTTTGCTTGGCCTCTGCAAGTGTATGTTACTATAACATCTGATCTCAGGAATGAAGAAGATTTCAAGATTATTTGACATCCACAAGTTCAATGATACAGAAAAGGCAGGTGTTGCTAATGAAGGAATAGGACAGCATTTGCCAACTCCTCCAGATGCTTCTCCTTATAGCCAGATGAAGCCTCACAGCAAGTTTTATTTTGTCCAGATGCTACATGTTTAAAGTTTTGGCAAAACAAGGGTAAACTAGGTCTATGATCCAGATAAAGTTAGCGTTCTCTCTCTCTGCCTTTAATGTCCATATCAGGTTATCAAAAATGAGCTCCAAATTCAGAACTACTTTGTTGACCAAATTCACCTAATAGTATATGACTTAAGGTTCTTTTCTGATTGACTATAGCACATCAGCCACTGTACAGATCAAACAGACATATTAAATAAAACAGTTTATGCTGAATTGCTACACATGTACACAGGAGTTATTGTCACTAAAAGATTTAGATTTAACATTTGGATCTTTTTCAGACTTCTTAAAAATCAAAAGTTACTTATCTTTTTTTACCTCAAGTTATACATCTTCAATCATCAATTTATGTCTGGAATCTCCCTATACGCATCTCATAAATGTTCTATTTTCTCTCGTGGTGGGAAAGCATAGCCATTCAAGTCACGTGAACAGATGTGCAAAGCTGGCTTTTTGAACTTACCTGATACACCTGGACTAAGTATGTAGATTTGACTTCCAGTCTTAACTGGAGTCTTGCTAGAGCTAATAACCATCCTATTACACAACTGTTAAATGATTAAATGAAATAATATGTAAAACATGTTTATAGTGCCTTCTAGTATTATCTAAAAACAATATATTACATATATTATGACATTAAACAAATCTCAAATCTTTTTAAATAAAAATACATTGAACTAAATGAAGTAGTGCTTCTATGCATACCTCACATTTGAAATGACTATTTAAATGTTTTATCTGTATGAACAGAAAATACCATATTCATGTGTAAAAAGGATGTAATAAAAATTGAATTTTAACTGAATAGGATTCCAAAGTTATTGAAACAAAGTAATGAACAAAAATAGGAGCCTGAGTTATATAAAAAAGCTCAAAATCATTGAAGGAGGGACAATGGTTATATAATGTGTACTTTAAATCATTAAACAGTTAGATCCCCCATCCTTTTTTTCCCATTTGCTTGTATTTCTGCATCTCACAATTTATATGGAAAAAAACTAAAGACCTAATTCATGCTCAGGTAGGGTATCTAAAAGTATACATGTATTGATGAGAATTTATAGTTAACCATTAAATGCCAATAAAGAAAATAAGCCTTTACATAAAATATGCATGTATTACAGTTTTTCATAAATACTTTTTGAGGGTTACAGTCAAATTAAATCTTACATTTCTTCTGTTAACATATTTGCATTTATTAATTCAGTATTATAGTTAATAGTTGAAATCACTTAAAAATAAAAATACATAAACCTAATTTATGCTTAATGGGCCTATGATAGTTCCACTTTAGATTTATTTCATCCCTGTCTCATCAGTACCTTCCATACAACAAATGCAACCTCCATTTGCTTCATAGCCAGGAAAAAAATGAACCTGGGCCAGCGTATCGGAGAGCTAAGGTACTGCTGGTGGAGAGACTTTTTTTTTTTTTTTTTTAAATAAAATCATCTTCATTATGCTAACCAATTCAGGGCTGGTTTGTAGCAGGAGTGTCATCTTTGGATTTGTTATCAAAAGGACGCTGAGGGGAAAATTTATGTAACATTTGGCTAAACCAATTCTCATCATTTTCAATTTTCCTGAGCTCAGTTAATTTATGTGCCATGAATTCAACTTTGGAATGTATATTTTTAATCCCAGGACAAACTGTTCAGAATGTCCCAAATAACCAGAGCAGTTACTTAAACTTGAACAAACAAATTCAAGCTCTGGAAAAGAGAAAGATAAAAGATAAAGAAAGATAACAGACATTGTTTTCACCTGCATATGGAAAAGGTGGTATGCTGCTAAGTCGCTTCAGTCGTGTCTGACTCTGTGAGACCCCATAGACGGCAGCCCACCAGGCTCCCCCCTCCCTGGGATTCTCCAGGCAAGAACACTGGAGTGGTTTGCTATTTCCTTCTCCAATGCATGAAAGGGAAAAGTGAAAGCGAAGTTGCTCAGTCGTGTCCGACTCCTAGCAACCCCATGGACTGCAGCCTACCAGGCTCCTCCATCCATGGGATTTTCCAGGCAAGGGTACTGGAGTGGGGTGCCATTGCCTTCTCCAAAAAGGTGGTATAGTAACATCAAATTGCTCTACAAAACTTCAAGACTTCCCAAAAAATCAGGTTAAAAACAACGGATTCTATGTAAGTTGTTCTTCTGTCTGCAAATCTTACTGTTTATATTCTCCAAAAGAAAGGTATAGTCTAAAATATTCAGTGAAAAGTAAAAACATTGGTTCTGCAGAATATTCATGGAAACTATTGTATTTTAATTTAAACTGTATGAAACTGTCATTACATAGGTCAAAAATGTCAAACAGTAGTTTCATGTTTCAAATGTGATAATTTCATCTTTACCAGTTTATATAATCTGTATCACTTTTCTGCTGAGCTTGCATCATTAAGTCAGTGGTCTCAAAATTTTGCTGCACATTGGAATCAGCTGGGAAGCTTTATAACCTACTAATGCCTGATTTCCATCCCTAAACATTCAATTTAATTGATATGCGGTGTAACCTGGGCATCAAAATTTTAAAAATCTTCTCTTCTAATGTTCAACAGTGGCAATGTTTGAGAATCAGTCTGCTACACTGTTGGTTTTCAATATTTATTTGATTAAAATTAATGCAAGAAGCTATTTAAAATTCAATATTAATGAACTCCATTCTATGAAATTCTGGTTCAGAAACTCTAAGGTTTCTTCTTGAACTGAACTCTAGAAAATCAGATAGTCCAATTACCATTTTTGTAGATGTTTTGTAGAAACATCTAGATCTGTGTTTTGGACTGTGGATGCACTCAAGTTCATCCAATGAAATCAATGAATTGATAGAATTAATACAGAACTCCTGATTTTGAGGCCAGTGCCCCAATTAAAAATTTCCACACATAGTTCTAATATGCTGCTAGAGATGATATACTGTTGGTTTGCAATTTCAGTTAAATATAGTTATAAAAGCCACAACTAAAAACAGAAACAGTAGCCTGAGCTCTGCAATTCAATTAGTAATCATAACTTGGGACAATATACTGAAAAATAGCATATACATTGAATAACAGCAGAAACCTCATGGTTATAACTGTTATAACTGAATGAGGAAAAAATTAAAAGTCTTAAGCATGATACGAAAGTGTTTATTATTCTTTAGAAAACAGCAGCAACAACAGAAAATGTAGTCAAGCCTTTTTTTTTTTTTTTTTCCAGTGGCCAAATTCCTATATACTCTGTTCTTACTCTTACCTACTTTGATAAAGCTCCAAACTCCATCAATATTTACAGACAACAATGAAATTATTATTTTTTTTACAAAAACTTCTTACCTCTGTCTTCAGGACATCAGTGTATTGGTTTTTCTGTTACCTTACTAGATGTCTTTTTCTCACTGTGAAATGCTCCAGAGGTTAGTCTTCAGAATTCTCCTCATTATCATCAGTCATTCTCCATGGAAATTATCTCATCCACTTCTACAACTTTAAATATTATTTCTGTGTCAGCACCTCTGAATATTATTGCTAACTGCAAACACACAGTCATTACTCAATCATATCCAATCTAGAACTGCTCCTCACTTTCCTAATCCCCATTTAGAACCATCCACCACACAGCCAACTCCCTTTCCAGAGCCTCTCAAGAGTCCCCAGAAGTATGCCCTCCCTTTCTGCTGCTGCTGCTAAGTCGCTTCAGTCATGTCTGACTCTGTGCGACCCCATAGAGGGCAGTCCACCAGGCTTCCCCCACCCCTGGGATTCTCCAGGCAAGAACACTAGAGTGGGTTGCCATGTCCTTCTCCAATGCAAGAAAATGAAAAGTGAAAGTGAAGTCACTCACTTGTGTCCGACTCCTGGTGACCCGATGGACTGCAGCCTAACAGGCTCCTCCGTCCATGGGATTTGCCAGTCAAGAGTACTGGAGTGTGGTGCCATTGTCTTCTCCTCCCTTTCTGCAGCAAACTACATAAAATTTTGATTGGCTTCACCTGTCTTCCTAGAGCTAATTCTCTGTCTTTCGTGGTCTTGCACAGCAGGATAACCAAGTGGTGAAGTGCATGCATGCTCAGTCACGTCAGACTCTGAACTCCATGGACTTTAGCCCACAGGCTCCTCTGTCCATGGAATTTTCCAGGAAAGAATACTGGAGTGGGTTGCTATTTCTTACTCCAGGGTATCTTCCAGACCCAGGGATCAAACTGGTGTCTCTGGTATCTCCTGCTCAGTGGTAAAGAATCTTCCTGCCAATGCAGCATATCCAAAATAGCCATATATCCAAAAGATGGATCCTCTCATGGAGACTTTTATTTGCTTTTAAAATTTTGCTTCCTTTTAATCACTGCTTTTTTTTTTTTCATTCGTTAAGCCTGTATATTCAAAACATGTATCCACTTTAAAAAATTTCTTAAGATAAAATAATTCTCTTTCCAAATTCTTTTGCCTTGGCATCTGTTTAAATCTAGAAATGCCATATAATAGAAATAAATGAAATAAATATAAAAATTATCTCATAAGTGAACAGTTCCTATTCTTTCTATATTTTAAAGAATCTTTTAAATATTGCATAAAATATAAATTATCCTACAACTATATGGAATCTCTCTGGAAACACCTATTTTGCTATTGCATAGTGGGTAATAGACTATATATGTAATAGATAGGGCTGGAAAATGAAACATGTGATTGGTTAAATTAAAGTTCTGCCCTTACAGCAGCTGCCATTATAACTTCAAATGGCTTGCTATAGGTAGACATTGATGGTTCAACTAATTAAAAACAGGTGGACTATTTGAACAGGAAGGTCTGCCATTCCTAGGTTAGGCTGTTAGTGATAATAAGATCATTCACAACAGCAGGTGTTTAAAATGCCATTTATGTGTGTGGAAAGAGATGTGTTGGGTATAGAAAGTTATTTTTAATCTGTTCAGGATGTTTTTCTCAATTTGGGAAATTAGGTTCTGTTTAAATATGATCTAAAGGTGGTATCTCTTCTGAAATTCAACTGATTACACAATTCTTTAGCATAGAGATGCATAAATGGACATGGTCACATATTTTGATAATATATAAGCTGTTTATTTTTATAGTTATGTACTTAATCTAGGTCCTTAAAATATAACCCAGTAAGCAGTTATATTTCTTATACTTTGGCTCAAAATGGAATATAATCAGTAAGGTGGGCATAAAACCCAACCTGTTTTTTTGTGTGTGTGTGCCATTTTACTGAGTCAAGGAAACGGACAAGGAGTATATGTAATTGTGTAAAATAAGTTGTTGTTTACATTTTGACATAACTAGTGATTTACATTTTAATGAAAAGATACAGGCTGGCACTAGGTACACTATTTTCACTTATGTAATATAATATCCCAATTGTGAAAATTAAAATGAGTTGCTTTCTGTGTTTGAGTGACCTTGCTTAAGCCTTTTATGTGTGGCAAGATTCTTTTTACCACTAGTTTTGTTAAGTGAAGAAATATCCACAACTTGGAAATAAAGCAAGCAGATGACAGCATGTCCTCTCAATGTCATTGTTTAATAGGTTCACTCTAGAATTATTTAATTATCTAGGAGAATGCACCTGTGTTTTATTTTGCTATTTACTATTCTATTAGATCCCTGTAACTGTGAAATTAAATGTTAACTTACAGGTTTCTGTCAGGTGGAAAAGATAAGCCTAAAGGACTCAGGGTTTCACTTTTAAGGCTTAAAGGACAGTTTTATTTCTATTATCAAATACTTTTCAAGAACCCTTTGATGATATAAATCTCTCTTCCTTGAATTAACATTTGAATCAGTATTATCATTTTATTGGTTCCCTTATTGATGAATGAGGTTAATAAAATTGTTGAAATATTCTTATTCTATACTTATATAAAGAGTCTTGCTTTTAACTCTAGAATATTACTCTTCAACAGTTTAGTAAATTCTGCAGAGTAGACTTGCCTGCCAGAAAAGATTACATTGAGTCCCCTGAGAATAGTACTTGATGGCTCATCTCATCCTGGCTCCCAGAGTAATTCCCAAGGGGCATTAGGACTGTTAAGTCCTTGATTCTCTCTTTCTGTTATTTTTCCTCATTTTGGGTTGTTTTACATTTTGTTTCAGTTCTAGTCCAAGTTTCGTTGTAGTTCTGATTTGTTTAGGATTGAAAAATTATTCCTATCTGGTGGCAGCACAAATTAGGATTCTGCTTTTATGAGCTAATTTCTTAGTGGTCTAGTCTGTGTTGAATGAATGATGGATGTATGTTATCTCTTGGGTGAAAGCTACTAGAGAATCCTGCTTGGTAATCTTTTAAAATTGCTTTCTATATGGGAGAACAAATCAATTGGGAAAACAATGCCCATGCCTCCTGGAAGGGAAAATACGGCTTTGAAATCTGGATAAAAGAGTTATGTTTCTGTAATTATTTCGATCTGCTATGGATGTTTTAAAATGTAATGGCATAAGTCCTGTGTCCCTAGGTCCGAATTGATATGGGTCTTTATCATTTTATCTTGTGAGTTGAAACATTATCCTAATCTGAGAAATTATTACTAAATTAGATTATAAAGGCTCAAATTCAAGTAGTTTTGTATTAAATGCTTTGTAAACAATAGAGTTGGTATAGGTCTAATATTTCAAGAAAAATTGAAAATAAACCTATTTGGAGATATTTTAATTTAAGAATATTAAACTTTAATATTTAACACTTTTACAGTATAAGACATATAAAAATTACTTTCTTAGAAATTTTAACCTCAAGAACTTTTTTATATGAAAATGCAAGTTCCAATAAGTCTCCTGATAACCCAGGACATATTAATAATTTTTATTAGAAAACAGTTTTTCCTTATGTTTATCAGTGTGGAGTATGTATATTAAGTTTATAATATGTAGGATGGTGAAAAAGTAGAAGTATATGTTCAATAAGATTGAGTCATTATTCTGCAAAATGTCTTTATAATAGTAATTATGGTTTGTAGTATGTTTGCTAGAAAATTTCTAAGATCACTCCTTAGTTAATTTAAAAATTTGGACTAAAATTACTAAGTATTTATTTTTCTTTTTTATTGAGTTAGAAATGCACAATATTATATAAGTAACAGGGGTACGATATAGTGATCCATAATTTTTAAAAGTTATACTGCATTTATAGTTGATGCTGTGAAAGGTCTGCACTCAATATGCCAGCAAATTTGGAAAACTCAGCAGTGGCCATAGGACTGGAAAAGGTCAGTTTTCATTCCAATCCCAAAGAAAGGCAATGCCAAAGAATGTTCAAGCTATTACACAATTGCTCTCATCACACAAACTAGCAAAGTAATGCTCAAAATTCTCCAAGTCAGGCATCAACAGTATGTGAACTGTGAACTTTCAGATGTTCCAACTGGTTTTAGAAAAGGCAGAGGAACCAGAGATTAAATTGCCAACATCTGTTGGATCATCAATAAAGTAAGAGAGCTCCAGAAAAATATCTACTTCTGTTTTATTGACTATGCCAAAACCTTTGACTGTGTGGATCACAACAATTGTGGAAAATTCTGAAAGAGATGGGAATACCAGACCACCTGACCTGCCTCTTGAGAAATCTGTATGCAGGTCAGGAAGCAACAGTTAGAAGTGGACATGGAACAACAGACTGGTTCCAAAACAGGAAAGGACTACATCAAGGCTGGATATTGTCACTGTGCTTATTTAACTTATATGCAGAGTACATCATGAGAAATGCTGGATTGGATGAAGCACAAGGTGGAATCAAGATTGCCGGGAGAAATACCAATAACCTCAGATATGCAGATGACACCACCCTTATGGCAGAAAGTGAAGAAGAACTAAAGAGCCTCTTGATGAACATGAAAAAGGAGAGTGAAAAAGTTGGCATAAAACTTAACATTCAGAAAACTAGGATCATGGTATCTGGTCCCATCACTTTATGATAAAATAGATGGGGTAACAGTGGAAACAGCCGCTGACTTTATTTTGGCAGGCTCCAAAATCACTGCAGATGGTGACCTCATTATGAAATTAAGACGCTTACTCCTTGGAAGGAAAGTAATGACCAACCTAGACACCATATTACAAAGCAGAAACATTACTTTACCAACAAAGGTCCATTTAGTCAAAGCTATGGTTTTTCCAGTAGTCGTGTATGGACATGAGATTGGGACTATAGAGAAAGCTAAGTGCTGAAGAATTCATGCTTTTGAACTGTGGTGCTGGAGAAGACTCTTGAGAGTCCCTTGGATGCCAAGGAGATCTAACCAGTCCATCCTAAATGAAATCAGTCCTGAATATTCACAGGAAGGACTGATGCTGAAGCTGAAACTCCAATACTTTGGCCACCTGGTGAGAAGAACTAACTCATTAGAAAAGACCCTGAAGCTGCAAAAGACTGAAAGCGGGAGGAGAGGGGGACAACAGAGGATGGGATTGTTAAATGGCATCACTGACTTAACGCACATGAGTTTTAGTAAACTCCAGGATTTGGTGTTCGACAGAGAGACCTGGCGTGGTGCAGTCCATGGGGTAGCAAAGAGTCAGACACCACTGAGTGACTGAACTGAACTGATAGTTATTATAAAATATTAACTATATTCCCTTTGTTTTACAGTATATCCTTGAGCTTATTTTAGACATAATAGTTTGTACCTCTTAATTCCTTAACCATGTTCTGTCCCTCCCTCCTTCCTCTAGTACTGAAGTGAAGGGAAATCGTTCAGTCATGTCCAGCTCTTTGCGACCCTGTGGACTATAGCCCACCAGGCTCCTCTGTCCATGGGATTCTCCAGGCAAGAACACTGGAGTGAGTTGCCATTTCCTTATCCAGGGGATCTTCCCAGCCCAAGGATTGAACTCAGGTCTCCTGCATTGCAGGCAGACTCTTTAATCTCTGAGCCACCAGGGAAGCCCTCCCTCTAGCACTGATAACCTCTAATTTGTTCTCTATGAATCTGCTTCTTTTTTATTATAATCATTATTTTGCTGTATTTTTTTTAGATTTCACATATAAGTGATATTATATAATATGTCTTTCTCTGTATGACTTATTTCACTTTGCACAATGCCCTCAAAATCCATTCATGTTGCTGCAAATGGCAAGATTTCATTCTTTTTATGGCTTAGTAGTATTCCATTGTATGTATATACCACATCTTCTTTATCAATTCATGTGTTGATGGACATTAGAATGCTCCATAACTGGGCAACTGTAAATCATGTTGCTGTGACTACTGGATTGGGAAGATCCCCTGGAGGAGGGCATGGCAACCCATTACATTACTATTGCCTGGAAAATTCCATTAACAGAGGAGCCTGTGCATTTACAGTCCATAGGGTCTCACAGAATCAGACACTACTGAAGCTGCTAAGCAACAGTGACTACTGGAGTACATGTATGATTTTAAATACCAAAAATGAAATTGTTGGGTCATTTGGTAATTCTACTTTTGTTTTCTTGAGAAACCTCCATGCTGTTTTCCACAGTGGTTGAACAAATTTACATTTCCATCAACAGTGTCTGAGGAATTCCTTTTTTCTACTTTAACATCAATATTTGCTATTTATGTTCATTTTGATTATAGCCATTCTGACAGTAAGGTGACATCTCACTGTAGTTTTGATTTGAATTTTCCTGATGATTTGCAATGTTGAGCATTTCATATGGCTGTTAGCCATCTGCATTTCTTCTTTGGAAAAATCTTCAGATCTTCTGCCCAATTTTGAATTGAGTTTTCTTTTGATGTTGAGTTATATGTGCTATTACTATATTTTGAATATTAAACCATAATCAGTCATATAATTTGTAAACATTTTATCCTATTCAGTTGGCTGTCTTTGTTTTTAAAACTGTTTCTTCTGCTATATAAAAAATTTTAATTACATACCATTGTTTATTTTTACTTTTATTTCCTTTAGGAGACAAATTCAAAAATATATTTTCACAATTTATGTCAAGGTATGTTCTCCCTATGTTCTCTCATGGAGTTTTTATGGTTTCTAGCTTTACATCTAGGTCTTTAATTCATTTTTAGTTTATTTTTGTATGTTCAGTTCAGTTCAGTCGCTCAGTCGTGTCTGACTCTTTGCGACCCCATGAACCAAAGAACGCCAGGCCTCCCTATCACCAATTCCCAGGGTTCACCCAAATTCCTGTCCACTGAGTCAGTGATGCCATCCAATCATCTCATCCTCTGTCATCCTCTTCTCCTCCCGCCCTCAATCTTTCCCAGCATCAGGGTCTTTTCAAATGAGTAGGTTCTTCTCATCAGGTGGCCAAAGTATTGGAGTTTCAGCTTTAACATCCGTCCTTCCAATGAACACCCATGACCAATCTCCTTCAGGATGGATGGGTTGGATCTCCTTGCACTCCAAGGGACTCTCAAGAGTTTTCTCCAACACCACAGTTTAAAAGCATCAATTCTTCCATGCTCAGCTTTCTTTATAGTGCAACTCTCACATCCATACATGACTATTAGAAAAACCATAGCCTTGATTAGACAGACCTTTGTTGACAAAGTAATGTCTCTGCTTTTTAATATGCTCTCTAGGTTGCTCATAACTTTCCTTCCAAGGAGTAAGCTTCTTCTAATTTCATGGCTGCAATCACCATCTGCAGTGATTTTGGAGCCCCAAATAATAAAGTCAGCTACTGTTTCCACTGTTTCCCTGACTATTTGCCATGAAGTGATGGGACCAGATGCCATGATCTTAGTTTTCTGAATGTTTTTGTATGTGGTGTTAGGTAATTTTCTAATTTCATTCTTTTACATGGAATTGTCCATTTTTTTTTAATATAGCACCACTTATTGAATATAATAATCTTTTGGTAATATTTAAGTAAGCTAAGGGGTTTCCCTGGTAGCTCAGATGGTAAAGCGTCTGCCTGCAATGCAGTAGACCCAGGATTGATCCCTGGGTTGGGAAGATCCCCTGAAGAAGGAAATGGCAACCCACTCCAGCATTCTTGCCTGGAAAATCCCATGGTTGGAGGAGCCTGATAGGTTACAGTCCACAGGGTCACAAAGAGTCAAACAAGACTAAGCGACTTCAATTCCACTTCCAAATAAGCTAAAATGTTAATGCTTTAGTTACTAAGCATAATTTATATATATATATTTATACTTATAGAAGATAGCTGTATATTTAATATATACAGTTACATGTACTTATATTTGTATAATAAGTATTTATATTTTGTGTAATATATATGATGTTCATTTATTTATATATAAAATACATGTATTTATAAAAACCATAAACATACATAAAATAAATTAAATAGTGTTTTAGACATCAGTTCTTATTTTTATATGTTGTAGAATAGCAAAATTCTTGGGCTGTATTTGGGACTATTTTCATTTTTTCCACTTTAATAAGGTACAAAAGTGACATATGTGGCTATAAAATGTTATGCCATATGTATGCTAATCTGCAAAATAAATTTTGAATTTTAAATAATAGTTTGAAAATATTTAAGATTGTAAAAATTGTACTAACATCAAAAAGCTGGAAAACTACTGTGATATACTATATTATATAAACTGATGGAAATATTTTTTGAATGGTTCCTGACTCTTATTGAATCAAAGAAAATTCAAATCATATAAATAGATATTTTACTGAACTTTTCTACATAAATATACAATTGTGTGTATATTTTCATTAAGAGTCTGCCCTTTCTTTATCTTTTATCATTAAATAAATCGATTTTGCAGCCAAAGTCATAATTAGAGTGTCACCTAAGCATACTGCTAAGTCATATCAGTTGTGTCTGACTCTGTGCGACACCAGAGACGGCAGCCCACCAGGTACCACCATCACTGGAATTCTCCAGGCAAGAACACTGGAGTGGGTTGCCATTTCCTTCTCCAATGCATAAAAGTGAAAAGTGAAAGTGAAGTCGCTCAGTCACGACCCTTCACGACCCCATGGACTGCAGCCTACCAGGCTCCTCCGTTCATGGGATTTTCCAGGCAAGAGTACTGGAGTGGGTTGCCATTGCCTTCTCCACACCTAAGTATAAGCCTCATTTAATTAAATATGACTAGCACACCACCAAAGAACAAAGATTGAATTTATAACAAGCTCTAAAAGAAATATTAAAAGGAGCAAAGTGTAAGGCAGGACACAGTACTTTCAAATGAGCAAAAATGAAACACAATATTACAAAAGAAAGTTTAAACACAAGATTTTTTCTAATATACTACAAAAAATAAATCAGCACAAGCCTAAAATTCCAAGTCATTAAATAAAGGAAAATATAAGAAACAAAATATAAAAATTTAGAAAGATAAAATTGGGATATAGAACTTGGAGAACTCCAATAAACAAAATAATAAAAGTTTTGTAGGAAGTTCTTTAGTCATAAGGAAAACAATAGCAGATGGAAAAGCATACATTCAGAAGTAAGTAGAGCACACACACATACAGATAGACACACATATATATTCACATCTAATATTCTTATGAGATTTAAAGTATATGTTGTATTAAAATACATAATAAATGCACAATGCTTAAAATTCTTCAAGAGAGGCTTCAGCAAGTTCAAGTGAACTGAGAAATTCCAGATATTCAAGCCGGATTTAGAAAAAGCAGAGGAACCACAGACCAAATTGCCAACATCCATTGGATCATAGAAAAAGCAAGAGAATTCCAGAAAAATATATGCCTCTGCTTCACTGACTATGTTAAAGCCTTTGACTGTGTGGATCACAACAAACTGTGGGAAATTTTTAAAGAGGTGGGAATACCAGACTCCCTTACCTGCCTCCTGTGAAACCTGTATGCAGGTCAAGAATCAAGAGTTAGAACCAGATATGGAACAATGGACTGATATAAATATGGGGAAGGAGTATGTCAAGGATATATATTGTCACCCTGCTTATTTAACTTATATGCAGAGTACATCACTCAAAATGCCAGGCTGGATGAAGCACAAGCTGGAATCAAGATTGCCAGGAGAAATATCAATAACCTCAGATAGGCACATGACACCAGCCTTATGGTAGAGAGTGAAGAGGAACTAAAGAGCCTCTTGATGAAGGTGAAAGAGGAGAGTGAAAAAGCTGGCTTGAAACTAACATGTAAAAAAAATAAGATCATGACATCTGGTCCCATCACTTCATGGCAAACAGATGGGCAAACAATGGAAACAGTGACATATTTTATTTTCTTGGGCTCCAAAATCACTGGATATGAGAGATGGACCATAAAGAAAGCTGAGTGCTAAAGAATTGATGCTTTTGAACTTGATGTTGGAGAAGTCTCTTGAGAGTCCCTTGGACTACAAGGAGATCAAAGCAGTCAATCCTAAATGAAATCAATCTTGAATATGCATTGGAAGGATTGATGCTGAAGCTACAATATTTTGGCCACCTGATGTGAAGAGCCAACTCATTAGGAAAGACTCTGATGCTAGGAAAGATTGAAGGAAAGAGGAGAACTTTACAACAGAGGATGAGATGGTTGGATGACATCCCTGACTCAATGGAGATGAGTTTGCACAAGCTCTGGGAAATTGTGAAGGACAGGGAAGCCTGATGTGCTACAGTCCATGGGGTCACAAAAAGTCGGACACAACTGAGCAATTGAACAACAACAACAACAAAGATACAATATTCTAGATTCTTGCTTTGTTTGCAAAACGGTGAGAGGCATTGATATTAGGCTCTAATAAGTTATAATAAGAATGTATGTTTGCATGTTTTTGATAAAAAAAAACAAATGATTTGACTGACAAGGGCTTACCTTCAAAATTATTTAAACAGTTTATAGAACTCAATAGCAACAACGACAACAACAACAAAAAAGAAAACAATTTTAAAAAATGGCAAAATACCTTTATAGACATTTCTCCAAAGACATAGAAATGGCCAATAGGCATTTGAAAAGACACTCATTATTACCAATAATTAGAGAAATGGAAATCAAAACTACAATAAGATTCCACTTCAGAGCAGTCAGAATAGCTAGCAGTATAAAGTATACAAATAACAAGTGCTAGAGAGGATGTGGAGGAATGGAAACTCCCCTCCACTGTTGGAATGTAAGTTGGTACAGCTACTATGGAAAACAGTATGGAGGTTCCTCTAAAGCTAAAAAAAAAAAAAAAAAAAAAAAGAGTTGTCATATAAGCAAGCAATCCTACTTATGGGCATATATCTGGAGAAAACTATAATTCGAAAATATACATACATCCCTATGTTCATACCAGCACTATTTACAATAGCCAAACAAGGAATCAACCTAAATGATTATCAATTGATGAACAGATAAGGAAGTGATACATATATACATTGGAATATTACTTAGTAAAGAATAAAATATTGTCATTTGAAGTAACATGATACACCTAGACATTATCATACTAAGTAGTTAAAAAGAGAAGGACAAATACCATATGATATCCCTTACATGTGGAATCTAAAAATGACATAAATGAATTTATCTAAAAAATATAAACATACTAACAGACATAAAGAACAGACATGGTTGTCAAGGGAGAGGAGTTTGGGGATTTGTAAATGCAAATTATTATGCATGAACAATGGTACCCTTAACAAGAGAATCAGATCAGATCAGATCAGTCACTCAGTCGTATCCAACTCTTTGCAACCCCATGTATCGCAGTACGCCAGGCCTCCCTGTCCATCACCAACTCCCGGAGTTCACTCAGACTCACATCCATCGAGTCAGCGATGCCATCCAGCCATCTCATCCTCTGTCGTCCCCTTCTCCTCCTGCCCCCAATCCCTCCCAGCATCAGAGTCTTTTCCAATGAGTCAACTCTTCGCATGAGGTGGCCAAAGTACTGGAGTTTCAGGTTTAGCATCATTCCTTCCAAAGAAATCCCAGGGCTGATCTCCTGCAGAATGGACCGGTTGGATCTCCTTGCAGTCCAAGGGACTCTCAAGAGTCTTCTCCAACACCACAGTTCAAAAGCATCAATTCTTAGGCGCTCAGCCTTCTTCACAGTCCTACTCTCACATCCATACATGACCACAGGAAAAACCATAGCCTTGACTAGACAAACCAAGAGAATAGTTAAACTTAAAAAAAAAAAGACCTACAACTTATTCACAAATAAGAATAAACTAGTTCATCTAATTTAGAAAATGTTTTGCAGTACCAACTAAGTTAGATAGATACTCTATGACTAAAGAGTTATCTTACTCTTATGGTTAGCATGAAGTGAAGTGAAGTCATTCAGTCGTGTCCAACTCTTTGTGACCCCATGGACTGTAGCCTACCAGGCTCCTCAGTCCATGGGATTTTCCAGGCAAGAGTACTGGAGTGGGTTGATCACTAAATGATACGTGCAGAAATATTTCTGGCTACATGATTCATAAAAGCCCCAAACTATTAACAATGCACATAATCAAAAACAGCTGAATTCTTAAGAAAATTACATAATATTCATGGAATGGAACACAATGCAACAATGAGACTATATATACTCCATGTGGCAGTATGGAATAATCTCACAAACAGAATATTGAGAACAAAAAGGCAGATACAAAAGGGTATATGTTATATGATTAACTTTTAAAAGTTCAAAAATAACCAAAACAGTTAAACATGCACCGTTATGTGAAGATTGTGTTTCTCTTCAATAGGTGAAGGTGTGGACTGAAAGGTGAATGGGGAACTTCTGGATTACTAGAAAATATGTCATTTAGATATTTATTACTTTTTTTTTTTTTGTAAAACATCATCAAGCTATATGTTATAATATTTGAATTTTTCTCTTGCTTCTTTATATATCAAGAAACTTTATTACACAAGCAGAAAATGTGTCACTTAAACATGAATCAAATAGGCAAATACCTTCAAATATGTAAGAATTCATAGAAGATAATACCAACTGGCCTTTCTTGGGGAAATAAAAAGAAAAACAACATTTAATATTGAGTATCCAGGCAGTTAAGAGGAGAATAAACAAAGATTTTAGAAATCATGTGAGCCTTGAGTTTACTTAAGTATAGTACTAAGGATTAAAGTTAGCAAGCTTAATTTAATATAATAAATTTGCATAGTATAAATATTATAACATGGTTAACAAAGTTCAGTGATGAGCAAACTTGGAAAGAAGACTAAAATTGTTAATGTTCTCATTTTTTTTAATTTATTTATTTCAATTGGATGCTAATTACTTTACAATATTTTAGTGGTTTTTGCCATACATTGACATGAATCAGCCATGGGTGTACATGTGTTCTCCATCCTGAGCCCCCCTCCCACGTCCCTCCCCATCCCATCCTTCAGGGTCATCCCAGTGCACCAACCTTGAGCAACCAGTCTCATTTATCAAACCTGGACTGGTGATCTATTTCATATATGGTAATATACATGTTTCAGGGCTATTCTCTCAAATCACTCCACCCTCACCTTCTGCCACAGAGTCCAAAACTCTGTTCTTTACATCTGTGTCACTTTTTCTATCTCGCATATAGGGTTATTGTTACCATCTTTCTAAATTCCATACGGAATTTATATGCGTTAATATACTGTATTGGTGTTTTTCTTTCTGACTTACTTCAGTCTGTATAATAGGCTCCAGTTTCATCCACCTCATTAGAACTTATTCAAATTCATTCTTTTTAATAGCTGAGTAATATTTCATTGTGTATATGTACCACAACTTTCTTAACCATTAGTCTGCTGATGGACATCTAGGTTGCTTCTATGTCCTGGCTATTGTAAACAGTGCTGTGATGAACATTGGGGTACACGTGTCTCTTTCAATTCTGGTTTCCTTGGTGTGTATGCCCAGCAGTGGGGTTGCTGGGTCAAATGGCAGTTCTATTTCCAGTTTTTAAAGGAAGCTCCACACTGTTCTCCATAGTGGCTGTACTAGTTTGCATTCCCACCAACAGTGTAAGAGGGTTCCTTTTCTCCACACCCTCTCCAGCATTTATTGTTTGTAAATTTTTGGATAGCAGCCATTCTAACCGGCCTGAGATGGTACCTCATTGTGGTTTTGATTTGCATTTCTCTGATAATAAGTGATGTTGAGCATCTTTTCATGTGTTTGTTAGCCATCTGTATGTCTTGTTTGGAGAAATGTTTAGTTCCTTGGCCCATTTTTTGATTGAATCTTTTATTTTTATAGAGTTGAGCTGCAGGGGCTGCTTGTATATTTTTTAGATTAAGTCTTTGTCATTTGCTTCATTTGCTATTATTTTCTCCCATTTTGAAGGATGCCTTTTCACCTTGTTTATAGTTTACTTCATTGTGCAAAAGCTTTTAAGTTAAATTAGGTCCCATTTGTTTACTTTTCCTTTTATTTCCATTACTCTGGGAGGTGGGTCATAAAGGATCCTGCTGTGATTTATGTCAGAGAGTGTTTTGCCCATGTTTGCCTCTAGGAGTTTCATAGTTTCTGGTCTTACATTTAGATCTTCAATCCATTTTATTTTTGTGTATTGTGTTAGAAAGTGTTCCAGTCCAGTTTCATTCTTTTACAAGTGGTTGACCAGTTTCCCATCACAACTTGTTAAAGTAATTGTCTTTTCACCATTGTATATTCTTGCCTCCTTTGTCAAAGATAAGGTGTCCATAGCTGCATGGATTATCTCTGGGCTTTCTATTTTGTTCCATTGATCTATGTTTCTGTCTTCATGCCAGTACCATACTGTCTTGATGACTGTAGCTTTGTAGCGGAGTCTGAAGTCAGGTAGGTTGATTCCTCCAGTTCCATTCTTCTTCCTCAAGATTGCTTTGGCTAGTCAAGGTTTTTTGTATTTCCATACAAACTGTGAAATTATTTGTTCTAGTTCTCTGAAAAATACTGTTGCTAGCTTATAGGGATTGCATTGAATGTATAAATTGCTTGGGTAGTATATTCATTTTCACTATATTGATTCTTCTGATCCATGAACATGGTATATTTCTCCATCTATTTGTATCATCTTTGATTTCTTTCATCAGTGTTTTATAGTTTTCTATATATAGGTCTTTTGTTTCTTTAGGTAGATTTATTCCTAAGTTTTTTATTCTTTTCATTGCTATGGTGAATGGAATTGCTTCCTTGATTTCTCTTGCCAACATCCACTGGATCATGGAAAAAGCAAGAGAGTTCCAGAAAAACATCTATTTCTGCTTTATTGACTACGCCAAAGCCTTTGACTGTGTGGATCACAATAAACTGGAAAATTCTGAAAGAGATGGGAATACCAGACCACCTGATCTGCCTCTTGAGAAATTTGTATGCAGGTCAGGAAGCAACAGTTAGAACTGGACATGGAACAACAGATTGGTTCCAAATAGGAAAAGGAGTTCATCAAGGCTGTATATTGTCACCCTGCTTCTTTAACGTATATGCAGAGGACATCATGAGAAATGCTGGACTGGAAGAAACACAAGCTGGAATCAAGATTGCTGGGAGAAATATCAATAACCTCACATATGCAGATGACCACCTTATGGCAGAAAGTGAAGAGGAACTAAAAAGCCTCTTGATGAAAGTGAAAGAGGAGAGTGAAAAAGTTGGCTTAAGGCTCAACATTCAGAAAACGAAGATCATGGCATCTGGTCCCATCACTTCATGGGAAATAGATGGGGAAACAGTGGAAACAGTGTCAGACTTTATTTTTGGGGGCTCCAAAATCACTGCAGATGGTGACTACAGCTATGAAATTAAAAGACGCTTACTCCTTGGAAGGAAAGTTATGACCAATCTAGATAGCATATTCAAAAGCAGAGACATTACTTTACCAACAAAGGTTCATCTAGTCAAGGCTATGGTTTTTCCTGTGGTCATGTACGGATGTGAGAGTTGGACTGTGAAGGCTGAGCACCGAAGAATTGATGCTTTTGAATTGTGGTGTTGGAGAAGACTCTTGAGAGTCCCTTGGACTGCAAGGAGATCCAACCAGTCTATTCTGAAGGAGATCAGCCCTGGGATTTCTTTGGAGGGAATGATGCTAAAGCTGAAACTCCAGTACTTTGGCCACCTCATGCGAAGAGTTGACTCATTGGAAAAGACTCTGATGCTGGGAGGGATTGGGGGCAAGAGGAGAAGGGGACGACAAAGGATGAGATGGCTGGATGGCATCACTGACTCGATGGATGTGAGTCTGAGTGAAAGCCGGGAGCTGGTGATGGACAGGGAGGCCTGGCGTGCTGTGATTCATGGGGTCGCAGAGAGTCGGACACGACTAAGCGACTGATCTGATCTTATCTGATTGTTTGTGTATAGGAATGCAAGAGATTTCTGTGTTTAATTTTATATCCTGCAACTTTACTATAATCATTGATTAACTCTAGTAATTTTTTGGTGGAGTCTTTAGGGTTTTCTATGTATAGGATCATGTCTGAAAACAGTGAGAGTTTTACTTCTTCTTTTCCAATCTGGATTCCTTTTGTTTCTTTTTCTGCTCTGATTTCTGCAGCTAAAACTTCCAAAACTATGTTGAATAGTAGTGGTAAGAGTTGGCACCTTTGTGTTGTTCCTGACTTTAGGTGAAATGCTTTCAATTTTTCACCTTTGAGGATAATGTTTGCTGTGGATTTATCATCTATGGTTTTCATTATGTTGAGGTATGTTCCTTCTATGTCTGCTTTCTGGAGAGTTTTTATCATAAATGTTGAATTTTGTCAATGGCTTTCTCTGCATCTATTGAGATAATCATATGGTTTTTATCTTTCAATTTGTTAATGTGGTGTATCACATTGATTGATATGTGAAAGTTGAAGAATCCTTGCATCCCTGAGATAAAGCCCACTTGGTCATTATGTATGATCTTCTTAATATGTTGTTGGATTCTGTTAGCTAGAATTTTGTTAAGGACTTTTGCATCTATATTCATCAGTGATATTGGCCTGTAGTTTTCTTTTTTGTGTGGCATCTTTGTCCGGTTTTGGTATTAGGGTGATGATGGCATCATAGAATGAGTTTGGGAGTTTACCTTCCTCTGAAATTTTCTGGAAGAGTTTGAGTAGGATAGGTGTTAGCTCTTCTCTAAATTTTTGGTGGAATTCAGCTGTGAAGCCGTCTGGTCCTGGGCTTTTGTTTGTTGGAAGATTTCTGATTACAGTTTGATTTCCGTGCTTGTGATGGGTCTGTTAAGATTTTCTATCTCTTACTGGTTCAGTTTTGGGAAGTTCTATTTTTCTAAGAATTTGTCCATTTCTTCCAAGTTGTCCATTTTATGGCATATAGTTGTTGATAGTAGTCTCTTATGATCCTTTGTATTTCTGTGTTGTCTATTGTGATTTTTCCATTTTCATTTCTAATGTTGTTGATTTGATTCTTCTTTTGTTTCTTGATGAGTCTGGCTAACGGTTTGTCAATTTTATTTATCTTCTTAAAGACTCAGCTTTTAGCTTTGTTGATTTTGGCTATTGTCTCCTTTGTTTCTTTTGCATTTATTTCTGCCCTAATTTTTAAGATTTCTTTCCTTCTACTAACCCTGGGTTCTTCATTTCTTCTTTTTCTAGTTGCTTTAACTGTAGAGTTAGGTTATTTATTTATTATATATAAATAAATATATATTTTATTTATTATAATTATATATTATTAAATTTATATATTTATTATATTTGTTATCTTGTTTCTTGAGGTAAGCTTGTATTGCTATGAACCTTCCCCTTAGCACTGCTTTTACTGAATCCCATAGGTTTTGGGTATTGTGATTTCATTTTCATTCCTTTCCATGCATATTTTGATTTCTTTTTTGAATTTTTTTCTGTGATTTTTTGGTTATTCAGAAGCGTGTTTAGCCTCCATATGTTTGTATTATTTTTTTCTAATTTTATTTTATTTTTAAACTTTACATAATTGTATTAGTTTTGCCAAATATCAAAATGAATCCACCACAGGCATACATGTGTTCCCCATCCTGAACCCTCCTCCCTCCTCCCTCCCCATACCATCCCTCTGGGTCGTCCCAGTGCACTAGCCCCAAGCCTCCAGTATCGTGTATCGAACCTGGACTGGCAACTCGTTTCTTACATGATATTTTACATGTTTCAATGCCATTCTCCCAAATCTTCCCACCCTCTCCCTCTCCCACAGAGTCCATAAGACTGTTCTATACATCAGTGTCTCTTTTGCTGTCTCGTACACCGGGTTATTGTTACCATCTTTCTAAATTCCATATATATGCGTTAGTATACTGTATTTATGTTTTTCCTTCTGGCTTACTTCACTCTGTATAATAGGCTCCAGTTTCATCCACCTCATTAGAACTGATTCAAATGTATTCTTTTTAATGGCTGAATAATACTCCATTGTGTATATGTACCACAGCTTGCTTATCCATTCATCTGCTGATGGACATCTAGGTTGCTTCCATGTCCTGGCTATTATAAACAGTGCTGTGATGAACATTGGGGTACACGTGTCTCTTTCAATTCTGGTTTCCTCAGTGTGTATGCCCAGCAGTGGGATTGCTGGATCATAAGGCAGTTCTATTTCCAGTTTTTTAAGGAATATTCACACTGTTCTCCATAGTGGCTGTACTAGTTTGCATTCCCACCAAGAGTGTAAGAGGGTTCCCTTTTCTCCGCACCCTCTCCAGCATTTATTATTTGTAGACTTTTGGATCGCAGCCATTCTGACTGGTGTGAAATGGTACCTCATAGTGGTTTTGATTTGCATTTCTCTGATGATGAGTGATGTTGAGCATCTTTTCATGTGTTTGTTAGCCATCTGTATGTCTTCTTTGGAGAAATGTCTATTTAGTTCTTTGGCCCATTTTTTGATTGGGTCATTTATTTTTCTGGAGTTGAGCTGTAGGAGTTGCTTGTATATTTTTGAGATTACTTGTTTGTCGTTTGCTTCATTTGCTATTATTTTCTCCCATTCTGAAGGCTGTCTTTTCACCTTGCTAATAGTTTCCTTTGATGTGCAGAAGCTTTTAAGGTTAATTAGGTCCCATTTGTTTATTTTTGCTTTTATTTCCAATATTCTGGGAGGTGGGTCATAGAGAATCCTGCTGTGATGTATGTAGGAGACTGTTTTGCCTATGTTCTCCTCTAGGAGTTTTATAGTTTCTGGTCTTACGTTTAGATCTTTAATCCATTTTGAGTTTATTTTTGTGTATGGTGTTAGAAAGTGGTCTAGTTTCATTCTTTTACAAGTGGTTGACCAGATTTCCCAGCACCACTTGTTAAAGAGATTGTCTTTAATCCATTGTATATTCTTGCCTCCTTTGTCAAAGATAAGGTGTCCATATGTGCATGAATTTATCTCTGGGCTTTCTATTTTATTCCATTGATCAATATTTCTGTCTTTGTGCCAGTACCATACTGTCTTGATAACTGTGGCTTGTAGTAGAGCCTGAAGTCAGGTAGGTTGATTCCTCCAGTTACATTCTTCTTTCTCAAGATCGCTTTGGCTATTCGAGGTTTTTTGTATTTCCATACAAATTGTGAAATTATTTGTTCTAGCTCTGTGAAGAATACTGTTGGTAGCTTGATAGGGATTGCGTTCCTGACAAAGATGCCACACAAAAAGAAAACTACAGGCCAATATCACTGATGAACATAGATGCAAAAATCCTTAACAAAATTCTAGCAATCAGAATCCAACAACACATTAAAAAGATCATACACCATGATCAAGTGGGCTTTATCCCAGGGATGCAAGGATTCTTCAATATCCGCAAATCAATCAATGTAATACACCACATTAACAATTTGAAAAATAAAAACCATATGATTATCTCAATAGATGCAGAGAAAGCCTTTGACAAAATTCAACATCCATTTATGATAAAAACTCTCCAGAAAGCAAGAATAGAAGGAACATACTTCAACATAATAAAAGCTATATATGACAAACCCACAGCAAACATTATCCTCAATGGTGAAAAATTGAAAGCATTTCCTCTAAAGTCAGGAACAAGACAAGGGTGCCCACTTTCACCATTACTATCCAACATAGTTTTGGAAGTTTTGGCCACAGCAATCAGAGCAGAAAAAGAAATAAAAGGAATCCAAATTGGAAAAGAAGAAGTAAAACTCTCACTATTTGCAGATGACATGATCCTCTACATAGAAAACCCTAAAGATTCCACCAGAAAATTACTAGAGATAATCAATGACTATAGTAAAGTTGCAGGATATAAAATCAACACACAGAAATCCCTTGCATTCCTATACACTAATAATGAGAAAACAGAAAGAGAAATTAAGGAAACAATTCCATTCACCATTGCAATGGAAAGAATAAAATACTTAGGAATATATCTACCTAAAGAAACTAAAGACCTCTATATAGAAAACTATAAAACACTGGTGAAAGAAATCAAAGAGCACACTAATAGATGGAGAAATATACCATGTTCATGGATTGGAAGAATCAATATAGTGAAAATGAGTATACTACCCAAAGCAATTTTTAGATATGTTTGTATTTTTAATATTTTTTTTTCCTGTAGTTGATGTCTAATCTTACCACACATGATCAGAAAAGATGCTTGAGATTATTTCAATTATTTTGAATTTACCAAGGCTAGATTTATGGCCCAGGATGTGCTCTATCCTAGAGAAGGTCCATGTACACTTGAGAAAAAGGTTAAATTCATTGTTTGGGGGTGAAATGTCCTACAGATATCAATTAGGTCTAACTGGCCCATTGTATCATTTAAAGTTTGTGTTTCCTTGCTAATTTTCTGTTTAATTGATCTATTCATAGGTGGAGTGGGGTATTAAAGTCTCCCACTATTATTGTGTTACTGTTAATTTCCCCTTTCATACTTGTAAGCATTTGCTTTACATATTGTGGTGCTTCTATGTTGAGTGCATATGTATTTATAATTGTTATATCTTCTTGGATTGATCCTTTGATCATTATGTGGTGTCCTTCTTTGTGTCTTTCCACAGCCTTTATTTCAAAGTCTATTTTATCTGATATAACTATTGCTACTCCTGCTTTCTTTTGGTCTCCATTTGCATGAAATATATTTTTTCAGCCTTTCACTTTCAGTCTGTACTGAGGTGGGTCTCTTGTAGACAGCATATATAGGGGTCTTGTTTTTGTATCCATTCAGCCAGTCTTTGTCTTTTGGTTGGGGCATTCAACCCATTTACATTTAAAGTAATTACTGATAAGTATGATCCTGTTTCCATTTACTTTGTTGTTGTGTTCTCATCTTTCAAAGAAGGAAGTCAATAATTTTCTTTAAAATAAATCAAGGGACTGAAAATAGCATTGCCATTCAAACCTCCCGATACTTTTTATAAGCATTTTCCAGGCTTAGAGTGAATTTTCAAAAAATAATAACCCTCTGTTAAGAAATAATTTTTGAAATGGAACAATAAGTTTCACTTTGGTATCTTTTCTCGAAGTATAAGACAAAAACAAGAAAAAAAAACACAAAAGTACATAAAAAGGTAAATATAATATTTCAATCATGATATCATCAATAGTATATTTTTATAAAATAAATTTTTATAAAAATAGTATATTTTTATAAAAACAATAACATTTTTATAAAAATGTTATTGTTTTACATTATAATCAACTTATTCATTCATTTTTATCTCTGGTTATATTCATGGAAATATTCCTGGAATGGGCTCACCTAATTGAAGAAAATCAGTGGATAGTTAAATATTAGGTTTTTCTTTTAATCAATTCATATAATTTTCTGCATTTAAGTTTTTTTCAATGCATGTAGCATTAATAAATAACAGAAAGATTGCCATTTATAAAGTAACACAAGGAAATAATATACCTAGAAACTAATATGCAAAATCATTGAAAATGATTAATTCAAAATGGTGACAGCATAGATATTTGATATTTTATTTTTTATCATGTTCATTTGTTTGAAATTTTCAAATAAATTTAAAAATTAAAGTAATTTGAGGAAATCTGATATTTTGAGTGGCAGTTCTGTTCAGTAAGTGTGTATGTCTTACAGTGCAAAAATAGATTTGAAGCTTTTCATTAAAAAAATAATAAATGTTTGCAATGTTTCATTCAGATCCTACTCTTTCTGCAAAGTTCAGTTCAGTTCAGTCACTCAGTCATGTCTGACTCTTTGTGACCCCATGGACTGCAGCAGGTCAGGCCCCCCTTTCCATCACCAACTAATGGAGTTTACCCAAACTCATCTCCATTGAGTCCATGATGCCATCTGACCATCTCATTCTCTGTCATCCCCTTCTCATCCCACCTTCAATCTTTCCCAGAATCAGGGTCTTTTCCAATGAGTCAGCTCTTCACATCAGGTGGCCAAATATTAGAGTTTCAGCTTCACCATCAGTCCTTCCAATGAATATTCAGGACTGATCTCCTTTAGGATGGACTGATTGGATCTCTTTGCAGTCTAAGGGACTCTCAAGAGTCTTCCCCAACACCATAGTTCAAAAGCATCAATTCTTCGGTGCTCAGCTTTCTTTACAGTCAACTCTCACATTCATACATGACTACTAGAAAAACCATAGCCTTGACTAGACAGAACTTTCTTATTCTTAAATATTTCACATATTACTTTAATATTCTCAAAAAATGTAGGAAACGTTTTCATCAATTCTATTGTGTAAAGTTCTATTAATTTGATATTTATTTCAGTTAGTTCTTATTGAAAAATATGAAGTGAAGTGAAGTGAAGTCACTTAGTTGTGTCAGACTCTTTGCGACTCCATGGACTGTAGCCTGCCAGGCTCCTCCATCCATGGGATTTTCCAGGCAAGAGTACTGGAGTGGGTTGCCATTTCCTTCTCCAGGGGATCTTCCCAACCCAGGGATTGAACTGGGGTCTGCCCAGGGATTGAACAGGGGTTTACCCACATTGAAAAGATATGGGACAAGTCAATTCTAAAAGGAAACTTTGAATTGTATGATTCAAGATTGATGACATGCAGAAGAGGTCTAGGGCAGTACATACAAGGAAATAAAGAACAGTTCACTCAGGTACCTCCACTGTTTGTGTCAGCTTATATTACAATAGATATTTTACTATTTATTATTCCTAGTTAAAGCATCTGAGTGATATCACATATTCATGTGATACATGGTTACATATTCATAGTTACATATTCATGTCCACTCCTGGCAAGTGGGCGTAGGAAATACTTGATTGGTTTTCCTAAAAATACAGACATACTGGTAGTTTCCCCAGTTGGAAGATATTGCCCCAAAAAGAAACAGGGAGGAAGTTTGGCAAAAGCACAGGTATTTTGTTGTTTTTTCTAAGTAGGTCTTGGAAGTGAAAACTTAGGGTAAGGATTTGAGGAAATTATTATTCTCTAATATGGGCTTCCCAGATGGTGCTAGTGGTAAAGAACTTGCCTGGCAGTGCAGGAGACATGAGAGATTTAGATCTCTAGGTCAGGAAGATCCCCTAGAGGAGGAAATGGCAATCTGCTCCAGTATTCTTGCCTTGAAAACTCCAAAGGAGAGGAACCCTGGTGGGCTACAATCCATAGGGTCAAAAAGTGTCAGATACGACTGAAGTGATTTAGCATTTCCTAATGTAGGGACTTATAAATATATATTTTATTCTCAGAAGTGATTTGTGTGCCTCTCTTAGGTTCCATTTCCTCCAAAATATGAAACCAAGTTATTTGTTCTGGGTTTTTAAACTATTTCATAGTTTGGCCACACACTCTTTCTTGAAACACTCTCTTCTTTTATTCTCAGTAATACCGTACTACTCAATAGCTTTACTTCTTTGATTTACTCTTGCACATATGTCTTTCCTTAAAGATTATTTTTGGTGTTTTTTTTAATTTTCTTTCCTTATAGTCTTCCTTTTATCTACTCATATAACATTATTAGAGCTCACATGTATCACTAAAGTCAATTTATTTTCCCAAGCTCTAATCTAGCATTTCAAATATTCCACTGTATACTTTAAACTGAAAAAGTCAAAAAACATTTTAAAAATTCTAAAATATTTCACTCCCTGCTTATACAGTGTCTTCTCTATTTGTCCCTCTCCCTCCCCACTTTTTCTTTCCCTTTATTTCATTCTCTCTCTCATTTTCCTTATCACACTAATTAACCTAAAAGACATATTTTAGAGACACTTAAATAATTATCTTTATCATTTAAATTTAGTTTCAAATTTAAATGTGATTTAAATACTTTAATACCTGTGAATGTCATCTGAATTTTTAATACAATAAGAGTAATGGATGTCCTTTGAAATAACTATTATTTTCACAGTAATGATGCAGAAAGTATTGATGCCTAGAAAAATGAAAAAACATTTGCTGGCTGATTTCCTACATTACTTCATTTATAAAAGTTAGTAATTGTTTTTAAAAGATAAAATTAGCACTAAGAAATGTTTCATAATTGTTCTTTAATTATAAACTAAATTGCAGATGATTAACTGTGTGAAATTTATACATAAAACATCTCATAATTTCACTGAACATTCATCTCTCAAAAGTAAACAATGTTTATTTTAGTAATAGCGCAATTATAAAAAACAAATCTCAAATTAAAGTCACAGTTAAAAAAGTATTAAGGATTCTGTACAGAGTAATAATACTCAAGAAATGTTTCTATTTTAGGGGCAAAATAAAATTTTTATATGTATTATTTTTGCCAATCTTATATATGATTAAACATCTATGAATTGTTCTACTCAGAAAATGTATTCTAAGAGATTAAATTTAAATCTGACTTAATATTCAATAGCTGTATTTTTCTAATCTAAGGCAGATGACACCACCCTTATGGCAGAAAGTGAAGAGGAACTAAAAAGCCTCTGGATGAAAGTGAAAGAGGAGAGTGAAAAAGTTGGCTTAAAGCTCAACATCAGAAAACTAAGATCATGGCATCTGGTCCCATCACTTCATGGGAAATAGATGGAGAAACAGTAGAAACAGTGTCAGACTTTATTTTGAGGGGGCTCCAAAATCACTACACATGGTGATTGCAGCCATGAAATTACAAGACGCTTACTCCTTGGAAGGCAAGTTATGACCAACGTAGATAGCATATTGAAAAGCAGAGATATTGCTTTCCCAACAAAGGTCCATCTAGTAAAGGCTACGGTTTTTCCAGTGGTCATGTATGGATGTGAAAGTTGGACTGTGAAGAAAGCTGAGTGCTGAAGAATTGATGCTTTTGAACTGTGGTGTTGGAGAAGACTCTTGAGAGTCCCTTGGACTGCAAGGAGATCAAACCAGTCCCTTCTGAAAGAGCTCAGCCCTGGGTGTTCATTGGAAGGACTGATGCTGAAGCTGAAACTCCAACCTTTGGCCACCTCATGTGAAGAGTTGACTCATTGGAAAAGACCCTGATGCTGGGAGGGATTGAGGGCAGGAAGAGAAGGGGACAACAGAGGATGAGATGGCTGGATGGCATCACCGACTCGATGGACATGAGTTTGAGTGAACTCTGGGAGTTGGTGATGGCCAGGGAAGCCTGGCGTGTTGTGATTTATGGGGTCACAAAGAGTTGGACACCACTGAGCGACTGAACTGACTGATTTTTCTAATCTAAGGTAAGGTAAGTCACTTTAGTCGTGTCCGACTCTGTGCGACCCCATGGACGGAAGCCCACCAGGCTCCCCCTTCCCTCGGATTCTCCAGGCAAGAACGCTGGAGTGGGTTGCCATTGCCTTCTCCAATGTATGAAAGTGAAAAGTGAAAGTGAAGTCACTCAGTCATGTCCGACTCTTAGCGACCCCATGGACTGCAGCCTACCAGGCTCCTCCGTCCCTGGGATTTTCCAGGCAAGAGTACTGGAGTGGGATGCAACAATATTTAAACAAATATATCTTTATAGGGCATTAAATAAAATATAGTGGATACGTTAGTGAAAATTTGTTTCAGCCATCTCTGACTCTTTATGACCCTATGCACTGTAGCCCACCAGACTCCTCTGTCCATGGGATTCTCCAGGCAAGAATACTGGAGTTGGTTGACATGTCCTCCCCCAGGGGATCTTCCCGACCTAGGGACTGAACCTGTGTCTTCTTCTTTGGCAAGTGGGTTCTTTACCAATAGTGCCAGCAGGGAAGCCCCCAAAATATAGTGGGTAGTAGGCTTATTTAATACTTGCATTCATTTTTCATTTACTAAAATGTCAATTTCATTTTTAAATGAAACTATGTTTGTATCAATATATGCATGTAAGATTATTAATTTTATTTTATTAAGCTAAAATAAAACACAAAAACATGCTTTTATTTTCTGAAAATATTTTATATTATTAAGAAATAGTAACAGTTTTTGAGTATAAAATAATTTTTCACTGTTCCCAATCTTATTTTGTGTAAGTATAAATTTGAAATTCTGTAAGAAAGTCCATACTGCAGTCATTTAAATATTTATTATTTTCAGGGCCCCAAGAATATAAAACATCTTAAAAGTTTTTGTTTTCTTTGTGTCTGTTAGGAAAGTAAGCAATATAAGTTTCTATAGTGAATATTAAAATTCAAAGATAGATAACAGTAGGCCTCAAAGAGAAATACTTAATGGAAAACATATTCATTCAACTCATATGAGAAAACTTGGAAGTGGAAGCCAATAAGAGAAGCTGGTTTTGGTTTGAAAACATGTGATTTCTTTCTCTACTGCCAGTTTATAATAAAATATAGAAATGAATTTTATTATAAGATTTATTATAACATAAGGGGTATGTTGACCACTGCTTGACCCAAAAGATAATTCCTGACTGAGAAGTTATATTTCAGTCAGAAATTAACTTTCCTTTATGCTGCCATTTTCTCTCAAATTGAAAAATCATTCAAATGTTGTCCTGAGAGGACTAAGTATGTTTAGGCAGATAGTACTCAGGAGAGACTGATGATATATCCTTCTGAGCTCCCTGTCTTCAGGATGCAAGGTTCCACTGCTTCTTCACCAATCCAGGTCAACCCTCTCCTCTTCCTCTACTTTCTTCCAGCCCTAATTTCATCTATTTCAGGCAAGCACACTTTCAAATTTGTCTACTGTATGCTGAGACCAGAAAATGTTAAGGTATATATTTCTATTTTAGTGTGAGCAGACAGAGAATAGAAGTTGCCCTTGGGTTCTCAAGGAAAGAATAATGAGGAAGGGAAATATTTAATAAACTCACCAAGTGATTCCTGAAAAGATAACGTTGCCATCTTATCCTGAGTACTTTCAGACTTAGAACGCTAGGCTACAGAATCTAATGATCCCAGAATTAAAATAGAAGAATAATACAGATGAAGAATAGAAATCTGTAAAGATTTGAAAACTGTTAAGGTGGAGCTGGAGAAAGGACTTACATGAGTAATGGTAAGTGAAGCACAGATGAGCAGCTGAGTTTAAGAGGAGATAAAATCGGGGCATTCAAAGAGAAAGACCTCAATACTGAATATGCACATCACAAAAGTAATTCAAAATTATTACAAATATATCTAGGCAACCAATAAGAAAAGCAGCTAAAAACCAGAAAGATAGTTAAATGGACACTTAATAGGAGCTTGTTTGTGTAATTCAGGCAGCATGGAATAGACACAAAGGAGTAAAGAAGATGAAAAATGTCAGTAATTCCAGGCAAGAGGTTTGGAGAACAGGAAGATTGATCAACTAAATATAAACTGTTAGACAAAACCAATTTCTCCTCAAACAAAAAGTCTGTATATGCTTTTTCTTAGAACAGAAACTAAGACACATAGCATAACATTGATATTCCAGTTAGTTATCTTAGTATATTTAGTTTTAAGAAAGAAGATTTTAGTCAAACCTTATGACTAAAAGATGTAATTTAGAAGGTATATGTTAACCTCCTAATTATAGGTATCTATCATTTAGACTCTACAATGGAAAGAGAGAAAATATATATACTTCAGATTATGATGCAATTAACTAGTCATCCAATAAGCAGTAAGTTGCTCACAACTCTATTGGCATCAGTACTGGCCAAGAATCATCCTTAAGAACTTTAATTTCCTTAAATTTTTGCCAATTAATCATTAAGATATGTTAACATTAATATCTGCTCCATTAGGACAAATAACATTTGTTTGACAAGTCCTCCATGATGCCACATAGAAAACTGTTAGATGGATTGAAAAAGTAGCATTGAATCCCTCAAGTATTTTACATCATGGAATCTCTCAATTGATCGGAAATTTCCCTGGCCAGGAAAAAATATAACTATCAAAATATTTGGATCTATACCAACACTGATTAATACTATAAAGTATTAATTATTAACCACATGTCTAGTTTTATTCTGCTCTATTAGCATAACTACTAATATTAATTATATAAAATTCTTATTTTGAATCTTTAAGGGATTTTTTATTAAATAATTTTTATTTTTCTGAAAGAAATTTGATTAATATTTTGTATTTTTCAGGCTGAATGATACAAAAACCTAAAATCTCAGCAATTTTTTTAAGGCAGAAAATGTTACCTAAGATACATGTATCTCATGACCATCCCCTGGGATAAGAATAAAATCACTCTATCATTTTTATCAACAATCATTAATCTTAATAGGTAACTACTAGGACAAAGGGAAAGATATCAAAGCAAACACATGTTTCAATTATCAATGTGGAATATCCACCCACCATATTTAGCATATTTGAGGGAGCTCAACTTTGAGTTGATATGTATTCAACTATTAAACTTCAACAGAAACAATCAAAAAACTCTGTGAATTAGAATTTTTATCAGGTTAAATATAAGAACATCCTAGTTGGTATACAATGATTCCTACCATCATGCTAGATAATTTTTCTACTGTAGTACATTTTTAAAGAAATTATATAATTACTGGAAAGCAGGGAAAAGTCATGATTATTTTCAATTAGAAGTATATTAATAGTACCACTCAGATCAACTATATCTGTAATGATTTTCTGTATGCTTTGATCATCAGTTACTGAGAGAAGCCTGTTGAAGTCCTCAACTATAATAATGGAGTTTTTTTAAAACAGTTCTGTCAGATTTTGCCTCAGTGGCTCAGTGATAAAGAACTCACCTGCTGACACAGGACACGTGGTTCAATACCTGGGTCTGGAAGATCCCCTGGATATGGAAATGGCAACCCACTCCAGTATTCTTGCCTGGGAAATCCCAAGGACAAAGGAGCCTGGTGTGTTACAGTCCATGGGGTCACAAAAGAATAGGACACAATTTATGACTAAACAGTAAAAGCAAATGTTAAAAGTATGCTGTTCAGTGCACAGACATTAGGAACTGTTAGGTCTTCTTAGAACATTAACCCCTTTATCACACTATCTGATGCTTCTCTCTATTCCTGAGAAATTTCCTTGTTCTGAAGTTGGCTTTGTCTCAATTTTATAGCTTGTCTAGCTTTTGATTTGTGTTAGCATGGCATACCATCCCCTACTTTTAAACTATCTGAGTAAAGTGTGTTTTTTTCAGACAGCATATAATTAGGTCTTTTATGCACTCTGATGATATCTCTTCTTTTAATTGGTTCAATTCGACTTTTCACATTTAGAGTAATTAGTGATATAGTTGGATTAATAATATCTATCAAGTTTATATCTGTTTCCAATTTGTTGTAGTTGTTCTTTGCTACTTTTCCTCTTATTTTCCTGACTTCCCTGATTTTAATTAATATCAATATTATTTGAGTCTTTTTATTCTTCGATTTGCATATAAATTATACTGCTTTGAAAAACTGTTAATGAGCAAGCCAGAATTTGCAATAAACTTGCTTAAACTAACCTAAGCCCATCTCAAAAAACACTATATTATTTTGTGCATAGTGTTGGTACGCTTTTAGCAGAGTATCCTCATGTCTTATCTCCCGTCTCTCATGACTTTGCTACCATTGATTTCTCTTTTCCATGTGTGATTATCACCCAATGCATTGATGTCACTATTATCTCAGTAGTATTTTAAATTAAATAAGAAATAGTAACCTCATTTGCTTCTTCTCCAATACTCTTCACGTTTTGTTTGTTTGTTTATCTGTTTAAATCTAGATATAAGTTTCTGACCTATATCATCTCCTTCTCTCTGAAGGAGTTTTAATATTTCTTGTAAGGACCACAAGGTCAATACAACCTATTATTTCATATGAAAAAAAAATTAATAAGGAGAATAGGCTTCAGATTTAGTGCAATTCCATATTGTGGCTCTACTTTTCTATGATTCTCTTGACCTATCCTCTCCAGGTTAACTGTGTCATCTTTGGGCTAAGATGACAGCAGAGGTTTCCAAGAAGAATAACAGTTAAAGAGGCAGAAAGTTGTGTTTTTGGATTCATGGTTTTATGACTGATGATATGATTCTCTGAAGTACAACAGAAGGTATCACCTCTGCTATCACTGGCCAGAATTGGCCATATGCCCATTCACAATTCAGTCATTAACAAGAGCTATAAGAGTATTATGACTAACCTTGTATAATCAGGGGGAAAAAAAGAAAAAAAAGCAACTGTTGGAGCTGGTGTTGGATTTACAAAGTAATATGGGAGGAGTTTTGAATATCTAACCATAGAGACTTTAGTTAGCAGGAAACTCAGGGTGAGAATTACAGGATAGTGGCTCCAGATAGCTGAGATGCATATCAAAAGAATGATTTCAAAGAGCCCAGACTCTGCATAGTCTCATATATAGACAAGTGCTAAATTCCTTAACTTGAGATGTCTGGTTTTCCTTAATTAACAGTAATTTTTTTATTACATGCAAAGATGGGCACAATAAAGGACAGAAATGGTATAGACCTAACAGAAGCAGAAGATATTAAGAAGAGGTGGCAAGAATATGCAGAAGAACTACAGAAAAAAGATATTCATGACCCAGATAATCACGAAGGTGTGGTCAATCACCTAGAGCCAGACATCCTGGAAGGCGAAGTCAAGTGGGCCTTAGAGACCATCACTATGAACAAAGCTAGTGGAGGTAATGGAATTCCAGTTGAGCTATTTCAAGCCTAAAAGATGATGCTGTGGAAGTGCTACACTCAATATGCCACCAAATTTGAAAACTCAGCAGTGGCCACAGGACTAGAAAAGGTCAGTTTTCATTCCAATCCCTAAGAAAGGCAATGCCAAAAAATGCTCAAACTATTGTACAATTGCACTCATCTCACATGTCAGTGAAATAATGCTCAAAATTGTCTAAGCCAGGCTTAAATAGTACGTAAACCATGAACTTCCAGATGTTCAAGCTGGCTTTAGAAAAGGCAGAGGAGCCAGAGATCAAACTGCCAACATCTGTTGGATCATCAAAAAAGCAAGAGAATTCCAGAAAAAATATCTACTTCTGCTTTACTGACTATGCCAAAGCCTTTGACTATGTGGATTACAACACACTGTGGAAAATTCTGAAAGAGATGGGAATACCAGACCACCTGACCTGCTTCTTGAGAAATCTATATGCAGGTCAGGAAGCAACAGATAGAACTGGACATAGAACAGACTGGTTCCAAATAGGAAAGGGGGTACATCAAGGATGTATATTGTCACCTTGCTTATTTAACTTATATGCAGAGTACATCATGAGAAATGCTGAACTGGATGAAGGTCAAGCTGGAATTAAGATTGCCAGAAGAAATATCAACAACCTCAGATATGCAGATGACACCACCTTTATGGCAGAAAGTGAAGAAGAATTAAAGACTCTTTTATAAAAGTGAAAGAGGAGAGTGAAAAAGTTGGCTTTCAGAAAACTCAACATTCAGAAAACTAAGATAATGGTATCTGGTCCCATCACTTCATAGCAAATAGATGGGGAAACAATGGAAATGGTGGCAGACTATTTTTCTGGGCTCCAAAATCACTGCAGATGGTAACTGCAGCCATGAAATTTTCTCCTTGGAAAAAATGTTATTACCAACCCAGAGAGCATTTTCAAAAGCAGAGACATTACTTTGCAAACAAAGGTCAGTCTAGTCAAAGTTATGGTTTTTCCAGTAGTCAGTATGGATGTGAGAGTTGAACTATAAAGAAAGCTGAACACTGAAGAATTGATGCTTTTGAACTGTGGTGTTGAAGAAGACTCTTGAGAGTTACTTGGACTTCACAGAAATCCAACCAGTACATCCTAGGGAAATCAATCCTGAATATTCTTTGGAAGGACTGTTACTGAACCTGAAACTCCAATACTCTGGCCACCTGATGTGAAGGGCATCAGGTGGGCATCCAAGGGCAAAGGAGACGCCCCAGCAATATTGCAGGAGGGGCAAATTAACATTTAGAATCAAACTCCATTCCCACCGGAGATGCTCAGAGGGCTCAAATAAACCTTTCGTGCACCAGAACTCAGGAACCCCACAGAGACTGACAGAACTGTGGTTGAGCATCTCCTGTGGAGGTATGGGTTGGTGGTGGTCTGCCACAGGGACAGTGGCTCTGGGCTCTGGGTCAGCAGAATTGGTTATGGCATAAGCCCTCTTTGAAGAAGATGCCATTAACCCCATCATAGAGCTGCCAGAACTTACACAGGACTGGAAAATAGAATCTTGGAGGGTACAACAGAACCTTATGCACCAAGACCCAGGAGAAAGGAGTAGTGACAGCACAGGAGACGGTCCCAGACCTGTCTCTGGGTGTCTGGGAGTCCCCAGCAGAGGCGTGGGTTGGTGGTGGCCTGCTGCAGGGCTGGGGGCACTGAGTGTAGCACTACATGCATAGGATCTTTTCATGAAGGCCACCATTATCTTCATTACCTCCAGCATAGTTTCAGTCAGTTCAGTCACTTAATTGTGTCTGACTTTCAACCCCATGGACTGAAGACGCCAGACCTCCCGGAGTTTACTCAAACTCATGACCATGGAGTCAGTATTGCCATCTAACCATGTCATTGTCTGCTGTCCCCTTCTTCCCTCGCCTTCAATCTTTCCCAGCACCAGGGTCTTTTCAAATGAGTCAGCTCTTTGCATCAGGTGGCCAAAGGATTGGAGTTTCACCTTCAACATCAGTCCTTCCAATGAACATTCAGGACTGATTCCTTTAGAATGGGCTGTTTGGACCTCTTTGCAGTCTAATAGACTCTCAAGAGTCTCTTCAGCACCACAATTCAAAAGTATCAATTCTTCGGTGCTCAGCTTTCTTTATAGTCCAGCTCTCACATATCCATACTTAATTACTGGAAAAACCATAAGTTTGACTAGATGCACCTTTGTTGGCAAAGTAATGTCTCTCCTTTTTAGTATGCTGTCTAGGTTGGTCAAAACTTTTCTCCCAAAGAGTGAGTGTCTTTTTATTTCATGGCTGCAATCACCATCTGCAGTGATTTTTGAGCCCAGAAAAATAAAGTTAGCCACTGTTTCTACTGTTTTCCCATCATTTGCCATGAAGTGATGGGACTGGATGCCATGATCTTAGTTTTCTGAATGTTGAGCTTTAATCCAACTTTTTCACTCTCCTCTTTTATCTTCATCAAGAGGGTCTTTAGTTCTTCCTCACTTTCTGCCATAAGGGTGGTGTCATCTGCATATCTGAGGTTATTGATATTTCTTCTGGCAATCTTGATTCCAGCTTGTGCTTCCTCCGGCCCAGTGTTTCTCATGATGTACTCTGCATATAAGTTAAATAAGCAAGGTGACAATATATATCCTTGACATACTCCTTTTCCTATTTGGAACCAGTCTGTTGTTCCATGTACAGTTCTAACTGTTGCTTCCTGACCTACATACAGATTTCTCAAGAGGCAGGTCAGGTGGTCTGGTATTCCCATCACTCTCAGAATTTTCTACAATTTGTTGTGATCCACACAGCCAAAGGCTTTGGCATAGTCAATAAAGCAGAAGTAGATGTTTTTCTGGAACTCTCTTGCTGTTTTGATGATCCAACAGGTGTTGGCAATTTTACCTCTGGCTATTTGATGCTTGAACATGACTGAGCGATTTTACATACTTCACTTCTTAGGGATTGGAATGAAGACTGAACTTTTCCAGTCCTTGGGCCATTGCTGAGTTTTCCAAATTTGCTGACATATTGAGTGCAGCACTTTCACATCATCACCTTTTAGGATTTGATATAGCTCAACTGGAATTCCATCACCTCCACTACCTATGTTCATAGTGATGCTTCCTAAAACCCACTTGACTTCACCTTCCAAAATGTCTGGCTCTAGTTGAGTGATCACACCATCGTGATTATCTGGGTCATGAAGATCTTTTTTGTAAAGTTCGGTGAATTCTTGCCACCTCTTCTTAATATCTTCTGCTTCTCTTATCAGATCAGATCAGATCAGATCAGTCACTCAGTCGTGTCCGTCTCTTTGCGACCCCATGAATTGCAGCACGCCAGGTCTCCCTGTCCATCACCAACTCCCGGAGTTCACTCAGACTCATGTCCATCGAGTCAGTGATGCCATCCAGCCATCTCATCCTCTGTCGTCCCCTTCTCCTCCTGCCCCCAATCCCTCCCGGCATCAGAGTCTTTTCCAACGAGTCAACTCTTTGCATGAGGTGGCCAAAGTACTGGAGTTTCAGCTTTAGCATCATTCCTTCCAAAGAAATCCCAGGGCTGATCTCCTTTAGAATGGACTGGTTAGATCTCCTTGCAGTCCAAGGGACTCTCAAGAGTCTTCTCCAACACCACAGTTCAAAAGCATCAATTCTTCGGCGCTCAGCCTTCTTCACAGTCCAACTCTCACATCCATACATGACCACAGGCAAAACCATAGCCTTGACTAGACAAACCTTTGTTGGCAAAGTAATGTCTCTGCTTTTGAATATGCTATCTAGGTTGGCCATAACTTTCCTTCCAAGGAACAAGTGTCTTTTAATTTCATGGCTGCAGTCACCATCTGCAGTGATTTTGAAGCCCAGAAAAATAAAGTCTGACACTGTTTCCACTGTTTCCCCATCTATTTCCCATGAAGGGATGGGACCAGATGCCATGATCTTCGTTTTCTGAATGTTGAGCTTTAAGCCAACTTTTTCACTCTCCACTTTCACCTTCATCAAGAGGCTTTTTAGTTTCTTTATTGTACCCATCTTTGCATAAAATGTTCCCTTGGTATATCTAATTTTCTTGAAGTGATCTCTAGTCTTTCCCATTCTATTATTTTCCTTTGTTTCTTTGCACTGATCACTGAGGAAGGCTTTCTTATCTCTCCTTGCTATTCTTTGGACCTCTGCATTCAAATTGGTATATCTTTCCTTTTCTCCTTTTCTTTTTGCCTCTCTTCTTTTTATGGGTATTTGTAAGGACTCCTCAAGCAGCCATTTTGCTTTTTCCATTTCTTTTTCTTGGGTACGGTCTTGCTCCCTGTCTCCTGTACAATGTCACAAACCTCCACCCATCGTTCATCAGGCACTCTGTCTCTCAGATCTAGTCCTTTAAATCTATTTCTCACTTCCACTGTATAATTGTTAGGGATTTGATTTAGGCCATACTTGAATGGTCTAGTGGTTTTTCCTACTTTTTTCAATTTAAGTCTGAATTTGGCAATAAGGAGTTCATGATCTGAGCCACAGTCAGCTCTGGGTCTTGTTTGGCCCCAGGTAAATAGCAAGGAGGGAACACAGCTCCACTTATCAACACAAAATTGGATAAAGATTTACTGAGCATGGACCAGCCTATCAGAACAAGACCCAGTTTTCCCCTCAGTCAGTCTATCCTATCAGGAAGCTTCCATAAGCCTCTTATCCTTTTCCATCAGAGGGGAAATCCCTCACAATTAAACAAATGCACTGGAAAATAAAATGTCCAACTTAACTGATAATACTTTGAAATTCTTAATACTATAAGTTACACTACTATAAAATACATAAATGATTAAGAAATATTCACCTTTGTATTCCATGTGCTAAGAATAGTGCCTGACCTTGTAGAAACTACATCAAAAGTATTTGTCAAATGAATGAATCATATTGATGGGAGAAAGAAGAATTAGTATTTTTTAAGATGAGTTTTAAAAATTCAGAGGCCTCAACTGTTACTCATAATGAAAAAAAAATGCATTTACATATAAAAGTTTAGTAAGCAGTATGCAATAATTTAATACATATTATGTATTTCTTACTGCATTCACCCATTTTTTAAAAAATAACCTCCTTCCGTCCAACTTTGCTCTTTCCTATAATTTGTAGTTTAAAATTTTGATCCTGATCATACTTTATATGTTCAAACCCAACACTTCAACAAAAATGTACCTGTTAAAGAACTATATACAAGCCTAATCTTTCAGATAAAACATAGCTTAATAAATAGCATATACTATCAATTAAGGAATTAAGTTTAAAAAGCATTCAATTCATACCAATGGAATTACAAAAAATCTTTAGACAAATGCCTTTGAAGTTTTTGAGAAAAATTTTATGTTTAATGAAAAGGAATTATATGTCCAAAGAATGTAACAGAAGAAATAAATCTATTTTATGTATAACATCAGTCACTTGGTTTTTAAGATCAATTATTTTTCTTTCAGATATACTACAAACCAAATTCAGTAGGGACAACCATACTGTCATTGTCGGGAGCCATGTTAGGCATTACTAACAAAATGGAGGCACGGCCTCAACCCTGTCTCCTCATCCTGCAGGCACGGTCCCAGGATGAGGGAGTTAGGTTTTGTGATTCTGACTTGTTCTTTCCTTTCTTCAGTTGAGTTGGCTGGAAAGAATGTTAAGGTGCTTATTGTTCTTGAGAGAAGCATGAAAAAGCACAAAGCCTTCTGCAGTTGTGCCCAGAAAATAATCTATAAAGTAACCATTGACATTTGTTCAAGGATCTTTACAAAGAATGTTCCAGGATGAACACCTAGGCCACAGCTTGAGGCCATGGGAAGGATTGTTATCTGAGACCTCTTTGTGAGGGGGATGTTTATAGCAAAAGAAGTTATCTGAGCTTAGGGTTTAGGAATAATTAAGAATAGCTAGAAGCCTTTTTAGGAGATAGTGATCTTAAGATTCTAGGGACAAACAGGATTTAGAAAGATAAGAAATAAACTGAGGAATGTAGCATGAGTTACAATGTAATCACAAGTTAAGTATAGGACACATAAGAGGAAGTAGATAATAGTAAAGCCAATTCTGAGAGAATTGCTGAAATAGGAACTCTGTAGGGCAACAATGATCTCTGGAGACAATAAATCTGGGTGGGGGAAACTAAAAATGTCAAACCTCTGACCTATTGCTTTTGTCAAAGTATAAAAGAAAACATGAAATTTGAAATAAACAGGTAGTCCTGTACCTTGAGTCAGAGGCTACATCATTGTCCGCCGGCACTGCTCACCCCTTCAGGCTGATTCCCTGGCTGCTGGAGGTGGACTCCGGCATGTCATAATAATGCTAATCCATTTATTCAATTGCTTACAATAAGCTTGGAAGTGTGTGAATAAAATTTATGAGTTACTCATATATCTGAAAGTTTCATCCCATTCAACTCATTCCAAATTAGTTACCATCATGCTATATCATAAGTCTGCTTTGATCAATTTTAAATTAAACACATTTCACCCTTCACACAGTATACTCCTAAATTCTGGGGCTAAGACATAAAAACTTGAAATGTCTGAGAAATGAAGAACTAAGCTCCATATTAATAGAAACTTCTTATATTTAAAGAATCACCGTTAGACTTAAAGAAAGCTGCAATCAGAGCAGACATTAAATATAGCCTTTGATGACACTATTTATGAGAAGTGCTTACATAAAAAAGAAAAATACAGGTAGATTTATCTTTGGGTGCCCTTATCTATCAGTTTGTGTATGTCAGTGTAAAATATTAATATGAAAAAGTTTGCTTCAGATGAATTCTTAATCTCAATAATTCCTGATAATTCATACTGAAAATGTTTACCCCCTAGTCTATTCTCTGCTATATAAATGGATGAGAAATCTCCTGATGATAGCCTGTGATTTCAATAACATACAATTTTAAATATATAGGTTAAACCACCAGAGAGTCATTCAATACAGGTATTAATAATTATGAGGCTAGAAATAATTACTAGGCTAGAAATAGTCATTTTCTAAGATGTTTAAGACTTCATTGAAATAGATGTTTACATTAGCACTGGCTCTCAATCCTATTTTCATTCATAAACTGTATATATTTAAATGAATGTTTAAATGTTCTGAATACTCATCATTTATTTACCTGCAATAATATTTTTAGATTATAACTCCAAATTTCTGAATCTTAAGTCTTTTCAAAACTGAGGACAGTATGCTGGCTTCAAAGGAATGTCATATAAAACAAGTAGGCTATTACCAAAATTTTAATGAAGACAGGTCATTAGTTAATTATTTTACCATATGTATAGAATACTATACTAAGATGTACTATATAATTTAAACCATTTAATCTTTTCCACAATTCTACATAAGAAATATTAGAGTAATAATTATCATTTTTAGATAAAAACTGGAGTATAATAATAATTGCTTCTACACAATTTAAAATATGAATTCAGATATCAAACCAATAGTTATCTTCTTCCTAAGTCAGTGCCCATTCCAGATATACTGTGAACTGAGCTAGACTTTTATTGAAATGTGTTTGTAAGATTGAGGTCTTCCATATTGAGAAAAACATATAAAACTGACAGAATTCTAGAGAATACTGAGGCAAGAAGTAGGAAAATATGTAAAATCAACACTTAGTTTCATTACTTTTGCCTGTTTAAAAGCATTTTTGCAGATTAGTAAGAATTTTCCCACTGTTTCTACCCACAGAAGATGTTCTGGTATAATATGTTAAAGAAATCGTTATCTATTCATGGTAGGTTACAAGAAAGCTGTAATCCTGAAAATTTTAGGTAGATGATTATTACTGATACATAGTATTATATAGTGTATATATATATATATATATATACACTATGATATATAGTATTACAGAAATACTATACAAACTATCCAATCAATAAAGGAAAAGTTATGGGAAAGTAAAATATAGAAGCATTTATGGTGTTAATGTTTAGCAAAATGTTGTTCCATGCTCAAAATAAAAGTTGAGATAAAATTATAGAAATATTGTTAGACATTTCCTTTTTTTAGTAAAAGAGTAAAACATCATTCAGTAATATCAGGGTCTTCATGAAGCCAGCATGAAAACTAGAGTTCCTGTCTTTGAAATATGGTGGCCAAATCATGGTACCTCTATGAGTCTTATTTTTATCAATTTTATTTTTTTTAATTTTATTTTATTTTTAAACTTTACATAATTGTATTAGTTTTGCCAAACATCAAAATGTATCCGCCACAGGTATACATGTGTTCCCCATCCTGAACCCTCCTCCCTCCTCCCTCCCCATACCATCCCTCTGGGTCGTCCCAGTGCACTAGCCCCAAGCATCCAGTATCGTGTATCGAACCTGGACTGGCAACTCGTTTCTTACATGATATTTTACATGTTTCAATGTCATTCTCCCAAATCTTCCCACCCTCTCCCTCTCCCACAGAGTCCATAAGACTGTTCTATACATCAGTGTCTCTTTTGCTGTCTCGTACACCGGGTTATTGTTACCATCTTCCTAAATTCCATATATATGCATTAGTATACTGTATTTATGTTTTTCCTTCTGGCTTACTTCACTCTGTATAATAGGCTCCAGTTTCATCCACCTCATTAGAACTGATTCAAATGTATTCTTTTTAATGGCTGAGTAATACTCCATTGTGTATATGTACCACAGCTTGCTTATCCATTCATCTGCTGATGGACATCTAGGTTGCTTCCATGTCCTGGCTATTATAAACAGTGCTGTGATGAACATTGGGGTACACGTGTCTCTTTCCCTTCTGCTTTCCTCAGTGTGTATGCCCAGCAGTGGGATTGCTGGATCATAAGGCAGTTCTATTTCCAGTTTTTTAAGGAATCTCCACACTGTTCTCCATAGTGCTGTACTAGTTTGCATTCCCACCAACAGTGTAAGAGGGTTCCCTTTTCTCCACACCCTTTCCAGCATTTATTATTTGTAGACTTTTGGATCGCAGCCATTCTGACTGGTGTGAAATGGTACCTCATAGTGGTTTTGATTTGCATTTCTCTGATAATGAGTGATGTTGAGCATCTTTTCATGTGTTTGTTAGCCATCTGTATGTCTTCTTTGGAGAAATGTCTATTTAGTTCTTTGGCCCATTTTTTGATTGGGTCGTTTATTTTTCTGGAGTTGAGCTGTAGGAGTTGCTTGTATATTTTTGAGATTACTTGTTTGTCGTTTGCTTCATTTGCTATTATTTTCTCCCATTCTGAAGGCTGTCTTTTCACCTTGCTAATAGTTTCCTTTGATGTGCAGAAGCTTTTAAGGTTAATTAGGTCCCATTTGTTTATTTTTGCTTTTATTTCCAATATTCTGGGAGGTGGGTCATAGAGGATCCTGCTGTGATGTATGTCGGAGAGTGTTTTGCCTATGTTCTCCTCTAGGAGTTTTATAGTTTCTGGTCTTACGTTGAGATCTTTAATCCATTTTGAGTTTATTTTTGTGTATGGTGTTAGAAAGTGGTCTAGTTTCATTCTTTTACAAGTGGTTGACCAGATTTCCCAGCACCACTTGTTAAAGAGATTGTCTTTAATCCATTGTATATTCTTGCCTCCTTTGTCAAAGATAAGGTGTCCATATGTGCGTGGATTTATCTCTGGGCTTTCTATTTTATTCCATTGATCTATATTTCTGTCTTTGTGCCAGTACCATACTGTCTTGATAACTGTGGCTTTGTAGTAGAGCCTGAAGTCAGGTAGGTTGATTCTTCCAGTTCCATTCTTCTTTCTCAAGATCGCTTTGGCTATTCGAGGTTTTTTGTATTTCCATACAAATTGTGAAATTATTTGTTCTAGCTCTGTGAAGAATACTGTTGGTAGCTTGATAGGGATTGCGTTGAATCTATAAATTGCTTTGGGTAGTATACTCATTTTCACTATATTGATTCTTCCAATCCATGAACATGGTATATTTCTCCATCTATTAGTGTCCTCTTTGATTTCTTTCACCACTGTTTTATAGTTTTCTATATATAGGTCTTTAGTTTCTTTAGGTAGATATATTCCTAAGTATTTTATTCTTTCCGTTGCAATGGTGAATGGAATTGTTTCCTTAATTTCTCTTTCTGTTTTCTCATTATTAGTGTATAGGAATGCAAGGGATTTCTGTGTGTTGATTTTATATCCTGCAACTTTACTATAGTCATTGATTATTTCTAGTAATTTTCTGGTGGAATCTTTAGGGTTTTCTATGTAGAGGATCATGTCATCTGCAAATAGTGAGAGTTTTACTTCTTCTTTTCCAATTTGGATTCCTTTTATTTCTTTTTCTGCTCTGATTGCTGTGGCCAAAACTTCCAAAACTATGTTGGATAGTAATGGTGAAAGTGGGCACCCTTGTCTTGTTCCTGACTTTAGAGGAAACGCTTTCAATTTTTCACCATTGAGGATAATGTTTGCTGTGGGTTTGTCATATATAGCTTTTATTATGTTGAGGTATGTTCCTTCTATTCCTGCTTTCTGGAGAGTTTTTATCATAAATGGATGTTGAATTTTGTCAAAGGCTTTCTCTGCATCTATTGAGATAATCATATGGTTTTTATTTTTCAATTTGTTAATGTGGTGTATTACATTGATTGATTTGCGGATATTGAAGAATCCTTGCATCCCTGGGATAAAGCCCACTTGATCATGGTGTATGATCTTTTTAATGTGTTGTTGGATTCTGATTGCTAGAATTTTGTTAAGGATTTTTGCATCTATGTTCATCAGTGATATTGGCCTGTAGTTTTCTTTTTTTGTGGCATCTTTGTCAGGTTTTGGTATTAGGGTGATGGTGGCCTCATAGAATGAGTTTGGAAGTTTACCTTCCTCTGCAATTTTTTGGAAGGAGGAAGAGATAGGGAATCTACCTGATAAAGAATTCCGAATAATGATAGTGAAATTGATCCAAAATCTTGAAACTAAAATGGAATCACAGATAAATAGCCTGGAGACAAGGATTGAGAAGATGCAAGAAAGGTTTAACAAGGACCTAGAAGAAATAAAAAAGAGTCAATATATAATGAATAATGCAATAAATGAAATTAAAAACACTCTGGAGGCAACAAATAGTAGAATAACAGAGGCAGAAGATAGGATTAGTGAATTAGAAGATAGAATGGTAGAAATAAATGAATCAGAGAGGATACAAGAAAAACGAATTAAAAGAAATGAGGACAATCTCAGAGACCTCCAAGACAATATTAAATGCTACAACATTCGAATAATAGGGGTTCCAGAAGAAGAAGACAAAAAGAAAGACCTTGAGAAAATACTTGAGGAGATTATAGTGGAAAACTTCCCTAAAATGGGGAAGGAAATAATCACCCAAGTCCAAGAAACCCAGAGAGTCCCAAACAGGATAAACCCAAGGAGAAACACCCCAAGACACATATTAATCAAATTAACAAAGATCAAACACAAAGAACAAATATTAAAAGCAGCAAGGGAAAAACAACAAATAACACACAAGGGAATTCCCATAAGGATAACAGCTGATCTTTCAATAGAAACTCTTCAAGCCAGGAGGGAATGGCAAGACATACTTAAAATGATGAAAGAAAATAACCTACAGCCCAGATTATTGTACCCAGCAAGGATCTCATTCAAGTATGAAGGAGAAATCAAAAGCTTTTCAGACAAGCAAAAGCTGAGAGAATTCTGCACCACCAAACCAGCTCTCCAACAAATACTAAAGGATATTCTCTAGACAGGAAACACAAAAGCAGTGTATAAACTCGAACCCAAAACAATAAAGTAAATGGCAACGGGATCATACTTATCAGTAATTACCTTAAATGTAAATGGGTTGAATGCCCCAACCAAAAGACAAAGACTGGCTGAATGGATACAAAAACAAGACCCCTACATATGTTGTCTACAAGAGACCCACCTCAAAACAGGGGACACATACAGACTGAAAGTGAAGGGCTGGAAAAAGATTTTCCATGCAAATAGGGACCAAAAGAAAGCAGGAGTAGCAATACTCATATCAGATAAAATAGACTTTAAAACAAAGGCTGTGAAAAGAGACAAAGAAGGTCACTACATAATGATCAAAGGATCAATCCAAGAAGAAGATATAACAATTATAAATATATATGCACCCAACAGGGGAGCACCACAGTACGTAAGACAAATGCTAACAAGTATGAAAGGAGAAATTAACAATAACACAATAATAGTGGGAGACTTTAATACCCCACTTACACCTATGGATAGATCAACTAAACAGAAAATTAACAAGGAAACACAAACTTTAAACGATACAATAGACCAGTTAGACCTAATCGATATCTATAGGACATTTCATCCCAAAACAATGAATTTCACCTTTTATCAATTTTAAAGTGCACATATAATTTCCCTCTCTCCTAGTATTACCTAGAAGCAAATATAGTTTCTTATATAAGGCCTTTATAAGATCCATCACATTTATTTTCAATACAAAATGATCTGGTGCACTTAGTTCAGTTCAGGTCGGTTCCTCAGTCGTGTCTGATTCTTTGTGATCCCAGGAACCGGAACATGTCAGGCCTCCCTGTCCATCACCTACTCCCGGAGTTTACCCAAACTCATGTCCATTGAGTCGGTGATGCCATCCAACCATCTCAACCTCTGTCGTCCCCTTCTCCTCCTGCCCTCAATCTTTCCAAAAATCAGGGTCTTTTCAAATGAGTCAGCTCTTCACATCAGGTGGCCGAAGGACTGGAGTTTCACCTTCAACATCAGTCCTTCCAATGAACACCCAGGACTGATCTCTTTAGGATGGACTGGTTGGATCTCCTTGCAGTCCAAGGGACTCTCAGGAGTCTTCTCCAACACCACAGTTCAAAAGCTTCAATTCTTTGGTGCTTAGCTTTGTTTATAGTCCAACTCTCACATCCATACATGACCACAGGAAAAAGCATAGCCTTGACTAGATGGACATTTGTTGACAAAGGAATGTCTCTGCTTTTTAATAAGCTGTCTAGGTCGGTCATAACTTTCCTCCCAAGGAGTAAGCCTCTTCTAATTTCATGGCTTCAATCACCATCTGCAGTGATTTTGGAGCCCCAAAAAATAAAGTCAGACACTGTTTCCACTGTTTCCCCATCTATTTGCCATGAAGTGATGGGACTGGATGCCATGATCTTAGTTTTCTGAATGTTTAGTTCTCTGAAAGCCAACTTTTTCACTCTACTCTTTCACTTTCAACAAGAGGGTCTTTAGTTCTTCTTTACTTTATGCATAAGGGTGCTATCATCTGCATATCAAAGGTTATTGATGTTTCTCCTGGCAATCTTGATTCCAGCTTGTGTTTTGTCCAGCCCAGCATTTCTCATGATGTACTCTGCATATAAATCAAATAAGCAGGGTGACAATATACAACCTTGATGTATTCCTTTTCCTATTTGGAACCAGTCTGTTGTTCCATGTCCAGTTCTAACTGTTGCTTCCTGACCTGAATACCTGTTTCTCAAGAGGCAGGTCAGATGGTCTGATATTTCCATGTGTTTCAGAATTTTCCACAGTTTCTTGTGATCCACACAGTCAAAAGTTTTGGCATAGATAAAGCAGAAAAGATGTTTTTCTGGAACTCTCTTGCATTTTCCATGATCCAGCGGATGTTGGCAATTTGATCTCTGGTTCCTCTGCCTTTTCTAAAACAAACTTGAACATCTGGAAGTTCAAGGTTCACGTATTGCTGAAGCCTGGCTTGGAGAATTTTGAGCATACTTTACTAGCATGTGAGATGAGTGCAATTGTGTGGTAGTCTGAGCATTCTTTGGCATTGCCTTTCTTTGGGATTGGAATGAAAATTGATCTTTTTCAATCCTGTGGCCATGGCTGAATTTTCCAAATTTGCTGGAAAACTTAGTGAAGCACTTTCACAGCATCATCTTTCAAGATTTGAAATAGCTCAGCTGGAATTCCATCATCTCCACTAGCTTTGTTCATAGTGATGCTTTCTAAGGCCCACTTGACTTCACATTCTAGGATGTCTGGCTCTAGGTGGGTGATCAAACCATCACTGTTATATGAGTCATGAAGATCTTTTTTGTATAGTTCTTCTATGTATTCTTGCAACATCTTCTTAGTATCTTCTGCTTCCATACCATTTCAGTCCTTTATTGAGCCCATCTGTACATGAAATGTTCCCTTGGTATCTCTAATTTTCTTGATGAGATCTCTGCTGCTGCTGTTGCTAACTCGCTTCAGTCATGTCCGACTCTGTGCGACCCCAGAGATGGCAGCCCACTAGGCTCCCCCATCCCTGGGATTCTCCAGGCAAGAATCCTGGAAGGGGTTGCCATTTCCTTTTCCAATGCATGAAAATGAAAAGTGAAAGTGAAGTCTCTCAGGCCTGTCCAACTCCTAGCAAACCCATGGACTGCAGCCTACCAGGATCCTCTGTCCATGGGATTTGCCAGGCAAGAGTACTGGAGTGGGTTGCCATTTCCTTCTCTCGGAAGAGATCTCTAGTCTTTCCCGAGATCTCTAGTCTTTCCCATTCTATTGTTTTCCTCTATTTCTTTGCATTCTTATCTCCTCTTGTTATTCTTTGGAACTCTGCATTCAAATGGGTATATTTTTTCTTTTCTCCATTGCTTTTTGCTTCTCTTCTTTACACACCTATTTGTAAGGCCTCCTCAGATAGTCATTTTGCTTTTTTGCATTTCTTTTTCTTGGGGATTGTCTTGATTCCTGTCTCCTGTAAAATGCCATGAACCTCCATCCATCGTTCATCAGGCACTCTATCTCTCAAATCTAGTCCTTAAATCTATTTCTCACTTCCACTGTATAATCATAAGGGTTTTGATCTAGGTCATACCTGAATGGTCTAGTGGTTTTGCCCACTTTCTTTAAGTCTGAATTTGGCAATGAAGAGTTCATGATCTGAACCTCAGTCAGCTCCCAGTCTTGTTTTTGATTACTGTATAGAGCTTCTTCATCTTTGGCTGCGAAGAATATAATCAATGTGATTTCAGTGTTGACCATCTGTTGATGTCCATGTGTAGAGTCTTCTCTTGTTCTATTGGAGTTAGTAGTAGTCATAGTGTTTGCTATGACCAGTGCATTCTCTTGTTGCACTTAGGAAGGATGTCAAATGCAACAAACACTGTGCATTTTACCTCTCATTTCTGTTTAAATGGTCAAACTTTTGTTAAAAATATGTCTTAAAAAAGACTCCTATTGTGGTAGATGTTATGGGCTGAATATTTGTGTTCACTCTAAATCCATATGTTGAAGCTCTAACCCCCAGTGAAATAGTATTTGTATACAGGATATTTGGGAGGCAATTAAGGTTAGATAAAAATCTGGAGGGTCATGGGGCCTTTGTGATTTGTTAGTGTGTATTGATCACTCAGTTGTATCCAACTCTTTGTGACTCCATGGACAGTAGCCCACCAGGCTACTCTGTCCATGGGAGGCTCCAGGCAAGAATACCGGAGTAGATAGCCATTCCTTCTCTAGGGGATCTTCCTGACCCAAGGATACAACCCAGGTCTCCTGCCTTGCAGGCAGATTCTTTACCATCTGGGCCACCAGGGAAGCCCAGGAACTCAAATAGATTCATTAAAAAGCTTCTGGCCATAGTGTCCTTATAAGAAAACACACCAGATGGTTTTCTTTTTTTCTCTACCCTATAGAACACAGAGAGAAGGTGGCCATCTGTGAGCCAGGAAGATAGCCATCATGAGAAACTGACCATGTTGGCATCCTGATATCATATAGCCAGACTTTGGAATTGTGAGAAAATACATTTATATATACATATATGCTAGGCAGCCCTAGCAGACTAAGACAGTGGAATATGTTATAATGGCTATTTATTTCAATTTTTGTATTTTAAAAACAAAAACAAAACTAGAACTGAATTGGGTTTTTATGTCTAGGAACTATATAGACTTTTACCATCTTATAAATGAAAATTTTATATTGTGATATTTAAGCCCAGAACCATAAGTCAGAACTAACTCATAGTTAAAAGGAAAAGAAATAACACCATGGATTATTTATTTAATGTTGCAAGTTCAACAGTAAAGTTCTGAACAGTTTAAAAATGTTCCATCTTTGGCCAAAATCACGGAAGCATAACTTGATCAAAGATAATATACACAAGTCTGCCTTCAGTGAGACCACAGGACCAGAATGCTTCTGATGGACACAAGCCAGTTCTGAGCCTTGCAGCTGACAGGAATTATCTCAGCAGTTCATTTGCTGTTCTTTCGAACTCTTCTTCCATATAAATGTCTACATAAGTTCCCAAAGTTGTCCAAATATCATTTATGTGCAGAAATCCTGTTCTTTTTTAAGGCAGAGTAGACTGAAAATCCTACAGAGAAACTAAGAGAAAGTGTAAGCAACTCAATCAAATTTTATGAACAAAGCTAGTGGAAGAGGCAGAATTCCAGCTGAGCTATTAAAATTCTTTTTTTTCTTTTTTCTAAAAGATGATGCTGTTCAAGTGCTGCACTCAATATGTCAGCAAATTGGGAAACTAGCAGTGGCCACAGGACTGAAAATGTTCAGTTTTTATTCCAGTTTCAAAGAAGGGCAATGACATAGGTAGTTCAAACTATTGTAAAATTATGCTCATTTCACATGCTAGCAAGTTTATGCTCAAAATCACTCAAGCTAGACTTAAGTAGTACTTGAACTGAGAATTTCCAGCTGGGTTTAGAAAAGGCAGAGGAACCAGAGATCAAATTGCCAATATCCACTGGATTATAGAAAAAGCAACGGAGTTCCAGAAAAACATCTATTTCTGGTTCATTGACTACACTAAGGCCTTTTACTCTGTGAATCACTACGAAGTGTGGAAAATTCTTAAAGAGATGGGAACACCAGACTACCTCCTGAGAAATTTGTATGTGGGACAAGAAGCAACAATTAGAACTGGACATGGGACAAATGACTGGTTCAAAATAAGAAAAGGAGTATGTCAAGGATGCATATTATCCCCTGCTTATTTAATTTATATGCACAGTACATCATATGAAATACCAGGTTGGATGAATTACAAGCTGGAATCAAGATTGCTGGGAGAGATATTTATTGCCTCATATATGCAAATGATACCATTCTAATGGCAGAAAGCTAAAATGAACTAAAAAGCATCTTGATGAGGGTGAAAAGGAGAGTGAAAAAGCTGGCTGGGAACTCGACATTCAAAAAACTAAGATTTTGGCATCCGATCCCATCATTTCATGGACAACAGAAGGGGAAAAGGCAGAAGTGACAGATTTTATTTTCTTGGGCTCCAAAATCACTGTGTATGGTGACTGCAGCCATGAAATTAAAAAACACTCGCTCCTTGAAGAAAAGCTATGACAAACATAGATAGCATATTAAAAAAAAAAAAGCAGAGACATCACTTTGACAACAAAGGTTCATGTAGTGAAAGCTATGGTTTTTCCAGTAGTAACACATGGATGTGATAGCTGGACCATAAAGAAGACTGAGCACCAAAGAATTGATGCTTTCAAATTGTGGTGCTGGAGAAGACTCTTGAGAGTTCCTTAGACAGAAAGGAGATCAAACCAGTCAATCTTAAGAGAAAGGGACCCTGAACACACATTGAAAGGGCTGATACCGAAGCTGAAGCTTCAATACTTTGGCCGCATGATGCAAAGATTTGAGTCATTGGAAAAGACTTTGATGCTGGGAAAGATTGAAGGCAGGAGGAGAAGTGGTCGACATAGGATAAGATGGTTGGATGGCATCACATATTCAATGGTCATTAATTTAAGCAAACTCCAGGCAACAGTGGAGGGCAGAGGAGCCAGGTGTGCTGCAACCCATGATATCACAGAGAGTCAGACACAACTTAGCAACTGAATAACAACAACAATCAAATTTATAAGCTGAAATTTCTGTTTTAACCAGAATAATTAGTTGGGCCATAAAGAAAGCTGAGTGCTGAAGAACTGATGCTTTTGAACTGTGGTGTTGGAGAAGACCCTTGAGAATCCCCTGGACTGCAAGGAGATCAAACTAGTTAATCCTAAAGGAAACCAGTCCTGAATATTCATTGGAAGGACTGATACTGAAGCTCCAATACTTTGGCCACCTGATGGGAAGAACTGACTCATTGGAAAAGACCTGATGCTGGGAAAGATTGAAGGCAGGATGAGAAGAGGATGAGATGGTTGGATGGCATCATCAACTTGGTGGACATGAGTTTGAGCAAACTCTGGGAGGTGGTGATGGACAGGAAAACCCGGCATGATGCAGCCCATGGTGTCACAAAGAGTTGGACACAACTGAACGACTTAACGGAAATGAACTGAACTGAACAATCTCTACCAGGTTTCAATTTGTAAGTGGATTCTTTACCACCTAGGTCACCAGGGAAGCCCAAGAATACTGGAGTGCATAGCTTATCGCTTCTCCAGTTGATCTTCCTGACCCAGAAATTGAACCAGGGTCTTCTACATTCAGGCAGACACTACAGTTGAGCTACTAGGGAAGCCTAATTATTAAAAAATAGTTAAGTTATTCTTATAGCATACCATGGAAGCCCTGCTACTTTCAGATACAGGTTGAAAAATCATTAATTCACCAGGCTTACAATCTCTATATGAACAGACTGCATTGACTTCAAATAATGACACCTGTGTTTGTACATTGATAGGATTTTAGTTTGTCAATTTTTATTTAGAAAATGAGTATGTTGAATCTTTGCAACTTCAATTCATTCTTTTTTAAATTTCATATTACATTCTTTAATAATTTTAATGTGTATTTCTGTTATATATCTTTTATCAGATCATTTGAAGGGATATTTCACTGTTTCTATTAATTTGTAAACTAATTATAACAAATATTGCATATTGCTAAAGCATATGAAAATAACATTTGGAATAGTTCATTATGGCCCTGAATTTGTGATGAGGGTATTGAGACATTTTAAGTTCACATCTGTAATTAAAATGTTTAGTGAAGTCAAAAGAAAACTTTCATTTAATTGTCACATAATCAAAATGTATTTTCTTTTCAAAGAGGAAACTTTGAACAAGTGATTCATAACCCCATTTTAAATTTTCTCTAAAGAAATGTTTCACCTGTGGCTTCAGAAATAAAACAGTCTGATTTGTTTCTACACTGCTTCCCACATAATATTCTAGATGATTATAAAAATCAACCCCAGGTAAATGAATAAAAATGATTTCCAATTTCTACAGAAGAGGAAGGGATTTTTAAATTCCCATTGATATTTTATTTCCCATTGTAAATCCTATGGTAAAATTTAGTTTCTGTAATCACTTACACATTTTAAACTCACATTTAGTATAGCTCACCTTAAAAGCCGGGCTTCCCTGGTAGCTCAGTTAGTAAAGAATCCACCTACAATGAGGGAGACTCCAGTTCAATTCCTGGGTCGAGAAGATACCCTGGAGAAGGGATAGGCTACCCACTCCAGTATCCTTGGGCTTCCCTTGTGGCTCAGCTGGTAAAGAATCTGCCCACAATACAGGAGACCTGGGTTTGATCCCTGGGTTGGGAAGATCCCCCTGGAGAAGGGAAAGGCTACCTACTGCAGTATTTTGGCCTGGAGAATTCTATGGACTCTATGGTCCATGGGGCCACAAAGAATCAGATACGACTGAGCAACTTTCACATACATACATATCTTAAAAATGACAGCATAATTTCCCTCAAAATACCCTTTTTGCTAAAAAAACCCCAAAAATAGCACAACATTGTCCTATTTTAGAAAACATTTTTTGACACAGTCATAGGTTAAGTGTAAGTTGCAAAGAAATATGCAGGAAGATCCTGTGCAGGCTTCATGCAGCCTGTCCCAATGATAACATCTTGCAAGATTAAAGTACATTCAAACCAGATGCATATTAGTTATCTGTTCTTTTTGCTGAGCTAAATGAATTAATGATTTTTCTTTAAACCATTTAAATTTTAGTTAGATTGTGGCTGAGACAGTAAAGCATCTGCCTACAATGCGGGAGACCCAGGTTCGATCCCTGGGTCAGGAAGTTCCCCTGAAGAAGGAAATGGCAACCCACTCCAGTATTCTTACCTGGAAAATCCCATGGACAGGGGGGCCCAGTAGGCTATAGTCCATGGGGTTGCAAAGAGTCAGACACGACTGAGTGACTTCACTTCACTTCTTCACACCTTTACATACATAGGTATAAGTGTGTGTGCCTGTGTCAGTATGTGTACATAAATGAATGTGTGTATAAATTACTGTATGTTAAGTATCTGAAAATTAGCTCTCTCATCCCTTTTTCTTTCATATAATTTAAACATTCACTTTATTAGCTCTACTGTTTAAAATAACATTCTTATATAAACATCTTAATCATATTACATTATAATCATCTTTTGTTTCCCTGTCTTAGTTCTTCTAAAGGTAGGCTTGTCAATAATAATTAACTGAAAAATAAGCATTTTTCATCTAGATTTAATATAATATAATGAATTTAATAACCTCAGCTATCTAAAAAAACTCTCAGAAATATTGCACTGGGAGGACAAGTTAGGAATTTGTTTGCTCTTGAAGAATTTGAAGTAAGTACCTCATAAGTTTTCAGGAAATCAATACTATTTAACAACATATTACATAGCTTTCTCTTATAATTTAACTTAGAGTTTAATGCTTCACTGTAATTTCCAGCACTAGTTACCAATATCCTTACATGACAGTAAGGATATTGGTAAAATTACTTATAAAGTAATTTTTTGCATCATTAATGTCACAATTCTCATGACAATGGTATAACTAGGTTTCACATTCGAGTTTTTGTGGAATAAATTATCATATTGATGGAAAATTAATGACAAAGCAAAGATTCTGTGTTTTTCCCTTCTATTTATCTAAGTCATTTTAGATTTGAAGTCCTCTTTGCTGTATTTTACATTTGCATTCCCCTATTCAGACATGGGTAAGGAGGCACAAATTTCATCTTAGGCTTTGACTTTCTTCAAAACTGCCTGTTAAAAAGCATCATTAATCTAACAATGAGTGGAGAGTCTGGGCATCTTTAGTTTGTGTCTCAAAGGAATCTTAGAGAAAAATGGTCACCTTGGGATGTGGGCAATATTTTCTATTTTCAGATGTGAACCAAGGCAAGAGCAGCACAATATGGAGGGCACATTGTTTCCATTCAAGCTGTAATATGTCTCACTTGCTGAGGACTTTAAGGATGACAGAATACATTTACTGGCAGTCTGAAACTTGGTAAATACTGAAAATTATACCATTGATCAGTCTTTCTGATGGAACTCAAGACAATCTTATCAAATTGGTGATGGTAAATAAAAAGGAAAAAGAGCAGTATTTGAGCAGGATTAGGAGATTTTCATGCGCATCTACTATCCTTTGGAAACATTATCACCCTTTTGTCATTATTACCTTTAATTTAAAAATACAAAATCAATACACAGAAATCACTTGAATTTCTATATACTAACACTGAAAAATCAGAAAAAGAAATTAAGGAATCAATCCCATTAACCATTGCAACAAAAGAATAAAATATCTAGGAATAAACTTACCTAAGGAGAGAAAATTACACGCACAAAATTATAAGACAATAATAAAAGAAATCAAAGACAGCATAAACAGATAGAGAGATATTTCATGTTCCTGAGTAGAAAGAATCAATATTGTGAAAATGACTATACTACCAAATGCAATCTCAGATTCAGTGCAATCCCAATCAAATTACCAATGGCATTTTTCACAGAACTAGAATGAATGTTTCACAATTAATATGGAAACACAAAAGACCCCAAGTAACCAAAGTAGTCTTGAGAAAGAAGAGTGGAGCTGGAGAAATCAACCTTACTGACTTCAGATTATGTTACAAAGCTACAGTCATCAAGACAGTATATTACTGGCACAAAAACAGAAATATAGACCAATGGAACAAAATAGAAAGCCCAGAAATAAACCCATGCACGTATGGGTACCTTATTTTTGACAAAGGAGGCAAGAATATACAATTGGGCAAAGACAGTTTCTTCAATAAACAGTGCTGGGAAAACTGGACAGCTACATGTAAAAGAATGAAATTAGAACACTTCCTAACACCACACAAAGATAAGCTCAAAATGGATTAAAGACCTAAATATAAGGCTGGAAACTATAAAACTCTTAGAGGAAAACATAAGCAGAACACTCAATGACATAAATCAAAGCAAGATCCTTTATGACCCACCTCCTAGAGTAATGGAAATAAAAACAAAAGTAAACATGTGGGACCTGATTAAACTTAAAATCCTTTGCACAGCAAAGGAAACTACAGCAAGGTAAAAAGACAACCCTCAGAATGGGAGAAAATAATAGTAAATGAAACAACTGGCAAAGGATTAATTTCCAAAATATACAGCAGCTCATACAACTCAATACCAGGAAAACAAATAACCCTGTCAAAGAGTGGGAAAAAGACATTTCTCCAAAGAAGCATACAGATGGCTAATAAACACATGAAAAGATGCTCAACATCATTGATTATTAAAGAAATGCAAATCAAAACTACTATGAGATATCACCTCACACCAGTGAGAATGGCCATCATCAAAAAGTCTACAAACAATAAATGCTGGAGAGGGTGTGGAGAAAAGGGAAGACTCTTGCATGGTTGGTGGGAATGTAAACTGATACAGCCACTATGGAAGATGGTATGGAGATTCCTTAAAAAACTAGGAATAAAACCACCATATGACCCAGCAATCCCACTCCTAGGCATATACCCTGAGGAACCAAAATTGAAAAAGATACATGTATCCCATTGTTCATTGAAACACTATTTACAATAGCTAGAACATGGACCCCACCTAAATGTCTATCAACAGATGAATGGATAAAGAAGTAATGGTACATATACACAATAGAATATTAGTCATAAAAAGGAACACATTTGAGTCAGTTCTAATGCTGTGGATGAACCTAGAGCCTATTATGCAGAGGGAAGTAAGTCAGAAAGAGAAAGATAAATATTGTATACTAATGCATATATACAGAATCTAGAAAAATGTTACTGAAGAATTTATGTGTGGGGCAGCAATGGAGAAACATAAAGGATAGACTTATGGACATGGGGAAAGGGGAGGAGAGGTTGAGCTGTATGGAAAGAGTAACATGGAAACATATTACCATATGTAAAATAGATAGCCAATGGGAATTTGCTGTATTGCTCAGGAAACTCAAAGAGGGGCTCTGTATCAACCCAGAGGGGTGAGATGGAAAGGGAGATGGGAGGGAGTTTCAAAAAGGAGGGGATATATATATGCCTATGACTGATTCATATTGAAGTTTGACAAAAAACAACAAAATTCTGTAAAGTAATCATCTGTCAATTAAAAAATTAATTAATTAAATGGGTAAATAGCTCAAATATGAAAAAAAAAAAAGGAAAGTTCTGAAAGTGAAGTAACTTACCTAAACTTGCAAAGGTAGCAGTGATCAAAGTCAGAATATTAATTTAGTCTTGACTTCTCCAAAAAACTCTTTCCATATAGCTACTGGAATCTTAAGGATTTGTTTGCAATAAATCCTGAAAAATATGTACATAAGAGATAATTATTATTTTTAGTTAATATCAAAATATTCATATGAAGAAAATAATGAGTCTGTTTCAAGGAATATGACAACTATTAAAAAAGGAAAATTTCAAACAAGTTCAGGTAACTGAATTATATGTATGGTTGCAATCTCAGAACTTTAGGTGTCCTAGGTAATCAACATCAGCAGATATTTGACCAACGCATATACCCCCTAACATACCTAACGTCTTACATATCTGTTTCATATATCTGCGTGCATTGTCCAGCTAAAACTTTTTTTGTACTGTCTTCTCTATGAGCACTTCAAGAACCTCAACTGAAGTTTTACAAAATTGAGAAGAGGCTGAGAAACATTCTGGACTGTTAACATGGGTTAGAGTTGATTGGTGTCAAGCAAAAGTTCAGAGGGAATGAGATTATTTTTCTGCTAGTTACTGATCAGGTCCCATAGGCAGCATGCTCCCAGTGAAGTGACAAAAATCCTCATCCAGCAACTATAAAAATGACTTCTGTATCACACAAAGAGAACGCCACATGTTCACTTGAACAACAAAGGATGGGCCACAGGTAGAACCTTGGTCCTGGTCAAAATATATGGCAAAACCAATACAATATTGTAAAGTTAAAAAATTAAATTAAATTTTAAAAATGTGCTCAGCAGTCCTTTTACCTGCTCCTTCTACCTCTCCTTAGTAATCAGCTCCTATCACCATGTGGCTCCCCTCAGAGCCCTGGGGATCTTCATCTTGACAGTAGAGGCCAAAGTAAAGTTGCCTCCATAACCTGGTTTGCTTTTCAATCTTGTGATGGCATAATCTGAAAATTCCTCTCCCCTCAGTATCTTTCCTTTTAGATTACAAAATTTTGCTTGAAAGTTTAGAATAAAACAATTAAATAAAGACAAATTGAACATGAATTTCCTAATTATATTCTAGCTGGAATACTCTCAATTTGCATCTAGACAACATGAATTTTTCTGTCTCCAGAATATTTGGGGTAAAAAGTAAAACAGAAGAGTACATATTCTAAGATTCTATGTAGCTTCATGCACATATATCTATCAATGATACATATATGCACAGACACATAAATAGCCACGCTGTATTGTTGTGGTTTGTTAGTCACTCAGTCATGTCTGACTCTTTATGACCACATAGACTATATCCTGCCAGGCTCCTCTGCCTATGGTATTCTCCAGGCAAGAATACTGAAATGGGCAGCCATTCCTTCTCCAGGGAATCTTCCCAACCCAAAGATCAAACCCGTGTCTCCCACATGGCAGGCAGAATTTTTATTGTCTGAGCCATCAAGGAAGCCCATACATTATATTAAAAATATGCACTAGAATATGAGCTCCGAAGAGAGCAAAGACTGTGCCTACTTTCTCACCTTTGTGTTCTCAATGTCTGTAAAGATATCTATCATGGAAAAAATATTTCTGAGACAGTTGCATATCCTGGCTGTATATTCTAGAGATTAAGTTTGTATATCCTGGATATTTTCTGTGGGCCCTTAAGATGCTCTTGACACTGTTGACCAGTAGACTCTGTGCCATGTGGAACTAATTCCAGGGACTTCACCAAAAAGCTCTTTTGCCCTCTGGTTTCCAATTTGGTTCAACTGTGGGGTGTCATTTGCTAGAGATGGGAGAACAGGAAAAAATTTATTCCCACATCCTCCCTCCCTGAAGGTTCATCAGAGTTTAGCCATGTCTTTCTACCAAAGACCATGGCTTCTGTCAGGGAAGGCAAAGCATCTGTTCGAGTCACAGCACTTCTTTATCAGCTTCAGTGACTGTTCCCTCCAGTTGCATCTGAAGCATAAGGGTAGCCAAAGCTCTGGGTAAGGTTGAGGTCAACCCTTGATATTTCCCATTAATCCTAGCCACATCTTCATAAATAATTCCTTTATTAAACTCCACTCATTTAAAAAAATGATTATGACGCATATCTCCCATCTGGACTCTAAATGATACAAGTTACCTCTTATTTTTCTATATCATCTGAAGTCAGACTTCTATGTTAGTCTCCGCTCTCACTCGAATAAATCATGACAATATTATAAAAATCCTAGTTTTCCCAAAAGCAAGAATTCTTGCTGAGATTCTCCATTTGTCAATATTTTTACCCTTCAAGTTCTAAGGAGCCCCTGCTGTATTTTCCCTTTCAAAGCAAAGATGGTATCAGGCAAAGAGCGAAACCACAGAAGACTGCACATGAAGGAAGAGACTGTAAAACATGACACTCACAAATACTTTTTCAAAGAAGAATCGTATCACTTTACAGAACCAAAGTAGGTGAACGGCAAGTAACACAAACTTTCCCTGAAACTGCATTACTAGGGAGCCACATAAATGTGAATTCATTCTTTTTACTTCCCAAAATTTGTAGTTCCCTTACCACTTACTTTTTCTACTAGTAACAAAAGATATAAATCAGTGAAATAATCAGAAGTCTCACTTTAAAACTCTTTCCTCCTAATCCTAAAATACAGACATCTCTTTTCCTGATACAGAATTTCTCCAGTTTTCAGAAATCCCTTCAGTCTCAACATTTTTTTTTTTTAATTCAAATTGGTGTTATGTTGTCCTCTGATTCTTCACATTGGTGTGTTTTCAATTCAGCCTTCTTATAATGGCACATTATTCCACAATCTTCTTTCTCTACTTCTTTTAAGTAGTAAAAGTCCCTGCAGCCCTCCACAGATTTCAACGAGGCACCTAGTAGTCATGTTGTTCAAGTTTGCAAACCTCCCTGGAGGAGTGAAGTAATTGAAAGTGAAATGCAAGACATTGTATACACAGTAAAATTATCTTCCCCAGGCCTCAGAGGGGATGGAGCACAGCTTTGGAGTAAGTGACTGAAAGAAGGTTATTGCCTTCTTGGATAGCCGAGATCTCACATATTAAGTTACTGCTGAGGGATTACTTCATACGGAAGTCAGAGGCATCTATTAATAGCCTCTGACTTCCTTCTGAAGGAAGTCATTTTCTCTATTCTAACACAGTCGTATCTCCAAAATTGTTTCTACTGTCTACTCTATGGAAAGAGTATAACCTCTTGGGAAACAAAAAAAACTTATATTGAAAACATAAATAGTATAAAAGAGAATAGAAGAGAAAATAAATAGAAGAATGTAAGAGAAAATATATAGAACTCAGTTTTGATACTTCAGTTACTAATTAAGGTCAGATGCAGACTTGCAATGTGCTTTATCCTAGTTCTCAACTATTTGTTTCAGTTTTATAATTCTGCAGCAGTTTTTATTCAGAAATGATCTAAATTGCTCTATCCAGCTAAGATGGATGTTTTTATCACTTTGAAATTTAAGGATTTAGAGGAAAGTTGAAAGCTACTTATATGTTGATTTTTCAATTAATATGTTGCTATAGTTAGGTTAATTACTATAACTAGTTATTTACAACAGAGTAAAAGGCTTCCCAGTTGGCACAGTGGTAAAGAATCCACCTGCCAAAGGAGGAGACTCAAAAGATGCAGGTTCAATCCCTGGGTGGGAAGATCACGTAGAGGAGGAAATGGCAACCCACTTCACTATTCTTGCCTAAGAAATCCCATGGACAGAAGAGCCTGGCAGGCCACAGTCCATGGGGTTGCAAATAATAAGACATAACTGAGCACACACACACACACACACAACAAAGCAAAGTAGCTTAATTCTGCCAAAGCCAATGAAACAGAATAAAAACTAAATGAAGCAATATGAATTTATCTCTTATAAAAATTATACTTGATTTTAGAATTCAGATCAATTTAATCAATCACGTTCAGGTTTTTTTGCTGTTGTTGTTTTTGTTCCTAACCCTTAGCTTTGGTTCATCAGAAGACAGTCAATGGCCAAACAGAATTTTCTAATTAATGGAAATAGTTTTCAAAGTAAATTGTCCCTTAACTATTGTAGCAGAAAAATATGATGATCAATTATAAAAGACATCAGTAAATTATCATTATCATTATTTTATCATTTATCATTAACAGCCATTGTTCTAAGTGCTTAACATTATTTTTAATAAATTCTCAAAATTACCCTAGGCTGTAAGTCATTATCATTTTCATTTTATAAATAAAGGGAAAAATACTTAGAAAATTAAATAATGCTTACATGGTAGATTTGGCATTCATAAAATATATCCATTTCTGCTCAAGATCATATTTCTGTCTAATGTGCTAAATTTTAAATATGAATAAAATGAATTTTTGTTCCATAATTTGTAGTTCTTTTAAAGTCCCAAGAAAATCACTGTATATATTTTTAAATAGTTATCTCAGCTATCTCAGATAAAAATATGCAGTTATCTCAGTGAACATTTTCCTCTTCTTTATTGCATTAGCACAGGTTAACCAACCAATGCATATGCTGCTGCTGCTGCTAAGTCGCTTCAGTCATGTCCAACTCTGTGCGACCCCATAGACGGCAGCCCACCAGGCTCCCCCGTCACTGGGATTCTCCAAACAAGAACACTGGAGTGGGTTGCCATTTCCTTCTCCAATGCATGTAAGTGAAAAGTGAATGTGAAGTCACTCAGTCGTGTCTGGCTCTTCGCGACCCCATGGACCACAGCCTACCAGGCTCCTCCGTTCATGGGTTTTTCCAGGCAAGAGTACTGGAGTGGGTTGCCATTGCCTTCTCCAAATGCACATGAGGACAAGAGTTTTAAGATAAAAATATATTTTTCAGCATATATAAATCAGTTATACAAAGTCCAAATGCACAGTGTTTTAAATCCTAGAGAACCATTTAAATATCACTACAACTCTTATTTATACTGCTATTTTTAAAATATAAGTTTTAATTGCTTTGAGTGTTTGAACTGTTAAATTTCAACTTGAGGGAGTTCAATGTATTTGCATTTCTGAGACCAATGGGCATAAATTACAAGGCAAAGTTAGAATCACAGGTCTTGTCTCTTGGCCATTACAAATGAGAGCAGATGTATAAAAACACCTGTTCAAATTATCTTGAAATTCATTTGGGCCTCAGTCCCATTCTCTCTAAAAATTCTCTCCAGGGCCTGAATTTGTCTGAGGCCAAAAATTAGTTATATTATTTTCCTTTATCCTAGGATAGTCATATTATTTGCTTTTCTTCTAGAATTGTTTATATTTTTAACTTTAATAAAGTTAATTCTGATTAAGTTTTCTATAATTATAGTTCATACAGAAATAAAAATTATGATGAATATTAATAAACACAATGATGCAGTAAACTAAATTAAATTAGAAGAAAAATGATCAATGAGGGCATTTACAGTACTTACTCAAAAGGCTGGCAAAAAATAAAATTTATGAACAACATCTAAAAATTAATAAAGAAATAGTAACGAGTTTAAGAAAAATATGAAAAAGATAAAAGCCAACCAACTCATGGTAGAAGAAACATACATGACCAAAAATGTATGAAAACATTATTTTATAGAAAAATGAGGAATATTAAAATGACAATGAAATATTTTTAACACCCATGCTTCAAAACTGAATAGGTTGGTAATACCCAGTACAGGTGAGGCTTAGGGGAAATATACTTTTTAACTTTCAAATTGTCAAAATAAATAGATTGATAATGTCCAATACTGGCGAATTCTTGAGAAATCACTAGTCTTATACCCTGTGAAACTGTGACTGGAAATACTACATTCTTGGAAGGAAGGCGTTTAGTAAAGAAAGTGGTCTCTCAGTCGTGTCCGATTCTTTGTGACCCCATGGACTGTAGCCTACAAGGCTCCTCTGTCCATGGGATTTTCCAGGCAAGGGTACTGGAATGGGTTGCCATTTCCTTTTCCAGGGAATCTTCCCAACCCAGGGATTGAAGCTGGGTCTCCCGCATTACAGGCAGACACTTAACCATCTGAGCCACCAGGGAAGCCAAATGTAAAACTAGTGTAAAACTAAATGTAAAAAATTAGTTTTTCTTAAACTTTAAAAATGGTCAAAGTTTTTAATTGATATCTAATGTACATAGCACAGGGAAATACTAGCATTTATGCATCATGAAACACATAAGAAAATTTATTACAGCATCATTATTTTATGAGCAAATTGTATAAGTAATCAGCTAGTTAAACAAATACTAGGAAGTGGTTATAGCAAACGAAATAAATCTAAATAGATTTAAAAAGATCTCCAAAACACATTTTAAGAGTTAAAGCAAATAATCAAAACTGTTTGTAAAATATAATACTATATCTACATATAGAAATAGATGTCTCTGGGCTTCCTTTGTTGCTTAGATGGTAAAAAATCTGCCTGTCATGCATTAGACTCGGGTTCAATCCTTGGGTTGGGAAGATCCCCTGGAGAAGGAAATGGCTACCCACTCCAGTATTCTTGCCTAGAGAATACCATGGACAGAATAGCTTTGTGAGCTATAGCCCATGGTGTCGCAAAGAGTCAGACTACCTCACAACTACCTACTTAGTGTGAACAACTACCACACACACACATAAGTGTATCTATATATAGTATATATGTTTACATTTATATTTACATTTACAGATATAGATATGGGCAATAAAATTCATATTTTATGACACGAGAAGAGAAATTTTAAATGAAAAGTCTCCACTGTCCTTTGGTCTCCTCTCCCCACTCCCCCACTGTGCATTGTATATCTACATTATACATCAACCAGAACTCCCCATCTGCCCATGGGCAGGAATACCTGCTGCTGCTGCTAAGTCACTTCAGTCGTGTCCAACTCTGTGTGACTCCATAGACGGCAGCCCACCAGGCTCCCCCGTCCCTGGGATTCTCCAGGCAAGAACACTGGAGTGGGTTGCCGTATACCTACACAACCACAAAGAGCAACATTCTCCTAGCATGAGTAAGACAACTTTTAAAAAGACAGAGTTCTTTCTTGATCTTGTAAGGAGTCGCATGACCCACCATTATGACTCAGGTGTGGATTATGTAAACTGTCAATAACACGTCATTTGCTATACAGCCCTCTATCTCAAAAAACTTACTTGACTTCTAATGCACAGAACAGTTCTCAGAGTGTTCTGAGATGCTCTTGCTGGATTATAATCCTCAAATTTGGCTTGAATAAAATTTTCTATTTCTTTCTTAGATCAACTGATTTGACATATATAGATCTATACTATTCACAGTTTTATAGTTATAGATATAAATATACAACATATAGATTGTATTCAAAATCTATATAGATATAAACATACAATATATAGTTTGTACTCAACAGTCAAAAAACTAAAAACATGGCATCCAGTCCCATCACTCCATGGCAAATAGATGGAGAAACAATGAAAACAGTAACAGACTTTATTTTCTTGGGCTCCAAAACCACTGCAGATAGTGACTGCAGCCGTGAAATCAAAAGACTCTTACTCCTTGGAAGAAAAGCTGTGACCAACCTGGATAGCATATTGAAAAGCACAGACAATACTTTGCCAACAAAGGTCTGTCTAGTTAAAGCTATGGCTTTTTCAGTAGTCATTGTATGGATGTGAGAGTTGGACTATAAAGGAAGCTGAGCACCAAAGAATTGATACTTTTGAACTGTGGTGTTATAGAAGACTGTTGAGAGTCCCTTGGACTGCAGGGAGATCCAACCAGTCCATCCTAAAGGAAATCAGTCCTGAATATTTATTGGAAGGACTGATGCTGAAGTTGAAGCTTCAGTACTTTGGCCACCTGATGCAAAGAACTGACTCATTAGAAAAGACCCTAATGCTGGGAAAGATTGAAGGCAGGAGGAGAAGGGGTTGACAAAAGATGAGATGGTTGGATGGCATCACTGACTCAATGGACATGAGTTTGAGCAAGCTCCGGGCATTGGTGTTGGACAGGGAAGCCTGGAGTGCTGTAGTCCATGGGGTGGCAAAGATTCGGAAACAACTGAGCGACTGAACTGAACTGATAGATATATATCTACATATTGATACATAGATACAGACATATAGATACATCATATCAATTAACAGTATATATATGTAGGTGAGCTCTTATTTTTTGAGATTTTAAAAAATATCATTCATGTATTTTATGTAATTAATATTTAAAATGAAAAATAAAAATCTGCTTATTATTAATGTTTCTGTTTTTTTCTCTAAGAGTTTTAGAATGACATATCAAAAAATCTGTCTCCTAAAAAACCTGTATGTGGATCAAGAAGCAACAGTTAGAACTGGACATGGAACAACAGACTGGTTCCAAATGGGACAAGGAGTATATCAAGGCTATATATTGTCACCTTGCTTATTTAACTTATACGCAAAGTAAGTACATCATGTGAAATTCTGGGCTGGATGACAAACAAGCTGGAATCAAGATTGCCAGGAGAAATAACAACATATCTGAGGTATGTTGCAAATATTCAAATGATACCACTCTAAAAGAGAAGTGAAAGTGTTAGTTGCTCAGTAGTGTTTGACTGTTTGTGACCTCATGGACTGCAGCAGCCAGGCTTCTCTGTTCATGGGATTATCCAGGCAAGAATACTGGATAGGGTTGCCGTTCCCTTCTCCAGGGGATCTTCCCCACGCAGGGATCAAACCCATTTCTTCTGCATTGCAGGCAGATTCTCTATCATCAGAGTTATCAGGCGGCTAGATACAACTCTAATGGCAGAAAGCAAAAAGCAACTAAAGAGCCTCTTGTTGAGTGTGAAAGAGGAGAGTGAAAAGCTGGTTTAAAACTCAACATTCGAAAAACGAAGGTCATGGCATCTGATCCCATCACTTCATGGCAAATAGAAGGGGAAAAGTAGAAGCAGTGACAGATTTTATTTTCTTGGACTCCAGAATCACTATGGATGGTGACTGCTGCTGCTGCTGCTAAGTCACTTCAGTCGTGTCTGACTCTGTGCGACTCCATAGACAGCAGCCCACCAGGCTCCTCCGTCCCTGGGATTCTCCAGGCAAGAACACTGGAGTGGGTTGCCATTTCCTTCTCCAATGCATGAAAGTGAAAAGTGAAAATGAATTCGCTCAGTCATGTCCGACTCTTCGCGACCCCATGGACTGCAGCCCACCAGGCTCCTCTGTCCATGGGATTTTCCAGGCAAGAGTACTGGAGTGGGTTGCCATTGTCTTCTCCAATGGTGACTGCAGCTATGAAATTAAAAGATGCTTGCTCCTTGGAAAGAAAGCTATGACAAACCTAGACAGAGTACTGAAAAGCAAAGACATCACTTTGCCAACAAAGATCCATATGGTCAAAGCTACGGTTTTTCCAGTAGTTGTATATGCATGTGAAAGCTGGACCATAAAGAAGGCTGAGTAACAAAGAATTGATGCTTTTGAATTTTAGTGCTGGAGAAGACTCTTGAGAGTCCCTTGGACTGCAAGGCAATCAAGCCAGTCAATCCTAAAGGAAAGCATCCCTGAATATTCATTGGAAGGACTGATGCTGAAGCTCTAAGATTGCAACCACCTGATGTGAAGAGCTGACTCATTGGAAAAGACCCTGATGCTGGGAAAGATTGAGGGCAGGAGGAGAAGGTGGTGACTGATGATGAGATGGTTGGATACTATCACTGACTCAATAGATACGAGTTTGAGCAACTTCTGTGAGATAGTGAAGGACAGGGAAGTGTTGTTTGCAACAATCCAAGGGATTGCAAAGAGTGGGCCACAACTTTGCAACTGAACAACAACAACAAATAAAATAATCTTCATAATGAAATTGATTCTAAACTATTTTAAGAAAGAAGAAATCTATTTAGTTGACATTTTTAATTTCTTCAAATAGTGTTACCACTTTCCTATGATATTTGTGTAAAATGTATTTGTGAAAAACTGGAGCTTGGAAATCAGAGGGTGCAGGATATTTGCAGTTAACAATCTTTAGTTCTCTCTCAACTGTGCCTGAAGTCAGTGATCCAGTTTCACCACTTTCAGCTCAGCAGGGTTATTTCAAGAACACATCAAAGAAGTCATACCTTGCTTACATTTAAGACACACATCTCCTTAAATAAGTTGAAGTCCTTTTAAGGCAATGGATTTCAAACCTGTTTTGACAAATGGAATCATCTGGGAAATTTCTTTATAATATTGCTATCTGGAAATCCTGATCAGAAAGCCTGTGGTGATTTCAGCAATCAATCAGTCAGGGAGAAAGAGAGAGTGTCTTCTGGAAGACAGATCCACACACACACACACACACACACACACACACACACATTTAAAAGGTCCCCAGGTAATTTTGATTGATGTGTCAGATTTTAAAGTCATTCTCATGTTTTCTAGAAACACTGAAAATAATGTGCAGACCCACTGTGTGCTATTTTTCTTTCAGTCCAGTTCAGTTCAGCTCAGTCGCTCAGTCGTGTCTGACTCTTTGCGACCCCATGAATCACAGCACGCCAGGTCTCCCTGTCCATCACCAACTCCCGGAGTTCACTCAGACTCACGTCCATTGAGTCAGTGATGCCATCCAGCCATATCATCCTTTGTTGTCCCCTTCTCCTCCTGCCCCCAATCCCTCCCAGCATCAGAGTCTTTTCCAATGAGTCAACTCTTCGTATGAGGTGGCCAAAGTACTGGAGTTTCAGCTTTAGCATCATTCCCTCCAAAGAAATCCCAGGGCTGATCTCCTTCAGAATGGACTGGTTGGATCTCCTTGCAGTCCAAGGGACTCTCAAGAGTCTTCTCCAACACCACAGTTCAAAAGCATCAATTCTTCGGCGCTCAGCCTTCTTCACAGTCCAACTCTCACATCTATATATGACCACAGGAAAAACCATAGCCTTGACTAGATGAACCTTTGTGGGCAAAGTAATGTCTCTGCTTTTGAATATGCTATCTAGGTTGGTCATAACTTTCCTTCCAAGGAGTAAGCGTCTTTTAATTTCATGGCTGCAGTCACTATCTGTAGTGATTTTGGAGCCCAGAAAAATAAAGTCTGACACTATTTCCACTGTTTCCCCATCTATTTCCCATGAAGTGGTGGGACCGGATGCCATGATCTTCATTTTCTGAATGTTGAGCTTTAAGCCAACTTTTTCACTCTCCACTTTCACCTTCATCAAGAGGCTTTTAGTTCCTCTTCACTTTCTGCCATAAGGCTGGTGTCATCTGCATATCTGAGGTTATTGATATTTCTTCCGGCAATCTTGATTCCAGCCTGTGTTTCTTCCAGACCAGCGTTTCTCATGATGTACTCTGCATATAAGTTAAATAAGCAGGGTGACAATATACAGCCTTGGCGTACTCCTTTTCCTATTTGGAACCAGTGTGTTGTTCCATGTCCAGTTTTAACTGTTGCTTCCTGACCTGCATACAAATTTCTCAAGAGGCAGGTCAGGTGGTCTGGTATTTTTCTTTAGAGTTGTTTAAATATACACCTGGTTGAGAGGATGGTGAATGTCTGTGCTTTTGAATGTGCATATTGAGACCTGTATTTTAGCAGTTTTTACGGGTTAAACTGTATGCCCAAAAGAGCTATGTTGAAATCCTAACCTGTCCCTTCCCCTACCTAGGTATTTATGAACATGATCTTATTTAGAAACAGAATCTTTGCAGGTATAATAAGGTTACAATGAGGTCATTAGAGTGGACACAGAGAAAAATAGACACATGGAGAGAAGACAACCATGTGAAGACAGAGGCAATGATTAGAGTTAATTCTCCTATAAACCAAGCAATGCCTGGGCCTTCAAATGCTAGAAGAGACTATGAAGGAACCTCCCCTGAAGGCTTTGAAGATATCATGGATCCAGAGATACTAAACAGATCTTCATTTTCAACTGACCTCAGTGGAAAAGATGCTATGGGGGTTACTTCTGTTTTTTAACCTTCACAGGTAGTTACAGCAATGTGCTAAATACAATGAAGTAAGATATAAGATATAAGGTTGAAATAAAGGGAAAGTGTTTTAAATGTCTTGATGTATGCAAGCATTTAATTTTATTAAATTTAGCACAGTGAATCAAAACTTTATTTTTAGAGACTTTTATGCATTAAAATAATCCCCCTTTATGAGGCAATATATTGGATTATAAAGCAATAACATTTCATCAAGTGTTTAATGATAGTCAAAATTCATCAAATGTACTTTGTTATTTTAAAAAGAAAAACTATAAATGGATAAACTAATTTTGAAAGCTATTATTTAAAAAACACCTGTTTATCATATATCATAGTTTTAGCATATTAAATAATTTGGTATTTCAAAATTGAAAGATAAAATTCTATTTAATTATAATAAAATTACTATATGATTTATTTATCTGGAGTCTCTCTTCAAAATATAATCAATATCTGAATACCAGGGACCTAAAAGTGCAAATATTTCATTGTAAATGCAGGTAGCATAAGCCAATATATCCAGAGAAGTTATTAAATATTCCTGCAATTGTAAACATTTTGCTGTTTATCTGCTAGCCTGAATCAAATATACATATATTCATCAAGCTTTAGTTCAATAATATTTATCAAGTGACAATTCATATTATTTGCTAAATATGACATGCAAAACATAATTTGGAAATATTATAAATTAAATAAACTTACAAAAATTAAATGTTCTATATGCATAGATCTATTTATTTAATGATTAGAAAAGGCACTTTTTAGCTGGTTATTATTTTTTACACATAGTTTTAGATTCAGCTTTAATTTTGATTTAATGGTATTTGAGTTTTTTAATATTTTCTAGCTTGACATTTAGTTTACTACTTCATGTGAAAATAAAATCCCCTAAAAGTTGTTTTTCTACTTTTTCTGATTGCTAAAATACACACACACATATATAGTTAAAAATTTTTTTTTAATTATTATTTTTTTTATTCAATTTTAATTAAAAAAAAATTATACATGTGTTCCCCATCCTGAACCCTCCTCCCTCCTCCCTCCCCATACCATCCCTCTGGGTCGTCCCAGTGCACCAGCCCCAAGCATCCAGCGTCGTGCATTGAACCTGGACTGGCATCTCGTTTCATACATGACATTTCACATGTTTCAATGCCATTCTCCCAAATCTTCCCACCCTCTCCCTCTCCCACAGAGTCCATAAGCCTGTTCTATACATCAGTGTCTCTTTTGCTGTCTGGTATACAGGGTTATCGTTACCATCTTTCTAAATTCCATATATATGTGTTAGTATACTGTATTGGTGTTTGTCCTTCTGGCTTACTTCACTCTGTATAATAGGCTCCAGTTTCATCCACCTCATTAGAACTGATTCAAATGTATTCTTTTTAATGGCTGAGTAATACTCCATTAAACTGATAATTTTCTGACCATATTCAAGAGGAAATACTATTTTAATAAAATATTGCTTGTTTAATAAAATACAGTTCAAGTTATGCTAAGTAATATCTTATCTGCAGATAGAAGGAAAATAGAGAACACAAAAAGCTATTAAAATGTTACACTGTCATTTGTTTCCAAATATCTTTAACACCTTCTTTCATACTTCAGTGACAGTTTCACATACAGAACTAGTGCAGTATCAATGAGCACCAAATCAAATAAATTATTATTCAAAGGTGCAACTGAGGTCAGAAATTAGGAAATGTAGAACTCAGAAAACAGGATTGAATATAATCCTTGGCATCTGCTAAGTATTATTCAAATTAAACCTGTGCTGTGGGAAGCAGATATTAAGCCAGAGTTAGAAGCTCAGAGGGCTTATTGGGAAGATGCATTACTGAAGAAAGGGGAGGAAGCAGTGTTGGTAAAGAGGGGCTGTTCCACTGAGATGCTGCCCTGAGGACACACTGCTGCCTGCCTAGGAAGATACAATAAAAACTGCACATTAGAGGAAATCCCTTTGGGGCATGAAAGCCAAGGCCCTTGAACCACCTCCTGGATCTTACTCAATAGGGTCATCCCATGAGTAGGGGACCTCAGATAAAAACTGGGGCACACTGTAACAAAACACATCGGGAATTAACTGCTAACCTAGCTCATCACAGCTAGGCAGCCAGTCAATGTCTGATACATAGATTTTTTTTTTCTTTTCTGGTCTCTTTTTTCCTTGACACCCATTAATCAAGACTCCTCTTTTTTAAGCTTTCTTTTCTGATGGCTTCTCTACAACCCAACTGTAAATTTGGTTTACTACTGGTCCTCATTTGTTCTAGGTCTAGGTGAAATATTTTATTCATTTGTTCATGTATTATATACATGTTAAGGATTTCAGTCCTAGTACCACCCTTTGGACTGCAAAGATATTAAACCAGTCAATCCTAAAGAAAAGCCTATGTACATATTCAGACCTAGCAAAGGAGTACTTTACATACAGAACTCAAAAAAGGGACAAGATGGAATGTGTCGGGAAATATATAATATGGAGGAGTATGGTCATCCACTCTTAAAATATTCAAAGTAACCAGGAGAACAGCCTGTGAGACACTGTGGAATCCTTCTGGTATAAAATGTCCCTTCAACTTGAAGAAATTCCTTTAGTATTTCTTATAGAATGAACATGCTAGCATTGAATTCTCTTATTTTCCTTCATGTACAAGATTTTATCTGGCTATCATTGCTCCAAGATATTTTTGGTGTATATGGAATCCTGGATTCACACTTCTATTCTTTCAAAACTATGAAAAGGTTGCTTTACTATAGGTATTTTTAATGAGAATTTTCAGCCATTTGGATTGTCGTTCCAACATATATATATTTTTACTATTTTCAAGATTTTTCCCTTAAACTTTGATTTATAGTGTGCATATGATTTATTTGAGAGTGGGTTTTCTTTGATTTTATCTTGTTAGATATTCACTACTTTTCTTGAATCTGGAAATCTGTCTTTTTGGAGGAGTTGTATGCGTATGTGCTCAGTCTCGTAAGTCGTGTCTGACTCTTTGCAACCCTATGGGCTGTAGACCACCAGGCTCCTCTCTCTGTGGGATCTCCCAGGCAAGAATATTGGAATGGGCTGCCATTCCTTCTCCATGGGATGTTCCTGACCCTGGAATTGAACCCACATCTCCTGTATTGCAGGTGGATTCTTTACCACTGAACCACCTGGTAAAACTTCGGAGGAGTTAGTTGTTATCTTAATTTTTTTTTCTCCATTGATATTCTTCTTTTCTCCTTCTGAAACTCAAAGGACAAAAGTACTACAAATGTTATATTACCTCAGTGGTAACTGAGGCTCTATTTACTCGTTGTCTGTTTTTCCCTCTGTCCTTCAGTTTGGATATTTCTGGTGATGTATCATGAAGTTCACTCTTTTCTCTGTTACTGCTACTCTGCTATAGAGCCCTTTCAGTATGAACTTTACTTCAGAGATTGTGCTGTCCAGTTCTAAAACTGTCATTTGTTTCTCTTTTATAATTCCTATTTCCCTCCTAAAATATGTCTTGCCAGTCATTTAAAAAATTTGTACTTTTACATTACAGGGCATGGTTAAAGCTGCTTTAAACTTTATGTTTGATAATCCTAATATTTGGTTCATCTTGAGTTGGCATTAATTCATTTGTGAGAGGTCTCAAAATGAGCAGTTCTAATAAGTACCTCGGTTACTCTGATGCAAATTATTTGCAGCATCTGAAGAAAATATATAATAATACAGAATATAACAGGGGACCCTATTTACCTTTTAATGAAACTCTTCAGTTTTAGAGAAAAAGAGCTTGATTAAGACATATTCTCTCTCAAAAAAGAACAAAATTATCCTACCTTGTAGTGTCCATCACCACTTGAAAAAGCACTTGCTGTGATCATTTGATGTAAGTATATGTTTGAGATTCTGATGTCTTAGTCTGATGTATACACTCCTCCCATTCACCTCAGTCATTTAAGAGATATCAATACGTTTTATATTAAAGAATATCCCTGATTAAAATAATCTACCTAAAGAGAATTCCAAACAAAAGAAAGGATTCTACATAATTAGAAGCATAAAGCCCATTTAAGAAGACATATTTAGGTGGTTGAGTGCATAAAGGCTCAAATCTGATGATTTCTGTAGAAAGAATACTAAAATAATTAATAATAAAGAAAGAAATGCTCAGAGAGCCACTATAATTTTTTTTTAAAGTAAAGATATACATTTTGTTCCCTGGATACAAAAATTCCACTTAGAGCTGCTCATATCAGTAGTTATAATACTTTCATCCAAAGCCGTGGTCCAGTGGTTAAGAATCCACGTTGCAATGCAAGGGACACTGGTTTGATTCCTGGTCTGGGAAGATCACACATGCTACAAAGCGCCTAAGCCAGTGCATCACAACTAATGAGCTCACACTCTGGAGCCTGACAGCCACAATTACTGAAGCCCATGCACCCTAGAGCTTGTGCTGTACAACAAGAAAAGCCACACAACCAGAAGCTCTTGCACTACAAGTAGAGAGGAGCCCCAACTTGCTGAAACTAAAGAAAACCTGCACATAACAATAAAAATCCAGCACAGCCAAAAATAAATGAGTATTTTATTTAAGAAAAAGCCTTAGAGTAATGGAGAAAATGCACAGAAAAATTACACTGTAATTTTTCCTCTAATAGATTATATATAGCACATAGAAACAAAGTCTCTCATCAATTATCTTGACTTATGTGAAAAAATTCAAGTGAATTCTCTATTATCAATCTAGAAACAGCAACTTTAAATCACCTTCACATTTTTCACCTTCAGTTTTTTGAGGTGTAGATATGTGTCAGTGTAGCAGGGAATCTCTGATATAACTCCTCTGCCTGAATAGCTTTTCTCACAAGAAACCTGGTCAGACAACAAATATTTGTTCAGTATCTACTTTATGTGAGCACTGTGTTAAACTTTGACAGTCATGAAGAAACAAATTAGAAATTTGGCCTTTTCAAGAAACACTTTAATTCCTTTCACAATCACTGTCACTGAGTGCACACCACATAGGCACAAAGCACTATACTATGTATGTGTGTATATACATATGTTCATATATACACACCCATGTGTAGAATTTCCTTTACATTTTATCTGAAAGAATAGAGATTATCCTTTATTCATACATGATATATAGAGAGATATTATATATGTATATATTTTATAAGAATATATACGTACATTTCGTTGCATGCTTAGTCATTGCTCAGTTGTGTCCAACTTGGTCACTTAACTGTGTCTGACTCTCTGTGCCCCAAGGACTACAGCCCACCAGGCTCCTCTGTCCATGGAGTCCTCCAGGAAAGAATAATGGAGTGGGTAGCCATTCCCTTCTCCAGGGGATCTTCCTGACCATGGGATTGAAACCAGGTCTCATGCATTGTAGACAGACTCTTTTAACATCTGAGCCACCAGGGAAGCCCTGCATTTAGATATATACCTAAATATTTGAGAAAATGATGGGCTATTGGATTTAGCAGTAGTATAGTGAATTTTAATTACTTTGCTCCTTTGAGGAAAACGTTCAAGCTTTTTTATTCATTAATGTGCTTAGCAAAGTATTTAGCAGAGTTGCAAAAGCTTGAATTAACAAATTAATTTTTTAAATGATAGATATACAAATATGGAATGTACATGCCTTTTCTGGTAGTAAATTCCACTTCAAAGAAGTTGCTTAAACAGCAATTTTGAGAATACCAAAATGGCTTTTTGTTGTTGCTGCTGTTGTTGTTGTTCAGTCGCTAAGTTGTGACTGACTCTTTGTGACCCCACAGACTGTAACCTGCCAGACTCCTATGTCCATGGGATTTCCTAGGCAAGAATACTGGAGTGAGTTACCATGTTCTCCTCTAGGGGATCTTCCTGGATCAAGGACTGAATCCATGTCTCCTGCATTGGCAGTTAGATGCTTTACCACTGAGCCATAATAGGAAGTAACATATTGGTTCAAATAAACTATACAATATTTAACTCCCTGTGAATTTATGATTGTTGCTTTATTTAGCTTCTTATAAACATTATATGAATAGAAATGAATAGCTATGACCCTTATGTGAAAACATACTTTTTCAACTATATTTTATTGTTGTTAATCTATATCTAGTAATTTGACTGTATGCATTTTTCTTATAAACAATATAGTTACTTAAATGTGTATTAGTATTCTTGAACAAAAGTTGTCATTATATATCTTGTCATTTTATGTAACACCTACTAGCTAGTCCATAAAAGTGGATGATAAATACCTATATATTTTCAGATATGAGCCACACATGCCAATATACGTGTAAGCACTGCCAAACAAAGCTCAAAATGGGCAGAAGGAAATCAGGGAAGAAGAAGGAAGCATGCAAGGGACGTGCCCAGACTTCAAGAAAGAACGGTCTGCATGAATAACCTTGCAGAAAGGGAGGGTCTCTCCCTGAAGCCCAGAAACTAACTCTCTTGTTTAACGCAAAAACATAGGACTGGGGACAGGGGCACAATGAGATCAGGCAGAAGTCTTCACAGCCCTGGTGTTAGAGATGCAGGGGAGACAAAGCCAAACAAACATATTGCATACACTAGAAATGCTTATGCTGCTGCTGCTGCTAAGTCGCTTCAGTCGTGTCTGACTCTGTGCAACCCCGTAGACGGCAGCCCACCAGGCTCCCCCATCCCTGGGATTCTCCAGGCAAGAATACTGGAATGGGTTGCCATTTCCTCCTCCAATGCATAAAAGTGGAAAGTGAAAGTGAAGTCACTCAGTCGTGTCGGACTCTTAGCGACCCCACGGACTGCAGCCCACCAGGCTCCTCCATCCCTGGGATTTTCCAGGCAAGAGTAAATGCTTATAGGAAACAACTTTTCCTGTGACCACAAAGAAGGAGCTTCCCATTTAAACAGCCTAGAAGGCTAATGTGACTCCATCCTATTCTACACCTGAAGCTCCTGCAAAGAGCCACATCAGAAAATCTAACTCTTGTTTAGTACAAATAAAAACACACTGATAAAAAGATTTGTGAAGTGCAATAAGAAAACATGTAGGAAAAAAATGCAGTGAATTTACTCAGCAGACGTATTTTCCATATTCCCATACAACAAAACTATGATCAACCTTCTGCTATGAAAAAGGAAAATAAAATTGTATAGACATAGTTACCTCCATTAAAGAATATCAGAAAGCAGACAATTAAGAATACAAAGTCAAAATAGTAAAACCAAAGGATTTGAAAAATGAGCTAGAAGACATAAAAAATGGAATTAAGGCTTAAAATATGGGAATTAATATGTGCCACAGTCCAAGTGCACAAAATAAAACTGATACTAGAAAAAAATGTGACTATGTTATTTTAGAGTAAATTTTAGGACAGCAAGAAGTTAAAAGAAAAGGGAATGAGGAAGAGAAGACACGAGAAGCAAAATTACTGGCTAAGTCACAAGGGCAAGCATTCCTTTCTGCTTTTCTTGAAGAATACTTTCCTAGAGATCATAGAGGAACTATACACCATCTATTCTGAAGAAAGGGAAGGAGAAGAATTTATCTGTAGGTTTCTGTACCCTATTATTCAAAGTTTACCTGATAAGGCTTCAAGTCTCCCAAGATTCTGAATTGTACCAGTTTCCCCAAACCACTGTTGCAGAAGCCTGGGCCCAACACAGTAACATTAGCATCCAGGGTCCTGCACAGGTCTGTGAAGTTCCTGTCTTCCCCCTGTTGCCTGCAGGCTTATGGACTGGCAGTGGAATCCACGGGCTTCCCCTGTGGCTCAGTGGTAAAGACCTGCCAATGTAGAAGATGCAAGAGATGTGGTTCAACCTATGGATTGGGAAGATCCCCTGAAGGAGGAAATGGCAAAGTATTCTTGCCCAGAAAATCTCAAGGATAGAGGAGCCTGGTGGGCTACAGTCCATGGGGTTGCAAAGAGTTGGGCAGGATAGAATGCATGAAAGAACAAATAAACTGGGATTCGTGGGTGACAAGCACACCCTGCTGTTTATATTGCCTAAGCTGTGTCAGGAAAGCCCCAGAACTAAAAGTGGGAGGCACATGAAGCAGGCATCAGACTACATACTACTGTTTGTTTATTTGTGGTTTTTTTTTCCTTAATGTGACAGGGAGGACCAGGGAGTAATCAGCAAAGCAAAACTCATGGTCTTTAAAAGTGTGCATTAGCAACAACAACCTAACTTTCACCTAATAGAAGAGCAGGCTCTTGCTAGGAGTACAGTGGCCAAAAGGAAACCAAGTTCACAGATCTTTCACTTTCACTTTTCACAGATCCAGTGCATAAACTGATTTATCCATATGCATAAACTGAGTCCAGTGTGGTGTGACTGATCAGAATACAGAGGTGGTAAGCAATAACAGTGGAGCCATAACACATCTAGAAATAAACTTGGGAGTAAGGGAGAAAGAATCAGTTAGTGGGCTAAGTTTGCTGATAGCTTCACTGATGGTGAAAGACAAAGAATGTCTCTTCTAGCTGTCTATCCCAGTTATAGGAACAGAAGCATATTTAATGGTATAAACTAAAACACTTATATATCATTTCCTAAATTTGATTATATCATTTCCTAAATTTGAATGGTAGAGAGATGGAAGAAAGAGAATAATTATTCCTCTCAATGAAAATGAATGAAATTAACCTGCCTAAAATAAATTTAGCAATATGGCCAAGGTCACAAAATTATTTAAGTAGCAGGATCATAAAGGGATTTCAGGTCTTCTGACCCTTGGCAGGTGGTGAAATGATATCCAGATAACCGTATTCCATAATACTTAAGAAGCAGATGGTAGTCCCTGGAAACCTTTGAGCTGTAAACGGCAGGATGCATGAATTTATGCATGCCCAACCACAGGTAGGAGTGTAAAAAGACACACATTCACTTTAAGAAAAGCCAATGCTCATTATGAATATTGCACATCTAGTTTTATTTTTAATAAACTGTAAATTCAGAGAGGGTAAAAACCTTGTCTCCTATTTTGGACTTATGACAAAACACTATGTTGTGCATTTGAAACTTTAAGGAGGAATTCCTCTATCACAGACATGGTCCTATCTGACATAGATGAGAGTGTATTTCATTACTTAAGACATCAGAGGAATTTCAAAGTTGCTATTGACCATATGCTCAATTTCCCTCTTCTTTGGATAAACGAACTCAAAATAAAAATTATCTAAATTTCACAACGCATTTTGGAGGAGTATATCTCTGGGATATAAAATAGACTGCTAAAAACATGAAACTTGATTTCTAACCTTGTTTCCAAACTTTGAAATGATTTCTTTTTAATTCGTATTAGAGTTAAAATTTAAAGTTTTAGAGTCAATTTTTTTCTTTCTGCCTTTAAAGTAGAATAGTAAATACTTTTGTTTAACTTGAAATATTCTTCAAATTCTTTCAGACTGAAATACTGAGCAAGAAAATGGTGAACCCAGACAGAGTAATGATCCCACAAATATACAGAAATATAAATGCCCAGAGAATCAAGTGACAGTATTTACTTGGGCCCCACAAAGAGAGGTCTGACAGACATTCTGCATCTGCAAAGTGTCAGCAGGTCATCAAACCAAATCCTGCTTTGAAGTTCTGTGGTGGTTTGCAACACAGGCCTGTTCCAAGGGTCACAGAAGCAGAGCTTAGCTCTTCATTTGATGCCAGCCCATATCAATCAACTTAAGAAGAGTAACTGCACCCAGAAACCTTTGTGAGTGAGTACAACAGAAAACAATGGCCTCAAGTGGGATAACAGCTGCCTGGACACATACCATTTGCTGTGTGGCATGGCAGATCTCAAGGGTGAGGAACAGCCAGTCTATCAGGGCTGATCTTTCTTCCTCCTAAAACACAGAATCCCAGGAATATTTGTTTTCTGGATCTGGCTCAGCAATCATCAGAACCAGGAAAATAAGTTTTGACAGGCTGATGAGTGCACTGAAAAAGCAACAGCAAAGTGTGATAAAGAAGCGACTAACCTAGTGGCCTGTGGTTCAGATAATGCCATTGCAACGATGGCATGAAACCAGGGTGCTTTTCCAAGACTCAGAGCAGTGAATCCAAAATTGGCAGTTACTGCCACTTGGTTGATATCTGCAACAGCTTAGGGCAAGGAGGGGCCAGAGAGGGCTTCAGAAAGACACTGCCAGTAAGAGTCGAGGGAAAGACATCTCCTATTTCTTGTCATACAACTGCCAGTTTCCAAAGATCTCAGGTATTAAAGGGCTTTGCAGTAGAGGTGATTGATTCTGAATGTCTTGTTAGGTGATGGTACAGGGAAATGGAGGAGGAATCTAATCCTGCACAGAGAAAATAGCTCTCAGGTGGCTTTGCTTCCACAAGGTCTCAGGCAGGGCAGGACAGGCAGCCAGATTTGTTCATTTACTGTTTTACTCAGCAAGCAGCAGGCTAGCAAAGCAGAACTCATCAATGCATCTAGGACCAGGATTTCATTCTTCCATGCTGTCTTTGTGGCATCTAAGGTAGTTCCTGTATTTTTGGTGGGTTAGATGACTACGTTAGCTGGGATGTGTTTAAAGATTAAACACTTATGGGCACATAATATATTTATGCTGGTTGAAGATTATGCGGCAGCCCAGACTGCCTTTATGGGATAATTATTTTCTGCCTTTGAGAGGCAAGGTTATTTAGAATTTCCATCAGTGACACAGCCTCTGCCTTTGATGACATGCTTTATCACAGCCCTGAACCCAGGCTTCTGGTACTTAATGATACTTTTTCATCTAAGCTGTCTGCACACCTTAAACACATGTGCCTAACACCAGATGAAATGCAAGAATAATCAGCTGACATTACCAATAGTGGTTGCAGTTTAAATAACAAGAGGGCCATAGAATTACTGTGAATTAGAGTTGACCCCCACAAAGTTGGAATGGTCTCAGAGAGTAGGAATGAAGGTAAAGTCTCACCATATAGTGCCTGCCACCCTATATAGTGCAATGGTTCAAATATAGACTTTGATATCCAACAAATCAGTTTTAGTTTCTCTACTACTTTTATGCTGCTTCAGGCAATACTAATTCTTTATATATCAAAGAATTCATGTATTTAAAAAAAGGGAAAATGATAATGAGACTCGTAACTTGTGGAACTTTTATGAGAACGAAAGAAGATAATGTTAAAGTACTTAGCAGAGTGCCTGACACCACACAGCCTGAGAAATATTAGTTATAATGATTACAATTATCATCTTGCTATTTTGAATAACATTTTTTCCTGGATTTCTTTCTAATTTGAAGCTGTTATAGGATGATCACCCAATCAATATTTGTTACAATAGATTTTTACACTATTTTTATACTAATTTATTACAGTAAGAATACAGAATGAGTTTGGGACAAAATGACAGATCTAATTACAAGGTAGCCTGACTAGAGAATATCACCATCTCAGTGGAAGCAAGAGTCCAGGGCATGTGCATGGTATAACATGACTTATGTATAAAGCATCAAAAAGTGAAAGTGATGAATGAGGAGGACAGGACAAACTCATCAGCTAGGTTCTTCTTTGGTTCTCATAGTTGAGCCCACCAACCATGGGTTGAATACACAAAATAAAACCAATGTGAAGAAGACAACCACCTCATTAATATAATCTAGAGCCTTCCATCCTGTTATTTGTTCATTAACATATTTGTAACAGCAAGAGTCTCTCAGAAGTGAATTCCTCAGTTGTTATAGCCTCTACATGAAAGGGCATCTTGATATCGCTTCTAAATCCTCTCACTGATCCTGGGATTTCTCTCCCTCTCAGCCCAAGGACGTGTGACCCCTAGTTTCTCCCCTATTTCAACTGAAAGGGTAATTCACAGTTTGTAGAAACTCAGATGGGGGTAGATCAATGATAATGCTGTGTGAAATTTATAGCATTGCTGAAGTTTCAGTTCTAGGTAATCAAACAGCCATCAAGATGTAAGTCTTTTATCTAAGCTCTAGCACTTAATGATTATGTGAACTTGGACAAACTTAGGTATCTCTAAATCACAATTATACATATTTTTAAATGAGAGAAAGTGAGAGAGGGAAAGAGAGAGGAAAAGAGGAATATTGATTTAGAGTTTAAATTATTCAACCAGACACATATCCCTAGCTGAAAACAAAAAACAAACAAACAAACCAAGAAAAAAACAAAAACATAAGTCTACAAGAGAAGTTAAATGTGTATGCAAGTGTGTGTGTCTGTAGTTTGATGTCAGAGATGACAGGAATCTAAATTGTTACTAAGTGATCAGAAGAAGGAATATTTTTTAGTTTGTCTTAGCAGGTAGCACACATTTGCAAAACTGTGAATTGGATTAAAACAATATGATTAAAAACAGAATAAAAGAGAGAAAATGTAGTACGGTTACATGGAGTGTTATTTTAATAATCTGCACAAGAAGAAACAAATTTCTAATTAAAAAGTATAGGGGGTTTCTCTAAGAAAAATAAGGAGAATTTCTCCTTTTTACTGACAATAAACTTGATGTCTTCCCCAGATATAAGAGTTGAGAAAACCTTCAGGTGGTTATAACAAAACCTGCACATCTTCTGTTATAGTCTTTTGCATTAGCCCACTCAGCCCCATGGACTAGAGCCCGCCAGGTTCCTCTGACACTTGGGTGGGTGGTCATGCCCTCTTCCAGGGGACCTTCCTGACACAGAGATAAAACCCCCATCTCTTAGGTCTCCTGACAGATTCTTTATCATGAGCACCACCTGGGAAGTTTATAGAAAGTGTAAACCATATAGGCAGTCTGCATGGGTGGCTATGAGCCAACAACTCTGGGAATAACTCCCGCACCTGTACCCTCAACACACACACCTTTTAAGTCCTGGATCAGTTTTGACTTTGTGCCAGTGTAGCTAAGAATTCTAAGTCACTTCAATATTCATGGAAAAATTCTGGCCCTTCCTGAAATGTCCAAAAATAATGAGGAAATTATCCAAAGAATAAAAATGTAACAGCAGAGAGAAAATCAAAGACAACATATAGTACTTAATATTTTATCCAAATAAGTTGAGCAGTAAAACAGCTAAAGCAATTTTATGTACTTAGGAAGAGCCAGTCAATTGTTTTAATAATCCACCCTAAATAAAATGCCTGTATACCTCAGAGATAATGATGTGCATTAGCATGATATTTGAAGATATGGACAATACAGATTTTGTATAGGAAAGACACAATGAAAAAAGTAAATTATAACATGCATTATAGTCCACACTATATTAAAATTTGCCCTTTGAGATTGTTTATGACATACTTACACTATGAGGACTGACTTCATCTGCCTAGTTACACTGGAATGGCTAATTATAACCTGAATTCCCTTGGAACAAAATACCAGTGTTTAGGCAAAGGTATCCTCACTAACTAAAGAAAGAACAGAAAGAAAACAAGGAGTTCTACCTACAAGATTATACTTCTTGGCTGTGTATTGCATCGATTTATATTTTTCATGAGGTTTATCATCACATTTACTAGATTAATTTTAAGCTACACCAGCCAGACTGTTTTTTAGTATTATTCATTGATGCTATTTCCATGGGCTACAAAATAAATGGTACATCCAAGAAATTCAACACGCTATTCTTTTAAAACCTGAAAAGCACAAATGGTTTTCAAATTCTTGGGAATAAGCCTAAACAGTTAAATACATTTTGTAAGAAAATAAATTAGCCTTTGTTTTTCATGGATTTACAAGAATATTGATCATCTCTGGTAGCTGTTCCTATCTCTAGCTTGTGTCTGGGGTAAAGAACAGTAAGGGATGACCATTATATAGTGGAATTATGCTGAGAAATGGATATAAAAACAGGGCCATGAGGACTGCAGGGCCAGACCTCTGCCTGGTTTGGCACCAGATCTTAAAAATAGCAATGGCAATATTATGGGCAGACACCCATCACTGTAAATCATTGGGTGCCTTAGGCTTAAAAGTAAATATGTATCAGTTATATCTCATGGTTTCTCCAAACTCAGTATTATTGAACAAAATAATGACTGTGGGGAGACAATGGGCACAGGAAAAGTGCCTCTGGTTGTATTTTTCAATTTATTATTCCCCAAACATTTCATTATAACTTGGCCCAGCTTTTAAGTTCAAAGACTGTACATTCTGAACAAAATGAATATATGATGAGGGAACCACAATATGCCCAGAACATTCATCTAAGCTTTAATTTTAAGGAAAATTAATAAATTAGTGATTTTGACATTCTAAGTTCCAGTGGGAAGAGAAAATTAGCACAAGAAACAGATGAAGAATATTAACTCCATATGATCAAAATATTTTAAAGGAAACTGAAATGGGCAAACTTGGAAATTACAAATAATTGGAAATGACTTGAAAATGACTTGACATTTTGTTATAACTTGTCCTATGTTTGCTTTGACTTTATCTATCATTTAGAACATGCTCTTAAAAAACCAAAGTTCAACAATCAGTAATCCAGTTAAAGGATGAATTTGCTACAGTTGTAATAAATGGCAAATATGGAAATAAAAATAAGGATTTAAATATTTGTCTTCATATATTTATTTGCTATTAGTATTAGACTAAGAATTACACATCTGTTATTTTAAATAGAAAGGAAAACTAGATAATTCATAAGTCTAGGTTTAATTTGTGCTTGTATTATGCCATCTAATCATTAAATGATTTAAGTAAGTTCACCAAAATAGGAAAACTTTTTTTTGGTCAAAAGAAGAATATATTAATATCAGATTTTGGAAACTAAAAATGTGCATGCATTTGTTGATATCTAATTGGTAAATGTGGACTTATTTAAAGCAGAACATCTGACTTAAATAATTTGTCTTGACAAAAGAGCTTGAATCAGGTTGCTAATTAATAGCTTCTCTGCTGTGTACTTAATAGAGCAATAGACTACAACTAGAGAAACCTGGATATCATCCTGGGCTCTGCCATCAACTATCTGAGTGATCTGAGCAATGTGCTGCTAGAGATTTTAATTTCTTTATGAAATAGTGAAAATTATCTAGGCTGACCAGATTCAGAGAAACCAGAATCTAGAATTGTTTTCTCTCACCAAGTAAGAGTTGCTGCTGCTGCTGCTAAGTCGCTTCAGTCATGTCCAACTCTGTGCGACCCTATAGATGGCAGCCCACCAGGCTCCCCCTTCCCTCGGATTCTCCAGAAAAGAACACTGGAGTGGGTTGCCATTTCCTTCTCCAATGCATGAAAGTGAAAAGTGAAAGTAAAGTCACTCAGTCGTGTCTGAGTCTTTGCGACCCCATGGACTGTAGCCTACCAGGCTCTTCCTCCATGGGATTCTCCAGGCAAGAGTACTGGATTAGGGTGCCATTTCCTTCTCCAAGGAAGTAAGAGTTGAGTCATGTTCAAATCAGAGATTGATTTCAGTTGATCTTAGTTTCACATTTGCCATGGAAACACCACTCAGTACTAATTTTGATCAAATAGAAACATTGGATGCCATGCAATACTTATTACACAGTAGGAGTTTGTTGAGGAAGATTTGCATAATTATGATCTATTAAACTGCTTATTTTTTGACAACAGTTATTTTAAAAGTGGAATCACTTAGCCTTTTCATGACAGAAGCTCCGGAGAGATTCAGAATGACCCAGACATTCAAAATGTCAAAACTTGCTTGAATTCTTAATGAAAAGAAACTTGGTATCAAAAAAAATAAAAGAAATTATGGTGAAGTACAGGTGTTTTTCCTGTGTAAAAAAACAGTGAGTTCCCTTAGTGTGTAGCACTGTGGTTTGCTCATTGGAAAGGAATGAACATTTGGAAACTAAATCATCTCTTGGCATTGCCCTTTTACCTTTGTACTGTTTAACTACTTATTCCAGGGAAAACTTACAGAACAAGTGCCACTTGGCATTTTGCTATAAAATATAAGATTTGTTTTCAGCTTTCACTATAGAAAGTGAGTTTGTAGTCTCAGGAAATGTAATTAACACTATGTTTGCAATGATTTAAAATATCCATATCAAGGAAGACCACTTATGACATTCAAATGATCTCATTTATTATATTATTGTGCAGACTTCTAGCACCTCTATAGTTAATGGCCTCACAGTATCATGTAAGCAATGCCATTTTTAATAACCTTAACTCAACTAGATTGAAAATAAATCTCCTTGGGGATTCAGGCTAAAACCCAGTAAACCAGTTTTTAGTTTAACCATATTTTCTGTTTTACATCAATCATGTAAGATCAGTTGAAAATTTAAGACTTAAAAGAAATTCGCCCCCACAGTGTAAGTACTGTCATATATAATCTCAATGACCAAATTTTAATATATTGTGAGCTATAAAGCATTTTAAAATAAATAGCTCTATTTAATAAGTAATACAAAAGGCAGAGGAGCCAGAGATCAAATTGCCAACATCCGCTGGATCATCGAAAAAGCAAGAGTTCCAGAAAAACATCTATTTCTGCTTTATCGACTATGCCAAAGCCTTTGTCTGTGTGGGTCACAATAAACTGTGGAAAATTCTGAAAGAGATGGGCATACCAGACCGCCTGACCTGCCTCTTGAGAAATCTGTATGCAGGTCAGGAAGCAACAGTTAGAACTGGATATGGAACAAGAGACCAATTCCAAATAGGAAAAGGAGTACATCAAACCCTGCTTATTTAACTTATATGCAGAGTACATCATGAGAAACGCTGGGCTGGGGGAAGCACAAAGTGGAATCAAGATTGCCAGGAGAAATGTCAATAGCCTCAGATATGCAGATGATACCACCCTTATGGCATAAAGTGAAAAAGAACTAAAGAGCCTCTTGATGAAAGTGAAAGAGGAGAGGGAAAAAGTTGGCTTAAAGCTCGACATTCAGAAAACTAAGATCATGGCATCTGGTACCATCACTTCACGGCAAATAGATGGGGAAACAGTGGAAACAGTGTCTGAATTTATTTTTCTGGGATCCAAAATCACTGCAGATGGTGATTGCAGCCATGAAATAAAAAGACATTTACTCCTTGGAAGGAAAGTTATGAGCAACCTAGAGAGCATATTAAAAAGCAGAGACATTACTTTGACAACAAAGGTCCGTCTAGTCAAGGCTATGGTTTTTGCAGTGGTCATGTATAGATGTGAGAGTTGGACTGTGAAGAAAGCTGAGCACCAAAGAATTGATGCTTTTGAAGTGTGGTGTTGGAGAAGACTTTTGAGAGTCCCTTGGACTGCAAGGAGATCCAACCAGTCCATCCTAAATGAGATCAGTCCTGGGTGTTCGTTGGAAGGACTGATGTTGAAGATGAAACTCTAATACTTTGGCCACCTGATACGAAGAGATGACTCATTTGAAAAGACCCTGATGCTGGGAAAGATTGAGGGCAGGAGGAGAAGGGGATGACAGAGGATGAGATGGTTGGATGGCATCACTAACTCAATGGACATGGGTTTGGGTGGACTCTGGGAGTTGGTGATGGACAGGGAGGCCTGGCGTGCCTGTGGTTAATGGGGTCACAAAGAGTCAGACACAACTGAGCGACTGAACCAAACTGAACTGATCATGTATCAGTTAGCATTGTATTAGCATTGTGCTAATCCCTTTTCATTAATTTTTCATTGATTTAACATAAAATTTTTGAGGTCTTACTATGTGGCATGCCTATGTAAAGCAATAAGACAAGGATGAGAATACACATAAGATCTCTACCTTTATGGCTTTCCCAGTTTATAGAGAACTATATTAATACTCATTATGAATCAATGAAATATTATAAATGTTATTAAAAAGGTGCATACTAGTCTCAGGAAACATAACTTCATGCTGGCATTCTAATTATATAAGTAAGAAGTATTATTATAATTTGCTGGTAAATTGACTTAATCACTATAAACCTAAATTCTCAAAAAGAAGTAAACCCAAGATTCAAACGGAAGGTATTTATCTGCCAATCTCAGATGCAACTATACTTTGTTATAGTAATAAATAAATGTGTTATATAGATAAGGAAATCCTTTCTCAAAAACATTTTAAAAACAAATTGAATGAGAATATTGATCCATTCTAGTATGCCATCAATAGTAAATACTAACATTTTTATTATTTTTGTGAAATTATATGTATCAAATTGTCAAACTATGTTCAAACCTTCAATATAATGTCATCACAATGACATCCAAGACTATCTAAAAACACATCTTTTTTTCTATTTCTATTACTCTATCACAAAAATTAGATTGCATTTTTTTCCCCAGCCATTTGTCAGGAATGCATGACTTAAGATGGAGGCAAGCATGTGGTGTATATGAAATTCACTACTGGGGAGAGGTATAATTCTCAAATCAATTCACACTAAAAATCCCAAAAGGGAGATGTTCAGAATTGCTAGGGCTGTGCAATCCAGCTGCTTCTCACACATGCAACTCAAGGTAGCATATTCCAGGGCATATAACAACAAAGATTTAATTATTTAACAAAGGTAAACAATTCTCCCGAGCAACACCATTCAGGCCTGTTTGAGTTGTATGTTTAAGCATATTGACAGAGACCCAGTGTAACAGTATAAAAGCAACCATGTTGTCTTGGCTCATTCTAAACTATCATGAACCCCACTTTTCACCTACAAAGTGAAAACAGTATCTTCTCCTAAAGTGAAGTTACAAAAAAAAAAAAAAAAAAAAGAGGACATTAGTACTGTACTTGACAGTCTTTCTTTGCTCTTATTCAAATTTTCATTATTTTCAGTGTCTATCTCATATGTTGAAAGTGTACCCTACTGTTTCTATAATTAGAGGTTCTTTCCATGGAAAAGTCATGAATGGTGGAACTCATGGGACTGAAACTCACCTTACTGACTCCTAACCAAGTAGGTCAAATAATCTCTAATGTGCTTAAACATCTAAGAATGAACAAAATTTTGTGGAGAAGAAAAAGCCTTAGACCTAAAAGCATATAACCACAGAACTCCTGAAACAAATATTGAGATGGAATCACTGTAATAATAAAAATAATAATAGATCAGTATAATTGAAGAATATTCCACAAAGAAATGTTAGTGTGAGAGGCAATTAGTAACTAACTCGGCATTTCATGCATTAGGAATGGAATAGTATATTGAGCAAATAGTGCTAGTCCCAGAGATTATGGATAGAAACAGTGAATGCAATTGTTCCTGATATCACATATAATTATTATCAGCTCAATTCAGTTCAGTCGCTCAGTCATGTCCAACTCTTTGCGACCTCATGAACCGCAGCACGCCAGGCCTCCCTGTCCATCACCAACTCCTGGAGTTCACCCAAACTCATGTCCATCGAGTCCGTGATGCCATCCAGCCATCTCATCCTCTGGCGTCCCCTTCTCCTCCTGCCCCCAATCCCTCCCAGCATCAGAGTCTTTTCCAATGAGTCAACTCTTCGCATGAGGTGGCCAAAGTACTGGAGTTTCAGCTTCAGCATCATTCCTTCCAATGAACACCCAGGACTGATGTCCTTTAGAATGGACTGGTTGGATCTCCTTGCAGTCCAAGGGACTCTCAAGAGTCTTCTCCAATACCAAAGATCAAAAGCATCAATTCTTCGGCACTCAGCTTTCTTCACAGTCCAACTCTCACATGTATGGACATGACCACAGGAAAAACCATGGCCTTGACTAGCAGACCTTTGTGGGCAAAGTAATGTCTCTGCTTTTGAATATGCTATCTAGGTTGGTCATAGCTTTCCTTCCAAGGAGTAAGCGTCTTTTAATTTCATGGCTGCAGTCACCATCTGCAGTGATTTTGGAACCCCGAAAAATAAAGTCTGACACTGTTTCCACTGTTTCCCCATCTATTTCCCATGAAATGATGGGACCAGATGCCATGATCTTCATTTTCTGAATGTTAAGCTTTAAGCCAACTTTTTCACTCTCCTCTTTCACTTTCATCAAGAGGCTTTTTATCCTCTTCACTTTCTGTCATAAGGGTGGTGTCATCTGCATATCTGAGGTTACTGATATTTCTCCCGGCAATCTTGATTCCAGCTTGTGCTTCTTCCAGCCCAGAATTTCTCATGATGTACTCTACAGAAGTTAAATAAGCAGGGTGACAATATACAGCCTTGATGTTCTCCTTTTCCTATTTGGAACCAGTCTGTTGTTCCATGTCCAGTTTTAACTGTTGCTTCCTGACCTGCATATACGTTTCTCAAGAGGCAGATCAGGTGTTCTGGTATTCCCATCTCTTTCAGAATTTTACACAGTTATTGTGATCCACACAGTCAAAGGCTTTGGCGTAGTCAATAAAGCAGAAATAGATGTTTTTCTAGAATTCTCTTGCTTTTTTGATAATCCAGCAGACGTTGGCAATTTGATCTCTGGTTCCTCTGCTTTTTCTAAAACCAGCTTGAACATCTGGAAGTTCACGGTTCACGTATTGCTGAAGCCTGGCTTATAATTATTATAAGACTACATAAATTAAATTTTAAGCATAATCAGTTCAGTTCAGTCACATAATATAAATAATAAATTTTAGGGCAGAATTTAGAACTACTTCCAATCAAGAAACCCAGAAACTATTAAAAAGCAAAGTAAATTTAAATATGAATTTTAAAAAGCAAAAAGATTAACAGTGCCCTTGGGGAAACATGGACAACATACGTAAGAAATATAGGTTAACGTTAATATGCAGAAAGTTTCAGTTCAGTTCAGTTGCTCAGTCATGTCCGATTCATGTGACTGCATGGACTGCCACATGCCAGGATCCTCTGTCATCCCCTTCTCTTCCCACCTACAATCTTTCCCAGCATCTGGGTCTTTTCCAATGAGTCAGTTCTTGGCACAAGGTGGCCAAAGTATTGGAGTTTCAGCTTCAGCATCAGTCCTTCCAATGAATATTCAGGACTTATTTCCTTTGGGATTGACTGGTTGGATGTCCTTGCAGTCCAAGAGACTCTCCAAAGTCTTCTCCAACACCAAGTTCAAGAGCATAAATTCTTTGGTGCTCAACTTTCTTTATAGTCCAACTCTCACCTTCCTACGGAGTAGAATTCCTATGGACTGGAATGCAAAAGTAGGAAGTCAAGTGATATCTAGGGTAACAGGTCAAAGGCAGAAGGTTTATACTGATTTTAAAAGCAGAAATAGAAACAATTCAATATAAAAATCTTCAAAGAATCAATAAACATGTGAAAATAAGCTGAACTGTTCAGCAGCCAGGGAAATAGAAATTATTAACACAGTAACATGTCAACTTTTCACCCATGAGATTTAGAAGATTTAGAAATACTGTGCATTGATGACACATTAATCATGGAAATTCTACTGCTGTTTAGAATTTAACCTTGCAATTTCTTTTAGAAATATAAATGTGTGTGCCCTTTGATCTAACAATTTTGCTTTTAGAAAACATCTTGGAGAAATAAAATGTTTAGACATTCATTGGCTAAATAAAATACTTTAAAACCATTTAGTTAAATCAATTAAACCTGATGAGTGGGTGGAAGGAAGTCATGATGCATTAATGAATAAGACAGTTTGAAAAAAAAAGCTGTGATGAATAATCCTTTTTAATGAAAACAAGTCATGAAAAAATGGCATGAATATGTTTGTATTTATTTATACTTTGTATTTAATATATGGCTGTGGAGAAATATAGAAGCTATCAACTTGTACATCAACACTGCTATATCATGGAACTAGAAAGTATAAAATGGAGAGGAAAGAAGACTATTAAGTTTTAAGGAAACTCATATCTATTAAAACAATTTCAGTGGTTGCATTGTGTCCCTGATAATATTGTTCACACTGTTAAATTCTTTATCAAATACTCTTTCTGGAATAACCTATATACTACATATCTTTTGCAAGTTTTCCATAATATACAGACCTATAAGATAACTGTCATTTCTTCCTAAAGAATTCATATTTGGACAACTGTTTAAATATCATGCCAGGGATTTCAGAGAAGAAAAAATTTATTTCAGCTAAAAATCAGGAAATTTTCATGGATAACAAACTTTTAAAGGATATGAGAATAAAAATGTATTTTAGTGACTTGGAATATAACAGGAGTTCCATTTGAACTTGTAAGACAGAAGGTAAAAAGACATACAGGCACATACACATACAGCTGAATCATAGATAATCCCTCCTTCAGTATTGAGGTAATATTTAAAAACAAATCACAGAACAGAAGAATATTCAGAAGAAATTGCAGAAGAAATTCTCACATCACAAAAATGGGAAGAATTAGTTAAGAAGAAAACAACAGGAAGAAAAATAAAAAGAAATAAAAGATTCAGACATGGTTCAGTTTCTGCTGACTCTATTCTTCTCTTTCTATTCCAGATGGAAAAAGAGACTATATGAATAAATTCCTAATATCTCCCACTTAGTATCATCTAATTTCCAGAAAAAAAATGACAACCATTGCAGATGGTTAAAATTTTATCAAGAGGAAAAAATTGCAAGGAATTTCTATTTTTTAAAGGATGGGGAACATGTGTATACCTGTGGCGGATTCGTGTTGATGTATGGCAAAACCAATACAATATTGTAAAGTAAAAAAATAAATAAATAAAAATGCAGTACATACTCCATTAAAAAAAAAAAGACAAAAAAAAAAAAAAAAAAGAATCACTATTAAAATGAGACCTCTATCTAAAACCCAGATATATTCTACATAATGGCACAATAAAATTTAGCTAGGTGAAATGGATTCTGACTTACATGTGTAATAACACCTCTTACATGGCAACAGGGCCCGTCAAAGCTGTACTGCACTACAACACTCTATTCTCCAACAAAGTAAATACAACAGTACTCATTGATTGGATTAGAGCTTCCCAGGTGGCTCTAGTGGTAAAGAACCTGCTTGCCAATGCAGGGGAAGTAACAGACGAAGGTTTGAATCCTGGGTCAGGGAGATCCCCTAGAGGAGGGCATGGCAACCCACTCATGTTCTTGCCTGGAGAATCCCATGGACAGAGGAGCCTGGAGGGCTACAGTTCACAGGAGCACAAGGATTTGGACACGACTGAAGCAATTTAGCACGCAAATGCATGTTGACCACTAGTTGTGAAAAGAAGAAAAACAGTTCTCAGATGAGATGGGTTGGGTGGTAACAATAATTTACTCATGTTAACTACACAAATTAAATGTTGCATAGTCCTGACAACTAAAGTATAATCAATTTGAAAAACAGATGCCAAGGGAAATTTTACTGAGTATAGGAAAATAAGTAAAAGAGAAACAGTAGGCAGGAAAAAACAAAAAAAAAAAAAACAAACAAACTCTAGTCTGGAATAAGATATAGATTTAGGGATAGGAATATCTTTTCCCAAAATGTTTTGTGCTCTAGGATAATTTAATATGAAAATGAACTGAATATAAGGAAAACCTAGACCCAATTTGAAAATACAGAAAGGGTGAAAAGGAGGGATGGGAGGTCTAAGAATATTATATTTATACTATTAAAGGAATAATTATTGATGTTCATTCAAAGACTACCAGAGACACAACTGTAGCTGAACAAAGTTGAACTCACTGATGCATTTCATTGATGGAGATCTCACACCTTGAGCAACCATGGGATGTCCCATGAAGAGAATGTTGGAACTTATTATAGGATTTGATCTGTGTTCAGTGTTTTGGGAGAATGGCTTCAATAAAGAAAGACTTTACTTTGCATTGGATGCTGTCAGAAAGCAAGATAATTCAGTGACTACCTTCATAATTTTTATCAGAGAGACAGAAAGAGTGAAGTGAGACTTAACATGTAACTGAAAGGAAACATCAATCATTTATATTAAGCAAAATAGTAAAACATTTAGCCACTTTTGTAGTATGAATAAACTGCATGTTTTACCTTCATTCAGATGTGATTACAGAGTAATCTTGATTTTATGTTGATCCATTATGGTCACATAGTGACCTTGTCTAATGCAGGTGTTCTGTGAAATCGCTCAGCTTCAATAGCAGAACACCAAGGCCAGACAATATAGGTCTAGCGCCTAGAAATATCAAAGAATAAACAGCAATGCCAGGCCAATTCCTGGCTATCAAAAACAGCTATTATTTTAATCTCTATTTTTAGTTAATAAACATTTTTAGAGCAGTTTTAGGTTCAGAGCAAAACTGATTGGAAATTACAGTGTTCCCAAGTGCCCCTGTCTACACACACACACACACACACACACACAAACTCACCCACTTGATGTTTCTTATATGGGTTTTCAACTATATAGTAACATATATCAAACATTAGAGAATCAAACAGAATAGTTTTCACTGACATAAAAATTCTCTGTTTTCTACCATTCATACCTTTCTTGCCACAATCCTGGACAAATCTCTTTTTTTTTGTTTTTTGATTGTCTCCATAGTTTTGCCACTTCTGGGATAACATAGGTACTTTTGAAATCATACAATGAATAGCTTTGCAGATTGGCTTATTTCAGGCAGTAATATTAAGTAATAGTAATGTAAGTTTCCCCCATGTCTTTTCAGGGCTTGATAGCACATGTCTCTTTAGTGCTGAATAATACTCCATTGTCTGAATGTACCACAGTTTGTTTATATATATCCACTGAAGGACATCTTGATTGCCTCTAGTTTGGCAATTGTGAATAAAGCTGCCATAAACACCCATGTGTAGTTTTTGATGTGGACATAAGCTATTGATTCATTTGGGTAAATACCAAGGAGCATGATTGCTGGGTCATATGGTTACAGTATATTTAGCTTTATGAGAGACTGCCAAACTGTTCTCTGAAGTGGCACTTTCATTCCTATTGGCAATGAATGAGAGTTCCTGCCCATCCTCCTGAGCATTTGGTGCTATCAATGTTCTGGATTTTAATCATTTTAATAGGTCTATAGTATTATTTTGAGGTTGTTTTGATTTTCAATTTAATGGCATATGACATTACATATCTTTTCATATGTTTATTTTTTTTAGTTGTATAACTTTGTGATGAGGTGTCTTTTCAGTTCTTTTGCCCACTTTTCAGTCAGGTTCTTTGTTTCTTATTGTTGAGCTTAAGAACTATTTGTATATTTTGGCTAACAGTCCCTTATCAGACATATCTCTTGCAAATATTCTCTCAGTCTGCAGCTTGTCTTCTCATTCTCTTGACAGTGGCTCTCATAGGGAAAAAGTTTTAAATTTTAATGAACTCTACATTTTTTATTTGTTTTCTCATGTATCATGCCCTTGATGTTACATTGAAAAAGTCATATTTTGCTGAAGATCATTAAGATTTTCTCCTATTTTATCTTTTAGGAATTTTATAGTTTTATATTAAAATACATTTAGGTCTGTGATCAGTTATGAGTTAACCTTTGTGAAGAATCTAAATTCTGCATGTAGTCTTTCTTTATTTCACTTGTGCCCGGTTGTACCAGCACCATTTGTTAAAAAAGTTATCTTTGCTCCATTGCGTTGCCTTTGTTCCTCTGTCGAAGATCAGTGGATTATATTTATGCAGGTCTATTCCTGGGCTCTGTATTCTAGTCCATTGTTCTATATGTCTGTTCTATTGTGATACCATGCTATCTTGATTATTTTAGCTTTACAGAAAATCTTGACATCCAATGTTGTCAATCCTCTGATTTTGTTCTTCTCAAATATTTCGTTGGCTCATCTGGATTTTTTGCCTTTCCATTTAAAATTCAGACTTAGTTTGTTGATATCCACAAAATAAATATAACTCCTGAAGGTAAAACAGAAGTGAGGGTTCCTCGATGACTGCACTGCCTTCCAGGTTTTAACTCTCAGAGTAGTCCACATTGAGCCTCTAGCAATCTGTCTACTACTGTTTAGGTCTCCTCACCCTGGTACTGCTTCCCATGGAAGTGTCTGTTCATAGGTTTATGTTTCAGTAAGTTGTGATGCTCTCTATCCATTCTCTAATTTTGTGTCTCAGATTTTGGGAGCAGCAGCTAGCCCCATGATATTTTTTCTCTGACAAATCTAGTAAGAAGACTTGTTGATTTTTTAGTTTGTTCAGCCTTTTACTTTTTGTTCGGATGGAGTGGCAACTTCCAAGCTCTATCTTGATATTGCAGAATGGAAACTAGAAGTCTGTTTTTCACAGTAAAATGAGTTTGAAACCATGAGTAGGAGAATAACAATGGTTTGAAATTCAAGTAGTAACTTAGAAAAAAGTCTTGAAATAACAGTGAAATACAGAATGAAATAATTAAAGATAAAATATAATAATTTTTAAAAATAATTGGCTTCCATGAGGTAGAGAATAGAAAAGAGAATCAAAATTATTCAAAGACGAATATCAGAAAAAAAAGTCCCTGAAATGAAAGAAAATCTAAATATTCAGATTGACAGAGAAAAGTAACTTAAAAGAACTAAACAATTGACTACAAGTAGTGGTTGGGAGAATGGGAGAAGAATGAAGGAGACTATTGTCTTATCCATCATCAGTAAACTATGAATAAAAGTCTGTAGATATTTTTAGAATTTCCTAAAAGTTTTGAAATGGTGAAAAGCTGACCTCAGAATATGATACCCATCAACACTACTATTAACTAGAAAGAAAAATAGTAAATATTCTCACCATTAAAAGAATTCAGTAATATAACTCTGGTGAGCTCTTCTGGAATAACACAGAACAAAATAAATCAAAAGAAACAACATGGACCAAAAAACAACTTGATGAAATCCAGCCCAGTCATAAGTGGCTAAATAAGCTATTAAAGTTAATTAAAACTAAATGCATTATTCTTGTAAAATAATCTTTCTAGCTGTCCAACCATTGAGAAGCTATCATTTTACAGATTTCTCCAAGTCATTCTTTATCTTCTCTTATTTGAGAATTATGGCTGTATGATACATAAGTATATGAGCAAGTATTAGAATTTAACAGGACTTTTTTTTCAGGAATTTATGAACTTCAGATTAATGTTTCTTTAGTAGAAGAGATAATGGTTCCTAACATTTCCAGTTAAGGCAATGAAAACAATTACATTTTAAAAATAATTTCATTGTAGGTGTTCTTTTAATTCAGGTTCAGGAAGTCTCTGGTGGCTCAGAGGTTAAAGCGTCTGCCTGGGTCGGGAAGATCCCCTGGAGAAGGAAATGGCAACCCACTCCAGTATTCTTGCCTGGAGAATCCCATGGACGGAGGAGCCTGGTGGGCTACAGTCCACAGGGTCGCAAAGAGCTGGACATGACTTCACTTTCACTTTCTTTCAGGAAGTCTCTTTTTCTTAAGATCTTTCATGTGTAAGACTACCAAAATATCTTCATTAAGCCTGAATAAGCATGTAACTATATATTTTTCATAGGCCAAAAGTTATTTTAAAAACTCCTTTAAACATCGTTTCATTAACAATAGTGTCAAATAGAATGGAAAAATTCTGGAGAGCTATGACTTTTCCCACTGTATACATGACTTACTTTTTCTGCTTGCCCATCTGGCCAGATAACATTCTCTAACTATGCTTAGGGAAATGTTTGAGCTAATGTTAACAATATTATTTTGGATGGTATGATTTTGGATGTATTAGCCATTTATTCTTACACTTTATAAACTAAATGTTTATTAATATATGTATCTTAAAGTGAATTTTTTTTAAAGGGGGAAGAATAGAAGTAGAATGGAGTATGGAAAGAAAATTCAGTGGAAAACACAAAATGTATTCCAGGAAAATGCATGAAATGGTGAACGTGTGGTTGCTGCATAAACAAGAAAGGTCTCCTTGCCCAGCTGAATGTCTTTAAACATGATCAGTGAAACAGAGGAATTATTGGAAGGTTTTGCATGAAGTAAGGTGTGTTCTTCAAGAGAATTAATAGGCCAGGCATAGCAAGAGGAAACTCTGCAGATAGACATTTGAAACAAGAAAAACTGCAGTTTCTTTCTTGATTGATATGAAATAGACAATGAGGCCTGCAGCAAAGGAATAATAAGGTTTTTGGTTCAGGGTTTTATTTTTCTTTTTTCCTTCTAGCAACTTCCTAACATGAATCCTGGATGGAGAATACTGATGCATATGAAAGTGCTAAGGTCATACTCAGTACTGACTTAAAATATTTGAGAGCTCTGATTTACCCCTGTCCTTAACTCCAAATCAAATAGCCTAAAAATGTGCTGCAACTATTCAAATAAACCATGAAACCTAGGGAAATGAAAGAATATGGCACTTCAGAAGTTGTCATTTTAGATGCTTTGGCTAGAAAATAACCTGTGTTGGTCCATTATGACACTGATGATTTAACCCCTGGCTGGAAAACAAATTAAGTACCATTCTTTACTGTACATGTTTCATTTGATACATGAAGTTTTTGTTTTGTTTTTCTAGTATATCTGTGAAGTATTAAATTTTTAAAAAGAAAATCACCAATATAATGTCTGGAAATTTCCCAAAGGCCAAAAATATTACACAGCTCTTTCATTTTCAATAACCTTAATTCTAGCCTAAGGCTTTAGGATTGCTTCCCGTATCAGAACACCTTATAATCTAAAAAAGTTTTACAGAACTATAAAATACATCCATTGAATGAGTGCTCTATGAGAGAGGAGTTGTAGGAGATAATGGGATCATATATGCAATTTTCCATGGAAATATGAACAATCTTTCATCTATTGCACTTTCTACTGAGTTTAATATTCTAATTCCAAATATTTTCTTTACCTTGCAAAAAATACATTATAAGATAGAACAATGAACTAGGCTGTAATTTTTTTTTAATTTTATTTTTTTAATTTAATTTTATTTTTTAACTTTATTGTATTGGTTTTGCCATATATAAAAATGAATCAGCCACAGGTATACATGTGTTCCCCATCCTGAACACTCCTCCCTCCTCCCTCCCCATACCATCCCTCTGTGTCATCCCAGTGTACCAGCCCCAGGCATCCAGTATCGTGCATCTAACCTGGACTGGTGACTCGTTTCATATATGATATTATACATGTTTCAGTGCCATTCTCCCAAATCATCCCACCCTCTCCCTCTCCCACAGAGTCCAAAAGACTGTTCTATACATCAGTGTCTCTTTTGCTGTCTAGTATACAGAGTCATTGTTACCATCTTTCTAAATTCCATATATATGCATTAGTATACTGTATTGGTGTTTTTCTTTCTGGCTTACTTCACTCTGTATAATAGGCTCCAATTTCATCCACCTCATTAGAACTGATTCAAATGTATTCTTTTTAATGACTGAGTAATCCTCCATTGTGTATATGTACCACAGCTTTCTTATCCATTCATCTGATGATGGACATCTAGGTTGCTTCCATGTCCTGGCTATTATAAACAGTGCTGCAATGAACATTGGGGTACACGTGCCTCTTTCAATTCTGGTTGTAAGTTTAAATTATACCTTTAGTCTCATTTTTTTTTCCTACTAGGACATCAAGTCTTAAATTTTTTAAAGCAAAGTGATCAACTAAAATGTAGTTCTAAAAGTATGGTATATCATTCTTTAAAAGTATATCAGAATACTACATACATATTCAGGGAAAAAATAATTCAATACAACCTCTGATATGAAATCACATCTTAAAACTTAGTCCCTCACCTTACAATCCATATATTTAGAATCAATTTGTGCTCAAACATAGAATCACAGTAGTTTATACCACTAATTTAGGAGAAATATGCTTGCCTTTCTCTCCAAATCTTTATTTCAATATTAATGCCTACTTGATAATTGTTATATATATGTATATATATATGTGTGTGTGTGTATATATACATATGTATATATATATAATTTTAACATCAACAATTTATTCATCTAAGGATGAATTGCTAGAATGTCTAGAAAGTACTGTATGTAGTAAAGGATAGAAAATCTATGAGGGCAACAACATTAAGTCCTTAACAAGGAAATATAAACAAACACTTTAGCATTTCCATTTGTAATCTCAATGGCAATCTTCCATTCAAAAATAACAGACTAAAAGTTGTTTGCTTTGTTTACAAGTGGTTCAAGATTTATACTGAGAAATCACTAATGAAGGGGTTAAGAAAGATAATGACCAAGGGAGGAAATAAATAGGTTCAGTTGAATTTTTAAGTTTTTGAATTTAGCTGTCTATAATTTCATAAGAACATTTTTAATAGATCTATTTCTGTTTTTTTGTGTTTTTTTTTTTGTTTTTTCCTCTGCCCTGTTCAGCCTATCACAGTTATACGTACTCTTTAAAGACCAGTTTAAATGCCAACACCAACATGGGAACTTCCCAATCACTACCTCACTTCAAATGAAAACGAATCTATATTTAAGAAGCAAAATGGCCAATAACTGAGTTAGCTCCTCTCTGTTAATTAGCACTTGCTGTTTTATTTTTAATTCTAGCAACAGCTCTTCATAATGGACTTTAGAACACTTAAGTAGTTTTCCAAAGGTGATACAAGTTCAACTAGGATTTGAATTTAGGAATACCAGTCTCCAAATCTCATGTATCCTGTACAAATATATTTTCTTTTATTCTGGATAAAACAAAAGATATTCTCAAGATAGTCAGTATACTCATTCTGGTTATAAGTTACTACTATTCTTATAAATTATCTGATTGATATCAATAGGATATCTTCAAATTTCACTGGAAGGCAGTAAAAACATTTATAGCCCCCTGCAGATTCAATAGAATATAAATGTCAATACTGTCTGTGGGTAGGCTTGTCTGGCAGTACAACTTTACTATATTTATGTATAACTCAGAAATTCTACTAAGTGAAACAGAAATAGAATATATAAGCAGTGGAAGTCTTATCCTGAACAGTTGTGTCAATAAAAAGCAAATGTGAGAAAGAAAAAGCAAATCGTGCCCTGCTCTTCGTACCAAAAACACTTTTAGTATACATTACTGTGTGCTTCTCATTTCTGTTTGCAGGCTAAATTAAAATATTGGATTTTCCCTCCTAGTTACCTGACCTAGAGTTAGCATGATTTGACAACAGGGGAAGGATGGTGCATTGATGTCCTCAGGATCCTGACCCTGGGAAGGTCCAGGATCACCACTAATACGCTTAACAACTAGTTGCTCAGTCATGTCTGACTCTTTGAGACCCCATGAACTGCAATCTGCCAGGCTCCTCTGTTCACAAGGATTCTCCAGGCAAGAATACTGGAGTAGGTTGTCATTCCTTTCTTCTGCGGATCTTCCCAATCCACGGATCGGACCCAGGTCTCCTGTATTGCAGGGAGATTCTTTACGGTCTTAATCATCAGGAAAATCCATAACAGGAACTACTGTAATATTCTATTTGGTTTGCTTTTTATTTAAAAATAACTTATTTTTAAGTTGCTCAATTCAAACTCTTAATCATATTTTAAGGAACTGCCAACTCCTCAGTACTTTATCCAATAATTCCTAATTCAATATCATTTTCCCTTGTTTTTAATTTTTAATTATTTCATGCAGGAATAGCTAAACATTTATCTTGCATAATGTTAATGAAAACCTCCAAATCTTGGATGAACATTTCTCATAACTTTCTTCACAATAACATATTTTAACTTTTCTCATAGGTACTCATAAATTAATTCATGTCTTCATTTATCTTATATTTAACAATTTACTTCATGTGCCAAATGCATAATGAGATGAATAAAACCTAGATCATCCCCTAAGAAGTTAGCTATGTTTGCACTGTCCAATATGCTAGCTGCTAGGGCATGTGGCTACTGTGCACTTGAAATACAGGTACTTAGAAATGAGAGGTGATGTAAGATAGTCACCAGACTTTAAATACTGGAAGATTTTTTAAAAGTACATAAAATATCTCACTAACATTTTTATAATGACCACGTGTTGAGATGATTATATATGGAATATGCAGGGTTAAATATCATATTATTTGGTTAATTCCATCCATTTTTAATGTTTTAATCATTTTACTAGAAAGATTTAAATAACATTTGTGGCTTACGCTATATTCCCATTAGATTGCAATGGCCTATAGAATCATAGATGCAGTTTTTAGACTTAAGGGAATATATGTTCTAAATATGTTCTAGAGTATTAGATACATAAAAATATGTCAATTGGGACATTTTTTAGAGTTTCATGAAAGATTCAAAGCTGAAGTGAATAAGATACAAATGCACATAATTCTAAATAGCAAAGGTAGAAACAAATGCAGGACTAACTAAGAATAAGGTAATCAGGTTTAGTAACTAATACCTGTCTCCAACGTACATCAAGCACGATAAGGATTTAGTCACTGGAATATGGGGAATGGTTATGAAGGAATTGCCAGGAGTATGGAACACTGAATATAAAATACTCTATATCCCCATAGTGGAGAGTATGGGGATGCCCCTCTTCCCCTTCCCACCTCAAGGCAAGTGAAGAAGGCACCAAAAGAACACTTTCAGAGGTTGTGGATGCTTGCCAGGAGGGACACTCATAGCTTACTACTGAAAACATGCTGACTGATCTGCTTAAACTCTTCAGCTTGTTCAGGGTGGACAAAATTCAAGAGCACTATTGAGAGAATCTTTATATAGAGGTAGGGGTAGGGCAAAGCTACCTGTAATGACTTTCCTCCAAAATAGTATCAACAGGAGGCTTGCTTTAACAGTGTGGGGGAAAAAAGAGAGAAAGAGAGAGAGAGAGAACAATAATGGAAACAAGTTGTACTCCAGTGGTGGGTGAGGGACAGAGTACTTCAGTTCCTTAAGGCCGCATAGATACCACAAAGGTAGCTGGATTTGGCATATCTTAAAAGGCTACTGCCCAAGAGAAGTATCTACTGGGGCCAAAGGGGTTCCAGAAGAAAGAATCTGTCTCGAGTTCCACTACAAGTTAATGGCTGTTGGTTGATTAATATAAAGTCAGCCAGAGATTATATCACCATGTCAGGGAACAGTGAAATTCAGAAAGCTTTTCACAGTTTTGAAAAGATGTACCAATAAGTCCACACAAAGGAGCCAGCACTAGAACATCTGTTTCTCACCAGCTAATATTGAATCACAGGGGTCAGCTAAGTAGAGAAGTATATGCCCTTCTTCTCATCCTGCTTTACCAGTCCAACTCTAAATGAGCCAGAAGCTGGGAATGAGGAGCTGAGGCAAGGAATAAAATGGAACATGGAGGGTCTGAAACAGACCACAATATTCTTCCCTACAGCCCTGGAAAAAAAAAAAAAAGATCAGGCTTGAGCTGAAGTTCAAGGAAAAGACTGAAAATAAATGTGAGAGCAAAGCTTTGATTTAGACGTGTCCCAAATTTGAATTAGTATAAACAAATATTTTATTTTATATTATTGTATTGTTAATTGTTTTTAATGTCTAGAAGTAAACAAAATGTTATGCGATATACCCAAGATCCCATGGGATAGAAAATTAGCATGTGATAAAACACGTTTGAAATAAGCAGCAAGAAAAAATAATTTTCTTATATAACTATTCATTTCTGCCTATTAAGTACCTTTTAAATGAGAAATGTGATGAATTGTGAAAGAAAACTTAGATCTGATACTGCCTTGAAATGTTTTCTATAAAACTAATTAAACTTTATATATTACTTCACAAAAATTATAAATCTTTATTTCTCTTAAATAACAATACAAAAAGCAGTCATATCTGCATAATAACTTAAATTTCAAGCATAACTTAACCAGACAACTTTTCAGAAAAATACATAACTAGCCTAATGGGTCTCTTCTTACAGAGGTTTGGTGTATCTTGAGTCTGTGTGGAGGCAACTTCGATAGGACTAGAATAAACTCATCAAGGAATTATGTTTTTCTCCTCAGTCTCCTTCTTGGGGACATTTGAAGCTCAAGTCATTAAATCTTGATGGGGCATAAAAAACCCATGCCTGGTTCAGACCTCAGTGCCCATGTATCCAAAATGGAGCAGTAGAGATTCCCAAAACTGGAGGGGCTTTATGTCAGTGTCAGTAGGGAGCACATCAGAGTGATGTGCAAGGTTTATTAGAAGCAGGATTCAACTCCAAGTGAAAAAAGAAACTGCCCGGAGACGGAGAGAGCCCCAGGCAACGTATGTGACCTCTGAGAACAAAACACTGTTCAAGTGATAAAATGGAAGTGGATCCCATGATAGACCACCAGTTAGGCAGGAAAATAAGAAGTGATTTAGGAGCAGAAAAATCAGTTGCTTATAAGTGCCTGACACTTGAAAAGCACTTATTTTTAACATTTTCTTATATTATAATGTAAAATGAAAGTACAAACATCGTTAACAGTCAGCATGGTAACTTTTCACAAATTAAACATACCTATGTAATCAGGACCCAAAATAAGAAATAGAGTATCATTGGGGCTTTAGATGCCTCTTTAAAGATCCTTTCCAGTCATTACCATCTCTGCAAAGTTCCCATTATCCTGAACATAAAAGCATAAACTAGTCTTGCCTAACTTTTTTCACCTTTGTAAGTTAAATTATATAGTATATAAGTTTTACATCTGACTTATCTAACTCAAGAGTATTTTGTAATATTCATCAGGTTTTTCTCTATAGTTGTAGGTCATTAATTCTCATTGCTGAATAATAGTTCACTGTGTCACTATATTACAATTTACCTACTACTCTCTTACTCTGCACCTTGATAATTTCTGCTGCTGCGGCTTCTAAGTCGCTTCAGTCATGTTCTAGTTTGAGGCAATTATTACTAGTGCTGCTATAAACATCCTACCTCATATCTTTAAGCCTTCAGATCTATTTTTTCTGAGTATATACTTAGGTATAGAACTGCTACATCATGAAGTATTCAATTCAGATTTAGTAAATGCTGATTAACAGCTTTCCTATGTTACTGTAGTAATTTATACACCCACAGGATTGTAGAAAAATTGTGCTGGCTATACATCTTCCTTGCACTTGACCTTCCTCTCTGTTTCATTTTAGTCATTCTTATGGTATCACATTGGAAGTTTTGATTTGCATGTCTTAATGACTAATGATGTTAATCATATCTTTATTAAATACTTGGATTTTTTTTATTATTGTGTTTTCAACTTTTCTCCTCCTTTTGCTGTTGCATTACTAATCTTTTTTCTTATATATTAAAACTTCCTCAAGTATTCTAGATGAGCCATTTTTCATATACATATAAATATTTTCTCCTCTATGTCTTATTAGTACACACTATTAATGGTAACTGACTACAGGAGTTATTAATTTTGATACAGTCCAACTTCATATTTTTCATTCATAGTTAATTCTTTTAGTGTCCAGTTAAATAACTCTTGCCTACTTTAATGTCACAAAGATGTTCTTCTTTTAAGTTTTCCCCTAACACTTTATTGTTGTGCCCCAGCCATGTTTGAATACCATATAAATTACTCTAGAGTATTGAGGCAAAGTTTCTGTATCAGTTAGTTTGACACTATATCAATGGTTGCTTATTATAAATTGATTGATATACTAATAGCATTAAATGCAACCAGTGTTTGGACATGTATCTCAATAAATCCTGATTTTATCTTGTTTTCTTACAAAATATGCAAGGTTTATTTTTAACCCTTCTCTTGCCATTTATCATACCAAACATATTTCCAGGAAATATGACCACAGGGGATATTCTGACATCATTTATGAGCTCATTCTAGCTAATATATTCCAACATGTGAAAGTTTATTAAATTTATAACCAATAGATGCTGGAAGGTACTGATGCATTTTAGGGAAGCCAGGTTACACAATCAAGACTGTGATGCTCTGTGTGTATGAAAGTGAAGGTTGCTCAGTCATGTCTGACTCTTTGCCACCTCATCGACTTCAGCCTGCAAGGCTTCTCTGTTCATGGAATTCTCCAGGCCAGAATACTGGATGGGTAGCTGCTCTCTTCTCCAGAGGATCTTCCCAACCCAGGGATTGAACCCAGGTCTCCCACATTGCAGGTGGATTCTTTACCGTCTGAGCTACCAGTGAAGTCCCTGTGTGTACAGGAGTTTTAATTTAAAAAAAATAATAATTGGAAATATTTACTTGTGCTGACCTAAGATCAATGCTTCTCTCCATATGTTAGATACAAGGAAAAAGAGTAAATGAAAATTTTCAGCCATTGGTTCAAATTCATTATTTCCTCATTAGGCTCAATAAATCTGCATTTTTCAAGGTCTGATAAATAATATGTGAAAGACAATGTGTTTTATACATAACTAAGACATGTGTTCTCTTCCTGTCAGTTATTATCTTTGTAATACAACTTTATTTAAAATGGCATTTAATGTCTCAGTAATATTTATAATGCAGAACATCTGTATTATTTCATAAAATGCACATTACTTACAGCTCTTCATGGTACTGCCTAGTAGCTGCTGGATAGTTTGTTTAGTAATGCCTGGACTTCCTAGTTTACCTGTGAGAATAAAAACATGAAGCCCAGATGGTCTGCATCAATTATGCTGTAAAAAGTGTTGGCTGGTGTTCTCCTTCCCAGCAGGACTCCTATTGATCTGAGTTCTGTCAGGATCTGATCCAAGGCTTGTGGACAAGCACTTTGTTTCCACAAGTGTCATTCTCCTTATTAGTAAAATGAAGATGTCTGTGTTATTAGCTGAAGTACAGTTGACTTACAGTATTATGTTCATTTCAGGTATACAGTATAGTGATTCACTATTTTTACAGATTATACTCCTTAAGTCTGTTTTAACTCTATGTTTGCAAAGACCTGTGTTTTCAGGGGCATGATGACATGCTAACAGAGCTCCAGAAGCTTCTGCCCACTTTCATATATTGTAGTTCTAGGAAAATCTTTATTTAAATATTTAAACCTTCAAGCATGATTAACAATAATGCAGTTACTGTAAGGTGTTTAAAAACTCTCAATTTAATGTAAGTTAGAATTGAAATTTTATCATGGATTAGCTACTTAACCAATTTTAAGAGAGAAAACAAAATCTCCCTCTCTTGATCACTTCATCTATAAAAAGGGGGATTATATTAACTAATGCCTCATGAGGTAGCTTAACTAGCAAATTAAGTAATCCAAAAAGAGTACTTATTACAGATGTTAAAAAACAGTAGGCACACAAAAAATATCATCAATGCTCTTTCACTTTTTGTCATACATAATATGTATTCTTAATCAAATATAATAATAATATTAAATGGAAATTGATTTTGTTATTAATCATAGCATTTTTATAATACAATTAGTCAAAGGCTACCCTCAAAAAAGCAAAAGAAAAAAGGACTCTGTGTTAGCTTCCTAGGGCTGCTGTAACAAACTACTTAATACCACAAACAAGGCAGCTCTAAACAGGCATCTATTCTCTCACAGCTCAGGAAGCTAGAACTCTGACATCAAAGTGTTAGCAGGATGTGCTCCTTCTGAAGGCTCTAGCAAAGAATTCTATTTGGCTTATTTCTGGCTTCTGGTAGATGTCAGCAATGCTGGCTTGTCGTCTTCTGCCTCCTCCTTCAAGGGCCATCTTCCTTCTGTGTCTTTACCTCCTGTTCTTTCTTCTTATTATAAAGACATCTGTCATTGGCTCTTGAGATTTAGGGTCTATCCATATCCAGCATGACCTCACCATAATATAATTACATCAGCAAAGACATGGTTTCCAAATAAGGTTGCATCCACAAGTATAGAGGGTTATGATTTCAACATGCCTTGAGAGACAGGATGCAACCCACAATAGGCTCCACAAAAATGCAGACAAATATTGAGTTTAACACATTAAATAATTGAAAGTATGCATACCCTAAGAATAATTAGGCATTAAGGAGAGGGAGTTGAACAAGTCTTGACACAAAGTGAACAAATTTAACTATACTGAAAATATGCCTTGTTAATGTGTTTGTTGTTGTTCAGTCACTCAGTCATGTCTGACTCTTTGTGACCCCATGGACTGCAGCACCTCAGGCCTCCCTATCCTTCACCATCTCCTGGAGTTTACTCAAACTTCTGCCAATTGGGTCGATGATGCCCTCCAACCATCTCGTCCTGTGCTGCCCTCTTCTCCTGCTGCCCTCAATCTTTTCCAGCATCAGGGTATTTTCCAATGAGTTGGCTGTTCCCATCAGGTGGCCAAAGTATTGGAGCTTCAGTTTCAGCTTCAGTCCTTCCAGTGAATATTCATGGTTGATTTCCTTTAGGATTGACTGGTTTGATCACCTTGCAATCCAAGGGATTCTCAAGAGTCTTCTCCAACACCACAGTTCAAAAGCATCAGTTTTTCAGTGCTCAGCCTTCTTTATGGTCCAACTCTCACATCCGTACATGACTACTAGAAAAACCATAGCTTTGACCAGACAGACCTTTGTTAGTAAAGTGATGCTTCAGCTTTTAATATGCTGCCTACATTTGTTATAGCTTTTCTTCAAGGAGCAAGCATCTTTTAATTTCATGGCTGCAGTCACCGTCTGCACTGATTTTGGAGCCCAAGAAAATAAAATCTGTCACTGTTTCCATTTTTTTTTTCATCTGTTTGCCATTAAGTGATGGGACCAGACGGCATGACCTTCGTTTTTTGAATATAGATGTCTAGATCACTCAACTTTTTATAATATCCTAAAAAGTCCTCCATGCGTTAATTATTAATTCAGTGTAATTACAGTCAAAATAACAAAATATTTTTGAATATTGATGTGGACTTCAAACAAAGTAAATCTAAGATTTATGGAATTGAACAAAGTGTCAATAACAGGCAAGTCAAATTAGAAGGAAAGGAATATGGTTGGTTATAGGTCTTGAGCTACTATGCAATGAAAAATTATTAAGCTATCATAATTACGACATTGTAACACTGTCACACAAACAAATAGATGAATGGACCTAATTAAATAGCACAGAACCAGAACTAAATATACATGAAATCTTGTATTGTGAAAGACATGGTACTATAGATCAGTGGTGAACATTTAAATGTTGCTTCAACAGTTGTTTACTCATAGAGGAGAAAAAAATTAAAATCTTCTGCTATGCAACAAATGACTCCAGATAGATTAAAAGTAAATATGAAAAGTGAACTTTGAAACTTCTAAAAGGCATGTAGGAACTTATTTGTATGAGATCTGGGTAGGTAGACTCTCAGAAGAAATTATAAATTCTAAAATGATGTCTTAAAGGAAAAGACTGATAAAGTTGATCACATTAAAATTCAAGTATTTTAAATGATAAGTAAAAACACTGAAAAAATGAAAAGATAAGTAAAAGCTTGTGGAAAACAAATGTTAGAAGTATCTATAAACCTAAACAAGAAAATGAATATTTTGAAGTATATAGAAAAAATGAAATTCTAATGGCAATAAAAACAAATTAAAACATGAGTAAGCTAAAAAATCAATTCACAGAAAAATTTAAACAACACCATCACATTTATACAAAATTAAAAGGATTAAAAAATGCTTGGGAATGAGAAAAAAAGCCAAGCTAGCAGTATTTCCAGAAAAAAGATTAATAAGAATGATATTATTGTGCTATAATATATATTTCTTCAGATGAGAATTATTATAATATTAACTTATTATTCTTTATACCTTTCTATGTATGACTTTTCACAATATTTTAAAAAAACATATAATAGTAAAATCACCCTCATTCCTTTCTTATCTTAAATCACACACACACAAAAAAATCCCAATACCAAATTTGGTGAGGAGGGGATGAAAAGATACCAGCATTTTTTTTTTTTTCATTCATCTATAGCTCTTAATTTAACAATAGAAAAACAAGGATAGCAAAACAAAAATTCATAAATAGCATCAAAAAAGAAAGCCAGATGACCAGGTTAACTTCAAAATAACAAACACTGGTAACAGCAGAAACTGTGCTGTGCTCACAACTATGTAAGAGGAAGCAGTGGAGCATTTGACTGACTATGAGTCAAGAGGTACTCATTGCAAAGCCTGAATTATCAATCTGAGAATGGCAACTGATGGGGAGGAGATTCACACACTCCAAAGAATTTCACAGTAAATTCTGAAGGATCCAGAGCAGTCTGATATCCTAATTCTACAATGTCACCAGTAAACGTTGTAACAAAGCAGAGAAAATCATGGTTTGAAAGCATAAATGCCCACCCCCACCCTCAGTGTTCAATGAAGCACTATTTACAATAGCTAAGAAAAACATGGAAGAAACCTAAATGTTCACTGATAGATGGATGAAGAAGAACTGGTACATATATACAATGGAATGTTGCTCAGACATTAAAAGGAATGAAATACAGCCATTTGCAGCATCATGGATAGATCTAGAGATTGCCATATTGAGTGAAGGAAGTCTAACACTACTTATACACAGAATCTAAAAAAATGATAAAAATAAACTCATTTACAAAACAGAAACAGCCTCATAGACTTAAAGACTGAACCTATGGTTAAATGGGAAAGGAATGGGTGGTGTCAGATTGGGAGTTTGGGATTGACATGTACACAATGATATATGTAAAACAGATAACCAATAAGAACCTACTCTATAGCGCACAGAACTCTGGTCAATATTCTGATATAAACCTAAATAGGAAAAGAATTTGAAAAAGAATAGACATATGTATATGCATCACAGAATCACTTTGCTGTAAACCTGACTCTAACACAACATTGTTAATTGACTAAATTCTAATAAAAATACAAATTAAAAAAATACGCAGTTTTACTCAATTGTTTCAGTAAATGCAATGAGTAAAACCTGTATCTAATAGATAATTTTCTAGATACAGCAATAAATATATTTTTAAAAACTGAATAGATTAATATATTCTAGAAAAAAGTTAATATTGTACTAGCATCTTAAAAAAAAAAAAAAGGAAAATTAAAATAATCCAAAAGTCAATCAAGTAGTAAAACATTTTCTCCATAAGAAACCAAAGTTGGTGGTGGTGTACGAGACAGCAAAAAAGACACTGATGTATAGAACAGTCTTATGGACTCTGTGGGAGAGGGAGAGGGTGGGAAGATTTGGGAGAATGGCAATGAAACATGTAAAATATCATGTAGGAAACGAGTTGCCAGTCCAGGTTCGATGCATGTTGCTGGATGCTTGGGGCTGGTGCACTGGGATGGCCCAGAGGGATGGTATGGGGAGGGAGGAAGGAGGAGGGTTCGGGATGGGGAACACATGTATACCTGTGGCGGATTCATTTTGATATTTGGCAAAACTAATACAATTATGTAAAATTTAAAAATAAAATAAAATTAGAGAAAAAATTAAAAAAAAAAAAAAAAGAAACCAAAGTTGGCCAAATGTTTTCTATGGCATGGAATATGAGGAAAATATTAATAAAAATAAAATTGCACCAGAGACTTTTGACTTGAGGCAAATGAAATTAGGATGAAAAGTGCCATATGGGTAGAAGACACCGAAACAGTGAATGAAAACTAGCATTGAAACAAACATTGTGTGTTAAATGCTGACTCAAGATGATTCATTAAAAAGTATGGTGGTTTTAGTTGCTAAGTTGTGTCTGACTCTTGCAACCCCATGGACTATATAGCCTACCAGGCTCCTCTGTCTATGCAATTCTCCAGACAAGAATACTGGAGTGGGTTGCCATTTCCTTCTTTAATTAAAGGTTCAGTCAGTTCAGTTCAGTTCAGTTCAGTGGATCAGTTGTGTCCGATTCTTTGAGACCTCATGAATAACAGCACGCCAGCCCTCCCTGTCCATCACCAACCCCCGGAGTTCACTCAAACTCATGTCCATCGAGTTGGTGATGCCATCCAGCCATCTCATCCTTTGTCGTTCCCTACTTCTCCTGCCCCAAATCCCTCCCAGCATCAGTCCTTTCCAATGAGTCAACTCTTCACATGAGGTGGAAAAATGTTGGAGTTTCAGCTTTATCATCAGTCCTTCCAATGAACACCCAGGACTGGTCTCCTTTAGGATGGACTGCTTGGATCTCCTTGCAGTCCAAGGGACTCTCAAGAGTCTTCTCCAACACCACAGTTCAAAAGCACCAATTCTTTGGTGCTCAGCCTTCTTCACAGTCCAACTCTCACATCCATACATGACCACTGGAAAAACCATAGCCTTGACTAGACAGACCATTGTTGGCAAACTAATGTCTCTGCTTTTCAGTATGCTATCTAGGTTGGTCATAACTTTTCTTCCAAGGAGTAAGCATCTTTTAATTTCATGGCTGCAGTCACCATCTGCAGTGATTTTGGAGTCCCCCAAAATAAAGTCTGACACTGTTTCCACTGTTTCCCCATTTATTTCCCATGAAGTGATAGGACCAGATGCCATGATCTTCGTTTTCTGAATGTTGAGCTTTAAGCCAACTTTTTCACTCTCCTCTTTCACTTTCAACAAGAGGCTTTTTAGTTCCTCTTCATAATCTGCCATAAGGGTAGTGTCATATGCATATCTGAGGTTACTAATATTTTTCCCAGCAATCTTGATTCCAGCTTGTGCTTCTTCCAGCCCAGAATTTCTCATGATGTACTCTACATAAGTGAAATAAGCAGGGTGACAATATATAGCCTTGACGTACTCCTTTTCCTATTTGGAACCAGTCTGTTGTTCCATGTCCAGTTCTAACTGTTGCTTCCTGACCTGCATATAGGTTTCTCAAGAGGCATGTCAGGTACTCTGGTATTCCCATCTCTTTCAGAATTTTCCACAGTTTATTGTGATCCACACAGTCAAAGGCTTTGGCGTAGTCAATAAAGCAGAAATAGATGTTTTTCTGGAACTCTCTTGCTTTTTCGATGATCCAGCAGATGTTGGCAATTTGATCCCTGGTTCCTTTGCCTTTTCTAAAACCAGCTTGAACATCTGAAAGTTCATGGTTCACGTATTGCTGAAGCCTGGCTTGGAGAATTTTAAGCATTACTTTACTAGCGTGTGAAATGAGTGCAATTGTGAAGTAGTTTGAGCATTCTTTGGCATTGCCTTTCTTTGGAATTGGAATGAAAACTGACATTTTTCCAGTCCTGTGGCCACTGCTGAGTTTTCCAAATTTGTGGGCATATTGAGTGCAGCACTTTCACAGCATCATCTTTTGGGATTTGAAGTAGCTCAACTGGAATTCCATCACCTCCACTAGCTTTGTTCGTAGTGATGCTTTCTAAGGCCCACTTGACTTCACATTCCAGGATGTCTGGCTTTAGTGAGTGATCACATCATCATGATTATCTGGGTCATGAAGTTCTTTTTTGTATAGTTCTTCTGTGTATTCTTGCCACCTCTTCTTAATATCTTCTGCATCTCTTAGGCCCATACCATTGCTGTCCTTTATCGAGCCCATCTTTGCATGAAATGTTCCCTTGGTAACTCTAATTTTCTTGAAGAGATCTCTAGTCTTTCCCATTCTGTTAATGGGCTTTATTTCAATGATACATTCACTCAATTTTTGGCTAGAATAAACCATACTTTTTCTTTATTTTTTGGTTTATTTCCTTTGACCAAAAAAAAAAAAAAGAAAGAAACAACCCAATTTGTTAATAAATTAGGTTGGGTCACTTAAAAATTTTCTAAATTACAAGTGTTCGACCACATTTGCCATTTTCCACAATTCATGGAGAAATATTTCCAGTGATTAGCAAAGAAGGGTATCCTTTTTTATATATGTGAAAGTCACTCAGTTGTGTCCAACTCTTTGTGAACTCAGGTGCTATACACTCCATGGAATTCTCTGGGGCCAGAATACTGGATTGGGTAGCCATTCCCTTCTCAAGGGGATCTTAACAACCCAGGGAACAAACCCAGGTCTCCTGCATTGCAGGCAGATTTTTTACCAACTGAGCCATCAGGGAAGCCAATTTTTATAAAAGGCACATGTTAAATATCACTCTGCTTGTTATTTAATTATGTCCATGCAAGACATCACTGTGGTTGTTAGTATTGTTTAAGAAGCTGCTGAGATTGTGTCTTGACCATTAAAAAAAAAAAATCCCATTTGCTTGTATACCGTGCATATGAACTAACAGAAAATAAGAAACACCATATTCTGAAAGAAATGGATTCAATGAAAAAGGCATATGAGATAAAACCAGAAAATTATAATTAAAGAAGTTTTGCTAGCTTTCTATAAAGCCATTCTTTTAAAGTAATAGTGAATTTAAGTGTCAGTTAAAAAGTCTCCATTTGATCCTTATGTCAATTTATGATTTGTATTTCACGGCAAATTTCAATAGTCTTAATCAACAAAATGATTGATATTATAGACTGCTATCCATTTTTTCCTCTAAATATTAAGGATAGAACAATATGCTGAGCTATGAGGATATTTCAATAAATCCTTAGTAATAATTTTAAAAAGCCTCCATGATGGCTCAGCAGGTAAAGAATCCTCCTGAAGTGCAAGAGACACAGGCGATGTAGGTTCAATTCCTGGGTCAGGAATATCCCCCAGAGGAAGAATCCACTCAAATATTCTTGCCTGGGAAATTCCATGGACAGAGGGGCCTGGAAGGCTACAGTCCAACAGTCACAAAGAGTTGGACACAACAGAGCATGAGCACAGGACAAGGATAATATAAAACTGATTTGATCAAGAATATAAATTTTCACATGAAAAGGACACTCAGCTTTCCATCAGTTTATTGGCAACCAATACAAAAGATAAACTTCACGAAGACTGTCAGTGGCAGACAGCTGGAACACTTTATACTGACTTTTCCAGTTTATTTCACGAATACACTGCATAATTATTACCATAAACCATGAAAACTACACTGTGTTTGAACATAGTAAACATTTAAAATCACTCTTTGTTAACCATTTTCACAGTTGGTTGTTTGGTGTTCATTCTCTCCTTTATCATATAATTATACTGGTAATAATAATATTTGATTGGGGATTGAGTACCTATGTCATGACAGGCAGTATTCTAAGTGCTTTATATACACTAACCTCCTATTTACAATTCTTTGAGTAAGGTGCTTTAGTTACCAGCACTTTGGAAATGACAAAACTGTGACTCAGAAAATTAAGGAATTTGCACAAGAGCACATAGTGGAGAGGAAATGAAGATAGAATTCACACTGAGCTAGACCAAACCTAAAGCCTGCAATCTAATCACTGCAAAGTACCAGCTCCATAGAACAAGGTTTACAGACACTGAAATAGATATTTTTCAGTTCTAAAACCTCACACACTGCAATACCAAATAGTTACTTGAAGGTATAGCATATAAGGGCTTTCATTTAAAATTACATATTAGAAAATTTCTTTCTAAATAAAATACTTATATAGGTTTATTATTTTTAGAAAGTTTATGATATATCTTTTCTTCCTGAGAAAGACATTTATGTTTTCCAACTCAAACTTTGCTCCTTTTCCAAACTTAAAGTGTACTAAAAACATATTCTGAAACAGGATTTTTAGAGGTGAGCCTGTAAGCCTCGGTAACTTTCCACAGAGAAGTAGTAGATTAGAAAGATCATTCCCTTATCACTGTCCCTTTCTTTGATTATAAATCTAAAAAGCTTATAATATTTCCAAAATTCTATTGTCTGTCTGGACATCAGGCTAAAACTTAGAGAGAAGTAGGGCTGTCAGTTTTAAAAAATTATAGTACATCCAATAAAAATTTAATTGCAGATAAACAAGAAATAATATTGTGTTGTATTTTACCTGGCAATGCTTAAGAAGAAGCATGGAAAAGGTGAAATAACAGAGGCATTTCAATGATTTGAATAAATGTCAAAATATTATCTACCTAGGCTACCAATTCTGGGCACATGAGATATAATGGTACAGTAAATCAGTTGTGGGAAAGGATAATAGGTTTGATTTCTAGCATCTACCAACTTCCATGGTATAAATGACTGTAAATGGTACATCAAGATTATGGATTATCTTGGAATATTATCAGTTAAAATAAGTGACCAGCAGTTAACACATTCCAGCAGACAGGCCATATGACTCACTACCTACTTTTGGGCACCTCCTAACAAAGATAAATTAAACAGGAATCGAGGTTGGAAGCTTCTGGTGGTCAGCATTATATAGGAAATAAAGTACCACTGGACGGTAAGTAGAGGAGAAGGAATGCAATAATATAGAGACAAATCTCTATGTCAGAGCCCTGTTCAGAGAGGAAATTATATGATTAGGAGGAAAAATCTGAGATCTACTGTAGATCCCATCAGTTCAGTTCAGTTGCTCAGTCGTGTCCGACTCTTTGCGACCCCAAGAATCGCAGCACGCCAGGCCTCCCTGTCCATCACCAACTCCCGGAGTTCACCCAGACTCACGTCCATCGAGTCAGTGATGCCATCCAGCCATCTCATCCTCTGTCGCCCCCTTCTCCTCTTGCCCCCAATCCCTCCCAGCATCAGAGTCTTTTCCAATGAGTCAACTCTTCGCATGAGGTGGCCAAAGTACTGGAGCTTCAGCTTTAGCATCATTCCTTCCAAATCCCATGGATTTTGTTAAATTGTCTTCTAAAGAGGATCAAAATGGTAAGTTGCGCTGTGCTCCCTCCACCTCTCCCTCTCCCTCAGTAGTATAAGGAAGTCTGGAAAAGTATCAAATTCCTTTGTATAAAGAAGAGCTCAAGTTTGTCAAAAACATATTCTTATCTGTCTTTTCTCTCTCTCACTCTAACACTCAATGACTCCACTGGATTAATGTTGAAAAAAATAAGAATACTGGTTTGGATGAATGCCAAAATATTATCTATCTAGGCTACTAATTTGGAGAAGGCAATGGCACCCCACTCCAGTACTCTTGCCTGGAAAATCCCATGGATGGAGGAGCCTGGTAGGCTGCAGTCCATGGGGCCACTAAGAGTCGGACACGACTGAGCGACTTCACTTTCACTTTTCACTTTCCTGCATTGGAGAAGGAAATGTCAGCCCACTCCAGTGTTCTTGCCTGGAGAATCCCAGGGATGGGGGAGCCTGGTAGGCTGCTGTCTATGGGGTCGCACAGAGTTGGAAACGACTGAAGTGACTTAGCAGCAGCAGCAGCAGGCTGCTAATTTAGGGCCCATTTGGTATAATGGTGCAAGAGTAAATAAGTTGTGGGAAAGGACAACAGGGTTGATTAGCAGCATATACAAACTTCCATGGTGTAAATGACTGCCATGGTACCTTTAAGATCCCCAAAATTGGCTTGCTAAATTCCTAAATGTTTGATAATTAGCTCTTGCAAGAGTAAAAGAGCAGTTTCTGCACAAGATATACATTGGTCACATTCTATCTCAGGATTAAAATGACAGAAATGTGCTCAAAAGCCCTTTCCAGAAGCAAGTGATGTCCAGGAGTTTTAGATAAGTGTGAGAGAAGGCATAGAGTGAATAACTAATTGCTTAAAACCAAGTAGGGAGTAGGAGAGGAAAAAAGAGATGTCACAAATTAGTATAATTTCAATACTTCAGAAATGTATAAGCACCATACTTGTAAGTGTTAAGAGAGATTTCTTCAGGTGTCTCTTTAATCTTCCTATCTCACAGGAGACCTTCCATGATCATTCCTTAATATCTGTATCTACTAGAATACATGGTATGCTTCAACTCTCAGTGAGTGAAGTTGCTCAGTCATGCCCGACTCGTTGCAACCCCATGGATAGTAGCCTGCACCAGGCTCCTCCGTCCATGGGATTTTCTAGGCAAGAGTACTGGAGTGGGTTGCCATTGCCTTCTCCAGAGAATCTTCCCAACCAAGAGATTGATCCCAGGTCTCCCGTGTTGTAGACAGATGCGTTACCGTCTGAGCCACCAGGGAAGTCAGTCAAAAATGTATTATAACTAACTGCTAATATCTGTGTAAATATCAATCATGTCTGACTATGAGGTCTCTAAATGTGAGGGCAAATCTTATTCGTATATGTATCCCAGAATCTTTCAGTCTCTGGTGAATAGATGATCAATAAAATAAAGCTTGATAGAACTGAGTATCAAAAAGCCTTAAGCTGTTTAGAAGAAAGTTGGTGTTTATAGGATACTATCCCATTACTTCACTTTTAATTTCTCCAAAGAAAAAAGAGCATGAATTTATCATCCTTATCAGAGTGCCAAGTAAACTTAGTTTCATGCTATTGTTTTTTGCCCTCCATCCCAAATGTTGATAGAATTTCCTTTTTGAAGGTGAACAAAGCTTTGTTCAATTATCTCTGTAGTGAACTCACAGAATTGGAGCTCTTGCTGTAATCTTAGTATATGGTTTCTGTGACTGGAGTAGACACCATTTCAAGGGGAGTCATACCTTGTGATGAAAGTGTCAAGTTCACACACTCTGATCTATTGCATACAAGCACAGCATGCAACAGATAAAAGTGGCCTGTCAAGGAGAGACTGATGAGAATATATTTCATTTCAGGCCTTATGCCTAGTTACTGAGGAGAAATAAGAAAAACACAGGGCATAAATGATGAATTTGCTGAATTTCCTTTAATATCATCCTATAAAGTAAAGCCATTTACACTAAAATCAAACCTATGGTTGTCATCCTTAAAGTGACAAAAAATTTTATTTTCTTAAGGAGTAAACTCAGAATCATGAATGAAATCATGTCATCATCTGAATCATGCAATAGTTGTTTCTGAAATATTTTCTCATGCTTTTTGACATAATATGATGCATTAGCGGCCTCTGAATATATTGAACTGCACTTAAAGTTAACAATCCTCTGCTTAAATTTGAGTTATTGGAGAAACACAGTAAAGCAGATCAGTAAAGCAGATCATGAAACATAATCCTTAAAACTCCAGAAGTCACAGGTTAAGAATAAGCATTACACACACACACACACACACACACACACACACACACACACACACACACACACACACATATAGGACTTCCCTGGCGGTGCAGTGCATAAGAATCCACCTGCCAATGTAGGGGACACAGGTTTGCTCCTTGGGCTGGGAAGATTCCACAGGCCATGGAGCAAATAAGCCTGTGCCCCATGAGTACTGAGCCCACGCACTACAACTACTGAATCCAGTGCACCTAGAGCCTGTGCTCTGCAACAAGAGACGCCACCACAATGAGAAGCCTGTGCACGGCAAAGAAAAGTAGCCCAGCTTGCTACAACAAGAGAAAAGCCTGGGCACAGCAATGAAGACCCAGTGCAATCAAAAATAAATAATATATTTATTTATTTATCTACTATATGTTATACATGTAATAAGTAGAAAAGTTTTATATGAATTTTTTTTCTAAACTGAAGCTTATGACACTACTAGCATATGAAAGGTGGAAATATCTTCACATTATTTCAATCAGCAATAAATATGCTTGTCAACAATAGCTTTGAGGTAAATAAAATTATACCAATGATAAAACACTGTATTGGGAAAAGAACTCTAAGCAACATTTGTCAAGTCAGTTACCTGGTATAGATCTTTTACTATTAAATCTATTGTTTCCATTTGATATTTAGAAATATACCAAACTTCAATACTACTTTTATACAAATCTAGATATCTAGGAATTCCAGATAATTAAGCAATGACTGATTAAATATTGAGCCTCAGAGAAAAGGTGCATGATTCAGAAACCAAAATTGGTATCAATTCCTGAAGACAAATTTAAAATAAAGCTGAAGATCTGATTATAAAGATTAATTTTAATTGATATAGCAAATAGACAAAGTGCTAATGTGAGTTTATTTTAGAAATTTGGCATTTTTACTGAAAGTCATTCATATTAAATTGCTGCTTACATAGTTTTTATCATTTTATTTTAGGTCATGCTTATGAAATTTTCCTATCTATTTAACCAAAACTTACTTTGAGGTAATTATCTGTAGTTTTTCTTGATATTTTTCTCAGTAATCCTATTAAATATCTATATAGGCTCTCATATAATATTAAAATCATATTTTAAAAATCATTATGGCATGTATCCTTATTCAGTTCATTTCAGTTCAGTCACTCAGTAGTGTCTGACTCTTTGTGACCCCATGAATCACAGCACACCAGGCCTCCCTGTTCATCACCAACTCCCGGAGTTCACTCAAACTCATGTCCATCAAGTTGGTGATGCCATCCAGCCATCTCATTCTCTATCGTCCCCTTCTCCTCCTGCCCCCAATCCCTCCCAGCATCAGGGTATTTTCCAATGAGTCAACTCTTCGCATGAGGTGGCCAAAGTATTGGAGTTTCAGCTTCAACATCAGTCCTTCCAATGAACACCCAGGACTGATTTCCTTTAGGATGGACTGGCTGGATCTCCTTGGAGTCCAAGGGACTCTCAAGAGTCTTCTCCAACACCACAGTTCAAAAGCATCAATTCTTCGGCGTTCAGCTTTCTTCACAGTCAATTGTCCTGCAAGTGTGTATTCAGTGAGTAGTTTTAAAGTTAGCAATGGCACCCCACTCCAGTACTCTTGCCTGGAAAATCCCATGGACAGAGGAGCCTGGTGGGCTACAGTACATGGGGTCGCTAAGAGTCGGACACGACTGAGCGACTTCACTTTCACTTTTCACTTTCATGCATTGGAGAAGGAAATGGCAACCCACTCCAGTGTTCTTGCCTGGAGAATCCCAGGGACGAGGGAGCCTGGTGGGCTGCTGTCTATGGGGTCGCACAGAATCGGACACGACTGAAGCGACTTAGCAGCAGTAGCAGCAATGTTATAAGACTGATTTAGAAAAAGACTATAATATTCCACATTCAGACAAGCAACATATGAGCGCCCTTTTCCCTACATGCTTATTAATAAAAACTGCTGTTTTATAGTTTCTTTCAGTTTTATTTCTGTGATTACTTCTTTTTAGTATAATTTGCATATTCTTCTCCCTTGAATTTAAACAAGCTTCTAATTCCATAGAGAACTAGACCAAGTCAATAGATTTGTACCTTTTAGAGACTTATTTATGCATTAAAAAAGTTTGAATTTCTAATATGTGATGTTATCACAACCAAAACTGACAGGTTACTGAGTTGAGATAAAATATAAATAAATAAATATACACATAGAAATATAGATATAAAGAGAATCAATAATATGTATAAATGAAAAATTAAGGCAGATGATTGGAATATGCAGTTTTAAATAGGATAATCAAAGGAGATATGATGGATACTATGACTTTTGAACAGAAAGTTGAAAAGGGATAGGGAGGATATTTTAGATAGAAAAAATTGATGCAAAGGTGTCATATAAGGGCCATGTTTAGTGGAAGGAATTGTGAGGATAACATACTGAGAGAAAAAAAAATCACAAACATGAGGTTACAGAAATAAAGAGGGAGGATCACAGGGAGCCTGAAGGTCACAAGAGTTTGACCGATTCTGCTTCACATGGGAAACCCCTGGAGAATTTCGTGGAGAGGCATACTATGATTTGAAAATGAAAAGTGAAATTGAAAGTCACTCAGTCCTGTCTGAATCTTTAAGAATACTGGAGTGGGTAACCATTCCCTTCTCCAGGGATCTTCCCAACCCAGGAATCGAACCCAGGTCTCCCACATTGCAGGCGGATTCTTTACCGGCTGAGCCACCAGGGAAGCCCACTATGATTTGACCTATGTTTAAAAAGAGAACATTCTGCCTAAGGTTTTGGGCACAAACTAAGGAAACAAGTTATAACAAAAAGGAGGTGAAAGGTTGTTGTTGAATCATGTGAATATACCGGGATTCTTGGCCTCCAGAGGAGAAGAATTCAATCCGGGGCCAGAGATGAGGCTTGATCGCTCAGAGCTTTTGTGTAATAAAGTTTTATTAAAGTATAAAGGAGATAGAGAAAGCTTCTGACATAGGCATCAGAAGGGGGCAGAAAGAGTACCCCCCTGCTAGTCTTCAGCTGGATGTTATATAGTCACTAGCAGTCTGTTAATGAAAGAAAGGAACGTCTTAAAATTCAGAATGGCACCAGGCCCCTCACCCATAAGATGCATTTTGGGATAATCTTGGCACCAAATGGTTTATCCTGGGCCATAAAATGATTAACTTGAATCTTGAAGAAGGGCAGACCACCATACAAATAGTTTCATTTACATAGATTAGGGGAACAATATCTGAGTATAACATACTGGTTTGTCAAGTAGGTTCTGGGCCAAGAGGCAGAACCGACTTGGAGACAGAGTTTGGGGTAAAGGCATAGTACATTAGCATAGCTTGAGACAAACATTTCCATAAGAAAAAGGCATTGGTTATCTCTAGGCTCAAGTATAGCTAAATTCAGGTGAAACCAGGTGTCATTATGGCAACACAGTATTTTAAGAGAAACCTCCCTTTAAATTTGTATAGAGGAGGAAAAAATATTGCTAGTTTGTTTCATCCTGCCGCTTAAGAGAGATAAAAATGTCTGACACTTGCAGGCTATTTCCTCCATTTGGAGACCCCTGGCCTTTCTGCCTGTTACCCTCTCAGAGGGATGACAGTTTCAGAACTTCATAGAGTCAGTATGTGAGAAGTGGCTGGGTTTTGAGTACATTTTAAAGGGAAAGTCAACAGGTTAGCTGATGTGATTTTTAAGAGAAAAAGAAGAGTCAAAGATGAATGTAAGTTGTCTGCCCTGAATATCTGAAAGGGAAGATTAGACATTCATTGAGATGAAGAGAACGACAAGAGGAAGAAGTTTAAAGGGGAAGACAAGGGGCTTGATGTTAGGCATAATAAGTTTAAATTATATTTTAGATATCCACATAGAAATACTGAACAGACTATTAGATAAATATATCTAGGATTCTGTAGAGAACAAGACTGGATATATAAATTCTGGAGTCATCAGCATACAGATTATATACAAAATGAAGAAAAATAGACAAACTCAACAATAAGTGAATAATAGTAAATGATAAATTACTGCACCTTGATCATTAAAAGTTAAGAGTTTGGGGAAATGTGGGGAATTCAATGAATGAAAAGGAAGAGCCAGCTCAGTAGAAGAAAAATGAGAAAAATATGGTATCCTGGAAAACAAATGTAGAAAGGAATATTTGTGATCACTTGTGTCAAATGCTTCCAATAAGGAAGATGAAATGGAATAGATTCTTACATTTAGGAAATTAAGGGCCTTGGTGTCCTGGATAGTATTAATAATGGCTTTAACAGACTAGAGGAGACAAATGCCTATTGAAAACTGGTTCGAGATAGACTGGAAGAAGAATTGAAACTTCCTTGTGGAATTCTGATATAAAGACATCAGAGAAATCAGCATGGTTTGAGGAGGCTATAAGATAAAGAGAATAATGTTTTCTCAACCTGACACCTAGGAGATATGGGCAAGCTTAGCAGTTGCACCACAGTACACAAGAGTGAAATTATATTATTAATGGGAGGTATACATAAATTGAGGGAAATTCACATGAGAATATGTTATACACAACTTAAAAGGAATGGATTCAAGGAGCTTCCCTGGTGGCTCAGTGGTAAAGAATCTTCTTGCCGATGAAGGAGACACATGTTCGATCCCTGATCTTGGAAGAACCCACATGCCAGAGAAGCAACTAAACCCGTGTGTCATAACTACCAAGTTTGTGCTCTAGAGCCCGGAAATTGCAACTACTGAAGTCTACATGCCCTAGAGCCTTCGCTCTTCAATAAGAGAAGTCATGAAAATGAGAAGCCCATGGACCACAACAAAGAGCAGCCCCCACTAGCCACAACTAGAGAAAAGTCCACACTGCAATGAAGATCTAGCACAGCCAAAAAAAAGAGAAAGGATTAAAAAGAATATATGCAGGCAAACAGAGTAACATATTCCATCTTTTTGAAAAGGAATAGTATGAAATAAAAATATAAAATAAGGGAGAGGAAGAGTGAGAGGAAGATAGGAAAAAGAGGAAACAGGATTATAACTTTTTTTTTTTTTTTTTAAGGAATATTGGTTTTAGATTTTTAACCAAGAAATCACTTATTTCATCCTATGGCTTTTATTTCATATGTGTGCCATGTCGCTTCAATCATGTCCAGCTCTTTGCAACCCCATGGACTGTAGCCCACCAGGCTCCTCTGTCCATGGGATTCTTCAGGTAAGTATACTAAAGTGGGTTTATATGCCCTCCTCCAGTGGATCTTCCCGACCCAGGGATCAAACCCACATTTCTATGTCTCCTGCATTGGCAGGCTGATACTTTACACTAGTGCCAACTGAGAAGTCCTCATTTCATATAAATACATGTATGTACACACATAAGTGCATATATGTAAAATATATGCATATATATACACAATGTATATATGTTTATCTATATTTGTATACACAAACGTATTTTTTGATTCAAAACTTTTAAGCCAAAAAAGAAGTTACATAAAAAACTGAGATCTCATTTGTACTCATCCCAGTTTCATTTCTTCATTAATATCCCTGAGAAAACTAACATTACCAGTATAAGATGCATCTTTCCAGCTTCTCATTTTATATTTTTGCCAGATATGAATATATTCAGAAACAATACAGAGTGTCTGTGAGTATGTTTCTGTGTGACTCCTCTTATTAACTTGCTTTTCTATCTAACATTATATTTTGTCTCTCTCTGGTGTTAATATGAAATAATGTCTCCCATTTTATCTGGCAGGTAGTAGTCCATAGCACATATATTTTATATTTTAGATATGCACTTTGTTACTGAGGGACATTTAGTTTGTTCCCAATTGCTTGCTGGCCAACTGTAAATCATAGCTGTCCACTGATTCAGAATGTGGATGCTTCCTTGCCCCAAAGCTTCCAGTTCTTTTACATCTGTTTAATGAATCAAAGCACTCTGCGATGATATTCCATATTAACTCCATTCTATTGATTAGGAAACAAGACTCAGAGAAATTAAATAATTTCCAAAGATCATCAAGGTGATATGTGGGGAGCCACATTTGTATACAGGTTTAGGTCATTCAAGAAATTGCATTCTAACCAAAGGATTGCATTCTATATATCTGATTCATAGAATTGAATCATTATGCTTTTTATTTTCCTACATTTTCATAAAGAAAACATTTTTCCTAAACATCTAATTTATGACAATGATGAATACCAGTAACTAAATAAGGTAAAATTCAACTGATAAAGGTTTTGTTTACAAAAAGAAATACTTTTTGAAAATATTTTACTTTGTTTAAAAGTTACAAAGAAAGACAAATTTTGATTTAAAGATGATAGATTGTTTCTAACTCAGTTCAAGACACTCAAATGATAAAGAAATGAACACATGGGATTGCTTTTCTGGGTGAAGGCCACTCAAGTTTATCATCTTCAGGTCACAAGTTTGATTCTTTCCAAGCCTAATGCTGACTGAAAATCACCACCCTTTGACAGCTATGTGTCCTTATTATTTACTTTTTATCACAAAACAGTAAGAGTCAGCATTTTTATCTCTGTATAAAGCCTCAGTTACAAAATAAAAGATAAAGTGATGATCAGATAATTTCCTCTGAAAACCACCAAAGTTTCTCTAAAAGCTAGAGAAAAATGTTTATAATTAATAAGAGTCCCATATTTGAATAACAGAAAAAATTCCTTTACATATACATATATATATATATATATATATATATGTATACACACACGTGTGTGTGTGTGTGTGTGTGTGTGTATGTGTGTGTGTGTGTGTGTGTGTTGGGGGTGGGGAATGGATGGGAGTGGAGAGAAATCCTGCACAACAATGAAAATAGGTAAAAGCTAAAATTCCAAAAAAGAGACTGCTGCAGACTTGGAAATGTTTCATTTGTATTTTCTAAAATCAGAGATTCCCTCATTCTTCCAACATCTTTGCTCTCATTAGGGAAGTTAACAGAATGCAGTCAAAATTCTCCTTTAAAGGGGGCTTTAAGGAGCAGGTGAATATCAACTACTGTTTTCATAGAGAAAATGTGGCTACAATTTTCTTGCATACATATTGTAGGAACTGTTCATTTTTTAAATATGTAAAATATACAAAACATTAAGCACAGGTAATATAAACATTTTTAAATATTATCAAAGTGAAACATTTTAATGTTAACAGTTTCAAGCTGTCCCTAAGATACCAATACAGACTTATGATAACTTTTATTTCCTTTTTAAATCACCCTTATTTTCAAATGTATATGAAGCTTTTAAAAATAATACATACTTAAGAATGCTTCATGCATATCAAATTTCTTAAACAGTGATTTTTAAAAATCCATTTGTCCATTTAAGTGCTGCTAATCAGGGCAAAAACAAGGAGAATCCATTTGCTACATATACGGCAAACATTTGTTTAGCAAATAGATAACTCATGCATATCTATAGGAAATAAAATAATAGAAAAGGGAAAGAGAAATAGCACAGATATTTCACAGAAGAGAAAATATGATTTGCCAATAAATACAATGATTAATATTGTTAAAATTTAGTGCAATGTCATTTAAAACAACAGTAACAAATCATCACAAACCCATCAGGTTGACAAATTTAAAAGGTTAGACAATGATAAGATAAGGCCAGGATTAACACCAGAAACTTTCATTCACTGTGGATGAAAGAGAACCTTGATATTGTCACTTTGGAAACAATTTCATATTACCTAGTAAAACCTAATAAGATCAGACTTTGAGCCAACAAATCCACATCAAGTCCATAACCTAGAGAAACCCTCATTCTTGTTAAGTAAGACCTGTACAATAATGACCACAGCAGAAGTACTTATAATGACAAGAACCTGGGAACTGAAATGTATTTTGAAACGTGAATGGAAGAATGAACAGTGGTATATCCATAAACAGAAGGCTGTGCAGTAGTATAAATGAATAGACTATGTCCTATACTTCATTATAAATGCATCTCCAAAATACAATATTGAGTGATAAAATAAGTCTCACAGGAATACTAAATGTATGACACTACTCATATACAATTTCAAACTTGCAAAATAAACAGTATGTGTTTTACTAATCAAAACAAGTAGTAACTGAAAGTGTTAGTCACACAGTCAAGACCAACTCTTTGCAACCCCACAGACTGTTGCCCTGCCAGGCTTCTCTGTCCATGGAATTCTCTAGGCAAGAATACTGGAGTGGGTAGCCATTTCCTTTCTCCAGGGGATCTTTCTAACAGATTGATTGAACCCAGGTCTTCTGTACTGCAGACAGACTCTTTACCACACGAGCCACCAGGAAGCCCAAACATGTAGTAAACTACAAAGGAAAGCAACAGAATGATGTGTGCCTGTTCAGTCACTCAGTCATGTGCTGACTCTTTCGTGAGCCCATGGACCATAACCCACCAGGCTCCTCTGTCCATGGAATTTTCCAGGCAAGAAGACCAGAACGGGTTGCCATTTCCTACTGCAGGGGATCTTCCTGACCCAGGTATTAACATACGCCTCTCACATCTCTTGACTTGGCAGGTTGATTCTTTACCAATGAGCCACTAGGGAATGATAATAACATTCAAATTAGAGATTGTACTTGAATTAAAATCTGTGGGATCTGATTATGTACAAACTTTACATGGGGATTTTCAAAGACCTTGTGATATCATTGTCCTATTTCTTTGTTATTGACTTCCAGGCACTCAGTGGTGTCTGACCCTTTGTGACACCATGGACTGGAGCATGCCAGGCTTCCCTGTCCTTCACTATTTCCCAGAGTTTACTCAAACTTATGTCCAGCGAGCCAATGATGCCATGATGCCATCCAACCATCTCACTCTGTTGTCTCCTTCTCCTCCTGCCTTAAATCTTTCCCAACATCAGGGTCTTTTCCAATATGTTACTTCTTTGCATCAGATGGCCCAAGTATTAGAGTATCAGCTTCAGCATCAGTCCTACCAATCAACATTCAGGACTGATTTCCTTTAGGATGGACTGGTTGGATCTCCTTGCAGTATAAGGGACTCTCAAAAGTCTTCTCCAGCACCACAGTTCAAAAACATCAGTTCTTCAGAGCTCAACCTTCTTTATTTTCCAACTCTCATATCTGTACATGACTACTGAAAAAATTTATTTATAGTCCAATTCTCACTACTGTATGTGACTGTACGGACCTTTGTCAGCAAAGTGATGTTTCTGCTTTTTAATATGTTCTCTAGGTTTATCATAGCTTTTCTTCCAAGGAACAAGTGTCTTTTAATTTCCCAGCTTCAGTCCCCACCCACAGTGATTTTGGAGACCAAGAAAATAAAATCTGTCACGGTTGCCAGTTTTTTCCCCACCTAATTGCCATAAGTTCTATTCCTTAATCACTGTTAAATATAAATATATAACTGAATAGGAAAAGATAGAAAAAAAAAGGACACTGAAAGATGAACTCCCCAGGTCAGTAGGGGCCCAATATGCTACTGGAGATCAGTGGAGAAATAACTCAAGAAAGAAGAAGAGACAGAGCCAAAGCAAAAACAACACCCAGGTGATTATGTGACTGGTGATGGAAGGTAAAGTCCGATGCTGTAAGAAGCAATATTGCATAGGACCTGGAATGTTAGGTCCATGAATCAAGCAAATTAGAAGTGGTCAAACAGGAGATGGCAAGAGTGATTGTTGACATTCTAGGAATCAGCGACCTAAAATGGACGGGAATAGGTGAATTTAACTCAGATGACCATTATATCTACTACTGCGGGCAGGAATCCCTTAGAAGAAATGGAGTAGCCATCATGGTCAACAAAAGAGTCTGAAGTGCAGTACTTGGATGCAATCTTAAAAATGACAGAATGATCTCTGTTCGTTTCCAAGGCAAACCATTCAATATCACAGTAATCCAAGTGAATGCCCTGACCAGTAAAGCTGAAGAAGCAGAAGTTCAACAGATATATGAAGACCTACAAGACCTTCTAGAACTAACACCCAAAAAAAGATGTCCATTTCATTCTATGGGACTGGAATGCAAAAGTAGGAAGTCAAAAAATACCTAGAATAACAGGCAAATTTGGCCTTGGAGTACAGAATGAAGCAGGGCAAACACTGATAGAGTTCTGCCAAGAGAATGCACTGGTCATGGCAAACATCCTCTTCCAACAACACAAGAGAAGACTACACATGGACATCACCAGATGGTCAATAACGAAATCATATTGATTATATTCTTTGCAGCCAAAAATAGAGAAGCTCTGTACAGTAATCAACAACAACAACAAAAAAGACTGTGAGTTGACTGTAGCTCAGATCATGAACTCCTTATTGCCAAATTCAGATTTAAATTGAAGAAAGAGAAAAACAATAGACCATTTAGGTATGACCTAAATCAAATTCCTTGTGATTATACAGTGGAAGTGAGAAATAGATTCAAGGCAATAGATATGATAGATGTAGTACCTGAAGAACTATGGACAGAGGTTCCTGACATTGTACAGGAGGCAGTGATCAAGATCATCTCCATGAAAAAGAAAAACAAAAAGGTAAAATGCTTATCTGAGGAGGGCTTACAAATAACTGTGAAAAAAGAGAAGGGAAAGATAAAGGAAAAAAAGAAAGATACACTCATTTGAATGCAGAGTTCCAAAGAATAGCAAGGAGAGATAAAAAAGCCTTCCTCAGTGATCGATGCAAAGAAATAGAGGAAAACATTAGAATGGGAAAGACTAGAGATCTCTTCAAGAAAATTAGAGATTCCAAGGGAAAATTTATTTGAAAGATGGGTACAATAAAGGACAGAAATGGTATGGACCGAACAGAAGCAGAAGATATTAGGAAGGGGTGGCAAGAATACACAGAAGAACTATACAAAAAAGATCTTCATGACCCAGATAATCACAATGGTGTGACCACTCCCCTAGAGCCAGACATCCTGAAATGTGAAGTCAAGTGGGCCTTAGGAAGCATCACTACGAGCAAAGCTAATGGAGGTGATTCGATGCTAGTTGAGCTGTTTCAAATCCTAAAAGATGATGCTGTGAAAGTGCTGCACTCAATATGCCAGCAAATTTGGAAAACTCAGCAGTGGCCACAGGACTGGAGAAGTTCAGTTTTCATTCCAATCTCAAAGAAAGGGAATACCAACAAATGCTCAAACTACCACACAATTGCACTCATCTCACACATTAGCAAAGTAATGCTCTAAATTCTCCAACCCACACTTCAACAGTATGTGAACCATGAACTTCCAGATGTTCCAGCTGGATTTAGAAAAGGCAGAGGAACCAGAGATCAAATTACCAATATCCGCTGGATCATCAAAATTAAGAGAGTTCCAGAAAAAACATCTATTTCTGCTTTATTGACTATGCCAAAGCCTTTGACTGTGTGGATCACAACAAACTGTGGAAAATTCTTAAAGAGATGGGAATACCAGACCACTTGACCTGCCTCTTGAGAAATCTGTATGCAGGTCAGGAAGCAACATTTAGAATGGGACATGGAACAGAATTGTTTCAAACAGAGAAAGGAGCATGTCAAGGCTGTGTATTGTCACCTTGCTTATTGAACTTATATGCAGAGTACATCATGAGAACTGCTAGGCTGGATGAAGCACAAGCTGGAATCAAGATTGCTGGGAGAAATATCAATAACCACCAATATAAGAACAACTAAAGAGCCTCTTGATGCAAATGAAAGAGAATATTGAAAAAGTTGGCTTGAAATTCAACATTCAGAAGAAAAATCATGGCATCTGGTTCCATCACTTCATGGCAGATAGATGGGGAAACAGTGGAAACAGTGACAGACCTTATTTTCTTGGGCTTCAAAATCACCACCGATGGTGACTGCTGCCATGAAATTAAAAGACGTTTGCTCCTTGGAAGAAAAGTTATGACCAACCTAGACAGCTTATTAAAAAGCAGAGACATTACTTTGCCAACAATGGTCCGTCTAGTCAAGGCTATGGTTTTTCCAGTAGTCATGTATGGATGTGAGAATTAGACTATAAAGAAAGCTGAGTGCTGAAGAATCAGTGATTTTGAACTGTGGTGTTGGAAAAGACTCTTGACAGTCATTTGGACTGCAAGGAGATCCAACCAGTCCATCCTGAAGGAAATCAGTCCTGAATATTCATTGGAAGGACTGATGCTGAAGCTGAAACTCCAGTACTTTGGCCACCTGATGTGAAGAACTGACTCATTTGAAAAGACCCTGATGCTAGGAAAGATTGAGGGCAGGAAGAGAAGGGGATGACAGAGGATGAAATGGTTGGATGGCATCACCAACTCAATGGACATGAGTTTGAGTAAACACCCAGAGTTGCTAATGGACAGGAAGCCTTAGTGTGCTGCAGTCCATGAAATCACAAAGAGTTGGATACAACTGAGTGACTGAACTGACTGACTGATATAACTGAATGAATGAATATATGTATAAATAAATGAATGAAACCACAAGATATAATAATGTTTCACAGGGGCCATAAACTGGTAGTTGCTTTGGTTTCCCTTTCTAAAGGCAATGGGGAACCAATACTTTGTCACATGAAAATCAAAAGAAAAGCATATTTGGGAAAAAATGAAAATTAATAATAGTGTTGTGAGTCAAGTATTATGGCCATAGCTGTCTGCAGCAGGAAGAGAATTCACAGTATTAATAATGGCTGTTGGGAATTGGGTTGGTGGGTACAGGGAGCAGACTGAAGGGAAGGATATTTATAGCATGTATGCAAAAGTTAACTAATTTGCCTACATACCAGAGGCTGATTTTTACATCAGGAGTTTCTCTGCAATTAAAATATTTTAAATGCTTAGTTTCAAAGACATACAGATAGAGCAGCAGTATAAAGAACTGTAAATTGTTGGATGATGACCTCAATCTATCTCTCTCCCTTCACCCAAACAGAACTCTTTAACCACCAGCAATTATTTCTTATATTTTAGCTTTTAGGGAACCAAATGGCAGACCATGATCAATAGAGAGAAAAAATATGTAAATTTAATGCTGTCACTGATAAATTCTGTAAAAGGTGAAGTCATTTCACCCTTTTACTTATAATTGTCAGTTAAATGAGGAGATTATACAGAATCATATATAAACATCTTCTCTATTATCTTTGATTAGTTTTAATATCTTTTATTCCATAATAATTTACATGACATACTCTACTTTGGTAAATATGGAGAATGAATCTACAAATGTCTTAGAATAGAATCACTGTAATCTTGAAACTTAACTTTCATTTCTTTCTAAATCTGTTAAGTATTTACCTAATCTTCCCTCCGAAAAAGTACATCTCTAATGAGACACGCTGAATTCATCTCACTTCTACAAACAAAGATTCAGGAATGTTAAAATTATTGATTTATGTGTGAGCTAATATAATACCATAACTACAGATGGCAAATATTATACTTCTTGGTGTAAGAAATGAGCAACTTGCAAGTACTATTGAAGATCAAATTTTAAGAGTATGAAATTTTCATATTCACAATCAATATTCTATCATGAGGAAATAATAAGCCTTGCTTTTTTCTACTCTAAAGTTTACCTGGCTCTTTAGAAGTTATCCTGTATCTTGCCAGAAGCTTTGCAGCCAATATTAAGCCTGAAATTAAAGATGCATGATCAGAATTTTGTAGCTGCCTTAGGTTCAATTCAATATGAAGATCATAATATAGGTTTGCTTAGAACCCAATTTATTGCAGGGGATTAGTTTTTATTACCTGGGAGGGTCAGTTAATATTTCAAATAGAGGCTGAATATACATTTCTTTTAACTTCCCCCTTCTCCTAAAATTTCCTGGCACTAAAGGTGAACATATCGAGTTCTGATTTCTTATGCATAGTGGAACAATGTGTCACTAATCAGCAGAGCAGATATGTGAGTAATACTTGGACTTTCCTTTTTCTTTTTAAAGGAAATACAGTCTCATTTGGTAAATGACACAAGGAAGAGAAAGGAAAGGTGAAATGCCAGAATGTAAACTATCTTTATGCTAATTGCAGAATGGAATGAGGCCAATAATTTTGTCAAGTCTGTTAGTTTCAGGCTCCATCTCCCTGTACATCCATGGATTTTAATGGACAGCAGTACTGAGGCCACCATTATTACTGAAGTCAAGGAACAGTGGGCAAGTACAGTCAACTGAAACTGTTTTCTAGAATTATATATTTGATACATTCATAAAAGCACTGGCCTAAGCAAATTCTCTATGGAGAGTTTTTTTTTTCCCTCCCTTAAATGGAAAGAAAATACTCTACTTTAAAAATCAATGTCCTTATAGAACATATTAAATAAAATCTAAAGAAATATTATTTAATATCTAACAGAAATGAGTAAATCATACATCACACAAAAAACTCATTAAATCATTTTTGATCACCAAAACCTGCTTCATCTTTAGTTTGATCTCTTTTTGAAATTATACCTTCATACAAGAATTGAAGCACAGAATACTGTAAATTTATTCTACTCTTTAACTTTTTCATATTTTTGGAAAATAGATTATAAGAGTGAGGGCACATATGGATATTGGACAGGAGCTGACAGGAGAAATTAGCCAAAGAAAACTGCCTTTCTGATTTTTACATGGTCAGTAAAATAAGTCATGATTGAGGTTCATAATTTTACTATACTACAAAGCAAGTTCTAAAAATTTACCAACAACTGTAAGGCATATACCATTTTCTGTTCTTTGGCAAGAAAAAGCAACATTTCCTATGACATAATTTAAACACTATACAGGAGACAGGGATCAAGACAATCCCCAAGAAAAAGAAATGCAAAAAAGCAAAATGGCTCTCTGAGGAGGCCTTACAAATAGCTGTGAATAGAAGACAACACAAAGGCAAAGGAGAACAGGAAAGACACACCCATCTGAATGCAGAGTTCCAAAGAATAGCAAGGAGAGATAAGAAAACCTTCCTCAACAATCAGTGCAAATAGAAGAAAACAATAGAATAGGCAAGACTAGAGATCTCTTCAAGGAAATTAGAGATAAAGGGAACATTTCATGCAGACATGGGCACAATAAAGGACAGAAATGGTATGGGCTTAACAGAAGCAGAACATATTAGGAAGAGGTGGCAAGAATACACAGAATTGTACAAAAAAGATTTTTACAACCCAGATAATCACGATGGTGTGATGACTCGTCTACAGCCAGACATTCTGGAATGTGAAGTCAAGTGTGCCTTAGTAAAAATCACTATGAAAAAAACTAGTGGAAGTGATGGAATTCCAGTTGAGCTATTTCAAATCCGAAAAGATGATGCTGTGAAAGTGCTGTACTCAATATGCCAGCATATTTGGAAAACTCAGCAGTGGCCCCAGGACTGGAAAGGTCAGTTTTCATTCCAACCCCAATTCGAATTTTGACAATTGCTCAAAATTCTCCAAGCCAGGCTTCAACAATATGTAAACTGTGAACTTCCAAATGTTCAAGCTGGTTTTAGAAAAGGCAGAGGAACCAAAGATCAAATTCCAACATCTGCTGGATCATGGAAAAAGCAAAAGAGTTGCAGAAAAACATCTATTTCTACTTTATTGACTATGCCAAAGCATTTGACTATGTGGATCACAACAAACTGGAAATTCTGAAAGAGACAGGAATACCAGACCACCTGACCTGCCTCTTGAGAAACCTGTATGCAGGTCAGAAAGCAACAGATAGAACTGGACATGGAACAACAGACTGGTTCCAAATAGGAAAAGGAGTACGTCAAGGCTGTATATTGTTATCCTGCTTATTTAACTTATATGCAGAGTACATCATGAGAAACCCTGGGCTGGATGAAGCACAAGCTGGAATCAAGATTGACAGGAGATATATCAGTAACCTCAGATATGCAGATGATACCATCCTTATGGCAGAAAGTGAAGAGGAACTAAAGAGCCTCTTGATGAAAGTGAAAGAGGAGAGTGAAAAAGTTGGCTTAACGCTTGACATTCAGAAAACTAAGATCATGGCATCTGGTCCCATCACTTCATGGCAAATAGATGGGGAAACAGTGAAAACAGTGACAGACTTTTGATTTTTCCAAAATCACTGCAGATGGTGACTGCAGGCATGAAATTAAAAGATGCTTACACCTGGGAAGGAAAGTTTCAATCAAACTAGACAGCATATTAAAAAGCAGAGCCATTACTTTGCCAATAAAGGTCCATCTAGTCAAGGCTATGGTTTTTCCAGTAGTCATTATGGATGTGAGAGTTGGACTATAAAGAAAACTGAGCCCTGAAGAACTGATGGTTTTGAACTGTGGTATTGGAGAAGACTTTTGAGAGTCCCTTGAACTGCAAGGAGACCCAGCCAGTCCCTCCTAAAGGAAATCAGTCCTGAGTGTTCATTGGTAGGACTGTTGCTGAAGCTGAAACTCCAATATTTGGCCACCTGATGTGAAGAACTGATTCATTTAAAAAGACCCTGATACTAGGAAAGTTTGAAGGTGGGAGGAGAAGGGGATGACAGAGGATGAGATGGTTAGATGGCATCACTGACTCAATGGACATGAGTTTGGGACTCCGGGAGTTGGTGATGGAGAGGGAGGCCTGGCGTGCTGCAATCCATGGGGTCACAAAGAGTTGGACATGACTGAGTGACTGAACTGAACTAAACTGAATTTAAACATTTACATACTATTTCCTATTGATAAAAGTATCTTTACAATATGTACTAGCACATTCAATTAAAAAAAAAAAAGTAAACTAAACATATTCATTCATACTTTACAAATGCAGAAACCAGGGTTGACTGAACTGAAGTCCTGTAGCTGGCAGATGGCAGAGCTAGGAGGTACTTTCTGGCTTCAAAATTATTTTATTTCCAGTTGTCAGCACTTAAAATTCATCATGTTTTATAGTCAATTTTATCAATAAAAATATCTCAACTCCAAGATTAAAAATATATTTATAGTAATTATATTTTAGAATATGGCTGTGTAAAATTATGCTATATGTATAACACAATAAAAAATACAGCTATTTATTTCTAACCTCTCTTCTTAGCCTCTGCTTAGAGGAAAAAAGGGGCTATAATTGGGCAAGCTTTAAATTTGTGAATCTCAGCATTTCTAGGTTCTAAGGTTCTCTATTAAAAGATGGGTTCTTTCCAATACAAATGGAGACACACACATTAAATTCCATGGTTGAACTTCCTAGACAAGTTTCTATCTAGGGGTCAATGAAAGTGTCTAAATCTATGTACCCTGGGCATTATGTTCACTGGATGTCAGGGTCCACATATGTCATTCTTTATGTCTGAGTAGAAGTGGGTGCCTAAAACTAGGTTCTCCAAGCCATGATCCCATTCCTCCTGCCTTTTGATACTAAAAGTCATCTATTTCTCATTTCTTACCATGCCAATGCTCACAGTCATCAGGACCCTGCCTGAGCAGATCTTTTGAATTACTTCTGTGAAACAGAAATCTGACCAATAATTTCACCCTCTGTGAGCAAGGCACACAGGAACATTTAGATTCTTGCACACTGGATCCTGGCAGTCAGGAACTTACAGCCAATCACTTCACACTACTGCTACTCTCTCTTTCTTTCTTTTTGGACCTGGCCAACTGCAAGGCTCCTCTTGAGTCCTGGTTCTCAAAACTGGTTGGTCATTAGAATCACTGACGTGATAAACAACACCAAACGCTGCCCGACGGTCCAAGACTGATCTAACTATATTCTTTACCATTAGAAAAACTAAATGAGAATTTCAGTGTATGGGAAACCCAACGCTGGTATTTTTAAAGATTATCTGGCTGATCTTAACGACCAGCCTAGACCAGCAACATACAAGCCTGTGGCCTTCTCTGGGCTGTTTCAGGGAGTCATTACATCATTCCTCCCTACCCTGTGGTCTGGGACTATCCCAGGCCTGTCTGTATGGCTCAGCTACTCCACAGGCCCCCTTCCTATGCTCAACTATAGATTCCACCAGAGAAGGAAGAAGTGGAAGACAGAAAGTGTGACCTCCTCACTTTACATATTAAATCTCAGACCTCAGTTTTAGTTATTACACCTTAATAAAATACTCCTTATGAGAAAAAAAAATGCTATCCATATACATTGATTATCAGAGTAAGTTAAAAGTCCTGCCTAAGCATTTGTTCACAAAACAAATCTTGTTAAATAAGCTATGGAAAAATAACATGTTTGGATTTCAAGTTACTCAGTCAAAAAGCAAAAAAAAATAACACTCTCAGACTCACCCTAAGAGTAAACAGCAATATAATGAATTTGATGATATACAGTATGACCAAATGAAGAGTACTAATATTTTTAAAATAAAACAAAATATACCTAGCATTTTTAAGAAAGAGAATATTTACCCTACTTACTTTAAAGTTATATTAATTTATAATTAAGTTTTCATACTACAAAAGTATTATTCATATATGTTCCTTAAATCTCTTTTATGTCTTAAAAAGATAATAGTATGACTCTCTGTCCTGAATTTAACATTTTTGAAAGTTGACGGGGTTGCAAGGTTTCTGTCCCAGCACAGGTCATTCATCTGAATACTCCACTTGCACATCCAGTTGCTGCGTTTTATCACTGCAGCACTGTTTTTCCTTGTACTATATTAGCTAGAGGTTAGGTCAGGCAGTTTTCCACATATGCAACATGGTCTAAAAAGGATTTTCACATGTCACCTGCTTAGATACATTTTTTAATCTTGTGTGTGTGTGTGTGTGTGTGTGTGTGAATCTCTATGTGTTACATCTAGTTTATGTGGGTAAAACTTCAGAATAACTCAAAAGATGATTGGGACCATCTACATGGCTTCCCTTCAGCTCCTTAGCTATTGCTCTGAAGCCTTCAAGACACTTCATATTACTTTCTATAGCTTATTAAGCTGAGATTTTTTATCTAATTTTCAACCCAAAGAAACTTTCCCAGTATACTGATCTTCTACCTTTTTGCCCTGTTTCTCCATCAAGGACATAAGGATTAGGTCTCTTCACCTACTTTTAGAAATGATCCCAGTGTTGTGTTAACTTCTCCTATACAGCAAAGTGAATCAACACTTGTATCAACACTTGTATCACTCATGTGTATCAAAAAAAAGTCAAATCCCAGTGTTGTATTAATTTCTCCTGTACAGCAAAGTGAATCAACGCTTGTATCAACACTTGTATCAACACTTGTATCATTTGTACATATCAAAAAAAAAAAAAATCCCCTTAATTTGGATCCCCTTTCCATTTAGTTCACTACAGAGCACTGAGTAGAATTCCCTGAGCTGTACAATAGGTTCTTATTAGCTATCTATTTTATACATAGTATCAAGAGTGTATATATGTCAATTCCAATCCCCCAATTCATCCCATTTTAGTGTCCATGTGTTTGTTCTCTACATCTGTTTCTCTATTTCTGTTTTGCAAATAAGATCATATCAAAAACACAAATGACCCAATCAAAATATAGGCTGAAGACCTAAATAGACATTTCTTCAAAGAAGACACACAAATGGCCAACAAACACATGAAAAAAATGCTCAAAATCATTAATTGTTAGAGAAATGTAACTCAAAATTACAATGATATATCACTTCACATGCATCAGAATGATCATCAAAAAATATATAAACAATAAATGTCAGAGAGGGTGTGGAGAAAAGGGTACCCTCTTACACTATTGGTGGGAATATAAATTGATACAGCCAAAAGGGAGAATGGTATGAAGTTTCCTTATAAAAATAAAAGCAGAACTAACATATAACCTGGCAATCCCACATCTAGGCATATACCCAAAGAAAACCATAATTCAAAATGACACATGCTCCCCAGTATTCACTGAAGCACTATTTACAGAACATGGTAGCAACCTAAATATTCAATAGACGAATGGACACAGAAGATATATGTATATACAATGAAATATTAATCATAAAAGGACTAAAACTGAATCATTTGTAGAGATGTGGATGAATCTAGAGACTACTATACAGAGTGAAGTAAGTCAGAAAGAAAAAAAATAATATATTAATGCATATATGTGGAATAATAAAAAAATTATATAGATGATCCATACACATTTTTAAAAGCAAAATAACATTACTGTTACACTCCTGTCACCCTTAACCCAAAAAGTCTTTGCAAAAACAGCCACCACTGTAGTCAGTAACTTTATGCCATTTATAATTGAATTTGAAATAACTTTGACATTCTAAAAACTCAAGTTAGGAAAATAGAAATTGTTCTGATTGATGGGAATAATGGTGTGTGTCCACACTGTGTCCTTAAATGGTACTGCTATTATTATTAGATAAAAAAATAAAGATGACAGGGCAAGGATGAAATTTTCCTGGTTTCCTAGAATAGAACAATATTTTTTTGTAACTGAAGGCTAAGCTGTCAGCAAACCAAGATATGCCATTTATGTCAATGTTTATGAGGATATTAAACTTTCTGTGAATTATTTATCACAGTATAAGTGTATTTTTGTCAAAATGTAATTTAATTGCAAATAACATTTGGTATTTTCCAAGTAGCTTATATTTATTTTACTATTAAAATAGAAAGTGATCAGAATTATTTTTAATGATATCAAGACAGTTTCAATACAACATAAAGTCTATTAATTTAGACCAAGAATTTAAATCTATAATTTACATTTTCTAAAAGTCTTTGCAGTTTGATATTGTAAATTCTACTTGAAAGAAGAACATTAAGGAACTCAAGCACATTATGAGCCACCTTACAGTATTTTGTTATAGTTGTAAACATATAGGAGATTGTTCTTCTATCTGTCACTTGAAAATAAAATCAGTGTTCTTTAAAACTGAGAAGTTTGTTTACTTAATCAGTATGATATAATTTAGGTTCTCACATATTGCCACATGTCTAATTTTTAAACAGTGATTAGGTGAATTAAAGAATTTTTAGAAGCAACAATCTGAAGTGTTTCTCTCTTTAAATGGAAGTGCCATTGTCTGTCAACTAGTCTCAAGAACTGATCATTATAATGCATTTATAATGTTACTAATTAAATACTCTTTAAGGATTATACATTAAGCTGACTTTGAAAATGATTCTTTAAATTTAATTGTGTAACAATATAATTAATTCATGCTATTCTTTAGATCCACATTTTGTGTACATATGTGACTATCATTCTAGTATAATCTTCAAGAGGCACTAAAATGCAAACATATGGTCTTTCAAAATAATATACATCATTTGTGTTTTGTCATCTCTACAAGTTTGTAGTCTTCTAGTATTGCTTCTGAGCTAAGCTCATTAATTACTTCTTGGCAGTAGTAAATTCAAAAATTAAATTGGCAATTGTGCCATTTTTATATTGTACATATATGTGCTTTTGTTTTACTGCTGATTCAAGAAAGATTTTAAGAGAATGATACTCCTCTGTCCTTGGAATTCTCCAGACAAGAATACTGGAGTGGGTAGCGATTCCCTTCTCCAGGGCATCTTCCTGACCCAGGGATTGAACCTGGATCTCCTGCATTGCAGACAGATTCTTTACTATCTGAGCCACTAGGGAAGCTCTGGTAGTAGTAAATTCAGTAATTACATTGATAATTGCACCATCTTTATTTTGTACACACACACACACACATATATATATATTATATTTGCTTTTATTTTACTGCTGATTCAATAAAGATTTTAAGAGAACATTTTTAAGGACTTTTTTTTTTCTTACTGACATAGCATTCTATTTGCTTTTTAACATTTTCCTTTGGGTTTTAAGAAAAATTTTACCTTTCAAAAACTATTTAAATAGATTGTTTCTGGTATTAAATTATTCATCAACTAAAGGTGATCTAAATCCCTTAATACAGATGATATAACTACCCCAGTCAATAACAAAGTTTAAGGCCTTAGAAGAGTATCAGATAAATATTTCAGCTACTTGATTTGACAGATGTCCTGACAGTCATAAATTTTCATACTTGATCTTAAAAAAATAATTTATCAAGCTAAATGCAGGAGACTTGGATTCGATCCCTGGTCAGGAAGATCCCTTGGAGAAGGGAATGGCTACCTGTTCAAATACTCTTGCCTGGAGAATTCCAAGGACAGAGGAGCCTGGTGGGGTTACAGTCCACGGTGTGGCAAACAGTCAGACATAACTAAGAGAGTAACACTTTCACTTTCAGCATCACTGACTCAGTGGACATGAATTTGAGCAAACTCAAGGAGATAGTGAAGGACCAAGGAACCTGGTGGGCTGCAGCCCACGGGATGTCAAAGAGTCAGAGATGACTTAGGAACTGAACAACAACAAAAGCCTGAAGTTTGGATCAAAGGAAACATTTCTTTCCCCTAAAGATGAATGGAAAAGAATGCCTTTAATCTCAGAAGAGAGTGATAAATTAACCAGTTATTTTCTGCATTTATCATTGTTAGTCATAACAACTCAGAATATAATTCAATTGAGCACAAGACCTTATCTATTTACTGTTTTCTTAATGTGATAAAGAAAATAGAACTCAGAGTGAGAGAAATCTACAGGTGAATTGACACTTAGACTCAAACAATATAGATCAAGAAAGTAAGGGACATAATAGAGTCTTAGTCCAAAGGATTAATGATTTAGTTCAAGTGACAAAATGATACTTGTGTAATTACTAAGGAAAAACTTAGGCACCTTTTGAGATAATGGAAGAAAAAAAAAATCAGGAAGAAAAAAGAGACTATATTGAAGGTGAAAAGTGAAAGTTGCTCAGTTGTGTTAACTCTTTGCTACCTCATGGACTGTAGCCCGCCAGGCTCCTCTGTCAATGGGATTCTTCATGCAAGAATACTGCAGTGGGTAGTCATTTCCTTCTCCAGGTATCTCTCCAACCCAGGGATCAAAACCAAGGTCTCCTGCATTGAAGGCAGATTCTTTACCATCTGAGCCACCATGGAAACCTAAAATATATTGAATCTATATCAATATAGTGTGTGGCTGCTGAAAACTTAATCTATTAAGTCATTCCTCCTCTAAAAAACTAACAAAATGAGATAACCACAAAAATCTAGGCAACAGTAGCAATATCATCTGTACTGTATACTTACCTTGTAATACATTATATATATATATATATAGTTGACTCCTGAACAATATGGGTTTGAACAGCTTGGATTCACTTTCAGATATTTTTCAAAAGTAAATGCTACATTACTATAGGATCTGTGGTTGGCTGAATCCTCAGATGTGGAAGAACAAGGGACATGGAGGGCCAACCAACTTAAGTTATACAAGGATCAACCCTCACATTAATCAACAGTTAACTGCATTGTTAAGTCACAAAACTAAAGTGACCTAGTAATGAATTTGATGTCCTTTATTCAAAGGAACACAATCCATAGATTGGGGTATGCAGTGCCTTACAAACAGTTGAACATTGTTCACAAGAGATTTGGGGCAAGAGAGATTTTTATAGAGCTTTAGAAAAGGCACTACGGAAACAAGACAAGATTAACTAGGAGATGGGGAATTTCCTTATAAGGCCAGCGGGTCCTATTTTCAAGGGTAAGGTAAGTTGGCTAAAGTTGAAATAGAGGACTACCATTGATGTATGTTAGGTTTCCTTGACAGGTGCTTCCTATCAGTGTAGACTTAGACTAAAGTTTAGATTTATGACATGGGCCAGACTACTGGGGTGGCCTCCATTTTCTGGGTCCCGATGTATATATTAACTTTAATAATACACTAAAATGAAGATTCTGGTCCCAATTCCAGTGTGTGTGCTTAATTTAATGCACAATTTTAACAAAATTTATTAAATATGTAAATAATATATTTAACATATATGGGATTAAATATATATTAATTTAAATATATATTTAATTGCTATTAAACTACTCCACTTGTAATTAATTATTTGCTGGGCATTGTTGCAAGGCAAGTGTGCTACAACATTGTTCCTTGAAATATAATTGAACATTAAAGTCACTTTATCTTGGCCATTCTATCAAGTCATGATTTGCATAGCAAAAGAAACTCATGAAACTAGGGCTCTAACTTGTAATGGGTCTCACAGTATGTTTCCTCAGCCTCAAATTTGTTAAGGAGAGTTTATTAGCCTGGTGAATCATGCGGTTGGCCTCCCAAAGTAGTGAGCCCTATGGCTTGAGTCTACAATTTTCTCCAATGTAACCCGATAGCACTTATCACTAGACTTGTTTGACAGATGGTACAACAAAGCAGTTAAATTGTGAAGACACTGGGTCAGCTATGCCTACTTCCTATTGATCTATACACAACCCTTGTCAGAGATCATATGTCTTCCTGCTAACCCCTTCATTGGGGAACAGGGTGAGGCTGTCAGATGTCAAAGGCAAGGGTATATCAAAGGATGCCCTTAATCCAGTTACTACAATGCTTAGAATGGTCAAACCCATTCCCCAAGATACTTATCAGAAGACAGACTAGAGTATTAGTCTTGAAATCCTAAATCCCCAATGAAAAGTTATTGAAAAATGCATCTTCTCTATTTTTTGTATAAACCACCACCTCAGTAAAGTGAAATACTCTCTATTTGACTATATCTGCCAAAATTCACAAGTCCCTGACTCCTTGGTAGTGTTTCACATTGAACTTTTTGTTTTCTTTGTAAAGGGTTAGGAAGAATCTCCATGTGAAGGGGAAGTAGGTTTACTGGCTAGAAAGTAGAAGGCCACATGTATCTATGCTTTGTGCCTGTGAGACAAACCTACTAGTGATAACACAAGGGCATCTTATTTAGCACCAGCCAGCCCATTCTTATATCTTCTTGCTTTTATGAGAAGAAAAGTCACTTGTTCTTTCAGAGTTTTCTTTTAACACAATCAGTTTCCCCTTTCCTTCCATCCTTTCTCTGTCTCCTTCTCTCTCTTTGTCTCTCTCTGTGTTCTCTCTCTCTCTCTCTCACACACACACACACACACAGACACACACACACACACACACACACACACACACACTTTCTCTTTACTCTTGCCTCACTCTATACTTTCATTGGGAAAGGGCTATTCTACAACATAAGACAGAACATGGCAAGTTATTATTCTCCCTACGTTGCCTAGGTAAGCTCCAATAACCTATTTTTTTCCTTCCTGGCAATGGTTACATTTTAGGGGAGAAAACATAGCACTTCAGGTCCACATCAAGTCCTTAGATAGAGCTTTATGAGAGCAATGAAGTGCTCAGAGTATTTCAATTTCCACTTAGCTCCTTAATATATTGCCCAACTGTTTGGTCTCTAGAGTAGAGGGGGCAAATGAATTGTTAGTCACTCAGTCATGTCAGACTCTTTGGGACCGCAAGGAATGTAGTCCACCAGGATCCTTTCTCCATGGGATTTTCCAGACAAGAATACTGGAGTGGGTTTCTATTCTCTTCCCCAAAACATCTTCCCTACCCCGGGATCAAACTCAGAGTTCCTGCATTGCAGGTACATTCTTCACTGATTGAGCCATCAGGGAAGCTCCATCCAAAATCCCAGGCTACCCCCACATATCCCAACACTCATGGAGGCAAACTAGTTTTATTTGAGTGTCTTGATTATTTTGATTGGAAAAAAATGTAAATTTTCTATATTCAGAATGTAGAAATGTCACCTTACCTAATATAGTAGAGGACAACATGCAGTCATATCCTGTTCATTTTATTCTGATAAACTTGAGTAGAAAAACTGTTTATAATGAGGCTCTGAGACAGTTTCACTATTAGCCAAAAGGACACAACTCATTGTAGAATGTATTAGGTTAGAATATAGATTCAGTTCACTTCAGTCACTCAGTCATGCCTGACTCTTTGCGACCCCATGGACTGCAGCATGCCAGGCCTCCCTGTCCATCTCCAACACACAGAGGTTACTCAAACTCATGTCCATTGGGTCAATGATGCCACCCAACCATCACATCCTCTGTCGTCCCCTTCTCTTGCCTTCAATCTTTCCCAGCATTAGGGACTTCTTCAATGAGTCAGTTTTTCACATTAGGTAGCCAAAGTACTGGAGTTTCAGCTTCAGCATCAGTCCTTCAAATGAAAATTCAGGGCTGATTTCTTTGAACATGGACTGGTTGGATCTCCTTGAAGTCCAAAGGACTCTCAAGAGTCTTCTCCAACACCACAGTTCAAAAGGATCAATTCTTCTGCGCTCAGCTTTTTTTATAGTCCAACTCTCATATCCATACAAGCTTACTGGAAAAACGATAGCTTTGACTAGACATACCATGCTTTTTAATACGCTGTCTCGGTTGGTTATAACTTTTCTTCCAAGAAGTGTCTTTTAATTTCATGGTGGCAGTCACCATCTGCAGTGATTTTGGAGCCCCAAAAAATAAAGTCAGACACTGTTTCCACTGTTTCCCCATCTATTTACCATGAAGTGATGGGACTAGATGCCATGATCTTCGTTTTCTGAATGTTGAGTTTTAAGCCAATTTTTTTCACTCTCCTCTTTCACTTTCATCAAGAGGCTCTTTAGTTCTTCTTTGCTTTCTGCCACAGGGTGATGTCATCTGCATATCTGAGATTATTGATATTTCTCCTGTCAATCTTGATTCCAGCTTATGCTTCATCCAGCCCAGCATTTCTCATGATGTACTCTGCATGTAAGTTAAATAAGCAGGGTGACAATATACAGCCTTGATGTACTCCTTTTCCTATTTGGAACCAGTCTGTTGTTCCATGTTCAGTTCTAACTGTTGTTTCATGACTTCCATACACGTTTCTCAAGAGGCAGGTCAGGTGGTCTGGTATTCCCATCTCTTTAAGAATTTTCAACAATTTGTTGTGATCCACACAAAGGATTTGGCATAGTTAATAAAGCAGAAGTAGATATTTTTCTGGAACTCTCTTGCTTTTTCAATGATCCAGCAGATATTGGCAATTTGATCTCCGGTTTCTCTGGTGTTTCTAAATCCAGCTTGAACATCTGGAAGTTCACCGTTCACATACTGTTGAAGCGTGGCTTGGAGAATTTTGAGCATTACTTTACTAGTGTGTGAGATAAGTGCAATTGTGCATTAGTTTGAACTTTCTTTGACATTGCCTCTCTTTGGGATTGGCATGAAAACTGATCTCTTGCAGTCCTGTGGTCACTGCTGAGTTTTCCAAATTTGCTGGCATATTGAGTGCAGCATTTTCACAGCATCATCCTTTCAGATTTGAAATAGCTCAACTGGAATTTCATCACCTTCACTAGCTTTGGTCTGAGTGAAGCTTCCTAAGGCCCACTTGACTTCGAATTCCAGAATGGCTGGCTCCAGGTTAAGCGATCACACCATCGTGATTACCTGGGTCATGAAGTTCTTCTGTATATTCTTGCTGCTGCTGCTGCTACTAAGTCGCTTCAGTCATGTCCGACTATGTGCAACCCCAGAGATGGCAGCCTACCAGGCTCTTCTGTCCCTGCTATTCTCCAGGCAAGAACACTGGAGTGGGTTGCTATTTCCTTCTTCAATGCATGAGAGTGAAAAATGAAAGTGAAGTCGTTCAGTCGTGTCCAACTCTTCGCAATCCCATGGACTGCAGCCCACCAGGCTCCTCCGTCCATGGGATTTTCCAAGCAAGAGTACTGGAGTGGGGTGCCATTACCTTCTCTGGTTCAGTCTCCTAGTCATGTCCAATTCTTCATGACCCCATGGACTGCAGCACTCCAAGCCTCCCTGTCTCTCAGCATCTCCCAGAGTTTGCCCAAGTTCATGTCCATTGCATCAGTGATGCCATCCAGCCATCTCATTCTCTGATGCGCTCTTTTCCTTTTGTCCTCAATCTTTCATAGCATTAGGAACTTCTCTTCCTTCTCTTACCCAACTTTGTGGTGTTTTCTTAACTTTTTATTTATATTGGAGTATAGTTAACAATGTTGTGATAGTTTCAGGTAAACAGAAAAGTGATTCAACTATACATACACGTGTCTATTCCTTTTCAAATTATTTTTTCTTTTAGGTTGTCACATAATATTGAACCTAGACAGTTCGTTAAAAAGCAGAGACATCACCTTGCCAACAAAAATCTGTATAGTTAAAGCTCTGCTATGGTTTTTCAGTAGTCATGTATGGATGTGAGAGTCAGACCGTAAAGAAAGCTGAGAGCCAGAGAATTGATGCTTTTGAATTATGGTGCTGGAGAAGACTCTTGAGAGTTCTTTGGTCAGCAAGGAAATCAAAACAGTCAATCCTAAATGAAATCAACCCTGAATATCCATTGGAAGGACTAATACTGAAGCTCCAATATTTTGCCCACTTGATGCTAACAGCTGACTCATTGGAAAAGACCCTGATGCTGGCAAAGGTTGATGGCAGGAGAAAGGGGTGACAGAGGATGATATGGTTAGATGGCATCACCAAACCAATGGACATGAATTTGATCAAACTCTGGAAGATAGTGAAGGACATAGAAGCCTGGTATCCATGGAGTCTCAGAGAGTCAGACTCGACTTAGCAACTGAATAACAATAATATTGAACGGTCCTTATTTGTCAATTTGGGACTCAACTTCATAGTTAAATGAAAAATTAATCTTCCCTTATGGTCTCAGACAACTTGTTATATTTTGTCTTATATATTAAAATTACAACTTCTCCCTACATATTTTTTTCAGAGCCTATCTCTCCCATAAGGATATAAAATTCAGTGAGGGGGGACCATTTTTTGTTTTCTTTATTACTGTATCCCTAGGGTTACTCCTTGGAAGAAAAGTTATGACCAACCTAGATAGCACATTGAAAAGCAGAGACATTACTTTGCCAACAAAGGTTCGTCTAGTCAAGGCTATGGTTTTTCCAGTGGCCATGTATGGATGTGAGAGTTGGACTGTGAAGAAGGCTGAGTGCCGAAGAACTGATGCGTTTGAACTGTGGTGTTGGAGAAGACTCTTGAGAGTCCTTTGGACTGCAAGGAGATCCAGCCAGTCCATTCTGAAGGAGATCAGCCCTGGGATTTCTTTGGAAGGAATGATGCTAAAGCTGAAACTCCAGTACTTTGGCCACCTCATGCGAAGAGTTGACTCATTGGAAAAGACTCTGATGCTGGGAGGGATTGGGGGCAGGAGGAGAAGGGGACGACAGAGGATGAGATGGCTGGATGGCATCACCAACTCGATGGACGTGAGTCTGAGTGAACTCCGGGAGTTGGTGATGGACAGCGAGGCCTGGTGTGCTGCGATTCATGGGGTCGCAAAGAGTCGGACATGACTGAGCGACTGAACTGAACTGAGGTCTTTGTTTGCACAATGCCTGACACAATAATTACATTCCAATTTTAAAAAATCAATGAATGAAAATAACCCATTGTTATCATTGTACTTCTAGTATATCTGTGAGTTTTCAATTCTCCATATTTCTGGAATTCAAATGAATACTCTTAACCTTAGCCCAATTCCATATCCCTGGTGACTCTATCTGGCTTTCATTCCCTTTTGTTTCATACCAAATTGGTTTCCTCAGTAAGCAACATTTTTTGCATTGATAAAGAGCCTTGCTATTTTCCAGAAATCATAAAGTCACACTGCTGACTAACCCCTTAATTAGATACTTCTTTATATATAGATGCATGCCTTAAATTTAACTGGAGCTTTGAAACACCCTTTTGAAGTTGGTTGTGGGTACCACAGGAGAGAGGGGAGGGAAGATTCAGAAAGGAAGTCATGTTGCTTCTAACCTCCAGTACTTTTCCTCTTAAAATTTAGTTTTTTTTTCCCTTAATTCATCTTTCTCTATATTTCCAACATCAAAAGTAGTATATATGCACATTGCAATTTATATTTACAGTCTCAAGATTTACAAATAATTCCAAATATGTTGCTGTTTCTTCAGAGTAGGAATCATGAAAACAAGAATCATAAGACATTTAATAATCTCAAGTTTATCTTTCACAGCATCAATTATCATCATTGTACTAAACTGATGTTAGAATTTACACATGGAAATTTTAATAACTTTAACACTTGCCCTATTATTTTTATATCTTAAGGTATATATAATTCTCTTGGTGAGGAGGTTTTATCTTTTTTTCTTTATTGTCTTTAGAAAATACCCATATTTTTAGCTCAGAAACTGTTTTATTCAAACACACAATATAGTTCTTTGGAAAATGCCATCTCTGCATCTCTGCCTTCTAGATAACCAACTACCAAAAACTGTAATTCAGTGGATTCTAAGAATTTGGAGCAGACAAGAGATAAAAATGCTTTTAAGAGTGGTACATGAAGCATGAAGCAGAATTCCATAATAGAATCTGAGTAAAGTCAGACTTAGATGAAACATAAAGAGACACTTTTTAAGAAAGACTGTACTGCCATGAATTCATTAGGAGTTACAGTGAACGAGATGACAACTAAAGTTTATAGTATGCTGCCTGTCCCAAGATGTGCTTTATTTCTTTGCTTACTTTCTATTATAGCCTTTGGGAGAAAAAGTTGAAAAAGTGAATAACGTTGCAAGGAAATTCAGACTATAAGAAGCATCCAGTTTCCATCCTGCTTCACAGCAAGGAATGCATTTAGACATATCTGAGAACCATTCAACGTTTCAACCCCAGGCAGAGTTTCTGGATAGCAAACAGAGAAGAGAGCTGGAAGTACAGCAGGAGTAGCTATTTTTTCCATGAGTTTGGACATGACAAAGTTTATTTTTAAATGTCAACAGACAGTACGTGACAGTAGCTCTGGCACCTTAGGCAAGTGCACATTTCATAGTCCCAGGTATCAGCTATAAAGTCTAGGTCTCTCCAAAGGACAGGAAACTATTTGAAGAAGGTCAAAGATTTTGTAAAAGACTAATTCTATTTCAAAAATAAAGAGCAAGAAAGAAAATAATGAAGAAGAAGATAACAATTTATGGACTAACACAGTCACTGTAAATTTACAATTTCAACTTAATTTTGTAAGCCTTTGCACACCATGTGTTTAACATATATTAAGAAATTATATAATTAATCAATACTGGGCAATATTTTAATAACATGTAGAATATTTTATAGTCAAAGAGAAACTATATCAAAAACTACAATACTCACTGATTTTGAGGCTTTCAAAACTCCTAAAATAGGACAGAAGTGAAGATCATATCACTACTTACTAAGCATGAAAGTTAGAGAATGTAAATATTTAAAGTATTAATAACTCATAGTATTTTACCTCAGACCACACACAGAGAATTTGGTAGTTAAAGGTATAAAGTAAATGAAATTTGTCTTTCTTCTAACACTTATTTTTCGAAACAATTTTCTATACAAATAACTGTCATGTTCACCACAGAACTTAAGTCCTGCTTTCTCTCTTTTTAACCTCATTTTAGTGGATTTTAAATCTCTACACTTTACTTTTCTCACATCTTTAAAACATATTCACCCTTTATCATATCAATTCTATGTGGCTCGAAAGAGGTCATGTGTTAAAGTAATTCCTTACTCACTACAGAGAGGGCAACTCCTGGATACAATAGGTATATTTTACCTTATCTTTGATAACTGTCTAATATTTAACCCAGGCATAAACAGGAATTCACTAAAATTTTTTATTGTAAATTTTAACTAAGTATTGGCATGAATGGACGTGACTGAACTGAACTGAACTGATTGGCATGAATGGCTAGTAGGAATTGTTTAGTTGTAACAACAAAGGATAGCAGTGGGGAATCTGAAAGGTTTTTTTAAAGCTATTGTGCAGGGGCATTTCTTGGCCAGTTTGTGCTGTTATTTACCAAGGATATGCTAGAAAAGTCCGAGGCTATCAAATTTCATTCTGCTTTTACATGCTTGAGGAACTAGAAGAAGATATTAAGTTTCAACCCAAAATGAAGCATAATCAAAGACACAAAAGCAGCTGTGAGTAACTGTGGTGGGTTTAACATGACCACACATTCTCTGACATTCTTTGCATCGCAAGGTCATGGCTGTCCTCTCCCCTCAAGTCTAGGCTGGCTGGAACTGCTTTAGCTGGTACAGCATGATCCAAACAACACTAATGGATCTCTTGGGCCAGCCTTTTAAGGGGACTGACAGCTTCTGTTTTGTTCTTTAGGAGCTTTAAACCAACACATAAAGTCTGTCCACCCTGATGGAGAGGTCCTGAGACCACATTAAGCAGAAGGGCTCAAATGAACCCAGTCTTTGTTCTGCCCCACCAAGATGCCAGGCATTTGAGTGAAACTGACAAGAACCTTCCAGAATAGCCCAGCTGTCAGCTGAATAGCATTCAGTTTATACTGTCATGCCATGTGGAGCAGAAGTGTCACCCAGTCAAGGCCCTTTCCAAATGCCTGACCCACAAAAAATACAAGCTAACATAACAGATGGTTATTTTAAGTCATTAATTTTTGGGGGGTGATTTATCATTACAGTAACTAATAACCAAAACAATGACAGTGCATTCTGTGTCATTTTCACCAGCCCAGACAACCTGGTCCTTGTACCCACCTGGGAGAATGTTGAACTGCTTTTTCAAAGCAATTCACACAAATCTGTACGAAGTTGCAGACCTGTCCTGACATCAGACTCTGAAGACCTCTCTAAGTGACAAATTCTAGTCATGCCCTTTGAATAAACCGTTGCAGTATTAAAGGGTTATCATATTGTGATTCTCCAATTGCATATTGAACATAGAGTGGTTGAGGGGGATGAAGTTAAATAATGTATATACACTTCCTTTGTGAAGCATAAAGTACATGCCAAACAGAAGATATCCCTACTGTCAAGGTTTTATGGCCATGTTTCACTCTGAAATGTCTTGGAGTGAAAAACATTTAGTCTGGAACTAGGCAAACTAAAGTCTAATGGTGTTTTAAAAAAGCATTGCTGTAACAAACAACCAAACAAACAAGAAAACTTTTAAAATAGATCTGAAGGTAAAGTTGTCTTCAAAAAATTGTTTAAGACGCAAGTCAACCAACATAAAATTTGCATATCACTCAATGAGTTTTAGTATATGTATAAAGTTGTGCAGTTAGCACCAATAATTTCAGAACATTTTTATTACCCAAAAAAAGAAACTCTGGGGACTCCTCTGGTGATCTGCACTCTCAACGCACGGAGCCTAGGTGTGATCCCCAGTCAGGGAACTAGATACTACATGCCACAACTAAAGATGCCGCATAAAGATCTTACACGTTGCAACTAAGACCCAGTGCAGCCAAATAAATAAATATTAAAAAAAAAAAAAAAAAAAAACCTAAAAAAGCCCCATGCCTCTGCCCAAAGAAAAAGAAAAAAAAAAAGAAAGAAAGAAAGAAAAGAAACTCTGTGCCCAGAAGGCATCTTTTAAGAATAAAAAATAATTGAACGTGGCAAATTAGAAAAATAATAATTTAGGACAACTCATAGATCCAAACATAGCAGGAAACAAATCCAGAGAGTGACAGCAGGGAAAGGGACACAATGTGTGTATGGGAAACAGTTGACACCACAGGCCCGAGACTGCTATTGTCAAAAGGCCTGCTTCAGGGCTTGGCCCTTGGCTTGTGTCTGAGAACTTAACTGGTAAACAGTCACCCCCACTGAACTGAAACTTTCTGTAAATGATAGGGGTCTCATTGTGTGTAAACTCTATAAAATGTGATTCATACTGGTACTTAATTTCCTTCTGTGAGTCTGAAATTTTGGTAGGTGATTAGCCAAAAGTGTCTACTCTACCCAATAAAACTTTCAGAACTGATTCTCTAATGAGCTTCTCTGGTAGAAAACACTTCATATGAGACTTCCCCAGTGGTTAAGAATCTGTCTTCCAATGCAGGAAACGCATTTTGATCCCTAGTACAAGAACTAAAATCCCACATGACAGGAGGCAACTAAGCCTGTATGCCACAACTAGAGAAGACTATGTGCCTCAATGATTTTGCATGCTGCAACAAACCAAACACAGCCAAATAAAACAAACAAAAAACACTTCATATGTGTTGTCATAGCCTGTTCATGGAGGTAAACATATCCTGTGTGACTCCACTGGGAAAGGACTTTTGACAGTTTGTTCCTGGTTTCTCAAGGACTTTGCCCTATGTACCTTTTTCCCTTGCTGTCTTTTTCCCTTGTGTCTTTTCACTGTAATAAGGTTTAGCCATGCGTATGATTGCCCACTGTGCCTTATGAGGCCTCTAAATGTATCATGAAACCTGGAAATAAACTTGGGGACCAACCAACAAAACATGTTAAAGGTGATCAATCCTTAATCATTCTCCAAAGCATTTTATGTTTCTGCTCTAAGAGCTCTATTAGCATCTGAAGACTCATATTAACATTTTAAAAATTAACAGCTAAAACTATGTCCCAATTTCTAGGCTGATGACTTGTTAGGGAGACAGAAACTAAAGTTTATGGCAGAATTGGAACAGAGGTTTATTATCAAGGAGGCTTGGCAAAGTAAATAAACTAAATTCTTATATGCCAGAGAGAAACAAATTTATATATATATATTTTTTTCACTCACATACACACATAAATACACACATATATAGTTGATGAAAATAGATTATATAGTTTATATAAATTATATGGAAAGTAGTCTCTTCTAGATTTGTCTAATCAGGGACATAAAATTAACATAGGAAGAACAAATGTTATAACTACATATGAGCAAGAAATTGTTTAAAAAATCCTAATACCACAGAGATTTTCTACAAATCCACATGAAGGTGAGTAAGTTTACAGGTTTTATGACAATCTTTTCTTAAGTATCCTATCATGGGATTTAAAAATAAATAGATTGAACATCACCAGGCTTCTTTTTAAAGAATCCATTATATGACAGTGGGCTTCTCTGGTGGCTCAGTTGGTAAAGAGTCTGCCTGAAATTCGGGAGACCTGGGTTCGATCTCTGGGTTGGGAAGATCCCCTGGAGAAGGAAATGGCAACCCACTCCAGTGGGTTCTTGCCTGGAGAATTCCATGGAGAGAGGAGCCTGGTAGGCTACAGTCCATGGGTCACAAAGAGCCCGACACGAATGAGTGACTTTTACTTCTTTTCATTATATGACAACACATTACTTATTTGTAAAGAGTAAAGCGTCACTAGGAGAGAGCTTAATGAAAAGATATATTAACAGAAATTACCTATGCTTAAACTTGTACACATAATTCTTTTCTTATTGAAGGTTGAAGATCATAGAATTGAAGAACAATCCTGATTAAGAGAAGTTTTTCCTATTCCCTTTTGATGAAAAGAAGCAGAAACACAACAAAAGACAAAAAATTCTGCAAAGCAAGCTGTAAATTTAAGGAATTACACCAAAAGATCAGGCTTTTATAAATGATGGCTAATGTAAATGTTATAAATAATGACACAGTCATCTATAATCTGACAACAATTTAAGTTACTCTAAAATGGTAAACATAATACTTAACAGTTTGAAAAAGAAGCCATTGTGACCTTAGAATAAGTAAGTCCTTATGTCTGAACTGAGAGCCCAGTTGGTAAAGAATCTGCCTGCAATGCAGTAGACCCCGGTTTGATTCCTGGGTTGGGAAGATTGCTGGAGAAGGGATTAGCTACACACTCTGGTATTCTTGGACTTTCCTTGTGGCTCAGCTGCTAAAGAATCTGCCTGCAATGTGGGAGACCTGGGTTCGATCTCTGGGTTGGGATGAGCCCCTGGAGAAGGGAAAGGCTACCCACTCCAGTATTCTGGCTTAGAGAATTCCATGTTCTATACCCATGGGGTCACAAAGAGTCAGACACAACTGAGCGCCTTTCACTTTCTTGTCTGAACACAAAAATAACAAAGTCTATTAGCAACTTCAAACTGTGATTTTGAGTTTAATAAACACTGTGTCTGAAAACTCTATTTCTCTGACTCATAAATGAATCTCTTATGTCTATCAATATTCTTTAGTGATTTATCTCATTTTTATTGCTTCTATAATAAAGTTCATTTTACTTGGAAAACAGTGTGGTAAATTAAGTTTGCGCTATTAATGCCAGCATTTGGAAATAACACATATCACTTATATTTATCTTTTATTGCAAAACAAGTCTCATGTTCTTATGAATATTCTAAGGGGCCAGGAAAATGAAATTCTACTATGCATCTGGAAGAAGGAAAACTAGAATGTTTTTGAGAATCCCTAACAATTATTACAAGGGCTTTCCATGTGGTGCTAGTGGTAAAGAACCTGTCAATTCAGTTCAGTTCAGTTCAATTCAGTCGCTCAGTCATGTCCAACTCTTTGTGACCCCATGAATTGCAGCACACCAGACCTCCCTGTCCATCACCAACTCCTGGAGTTCACTCAGACTCACCTGTCAATTAAGGAGACATAAAAGACATGGATTTGATCTCTGAGTTAGGAAGAACCCCTGGAGAAGGAAATGGCAACCCACTCCGATATTCTTGCCTGGAGAATCCCATGGACAGAGAGGCCTGGTGGGCTACACAGTTGATGGGGCCGCAAAAAGCTAGATATGACTGAAGTGACTTAGCACACACACAAAGATTATTACAATTCATTTGAGAGTCATCCAAAAATGTTTTCACTTCAACTTACTTAAGAGACTACATCGGTGGTATTCTGCCAAAGACTATAGAGACATAAGTCACTACCCCTGAATTTGAGTATGCCCATGACCTTATTCATGATAAAAATAAGTAATTTGTTCATTCAGTAAACATTTACTAAAACCCTACTCATCTATGGTCTAGATAGTATTCTAAGTGATAAGAATTTAATAGTGAACAAGGTACAATAGCTTGCTGTTAAGTTAAGTGAAGGACGGGGAGGCCTGGCATGCTGCAGTCCATGGGGTCACAAAGAGTCAGACATGACTGAGTGACAGAAAAAGAAAGATTTTTTCATATAATCTTTGAATTTTTCATACAAACTTTAAATATTGATCTTCTAAAAAATACACATACTATCTTTAAAAAAATTTGTTTAAGATGTATGTTATAGTGACAGATAAACACACAGGTAAAGAGCACAAGAATTTGTAAATGTTACTATAAGATTATATAGCAGGCTATCAAGGAATGAAATGATCACAGATTATATTAGTCTGGCAAAACAGTTCATACAGGCTTTTCCATAAGATTTTATGGATAAACTTAAATGAACTTTTTGACTAACCCAATACTTAACTCTGCATCTCATTAATTATTGTCACTGAATTATGTATGCTCCTCTTATGAACAGAAGTGATTAGATATTTTAGATTCAATCATGATCCAAGCAGATATTTGTCAAATGTTAACCAACCACTGAACACTGATGTCTTGGAATATCTTGAGACTGGGACAGGTGTCCAAATGGCTGTGTAGAGTGAAGATGAGCTGTTAAGATTTTGTCTAATAAATGTGTTTGAAGTGAAAGTTGCTCAGTTGTGTCTGACTCTTTGTGACCCGCATAGACTATACAGTCCATGGATTTCTCCAGGCCAGAATACTGGATTGGGAAGCCATTCCCTTCTTCAGGGGATATTCCCAACCCAGGGATCGAACCTAGGTCTCCTGCACAGCAGGTAGATTCTTTACCAGCTAAGCCATAAGGGAAGCCCAAATGTGTATAAGAAGGGCATTTTTAGACTCTCCTGCCCACTCTGCTAAAAAAATTCCAAAGATGAAATTCAAAGACTTTACCCCTTAAATAATCTGGGACTGCCTATAATCTTCAGGTCAAATAGTAGCATGGAAACAATACAGACACTTAGTCATGTTGAATTGATGGGGTCTTTCCATTCAACTTAGACAGTCATTCAGACTCTACTCTTCAGGATATTCTTAAGTGAAGTTTTATGGTAACTGTTTAACATCTAGGTTTTAGAGAGTGTTCATGAAGAATTTCTTCCACTGTTTCTGCATTATAGAACACCATATCTAATAAAATACATTCATGAGAAACCTCTTTTCACACTATTACATATAAGGGAGAATGATATGATGATTTATTTTTCAGCTTCATTTTGGGGTCTTTGTTTTACTTAAAGCTTATTTTCATCAGTTATATAGGTGAGAAGGGAGGTGCTAAACATCACAATGAATACTAAGGACTTTACGTTCTCTCCATCTTCCTCAATGTAATAATTAAATTGATGCTCTGGGAGTATAAGGCTTTGCAAGAGTTAGACATTAGTGACTGACTAAGTGCACACACACATATACACAGGGTGTATAGACAAACTGAAAGAAAAAAAAAAGTGAAAGTATTAGTTGCTCAGTGGTGTCTGACTCTTTGCAACCCCATGAACTATAGCTTGCGAGGCTACCATGTCCATGGAATTCCCCAGGCAAGAGTACTGAAGTGGGTTGCCATTCCCTTCCCAGGAGATCTTCCCAACCCAGGGATTGAACTTAGGTCTCTTGCATTGAAGGCAGATTCTTTACCATCTGATACAGCAGGGAAGCCCCAGGAGCATAGAGGAGACATGATATAATCTTGTGTTTGTGAAAAAGGGAACTATAAAATGTTTATCACTCAGTTCAGTTCAGTTCAATTGCTCAGTCATGTCCGACTCTTTGTGACCCCATGAATCACAGCACACCAGGCCTCCCAGTCCATTACCAACTTCCAGAGTTCACTCAAAATCATGTCCATTGAGTCAGTGATGTCATCCAGCCATCTCATCCTCTGTCGTCCCCTTCTCCTCCTGCCCCCAATCCCTCCCAGCATCAGGGTCTTTTCCAATGAGTCAAGTCTCCACATCAGGTGACCAAAGTACTGGAGTTTCAGCCTCAGCATCAGTCCTTCCAATGAACACCCAGGATTTATCTCCTTTAGGATGGACTGGTTGGATCTCCTTGCAGTCCAAGGGACTCTCAAGAGTCTTCTCCAACACCACAGTTCAAAAGCATCAATTCTTCTGTGCTCAGCTTTCTTCAGTCCAACTTTCACATCCATACATGACCACTGGAAAAACCATAGCATTGACTAGACAGATCTTTGTTGGCAAAGTAATGTCTCTGTTTTTCAATATGCTATCTAGGTTGGTCATAACTTTCCTTCCAAGGAGTAAGGATCTTTTAATTTCATGGCTGCAATCACCATCTGCAGTGATTTGCAGATCACAACAGCCTTGTCTAACTCAATGAAACTAAGCCATGATGTGTGGGGCAGACAGGTCATGGTGGAGAGGTCTGACAGAATGTGGTCCATTGGAGAAGGGAATGGCAAACCATTTAAGTATTCTTGCCTTGAGAACCCCATGAACAGGCAAAATTACAGGATACTGAAAAAGGAACTCCTCAGGTCGGTAAGTGCTCAATATGCTACAGGATATCAGTGGAGAAATAACTCCAGAAAGAATGAAGGGATTTAGCCAAAGCAAAAACAATACCCAGCTGTGGATGTGACTGCTGATAGAAGCAAGGTACGATGCTATAAAGAGCAATATTGCATAGAAAACTGGAATGTTAGGTCCATGAATCAAGGCAAATTGGAAGTGGTCAAACAAGAGATGGCAAGAGTGAATGTTGACATTCTAGGAATCAGAGAACTAAAATGGATTGGAATGGGTGAATTTAACTCAGATGACCATTATATCTACTACTCTGGGCAGGAATCCCTCAGAAGAAATGGAGTAGCCATCATGGTCAACAAAAGAGTCCGAAATGCAGTACTTGGATGCAATCTCAAAAGCGACAGAATGATCTCTGTTCGTTTCCAAGGTAAACCATTCAATATCACAGTAATCCAAGTCTATGCCCCAACCAGTAACGCTGAAGAAGCTGAAGTTGAACGGTTCTATGAAGACCTACAAGACCTTTTAGAACTAATAACCTAAAAGATGTCCTTTTCATTATGGGGGACTGGAACGCAAAAGTAGGAAGTCAAGAAACACCTGGAGTAACAGGCAAATTTGGCCTTGGAATACAGAATGAAGCAGGGCAAAGGCTAATAGAGTTTTGCCAAGAAAATACACTGGTCATAGCAAACACCCTTTTCCAACAACACAAGAGAAGACTCTACACATGGACATCACCAGATGGTCAACATTGAAATCACACTGATTCTATTCTTTGCAGCCAAAGATGGAGAAGCTCTATACAGTCAGCAAAAACAAGACCAGGAGCTGACTGTGGCTCAGATCATGAACTCCTTATTGACAAATTGAGACTTAAATTGAAGAAAGTAGGGAAAACCACTAGATCATTCAGATATGACCTAAAGGGAGAAATCAAATCCCTTACGATTATACAATGGAAGTGAGAAATAGATTTAAGGGACTAGATCTGATAGACAGAGTGCCTGATGAACTATGGATGGAGATTTGTGACATTGTACAGGAGACATCCCCATGGAAAAGAAATACAAAAAAGCAAAATGGCTGCCTGAGGAGGCCTTACAAATAGCTGTGAAAAGAAGAGAAGTGAAAAGCAAAGGAGAAAAGGAAAGATATAAGCATCTGAATGCAGAGTTTATCTTTATAACAACACAATTCACCCATAATTATAAATATATCACCCTCTCTCTTGAGCCTCCCAACACAACATTGTAAAGCAATTTTTCTCCAATTAAAAATAAAAAAAAAAATTAAAAATGTTTATGTCTAAATGGCCTTTAAATTCATGGAGACAATCATTAGAGAAATGCAGCAGAAATAGAAGCAATTCTTATCACTTCTGATGTTTCTTTCAATCTACCGGGTATTCAATTACTGTAACCCACATGGTTTCTCTCTGACCTTTATAAACTCTTTCTGAACAAACAATGGGGGGAAAAATACTTTCTGAGCTGACAGGCAAAGGCTTGAAGCTATTGAAATATGCATTATTTCTTATTATATTTTTCATTGTCCCAGACTGGTGAAAGCTGGAACTAGAGACTGTGAAGCATGTACTCATTGGATGAGGAGTCTCGCCAAACTCTACAGAATAAGAAGGTATAGAGCAGACTACTGGGTAACTTGGTAGTGTAGTCTTCCTATTGTGTTCTGAACAGTAGTCCTATATTTCAGGAAGTCTTCCTCCAATTTTTGTGGTCCAAATTGACTATAGTTTTCTGTGAGTATGGTTTCAGTGTGTCTGCTCTCTGATGCCCTCTTGCAACACCTACTGTCTTACTTGGATTTCTCTTACCTTGGATGTGGGATATCTCTTCACAGCTGCTCCAGCAAAGCACAGCCACTGCTCCTTACCTTGAATTAGGGGTATCTCCTCACCACTGCCCACCCCCCGCCCCCTGGACCTTGAACGTGGAGTAGCTCCTCTAGGCCCTCCTGCACCCACACAGCCACCACTCCTTGGACGGGGTGTTGCTCCTCTCGGCCGCCACCCCTGACCTCCAGTGTGGGGTAGATCCTCTTGGACATTCCTGAGCCGTCGCAGCCTGGCACTCTGGGCTGCTGCCCCTGACCTTGGACGTGGGGTATCTCCTCTTGGCCGCCACCCCTCGGGCATGGGGTCCTCCCAGCTTCTGCCCCTGACCTCAGTCGTGGGAAGCTCCTCTCAGCTGCGCTTGTGCACCGTCACAGCCGCCCGCGCATTGTGCGTCATCGCAGCCGCCCACACTTGCACTCATCTTAAACTAGCGCACAATTGCACTCATCTCACAGGCTAGTAAAGTAATGCTCAAAATCCTCCAACGCAGGCTTCAGCAATGTGTGAACCGTGAACTTCCAGATGTTCAAGCTGGTTTTAGAAAAGGCAGAGGAACCAGAGATCAAATTGCCAACATCTGCCGGATCATCGAAAAAGCAAGAGAATTCCAGAAAAACATCTACTTCTGCTTTATTGACTACGCCAAAGCCTTTGACTGTGTGGATCACAATAAACTGTGGAAAATTCTGAAAGAGATGGGAATACCAGACCACCTGACCTGCCTATTGAGAAACCTATATGCAGGTCAGGAAGCAACAGTTAGAACTGGACATAGAACAACAGACTGGTTCCAAATAGGAAAAGGAGTATGTCAAGGCTGTATATTGTCATCCTGCTTATTTAACTTATATGCAGAGTACATCATGAGAAAATCTGGACTGGAAGAAGCACAACCTGTAATTAAGATTGCCGGGAGAAATATCAGTAACCTCAGATATGCAGATGACACCACCCTTATGGCAGAAAGTGAAGAGGAACTAGAAAGCCTCTTGATGAAAGTGAAAGAGGAGAGTGAAAAAGTTGGCTTAAACCTCAGCGTTCAGAAAACTAAGATCATGGCATCTGGTGCCATCACTTCATGGCAAATAGATGGGGAAACTGTGTCAGACTTTATTTTTGGGGGGATCCAAAATCACTGCAGATGGTGATTGCAGCCATGAAATTAAAAGACGCTTACTCCTTGGAAGGAAAGTTATGACCAACCTAGATAGCGTGTTCAAAAGCAGAGACATTACTTTGCCAACAAAGGTCTGTCTAGTCAAGGCTGTGGTTTTTCCAGTAGTCATGTATGGATGTGAGAGTTAGACTGTGAAGAAAGCTGAGTGCCATAGAATTGATGCTTTTGAACTGTGGTGTTGGAGGAGACTCCTGAGACTTCCTTGGACTGCAAGGAGATCCAACCAGTCCATTCTAAAGGATATCAGCCCTGGGTGTTCTTTGGAAGGAATGATGCTAAAGCTGAAACTCCAGTACTTTGGCCACCTCATTCGAAGAGTTGACTCATTGGAAAAGACTCTGATGCTGGGAGGTATTGGGGGCAGGAGGAAAAGGGGACGACAGAAGGTGAGATGTCTGGATGTCATCGCTGACTCTATGGACGTGAGTCTGAGTGAAATCTGGGAGTTGGTGATGGACAGGGAGGCCTGGCGTGCTGCGATTCATGGGGTCGCAAAGAGTCAGACACGACTGAGCGACTGAACTGACTGACTGACTGAGTAGGTTTGCCAGTCACAATATTTGTTTTCCTAGGGATGTTTTAAAGGAGTGGTCATTTGATACAGACTCAGAAAATCCTAATACCCCAGACTGTTGTCAATTGTTTGTCCACTGCCAAGCAAGCCAAGTGTGTTCGATGACATTGTGCTCTGAGGGTGGTAATCTGCCTTTTAGGAATTAGACACTCTTTTTCCTCTAGGATCACTTACTTGAGTGATATGTGGCTGGGACTGCCAATTGTCACTTTTTCTGCCATGTGGCTGTGCACAAAATTAACTCAAGAGGAGACAAGAAAGAAGATTTAGGGTAGCCCTGAGACCCATGTTCAAATCCTTGAGGCTCTTTCATCTACTGAGAGCTACTCTCACATTCTTCCCACATTCATGAATCAGAACACTTCCTGTTGGCATAAATTTGTTGCACTGGGTTCCTGTCAATCATAAAAATTCAGTATTTAAGGTACAAATACTGGGCTCCCCTGGTAAAGAACTAGCCTGCTAAAGCAGGAGACATAAGAGAAGCAAGTTCGATCCCTGGGTTGCGAAGAACCCCTAGAAGAGGGAACAGCAACACACTCCAGTATTCTTGCCTGGAGAATCCCATGGACAAAGGAGCCTGGTGGGCCAAGGTCCATAAGGTTTCAAAGAGTCAGACATGACTGAAATGACTTAGCCTTCAATGCAAGGAAAAAACAGAGGTAGAGGTGTCTGCAAAAAATATTGACATATACTCCATAGAAGTATCAGGCTTACTGAAGGTACAATGATTGACCATATTCAAGGAGTAACTCCCAGGCTGCTCTTCATACTAGCCAATAGAAACCACCACAGAGAGACTATAAAACAATGCAATAGAAAATACATTGATTTCACAGACACAGACCAGGCAGGGAGGGAAAGACAAGAGTAAGCATTCCTCTGCAGGAGTACAGAAGAAATCATGAAAGAAGTTTGCAACAATTTAAGATTTGTATACAATAACCGAAATTCAAAAGTAGCACTGGAGAACATTTGAATTTTAATTGTGCCATACTTTAGGCTATTGTATTTTTCTCTATACAAGATCTAATATCAAATAATTATTTTCCTAAAATAAAACTTCCTCCTGAAACACCAGGACCAATATCTTGGCAAGAAGTTTGATTTTTTTATTACTTTTTGCTGGTGCTAGAGCCAACTGATTTTGCCTCCATGCCAGAAATTTTTCTAGCCTTAGGGATACATAATGAGCACATCTCTACTAAAATAAAACAGTTTTCCCATTTTAAAATCAGTATTTCTAATACATAGAAATAAGCTTGGTAATAGTGAGGCTCCCTCAGAGAACTTAACAATACAGATAATTAAATATTAAAATATTATAATTTGAATATATTAACAATTATAGGACTAATCTGGTTTTCTTTATGAGAACTGCCCCTCAAAATTTGAGTTCCAATTACTTTCTTCTGAAGCAACAGAATAATAAAAGCCTTGAAGGCAATGGCACCCCACTCCAGTACTCTTGCTTGGAAAATCCCATGGACGGAGGAGCCTGTTAGACTGCAATCCATGGGGTCGCTAAGAGTCGGACACGACTGAACAACTTCACTTTCACTTTTCACTTTCATGCATTGGAGAAGGAAATGGCAGCCCACTCCAGTGTTCTTGCCTGGAGAATCCCAGGGACGGGGGAGCCTGGTGGGCTGCCGTCTATGGGGTCGCACAGAGTTGGAAACGACTGAAGTGATTTAGCAACCACCTAGAGTTTACACCTGCCCCAAATTCGTTGAACCACCTTGCTACAATGTGTCCAGGTCTCATACCCTGTACTCACTTTTCCAGAGGAGAAAGAAACCACTATATTTCCCAGATTCCCTTGTGACTAAGTTGCAGTCACATAATCTGAGTTTTACCAGAACCAGCTGCCTTTTTGAAATGTGGATGCACTATGAAGCAAGAAGAAGTAATAGCTGTGTGGATAAAACATCCTCAATGCAAGCAGTGTCCAAAAGTATCTGCTTCTCCCAGAGTAGCCCCCCTGTATCTAAGCAGCTGTTGACAGCCCTGTGGTATGGTGGGCACTGTTGCTGAGGACTTTGTCCTGAGGGTAACATCCCAGCCTGGTTCCTTCAGCTATTGCAGGGTCTGTGTGTTATCAAACAACGTGACATAAAACCATTCAAAAATACCGCTTGGATTTGCAAGAGTGAATTCAGTTGTTGAAATTTGTGATTAATAATCTAAAAATGTGAAGCTGAAAAAAGATACATAGGAAAACGATCAGTAAACTTTTATATATTATGCAAATAGTAGATGGTGCTAATTTGTGGGGGCTGTTATATGTTTTTAAATAATTCTAATCTGGTATTAATGCACTTCTGTTTTTTGTATTTCTTAAAAACAATGAAACAAAAATCTGAACAGATTTTATTAAAATCTCAATTATTCTAGGGTTTTTAAGTTTTTTATCTTACCATTTCCTTTTTAAATGCTAGATAATTTGTAATGGAGACTATTGGACATAGGAATATGATAAATTTGCACCCCTCCCAAATTTTACGTATCACATCTGAAATCATTCTGTGAAATGAAGAACAAGGAATGCCTTGAGCCTGCAATGCTTTCTGCCAACTATGAAAGGGAGAAGGGCAAGAGTGACTCTGACAGGCTTCTGCATCTTCAATTCAGCACCAATCTATGCTGCTTCTCAAGAGGATGCCTAAATAGTATTAGACAATGAAGATATCTAGTATTAGGGTGCATTGATACAGAAACTTTACATGCATGTAAATGAGAACAGTCAATTCCCAGAGGAGTCAGCTAGGAGTCAGAATTGTCTCTCCTTGTAAAAAGAAAACACACACACACACACATGCACACATACACACCCTAGAGTAGCGATAGCAGTAATGACCACTGTAAGACTACAAATAAATGATTGGATACTAAAATACAAACATAAAAATTAGATTTTTTGATTCTCAATAAAACATATTAGACATTTTCAAGAAGATTGTATTGATGAGAAAAAAAAATTCTGGGAGTGCTCTTCTTTCATACATAAGATAACATTAACTTACCTTTCATTTTTCAGACTCATTAAACAAAAGATCCTTGCACCAGTTGCCCTGCCCTGAATGCATTTCCTGCAACACACACTCAGTTGCATCATATTACAACCAACTCCTCCACTGGAAAACTACTCTCTGCTTTTCTTTGCCTGTTTCTAGCTCTGATTTCTGCTTCAGAGGATGAGCTACAGCATGTTTTCCATTTGCAATGAGAGAGCTCATAGAGATCATGCTGGATCTCTGTAGTTAAAGTGCCATCTTGTGCCAGAATAAAGCATCTCAATATGGCCTTTTTAAAATGTGAGCAAGACACATGATTACTTTCATACAATAGAGATATATCAAATGCATGCAAAACTCTTGATATCATATTGCTTAAACATGAACATGTTAAGAAAAAAATTTATCTGGTTTTGTCTCATTTTGTTAGCAATATCATGTTAAGCTTCATTTGAGAAGTTTAAATCATGCCTTTTGCATACATGCTGTTGCCTTCTGCTTCTTGATATTACAGTACTATCAGCATAAATGGATACTGCAGACATCATTCTCTTATGTGCAAATAAGGATTGCTTAAGACTTAGGTAAGTTCTTTGAGGACTGAGGGCAAACCCCAGTCCCTCTAATAAACTTGTACTGCCTGTAATCATGCTACTTGGAACTGATTCATTCTATTTCAAGAATTTAAATGGCAGCAATGCTCAAAACATTGTACCCAGGAGGGTAGGCCAATGCCAGCACACACTATGCTGCCAATGCACAGTCAGCATTTGTGGGAGTTTCATACAGCAAACAAAATAGTTGCCTGCATTTAGCCTGACAGCTTTCAAAATCTGTCTCATAGGACTGGCAAGAGGTTTTATCATACTCATCATGCTGGCAATGCCATGAGGCTAAAAGCATGTAGGGTTATCATCCACGAGGTTTTGATATTATAATTCCTTAAATTAATAATGTATAGGTGAAAATTTTTAAAAGTAAAGAATCTAGACCATATTTTCAAACTGTAGTAGTAGTGGAAACCATGAAATTATACTATAAAACACAGTCCAACATCTGGAATGGGAAAACATCTCCCCATATAACCTCAACTATGATGAAAGAACAGTTACTAAAATAGATACACTAGTTTATAGGGAATGTGAAATCAAAAGGAAGTCCAGGAGAGACTGATTTGGGAGTCAGTGATCTGAAAGAGTCTCATATAATTAAGAACACTTTTTTAGTTGTTTAGTCGCTAAGTCATGTCCAACTCTTTGTGACCCATGGACTGTAGCAAACTCCAGGAGATTAGTGAAGGACAGGGAAGCCTGGCATGGGGCAGTGCATGGGGTTGCAAAGAGCCAGACAGAACTGAGCACAATAACAATGGACTGTAGCCATTATGTTCCTCTGTCCATGGAATTTTCCAGGTAAGAATACTGGAGTGGGCTGCCATTTCCTTGTCCAGGGGATCTTCCAGACCCAGGGATCAAACCTGCATTTCCTTCTTGGCAGGCAGATTCTTTACCACCTAGCCATCTAGGAAGCCAATTAAGAGCACACTGGTATCCAAATATAAGACTTAAATACACACAAAGGATCAGTTAAATAATTAGTTTTCCTCTTGAAAAAGATCACAAAAAGGATGACTTCGTATCAGATCCACTAAAAAGTATATTATCTTAGCAATTTTTTTTCTATCCAAATTTTATAACATTTAAACTCTTTGAAACAACTTTCTTTTTGTTTACAACATAGTCCTTGGAGTAGCCATAGAAAGGAAGCATCATATAGAGGAACAGATACTGATCTATTCTTGATAATATTTTCAACATTTTTGTGCATCAAAAACTAAACAGCATTTGATGAATTTCTAAACAGCCTAATTTTGCTTCGAGTACTGGAATTCGTAGGAGTTGTGACAAGGTTTATGTAGATTATTATAATAGTGATGATAGTCCTCTAATATTACCCTTTTGTTTAAAGATTTATCAGATAGTTTTATTTTTTATAATTAACTCTTTATTAAGCACTATTTATATGTCTATCATTCAACTGAGTGTTTAAAAAAACTCATTCAATCTTTAGTACAACTGAGGCTCAGAAAGGTAGAACCTGAGAGTTTACCAAAACTAAATAGCTAATTAGAGTTGGCTACATCTGTTACAATCATATTTTCAACTGAGCTATCAACAACAATGGCAAACAAATAAAAATATATGTTCTATATTTAATAAACAAAAAAGTTAAAAAGTGCTGAAGCATTTAAATAAATAGGGTACACTTATATGATGCTTGTTGGGAGAAATATCAATAACCTCAGATATGCAGATGACACCAGCCTTATGGCAGAAAGTGAAGAGGAACTCAAAAGCCTCTTGATGAAAGTGAAAGAGGAGAGTGAAAAAGTTGGCTTAAAGCTCAACATTCAGAAAATGAAAATCATGACATCTGCTCCCATCACTTCATGGGAAATAGATGGGGAAACAGTGTCAGACTTTATTTTTTGGGCTCCAAAATCACTGCAGATGGTGACTGCAGCCATGAAATTAAAAGAGGCTTACTCCTTGGAAGGAAAGTTATGACCAACCTAGATAGCATATTCAAAAGCAGAGATATTACTTTGCCAACAAAGGTCAGTCTAGTCAAGGCTACGGTTTTTTCAGTAGTCATATATGGATGTGAGAGTTGGACTGTGAAGAAAGCTGAGCACCGAAGAATTGATGCTTTTGAACTGTGGTGCTGGAGAACACTCTTGTGAGTTCCTTGGATTGCAAGGAGATCCAACCAGTCCATTCTAAAGGAGACCAGTCCTGGGTGTTCATTGGAAGGAATGATGCTAAAGCTGAAACTCTAATACTTTGGCCACCTCATGCGTAGACTTGACTCATTGGAAAAGACCCTGATGCTGGGAGGGATTGAGGGTAGGAGGAGAAGGGGACGACAGAGGATGAGATGGCTGGATGGCATCACTGACTCAATGGATGTGAATTTGAGTGAACTCCAGGAGTTAGTGATGGACAGGGAGGCCTGCTGCTGCTGCTAAGTCGCTTCAGTCGTGTCCGACTCTGTGCAACCCCATAGATGGCAGCCCACCAGGCTCTGCCATCCTTGGGATTTTCCAAACAAGAACTGGCATGCTGCAATTCATGGGGTCACAAAGAGTCAGACACGACTGAGAGATTGAACTGAACTAAACTGATATGATGCTTGTGTAGCTTAAGTTACAGAATATAAATACTAATAGTGGTTTTCTTCAATTTCTTCCTAACAGTTAAATGAAATGCTATACTAGGTCCTTCTGCTCAATATCTCCTATTCTGAACATTTAAGTGGCATTGTTCATCCCTGAGCCTCTCAACATTACTTTGCTCCATTATTAAAACTGCTTTCCATTGGGTTTGGTTACTTCCTTTCACACTGTCCAATGTCTACAACTAAGACTGTAGCCAGAGTGGTGATGTTAGTGATATTTAAGATCCCAGAAACAGCACTGGTAATATTCTCATCTCATCTGTGACATGCCCATATCCTTTGCCTCTTTCCCCTTCAACATTTGTACAATCTTTCTGGGGGGGTATGTTTGTGAGATTAGAGATGGAGAGTAGTATCTCATGAATGTGGAATCCATAGTCTGTAAGTCTTGTAAAAGAAAAAAAAATGATTTATGTGCAGAAGCACATACACTGCTGTATGTCTTTCCAATAGACATTCAACACACTACAGACTCCAAACAGTACAGCAGGTGAGGAAGGAGTCTGACGGGCATATGGACTTCAAGTCTCTATTTGACACAGGGCCCTTGATAGCTATGGCAAATCTGGTTGCAGCTTACTATTTCAATGAACAAAAATCATGTCTTTTTATAAATTTCAAAAATTCTACTTTTATTTTTCCATCTTCTTTGGGCTCATCAGTCATCCCTGAGGACAGGAGACTATGGGGGGCATTCAAGTCTACAGAGCTTCTAAAGGTTCTGACCACCCATTTGATCTTTTTTTGGTAGCCAGTTTTCTCTAATAGAAAAAAGTAAGAAAGCTGTCTTTCAGTCTCCCTTGCTTTCACTCGCTTTCCCTTGATTCACACACATACACACACGTACACACTCAGATATATATTTCTGATGCAGTTTCTACAAGGTGGGGGGAAGAACATGTGATTCATTTAATTCACTTCTATTCAAAAGGACCAACGATACAATGTATTGAATGTCTGACTGTGCCTAGGGTCACGAAGTAAAGAAATAGAAAATGAATGCCATTTCTAACATGCCCATGCTTATATGTTATAATTGATTGGTTTGGAATCCCTCTGCACCTTGATCCCAACCACTGCAAGGTAAAAAGTGTCTGCCCTTCTAAAATTTCTAACACAAAAAGGTGAAATCACTTAACTATACACTTGAAAGATGAGAGAAAAGATATGCTTGTCTAACATTGCCCATCTTGCCTCTGGATATAATTCCATTAAGGCAACTGGAACCAACATATGCTCTCCTTCTCTTTCCATTCAAATTGGGAAAACAAAAACCCAAAGCTTCAAAGTGAACTTAAAAAAAAAGAAAGCCTGGAACAGAAAGACTGCTGTCTACTGTAGAAGTGTGATGTGTGCTTTGAGTTTCCCTCAATAGTTGCAAGCTCCTCTCTTATCTGGGAAGACTGGGATGGCATCGCACCCTGAGAGTGCATGCCAGAGAAGCATCCTGTATGCATTTATTCACTCTCTCCTTCTGGGGCCACTATATGGGCATCAATTGTGTGCCTTGATATTCAAGATAGAAAGGTGAGTAAGCAAGATCTCTGCCTTCACACTGCTCACAGTACTGGGTAGGGGACCCCAGGAGCAGAAAGAGATTATGGTTTCTCCAATCAGGAGAAGGGGAGGTGAGTCATAAAAATAGGAGTCCCCTAAAGGTCATATGAGCTGAACCATGTAAGTAAGAGTCATCCAATTGGAAAGGTGGGCAGTGCTAGGCCAATAAACACAGTGAAACTTCATGTGCATAGTCTCAGAGGACAGAAATACTGGGTATATAGGTAACAAGCAATTGGGGTTGGTACAGTCATTCCAACATTAATCTTCACAAGATCATATATTTTGGTTTAATTTGTTTTTTCTTACTATGTTTTCTCACTGGTATATTACTCTTTATATACCAGGGGCCTTATAGTGACTCTTAGTTTACATTTGGCAATTTAATACTGTTACAATCAGTTCAGTCGCTAAGTTGTGTCTGACTCTTTGCAACCCCATGGAATGCAGCACGCCAGGCTTCCCTGCCCATCACCAGCTCCAAGAGCTTACTCTATCATATGTCCATCAAATCAGTGATGCCATTCAACCATCTCAATCTTTCTTGTCCCCTTCTCCCCTTGCCTTCAATCTTTCCCAGCATCAGGGTCTTTTCCAATGAATCAGTTCTTGGTACCAGCTGGCCAAAGTATTGGAGTTTCAGCTTTAGCCTCAGTCCTTCAAATGAATATTCAGGACTGATTTCCTTAAAGATTGACTGATTGGATCTCCTTGCTGTCCAAGGGGCTCAAGAGTCTTCTCTAACACCACAGTTCAAAAGCATCAATTGTTTGGCATTCAGCTTTCTTTATGCTCCAACTCTCACATCTATACATGACTACTGGAAAAATTATAGCTTTGACTAGATGGACCTTTGTCAATAAAATAATGTCACTACTTTTCAAAATGCTATGTAGATTGGCCATAGCTTTTCTTCAAAGGAGCAAGATTCTTTTAATTTCATTGCTGCAGTCACCACCTGCAGTGATTTTAGAGCTCCCCAAAATAAGGTCTGTCACTGTTTCCATTGTTTCCCCATCTAATTGCCTTAGGAAATCAGCCCTGAATACTAATTGGAAGGACTGATGTTGAAGCTGAAACTCCAACACTTTGGCCACCTGAAATGAAGAGCTGACTCATTAGAAAAGACCCTGATGCTGGGAAAGATTGAAGGTGGAAGGAGAAGGGGATGACAGAGGATGAGATGGTTGGATGGAATCCCTGATTCAATGGGCATGAGTTTGAGTAAGCTCCAGGAGTTGGTGATGGACAGGGAGGTCTGGCATGCTGGAGTCCATGTGGTTGCAAAGAGTTGGAGATGAATGAGAGACTGAAATGAACTGAAGTGAATTAATGGGACTGGATGCCACAATCTTAGTTTTCTGAATGTTGAGTTTTAAGCCAACTTTTTCACTTTCTTCATTCACTTTCATCAAGAGGCTCTTTAGTTCTTCTTCACTTTCTGCCATAAGGATAGTATCATCTACATATCTGAGGTTATTGATATTTCTCCTGGCAATCTTGATTTCAGCTTGTGCTTCATCCAGCCCAGCATTTTGCATGATGTACTCTGCATATAAGTTAAATAAGCTGGGTGACAACATATAGCCTTGACCCACTCCTTTCCCAGTTTGGAACCAGTTTCTTGCTCCATGTCCAGTTCTAACTTTCTTCTTGACCTGCATACACATTTCTCAGGAGACAGGTGAGGTGGTCTGGTAGTTCTATAATTTTAAGAATTTTCCACAGTCTGTTGTGATCCACACAGTCAAATGTTTCGACTAGTCTATAAAGCAGAAATAGATGTTTTTCTGGAGCTCTTTTGCTTTTTCTATGATCCACTGGATTTTGACAATTTGATCTCTGGTTCCTCTACCTTTTCTAAAACCAGCTTGAACATCTGGAAGTTCACAGCTCACATACTGTTGAAGCCTGGCTTGGAGAATTTTGAGTATTACTTTGCTAGCATGTGAGATGAGTGCCATTGTGTGGTAGTTTTAACATTCTTTCCATTGCTTTCTTTGGGATTGGAATGAAAACTGACCTTTTCCAGTCTTATGGCCATTGCTGAGATTTCCAAATTTGCTGGCATATTAAGTGCAGCCCTTTCACAGCATCATCTTTTAGGATGTGAAATAGCTCAACTGGAATTCCACCACCTCCCCTAGGTTTGTTAGTAGTGATGCTTCCTAAGGCCCAGTTGACTTCACATTCCAGGATGTCTGGCTCTAGGTGAGTGATCACACCATCGTGATTATCTGGGATATTAAGATCTTTTTAGTATAGTTCTTCTGTGTATTCTTGCCATCTCTTCTTAATATTTTCTGCCTCTGTTAGGTCCAAACCATTTCTGTCCTTTATTGTGCCCATATTTGCATGAAATGTTCCCTTGGTATTTCTAATTTTCTTAGAGAGATCTCTTGTCTTTCCCATTCTATTGTTTTCCTTTATTTCTTTGCATTGATCACTGAGGAAGGCTTTCTTATCTCTCCTTGCCGTTCTTTGGAACTCTGCATTCAAATGGGTATAACTTTCCTTTTCTCCTTTGCCTTTTGCTTTTCGTCTTTTCTCAGCTATTTGTAAGGCCTCCTCAGACAATCATTGTGCTTTTTCCATTTCTTTTTCTTGGGGATGGTCTTGATCACTGCCTCCTGTACAATGCCACAAACCTCTGTCAATAGTTCTAAAGGCATTTGATTTCACTATTTTTACTCTTTTTTCAGCCACAAGATTATGATTTCCCACATCACTACCTGCTCCATGAAGCTATAGTGATAAAATGTCTGCAAAGAATACAGGGTACACAGAGGCCCATAAAACTGTCATAACCTAATTTATATCAAGTCGAGTACTGAGAATAAATTTCTTCACAACAGTTTCTTCCCTCAAATGACTGGAAGTAACTTAGAAGAACTTCTGTCTAATACTTGTAAACATCTGGGCTTAGCAGATTTCTAGATAAACACTTAGAATCATTTCTCATGAAAATGATCTGATGCATTTCTGCAGGCAAGAAGAGCAGTTAACCTCAGTTCAAAGATCTACTTCTTAGGTTATAGCAACTTTGAAGAAAAGTTTTAATGCTAGATCTGTTAACAGAGTATGTATTCCTAGTAATTTTTCCTTTTGAAATTATAAAAAGTGAATTTTGTAACTTAAGATGTCTGAATCCTTTTTAAGGTTTAGAATTGACAAAACCAATCCACAGATGGATATGTTTTTCTTTGACCATTTGTTAAATGGTTTCCCTGTGAAATTCAACTCTCCTGTCTCTCTCTCTCTCTCTCTCTCTCTCTATGTGTATGTATATGTATGTATGTGTGTATATATGCGGGGAGCCGGTGAGGCATTCTGCTCATGACAAAGGTCATGAGGAAGGAGGCTCAGCATACGCAAAGGCGGGATCGAGCCTCAGGAGTCCGCCCGGATATTCTCGAGCATTTTCCCCCAAAAAACCAGAGTCTGCCTACTTTATTGCTTTGTGCTCTCACCTCTGACTTTACTGGGGGCTGTCCCCTACCACCATCTCGCTCTCTCTCTGTCAAAGAGTTAACTTACAGCTCCAATTAATAAAGTTCCTGGGCAATTAGGAGTGTTTAAATCCAAACCCCTCAGATGGCTCTCTAACTCGCCTGACAAGTTTACCCGGACTCCTGCAGCTATGCATACGATTGTTTACAGTCTCCTAGCCTCCAGAGGCACGGGAAGCTTAAGATATTCAAATAGCTTAGAGCCTCTCAGAGAGTTAAAAACTGTCAGAATAAACTAGTAAAGGATTTCATTGATGAGTCAATGCTTGTTGCCAAGTTTTCACATCCCCTGAATTGTATCCTTGAATGTGTATTAATTAATAGTTGGTATATAGTAAAAAATAAGTAGTGGCCTTGGTGTTAGTAACTTTAGACCCTTAAGGTAATAAATTCTTTTCTTTGTTGTAAGCCCATTACACATCCGCCCTATAGGAATGCAATTTTATCTTTGGAAGATGGTGCCAAACCTTAAAATAATTACTCTTAGAGAAAATAAGTCTTTGTTGATAAGTCCTTGTCAAGAGTCATAAAATGTTAGTAGGCCTTCTGGCCAGAAGATGATGTAAATCACTTAAACCATTTGTATACGATAAATTTGCAGGAAAGAAACCTTGGTTTTTGATAAGGATCAAAGACTGCTGACTTTGCATCCCCTATTATCCTCTATGTGTAACTTAGGGTATAAAAGCCCCTGTTGAAAATAAAGCTACGGGCCTTGTTCACCAACGCTTGGTCTCCCCATGTCATTCTTCCCTTTAACTTCCAGCTGAGTCTCCATCTGGAGCGTGGAACCCACCACGCTTACTAATTATGCCTGGGCTTCTAAGACCCACTCGAGAAGGTGTCTAGGGTGAGGCACCTTCCGCTATTCGAGAGGGCGCCTGCGGCCTACGTAAGTGGTGCAAACTTCTTGTCTTGAAGTTTTATTGGTCTCCCGCGTAAACCAAGCTACTCAGCTTCTTTTCTCCACTGAATTTTCCTACTGAGCTATCCTCATTCTATTGTTCTCTATATCTCTAATTAGCATATAAATAGTCGCCTAGGCCGTCTCTCCTTCGAATACCCTGGATCAACTGGGGCTGGTCCCCAGCATATATATATATATATATATTTGTTTGTTTTAGGGGAAAAAAAAAACAATGTTTTCCTGAAAAATAGATTATATTATCAGAGTTCTATTTTAGTACTGTCATTTGAACTGAAATATGGCTAGTAACATCTCCCTTCTTACTGTACACTTAGTATTCCTGCAAAGTTCTAAATAAAAGTCATGTTCAGCTCATACATTGTTTCTCTGACAGCCTTTCTTTCTGCTTCTCATTCTGAAATATACATGTATACGAAAATTCATATTTTCATATTTTTCCCCTAAGACAGAATCACTTTTTATGAAGCTCACTCTTAAAGGGGAACTTAACAATATCCTAGTGTCATAATCATAAAAGAATAGATTGTTTGTCAAGAAAGAAATAATATAAAATCTTCCACCAAATGAAAAGTGAATATAATCTTTCCCACCACATTTTCAAACACTTTCTTCATGCTTGCTATCAAATATGCAGCCAACTTATTCTCTAGATTGTTTTGCAATCCTAATTTCAACATTACCCCATGATATGATATCAACTACTCATCGAGTGAATAACATGATCAAAAGTACTAAAGAATGTGAAAAATAAAATTCAAATCTGTTTTAGATATTTATACTGTCAAGTAATTAAAGATTTGAAAAATAATCAGTTGAGCATTCATATATCAAGTATTAAATATAATTATCCTAGCCCTTTGCTAAGGTAAACAGGTAACAGCTGTCATCTCATTGTAAAAATTACTTCTAAAATGGACTTCTTAAATAAAAAATAATAATTTGTTGTAATAAGAATTACTTATGTACTACACTATTTCATGGTTTGTTTTCCAAATTGTTAAGTCTACTTCTTGGGCAAAATGTTAGTGTGAAAGCTGATGATTGACTCAAATCTTGATATTGCTAATATTTTGTGCCATAAAACACACTTCAAATTTCAGAAGTGTATTATTGGTCTTGCCAGATATGTATTTTGTAAGATGTTAATAGAAGTATACCTCCTCAATTCCAAAGCATCCCATAAAATTCAACTTCAAATAAATGACATAGATCATGACAAATACATGTGAGACTTTCTATTATATGTCACCTCTGGTGGCACAGACAGTAAAGAATATACTTGCAATACAAGAGACCTGGGTTCAATTCCTGGATCAGAAAGATCTCCTGGAGAAGGCTACCCATTCCAGTAATCCTGCCTGGAGAATTCCATGGAGAGAGGAGCCTGGAGGGCTATAGGTCAATGGGATTGCAAAGAGTCGGACATGAATAACTAACATTTCTATTGTACAATGTCAGGGATTAACTGAGGCTATTCATATCAACACCCAGATGATCTAGACCAGTGGTGGGTACCTGAACTAAAGGGTTAGAGGAAATTCACCTGTGGCTTCAATTTAAGGATATTGTGAGCACGTGTGTCACACCAAAATCTTTATACATCTCCAGCCAATTGGCAAATATATACCCAAAGACAGAGCCATGAAATAACTAGAGGTAGTTTCTAGCTAGAGGCTAAGGAAAGAAAAATAATGAATGAAAGATGTCTCTCTAAAAATGAATGCCTGTATATGAAAAGATGATCATCATTGCTAATTATTAGAGAAATTCAAATCAAAACCACAATAAGGTACCATTTCACACTCGTCCAAATAGCCATCATCAAAAAATCTACAAATAGCAAATGTCGTAGAAGATATGGAGAAAAAGGAAACCCTCCTCCTCTGTTAGTGGGAATGCAAATTAGTCCAGCCATTAGGGAAATCATACAGAAGTCTCTCGAAAAACAAAAAATAGAGTTGCCATATGATCCAGCAATCTTGTTCCTGAATGTATATTTGGAAAAACTATAATTTGAAAAGATACATGCACTCAAATGTTCATAGAGGGACTGTTTACAATAGCCAAGACATGGAAGTAACCTAAATGTCCATCAGCTGACAAACATAAAGATGTGGTATATTTATATAAGGTAAGCTATATATATGCTGCTGCTGCTAAGTCGCTTCAGTCGTGTCCTACTCGGTGCGACCCCAGAGAAGGAAGCCCACCAGGCTCCCCTGTCCCTGGGATTCTCCAGGCAAGAACACTGGAGTGGGTTGCCATTTCCTTCTCCAATGCATGAAAGTGAAAAGTGAAAGTGAAGTTGCTCAGTTGTGTCTGACTCATAGCGACCCCACGAACTGCAGTCTACCAGGCTCCTCCATCCATGGGATTTTCCAGGCAAGAGTATTGGAGTGGGTTGCCATTGCCTTCTCCAAGCTATATATATAGGGTTGAGTATTTATACTCAACCATAAAAAATGAAACAATTCTACATATATATGCATGCATGCTAAGTCATTTCAGTCTTGTTTGACTATACAATCTTATGGTTTATAGCCTGCCAGGGTCCTCTGTCAATGGGATTTTCCAGGCAAGAATACTGGAGTGTGTTGCCATGCCTTCCTCCAGGGTATCTTCTTGACTCAGGGATAGAACCTCTGTCTCTTATATCTACTGTATTGACAGGCAGGTTCTTTACCACTAGTGCCACCTGGGAAGCCTCCACATATATATGTATGTATGTATGTGTGTGTGTGCATAACTGAATGACTTTACAGTATAGTAGAAATTAACACTATGTTGTAAAACACATTTTTAAAAAATCAAAAAGAAAATAAAAATGAGTACGTATAGGAACTTAGACAAAATTACTTAGAAAACTACTTTCAGAAAAGTAACTTTAGAAAAACAGTTATAAAAAAATGCAAAATCAAAAATCCAGCTATTCTTAAAATAGAATACAAGGAAAAACTAGAAACCAGAAGGAAAAATAAAAAAAGATGAAGTGGAGATATGAGTATTAAATTACATTTCTGAATGTATTCAGTTCAGTTCAGTTGCTCAGTCGTGTCCGACTCTTCCCGACCCCATGAATTGCCTCCCTGTCCGTCACCAACTCCCGGGGTTCACTCAGACTCACGTCCATCGAGTCAGTGATGACATCCAGCCATCTCATCCTCTGTCGTCCCCTTCTCCTCCTGCCCCCAATCCCTTCCAGCATCAGTCTTTTCCAATGAGTCAACTCTTCGCATGAGGTGGCCAAAGGACTGGAGTTTCAGCTTTAGCATCATTCCCTCCAAAGAAATCCCAGGCCTGATCTCCTTCAGAATGGACTGGTTGGATCTCTTTGCAGTCCAAGGGACTCTCAAGAGTCTTCTCCAGCACCACAGTTCAAAAGCATCAATTCTTTGGTGCTCAGCTTTCTTCACAGTCCAACTCTCACATCCATACATGACCACAGGAAAAACCATAGCCTTGACTAGAAGGACCTTTGTTGGTAATGTCTCTGCTTTTGAATATGCTATCTAGGTTGGTCATAACTTTCCTTCCAAGGAGCAAGTGTCTTTTAATTTCATGACTGCAGTCACCATCTGCAGTGATTTTGGAGCCCAGAAAAATAAAGTCTGACACTGTTTCCACTGTTTCCCCATCTATTTGCCATGAAGTGATGGGACCAGATGCCATGATCTTCGTTTTCTGAATGTGGAGCTTTAAGCCAACTTTTTCACTCTCCACTTTCACTTTCAAGAGGCTTTGTAGTTCCTCTTCACTTTCTACCATAAGGGTGGCGTCATCTGCATATCTGAGGTGATTGATATTTCTCCTGGAAATCTTGATTCCAGCTTGTGTTTCTTGTAGTCCAGCGTTTCTCATGATGTACTCTGCATATAAGTTAAATAAGCAGGGTGACAATATGCAGCCTTGACATACTCCTTTTCCTATTTGGAACCAGTCTGTTGTTCCATGTCCAGTTCTAACTGTTGCTTCCTGACCTGCATACAGATTTCTCAAGAAGCAGGTCAGGTGGTCTGGTATTCCCATCTCCTTCAGAATTTTCCACAGTTTATTGTGATCCACACAGTCAAAGGCTTTGGCATAGTCAATAAAGCAGAAATAGATGTTTTTCTGGAACTCTCTTGCTTTTTCTATGATCCAGTGGATGTTTTAGCTGCCTTCAAAAAGCACATTTGATGTGAAGTTTCCATTAAACAAAAAAGCAATGTTCTTTAGAACAGTAATTCCAAAATACTAGTTTATATTAGAATTAGCTGGGGTCTTCTTAAAAGACAACTTTGTGTCACTTTCCCTGTGATTTTGACTTCTGATTTACTCATTTAGAGCTTTTTGAAGGGTAATTTTATTAATTTTTATTCTTCAATTAAAATCATTCCTTGGTGAAATGTATTTTAAAGGTAATATGGTAATGAAATTATTGATTTTTAAGAATGTCTTTAAGGCTGGACTTTGAGGACAAGTGGGCAACTTTGGATTTCCCCAGAGATAAATGAATGCATTTATTTTGACAAGTTCTGTTTTGATAAGGAGCTATAACACACAGCAAAGTAGGGAATCTCAAGTGTCATGTGAAGTTAAAAACTATTTACTGTCATCATTATAACTATCATCTTGTAGAAAATTTCTTAACAACAACAAAAATCAACAGATTAAAAGGAGATATAGACACACAAAAATATGCATATAGATATCCACACATATCGAGATACACTCATAAAGAAAAGTACATAAAACTTCAGAGACATAGTCTTGCATAAATTAGATCAAATTAATAGTCACTTGTGGTAAAAAAAAAAAAAAGCATAAATGTGTAATTTGATGCAATTTAGGCATTACTTTCTGATTTTGGAAATAATCGGAATTATAAGATAAGATTTATAGGGTATCTACATATCTAATAGTGATATTTCATCTATTTTGAGGTAAATATAGTATTAATAACAAATATTCAAATCATAATCAAGCCATAGATACTCGGATAGTTCCATGAGAAATATTATCTTATGGTTATTTCAAAAAAGTCACATTTCACAGTATGTTTTGGTTTCATTTTCATTAATTTACATTATTTACTTATTAAGGGTCATGGTTGAACTTTATATCATCATGAAAAATAGGAAAAAGAAAACTAGAAAATAAAAAATTCTTAACCATAAGTATAAAGGGAGAAATACCTATAATCCACTTTCCCCTTCATGACTCATACAGGAGGAACTGTTTTGTCATATGTGAAAAATTAATATTTCCTAATCTATTTATTTCATCTATCTAAACCAGATTCATAAAAAGTGAAACAAAATATACCAACAAAACACAGGTAAACAACAAGAATTAAACACAGTAGCTTAAAATATCTGTGTGTATCTTGGCATTAAAGCTATCTGGTTATAGGATGGTTTGGTTTTATGGAATATTATTTGCAAAAAATAGAAATTCAGCTACATACATTTTAAAAGTAATTTCTTTCTTATTTATAGGTAATACTATAAGACACCCTATATCAAGATTGATTTAATTATTTACTGAATAAATAGATGAACCAATAAAAAGTACCAATAACAGGAATCTTTGAAAATGCTGTTTTAAAAATCATCACTATTGGACATATCTATTACTTAGTAAGCTTTAAATTACCATGTAAGATTAATTTTCAAAGTTTTCCTGAAGTCAATTACTTTTCTAAAACATTTCACACGTGAATATTTAATATTCTAGCCATACCAACTTGATAAGAGAATGTTGGCCTTTAAATATAAATGGATTTTGAAACAGGTTATCTATTCAGTTATTGACCCAAGCCACTTTTTTTTAAACTTTTTTGACTATATTTGAAAATACATCATGATTTCTAACACCAATGATTAGTATTTAGGACAGAATCATCCTAATCTTTACTTCCTGGGTAGTTCTTGAATTTATTTTCGAATAATAATAGTTGTACCATTTCTTTTGTGAGAATAATTACCTTAGATGTGTTTCTTTCAGCTTTCTTTCTAATCCTGCCAAATGACACCCTACAGTATCTCCCTCTGAAGTGGAGTGACAGACTGACAGGTGTTGTCAGCAAGAAGTCTGATGACTGAGAGACGTGTTTGTCTCCTAATAGATTCAATAAAGCATAAATGGGAGGGAAGGCAACAGTGACTGCAGCCTGGGGAAGCCTTTGGCAAACCCCTTCTGAAAGATGTGACATCTCCCACTACTCTGATTGAGGCACAGATACTTACACGCTGCACTGTTGACTTTCTAAAATATTCAGCCAAGATGCCTGATGGCATGTTATTATCTAGAAAACCATGATACATATCATAATGAAGTCCAAATTCATGGGATTTTTTTTTGTATTTTCAAAAAATGCTGTGGTCGAGTGTTGTTAGAAAAATGACATAAAAATGTATCTTAAGGGTCCCTTATCTCTTGTTTCCTCTGCAACTTAGAAACTACGCTCTGAGCATCTTCTCAGCAGCAAACATCTTCAGCCTGCTGTGAGTCGTTATACCCTCAGCAAGACTTCCTCCCACCTTCATTTAGTTCCCCTAAGAAAACACTGTGTGCTGTGTATTCATTTTTTGCAGCCCTTGGATCCTAAGCATAGCTAAACGGAAACTGACCAATTCTGCAATAAGCAACCTCTTCAATTAGTCATACTGTCACCTGTGATAATGTAAGTTCTTTGTGATTCTAATCATCAGGTGTCATTCATATAATGCCAGGTGCCTGGTAAAGCACTCTGTGTAATTTTTCATCCATCTGTCCAGTCTTAGAAATGACCTTCTACCACTTTCCTTTGTATACATGTTGTCTTTAAATAGGGCATTTGCATAACAAAAGAATGCCTCTGACTACATTAGGAAGTTGCATGGTGAGAGAAGAAACTGTACTACATTCTTTGTAATCCATGTGACATTGAAGGCTATTTCCATTCAGCCTCGGGCCACCAACACTTCAGTGTATTTATTTAAGGGCAGCAAATGCTGTTAACAAGCATACATCTCTCTTTTATCAACTACAAATTTATTAGCAGCAGAAAAAAAAAATCTATAATACAAATAGATATTTGTATTGCAAATACTTAAAAGAGTAACTAATGAGGCCATTTATTGTCCAAATTTGACTAATTATTATGCTGAGAAACAGTCTACAAGCCAGTATGTGCTTCGAAATTAAGCATTTTCAGTAAATACATCAAAGCAGTTGGAACCAAACTAACAGCACAAACTTCAGAAATATCTCTATTCATATTGATCCTAGCTTGAAAACTAACTACAAACATTTTAAAATAAATGACCCACAGGCAAATATAAAGAAATGAACAGCCTCCCAAGGAGAAGTATTCTAACTAGACTGACCATAAAATTAATCCTCCAAACCAAAATACTTCTGAAAATGGAAAAGGCTATTATTAGTAATTACATCAGGACCACATGCATAATGCTGGACGTTCCCAGGCAAAACAAGATGTATGCTCTCTGTGCCTCAACTTCCATTGCTCCAAAGGCCTTAAATAAACACTTAAGTCTTTATCTATTGCATAAAGCATATGTTTCCTTAAATGCTTCCATGATATTGCCCCATCCACCATTCCATTCTTCCACTACATTATTCTAACATGAATCCCCTGTCTGAGAATATTGATCTACATGTGTTAGCTGGCCAGGCTCTTCTGAAATTCTTTACCCGGGGCTATATGTTCTGCTTGGGGAGAATATCCTGCAACTTACTCTATCAAAGGTAAATCACTCTTGTAACACAAGGTTGAATTAATTATGTCTTTTGAGGGCAAATGGCAGAGAGATTTTAGGTCCCTTTATGTTAGGGAATGGAATAAACCTTCCATAAGCAAGTTGGCTCTGAGGAATGGTTCCTTCATCTCTCTCTATTTTTTTCCTAAATAGAATTTTGTCTACAACTCCTTTCTTAGTGACAGTTCAACTATGTCAGGATTATTGTATTGGTCTAGGTCCTGGAGAAGTGCTGAACTTGGTTAATTATCATATGTCCTAGGAGCCTGAGATTTCATACTACACCATTCTTAGAAGTGTGTCATTGGACTGTAGAAAACACCTGTGTTCACTGAAAGAACAAACCACCTGTGGCTAACAGTGGGATCTCTTAGGTGGATTCTTTACCATCTGAGCCACCAGGGAAGCCCAAGAATACTGGAATGGGTAGCCTATCCCTTCTCCAGGGGATCTTCCTGACCCAGGAATCGAACTGGGTTCTCCTGCATTGGAGGTGGATTTTTTTTTTTTTTTAAACCAGCTGAGCTTCCCAGGAAACCCTTTACTCTGAAAAAGAACATGGCAAGCTGGGTGAAGAGTACGGAGCACTTTGAACCTCCCTTTCTTTGTGAATCCTTCCAAGAATCTTGACAGGTAAAATTCAGTTTTTCCTACAGAATACTTTCATATAATTTTGTGTTTCTCCTCATCACTGAGATATATTAAATCAGAACACTTTTGTTTCAGTTTCTATCCCCCACTGGTTCATGAACTTTTTTCCCCATCTTTGCTGAGATATAATTGACATAACATACTGTATAAGTTTAAGGTATACAATGTGATTTGATATACATATATTACAAAATGATTAACATCACAGCATCATCTAACACCTTCATCACATCACATAATTACCATTCTTTTTTGTGGTGAGAAAATTAATGATCTGTTCTCTTAGCAACTTTCAAGTATGGAATATAGCATTATTAACAATAATTACCATGATATAGACTAGATCCATAGAACTTATTCATCTTCCATAGAACTGGAAACTTATACTTTTTGATTAATATTTCACAACTTCTACCCCCTCCCCCAGCTGCTGGTAACTACTACTCTTTTCTGAGTTTAGAATTTTGCATTTTATTGACTCTCTCTATAAATGAAATCATAGAATATTTATCTATCACTTGCCATTTCACTTAGCATAATGCCCTCAAAGTCTATCCAAGTTGTCACAAATAACATAATTTTCTTCTTTCTCCTGCTGAATAATATTCCTTTGTGTGTGTGGGGGGGGAGGGATGTGTGTGCGGGTGCCATATTTTATTTATTTATTCATTCATCCATAGATGGATGCATAGGTTGTTTCCATTACTTAGCTATCATGAATAATGTTATGATGAACATGGGAGTGCAGATATCACTTGGAGACCCTGTTTTCATTTCCTTTGAAAAGAAATATACTATATAAGTATACTAAATATACTATATACTCAGAAGTAGAATTGCTGAATGGATCATGAACTTCTAAACTTTCCATTCCTTATGGTACAAGTAACATGGCACTCAGTGTATGGTCAATAAATGTTAATTGTATTGAACTGACAAATTAGTAATTAATATTATTCAAAATAACGTTAAAAATACATCATAAACAAGAGAAATCAACAGCTCTTTTATTCTAAGATGATGAGAAATAAGTTACTATTCATCTCATTTCTCATTGCTTCTTGCCTCTGTCATTCTTTCTTTTTTTTTTTTTTTAGCTAAAATCAGCATATACTTTATTTTATTTATTTTTTTTAATTTTATTTTATTTTTAAACTTTACAATATTGTATTGGTTTTGCCAAATATCGAAATGAATCCACCACAGGTATACATGTGTTCCCCATCCTGAACCCTCCTCCCTCCTCCCTCCCCATACCATCTCTCTGGGTCGTCCCAGTGCACCAGCCCCAAACATCCAGTATCGTGCATCAAGCCTGGACTGGTGACTCGTTTCATACATGATAGTATACATGTTTAAATGCCATCCTCCCAAATCTTCCCACCCTCTCCCTCTCCCACAGAATCCATAAGAATGTTCTATACATCAGTGTCTCTTTTGCTGTCTCGTACACAGGGTTATTGTTACCATCTTTCTAAATTCCATATACATGTGTTAGTATACTGTATTGGTGTTTTTCTTTCTGGCTTACTTCACTCTGTATAATAGGCTCCAGTTTCATCCATCTCATTAGAACTGATTCAAATGAATTCTTTTTAATGGCTGAGGAATACTCCGTTGTGTATATGTACCACAGCTTGCTTATCCATTCATCTGCTGATGGACATCTAGGTTGCTTCCATGTCCTGGCTATTATAAACAGTGCTGCGATGAACATTGGGGTACACATGTCTCTTTCAATTCTGGTTTCCTCAGTGTGTATGCCCAGCAGTGGGATTGCCGGATCATAAGGCAGTTCTATTTCCAGTTTTTTAAGGAGTCTCCACACTGTTCTCCATAGTGGCTGTACTAGTTTGCATTCCCACCAACAGTGTAAGAGGGTTCCCTTTTCTCCACACCCTCTCCAGCATTTATTATTTGTAGACTTTTGGATCGCAGCCATTCTGACTGGCATGAAATGGTACCTCATAGTGGTTTTGATTTGCATTTCTCTGATAATGAGTAATGTTGAACATCTTTTCATGTATTTGTTAGCCATCTGTATGTCTTCTTTGGAGAAATGTCTATTTAGCTCTTTGGCCCATTTTTTGATTGGATCATTTATTTTTCTGGAGTTGAGCTGTAGGAGTTGCTTGTATATTTTTGAGATCAGTTGTTTGTCAGTTGCTTCATTTGATATTATTTTCTCACATTCTGAAGGCTGTCTTTTCACCTTGCTTATAGTTTCCTTTGTTGTGCAGAAGCTTTTAAGTTTAATTAGGTCCCATTTGTTTATTTTTGCTTTTATTTCCAATATTCTGGGAGGTGGGTCATAGAGGATCCTGCTGTGATATATGTCGGAGAGTGTTTTGCCTATGTTCTCCTCTAGGAGTTTTATAGTTTCTGGTCTTACGTTTAGATCTTTAATCCATTTTGAGTTTATTTTTGTGTATGGTGTTAGAAGTGTTCTAGTTTCATTCTTTTACAAGTGGTTGACCAGATTTCCCAGCACCACTTGTTAAAGAGATTGTCTTTAATCCATTGTATATTCTTGCCTCCTTTGTCAAAGATAAGGTGTCCATATATGTATGGATTTATCTCTGGGCTTTCTATTTTGTTCCATTGATCTATATTTCTGTCTTTGTGCCAGTACTATACTGTCTTGATGACTGTGGCTTTGTAGTAGAGCCTGAAGTCAGGTAGGTTGATTCCTCCAGTTCCATTCTTCTTTCTCAAGATCGCTTTGGCTAATCGAGGTTTTTTGTATTTCCATACAAATTGTGAAATTATTTGTTCTAGCTCTGTGAAGAATAGCGTTGGTAGCTTGATAGGCATTGCATTGAATCTATAAATTGCTTTGGGTAGTATACGCATTTTCACTATATTGATTCTTCCAATCCATGAACATGGTATATTTCTCCATCTATTAGTGTGCTCTTTGATTTCTTTCACCAGCGTTTTATAGTTTTCTATATATAGGTCTTTAGTTTCTTTAGGTAGATATATTCCTAAGTATTTTATTCTTTCCGTTGCAATGGTGAATGGAATTGTTTCCTTAATTTCTCTTTCTGTTTTCTCATTATTAGTGTATAGGAATGCAAGGGATTTCTGTGTGTTGATTTTATATCCTGCAACTTTACTATAATCATTGATTAGTTCTAGTAATTTTCTGGTGGAGTCTTTAGGGTTTTCTATGTAGAGGATCATGTCATCTGCAAATAGTGAGAGTTTTACTTCTTCTTTTCCAATTTGGATTCCTTTTATTTCTTTTTCTGCTCTGATTGCTGTGGCCAAAACTTCCAAAACTATGTTGAATAGTAATGGTGAAAGTGGGCACCCTTGTCTTGTTTCTGACTTTAGAGGAAATGCTTTCAGTTTTTCACCATTGAGGATAATGTTTGCTGTGGGTTTGTCATATATAGCTTTTATTATGTTGAGGTATGTTCCTTCTATTCCTGCTTTCTGGAGAGTCCCAAACAGGATAAACCCAAGGCGAAACACCCCAAGACATATATTAATCAAATTAACAAAGATCAAACACAAAGAACAAATATTAAAAGCAGCAAGGGAAAAACAACAAATAACACACAAGGGAATTCCCATAAGGATAACAGCTGATCTTTCCATAGAAACTCTTCAAGCCAGGAGGGAATGGCAAGACATTCTTAAAGTGATGAAAGAAAATAACCTACAGCCCAGATTATTGTACCCAGCAAGGATCTCATTCAAATATGAAGGAGAAATCAAAAGCTTTACAGACAAGCAAAAGCTGAGAGAATTCAGCACCACCAATCCAGCTCTCCACCAAATACTAAAGGATATTCTCTAGACAAGAAACACAAAAACGGTGTATAAATTCGAACCCAAAACTATAAAGTAAATGGCAACAGGATCATACTTATCAGTAATTACCTTAAACGTAAATGGGTTGAATGCCCCAACCAAAAGACAAAGACTGGCTGAATGGATACAAAAACAAGACCCCTACATATGTTGTCTACAAGAGACCCACCTCAAAACAGGGGACACATACAGACTGAAAGTGAAGGGCTAGAAAAAGATTTTCCATGCAAATAGGGACCAAAAGAAAGCAGGAGTATCTATACTTATATCAGATAAAATAAACATTAAAACAAAGGCTGTGAAAAGAGACAAAGATGGTCACTACATAATGATCAAAGGATCAATCCAAGAAGAAGCTATAACAATTATAAATATATATGCACCCAACACGGGAGCACTGCAATATGTAAGACAAATGCTAACAAGTATGAAAGGAGAAATTAACAATAACACAATAATAGTGGGAGACTTTAATACCCAATCTCACACCTATGGATAGATCAACTAAACAGAAAATGAACAAGGAAACACAAACGTTAAATGATACAATAGACCAGTTAGACTTAATTGATATCTATAGGACATTTCATCCCAAAACAATGAATTTCACCTTTTTCTCAGGTGCACATGGAACCTTCTCCAGGATAGATCACATCCTGGGCCATAAATCTAGCCTTGGTAAATTCAAAAAAATAAAAATAATTCCAAGTATCTTTTCTGACGACAATGCAGTAAGATTAGATCTCAATTACAGAAGAAAAACTATTAAAAATTCCAACATTTTTAATGGAGGCTGAACAACACGCTGCTGAATAACCAACAAATCACAGGAGAAATCAAAAAAGAAATCAAAATTTGCATAGAAATGAATGAAAATGAAAAGACAACAACCCAAAACCTGTGGGACACTGTAAAAGCAGTCCTAAGGGGAAAGTTCATAGCAATACAGGCATACCTCAAGAAACAAGAAAAAAGTCAAATAAATAACCTAAATCTACACCTAAAGCAACTAGAAAAGGAAGAAATGAAGAACCCCAGGGTTAGTAGAAGAAAAGAAATCTTAAAAATTAGGGCAGAAATAAATGCAAAAGAAACAAAAGAGACCGTAGCAAAAATCAACAAAGCCAAAAGCTGGTTCTTTGAAAGGATAAATAAAATTGACAAACCATTAGCCAGATTCATCAAGAAACAAAGGGAGAAAAATCAAATCAATAAAATTAGAAATGAAAATGGAGAGATCACAACAGACAACACGGAAATACAAAGGATCATAAGAGAATACTATCAACAATTATATGCCAATAAAATGGACAATGTGGAAGAAATGGAAAAATTCTTAGAAAAGTACAACTTTCCAAAACTGGACCAGGAAGAAATAGAAAATCTTAACAGACCCATCACAAGCACGGAAATTGAAACTGTAATCAAAAATCTTCCAGCAAACAAAAGCCCAGGTCCAGACGGCTTCACAGCTGAATTCTACCAAAAAATTTAGAGAAGAGCTAACACCTATCCTACTCAAACTCTTCCAGAAAATTGCAGAGGAAGGTAAACTTCCAAACCATCATCACCCTAATGCCAAAACCTGACAAAGATCCCACAAAAAAAGAAAACTACAGGCCAGTATCACTGATGAACATAGATGCAAACATCGTTAACAAAATTCTAGCAATCAGAATCCAACAACACATTAAAAAGATCATACACCATGACCAAGTGGGCTTTATCCCAGGGATGCAAGGATTCTTCAATATCTGCAAATCAATCAATGTAATACACCACATTAACAAATTGAAAAATAAAACCATATGATTATCTTAATAGATGCAGAGAAAGCCTTTGACAAAATTCAACAACCATTTATGATAAAAACTCGCCTCTGTCATTCTTATGCTAGACAGAAAAACAGAAGCAATAGATGTGTATTAGGTAAAATTATACAAAAAGTACTAATGAAGGCACAAGGAAATATAATTATTGGTATCATAAATCATATATTCTTAAAGAATTATGTGTCAAATTAATTTTAAGCCTTATCCTAGTTTTGAGTAAAAAATCAATTTTATACAGTCAACATAATATAGAACTAGCAAACTGTCATAAAGAATTAAATATAAGATCAAGAAAATAGAGGTGTGTAAGAAGCAGAAACAAACAAAAATTCAATGTCTTATCAACCTTTATATCATTTTAAATACAAGTAAGGTTTATGTGCTTCCCAAGTGGCTCTAGTGGTACAGAACCTGCCAGCTAATGCAGGAAACATTAAGAGGACAAGGTTTATGTAATGTTATGGCATTATATATATGCTTATATATATATGCTTACATATATATATATATGCTTATATCCTAAGGAAAAAAAAAAAAACTTTGCATGAAAGGACTACTACCACAATATAACTGAAAACCCAAGAAATGCCAAGCACTGAAAAATCATTATACAGATGTACAAGGGAAATACATTGAGGTCGGGTCTAATCTGGCTCTGAGAGTTAATCATAAAGAGTAATGGAATTCAATTGGCAGTTAATCAGAAGTCAAATTGTGTCTTTCAGTTCAGTTCAGTTGCTCAGTCGTGTCCAATTCTTTGCAACCCCATGAATTGCAGCACGCCAGGCCTCCCTGTCCATCACCAACTCCCAGAGTTCACTCAGACTCATGTCTATCGAGCCAGTGATGCCATCCAGCCATCTCATCCTCTGTCATCCCCTTTTCCTCCTGCCCCCAATCCCTCCCAGCATTAGAGTCTTTTCCAATGAGTCAATTCTTTGCATGAGGTGGCCAAAGTACTGGAGTTTCAGCTTCAGCATCATTCCTTCTAAAGAACACCCAGGGCTGATTTCCTTTAGAATGGACTGGTTGGATCTCCTTGCAGTCCAAGGGACTCTCAAGAGTCTTCTCCAGCACCATACTTCAAAAGCATCAAATCTTCAGTGCTAAGCTTTCTTCACAGTCCAACTCTCACATCATACATGACCACTGGAAAAACCATAACCTTGACTATACAGAACTTTGTTGGCAAAGTAATGTCTCTGCTTTTGAATATGCTATCTAGGTTGGTCATAACTTTCCTTCCCAGGAGTAAGTGTCTTTTAATTACATGGCTGCAGTTACCATTTGCAGTCATTTTGGAGCCACGAAAAATAAAATCTGACACTGTTTCCACTGTTTCCCCATCTATTTCCCATGAAGTGATGGGACCAGATGCCATGATCTTCATTTTCTGAATGTTGAGCTTTAAGCCAAATTTTTCACTCTCCTCTTTCACTTTCATTAAGAGGCTTTTTAGTTCCTCTTCACTTTCTGCCATAAGGGTTTAGCATTATATAATTATTCTTACAGCTGCTGGCATTGCTAATTCTAGTCCCTGAAAACAAAATGGAACGAAACTTTTTCCCACCAAAATTATGATGGGGCCTAAATTCTTTACCTACTCCATTAAGATAGGTAGATTTTGGAGACTACTGTGCACAGTTTAATGCAACTGGATGATCTCTTTACCTTTATTCTGCAGGCCCTAAGAAATGCTTTCAGAGGGTGATTGAGTTTGTATCTTCCCAAGTGAAAATCTTATTGGTTACTTGAAAGTACCATTTGTTTGTACATCTCTCTATTAGGAAAATAAATTTTGGAACCAAAGTCATGCATGGAGTAGTGGAGGGGGTAGAATCATTATATACAATTAGTTAAAAGGGGGAGGGAGTAAGGAGGGAAAAAAGGAAGACACTGAACATAAGAAACTCCACCATGGAATGTTTTAGTACTAATAGAATACAGATGATTCAATATTCATATAATTTTTATTTTCACTATAAGCAGTTTGATATAAAACATATAAACGATGTCTTAAACATGTTGTGAATCCCTTTTCTCTTAGGTTCAAGAATGAGTTAAGATTTCCAGCTAGGGAAATTTTGTTGTGTTAAATCTCTAGCTTATGGTAAATAGGATTAATTTTTTCACTGAACTTCTGTCCTGCTCTAAGCTGAAAAGAGAAATAAACACATCAGTGAACAGGGATTGGTATGAGGGTTATAGTAGCATGATAAATGCAGAGAAATATTTTTTCTTTCAATTCATTGCAGATATTGGTTAGCAGTTTATCTGTACAAAAATAAAATGTGACCCCTATAAAACAGCCAAGGTCAGTGAGCATCCGTCATGGAAGTTAAATTTCCCTCAGGCCTATTCAGTCTTTTACAAGATTTTTTCCCTTCTTCCTAAGATGAATAAGACCTTTATAAAGGGTTGTAGGGTCCATTGAATCTCTCATTCAACTTCCCAGATTTTGTATATGCTTTCTTTCAAAGCTGTTATTGAAGAACAAAATTTAACATCCTAGATTTTTTTTGAAAACTAAGGCAATCTTATGGTGTAAAAAAAGTCTTGTTTACTGCAAATTTTATGTTTCAACTACTCATGTTGCAACTAAGTAATTTTTTGGTGCAACTAATGGGGTCAGAAAGAGTTGGCCACCACTGAGCTCATAGGGAACAACTTCATTGAGTCCATTATGTCTAAATCTCTCCTTGGAATACGAAGAGATACATGAAACATATTACATATTTGAAGATCCTTTCTTGCTTGAAATTTATATTTATCAATAAATTGTTGTTAAGCTTGGCTATTTATTATAGCTTGATAATTAATTATTAGGTCCTTGTATTTAACAAGATATTATAACTAATAGTTTAAAAACACAGCTTTTTATGAAACAGGAAGGAAGGGGGCAGTGCACAACCTTGAAAAGAATGACATAGTCCTGTGACACAGGACATAAACTGATTAGAATCAAATAGGTCCAAGAGGGCAAACAAATGAATTTCTCCTAGACTCTGAGCCTCAGTATATGCTCATCATAACATATCAGCAAGCTGAATGACACACTGCAGGCACCATGACAGTTCCAAGGTCAACCATTAAGGTCAAAAATGGCTAATGGCCCAATCCCCACTCCTTCCCCCAAATATTGGGAACACTCCTCCCACTCATTAGCCTATGAAATTACTCATTCCTATTAAAATTGACATCATACTCTGGTGCATCTCTTGCATTCTTTGATGGCCCACACTCGTGGAACTATCTAAATAAATCTACTTCTTATTTATAACATTTGTCTCTCACTGAATTCTTTCTGCAATGAGCCATCAATAACTTGAACTTCTTGAAGTCCTAAGATAAGTATGTGACATCTTTCTCTCTCTCTACTGTGTATTGAGTGGCTAGAACCAACTGGCACATAGAACATCTCCAAAAAATATTTGTAAATGGATGAAAAATACATCAATGAATGAATAATTGACTCAGACACTGAACCTATACTACACAAAACAGCAAAGGCTTATTTCCAGAATATAAAGAAAACTGAATTCCAAATGATTTCCAAATTCCTCAAACCCAAAATTTCACATTTGGTGTATAGTATTCTTGAGGCTATGTGTGCATGCTAAGTTACTTCAGTCGTGTCTGACTCTGTGATCCTATGGATTATAGCCCACCAGGCTCCTCTGTCCATGGGATTGTTGCCATGTCTTCCTCCAGGGGATTTCCCTAACCCAGGGACTGGGTCTCCTGCACTGGCTGGCAGGTTCTTTTAGCTCTGGGCCAACCACGTAAGTATAATTTGTTCTTTAAGGATACTGTGGCTTGGCTTTTCTAAGCCTCCTCATGAAGAGGATGAGCACTTTAGGTGAAAAATAAGGAGTTTTTGGTGTTCATCTTTCTAGAAGTATCTCTAGCAGCACTTAGAGCCAATCTGGAAACCCATGACATTCATTTGCAAACAGATTTCTTAACTGACAAAGGAGAATCTCTGCCCTCTGAACTCAGGTGCTTTATTCACCTCAGTGTCAATAGTAGGGAGCTGATTATCAGGCTTTCTGCTAATTATTGGTTCCATTAGGTAGTTAGAATAGGGAAAAGGAGTCCAAAATGGTGGTGGCTAAAAGACAAGGAAGAGAAACGCCCGTGAAAATAGAACAAAGGAAGGTCAAAGAAAGGTCAGAGGACTGGAGTGAGGACTTCAGGTAGAACAGCACTCCTGGCTGAGCCCAATTTGCATAGCGTAGGCCCAGGGGTAAGAAAATATATAAAAGGAGGAGCCAAGCACTCTCGCTCTCTCCCTCCCCTGCATGCGTGCGCTTTTACTCTTTCTCTACCCTCCTCCCCCCGCCCGCCCCCCCCGCCCCCCCCCCCCCCCCCCCCCGCCCACAGCATGCATATGCATACGCTCTTTCTCTCTCTCTCCTGCGTGGGTACACTCTCTCTCTCTCTCTCCCCCTCCCCTGTGTGTGTACACTCTCTCTCTCTCTCTCTCCCCACGCTACCCATCCCCCCACCCCCAACTGCATGCTGGCACGCTCCTCCACTCTCTTCTCTTCTTCTAGGATGGATTCTCCTGCTATCTTCTAAATAAAATAGAACTGTAACACTGATTTATCTAAGAGGTATGACACAGTTTGTTCAAGACCTGAGAGCTGTGACATGCCGAGGGCTTTAATGTCCGTCGCTCCAAATCATTGTTGTGAGGAGACAAAGAACCAAGGAGCATACACTCGCCTGATATCTGTGGTGCTGTGACTCGGATTTAACCTGACTGAAATAACCTCAGCGCAGAAGAGGCCAAGCACAGCTGGAGCCCAACTCAGCGAAGCTCCCGCGGTAGAAGCGGAACACGAAGAACACCCAGCACTGGGGAAGGCCCATTGTGCTGCGAACTGGAACAGTGAAAAAAGAACTCAGCAGAAAGCTCATTCAGCTCAGCCTCATATTCCAGAAGACCTCCGGTTAAGGTAGGAGATCCTCGCTCCTATGGCTGGAGGGACATGCCTAACAAAATCTTAATTCCTTTACCATCTCTGGTTTCTTGTTTCCTTGAAACCCTCCCCCCCCCCCCCCACCACCACCACCACTGTGAACAGGCGTGTGGCAATGGGTGCAATTGAGGGACTCTGGAGAACTTACTCTTCAGTATGTCCCAAAGGCACTATCTGCTGGGCCCCAGTAGCAGTTACCCAAGCTGGTGGGGGTTCTTCAGTCCTTACTCTTCTCTGTGCCAAGAATCAGGCCAATGAAAACTGTGAGCACAGGTGAGGAATTTAGCAGATCCTTGGCACGTTTTTCACACTGCTTTTTCCTCCTGTCCTTCAACTTTCTCCCAGGACTCGAGCCCAGCCAAAACTCAGAATGTCTGGCTTCAGGTACCTAATAAAGCTCAGGCCCTGAGGTCTCACTGCAAAAATTCATTGAGAGTCAAAGCTATAAGTAAGAGGTGGATTTGTTAGGATTCAGAGAAGCCCACTCTTGGGGGTGTGGGCCATTGCCAAGGGCAAGGGCTGGGGCCATGGAATACAGCCAGGTTAGGTTTTGTGAGTGCAATTGTGCGGTAGTTTGAGCATCCTTTGGCATTGCCTTTCTTTGGGATTGGAATAAAAACTGACCTTTTCCAGTCCTGTGGCCACTGCTGAGTTTTCCAAATTTGCTGGCATATTGAGTGCAGCACTTTCGCAGCATCATCTTTCAGGATTTGAAATAGCTCAACTGCAATTCCATCACCTCCACTAGCTTTGTTCATAGTGATGCTTTCTAAGGCCCACTTGACTTCACATTCCAGGATGTCTGGCTCTAGGTCAGTGATCACACCATCATGATTATCTCGGTTGTGAAGATCTTTTTTGTACAGTTCTTCTGTGTATTCTTGCCAGCTCTTAATATCTTCTGCTTCTGTTAGGCCCATACCATTTCTGTCCTTTATCGAGCCCATCTTTGCATGAAATGTTCCCTTGGTATCTCTAATTTTCTTGAAGAGATCTCTGCTGCTGCTGCTAAGTCGCTTCGGTTGTGTCTGACTCTGTGCGACCCCATAGACAGCAGCCCACCACGCTTCCCCATCCCTGGGATTCTCCAGGCAAGAACACTGGAGTGGGTTACCATTGCCTTCTCCAATGCATGAAAGTGAAAAAATAAAGTGAAGTCACTCAGTCGTGTCCAACTCCTAGCAACTCCATGGACTGCAGCCCACAAGGCCCCTCCATCCATGGGATTTTCCAGGCAAGAATACTGGAGTGGGTTGCCATTGCCTTCTCCGCAAGAGATCTCTAGTCTTTCCCATTCTGTTGTTTTCCTCTATTTCTTTGCATTGATCGCTGAAGAAGACTTTCTTATCTCTTCTTGCTATTCTTTGGAACTCTGCATTCAGATGCTTATATCTTTCCTTTTCTCCTTGCTTTTCACTTCTCGTCTTTTCACAGCTATTTGTAAGGCCTCCCCAGACAGCCATTTTCCTTTTTTGCATTTCTTTTCCATGGGGATGGTCTTGATCCCTGTCTCCTGTACAATGTCATGAACCTCAGTCCACAGTTCATCAGGCACTCTATCTATCAGATCTAGGCCCTTAAATCTATTTCTCACTTCCACTGTATAATCATAAGGGATTTGATTTAGGTCATACCTGAATGGTCTGGTGGTTTTGCATATTTTCTTCAATTTCAGTCTGAATTTGGCAATAAGGAGCTCATGATCTGAGCCACAGTCAGCTCCTGGTCTTGTTTTTGTTGACTGTATAGAGCTTCTCCATCTTTGGCTGCAAAGAATAGAATCAATCTGATTTTGGTATTGACCATCTGGTGATGTCCATGTGTAGAGTCTTCTCTTGTGTTGTTGGAAGAGGGTGTTTGTTATGACCAGTGCATTTTCTTGGCAAAACTCTGTTAGTCTTAGCCATGCTTCATTCCATATTCCAAGGCCAAATTTGCCTGTTACTCCAGGTGTTTCTTGAGTTCCTACTTTTGCATTCCAGTCCCCTATAATGAAAAGGACATCTTTTTTGGTTGTTTGTTCTAAAAGGTCTTGTAGGTCTTCATAGAACCATTCAAATTCAGCTTCTTCAGTGTTACTAGTTGGGGCATAGACTTGGATTTCTGTGATATTGAATGGTTTGCCTTGGAAACGAACAGAGATCATTCTGTCGTTTTTGAGATTGCATCCAAGTACTGCATTTCAGACTCTTTTGTTGATCATCATGGCTACTCCATTTCTTCTGAGGGATTCCTGCCTGCAGTAGTAGATATAATGGTCATCTGAGTTAAATTCACCCATTCCAGTCCATTTTAGTTTGCTGATTTCTAGACTGTCAACGTTCACTCTTGCCATCTCTTGTTTGACCGCTTCCAATTTGCCTTGATTCATGGACCTGACATTCCAGGTTCCTATGCATTATTGCTCTTTACAGCATCGGACTTTGCTTCTATCACCAGTCACATCCACAACTGGGTATTGTTTTTGCTTTGGCTCCATCCTTTCATTCTTTTTGGAGTTATTTCTCCACTGATCTCCAGTAGTATATTGGGCCCCTACTGACCTGGGGAGTTCCTCTTTCAGTATCCTATCATTTTGCCTTTTCGCACTGTTCATGGGGTTCTCAAGGCAAGAATACTGAAGTGGTTTGCCATTCCCTTCTCCAGTGGACCACATTCTGTCAGACCTCTCCACGATGACCCGCCCGTCTTGGATGGCCCCATGGGCATGGCTTAGTTTCATTGAGTTAGACAAGGCTGTGGTCCTAGTGTGATTAGATTGACTAGTTTTCTGTGAGTATGGTTTCAGTGTGTATGCCCTCTGATGCCCTCTTGCAATACCTACCGTCTTATTTGGACTTCTCTTACCTTGGACGTGGGGTGTCTCTTCACGGCTGTTCCAGCAAAGCGCAGTAGCTGCTCCTTAGGTTGGACGAGACGTATCTCCTCATCACCTCCCCTTCTGACCTTGAACGTGGAATAGCCCCTCTAGGCCCTCCTGCGCCTGCGCAGCCACTGCTCCTTGGAGGTGGGGTTGCTTCTCCCGGCCGCTGCCCCTGACTTTGGACGTGGAATAGCTCCTCTCAGCTGCTCCTGTGCCGTCTCAGCCTGGCACTCTTGGCCACTGCTCCTGACCTCAGACGTGGGGTAACTCCTCTTGGCCGCCTCCTCTCAGGCATGGGGTCCTCTCGGTTTCTGCCCCTGACCTCAGACGTGGGGTAGTTGCCTGCGCTAAATGCGCTGGTTGCAGCCTCCCACGCTAGGTTTTGTGAGCCTGGTGAATTCATATGTTAATGAGTGGGAACATCATCCCAGCCATTGGGGAACCACCCACTTCTCCCTCTTTTTACAGTGCCTTAGAGCTGTCCTGCCACCTTTGGGTGTGCCTATTGGCTTATAGATTGGGAATTAAGGTTTACTTGAATTTAACTTGTCACCTTGGACCCAACTGATTTTAATTGGTTTATATTATACCCTTGTGCTATGTCATTCTTTCAAAGGTTGTGCTCTGCCTCCTTCCCTCCTGTTTTATGCTCCTTTCCTCAGCCCCATCTGGGCCCACAATGTTGCCTCTACAATCTTCTGGAGGGATAACCAGAAAATAGCTGGCCTTGGGAGGGAAATACTGTATAATATCCAACCCCTCTAGATATTCAGCCCTTCATCTTCCATGTTCCCTACCACACGTACAGCATCAGTGTCTCTCAGTGTATCTGCTAGGGTGGGCGACATGCACACAATGCCTGCTAGAAGTCCGTAAGTTTGCATCCCTTCAAAGGCAATTATGTTTCCAGGGATAATGTTTGCCACTTTGGGAGTTAGCTTTGCAGGCCGTTTGGGCCCAAACCCCTACCACCCTTCTCCTAAAGTTACAAACATACCCCTGGATCAAATCTCCACTCCACTTTTATGGAACATTTGGTCTGTTGCCTCTAAACAAATTGCTTCTTAAGCCAATTACCAACTCCTACAGTCAGGACCCTGCCCCCTTGTAGGCAATGCTGCTCCACTCAGCCTATTATTAAAATACTTTAATGCCCCTAACAGGGTCAGATAACCCACTCCTTTGTCACTACTTCTGTTATTACCTAAAGTGAGTCTATGACAATGAAATGCTTACCAGGGGAGACACCCTAACCTGCTCTTAAAGAGGACTAGGGGAAGAAATCAGTGACTTACAATCCCTTGGAGTAAGAGGACAAGGCTTATGACTGTTTCATTGTTTCCCAGTCTCAGGGTACAGGCTTGGATTGTTTTACATCATGATATCTATTCCCATCTGCGGTGAACAAACTAGCAATGAGTTACAACCCCTTAATCCTACCCAGCACTGGTCATGCTGGAGACCTTGGGGACACCCAAACTCCAGTCTGGGGGGTCCCAGGAGGTCATCACACCTTGACCTGCCTAGGGATCTGGTCCTCAAAATGTTGTCACGCCTCAAACTGCTCAGGGGTCCACCAGTCTCAGGGGTCCCAGGAGGTCATCATGCCTCTACCTGCCCAGGGACCCAATTCTCGGGAGGCATCATGCCTCGACCTGCCCGGGGATTCAATCTCTAGGAGGCTGTCACACCTTAGCCTGCCTGGGGATCTGCATCCGGACCTGGGGACGCCTGGCTCTCAGGTTGCAACAGTACTGGGTAGAATAAGCTTCAAAAAGATTCACCCCTAAGGAAGTCCACCCATGGAAAAAGAAGGAAGCTTATTACTTGTGGGACTGTATCCAGTCTCAGCAATAACTCAGGAGCCCAATTGAGAACCCATTGCCTTTCTGGAAAGGCTAAAAGAGGCTCTCCGAAAGTTTACCAATCTGGACTTACAACTCTTAAGAGGGACAGGTGATTGTAAAGGATAAATTCCTGTCCCAATGTGCATCAGATATTAGAATTAAGTTACAACAGCTACAGCAACAGGACCCTGCTACCTCTTTAGATGAGATGGTCCAGACAGCCACCAATACTTTTTATAACAGAGAATAGGAGAAGGAGGCCAATGCCCAGGATAGGGAGAGAAGGAAAGAGACAAGGCATGCTCAGATTCCGGCCGCCCTCCAGAGAAGACCTGTGGCAAGCCCCGAGTCCTTGAAGGACAAGGTACGAGACAAATGTCTAATCTGTAGACAGGCATTGGGCCAAAGAGTGTCCAAACCATGACGCGTCTCCTAAAATGGCTTGCGACAAATGCCATCAATTGGGGCGTTGGGCGGCACTCTGCCCTTGGGACCCAGGCTCTTGGGTCCTCAAGGTCAAGTGCCAAGCCTTCCCTCACGATGATTCAGGAGGACTGAAGCGGCCCACTCCAGCCAGCCCGCCTGTCACAGATAACCATCATGGGGCTGGAGCCAAGGGTGCAACTGGATGTGGCAGGTAGGTCCGAGAATTTCTTGGTTGACACAGGGGCTACCTACTCTGTCTTGATCTCCTACTCTGGAGCCTTCTCCTCCCAAACCCTGTACCATTTGGGGTGCTACAGGAAAAGCAACTACTAAAGATTCACCCAAGCACTTCTTTGTTGCCAGGATGGACAAATATTTTCCCACCAGTTTCTGGTGGTCCCTGAATGTCCTACTCCCTTATTGGGAAGAGATATACTCACTAAATTGGGGACCACCCTTGTGATGGGAAGTTTTTCAGCCCCTAGAGCTCTACAGGTCCTGGTTACTACTGAAGAATCCATTACACCTTCTTCAATAGAGAGGAACCAAAAACTATGGGAGGACAAAATTAACCCCCAGGTGTGGGACCAGGGAATTCCTGAACTAGCCCACCAAGCTGAACTGGTCATCATTGTCCTCTGAGATCCCACTCGGTTTCCTAACCGGGAACAATATCCCCTCAGAAGAGAGGCTTGGGAGGGACTATAGCCTTTAATAAATAAATTCCTTGCTTGTGGACTATTGGTCCCCACCAGTTCGCCATGTAACACCCCAATCCTCTCAGTAAAGAAAAAGGACAGAACCTGGTGAATGGTTCAAGATCTCTGGATCATAAATGAAGCTGTAGTCCCCCTCCATTCCACACTACCCAATCCCTACATAATCTTGGGAGAAATACCACCCAGTGTCAAGTGGTTTACAGTCTTGGATCTCAAAGATGCATTTTTCTTTGCATACCACTGGCTAAAGAATCCCAATATCTTTTTGCCTTTGAGTGGGAGGCCCCAGGAGAAAAACACCAACAGATGACTTAGACAGTATTACTTCAGGGGTTCAGAGATAGCCCTCACCTGTTTGGACAGGCCCTTAGCCGGGATCTCCTAGATCTGGATCTGGGACCTAATGGGAAAATATTACAATACATAGATGACCTACTAATCTGCTCTCCAGATGGGAAAATGCCCCAAAACATGCAATTCAGGTTCTAAACGTTTTGGCAGAAAGGGGATACAAAGTCTCCCATGCTAAGGACAGGTGGTCGAGACAAAAGTCACTTACCTGGGAGTTCAGATTACACAGGGGTCTAGGAGGCTGTCCTCTGATCGGGTACAAGGAATCCTCCAGTTGCCCTCCCCCACGATTCAAAAACAATTGCGAGTTTTCCTGGGGCTAACTGGGTATTGTAGAATCTGGATACCCAGCTATGGTCTAATTGTCCAGCCCTTATATGAAAGCTTAAAGGGATGAGATGATTCAATCCCACTGATGTGGGGAACTCCTCAAAAGAAGGCAAAAGCTACATTAAAACAAGCCTTAACTCAGGCACCTGCCTTGAGGTTGCCAAACTCAGAAACAGCATTCCAACTTTATGTCCATGAAAGAGAGGGAGTAACCTTGGGAGTGTTAACTCAAAGGTTGGGATCTGAGCCCCAGCCTGTAGCTTACTTATCCAAGAGACTCGATCCAACCACTCGAGGCTGCCCCCACGCCCCCCCCCCCCCCCCCCGCCCCCCACCGCCTTCGAAATCTTGCAGCTATTGCAATCATGATAGAAAATGCTTTAAAGCTCTCCTTTGGAGGCAAACGAACTATTTTTACCAACCACCAAGTAAAACAACTTCTAAATTGGAGAGGCTATTTATGGATGTCTGATCAAAGAATCCTCAGATATCAAGTAATGCTGATGGAAATTCCAGGCCTCACTATATCCCCTTGTGAGGTTCTTAACCCAGCCACCCTGCCTACCCCTGAAGGCTCTCTCCCCTTTTGCTTTTGTCTAGAAACCTTGGACCACTGGACAAAACAAACCCCAAGAGGGATTGTCAGAAGATCCTCTGACCAATCCTGAGGAGATCTGGAACATTGATGGAAGCAGCTTTGTCTTAGATGGAAAAAGAAGAGCTGGATATGCAGTAGTCTCCGATTTTGAGGTCATAGAGGCTAAGCCTCTGCCACTAGCTACTTCAGCCCAATTAGCTGAGCTCATATCCCTGATTTGAGCTGTAGAGCTGGGAAAAGGAAAAAGAATAGCCATTTACACTGACTCCAAGTATGCCTTTCTGGTGCTACATGCACATGCTGCTATTTGGAAAGAAAGGGGCCACTTGACCACCCAAGGGTCCCCAATCAAATATGGTGATCAAATTCTTAGACTCTTGGAGGCTGTCCATCTGCCCACGGAGGTTTTAGTCTCCCACTGTAAAGGACATCAAAAAGGGAGCATGGAAGTGGCACGAGGAAACCAAGCAGCTGATCAGACAGCTAAGAAAGCAGCATTACAGAACCATGACCTAATAGGGGTTGCCACCTTAGTTCCACAGACTAATTTGCCAGAAACTCCTTCATATACTGAAGGTGAGAAGCTAAGAGTGAGGGCTTTCAAGAAGATCATATGGGGTGGTTCCAAAAGAAGGGACTCCTTTTTTCTGCCTGGGAATCTCCAATGGAAGTTGGTTAACTCCTTACATGCCACCACTAATTTAGGGGAAAAAGCCCTCCAAAAATTACTAGAAAGGTCATTCAGAGGAACAGGTTTCCAAACAACTATAAGGCAAGTAGTGTCCTCTTGTCCCACTTGCCAATTAAACAACCCCCAATGAGCTCGAAAACCCCAGCTGGCCCAGCCCATCCAACGATGTGGGACCTATCCAGGAGAGGACTGGCAGATGGACTTCACCCAGATGCCAGTTTCTCAAGGGTGTAAATACCTATTAGTCATGATAGATACATTCACAGGATAGATTGAAGGGTTTCCCACCTGGACTGAGAAGCCTAAGGAGGTGGTAAAAAAAACTACTCCATGAAATCCTTCCAAAGTTTGGTCTGCCCAGGTCATTACAAAGTGACAATGGAACATCATTTACTTCTAAGGTCACCAAGAGGTCTCTAAAGCATTGGACATTACTTATTATCTCCATTGTGCCTGGAGCCATCTTCAGGAAAAGTAGAAAGAGCCAACCAATTCTTAAAATCAGCGATAAAAAAGATAACCCAGGAGACCTCCATGGGATAGAAGGAGGCTTTACCAATAGGTCTCCTCCGCACCCATATTGTCCCTAAGGAACAGGTTGGTCTTAGCCCTTACGAGATGCTATATGGGAGACCTTTTGTTTATGTCAATGACTCCTTCCTAGATCCAGAGGTTCAGACCCTCCAGTCTTATACCATGGCCATTGGGCAATTCCAACAGGATATACACTTGTGGGGTATGAACCAGGACCCAAAAGATTCTAAGGAGTCACCACTATATGCTCCAGGGACTCAAGGCCTAATTAAAGTCTGGAAAGATGGGTCCCCAAAGGCTCAACTCCAGCCCACATGGAAGGGCCCCTACCCTGTAATACTTTCTGCCCCCACAGCAGTCAAGGTACCAGGACATGACTCCTGGATTCACTACTCATGAGTCAAGCAGTGGAAGAAAACACAAGAGGACACTCAATACACCTATCAACAAGCTACAATATGCAGTGCCAGTTCAACAAAGGTATAAAACTACAGCTGACCACGGAAAATATCACTCACCCTTACATGGACACCACTATAAGGACTCTGAGGCTTGAGACTAGCAAGAGGGGGAGGCCCAATACCCTTCGCCAACCCAGTTCAGCCGGAAGTAGCCAGAAAGACCTCAACACCCCTATTCCCAAATAATTGGGCCTCCCATCTCTTGAGAGGGGAACCATTCTCAAAGAAAAAATGAGAGTGAAGGATTGCATCAGCACGGGCGGGGGGGTGGGGGCCGGGGGGGGTGGGGATGGGCGGTGGGGTAAAGAGAGAGAGACAGAAAGAGCGTATGCACGTGGGAGAGAGAGAGAGAGCGAGAGAGCACTTGGTTCCACGTTTTACATGTTTTATTCCCCCTGGGCCTGCCCTATGCAAATTGGGCTCAGCCAGGAGTGCTGTTTTACCTGAAGTCCTCACTCTGGTCCTCGGACCTTTCTTTGACCTTCCTTTGTTCTATTTTCACGGGCTTTTCTCTTCCTTGTCTTTTAGCCACCACCATTTTGGACTCCTTTTTCCTATTCTAACTACTTAACAGTTCCAAGATAACCAGGGTCCCAGAAAATATCCCCAAATCACAGAGAATGTGTAGTAACTTGAGTGGCTTTACCTACCCTCTGTTCCTGGAGCACCTAGGCTCTTGATTACCAATGGCAGAGATGCAAGAGACATAGGTTCAGTCCCTGGATTGGGAAGACCCCCTGGCATAGGAAATGCCAATTCACTCTAGTATTCTTATCTGGAAAATTCCATGGACAGAGGAGCCTGGCGGGCTACAGTCCATTGTGTAAAAGGGTTGGATATGACTTAGCAACTGAGCACACATACACATATCTACCCTATGATAAACCACTCCCTGCCCAATGCCACATTCTACCCATCAGAGTATTTCTGAGATTACTCTTTATCAGTCAGTTGCCAGACACTAAATCCAATAGATCTTAGCCATGATCCAAAATACAAACTTCCCCAGTCATTTATCTTCTCCTGAAAGTTTATCTTCAAATAATCTATAGTTCCTTCTCCCCAACCTAATCTCATTTCTTCTAAATCTTTAATGTGCTCCCTAAAATGTTTGTCTCCTTGTAAGAAAAATGCTTTTTATTTGTTTTTTATAATTAAAAATATAAAATCCTGCCTTGACTATTTAACTGAGAATACCCCTTCACCTTCTTGCTGTAACTGGATCCTGGTCCCTTCCTAGGGCCACTGATTTTCCCAGGGCTTCCCAGAGTGGAGACATTCATACCACTTGACTCAGATTTCAAAGAAAGGGTCAGTGTTCTACTTTTCCTGAGTGCTTTTTCCAGACTCTTCCGACATAACACTTATATTAAAATCTTCCTCCACTGACAATGAGGACAGCCTGAACTCCACTTCCTCACTGTCACTAGTGACCTCTTAATCATTCCTTCTCTTTCAGAGAACTTTCAGCTCTAGCTCATGACATTTCTACTACAGCTCTATTACTCATTCAGAGATGACTCAAACAATGGCCTACTTCCTTAGCTTCTTAAATTTCTCAATTTATGACCCTGTGATTTCCTCTGTTCCCTTTTATCCACCCAATCTCATGATCACATTAAGCACTTCAGCTAAGTCTAAATTATTCCATTTCTGAAAAGTTATATTAAGAACTACCTCTTTTCAAAAATTGTCTGCTGTTTGTCTTTTGGTCACTCTTATAGTCACCCCAAAAGACCTGCTCTTCAACCTCACAGGGATCCCAGGTTTTCAGTCCCTCCATGTTCTCTCAGACTCTCAGAACCTTCCAAACTCCATCTAGTCTAATCAATTTCATGGTATGTTATTTCAAGCCAGCTGTTCCTTTCTTTGACACAGCTACCCAGTAAAATCCAGTTTTTAATTACTCATTTAAAACTGAAAAATGATCATTCTTTTGACCTATGCTTGGGTTGTGCAGCAATTATTATAAGGAAAAATAATTGCAGTGCTACAGATCAACATCCTGTAAGGTCATTGACAAGTTTAGCCAAATTCTTTAAACCGGGATAAAGAAACTCAGGATGCACAACTGCATTTCTGAGTGTAAGAAGCAAGACTTTCCAAGGAATAGTAATGAAAAAAAAAAAAAAATCAAAAATTTAAACAAAGAACTGGTTTTAAGGTAAGTCTTCAAACTTCATATAGTTTAACTTTGATCTTTTTGAGAAATCTTCTGTTTTCTTAATAGCCTTTCATCTCACTTACAAAAGAAATGTCTATCACTCAATGAATTCGATCATACCATTCTCTTTCCATGAGAATATTTTCCAGGCTCTGAAAAAAGGGGAACTCTCTTTAATGACTGACCACAATGCTATAAACATTTTCAATGTTCTTTCTTGTCTTCAGTAACTTTTGTTATGGTTTAACATGCAAAAGGGGCATTTTGGTCTGCTTTGGTAAGTCTGGAGTACATATATATGATAGTGGGTGGTGTAATACAATTTTTATTTTAAAATATTTCCTTTTCCTTCTTCAGACACTTTTCAATAAATACTATAAGGAAGTATTTATTGGTCCTGTCTTCCTCCAGACAATTTTTAATAAGTATTCTTGAGGGAGAATTCCTATAAATGTAACGAGAGTATCGATGAGAAACTCTGAATGCTAAAAATGTTTGTCCCCAATCCCTATATTTTAATACAATAAATTATTTTCAGATATTCTTAATTCTCACTTCTAAAACAACTCAATATCTAGAAGGAAACAACATCTAAACAGCCTAAGTATGGATTGGTGATGTAGATTCTTTAACAGTAACTGTTACCAAAAGAATATGTTTCCAAAAATACTGAATTTTTCAAAACACATTAAACCTTAAGGAAAAAATTACTATACAATTTTTTGCATATTAAATGTAGCTGAGACTTATTTTATCAAATCATATTATATGGAATAAATATTCCAATTATAGCCAATCCTCATTCTACTTCAACTAGTGAAATGGTTTTTACCTTCAGCAACAAATGTATATATATGTGTGTGTATGTACACTAACTGCTGAACTAATTTATTTTTAGTTATATACATTGCTCACATATTAAAAAGGCTTGAAAATGAAGTCCCATGAAATTGTTATTTTGACTTTTTATATTTATAATTTAGTCTTGATTAATTATTCTCAAGAACTAAAAATCAAATATAGATAGGTATGTGTGCATATACATACACACACAACATCACACATACATCTTTGCCAAAAGAATCCTATGACCTTTTTGTTAATCTTTATTTGTATATTTGTAATTTTTACTATATTATGTTATGTTACATTGTTATTTTACTGAAGCAAACGAATGAGAAGTAACACTTATACTGATACCTAACTTGTTATCAAATCTCAGTTAAAATAACTAATTTAATTAAACATTTGAATTGATTGGTTTTAGTTTTATATTTTGCAAGATAGTCTATAATGTATTCATTATTGTTTTTTATACTAATCCTAAGAATGTTTATTAATATATCTACTTCAATTGAAAGTACAATTTCCAGAAATTGAGAAAGGATTTGTTAGTCAGAATATAAGCAAAATTTGTCAACTACTATTCCATAATACACAGACATCAGAGGAAAAATCTCTGAGATTCTTTCTATGCAAAGTACTTGGAGGAGTGTAAACCTATTTTTATTTAGCTATCCAAGCTACTTATATAACCAATTAACTGAACTCAGGCTTTCCACTTTGTACTGAATCACGTGTTGAGAATTAATATGTCAATGAATCTCTAAAACGTGTTAGAGAATAAGATTCCTCCAACAAGTTTCCTAGAAGAGAAGAAAAACAGAACTGGAAAAAAGAGTTAAATTCTAATGAAGTTAAAATAAATCAGATAGGGACTCTGGTAATTCAGGAAACAGCTCCAAGTTTATTTATGTAATGTGTTGATTTGTAAGCTATTTGATTTTCTCTAATTATTTTTGTTACAATAATTTATATATTATTTTAGAAAGGTTTTATGTTTTGGACTATATTAAGGAAAAACAAGAAAAAAGATTTGATTATATTTAACAAATGGGGCATAGGCCTGGTCATAGTGCCAAGCCAAACAGGATGAAAACCAGATTTTGATTTTTTGGACTGTCAACTCCAGAGATTCTTTCAATGAAACTTTTTCCAGGGAGTAAGTTGAATGCATATTGTGATTTGGTTTGGAAAAAATGGAGACATTTCTTTTTAGTTTCCATTTGATGGATAAGACATTTAAGGTATAAAATCCATACCCAGTGTTAAATATTTAGTAATTGTACTGAGTTTAAATAGTGCTCCCTCCAAAAACAATAATCCATGTACACATGGAACCAATGAATATGGTCTTATTTTTAAAAAGTGTTCTCAGATATGATCAAATTAAGATGAGGCTATATTGAATAAGAGCATTGTGTGTGTATGTGTTCAGTTGTTCAGTCATGTCCAATTCTTTTGGGATCCCATGGACTGTAGCCTGCCAGGCTTATTTGTCCCTGGGATTTCCCAGGTAAGAATATTGGACAGGGTTTTCACTTCCTCTTCCAGGAGAATTTTCCCGACCCAGGGATCAAATCCCCATCTCTCGCGTTGGCAGGCAGATCCTTTACCACTGTGGTTGCCTAATTCAATAATTGCTATTCCTATAAGAAAAAGGAAATTTTGAAACAGACATACACAGAGTGAAGGTGATGTGAAGATGTACAGGGAGACCATGAAGTGAAGATGAAGGCAGAGACTACAATGATACATCTACCAATGAAGAAACTTGGACAGCTGCTCTCAACCATCACAATCTAGGAAGTATCCTTCCCTAGAACTTTCAGAGACAGTGTGTCCCTGCCTTTACTTTCATTGCAAATGACCAGCCTCCAGAAATGGGGGCCAAGAAATTCCTCTATTTTTAAGCTATCCAGTTTGTAGTTCTTTGCTACAGCAACCTTAGGAAACTAATACAATAACCAGATATGTGTATTCTCAGTTTCTCAGTTGTGTCTGACTCTTTGTGGTTCCATGGACTGTAGTCTGCCACTTCCTCTGTCCATGGGATTTCCCAGGCAAGAATACTGAAGCAGTTTGCCATTTCCTGCTTCAGGGGATCCTCCTGGCCCAGGGATCAAACCTGTGTCTCCTGCACTGGCAGGTGGACTCTTTGCCACTAGCGCCACCCAGAAACCAAATACACAGTCATGTCTTTTGGTAAATACAAGGATTTGGTCTCCAACGTCCCTTTACACACCAAAATTAGTGGATGCTCAAGTCTTTTCTATTAAATAATGTATCTTGTTTACTTAAAATACCTAACATAATGTAAAAGCTATGTAAATAGTTGCCTTTGTGCAGCAAGGCAAATTCAAGGTTAGCTTTTGGGAAATTCCTGGAATTTTTTTCTGAATATTTTTGACTGAAGGTTGGTTGAGTCTTGCAGATGTGGATACTATAGATACAGAAGGCCAACTCAATACATTTACATTCATGATTTTTCCAATGGAATATGTTACTTCCTAAATTTTGGACTTTTGAAAAATGTCATAATTTAATATGGTGCTCTCCTTATCTTTAATAACTTTATAAAAATAATAGACTGCAGTTGGAAAGCAAGTTTGCAACATATCTCAGGTGGTATTGAAGGCAGGAGGACAAGGGGACAACAGAGGATGAGATGGTTGCATGGCATCACCGACTCCATGGACATGAGTTTGAGCAAGCACCTGGAGTTGATGATGCACAGGAAGGCTTGGCGTGCTGCAGTGCATGTGGTTGCAAAGAGTCCAACACAACTGAGGGACTGAACTGAAATGATTGAACTATGTACTCAGGTGGTATAATCTGAAGTGTTAGCCTGTTGAGCATAGGGCAAGAAAAGGAGAACAGAGATTATGCATCTGAGGACCAAGGGACACGGCCATAATAACACAGAATCTGTTTAATAGTGTCAGCATATAAGTTGAGCTCAATGCAAGTTAGTTACACTTTCCTCTTCTTTTCCATAAATGGCAGACCATTTTTATAAATAGATGAACCATATATAATAGTTTGATAAACTTTAGCTGTATTTTCCAGATAAAGTTAAGCCTTTTAAAGCTTTGTAGTAACACATTGCATTCACAGCATGTAAATTAATATCAATTATTTCTTCATTCTTTTTCACTTAATTCGTTTTAAAAGTCAACTATTGGCTTTTAAGGTCATACATTTAACACTATAATTTAAGTATTTCATGGGGTTTACTTGTTTACAATTTCAAAACATTTTAGCTATTAGAAAAAAAAAGCATAAAATTATAGATTTCAATGTGTTTTAACCAAAGCCTCATGAATCAAACATATTAAAAGATGAGAATCTCCTTATATAATTTCTGGATTAGTTATGATACAAGTGGGAAAATAAAACGAACATAACAAGTACAAATAAGAAAAATGAAGACCGATCATTATGAGAGAGGGGTACACATCCAGTTGAAAGGGGCCTCACAACTCATTTCCAGCTGAATGTGGCCCTATTAGAATATGATTCCAGGTATTCATAAGTTCTAATCATCTTTTCCAAGTAATCACTAGAATTCAAATATTTATGTAAATGTAACCAGTTTTATCATATTATAAAATAACAAATGCTTAGTCTCAGAAATTTCAAAATGCAGGAACTGTGACTTTTTTTGCATATGAATTTTAAATGTGACTTGAGAGAAGACTCATATCATATATATATATGTGTGTGTGTGTGTGTGTGTGTGTGTGTCTTTGTTACAAAACAAGTCCTTTATGTCCTGTGATGTATTGCACCAAAGTTAAAACTAAAAATTTCAATTCATTTGGACCTGTATTTTTGATCGACTTCTCTTTTTTGATACAAGATAAAATTTTCAAGTTCAAAATTTAGATAATCATACATATATTGGAAGATTATGAAATATTATGAAGAGTATTAAAGAAGACTTCTTGTACTAGTAACATTTCACTACCTTATCACTTAGTATCAATCTTACAATCTAGACTTGTGAACCAAAAGAAAGTGCTTAGCATGTTTAAAATTTTCCTCTATGTCTAACTCGTACATACTGAAGGAAACACGCTAAGACAGGATGTGTTCCTTTACTTGTGCTGGAGCCACATGTACAGTGAGATGGACTATGGTATAATTTGATATGATTTCATCAGTGCTGTCACTGGATTTGTTCTTTGGTTGGAAATAGAACATGAAGTGTACTTTCAATGTTGTCATCCTTGATGGTACCACTGGATAGAATGATCTACCTAGAAAGTGTTCAAAATGCTTACCAGTAGTATTATAAAACTCTACAGGTGATCGGAACACTAGTCCACATTTCTGTTTATATTGTGGTTACTCAGTGCTTTAGTTGTGACTAACACCTCTTTGTCAGTTATTACTATTTAATAACTTGCCCCTCAGTCAGCTCTATTGTATTAAAACAGGACACATATCCCAAGGGAGATTCTTTCCAAACAAAACACTGAGGGAAAAAAATAATACGATGTTTTTGTTGCTTTCATTTGAAAGTTATTTTTCCTCATTTTGTAGTGGAAAGTGGTGTTACACTTCCTGTTACTCACTTAGAAAATGTATTTCTCCACTTTGTTTTGGCTATGAATAATTTGGCCAACTGTTCTGTCTGGATCAGGTAAGAATTCCCCCAAAATACTAGTCCGCTTAGCTAAAAATCTTCTCAATTAACATGTGAATACTGATAACAGACATGAGACTCAATAGGCTGAAAACCAACTGGACCACATTATACAGCCAAAAACCAACTGGACACTCAGTCATGTCCAACTCTTTGTGACCTCATGGACTGTAGCCCATTGGGCTCGTCTCTCTTTGGGATTCTCCAGGTAAGAATACTGGAGTGGGTTGCCATTCCCTTCTCCAGGGGATCTTCCCAATCCAGAGATCGAACTTGAGTCTCCTGCATTGTAGACAGATTGTTTACTGCCTGAGCCAGGGGAGCTCTCATATTATACAGAGAAACTTTCAAATATTTTATGATAACAATAAAAATTGAGATACTGTCTCTATTTTGGGTAGAGATAGCATAGAGGATGAACACAGTACTAAATTAAGAGCCTAAGAGGCTGATTCAAGTTCAGAGAATATCACTAAAGACTGTTTTGACTTTGGGCTTAACTACTCTGAGACTTCACTGTTAAATTCTCTATGTTATAAAATTAAATCTGTACTGCTTAGACCACAGGCTTATGGAAAAATATGTGCAAGTAAGACAAAAGAGGTGAAGAAATTTTATAACAATAAGATGCTATCTAAACACAGTGAATCACTACTATTGAACAGTAGTCTTATTTCTCCTCATCCAAGCTCTCCTAATTGTGGCTCTTCTGGATACAATTATGTTTCTAGAGGTCTCATTTCACAGGCTGAATTCTCAAGAACTGAACCTGAACTTAGAAGCCAACAATGCCAACAATAAACTCTAAAGCAGAGGTTGAAGATACCTTGAAATCTGTATTTTGGGCAAAGACAGACACTGAAGAAGTAGCTGATTCATATTAAGTAGAACTAGAAACCAGAACTTCTATAAGAAGCATGAAGGATGAGTACAACATCTTCAGAAGTCAGAATGTCAGGATTTTCTAAAACCTACAATTTTAGCAGGAGGAAATATTTGTGGGATACTTTCAGTGGGGACATTGAGAAGCTGGGAACAACTGGACATACTCCAGTGTAAGATAAGAATAAGATTCTGGACAGAATTTGGCTTTCATGTCCCAACTTAACTTCTACAACATTCCAACATAATGAATTTAGGTCTACCGTTGATTGGTCCATTTAGAAACAAGTATAACTTTTGTTAGCTGGTATCAATTTTCATCTAATAAACTGCCATTTGGATTTATGATTCTGTCAATTCTAACCAATGATAAATGAGAGGAAAGCATCAGAAGCAGAGTTAATATTTTAAAGTCTTTATATTAATTTGTAATGTAATGGTATTGAAATAAAACACTGTGGTCTGTTATTTATTATTTTTCAATTCCATCTTCCACTTAACTGCACCCTAAAGTGAGCTGTGTGCACAGATAGAAAATAGAGTCTTAAATATATATATGTAAGAGGTCTTAAAATATTATTCATGTTTATTTAAATAAATGTTTTGTTAAATGAAACAAAAGAAAAACAATAGAATGTTTTGACCCATTCAGGCCATAATGTTGAATTTACTTAAAAATATAGTTTTAAACAGAATGGTTACTTTTTGAAATAATTGACATGACTTCTAAAAATTATGAAGCATTAAAAATAAATGCATATTTATACTAAAGAAATCGCAAGAAAAAAAAAAAAAAGACAATTCGTTGCAGCCATAGGTTATACTGAAATTATTCTCAGTCCAAATTCTGCTATGCTTTCAAGTTTCTTTCTTAGGGAGATTACATTCTTAAATTTCTTTTTTCATAAATGTTGATATACCATGGAGAACTCTGATTCTCATAGATTAAGATTTGGATTTTTTACACACAGTTATCCATTTGCCGGAGAAGGCAATGGCACCCCACTCCAGTACTCTTGCCTGGCAAATCCCATGGAAGGAGGAACCTGGTAGGCTGCAGTCCATTGGGTCGCTAAGAGTGGGACATGACTGAGTGACTTCACTTTCACTTTTCACTTCATGCATTGGAGAAGGAAATGGCAATCCACTCCAGTGTTCTTGCCTGGAGAATCCCAGGGACAGCGGAGCCTGGTGGGCTACTGTCTATGGGGTTGCACAGAGTCGGACACGACTGAAGCGACTTAGCATCCATTTGCCACTACATCACAAATTGAACAATTTATCTTTTTCACAAGATGAATTGTTTATTCTACTTTCATTACAAGATATATAGTCCCTAAATATAGTAAATCTATTTTTACTTCATCCTTCCTACTTATTATTCTTACATTAGAGAAGGAAATGGCAACCCACTCCAGTAATCTTGCCTGGAGAATTCCGTGGACAGAGGAGCCTGGGGGGCTGCTGTCCATGGGGTCGCACATACATTGGAGAAGGAAACGGCAACCCACTCCAGTGTTCTTGCCTTGAGAATCCCAGGGACAGAGGAGCCTTGTGGGCTGCCGTCTTTGGATCACACAGAGTCGGACAGGACTGAAGCGACTTAGCAGCAGCAGCAACAGTACTATAATTTTGAAAACTACCATAGAGCTCATCTAGCATCTAGACCAAAGCTATCCAACAGAAATAATATCTGACCTACATATGTACTTTTAAATGTTCTAGTAGCCTCATAAAAAAGGGTTAAAAGGAGCTCAGTTCAGTTCAGTTCAGTCGCTCAGTCGTGTCCGACTCTTTGCGACCCCATGAATCACAGCATGCCAGGCCTCTCTGTCCATCACCAACTGCCGGAGTTCACTCAAACTCATGTCCATCGAGTCGATGATGCCCTCCAGCCATCTCATCCTCTGTCATCCCCTTCTCCTCCTGCCCCCAATCCCTCCCAGCATCAGGGTCTTTTCCAATGAGTCAACTCTTCGCATGAGGTGGCCAAAGGACTGGAGTTTCAGCTTTAGCATCAGTCCTTCCAGTGAACACTCAGGACTGATCTCCCTTAGGATGGACTGGTTGGACCTCCTTGCAGTCCAAGGGGCTTTCAAGAGTCTTCTCCAACATCACAGTTCAAAAGCATCAATTATTGGGAGCTCAGCTTTCTTCACAGTCCAACTCTCACATCCATACACGACCACTGGAAAAACCATAGCCTTGACTAGATGGACCTTTGTTGGCAAAGTAATATCTCTTCTTTTTAGTATGCTATCTAGGTTGGTCATAACTCACCTTCCAAGGAGTAAGCATCTTTTAAAAGGAGCTAGTGACATTAATTTTGGTTATATATTTCATTTAACTCAGTATATTCAAAATGTTTTCGCCTGTAATTAATTACATTTCAAAATGTAATCAAATACAAAAATAATCATTAGTGAAATAAATATTCAAGATCTAGCATGTATTTTACCCTTAAAACAGATCTTAATTCAGAGGAGCCCCCATTCTAGTGTTCGAGAGCCATATGTGACTAGTGGCTACTTTTCTGGACAGTGCAAATATAGACAAGTAAATCCAAAAGAAGAACCAGTAACAGTCTTGAAATAAGATTATCTTTCTGAAAGATATTATAAAGAGCCATGCAATAGAAGCATTTATGAGATTTTTGGTATCAGAACGGCATTCAAGACTTATTTGGGGAAATAACTTTGAATAGAGTCAAATATATAACCCTACTAGCTAACAACTCAATCATCTCCTAATATAGCTACTTTTATTTTTTTAAGCTTAATTCTTCTCAAATCAAGCCCAAAAGCATGTAACAAATTTCACAGTTATCTCAATTTGTAATTATCTACAAAGTTTTGTAAATATTGTTTAATAAAAAGGTAAATTGCAATTCTATATTCACTAGAGTGTCAGCCTTGAAATGCATTTTACTCACTATAGATTTTATTCATCATCATAGGTATCTTTAGCAGATTGATGTGATTAATTTTTTTCCTAAACGATTTCCTACTTGTCTGCCATGTCAGTCATTCCCACAAGCCTCCTACCCCCAATCCTTACTCAAATCAATTCAGTCTGCACAGGGAGTAATCCTTCTAAAATGTAGTCTCACCAAGTTACTCTTCTGCTTAAAATCCTCCAAAGAAATCTTGCCCACTCATGGTCAAAAATACATAACCCTTTCTGTGGTCTACATGAGCCAACAGAGATGACCCCATTCTTAGACCTTATCTTCTATCATTCCCTTGACCTCTTGTCACTCTGTTGGGACACACTGGCATTATCACTGTTTCTGAAACAGCTCTTCATGTCTCCTTCTAGGTAAATGTGCTACCATAGATAATTACATGACTGTCCCTCAACTCCTTCAGGTCTTTTCTTTCTGACCATATTATGGAAAATTGCAGTGTCATCTCCCATCACCACTCATCCTTATTCTCTATTTTATTTTTCCTCATATACTTATTTTGTAGCCACACATTCCGGGAAACAAACTCACTCAGAAGGACAATGCAGATGGTGGAGTGCAGTTTCTTACACCAGCAGGCCTAAGGCAGAGTCTCTTCTTAGCCAAGGACCCCAACCAGGTTTTGTGAAAACCTTATATAGCCTAAATGTACGTGTCCAAACCTGCCTCCCCAAATTCCCTGAAACTAGTCTTAACAAAGGAAAAGAAAGATATAATCGAAGTTAACCCATGATTCACATGCCTTAATCCTAGGTATTTAACAGTGGACAATTATCAATAGGCCTGTGGTCATACCCCAATAAGCATAATACAATTTATGAGTATATTCAGTTACACAGATAATTAGGGTATTCTTTTAGGCGACAGAGTCTAGATATGAGCCTTGGGGCTCTTCCATCCGGGGGGTCTACTTTTCCAGTTGGTATGTCATTTCTGTAGATACTGGGCATATACCTCAAAGTCCACAGTCTGGCCCAAGATGGAGTCCTGCTTTCAAAATGGAGCCTGTTCTGTCTGTTTCCTCCTTCACTTATCACTATCTAAAATAGGCTATTTTTAATATTATTAAATTGGTTGATGTTTCTTCTTTTCTAGAATGTCAGCTCCAGAAGGACACAGGTCATATCCTATGTGATTTTCTACTATATCCCCAGTACCTATACTGGTTCCTGCAACATAGTTCATGAAGTTAGTATTTGTTGAATTGATATCTTTACATTTGTGAATTACAATAAATCTTTAAAATAATATGGTATAAAATGTACAAACGTATTTTTTAAATTTTCCCACTATAATCTAATTATTTTGATGGTCTAAATGATAAAAAGAATAAATTTTATATATTATTTAGAGACACAATTTCCAGAAAACAATCAATTAAACAAAATTGTGCATGAGAAATGCAGTTTCTTAATCCTTTTAGCACTTTATTGGTGAGTGACAGTGTAGAATTTGAAAAAAATAAAATGAGTATACTGTGCATGTCCACAGCTTTAATGGAGAGTTTTAAAAAATCAAACAGATTAAAAATAAATTCAAACTGACCTTAAAGATTTCTGAATTTAAATGTCATGTTTTCTTCCATATTACTATAAAGCTAATGTCAAACAAAAAAGAAAACTCTATTTAACCTTCTTGAAATTCTCAAAGATTTTTTCCTTTGTTTTTTAACAAGCAAATGTTTATATTTTTGACAGTTAATCTAAACCATTACTGTCACACTGTCTTTCAAAGAACCTCTGAAGTTTTAGAGAAATGTGAATTTCTACTGCCTAATTGTTAAGATTCATTACTCTGTAGTTGTTTCAATAGATAATATAATAGAGCATATAACTTTGAGGACTGAAAAAATTAAAAATATATATAAGACAATACTATATAAAATTTAAAGCTGTGTTCACAAAAGGACTGAATTAAATGTATTCTTAATAATCTGATGGATTAAATTTATTTTAGATACAACTTATAGTAGTTTTTATTTGGAGATGCCCATTGATACCTATAACAACAATTAAAATGAGCTATAAGTTTTGAGAATTTACTATATGCTAATCACAATACTAAGGATGCACATTCCAAAAATTCTGAGAACATACTTTCTCCTTTTGTAATAGTCTATGAAAAGCCTCTTGATGAAAGTGAAAGTGGAGAGTGAAAAAGTTGGCTTAAAGCTCAACATTCAGAAAACGAAGATCATGGCATCCGGTCCCAACACTTCATGGGAAATAGATGGGGAAACAGTGGAAACAGTGTCAGACTTTATTTTTCTGGGCTCCAAAATCACTGCAGATGGTGACTGCAGCCATGAAATTAAAAGACGCTTACTCCTTGGAAGGAAAGTTATGACCAACCTAGATAGCATGTTCAAAAGCAGAGACATTACTTTGCCAACAAAGGTTCGTCTAGTCAAGGCTATGGTTTTCCCTGTGGTCATGTATGGATGTGAGAGTTGGACTGTGAAGAAGGCTGAGTGCCGAAGAATTGGTGCTTTTGAACTGTGGTGTTGGAGAAGACTCTTGAGAGTCCCTTGGACAGCAAGGAGATCCAACCAGTCCATTCTGAAGGAGATCAGCCCTGGGATTTCTTTGGAGGGAATGATGCTAAAGCTGAAACTCTGGTACTTTGGCCACCTCATGTGAAGAGTTGACTCATTGGAAAAGACTCTGATGCTGGGAGGGATTGGGGGCAGGAGGAGAAGGGGATGACAGAGGATGAGATGGCTGCATCGCATCACTGACTGGATGGACGTGAGTCTGAGTGAACTCCGGGAGCTGGTGATGGACGGGGAGGCCTGGGGTGCTGCGATTCATGGGGTCGCAGAGAGTCGGACACGACTGAGCGACTGATCTGATCTGATCTGATGTTTAATTAAATGAGAACACCATATAGCCAGTTTGCCAAATCTGAACTTGACATATCTAGTAAAAGTTAAAATGGCCACCAAAAGATATCCAGTCCCAAATAGCCCTGTTCTCTTATAAAGAAACAGAAACTGTGTACTAAGAGCTGTATTTAAAGATCTTGATATATAGAGATTATATTGGATTATCCAGGTTGGTCCTAAATCCATCCTAAGTGTCTTCATAAGAGAGAGGTGGAGGGACATTATGCATACATAAGCAGAAGGCAATATGAAGATATAGTCAGATTGGAGTGACTTGGCCATAAGTTAAGTCACCAGAATTTAGAAGAAGTAAGACATATAGTCTTCCCTAAGTCTCCAATCAAAATGTAGACTTGTTGACATCTTGTTTCAGCACAATGAAATTGTTGGTATACTTCTAGTTTCCAGAACTGTGAGGAAATTAATTTCTATTGTTTTAAATCAATCAGTTTATGGCAATTTATAATGGAAGCCATAGGAAATTAACACAGATTTTGTTAGTAGGAAGTAGGGTATTGCTGTAACAAATACCAAACACTGTGGATGGCTTTGTAATTGGATAGTGGGCAGAGATGAAATATGCACCATTAGAATTGATAAAATAAAAATAATACTGGTAACTTATTCAGTTAAAAAAAAGAAAACTATTTAACCTACTAGAAATTCTCAAAAAATAATTCCTATCTTTTTTAACAAGCAAATGTTTATATTTTTGACAGCTTAACTAAACCATAATTACCACACTGTCTTTCAATATTTTAAATATAGAATAAATAAATAATAAATGATATATAAGTATATTTATAATATATAAAATTATAGTTTAACATGCAAGGAAACTAAAATATTGATTCATTGATGAGGGTGGGACATATAAAATGGTCATCTACCTGAAAAACAATTTGGCAGTTTCTAAAAAGCTAAAATAGATTTATGACACACAACATGCATAAATACATATATACATACACTCCAGCAATTCCACTTTGACATATTTACCCCCCAAATTAAAATGCATTATCTATGATGTTATGAGCCAAATGTGTCTCCTTGTTGAAGCCCTAACTTCCAACATAAAGTTACTAGGAGGTGGGGCCTTTGGGAGATAATTAAGTTTCTAACAAGTTTAGATGAGGCGATGAGAGTGGAGCTCTCATGATGGGGTGAGTACCCTTTAAAAGAAGTGGAAACACACCAGAGCTTCCTCTCTTCCCACACACTAGCACCAAGGAAAGGACATGAGAGCACATGGTGAAAATGTGGCTGTCAACAAACCAGGAAGAGAGTCCTAATGAAGAACCTACCAAAACTTCCAGCACTTTGAACTTAGACTTCTCAGCCCCAGAACTGTGAAAAGTAATGCCTGTGGTTTAAAAACCACCCAGTCTGCAGTGTTTTATTTTCGCAGTCTTGAGTTGACTAAGATACACACAAATCTTTATATAATAATGCTCACAACAGTTTTATTCCTAATAGACCAAAACCTACAATACCCTAAATGCCCATCATCAAGTGAAAGTGCCGGGGACCAGCCCCGGCTGATCCAGGGTATTTGAAGCGGGGACGGCGTCGGCGACCTATTTATTTAAATATTTTATCAAAGATATAAAGAGTAATAGGATAAGGATAGTTCAGTGAAGAAATTTAGTGGAGAAAAGAGGCTGAATAAAATTCCAAAGCAGGGAATTTACGTCACCTACGAAGGCCGCAGGCGTCCTCCCGTTCTCCCAAAGGAGAGGAGACACTAAGGCCTCCCAGGTCGGATCTTAGAAGCCCAGGCAAAATTAGTAGGCTTGACGAGCTTCCCCGCCTCAGAGGAAAAATTCAGCTAGAAGGTGAAAGAAAGAACGACATGGGGAGACCAAGTTTCGGTGAACAAGGCCCGCACTTTATTTTCCAAAGTAGTTTTTATACCTTAAATTGTGCATAGAGGATAATGGAGGAAGGGGTAGAGTCATGCAAGGACAGCAGTTCCTGGTTCTAATCAAAGCCAGGCTTTCAAACTTATCATATGCAAAAGTTCAGGTGATTTACATCATCTTCTGGCCAGGAGGCCTGTTAACATTTTAAGGAACTTATTTTTCTCTAAAGGTGATTATTCCAAAGTCAGGCACTAGCCTCCAAAAAAGCATTGGACAAAGCTGCATTCCTATAGGGCAAAGGTGAGGTGGGCTCAATCAAGAAAATAATTAACTCAAGGGTCCAAGGTTACAAACATTGAGCTACTACTTACATTTCTATACACCCATTACATCAATCAATACACTGCTAAGGACACAGTAGGTAAGGGGTATGGAGACTTAGCAGCAAACATTGGCTCAATAAGTGAAAAACCCTTCACCAATACAATTTCTAATCAATCTTTTAACTACTCAAAGGAATCTGTGTTTAGACAGTTTAGAACATCTCCTGCCTCTCACAGTTGGGAGGCTCTGAACAATCACATGTGGCCGGAAAAACCTATTCAGGCAGGCTAGAGGATTTCCAAAGGAGTTTGTAGGTTAAACACTGTCACATCCAGGAATTATTAACTGGAGCTGTAAGCTAACTCTTTTTTCAGAGAGAGGTAGTGGGGGACAGCCCCCCGTAAAGTCAGAGGTGTAGGTGAAAGCACAAAGCATAAAGTAGGCAGACTCTGGTTTGGGGGGTAGATGCTCGAGAATTTTCAGGGAGACTCCTGAGGCTCGATCCCGCCTTTGCGTATGCCAAGCCTCCTTCCTCATGACCTTTGCCATGGGCGGAGCTTGCTCCCCACATGAAAGGGTGAATAAATTGTGCTATATCTATTCAGTGGAATACTTATTCATAAAATGAAAGAAAATACAGATACATACACAGCCTTGACAAGTGTCAAAATCATTATGCTGAGAGAGAAGCCAAACACAAAAAAATACCTACTATAGGATACAATTGATACGGAACTCTAGTAAAAACAAATAAATTTGCTAGGGATAGGAAACAGTTCAGTGGTTGCCTGGGTCCTAGGTAGGAGTGTGAGGTGGGAGAATTTTGACTGACTAGGTCTGACTAAGGGTGGGAGCAAGATAATCTTTTCGGTCTGAGGGTTTCTTGAAGGTGGAAATGGTTACATGGGGGCTACATGTGTGTTTAACATGTGCTTGTCATATCTCATTAAGCTATATACCTGAAATGGATATACCTGTTTTATATAAATTATACCTCAACTAGGGAACAAAATCAACGTTAAAATGTTAGATACATCTATAGGAAATGGAAAAAAAAAGCGTAAAATTTCAAATATAAAAGAATAAGAACAACTAGATAGATTAATAAATCATACATTGAAATGGTAACCAAAGATCACCTTACACACCAAAAAGATATCCAGGTATAGTTTTATTGGTGAATTTTCCTGAAAGCATAAGGCATAGAGAATTTCTATCTTATATAAGTTATTACAGATCAGATCAATCGCTCAGTCGTGTCCGACTCTCTGTGACCCCATGAATCGCAGCACGCCAGGCCTCCCCGTCCATCACCAGCTCCCGGAGTTCACTCAGACTCACATCCATCCAGTCAGTGATGCCATGCAGCCATCTCATCCTCTGTCGTCCCCTTCTCCTCCTGCCCCCAATCCCTCCCAGCATCAGAGTCTTTTCCAATGAGTCAACTCTTCGCATGAGGTGGCCAAAGTACCGGAGTTTCAGCTTTAGCATCATTCCCTCCAAAGAAATCCCAGGCCTGATCTCCTTCAGAATGGACTGGTTGGATCTCCTTGCTGTCCAAGGGACTCTCAAGAGTCTTCTCCAACACCACAGTTCAAAAGCACCAATTCTTCGGCACTCAGCCTTCTTCACAGTCCAACTCTCACATCCATACATGACCACAGGAAAAACCATAGCCTTGACTAGACGAACCTTTGTTGGCAAAGTAATGTCTCTGCTTTTGAACATGCTATCTAGGTTGGTCATAACTTTCCTTCCAAGGAGTAAGCGTCTTTTAATTTCATGGCTGCAGTCACCATCTGTAGTGATTTTGGAGCCCAGAAAAATAAAGTCTGACACTGTTTCCACTGTTTCCCCATCTACTTCCCATGAAATGGTGGGACCGGATGCCATGATCTTCGTTTTCTGAATGTTGAGCTTTAAGCCAACATTTTCACTCTCCACTTTCACTTTCATCAAGAGGCTTTTTAGTTCCCTTCACTTTCTGCCATAAGGGTGGTGTCATCTGCATATCTGAGGTTATTGATACTTCTCCCGGCAATCTTGATTCCAGCTTGTGTTTCTTCCAGTCCAGCGTTTCTCATGATGTACTCTGCATAGAAGTTAAATAAACAGGGTGACAATATACAGCCTTGACAGACTCCTTTTCCTATTTGGAACCAGTCTGTTGTTCCATGTCCAGTTCTAACTGTTGCTTCCTGACCTGCATACAGGTTTCTCAAGAGGCAGATCAGGTGGTCTGGTATTCCCATCTCTTTCAGAATTTTCCACAGTTTATTGTGATCCACACAGTCAAAGGCTTTGGCAGAGTCAATAAAGCAGAAATAGATGCCTTTCTGGAACTCTCTTGCTTTTTCCATGATCCAGCAGATGTTGGCAATTTGATCTCTGGTTCCTCTGCCTTTTCTAAAACCAGCTTGAACATCAAGAAGTTCACGGTTCACATATTGCTGAAGCCTGGCTTGGAGAATTTTGAGCATTACTTTACTAGCGTGTGAGATGAGTACAATTGTGCGGTAGTTTGAGCATTCTTTGGCATTGCCTTTCTTTGGGATTGGAATGTAAACTGACCTTTTCCAGTCCTGTGGCCACTGCTGAGTTTTCCAAATTTGCTGGCATATTGAGTGCAGCACTTTCACAGCATCATCTTTCAGGATTTGGAATAGCTCAACTGGAATTCCATCACCTCCACTAGCTTTGTTCGTAGTGATGCTTTCTAAGGCCCACTTGACTTCACATTCCAGGATATCTGGCTCTAGGTCAGTGATCATGCCATCATGATTATCTGGGTCATGAAGATCTTTTTTGTACAGTTCTTCTGTGTATTCTTGCCAGCTCTTAATATATTCTGCTTCTGTTAGGTCCATACCATTTCTGTCCTTTATCGAGCCCATCTTTGCATGAAATGTCCCCTTGGTATCTAATTTTCTTGAAGAGATCTCTAGTCTTTCCCATTCTATTGTTTTCCTTTATTTCTTTGCATTGATCGCTGAAGAAGGCTTTCTTATCTCTTCTTGCTATTCTTTGGAACTCTGCATTCAGATATTTATATCTTTCCTTTTTTCCTTTGCTTTTTGCTTCTCCTTTTCACAGCTATTTGTAAAGCCTCCCCAGACAGCCATTTTCCTCTTTTGCATTTCTTTTCCATAGGGATGGTCTTGATCCCTGTCTCCTGTACAATGTCATGAACCTCATTCCATAGTTCATCAGGCACTGTATCTATCAGATCGAGTCCCTTAAATCTATTTCTCACTTCCACTGTAGAATCATAAGGGATTTGATTTAGGTCATACCTGAATGGCTTAATGGTTTTCCCTACTTTCTTCAATTTAAATCTGAATTTGGCAATAAGGATTTCATCATCTGAGCCAAAATCAGCTCCTGGTCTTGTTTTTGTTGACTGTATAGAGCTTCTCCATCTTTGGCTGCAAAGAACATAATCAATCTGATTTCGGTGTTGACCATCTGGTGATGTCCATGTGTAGAGTCTTCTCTTGTGTTGTTGGAAGAGGGTGTTTGTTATGACCAGTGCATTTTCTTGGCCAAACTCTATTAGTCTTTGCCCTGCTTCATTCTGTATTTCAAAGCCAAATTTGCCTGTTACTCCAGGTGTTTCTTGACTTCCTACTTTTGCATTCCAATCCCCTATAATGAAAAGGACATCTTTTTTGGGTGTTAGTTATACAAGGTCTTGTAGGTCTCCATAGAACCATTCAACTTCAGCTTCTTCAGCGTTACTGGTTGGGGCATAGACTTGGATTACTGTGATATTGAATGGTTTGCCTTGGAAATGAACAGAGATCGTTCCGTCATTTTTGAGATTGCATCCAAGTACTGCATTTCGGACTCTTTTGTTGACCATGATGGCTACTCCATGTCTTCTGAGGGATTCCTGCCTGCAGTAGTAGATAAAATGGTCATCTGAGTTAAATTCACCCATTCCAATCCATTTCAGTTCGCTGATTCCTAGAATGTCGACATTCACTCTTGCCATCTCTTTTTTGACCACTTCCAATTTGCCTTGATTCATGGACCTGACATTCCAAATTCCTATGCAATATTGCTCTTTACAGCATCGGACCTTGCTTTTATCACCAGTCACATCCACAGCTGGGTACTCTTTTTGCTTTGGCTCCATCCCTTCATTCTTTCTGGAGTTATTTCTCCACTGATCTCCAGTGGCATATTGGGCACCTACTGACCTAGGGAGTTTCTCTTTCAGCATCCTATCATTTTGCCTTTTCATACTGGTAATGGGGTTCTCAAGGCAAGAACACTGAAGTGGTTTGCCATTCCCTTCTCCAGCGGTTATTTTATAAACCTACTGTTACTTTGATTAGCAAAGTGGATTTGGAAAGTATCAATATAAAGAAGAAAAATCCACAGGCCAACTTCACTTAGAATTGCAGAGGTAAATAGCCTAAAGAAAATATCAGCTGATTTCCATTATATATAACAATAATAAAAATAATAAAAACCAGGATCAAAAAGGGTACATTTGCTCACAAGTATGGGGCTTTTCAGTCCTCCCTGGGGGCTCAGAAGATAAAGGATCTGCCTGCAATGCGAGAAACAAAGGTTAGCATCATCCTGGGTCAGGATGATCCCCTGGAGAAGGGAATGGCTACCCACTTTAGTATTCTTGCGTGGAGAATACTGAGAAGTGAAAACAGAGGAGACTGGCGGGCTACAGCCCACTGGGTTACAAGGAGTCGGACACCACTGGTGACTAACACTTTTCACATGGGGCTTTCCAGTCACCTTGTAGATTTTGGTTCAGTTTTCCCAGAACAACCTTACCCTGATCCTCAGAACAATGAGGAAGAGCTAGTGTTCCTATAAGAAAGTCTCCCTTTATTCAGTAGGCTATCCATATCAAATATAGCTTGACACTTAAGCACTATGGCTGCTTACTATACGGGCAGGGCTGTCATGTTCTTCCATGCCTTTCTGGTGGCTACTCTCCAACTGTTATAAGTCAGTTTTATGAGAAAAGACAGCAAAAGACCTGCAAGCCCAGTTAGCTGTGATCCAACTTCTGCTTGACACACAGATTTTTCTTTTTCAGCCCATTTTTCTGTCAGTCATCAATGTTGGGATTGAAATAGGCTGTTCATTGTCCTTCTTGAAGCATGATCGATTCTCATCACTCAACACTGATAAAAATTACTGGGACTATCTGAGTTACCTCATTTCCTGCTTCACTGCAATGTGCTCATAACTTCTTTATATGTCTCACAAACTCCCTTTCAATTTGATGCAAAGCCTTTCAGTTTGTGTTTCTGTGAGCGTTTGCTATCTGTAATGCACTCAGGACCCTTTGTTAGTTACAAAATGCACAATATTATTATGTCCACTGTTTTTGCTTTTTTTTTTTTTTTTTTTCGGTATGTATTCAGGTGGGTGATGGCATAAATCTCTATTTATGAACTTTTTTTTTCAGTCACTATTGATAGATTTGTTGTTGTGTAATTGCATTCGTAACTTTTATTAGGCTATGGGTAGTGTTTTGCCTCTTATTTAAACTAACTGCTGTTTTTCATACATATACATAATAATATTAATCCACCATCAACAGGTATTTCAATTTAGAGTTTTTCCCATGTCAAAAAGATGAATGGAAGTTAATCATTTAATTCTTAATCAAGTGCAGGCATTTACTAAATAGATGAATTGAATTTAGATGTACAACCTATTTCCATGAAATAAATTAGGGTTATGAAAATGATCTGACCCTCATGACCATAGACCTCTTAGAACAAATCAGATATACACAATATTTTTAAAATACATTTCCTACTACTCTACTAAAAATCCAACTTCTTAAATCAGAATAAGATTGTTCAACTTGAGCATAGCTATCTGTAGTAATGGAAGGTCTCAGTTCCCAGAAAAACGGAAAAAGTTAATGTTGTGACTGACAGTATTTATCTTTTACCAGTTATGCAGAATGAATAGGGAACCACAGATTTACAAGAGAATAGCAACCCACTGCAGTACCCTTGCCTGGAGAATCCCATGGAGGGAGGAGCCTGGTAGGCTACAGTCCATGGGGTCGCAAAGAGTCGGACACAACGGAGCAACTTTGCTTCATTTACTTTAGAAATAGATCTATTTCTCCAAAGAAGACATACAAATGGCAAACAAACACATGAAAAGATGATCAACGTTACTCATTATCAGAGAAATGCAAATCAAAACCACAATGAGGTATCATTTCACGCCAGTCAGAATGGCTGCCATCCAAATGTCTACAAGCAATAAATGCTGGAGAGGGTGTGGAGAAAAGGGAACCCTCTTATACTGTTAGTGGGAATGCAAACTAGTACAGCCACTATGGAAAACAGTGTGGAGATTCCTTAAAAACTGGAAATAGAACTTCCTTATGACCCAGCAATCCCACTGCTGGGCATACACACTGAGGAAACCAGAAGGGAAAGAGACATGTGTACCCCAATGTTCATCGCAGCACTGTTTATAATAGCCAGGACATGGAAGCAACCTAGATGTCCATCAGCAGATGAATGGATAAGAAAGCTATGGTACATATACACAATGGAGTATTCCTCAGCCATTAAAAAGAATAAATTTGAATCAGTTCTAATGAGGTGGATGAAATTGGAGCCTATTATACAGAGTGAAGTAAGCCAGAAAGAATAACACCAATACAGTATACTAACACATATATATGGAATTTAGAAAGATGGTAACAATAACCCTGTATAAGAGACAGCAAAAGAGACACAGGTGTATAGAACAGTCTTTTGGACTCTGTGGGAGAGGGAGAGGGTGGGATGATTTGGGAGAATGGCAGTGAAATGTATAATATCATATATGAAACGAATCACCAGTCCAGGTTTGATGTACGATACTGGATGCTTGGGGCTGGTGCACTGAGACGATCCAGAGGGATAGTATGGGGAAGGAGGTGGGAGGGGGGTTCAGGATGGGGAACACGTGTATACCTGTGGCGGATTCATGTTGATGTATGTCAAAACCAATACAATATTGTAAAGTAATTAACCTCCAGTTAAAATAAATAAATTTATATTAAGAAAAAAACTTACCAAATTAAAAAAAAAAAAAGAAATAGATCTAATCTCATGCTTTCCTCTCTGGTCAGAGTGACCTAGTTTCAAACATCTCTGTAACTTACAATAGGTGAGGATTCACTTTAATCTCCCTAAACTCCAGTTGTTGCTGTTGTTGTTTTTTCATCTTTAAAAATGGTAACTTTAAAATCCAACTCACACCTTTGGGAGGATTAAATGTTATATAAAGAAATTAGCGCAATGTGTGGTTTATAGAAAGCACTGAAGATATAATGGCTATGATTACCTGTATTAAAACATTTATTTCAGAGTGTTATTTAAGAAAGATAAAGTTTAAGCTGAACTTCAGTTTTCAAAATTGTAAAATGGTAATAATAACTGCCTCATAGGTTTCTTGAGAGGATAATAAGAATTTGAAAATGAGATGAGAAAGCCATAGTCTATTAGAAAGCTAGCAGTAAATACAAAGAAAAATAGCTGGGTATAGATCTGAATACTTTCTCTCTCATTTGCACATCAAACTGCTGCTTCATTTTTGAAATAAAATATCTTTAGAAGTCAGTTATCTCACTTTTAGAATGAGAAGTCTGTAGTTAATTTTTTTTTGCTTCTAACTTGAAAGTTGTATAGACTATTCTGGAAAATTTTCTTTGATTTATCCCACTTGCTCTCTCACAGATTTACACACCCATATAAATCTCTATCATAGAGACTATGTTGCATAGCATATAACATTCTCATTTGTATAAAATATTTTCATATAACAATCTTTAATAGTCTCAGAAATGTATACAAATAGAAAACAAAATTGTAATCAAAAAGTACTTTGTAAAAGTCAGCCAATATTTTTAAAAGTGGTACGTCAATGTACAACTGCATTCCTTGTTAATGAAAGAGCACAATTTATATACTACATTACTGATAATAATCTAAAGAAAGTCATCTTTTCATTCCTTGAAACTCTTCAAACCAAAGGCATTTTAATGGTGATTTAAAAATTAATGGCAATATATATGAGGATTTTAAAAGTATTTAAACATTATCTATGCTTGAATACATCTTTATTTTCTGAAAATTATTTTGAATTACCAAATCCTGCCTTAAAAAATATTTAAGCCATTGGCAATTCGTATTTTCCTTTTTTATGTTTTCAAATTTTTGCTCTATTTTAATTGCCTAGAAATTCATTGTTTTAGGACTTCAAATACATGCCTATTAATTTTATAGCTATTATTATTTTTTATTATTCACATTTTATATATCTTTGTAAATAACACCATTCTATTTGAATTCAACAGTTAATAAAATCAAGGTTTTAGTCATATTTTTATAATAGTCTATTATATGTATGTTTACTACTTGAGGACAAATAGCAGACATAATATAAATATTATAATGATTAGCACTGCTACATAAACTCTAAACATATTAAATAAAACGTAAGCTGTGTTGAACAATAAAATATATGTGTAAGAATATAACAAAATATAATTTCTTACATGAATTAAGACCTTCTGAAGGAAATGATACAAGCATTGAGAACATTTATGGAAATCAAAACAATGAATAAATATTCACATTTAAATTTCAACCTTAATATTAACTTGAAATTCTATGATAATTTTTGTATCCTCTCAAATCATGGACCTATTGTTTTTATGCAGATATTCTAAACTCTAGAATACCTCCTTGTGTTGAATTGTTTTATTTCAATACATCAGAAATCTTTTTTATTTCATATAAAGTATATAGTTTATATCTTTTTTAGTGTATACTATTAGAGAATAAGACTTTATTCTGCATTAGAGATCAGAAACATGATGTAAAACTCACCAGTATTTAAAATATCAAAATTCCATAATCTTGTTATACCTTTGAGACAAAAGAGAGAAGAGCATGTATTTCTGATGGATTAAGGGAAAGAGTAAAGTGTTGAAGTACAGAAAGCTTAGATTTGAGCTTAGACATGCCCTGGATTAACTGGCCATATCATTTAATACACCTAAGTCCTAAGCCCTCTCTTTGGGACCCTGAACAAACAAATTGAATTTCTTTCAGAAAGTCATCCATGTTGGTCATTATCTTAACCTGGAACAACCAAATGACCAGTCAAGACTGTTGATTTCTCTTTAAATTCAAACTGAAGATGAGACAATGTGATCTGTTCCCTTTGATTTCCTATCATTCACAATCCAGTCAGTTAATAGAGGCAGTTAGTATGAGCATCCAATCACAAAGGTGGAAGAAAAGAAAATCGACACCTCCCTGAGTAGAACCTGTGACATAAGAGAGCAAAACTCTTTGACAGAAGACGGGACCAAGGATCAAATGTAACTACTTGAGAAATTCTATCCAAGTCAAGAGAGGGAAAATTGTCCCGGCTTTTTCTTTCCTCACATCCTCCAATGCTTTGCTACTGACTTCAATGGTACCAGCGAGAAAGTAGCCTGGGAAAGATAGTGTGCATTGCTCAGTATTTTAGGATACAGAGATCAGACACCAGGGAAGATAAGAATGGATTTGAGAGCAAACAGGCAAATGTTCAGCACAGGTTTTAACTATATCTCTGGCCTTTTCTCAGATGATAGTAAGCGTTTCCGGATGGAAAGGGTATAAACTACTGAAATAACACTGATAAAATGTCTCCTCTCAGTCACAAGTTTACCTAGTACTTGATCTATTATCCCATGAGCACTGCTCCTCCAATTCCAAGTACTTGCTTGAATGGAATGCATAGAATATTTCAGAAATAAGAATAAAACAAGAAGCATTGATATCAATGATTCCTTTCTTCTATCTTGTTATTCCTTTAGCTTTCCCTTACAGGAGGAGAGGGTGTATCAAAGCTTAGCTTCCTTTGTCAGGAAGGGATTAATACAATGGCTCTATGTGGTAGCATTAGACATATCCAGACAAAGGCTATAAATAATCCATCATAATCAGGCAGCTTGGCACCAAGAAAGTTTTCAATCCATACCCTTACTGTTTAAGCAGATAAAACTTTACTTTTAGGTTTGTTTGGTTAGATTAGAAAGCAGTGTAAGTATATCAGATCCCTATGGCTGCTATAATACTATTCTACAAACTGGGTAGCTTTAAATGAAAGAAATGTATTCTCCCCTCATTTTATGGAACCAGAAGTCTGAAATCAAGGACATCATGCAGCACTGTCCTCCCTCAGAAGGCTTCAGGGGAGCATGTTTCCTTCCCTCTTTCAGTTCCTGGTCAGTTCAGTTCAGTTGCTCAGTCCGTGTGTCCAATTCTTTACGACCCCATGAATCGCAGCACACCAGGCCTCCCTGTCCATCACCAACTTCCAGAGTTCAATGAGACTCACGTCCATTGTGTCAGTGATGCCATCCAGCCATCTCATCCTCTGTCATCCCCTTCTCCTCCTGCTCCCAATCCCTCCCAGCATCAGAGTCTTTTCAAATGAGTCAACTCTTCGCATGAGGTGGCCAAAGTACTAGAGTTTCAGCTTTAGCATCATTCCTTCCAAAGAAATCCCAGGGTTGATCTCCTTCAGAATGGACTGGTTGGATCTCCTTGCTGTCCAAGGGACTCTCAAGAGTCTTCTCCAACACCACAGTTCAAAAGCATCAGTTCTTTGGCGCTCAGCTTTCTTCACAGTCCAACTCTCACATCCATACATGACCACTGGAAAAACCATAGACTTGACTAGATAGACCTTTGTTGGCAAAGTAATGTCTCTGCTTTTGAACATGCTATCTAGGTTGGTCATAACTTTTCTTCCAAGGAGTAAGTGTCTTTTAATGTCATGGCTGCAGTCACCATCTGCAGTGATTTTGGAGCCCAGAAAAATAAAGTCTGACACTGTTTCCACTGTTTCCCCATCTATTTCCCATGAAGTGATGGGACCAGATGCCATGATCTTCGTTTTCTGAATGTTGAGTTTTAAGCCAACTTTTTCACTCTCCACTTTCACTTTCATCAAGAGGCTTTTTAGTTCCTCTTCACTTTCTGCTTTCATTCCAATCCCAAAGAAAGGCAATGCCAAAGAATACTCAAACTACCGCACAATTGCACTCATCTCACAGGCTAGTAAAGTAATGCTCAAAATTCTCCAAGCCAGGCTTCAGCGATACATGAACCATGAACTGCCAGAGTTTCAAGCTGGTTTTAAAAAAGGCAGAGGAACCAGAGATCAAATTGCCAACATCTGCCGGATCATTGAAAAAGCAAGGGAGTTCCAGAAAAACATCTATTTCTACTTTATTGACTATGCCAAAGCCTTTGACTGTGTGGATCACAATAAACTGTGGAAAATTCTGAAAGAGATGGGAATACCGAGCATCTGACCTGCTTCTTGAGAAACCTATATGCAGGTCAGGAAGCAACAGTTAGAACTCGACATGGAACAACAGACTGGTTCCAAATAGGAAAAGGAGTATGTCAAGGCTGTATACTGTCACCGGGCTTATTTAACTTATATGCAGAGTACATCATGAGAAATGCTGGGCTGGAAGAAACACAAGCTGGAATCAAGATTGCCAGGAGAAATATCAATAACCTCAGATATGCAGTTCCTGGTAGCTGTCAGCATTCCTTGTTTTTTTTTTTTTTTGCTTGGGACCACATTACTTTTTCTCTTCCTCTCTCTTTTCTCCTATCTCTTCCTCTCTCTTCACAGAGTCTTTTTCTTCTTCTGTTTCTATTCCTAACTGTATCAAACTTCACTATACCTTTCTTTAATAAGGGTACTTGCCATTGAATTTAGGTCCCACCCTGTTCTTGCCTGGAGAATCTCAGGGACTGGGGAGCCTGTTGGGCTGCCATATATGGGGTTGCACAGAGTCGGACACAACTGAAGTGACTTAGCAGCTTATAGTCCAGGAATATCACATCTCAGGATCCTTAACTGAAACACATCAGCAGAGATCCTTTTTTCAAGTACGCTAACATTCAGAGAAGGCAATGACAACCCACTCCAGTACTCTTGCCTGGAAAATCCCATGGATGGAGGAGCCTGGTAGGCTGCAGTCCATGGGGTCGCTAAGAGTTGGACACGACAGAGAGACTTCACTTTCACTTTCCACTTTCACGCATTGGAGAAGGAAATGGCAACCCACCCCAGTGTTCTTGCCTGGAGAATCCCAGGGATGGGGGAGCCTGGTGGGCTGCCGTCTATGGGGTCGCACAGAGTCAGACACAACTGAAGCGACTTAGCAGTAGCAGCAATATTCATGAGTTTCAAGGAGTTAATTTGGGTACCTCCTGGGGGGTCTTCTTGTAAGTCTACCAGAATCAGGGATCAGGTCTTGCAGTGGAATGTAGATTCCACTGCTGGCTCAGCTTCAACATTTCTTTGCAGGAAAATGGGAGGAATAAAAGGAATCCTACCTTCTCTTCCTTATTGATTTTTAGTTTATGTGAATTGCCAGGCCCTTTTCAGAACAAAGGTAATTTAAAAAATCAGGACCGTGTGCTCACTAGGAATTAACGACAGAGACCCCAAAGGGATGACTAGTGCATCAAATTACAGTGCAACAAATTGGGCTCAGAAGTCCTTTCTTAAATGAGGAACACACACATATAATGCAGTGCATGCTTATATGTCTCGAAGAGCATGATGGCGTTGCCCATACACCTAAGAAAATGACACCATGAAAGGATGCACAGTGCATTTTTGGTGGTGGTGGTTTAGTGGCTAAGCCATGTCTGACTATTTGCAACTCCATGGACTATAACCTGCCAGGCTCCTCTGCCCATGGGATTTCCCAGGCAAGAATACTGGAAGGGGTTGCCATTCCCTCCTGCAGGGAATTTTCCTGACCCAGGAATAGAACCTGGGTCTCCTGCATGGCAAGTGGATTTTTACTGACTTAGCCACAAGGGAAATTCAATGCATTTTTACAAAACCTTAATTCTTTTAATGAACTTAAGTCCCCTCTTCCCTTGCCCGCTCATGAGGAAATTATTATTACCGGTAGGTTGGAATCACCAATCCCAGGCTTTCTCTACTGTGCAAAACCCAGCCAAGAGCTGACTTCACTATTTCACCTTATTTGAAATTAAAGAATCACAAGTAAATCACATATTCACTCTAACCTACAAATAAAAACATGAGTCATTCTGAATGATAATTTTCTAGCTGAGCACAGACTATAAACTAACCTCTGAAAACATCTAGAATCATAGTAGATAGGAATCAGTACCACAATACAACATCTGAGCACTCCCTCTATAATCCATGTCGTGATTGCATTTTTATGTTAATACTCATAAGAATGAGGCATTGAAAATTTTTTGAGGCCTTACAATCTGGAGAACATCTCTGATATTACTTACGTATCTCTGTGTGTATATACAGAGATATACACATACACTTCTGGAACAATTCAGTAGTCACATATATCTCCTTGTTTTGAGGGGATATATTTGATATAGTTACATTTAAATAAAATTCATATCCATGAAGGGAGAGAGAAACTCATATGGTCTGAAAGGAAGGAGCTAGTCCAAATGAAGAGGTTTAAAACTATCCTTTACCCACCAAGAAATGAACAGACATGCAACCCTAACAAATTATCACAGTAAATTTCTTGGGGACTAATGGCAAAATGCCTGTGACAGGGAAATTATTGCCAGCATTTTCATTTAAAAAGTAAGAAAACTGAGAGAGTAATTATCCCCCAGTGAGTGTCAGAGCCATGACTTGAGCCCAGGGTCTGTATACAAGGATCCTACATTCAGGGTGTCATTGGGTTTTTTGAATATACGATTTTCATTTAAATTTTTATATGCTGTAAGATCACGAGCACAAAATGACTACACTTTTATTATCTCTTAATAAAAATAGCCTTTTTCCCAAATCACCTGGGCATCTAAGATTTTCAGATGCAGAATAAAGCAATGGCAAAACTTGAAGTGCTTGATTTGAGCACATAGTTCAGTTCAGTTCAGTCGCTCAGTCATGTCTGACTCTTTGTGACCCAATGGACTGCAGCACACCAGGCTTCCCTGTCCATTAAGAAAGATCAGTAGGGACTTAAGCGGCAACAACAGAATAAAGGGAATAACAGAGAAGAATTATTATATGCTTACCACATATTAGATACCAGGCCTAGCACCTTGCATGTATTATCTCATTTAATGCTTAAAATGACAATGCAGTGGTCACTAAAAACCCCATTTTCAGTTCAATTCAGTTCAGTTGCTCAGTCGTGTCCAAGTCTTTGTGACCCCATGAACTGCAGCATGTCAGACCTCCCTGGCCATCACCAACTCCTGGAGTTTACCCAAACTCATGTCCATTGAGTCGGTGATGCCATCCAACCATATCACCCTCTGTCGTCCCTTTCTCCTCCTGCCTTCAATCTTTCCCAGCATCAGGGTCTTTTCAAATGAGTCAGCTCTTCGCGTCAGGTGGCCAAAGCACTGGGGTTTCAAGCTTCAACATCAGTCCTTCCAATGAACACCCAGGACTGATCTCCTTTAGGATGGACTGGTTGGATCTCCTTGCCATCCAAAGGACTCTCAAGAGTCTTCTCCATGACTACAGTTCAAAAGCATCAATTCTTCTGTGCTCAGCTTTCTTCACAGTCCAACTCTCACATCCATACATGATGACTGGAAAAACCATAGCCTTTACTAGATGGACCTTTGTTGACAAAGTAATGTCTCTGCTTTTGAATATGCTGTCTAGGTTAGTCATAACTTTCCTTCCAAGGAGTAAGCGTCTTTTGTTTTTTTTTTTATTTTTTTATTTTTTAATTTTTTTTTAAATTTTATTTTATTTTTAAACTTTACAATACTGTATTAGTTTTGCCAAATATCGAAATGAATCCGCCACAGGTAAAGGAAACTTTAAGTAATTCATCCAGCTTCAGACAGCTAGCAGAATAAGAGACCTGATAAAAGTCACTGGGTTAAGATGCTATCAGCTACCTGGGTTGACAACAGAGCAACAAAGGAAGTGATTCTGGGTGAGAAGAGCTTTCAAGACAATGGCAGCATTATCCCATGAGATTAGCAGGAGCTAAGCTGTTTGCATGAGTGGCTGCTGCTGCTGCTGCTAAGTTGCTTCAGTCGTGTCCGACTCTGTGTGACCCCATAGACGGCAAACCACCAGGCTCCCCCATCCCTGGGGTTCTCCAGGCAAGAACACTGGAGTGGGGTCAACTATTTTAAAGACCATTTGTTTGTTTTCAATGACTCATTTCAGATTTTCTGACTTGAACCATGTAAAGAAACAAAAGCGACATTAATTACAACTACATCATAAGTACTAGTGGTGTGAGGATGAGTCTTTTTTTAACTATATGTCACTGTTTTAGAGGATTATGATCTTTTCTATACAAAACAAGTACTATGTTCTAGGTGGAAGTTAATTGAGATCATACTTGGCTTATTCTGCATGATTTTTCCTTAATAAAATGTACATCCATTGTAAGTATGTTTATATGCAGGCTACATGCAACATAGAAAACAAATTCAATAAAATAAGTTGTAATTATATGAAGGTTATCCAAAAATTACTTGAATAAAATTGAAGACATGAAGGAAATTAATTCTCTCAGAAGTTTGAAAATAGTGAAAGTGAAAGTCATTCAGTTGTGTCTGACTCTTTGCGACTCCATGGATTGTAGCCTGCCAGGCTCCTCTGTCTATGGAATTCTCCAGGCCAGAAAACTGGAATGCCCAACCCAGGGATTGAGCCCAGGTCTCCAGGATTGCAGCTGGATTCTTTACTGACTCAGCCACCAGGGAAGTTTACTTAATATTTATTACAAAACACGCTTTATTATAAAATAAGAAAGCCTATATTTTCTTAGAAGTTTAGACTTCAAGGGTAACAGAAAAGAAACATTTCATTGTTTAGATCTGGGTCAGCGATGTATGGCCCATTGCCTGTTTTAAGATAGCCCATGAATGAAGAGTGGTTTTGAATTTTTAAAGTGATTGAAATAATCCCCAAAAGAAAATATTTCATGACACATGGACATTTTATGAGATTCAAATGTTAGTGTCCATAAATAAGAGTTTTATTGGATACAGCCACTTATTTTTCATTTCCCATAGCTGCTTTCATGTCATAATAGCAGAGTTGAGCAGCTGTGACAGATGATATGGCCTACAGCACCTAAAATACTTATTACTTGGCCTTTTATAGAAAATTGTCTCTAAACTCTAATTGAACCAAACAATTTCCCCAAACAAACAAAAAAGATTACAGCTACCCATCATAATTTTTATAGTCTTTCTATAAGCCCCATCCTTCACCATCTCTATTTCTGTCTGTCTCTATTTCTCTAGTATTTTTCCATAACCAGAACATTAATGATTTTAGGGAAAAGTTTAAACTCCTAAATCTAACACTAAACAAACTTTCTAGTTGTTGCTCCTATGACATTAACTAGCAGCTCCTGACAAGTTGTTCTGCCGCTCATTGTCCTCACAAATCTAATGGGTTCACCCTTCTATTTCTGCCCCTGAAAACTCACCCACTTTCCTCCATCTCTGATTCAAAATTCTTTTATTGAATCACTGTATTGCACTTTCAGGCAGAATGCATCTCTCATCCATTTTTTTTTTTCTTTTAGCTCTTTTCATAGATGACATTTTGCCATGTATCATGATTGTCTCAATTTTTTTTTTTTAACATGACGGACTCTAAATTTTAATGAATATTTTGGAATATTTCACTACTTTTAAGATAGATATTCCTACTCTGCATGTTACAACATCTATCGTCTATAATTAGGGGTCATTTATTTTATAACTTGTGCTCTTTTACTAATCCTCACAGTGTTTTTCAAGTTGTAAGTGCTTGATTTCTTTTTATTGTACCTAGAATATTTGGAAACAAAAACAGTGATTTAGAAATCAATGCATATTTTTTAAAAATTGCTGAATCATATCTATGTCTCAAAGTATGTAAGTTCTTTGTTTTTAATTTATGAAAGGTCCACGAGAACCAGGAAATGGAAATTGGTAAGGGAGGAAGGGAGAGCAAGAAAGAGAGAGAGAGAGAATGGCATTTAAAAGCGATACCAGCAAATACCAACAAAGCCCCTCCCTGGTCTGACATCTGCCTTCTAGCCCCAGTCTCCTGATTTGTGCTGAATGAAACAGTAGAATCAGTGCTGTGACCATCTGTACCAATTAACTGAACACTAATGTTCTTGCTGTAGCTGATAGCTGAGACCTCTGCAGCGTGATAAAGTGCCTGGGAATTCTGTTTGCCATTTTCTGGAAAGGGGTAGGCAATATTGATCAAGGTTATAAGAGCTCATTCAATTCAAAGCAATAGAGAGACATTAAGACAACAAATACTTTCAACTAAAGAATAAAAGGGTTGGTGATGCATCAGATATGCATAATTATAAACAATCACTGCCTTCTTAATTGGATGACTGGGAAAAGCTCTTTAGCTGTAGGCATACTACTGCTAGGGTCAAAAATGTTCATTGTGTACACTAGTGTCTAATGAACAGTCTTCATACCCATAGCTCTGGCTATCTATAAAAGTACTCGACCTTTAACTTTTCAGTAATAAAAGCAAACCAGCCTTAATTTGTAGCATGATGAGAAGTGGAAAAGGAACATGCTAGTACTAAATAAGGAAGATAACTTTTTCCTTAAAACCTATGGCAAATTCAAAACAGCTAATTAAGGCACAAAAAAGGTCATTTTATTTCCTGAAGCTAGAAGTTTCTGAATTTATATCTAATACAGTTCAAGCAAAAGTATGGACTTAATTTTAATGTCAATGGATTGGGAGTTATGTATATTTGTACAAAGATAAATTTTATTTAACTCTATACAGGGCTGATTGACTATTATGTAAGCTGATAAAAATATAGCTTGGCATCATTGTAGCAACAACAGCCAATGGAGCACTTGCTTTTGGAAATTGGACCAAAGCTAGTGATCCACGAAGAGCACTGGTATTTTCATGGTCCTGTAGAACTGGTCTTCATTTTTTTTTTTTCTGAAATTATCTGGATACTCCTAGTCAATTTCACACAGTCCACTGAGCAGCACATAGTTGCCTATGTCAGCCATCCTACATGATTTTTATAGCAACTTTCTGTAACAAACAAAGTAGATTTTATCCATCAAATATCTATCATAGAGTAGGGAAAAATGCAACCTTCAAAATGGGATGAAGAAGGCATTTCTTCCAATGTACTGCTACACTTAAAAAAGAAAGAAAGAAAAAAAAAAAAAAACTAGGTTAAGATTTAGCTTATTTCCCAGATAATACACTGCAGCAAAATCAGCAGGGAATCCATGCCTGCCAGGGGGTAGTTATAGTGACAGATACAGATACTGCAATCTGGTTTATTTCTAATTGTTCTGTCATTCAAAACATATTTGTGTGAAGATTAAGTAAAAAAGAGATGATACTTAAGTATGTGTAAGGGTGAGATAGAAAGTGAAAAGAAACCTTATCCCCCAGTTGACTGTTTTCTACCTTCTTTCCTTTGTGTCTCTGAATTTCAATATTGTGTTAAGTACAACCATGTTGTGCTATAATAATAGAGTCTTTCAAAATACCACAGACTAGAACATGAGTTGAGCCTCTATGTTTTATGATGCTATTTCCCCAGGCAGCCTGGCTTACTATACCTCGTCTTGCCTCAGCTTTAGCATTAGAAGGAAATATTAACAGTTCCATCATTGCCTGTGAGGTGAAATACATCTTTGAAGGCTCCATAAAGGCAGGAATGGAAATATTATAAAGAACTTCACCAGGGAATTAAAAAGGCATTCCACATTTATTTTTAGGTTTAAGAGTAAATGCCTAAGACTCTATTCAGATAGTAAGTTTCAACAAAACATTACATGCAGTGGCTTTATATATAATCTGACAAGGCATACTATTTTTCCTAATTTCAATTTGCAAAGCAAAAAAACATGCGATAAACACATATAAAAGCAAGAGAAGAATTGCCAAATCCAAAACTAAATTATTAGAGTACATCTTTCATTATTTTACATCCTACTGAATATAATTTTCTTAAATAGCATGTGTACTAAAATCCTTTGTGTCAGTTGCAAAACAGCATGGGCAGTTGGTCTGTAGCGCCAGAATTTTAAACCCATTAAAATTCGTACATATTTTTCAATTTTAGCAAAACTCCAAAGCTTCAAAATTAGAGCAAATATTTGCTACCATACTGTAACATCCATCAGGGTAAAAACATTTTTGTATTTGCCACTTTAGCCCTACCACAGAGCCTGTCAACTCCAGGACTAGGCCACCTCAGGTCAAACAGCTAAGCACACCCTGACCCATTAGCAGAAAGCTGGATTAAAGATATATGAGCATGGCCCTGCCCACCAGAGAAAGACCCAGTATTTCCCACAGTACCTCCCACCAAGAAGCTTGCCCAAACTTCTTATCCTCATTCATCAGAGTGCAGACAGAAAAAGCAAGAACTACAATCCCACAGCCTCCAAAATGAAAACCACAGTCACAGAAAGCTAAGCAGAATGATCACATGGGTCACAGTCTTGTATCACTCAATGAAGCTATGAACCATGCCATGTAGAGCCACCCAAGATGGACAGATAATAGAGAGCTCTGACAAAATGCAGTCCATTGGAGAATAGAATGGCAAACCACTTCAATATTCTTCCCTTGAGAATTCCATGAACACTATGAAAAGTCAAAAAGATATGATACTGCAAGATGAAACCCCAGGTTGGTAGGTGTCCAATAAGCTACAAGGGAAGAGTGCATAAATAGCTCTAGAAAGAATACAGTAGCTGGGACAAAGTGGAAACAACACCCTGTTGTGTATGTATCTGTTGGTGAAAGTAAATTCTGATGCTATAAAGAACAATATTGCACAGGAACCTTGAATATTATATCCATGAATCAAGGCAAATTGGACATGATCAAGTAGGAGATGACAAGATTGAACATACATTTTAGGAATCAGTGAACTAAAATGGATGGGGATGGACAAATTTAATTCAGATGACCATTGTATTTACTACTGTAGGCAAGAATCCTTTAGAATAGGTGGAGTAGCCATCACAATCAACAACAGTCCAAAATGCAGTACTTGGGTGAAATCTCAAAAATGACAGAATGATCTCAGTTCGTTTCCAAGGCAAACAATTTACCATCACAGTAATCCCAGTCTATGCCCCAAACAGTAATGCCAAAGAAGCTGAATAGTCCTATGAAGACCTACAAGACTTTCTAAAAGGGAAAGATATACTCAACCAAATGCAGATTTCCAGAGAAGAGCAAGGCGAAATAAGAAAGCCTTCTTAAGTGAATAATGCAGAGAAATAGAGGAAAACAATAAAATCGGAAAGACTAGAGATCTCTTTAAGAAAACTGAAGTTACTAAGGGGACATTTAATGCAAAGAGGGATACAATAAAGGACAGAAACCGCAAGGACCTAACACAAGCAGAAGAAATTAAAAAGTGGTCACAAGAATACACATAAAAACTGCACAAAAAAGTTCTTAATGATTTGGATAACCACGATGGTGTAGCCACTCACCTAGAGCCAGATATCCTGGAGTGTGAAGTCAAGTGACCTTAGGAAGTTTAGGAACCATTATGATGAACAAAGCAAGTGGAGGTGATGGAATTCCAGTTGAGCTACTTAAAATCCTAAAAGATAATGCTGTTAAAGTGCTGTAGTCAATATGCCAGCAAATTTGGAAAACTCAGCAGTGGCCACAGGACTGGAAAAAGTCGGTTTTCATTCCAATCCCAAAGAAGGGCAATGCCATAGAATATTCAAACTATCATACAATTGTACTCATTTCATATGCCAGCAACGTAATGTTCAAAATCCTTCAAGCTAGGTTTCAGCAGTACTTGAATCAAGAACCTCCAGGTGTACAATCCAGATTTAGAAAATGCAGAGGAATCAGAGATTAAATTGTCAATATCTAGTGGATCATAAAAAAAAATGGAATTAAAAAAAAAAACTACTTCTTCATTGACTGCATTAAAGCCACAATTTCTTGTGGATGACAACAAATTGTGGAAAAGTCTTAAATAGATGGGAATACCAGACCACTTTACCTGCCTCCTGAAATACCTGTATGCAGAACATGAATCAACAGAACTGGACATGGAACAAGGGATTTGTTCAAAACTGGGAAAGCAGTATGTCAAGGCTGTACATTGTCATCCTGCTTATTTAACTTATACGTAAAGTATATCATGTGAAGTGCCAGGCTGGATGAATCACAAGCTGGAATCAAGATTCCTGGGATAAATATCAGTGACCTCAAATGTGAAGATGATACCACTCTACTGCAGCAGGTGAAGAGGAACTAAAGAGCCTCTTGATGAGGGTGAAGTGAAAAAGGGACAGTGAAAAAGCTGACTCAACACTCAGTAAACTAAGATTGTGGCATAGAGTCTCATCACTTCATGGCAAATAGATGGGGAAAAGTGAAGGCAGTGGTGGATTTTATTTTCTTGGGCTCCAAAATCATTGCAGATGGTGACTATAACCACAAAATTAAAAGATGCTTGTTTCTTGGAAGAAAAGCTATGATAAACCTAGACAGTGTAGTAAAAGCAAGACATCACTCTGCTGACAATGGTGTGCATAGTCAAAGCCATGGTTTTTCCAGTAGGTCTTGTACAGATATGAGAGTTGGACCATAAAAAAAGGTGAGTGCTGAAGAATTGATCCTTTCAAACTGTGGTGCTGGAGAAGACTCTTGAGAGTCCCTTGGATAGCAAAGACATCAAACCTGTCAATCCTAAAGGAACCCAATCCTAAATATTCTTTGGAAAAACTGATGCTAAAGATGAAATTCCATTGCATCAGTGATCTGTTGTGAAGAGCCAGCATATTGGAAAAGACCCTGATGCTGGGAAAGACTGAAAGCAGGAAGAGAAGAGGGCAATGGAGGATGAGATGGTTGGATGGCATCAGAGACTCAGTGGGCATGAATTTGAGAGACTTCTGAAAGATAGTAAAGGAGAAAGAATCCTGGTATGCTGCAGTCCAAGAATTTGCAGAGTCAGCCATGACTTAGTGAGTGAACAATGAACATCAACAAAGTACCAAAAACTGTTCATGATACAAAGCAAATGCTCAAAAATATTTTTAACTAAAAGAGAATCGTAAATATTTTCAGAAGTAAAAATGACAAAAACAGCATATTTAGAATTTCTGTGCTTACCAACTCATAATTTTTTTCCACTGAGTGAAAAATAAATCCTGGCAATTCCTTTTAAATGATTTTACTGTTGGTTATACTTTATAGAGGTCTTCCTTGGTGGCTCAGTGGTAAAGAACCTGCCTGCCAAGCAGGAGATGTGGGTTTGAACTTTGGGTCAGAAAGATCCCCTGGAGAAGGAAATGGCAACCTACCCTAGTACTCTTGCCTGGGAAATCCCATTGACAGAGGAGCCTGGCGGGCTACAATCCACAGGATCACAAAAGAGTCAGAAATGACTTATTGACTAACCAACAAAAAGAAATACTTTATAGTATTATAAATCTCCTTCTTACACTGAAGTCTTAACCCCTAGCACCTCAGCATATGACCCCATTCAGACATCAGGGTCTTTACAGGAACAATTGAGTTTAAATGTCATTATGAATGGTTTTAATCTAAATATGGCCAGTGTCCACATCAAATATGACATGTAGGGGGAATGCCATGTGAAAATGAAAGCAGAGATCACAGTGATGTTTCTACAATTCAAAGAACAATGAAAGATTGCCAGTTAACCACCATAAGTTAAGAATAGGTGGAAAACAGATTTTCCCTCACACTCCTCAGAAGGAACCAACTCCTTGATCTTGGACTTTTAGCCTCAGGCACTGAGACAATAAATTTTTGTTGTTTAAGGGACACAGTTTCTGGTATTTTATTATAGCATCTCTACCAAAATAACACATCTGTGTAAGTCTTGTATGGTATTTGTTTCATATCAGGAAATATAATAATTATTCACAATATGCCACAAATATTACACTATTATATTTAATGTGAAAACAAACTTTATTTAAAAACACTGTTATCCTTATCAAATAAGGTCTGTATATTACATTTTCTCCATATTCAATAGAGATTTTTTTTCAACCCTAGAAGTTTTTCCAATTACTTTTTTGATACATTTAATGAATAATATTTTGCAGCTTTCTATAAATATGAAATTATTCAATAAATTCACATGTGTAAGAGAAGACATGTTTTAAATACTTTTCAATTCTCTAATTATCTTTAGACATGAAGCTTTCTCATGAGTTTAATTTTTTACAATCCCCATGGGCTATTTTAGCCAAATACACAAAAGAATCTTTTCAAACTTGTAAATATTAATATAATAACTATATTTTCAGTACAATTCAGTCACTCAATCATGTCCCACTCTTTGCAACCCCATGGACTACAACACGCCAGGACTCCCTGTCCATCACCAGCTCCCAGAGTTTACTCAAATTCATGTCCACTGAGTCAGTGATGCCACCCAACCATCACATTCTCTGTCATCCCTTTCTCCTCTCACCTTCAATCTTTCCCAGCATCAGGATCTTTTCAAATAAGTTTCGCATCAGGTAGCCAAAGTATTGGAGTTTCACCTTCAGCATCAGTCCTTCCAATGAATATTCAGGACTGATTTCCTTTAGGATGGACTGGTTGGATCTCCTTGCAGTCTAAGGGACTCTCAAGAGTCTTCTCCACCACAGTTCAAAAGCATCAATTCTTCTGTGCTCAGCTTTCTTTATAGTCCAACTCTCACATCCACACATGACTACTGGAAAAACCATAGCCTTGACTAGATAGACCACTGTTGTCAAAGTAATGCCTCTGCTTTTTAATATGCTGTCTATGTTGGTCATAATTTTTATTCCAAGGAGTAAGCGTCTTTTTATTTCATGGCTGCAATCACCATCTGCAGTGATTTTGGAGCCCCCAAAAATAAACTCTGCCACTGTTTCCCCATCTATTTGCCAGGAAGTGATGGGACCAGATGCCATGATCTTAGTTTTCTGAATGTTGAGCTTTAGGCCGACTTTTTCACTCTCCTCTTTCACTTTCATCAAGAGACTCTAGTTGTCCCTCACTTTCTGTCATAAGGGTGCTGTCATCTGCATATCTGAGGTTATTGATATTCCACCTGGCAGTCTTGATTCCAGCTTGTGCTTCCTCCAGCCCAGCGTTTCTCATGATGTATTCTGCATATAAGTTAAATAGGCAGGGTGACAATATACAGCCTTGACGTACTCCTTTCCCTATTTGGAAACAGTCTGTTGTTGTAATTCACATTTATGAAGATTCTATGACATTAAAAAATGTTTTATAAATCCCTTAATCCTCTCAACAGCTCTATTGGACGATATCTCAGGAGATATTTTTTGGAAATTTAACTGAACGTCAAATTAACCAAGACCTGGAGGAATTGGATATTTGACTGTGTTATGGAAAAAAGTTCTGAAAGAAGATAAAATGCAATACACATATATAAAATAGATAAACAACAAGGACCTACTGCATGCACAACTATACTCAACATCATGTAATATCCCATAATAGAAAAAAACTAAAAAACCATATATATATATATATATATATATATATATATATACACACACCTGAATCACTTTGCTATACATCTGTAACACTGTAAATTTGTACTATTAAAAATTAAAAATAAAGTCTTTAAAAATTTTAATACAATGTTCTACTTTTGTGATGATTATATACTGCTATTCCATACAACATACTGTATATATATGATACATATATCATACTTGTAATCTATATAATATACTGTATATGTATGATAAGAAGATAATCACCCTTGTATTTTAAATCAAACCCCACCCTAAAGTCTTTAAATGAGACTTGGCAGAGATATGTGTCTTCATTTTCAGCTTTGCTTAAATTTTAAACTCTTCAAATTAACTACAACTGGAAAATGTTTGCTTACTTTGCTCAAAGTTCTCGCAAGCTCAGCATGATCTTACAGAACACAAACTCTCAGCTTTCTGCATTCTTTTCTCTCTGTATGCAATGCTTCTGTAATGATATTCAACCTTTTAAGATGTCTCTTTTTTAATTACTCATCTTTCTGTATGTGTGAGATATCTCACCCATGCTGAGTCATTCTTGCTCACAAATCTGTAGCTATGATTACTCAGGATGTAAAGTAAAATTCAGAGCATGTCACTTAATCTTGAGTTAGAGTATGTTTAAAATAAGTGATCATCAACTTATACAGTTGAAGTAAAGAATTAAATAGCATTCTTTCTGAAATTTTATTTTTAAATTATCTATTACCTTTGCAATTACTCTTGATTTGTTATGAATAACTTTGGAAAATATTTTGGGATCTAATTCAGATGACCTATCACAGTTAATAGTAAGTATGCATTATTCAAAATTATGTCCCTAAACATTTAATTTCCTCTTGTTATCCAAAGTTTGGAAACTATGCTCATACTTGGCTTATAAGTGTTATTAACACAACTGCAAAGCTGCTGTAAACAATGAGAATATAATCATTTTGGTAGTTCTTTGTTTAACATAAACTGTCTCTAGTAATGAACATCTGTATCTTCTCTTACTTCGACTGAAAGTGAAGTGAAGGTGTTAATTATTCAGTACTGTCTGACTCTTTGTGACCCCATGGACTATAGCTCACTAGGCTCATTTGTCCACGGAATGTTTTAGGCAAGAATCCGGAGTTGGTAGCCGTTCCCTTCTCCAGGGGATCTTCCCAACCCAGGAATACAATCTAGGTCTCCAGCATTGCGGCAGATTATTTACTGTCTGAGCCTCCAGGGAAACTCAATGAGAATGTAATTCTCTAAAGTAGATCTGAGTTGGAGCATGTTTTTGGACGACTTGCTACTATAACTGACTATACTGATGCAAACTGAAAACTCCAGAATGTTCAGATACATTCCTCTATGTTGGTAGAAAAAAAAAAAAAAATAGCTTTCCTCTTCAACCAAAAATGTATAATTAACAAATGCAGAAGTTCATGCTTAGTCACTGATGCCAGTGAAACTATGACTGGCTGTACAAATAGTTATTCTAATGATAAAGCAGTTTCTGTTGCGACCTTGTAACAATTTTATACTTCAAATGGCTACTAAATACCCGTATTTATTTTATGCTGAACATTATGATGCAGAAAAGTTATCTATGAATGCAGAAAAGTTCTCTGGCTCAGGGGCTCTCCATGCTGCCTCACATAGCATTAGTGATTCTGGCTGTGGTGGACTGGTTACCTCATCACCATGTATGCATCACCCTTTGGATTGTTGTGAAGTTATCATGCCATTGTTTTCATTTTACCTGACACTGCATTGTAGAAAAACATGACAATCTCAGAACTTCCTTCTTTTTAATCACTTCCTTTGTTCCTTTCTAACATCATTAATGTCATTTATATGCAAGGAACTTATTTTATATTTAACATTAGTGAACATGAATAAATATACTAGAGCTCAGCATATAACAGAATTACAAAGGAAAAACAAAATCACAAGCAAAAGTGAAGAAAAAAACCTCAGTTTATGTACCACAAGATAGAATTATTGTTTTTATCGATACTGGTAAATGAATACACATTTCTAAACTTTCCAATTGCAAACTCCTAGCACTGCCCTGAACAGATAATTTCTTGCAGTTTTAGTGAATACTGTAAATTTATCAAAGTAAAGAACACATTCTCCACTAAAAAAATAATGTTTAATTTGGAGTCCTTTGCTCTGGGAATATTTCCAATCCACTGTAAAGAGAATTTCTTGCCTTCAAAATGTAATACTGTTTTGATTTTTAGCAAGGTAGTTTCTCTCATATTAATGTTAATGAATTTGAGATCAGTTTCACACCTGGAAAATCAATAAAAAGCATAAGAGCAAAGAGCATTAATTTGCACTAAAACTTACAGCTCAAAGTTACTACTTTTGAATTACTTTCTTATATGTCTTTCTAAGCACAAAGTGGGCAGTAGTCATATGTTCGCTAATCTGTGCATCCTTAATAAAAAACCATAACTTAGATCTCTGCTCATTAAATTTATCTTTTCAATTACATTGCATGAAATTGAATCAGCTTGGTTCAGTTGCTCAGTCATGGACGACCCTTTGTGACCCATGGACTGCAGCACACCAGGTTTCCCTGCCCATTGCCAACTCCCAGAACCTTGCTCAAACTCATGTCCATAGAGTCAGTGATGTGATCCAACCATCTCATCCTCTATCATTGCCTTCTCCTCCTGCCTTCAATTAGGGTCTTTTCCAGTGGGCCAGTTCTTTGCATCAGGTGGCCAAAGTATTGGAGTTTCAGCTTCAGCATCAGCCTTTCCAATGAATATTAAGGACAAATTTCCTCTAGGATTGACTGGTTTAATATTCTTGCAGTCCAAGGGACTCTCAAGAGTCTTTTCCAATACCATAGCTCAAAGGATCAATTCTTTAGTGCTTAGCTTTCTTGATGGTCCAACACTCACATTCATGCATGACTACTGGAAAAACCATAGCTTTGACTAGACTGACCTTTGTGGGCAAAGCAATGTCTCTGCTTTTTAATATACTGTCTGCTACTGCTGCTGTTAAGTCACCTCAGTTGTGTGCAACCCCATAGAAGGCAGCCCACCAGGCTGCCCCGTCCCTGGGATTCTCCAGGCAAGAACACTGGAGTGGGTTGCCATTTCCTTCTCCAATGCATGAAAGTGAAAAGTGAAAGTGAAGTCGCTCAGTCGTGTCCGACTCTTCGTGACCCCATGGACTGCAGCCCACCAGGCTCCTCCGTCCATGGGATTTTCCAGGCAAGAGTACTGGAGTGCGGTGCCATCGCCTTCTCCGAATATACTGTCTAGGTTGGTCATAGCTTTTGTTCTAAGGAGCAAGCATCTTTTAATTTAATGGCTACAGTCACCATCTGCAGTGATTTGGGAGCCCAAGAAATTAAAATCTGTCACTGTTTCCACTGTTATCCTATTTGCCATGAAGTGATGGGACTGGATGCCATGATCTTAGTTTTTTGAATGTTGAGTTTTAGGCCAACTTTTTCACTCTCCTCTTTCACTTTCATCAAAAGGCTCTTTAGTTCTTCACTTTCCGTCATAAGGGTGTTGTCATCTGTGTATCTGAGGTTATTGATATTTCTCCTGGCAATCTTGATTCCAGCTTGTGCTTCCTCCAGCTCAACGTTTCTCATGATGTACTCCGCATATAAGTTAAATAAGTGGGGTGAAATTTTACAGCCTTGACATATTACTTTACTGATTCTGAATCAGTCTGTTGTTCCATGTACAGTTCCAACTGTTGGTTTCTGACCTGCATACAGATTTCTCAAGAGGCAGGTCAGGTGGTCTGGTATTCCCATCTCTTTCAGAATTTTCACAGTTTATTGTGATCCACATAGTCAAAGTCTTTGGCATAGTCAATAAAGCAGAAGTAGATATTTGTCTGGAACTCTTGCTTTTTCAATGATCCAGCAGATGTTGGCAATTTGATCTCTCGTTCCTCTGCCTTTTCTAAAGCCAGCTTGAACATCTGGAAGTTCACAGTTCATGTACTGTTGAAGCCTGGCTTGGAGAATTTTGAGTATTACTTCGCTGACGTGTGAGATGAGTGCAATTGTGTGGTAATTTGAACATTCATTGGTATTGACCTTCTTTGGGACTGGAATGAAAACTGACCTTTTCCAGTCCTGTGGCCATTGCTGAGTTTTCCAAATTTGCTGGCATATGAGTGTAGTAGCACTTTCACAGCATCATCTTTTATCATTTGAAATAACTCAACTGAAATTTCTTCCCCTTCACTAGCTTTGCTCATAGTGATTCTCCCTAGGCCCATTTGACTTCACATTCCAGGATGTCTGGCTCTAGGTGAGTGATCATACCATGGTGGTTATCTGAGTCATTAAGTTTTTTTCTATAGTTCTTCTGTGTATTCTGGCCACCTCTTCTTAATATCTTCTGCTTCTACTAGGTCCATACTGTTTCTGTCCTTTATTGTGCCCATCTTTGCAAGAAATGTTCCCTTGGTATTCCTAATTTTCTTGAAGACAATGTATAAATGAATTCATTTGAATGAGTAAATGATTTTAAATCAGTTAAATGTCACATATTGATTCATCTTCACTTTATTTAGTGCCGCATCAGTTAAACTATAAAGATTATAATTGCACTTAGTTATATCATCCTTAATAAAAATACTTTTAAATAAATTGAATGATATTTAAGATGCACTAAAATTTTATAGTAAAAATGCTTTGTGCCTCTAGCAGATAGAAAATAAACTTTTATATGAATTATAAACTTGTACTTTGTCATCCAGGTTCACATTTCCTATAATAAAGTTTTTAAGTACATCACTTATAGACACTCTTGTAAAGTAATTAGCCTTCAATTAAAATAAATAAATTTAAATTAAAAAAGAAATTGTAAATTAAAATTTCTTACAAACAGATATTAATATTTAAGACAGAAGTCTTGATGAAAAATTTTAAACTGTTGACTTTTGGAAATATGAATGATAAAGCATAGATGGAAAGACTGGTTCATAAGGAAGTGCCTGGAGAATATAAAAATGGTGTGAATTCATTTCAGGTTTGGCGAGCTGCCTGAAACAGCATTGGAATCAGATACACGCAGATGGGGTTCAATTCCTGGGTCAGGAGTATCTCCTGGGCATAGCAACCCACTCCAGTATTCTTGCCTGGAGCCTGGGAGCCTACCTATAGGATTTGCAAAGAGTTGGGCAGGACTGAAGTGACTTAGCATGGATGAGGAAGAAAACAGGGAGGGGCACAGACAGTTTCAGCCCTTGCAGCTATTAAAAGATGATCACTAGAAATTTACAAAACTGAGTTTTGAAATACCATTATCTTCATTAGCATTTTAAATGGGAATCCACCATAACCACCCCCAGGAAGGAGTTCTCAGAAAGAAAGCAGGCAGTGGGCTGCACAATGTACTTTCACATAGAGTGGGAAGGAAAGGAAGGATGAGGTGACCTCTGGAAGTTGCTGGGTAAACTAAAATTCAGCTCAACCCTGAAAAACATGTTTTTTTACAGCTGGCATCTTGTTAGTTTAATTGAGTTCCTTCTTTATTCCAGATAAGCAACAGAGCTCTCTTTTTTCCCATCAGTGAGTTTCAGAATATCCAAGTTCCTTTTTATTGCTTATTAAATGTTTGTCAAATGAGGTGCTTGCTCAGGCCTGTTAATTGGTATGGTTTCCTATTTCCTGTCTTACTGACTTGGCCAGAAATGCAGCAAAATAAAGATCTGCTAATTAGTTGTGTGGGTCTGTTACAAGTTATTTCACAGTGCAAATGTGCACAGAAACATTGAAAATGCTTTTCATCTCTTTTCTTCCTTCTTTTTTAATATCTCAGTTTTAAAACCTATGCTTAAAAAAAAAAAAAAAAAAAAAAACCCTATTGTTAATAGACACCAGTGGCAAAATCTAATACAACAATTTTATGAAGTTCTACCAAAACTGCAAGTGAGATTAAATACATACAGGATAATATTGAGGAGAATTTGTATGATCTAGAAAAGATAGTAATTTCAGCAGAATTATGCAAAGATACAAACTTTTAAAAACACAACAGCTATGTAAGATGACTTTAAAGTAATTCATTATTTGGAAAGTAAGAATGGAAATAAAAAGCACTCCCGTGATTTCCACAAACAATAATAATAATAATTGGAATAATATAATCTTAATAATGCATCTAATTCCCAATATTTTTCTGCAAAGATAGAGTGAAATTGATGATAATACACCAGAATAGTCTCCCATTCAAATACTAACCAGGGCCAACCCTGCTTAGCTTCTGAGATCACATGCATTGAGAACCGTGTGGCCGTAAACAGAATGGAATGTTACCCACTAATCCCTTAATTCCATTCTTTCTGGCCAGTATTTAAGGCTTCTCTGGGACAGAGGTTCCTAAAAGTCTGGTTTTGGGCAGCCAGTAAGACAATCACTGTGGGCATCAATGTGCTCAAGAATCATTTTTTTTTAATAAATAAAATTTTAATTTGAAATAGAACTATCTCTTGCATTCTCTTTCTATATTAAAAAATGCATGCAATCCTCCATACCTTTCTATAATTGGAACCTGGAATGAAAAATGCAACTTGAACAAAAATTGAGCACTTACTCTATGATAGGTACTGCCCCCTGAATATTATCATTTAATGTTTTACTATATTTATTAATTGGCTTCCCAGGTGGCTCAGTGATAAAGAATCCACCTGCCAATGTAGGAGACCCAGGAGATGAGGTTCAATTCCTGGGTGGGGAAGATCTCTGGAGGAGGAAAGGGCAACTCACCCCAATAGTTCTTGGCTGGAAAACCCCATGGACAGAGAAGCCTGGTGGACTACAGTTCATGGGGTTGCAAAGAGTCAGACAAAATTTAGAGACTGAGCATGCACATATTTATTAATCACATTTTGCTGATATGAAAACAAACTCAGAAAAGATGAATAACTGTCTAAAGTCATGCAGTATACAGTGATATTTGAATCTATGGGCCTAATTCTGAGAGCTCATTTTACTGAGAACCTATTATATGCCAGATGTTCTAAGAAATCTACATACTTAAACATACTAAACCTATACAATAATACAATGATGGAGGAAATATTTACTGCTTGTATTTCACAGATGAAGAATCTGAAGCACACGAAGGTGGTAACCTGCCCACCACTATCATTTTGTAAGATGGTAGAGCCAAGACATGAACATAGGCAGTCTGACTGAGGAATCATCTCTGAGTCTTCTTATTTTCCAGCCACTCATTATTTACTGCCTTAGTGGTTTTGTTCATACAAGGAATGCTATTGGCTCCTAATGATTAAGCACTGCTTCAGGTACTGTAGATACCAGGGGAAATAGACCAGAATTGAATGGCTGAAGTCTTTAGGAAAGCCTGTCCGTAAGAAGTTTTTGGGTCTTAGCCTTGCAGGACAAGGAGGGATTAACATGAACAAAGAGCTCAAGTATGAAGAGCTTTGGGATCTAAGAAAGTCCAGAACACATAAGGTATTAGAAGTAGGTCAAAGGGTCTGGACTGGCAGAGAGCAACAGATGTGCTAGATGAGGCTGGAGTGGTGAGTGGGGAGCTGTTACTCAAAAACACTATGTCATATCTGATAGTTTTTGAGAACTTGAAATCCAGAGAAACTCCATGGTGTTATGGGACAATATCATCCCAAACAGCCCATGTTGCCTATATACCTATCCGGCTCTAATTCAATGATTACTTTTACTGAACTAAGCTGTCCTTGGGGTCTAAAGGAAGGGGTGTGGAGGGTTCAAGCAAGATTTTCTGCCCTGACGGAACCAAGAAGGCAAGAACTAGTAAAGGATTTCCATTCCTTCTAGTCCCAGATCATGAAATGAGTCAAGAGACTTACAGTTGAGAAGCTGAATCAAAAATTAGTGTGAACTTGAGCAAGAACAAGAGAAAGAGAGAAAGAAGTTGACTGAATATTGTATATACAATTTGTGGGTTCCAGAAGAAGGGCCTCTGCTACAGTCTGCCTTTGAGAAACTAGGAAAATGTATGCCTATTTTAAATGAATGATTAGAAATAAGGCAACTCCCCTGGGCAGACAGCTTGGTAAGCAGATGGTGTCCTTTGTGTGGAACACTAAGTACCCCTTCTTTCAGGCGCATACAGGCCAGTGCTGTGCAGGCTGGGGGAGAAGAACACGAGCTGTATTTTGACCTGGATTTTTCTTTTTCCTTTATTAAACCTTATTATAAGTTGTAATCTTGCTCTGAGTGGAAAAGGAGCTAAATAACTATTAGCATCTTTGGGGTAAACTGCCTACAGGAAAACTGCAGAGAGCTGAAAAGTTCAGCAGATCCCACCTGAATCTAGAGTGCTACAGGGTGACAGCTTCTGCAGAGAGCTGAAAAGTTCAGCAGATTCCACCTGAATCTAGAGTACTACAGGGTGACAGCTTCTGCAGGAGGTACTCTGATAAGTCAGCTACTGAGGAATTTCATGTTAGAGAAGCAAGCAGACAGACAAACCATAAAGGCCTCCAAATGGAATGTAACTACATGAATAGACAGTTAACATCTTGAACAAAAAAATAATTATAGCATTAAATAATGCTTTATGAAAATTGAAAATATTGTTTCTGAATTGAAATATTCCAGAAATGAATTAAAGAAGAGAATGATCATGTTTGAGACCTAATTAATAGGCCCAGGGAGATTGAAAATCTGGGTTGAAACTTATGAAGGATAAGATTTTGCAGATAGAAATGAGGAATACATTAACAAAACTAAAAGCAGGGATCTTTCCAATCTTAAAGAAGGGCAATGCCAAAGAATGTTCAAACTATCACACAACTACACTCGTTTCACATGCTAGCAAAGTAATGCTCAAAATCCTCCAAGCTAGGCTTCAACAGTATATAAATCGTGAACTTCCAGATGTACAAATTGGACTTAGAAGGAAGAGAAACCAGAGATCAAATTGCCAATATCTGTTGGATCATAGAAAAAGGAAGAGTTCCAGAAAAACATATACATCTTCTTAACTGACTACACTTAGTCTTTGACTGTGTGGATCACAACAAACTCTGGAAAATTCTCAAAGAAATGGGAATACTAGACCACCTGACCCACCTCCTGAGAAATCTGTTTGCAGGTCAAGAAGCAACAGTTAGAAGTGGTCATGGAACAACAAACAGACTGGTTCCAAAGGAGTGGGTAAAGGCTGTATATTGTCACCATGCTTATGTAACTTATATGCAGAGTACATCATGAGAAATGCTGGACTGGAGGAAGCACAAACTGGAATCAAGATTGCCAGGAGAAATATCAACAACCTCAGATATGCAGACGATACCACCCTAATGGCAGAAAAAAGAACTAAAAAGCCTCTTGATGAAGGTTAAAGAGGAGAGTGAAAAAGCTGGCTTAAAGCTCAACATTCAGAAAACTAATATCATGGCATCCAGTCCCATCACTTCATGGCAAATAGATAGGGAAACAATGGAAACCATTGAAATGGAATGGAAACAATGGAACGCAAATAATGGAAAATAAACAGACTTTATTTTCTTAGTCTCCAAAATCACTGCATGTGGTGATTGAAGCCATGTTACTAGAAGACACTTACTCCTTGAAGAAAAGTATGACAAACCTAGACCGTGTATTAAAAGGCAGAGGCATTATTTGCTGACAAAGTTCCATATAGTGAAAGCTCTGGTTTATTTCAGTAGTCATGTATGGATGTGAAAGTTGGGCCATAAAGAAGGCTGAGCACCGAATAACTGGTGCTTTCCAACAGTGGTGTTGGAGACTGTAAGAAAGCAAACCAGTCAATAATAAAAGAAATCAATCGTGAATATTCATCGGAAAGACCAATGTTAAAGCTGAAGCTCCAATACTTTGACCACCTGACGTGAAGAGCTGACTCATTGGAAAAGATCCTAATGCTGGGAAAGATTGAAGGCAGGAGGAGAAGGGGACAACAGAGGACAAGATGGTTGGATGGCATCACTGACTCAATGGATGTGAGTTTGAGCAAGCTCAGGGAGATGGTGAAGGACAGGGAAGCCTGGCGTGCTGCAGTCCCTGGAGTCTCAAAGAGTTGGACACCAGTGAACGACAGAACAACAACAAAAAAGGAAGTGATGGAGGAGAAAAAATACTTTACCAAATAAACCAAGAATAGATTAAAAACACTGACTATGATAAAGATGGATATTCTACAGTGGTAAAATGCTCAATTTACAAATAAAATAAACAATGTAAGAAAAAAATAGCACCAAAATAACTGCCCAATATATTAATTCAAACACTATTACAAGTGCAATTAGAATATGATGACTATAAAATAATTGCAACATTTTAATAACTATCCCCAAAACTGTTAGAATTAGCTGCTAAAACTAACCAAGGATATAGAAGAAGTGAATACAATTTTTTAAAAAATCTATTTAATAAATCTACTAAATAATGAATACACATTAGCATGAATAATTACTAACATTTTTAAAGTATTAAATACTTAAAAATATTAAAATATATTTTAATATTCCAAAAATATAGAAATAATAACTTTTAACCTCAAACACTCAACTGCCTGAAAATTAAGAAACTTAATCTTAAATATATCTTGAGCCAAAGAATATTTTAAAAATGAAAACTACACTTTATATAGAAAACAATGAAGAGAAAATATTTCATCAAAACTAACAGAGGACAGCAAAATATACCTCAAAAATGTCTATAACAGTAAAGAACATTAAAGGCATCACTGACTCAATGGACATGAGTTTGAACAGACTCCAGGAGATAGTGAAGGACAGGGAAGCCTGGGATGCTCCAGTCCATGTGGTTGCAAAAAGTCAGCAACAGCAAAAAGTAAAGAAAAGAAATATTTAAACTTAAGAATTTTCGTAGAATCACAAAAGATCCTGAATAGCCAAAATAATCTTGAGAAAAAACAGAGCTGGAGTAATCACATTCCCTGACTTCAGACTCTACTACAAAGCTACAGTAATAAAAACAATATAGTACCAATACAAAAACAGACACATAGATGAAAGGAACCAAACAGAAAGCCCAGAAATGTACCCATACACTTATGGCCAACTAATCTACAATGAATGAGGCAAGAATATACAAAGGAGAAAAAGAAGTCTCTTCATTAAGTGGTGCTGGGAAAACACTATAGCTATATGTAAAAGAATAAAATAAAAAAATTTCTATATCACCATATTAAAAAAAAAAAACTAAAATGTATTATAGACTTTAATGTAAGTCCAAATACTATAAAACTCCTAGAGGAAACTAAAGGCAGAACACATTTGGACATAAATCACAGCAATATTGGATCTGTAAAAATGAAACCAAAAATAAACAAATAGGATCCAATCAAACTGAAAACCTTTGCATAGCAAAGGAAACTATAATCAAAACAAAATGACAACTCACAGAATGGGAGAATGTACTTATAAATGATATGATCAATAAAAGATTAATTTCCAAAATATACAGAAAGCTCATAAAACTCAATATAAAAATATAATAATAAAGTGGACAGAAAACCTAAATAGGCATTTCTCCAAAAAAGACATACAGGTGGCCAAGAATCACATGAAAAGATGCTCAGTATCACTAATTATTAGAGAAACATAAGCCAAAACTACAAAGAGATATTGCCTCATACCCGTCAGAATGGCCATCATCAAAAGTCTGCAAATAGTGTTGCAATGGAAACCCTGTATACAAGACAGCAAAAGAGACACTGATGTATATAACAGTCTTTTGGACTCTGTGGGAGAGGGAGAGGGTGGGATGATTTGAGAGAATGGCATTGAAATATGTATAATATCATATATCAAACGAGTCGCCAGTCCAGGTTCGATGCACGATACTGGAAGCTTGGGGCTGGTGCACTGGGACGACCCAGAGTGATGGTATGGGGAGGGAGGAGGGAGGAGGGTTCAGGATGGGGAACACATGTATACCTGTGGCAGATTCATTTTGATATATGGCAAAACCAATACAATATTGTAAAATAAAATAAAATTAAAAAAAAAAAGAAAGAAAACAGGGGTACTTGCATCTTTTTCAATTATGGTTTCCTCAGGGTATATGCCCAACAGTGGGATTGCTGGGTCATATGGTGGTTTTAGTCCTAGTTTTTTTAAGGACCCTCCATACTGTTCTCCATAGTGGCTGCATCAATTTGCATTCCTACCAACAGTATAAGGGAGTTCCCTTTTCTCCACAGCCTCTTCATCATTTCTTGCTTGTAGACTTTTTGATGATGCCCATTCTTACCAGTGTGAGATGATACCTTATTGTATTTTTGATTTGCATTTCTCTAAAAATGAGCGACATTGAGTACCTTTTCACGTGTTTATTAGCCATATCCATATCTTTAGATAAATATCTGTTTACAATAGTTAGGACATGGAAGCAACCTAGGCATTCATTGACAGATGAGTGCATAAGGAAGTTGTGGTACCTGTATACAATGGAATATTACTCAGCTATAAAAAGCAACACATCTGAGTCAGTTCTAATAAGCTGGATGAGCCTAGAGCCTATTATACAGAGTGAAGTAAGTCAGAAAGGAAAGACAAATATCATATATTAATGCATATATATGGAATCTATAAAGACAGTATTGACAATACTACTTGCAGGGCACCAAAGGAGACACAAACATAAAGAACAGACTTTTGGACACAGTGAGGGAAGAAGAGGGTGGGATGATTTGGAAGAATAGCATTGAAAAATATACATTACCATATGTACAAGTGATAGCCCTTGGGAGTTTGATTTATAATGCAGGGAACCCAAAGCTGGTGCTCTGTTACAACCTACAGAGTGGGATGCGAAGGGATGTGGAAGGGGAAAGAGGGAGGGGACACATGTATACCTATGGCTGATTCATGTTGATGTATGGCAAAAATCATCACAATATTGTTAAGTAACAATCCTCTATTTAAAAAGAAAAAAAAAGTCTGCAAACAACAAATGCTGAAAAGGGTATAGAGAAAAGAGAACTCTCCTATATTGTTGATGGGAATGTGAATTGGTACAGACACTATGGAGAACAGTATGGAGGTTCCTTAAAAAACTAAAAATAGAGCTACCGTGGTACCCAGCAGTCCCACTCCTAGGTATAGAAGACTAATTTGAAAACATCCAGGCACTTCAATGTTAATAGTAGCACTATATACAATAGCCAAGACATGGAAGCAATCTGAATGACCATCAATAGACAAAGAATGAAGATTATGTGGTACCTATATACAATGGAATATTGATCAGCCATAAAAAGAATTAAATAATGACATTTACAGAAACCTGGATAGACTTAGGGATTATCATACTAAGTAAAGGTAAAGGTAAATAGGTAAACAGGAAAGGTAAATAGGTAAAGGTAAGCAGTCAGATAAAGGTAAATATCATATGGTATCACTTATATGTTGTATATTAAAAAACATACAAATGAAATTATTTAGTCTTACAACCATAGAGAACAAACTTCTAGTTACCAAAGGAGAGAGGTCAGGGGGAAGGCTAAATTAGGAATTTGGAATTAACAGATACATACCCCTATATATATGAGTGGGCTTCCCTGGTGGCTCAGACGGTAAAGCGTCTGCCTACAATGCGGGAGACCTGGGATCGATCCCTGGGTCGGGAAGATCCCCTGGAGAAGGAAATGGCAACCCACTCCAGTATTCATGCCTGGAAAATCCCAAGAACCAAGGAGCCTGATGGGCTATAGTCCATGGGGTCACAAAGAGTTGGACATGACTGAGCGACTTCACTTCACCCATATATATAAGATGGTTAAGCAACAAGAACCTACTGTGTAACTCAGGAACTTATATTACAAATATTATAATAACCTAGGCTAGAAAACAATCTGAAAAAAAATATATGTATAACACTATCTATGTTGTATAACTGAAACTAACATAACGTAAATCGATGATAATTAAAAAAAGACAGCAGTCTTTCAATGAAATAAAAAATATATATGCAAAAAGAAACCAAGAAAGTAGAAAATTAAAATTAAAAAAGTAACTAAAAGTAATGAAATATAAAATAAAATATTAAAAGATAAAGCTGCTTCAGTAGATAGATAGGAAAACAAAGAATCCAAGAAAGCAGTGTTCAAAATTAGAAGTGGGAAAGAAGATGGCAACAATACATAATACATTCCAAGAGACTTACATCACATCATTCTTTTTTGTTCAATTACATTTATTTATTTTTAATGGAAGGATAATTTTTTTACAGTATTGTGCTGGTTTCTGCCACATATCAACATGAATCGACCATAGGTATAATGACAGTTTTCTCAGGGCTGAATTTTAGGGCTTATAATCATGCTAACCTTTCTCCGTTGACATCACTGTAAGGGATTAATGGGGCACAGAGAAGACCCGGAGTCAAGGAGTAGCCCTGCATTTTAGCCTTTTAGGGGTTTTCACTGAATTCCACAAGCTTAGAAATCATTTTAACAAACTGAAAACTGGGTAACTGTATAAGGTCTTAAATTTAATTTTGAGAATGAGCACTTTATCTTTCTAATACCTTGTGATATGGCAAGTGCACTGCCTTTAAAAAAGTTGCTACTAATACCTTAATCTATCAAAATGTATGAGTTTTCTGAAATGCTTTCACAAGGATTATCTCCCTTCATCTTGACAACAGACCTCTGAGCCAGGCAACAGACTTAGAACCCTGATTCCTATTTTACACAAGAAGAAAACAGAGACCCACTAGAAACTTAAATCTGGAGACTTTTTCCACATCCCACACTTTACCTCACTTTCTTTTTCTCCCTTACATCAATCAAAATTATAAATAACTCTACACGATTTCTGGCTTCCCTGGTGACTTAGATGGTAAAAAATCTGCCTGCAATGCAAGAGACCTGTGTTCAACCCCTGGAGAAGGGAATGGCTACACATTCCAGCATTCCTGCCTAGAGAATCCCATGGACATAAGAGTCCATGGGGTCACAAAGAGTTGGACACAACTGAGCGACTAACATTTTCACCCTGAAATATATGATTCCTATTGGCAACCATCCAGGCCACTTATACCATGATCAATAATTATGCCATATGTATCTGACCATTTGTGTTCTGTATAGGTTATTTTGTTCTGTAAATGCAAGTTGCTTCCAAAATTACATTTTCATAACAGTGATAAATTTAATTTTTCTTCCACTCTTCTAATGAAACAATAACTTCTATTTTAACTTCATCTTTGTTTCACATTCTGCACTGTATACAGATACCTAGTATTTCTTGTTACCAATTTGCCACTTGAATTATTTCTTGCAAGCCAATTTATCACTTTTTTAGGCCATAATCTCTGTTTATCCATCCTTCTCTCAGTTCTTCATTACAATGAAAACATATAAGAGAGGATAAAAGAGAGACAGAGAGAGAGAAAGAAGAACAAAAGAAAGAAGGAAATAATACCCTAAAGTTTTTTCTCAGTCTTGCAGGTAGAAACAATTGTTCCATCCTATGGTTTAAAAACAGTTTTTGACATATCTTTGCAATAGGACACATACTTCATAATTTTCATCTTTGGAATTCTCTAAATATTTTATTAAAAACATAGTCACAACCCCAACCCAGGGCAGTCACAAAGTTTACAAGCCTTTGAACCATTATCCATATGTAATGAAGATGGGTTTTTCTAGGCTCCTGGCCAGGAGGAAATCATGAGCTGATGCAGATATGATCAGCTCACACCAAACACTGGTGAAAGGGAAGATCCCCCTCTGGATATGGGGACAGCCCCATCTCTCACTCTATCATGTCCTCATGGAATGGCAAGAAGGTGTTTAAAAATGCCCTAAAGTCTGAAGATGGAAGACAATCCACAGTGAACAGCTTGAGTAGGATGAACATACCTGTGAGATCACTTCTGTGGGACAATCCATGGGTAACCAAAGGCAGCTGAAGATGTGTTACACCCACAGAAGTACATAAACACAGACTTCAATTTCACATACAAGTTTCTGATTAAGCACTACTTAGGTGGGACTGTAAACTGAAGAATATGTGAAGAGTGAAGGAAAAAAGCTTAGAAGATATAAAATAACAGGAAGTTTAAGGGAATAGAAAAAGATTCTAATTGCATAGAAAAAAAAGATATTTAGTGAGAAATAATTTATACTAGATAAGGCAAAAATGATGGACCATGAAGGACTCTGAATGCTATGAACTAACGCTTCAGTGGGGAAGCTGACAAAATTGGAGTCATCCAGGCGTCTTGAGAAACCTATATGCAGGTCAGGAAGCAACTGTTAGAACTGGACGTGGAACAACAGACTGGTTCCAAATAGGAAAAGAAGTATGTCAAGGCTGTATATTGTCACCCTGCTTATTTAACTTATATGCAGAGTACATCGTGCGAAATGGCAGATGGATGAAGCACAAGCTGGAATCAAGATTGCCGGGAGAAATATCAATAACCTCAGATATGCAGATGACACCACCCTTATGACAGAAAGTGAAGAGGAACTAAAAAGCCTCTTGATGAGAGTAAAAGAGGAGAGTGAAAAAGTTGGCTTAAAGCTCAACATTAAGAACTAAGATCATGGCATCTGGTCCCAACACTTCATGGGAAATAGATGGGGAAACAGTGGAAACAGTGTTAGACTTTATTTTTGGGGACTCCAAAATCACTGCAGGTGGTGAATGCAGCCATGAAATTAAAAGACGCTTACTCCTTGGAAGGAAAGTCATGACCAACCTAGATAGCATATTCAAAAGCAGAGACATTACTTTGCCAACAAAGGTCCATCTAGTCAAGGCCATGGTTTTTCCTGTGGTCATGTAGGGATGTGAGAGTTGGACTGTGAAGAAAGCTGAGCACCAAAGAACTGATGCTTTTGAACTGCGGTGTTGGAGAAGACTCTTGAGTGTCCCTTGGACTGCAAGGAGATCCTGCCAGTCCATTCTAAAGGAGATCAGCCCTTGGTCTTCTTTGGAAGGAATGATGCTAAAGCTGAAACTCCAGTATTTGACTACCTCACACAAAGAATTGACTCATTAGAAAAGACTCTGATGCTGGGAGGGATTGGGGGCAGGAGGAGAAGGGGATGACAGAGGATGAGATGGCTGGATGGCATCACCGACTCAATGGATGTGAGTTTGAGTGAACTCCGGGAGTTGGTGATGGACAGGGAGGTCTGCTGTGCTGCAATTCATGGGGTTGCAAAGAGTCAGACACGACTGAATGACTGAACTGAACTGAATTTTATGAAGATTACTGGAAAATCAGTGTATATCATAGACTGGGGGGATAAGATGGATAGGAAGGGTAGTTATGAAGTTACTGTAATAAAGCTACCAAAAGAAGCTAAGAGAAATGGGTGTAATTACCAGAAGACTGTGGGCTTCCTTGGTGACTCAGATGGTAAAGAATCTACCTGCAATACGGGAGACCTGAGTTGGATTCCTGGGTTGGGAAGATCCCTTGGAGGAGGGAATGACAACCCACTCCAGTGTTCTTGCCTGGAGAATCCCCATGGACAGAGGAGCCTGACAGGCCATAGTCCTTGGGGTTGCAAAGAATCAGACACGACTGAGTCAACTAAGCACAGCACCAGAAGACAGCAAAGACAAAGAGGAGTGTAAGAAATTTCCAGAGGTGGATCCCTGTGGTTCTGTGGCAGCTCCATTCAATTACAATCAAACTTCTGGTATTGCAGGAGAAATTCCAGAAGACTGAGGAGTCTACCATTGGCTACAAAGATGCTTGTTATTGAATATTCTTAATGAAAAATCTATCACTATAGGAAAGCTGTCCATATTAGTGATATGCTCTCTAAATTTTTAAGCTTAGTAAAAGTCATGTATTTATAGCTACAACCACCTATTACAGAATATATTTGTTCACAATAAATATTTTTAAAAGTTATCAAGTGCTACACATTCCCCTATTCTCTGATGACATAGCAGCAGTGAACAAAACAAAATTTGTGCCCTCATGTAGCTTATCATCTATAAGAGGGAAAACTATATATACACACACATATACATATATAAAATATATTAGGACGACCCAGAGGGATGGTATGGGGAGGGAGGAGGGAGGAGGGTTCAAGATGGGCAACACATGTATACCTGTGGCAGATTCATTTTGATATTTGGCAAAACTAATACAATTATGTAAAGTTTAAAAATAAAATAAAATTTAAAAAAAAATAAAAGTCATCTGTCCTCACAAATGGCTACCTAAGCTTCTTGTCAGAAAAATCAAATCTGTCAGCTAAATGACACAAGCTGTCATGTATTAAGTATGTATATCATGAGCCTATGATGTATTATATTTCATATTTCAAGGCTACTCAATGTTACTTGGAGAGGAGGGAAGAAGAAATATTAAAAAATAATTTAAAAAATGATTCTAAGATTTCAAAAACTAGTTTAAAATATGTTTAAACTTAATTAGAATGCTGAATTCTAAAGCTGACTTTACTTATCACTTACGCAAAGTGAAAATTCTTTCTTGAAAGTTAAAGTTGCTCAGTCATGTCTGACTCTTTGTGACTCCATGGACTGTAGCCTGCCAAGCTCCTTTGTGGAATTCTCCAGGCCAGAAAACTGGAGTGGGTAGCTGTTCCCTTCTCCAGGGGATTTTCCCAACCCAGAAATCGAATCCAGGTCTCCTGAATTGCTGGCAGATTCTTTACCATCTGAGCCACCAGGAACGCCCAAGAATACTGGAGTGGGTAGCCCATCCCTTCTCCAGGGGATCTTCCCGACCCAGGAATCAAATCGGGGTGGATTCTTTACCAGCTGAGCTACCAGGGAAGCATATTTATGTAACATTCTTTTTTGGCCACACTTCATGGTATGTGGGATCTTAGTTCCCTGACCAGGGATCAGACTCACGCTCCCACAAAGTGGAAGTGAGGATTCTTAACCACTGAACTGACAGGGAGGTCCCTGTAATACTATTTTTTGCATTGATTGTTTATATTCTTTATGGTAAATGAAGTTGTTATAGTATACCAAATTCTTATTTTGTTCTTTCTGTTTGTATTCCTAATAACATGGTTCACTTTAATTTCTTTTATCTTCTTATGTTTTTTCAAGTATATTGCCAGAATTGTTCGCACTAACCTTGTCTAGTTTCACCTTTGACTTCATTATTTCTACACTAACTTTTTTTGGTTCTAAGCAATACATTTAAAAAATAATATGCACTCTTTTTCTATGCTTTCTTTAAAATAATAAAGGCTGTCACTGAAAAAAAATATATTAGGAACATATATATCACATTGAATATCTGATAAATGTTATTATACATCATAATACATACAATGTATATAATAAATATTTATTCAAAAAAGAAAAATGTCCTTAATATATAAATAAAATATCAAATGATGGTAAGAGCCATAGGAAAAATAAAGCAGGGAAAGAGAATAGTGAGGGTTGGAGGAAAGCTGCAATTTAAACAGGCTGACCAGAGAAGGCTTCTGAAACATGACCTTTGAGTGAGGTCTCAAAGGAGAGGGAGAAATGAACCATGTGGATACAGGGCTCAAGAGAGTTACAACAGAGGGAACAGCCAGCACAAAGAGCCTGAGACAGAAGTGGGTCTAGCATGTTCAAGCAAGTGCAGAGGGGAGAATACAGCTGAAGGAAGGAAGGCAGGAGAAATATCAGTTGGAGTCATGGTTACAGACATCTTGGGTCCAAACTATATATAGGACACTGTAGGTCATTGTTAAGGATTGGGGTTCAGCTTTTACCCTGATAAAGAATCTCACTGCAGGGTTTTGAGCAGAAGAGTAACAGGATCTGACAAGTTTTAAAAGACTGAGCCCATCTGATACAGACATTGGACTGTTGGGAGTGGGGTACAGAGCAGGATGATCAGTTGGGAGGCTACCATACAGACAGGATGAAAACCAGAAGGCAGCAGTTTAGACCAGGCTAGTAATGGTGGACAGGCTCAGAGTGGTCAAGTTCTGTAACAATGTTGAATAATAGAAAAAAGACAAATACCTTTGCTCCAGTTATTCACGAACAAAACTCTTACAGTAATTCAAGTTTAAAGATGAATATTTGGGCCTTAAAGTGAATTTAAATTTTTAAAGTGATTTAAGCCAAATTGTTCAGACACTCCACCTTTCCCGGGCCCTGGTCAATAGTCCATAGTCTCCAAATTTTTTGAGCTGCTCCTAAAGCAAACACTAACAGTAACTAACCTTGACAGACTGATGTGTACACAACAATCAGTTAAATATCACCTTTATCCAGGAATATGCCAGCATTCATGTGCATATTCAAAGATTTTTCAGCTAGTTCATCCTGTACCCTTAGAATTCTCTTTTGCCCGCTTTTCACATTTAGTACAGGTTCATTTAATTATGTAAAGAAGATGACAACCTATCTTACATCTAAAGGAATAGTGTCTGTTCTAAAGTATTTTAAAATGCAAAACCAAATTTTAAATTTAAAATTAAGCTTGACGATGTCATTGATATGAACTGCACATCATGATTAATGAACTGTGAGAAAGCATAACTAAACAGACTAGTTCTGGACCACTTCCTAGGTTAACTAAGGAAAAGTTTGAGAAAATTGATATGCATGGGGCTAAAATTAAAGTATAATATTAATATATATATATATTCTTACATAAAGTAAGAATCTAACAATATGTACAATAAAAAACAGTCAATGATTTATTGACTTCAGTTGTATACTTTACTCAAATGAACAAGACACACACACTAGTGATAGCAGCAAGGATTTCCAATAAAGTCATTATTTGTAATATTATTAAATTGATATTAATAGAAGTTTATATACTATATTATATTGTTATAAATTTGTTATTAATCACTGGTTTTCAATAAATTAAAAAGCAGTTGTTCAGTTGCAGTCCCAGTTGGAATAAGCACACCACCACGTCTTTTCTTCTTAATGCAACTATAAAACATGGGCAGGCTGCATGGAGTTACTATTTGAGGACTCTGAATATTAAATAGTAGCAGGTAGACTGGTGAAGAAAACAGCAATTTGAAATATTAAGGAGGCTGTGGTAAGCTTACCACTTTCCTTTTTCCCCAGTGTTCCAGCCTAAAGTCAGATAGTTCCAAACCTGGAAGTGGGCATGAGGGTACAGACAGAGAACTCTAGCAGAGTTTCCCTAGTGCTGGTTCGAAGGAATTCTTTAGCTGGGGCAGTAACACCTTCAAGACGACCCCATAGAAACCAAAAATTATTAGAGAATAGAATCTTCCTGTCCAATCAATGCAGCAGTGGTCCCAAGCATGGGCTGAATTACCTTTGCAAATCTCCCCTTACAATTCTGTCTTGGCCCCAGGTATTGGCACAACCATCGAAGTATATACCAGACTGGGATTAACTAAAACCTTAGCAAAATTAGCAAAAAGGGAAGCCCCAAGGAATCAGAAAATATCCAGGGAATCACAGAGGGCTCAGAAAAGCAAGCCCATAAAGCTATTTATAAAACTCCTGGGCTCCTTTCCCAGAGCTGTGCATGCATAAATCTGATCCTAGTCAGCAAATTAAGACTTTAAGAACTGAACTCAGAAAGCCTCTGGGCCCATACTGGTCACTGAGTGAATAACACTACATGGGCTGTAACTGAACTGACATCGAAACCACAGCCAAACTGAAGCTGACTGAGCTATTATTTTTTCCCCAACAACTATACAGTCAACACTGCTGCATACTCTGCTGAAATGAAAATGCTTTCTTACTGATGAATACCATAATCTAACAGTGTAGTTATTCTATAACATTTATATTCAATAATATAAATCTGATATTGTTTGATATGCTTTACTCTGTGAATACAGTAATTAACAGTGTTCTCTTAATTGCGAAAATGTTCACTTTTCCTTATTTTTTAAATAAAGGTGCATATTTATTAAAGCAATGCTAGAAAATGGATGTATGGCAAATACAGAAAAAATGGTCAAGATTTCTCACCCATTTGATTCCAGTCTTTTTCCAGTACAAATTTTTGCTTAGTTTGTTTGTAATTTTAAAAATTGCTTTTACATCAAAGCTAATTTATAGGTATTTTCTGACTGATGTTATTTTTAATTCAGATATAACACAGGCAGAGGATTTCTTATAGGTTGTTGTCATTTTAGTGATTCAGGAAAAGTGTTTTGGGAATATTTTTCACATTTGTGCATCTTTCTCTCTGTTTCCTCCTTTCTCTCCACAGATATATTGAAGTATAATTGATATGCAAAGAGTTGCACAAAAAGTCTAAAACTTGGTAAGCTTTGACCTATGCATACACCCTACAAACCCTTACCACAATTAGGGTGGTGAACATATACATCAGCCCCCAAAGTTGTCCTTTTGTAAAACTAGCCCCCTGCCCTTCAGCCTCTGCCCTAGGTATTTAGTGATGTGCTTTTGGACACTGAAGATTAGTTTTCACTTTCTGGAGTACAGGTATATTTCAAGATAAATTTAAAATATATATAATTTACTGTGACATATATTCTCAAATTTGCAGATATCATCAAATTACTGTACAACTCATCTTCAGCAGCAGGTACAATAAAGTTTGTTTTTGTACATCCTTGCCAAAACTGGATTTTATTGAACTTGTTGATCTTTTCTGTTTAAAAGGAAATAAAATGCCTTGCTATTGTTTTCACTTATTTTCATTAAATTAAGAGTGAAGACAAATTTTGTTTCATATTTATTGGTAATGGAAATCTCCTGTTCATGTCATTTGCCTAGATTTGTATTGGGTTGCACATTTTTTGATTAATAAGAGAAATTTTTATTTTCAAAAATTAAGCTCATTTCTCTTATAATTTAATTGTATTTAAAAACCATTTTGTTTTTTAATAACAGAATAAAAAATTAATGTATAATAAAGCCATCATGGGCTTCCCTGATGGGATGGCTCAGCAGGTAAAGAAATCGCCTGCAAGCAGGAAACACAGGAGACGTGGGGTTCGATCCCTGGGTTGGGAAGGTCCCCTGGAGAAAGAAATGGTGACCCACTCCAATATTCTTGCCTGAAAAATTCCATGGACAGAGGAGCCTCGTGGATTATAGTCCATGGGGTCACAAAGAGTCAGATGCAACTGAAGGACTGAGCAGAGCACAAAGGCATCATATCAATTTAGAGCAAACAAAAGATCAGATATTTTTATGAGTAGTTTCACAGTATTGATAGGCATTCTGTAAACAAATGAACACAAAAAATTCATTCCATAAATTCATGTGTATGTGCTAATTTGCCTCAGTCTTGTCTGACTCTTTGCGACCCTGTGGACAAGTAGCCTTCCAGGCTCCTCTGTTCAAGAGATTCTCCAGGCAAGAATACCAGAATTTGTTGTCAGGCCCTCATTCAGTGGATCTTCTTGATCCAGGGATTGAACCCATGTCTCTTATGTCTCCTGCATTGGCAGGCGAGTTCTTTACCAATAGCGTAATAAAGTCAAGATATATTGAGAAATGTAAAAAGAGAAATTACAAATATACCAGAAAAACATTGGTAAATGTGCTTGTAATCATAAAGTAGAAAGCTTACCTAAGATAATTCAAAACACAAATCATACATAAAGTATGTTTATATAAATACTGAACATTTCTCTTTATAAAAATTCTTATTTTTTTTAGTGGTCAAAACTTCATTGTTTATAAATTTGACTAGACCCAATTATACAAAAATTTATACCCACAGCACACAACTTTCCATAAATTTTATATTCTCTTTATTCTGTTTATATATTTAAATGCTGTCTTAACAATGATGCAATAATTTTTGTGATTAAATTAATGCTTGTAAAATGAAGATATCACTCTAAGAATAAATTATACACTCTGAAACAAATTATAATTTTAACCAAAATAATACTTACAAAGCTTTTTTTTTTACTGCTTTACTAGAACACTCTAACAAGGGTGATGATATTTGGCAAATTAAGAAGTGAGAAGGGTCAGCTCATATTTAAAGTGGAGGTAATGGATGAGCAGAGGAAGCTGAGATCAAATTGCCAACATCTGCTGGGCCATAGAAAAAGCAAGGGAATTGCAAAAAATCTACTTCTGCTTCATTGACTACGTTAAAGCCTCTGACTATGTGGATCAAAACAAGCTGTGAAATATTCTTGAAGAGATGGAAATACCAAACCACCTTACCTGCCTCCTGAGATACCTGTATGCCAGTCAAGAAACAACAGTTAAAAATGGACATGGAACAAAGGACTGGTTCAAAATTGGGAAAGAAGTACTTCAAGGCTGTACATTGTCACCCTGCCTATTTAACTTATATTCAGAGTACATCATATGAAATGCTGAACTGGATAAATTAAAAGCTGGAATCAAGATTGCTGGGAGAAATATCATCAACCTCAGATATACAGATGATACCATTCTAATGGCAGAAAGTGAAGAGCAACTAAAGAGCCTCATGATGAAGGTGAAGGAGGAGCATGAAAAAGATGGCTTAAAATTCAACATTCAAAACACTAACATTATGGCATCAGGTCCCATCAGTTCAGTTCAGTTCAGTCGCTCAGTCGTGTCCGACTTTTTGTGATCCCATGAATCACAGCACGCCAGGCCTCCCTGTCCATCACCAACTCCCGGAGTTCATTCAGACTCATGTCCATCGAGTCAGTGATGCCATCCAGCCATCTCATCCTCTGTCGTCCCTTCTCCTCCTGCCCCCAATCGCTCCCAGCATCAGAGTCTTTTCCAATGAGTCAACTCTTCGCATGAGGTGGCCAAAGTACTGGAGTTTCAGCTTCCTCACTTCATGGCAAATAGAATGGGAAAAAGTGAAAACAGTGCCAGATATCATTTTTTGGGCTCCAAAAATCTCTGTGGATTGTGACTATAGTCACAAAACTAAAAGATGCTTGTTCCTTGGATTAAAAGCTATGACAAACCTAGACAGTGTATTAAAAAGTAGAGACATCACTTTGCTGGAAAAAGTCCATATAGTCAAAGTTATAGTTTTTCCAGTAGTCATGTGTGGATCTGAGAGTAGGACCACAGAGAAGGCTGAGTGCAGAAGAGTTGATGCTTTTGAACTGTGGTGTTAGAGAAGACTCTTGAGAATCCCTTGGACAGCAAGGAGATTAAACCAGTCAATAACAAAGGAAATCAACTCTGATTATTCATTGGAAGGACTGCTGCTGAAGCTGAAGCTCCAATATTTTGGCCACCTGATGTGACGAGTCAACTCATTGGAAAAGTCTCTGATGCTGGGAAAGATTGAAGGCAGGAGGAGCAGGGAGCCACAGAGGATGAGACAGTTGGATGGCATCACTGACTCAATGGACATGAGTTTGAGCAAACTCTGGGAGATAGTGAAGGACAGGGAAGCTTAGTGTGTTTCAGTTCATAGAGTTGCAAAGAGTTGGACACAACTGAGCTACTGCAACAATGGATGAGCAAATACATGCAATCTGTTTTAAATTTCCCAACAGTAAGTTTACAATGTGGGACTTTTTATCTCAATTATAAGGACAGGGAAGCTTAGTGTGTTTCAGTTCATAGAGTTGCAAAGAGTTGGACACAACTGAGCTACTGCAACAATGGATGAGCATGCAATCTGTTTTAAATTTCCCAACAGTAAGTTTACAATGTGGGACTTTTTATCTCAATTTAGCTCATAAGCAAGTGAGCATATTACATTAAAATTTCATTTTTCATTTTCAAAAAAGTATACCTAGCAGTACTAAATTATTTTTAAAAAATGTCAGTGTCTGAAACACCTGGCTGAGAAAAACTTATGGATATTTCAGGATTTTCTATTAATCACATATCTATTTTCATTATGTATTTCCTAAAAATAGTATTTCAAATGAACACAACTTGATACATTTGGCATGAAAAGTCTAGCTAATCAAACTCTCTAAATTCATTTTCATTACTTTTTAAAAAATGCCAACATTTCCTTTAGTGCATAGTTAACAGGTGTTAAAATGTCTGAATTACTATAACAACTAACATTATAGCCTTTGGTCCTAATTTAATATTGAAGCCAAGAAAGTCAGGAAATATCTTCAATAATTATTTTGGGCCAAAGTAGAAAGACTAAGAGGTGATGTTCTTAGAATTGCTTGGGCAAGACAGGAGAAACTTCATGACAAAAGTGTTAGAGGCATCACATGTTCTATGGAGTTTGATTCTTCATAGTGTTTCAGGTTATGAGTGGAAGAAGGGAGAATGCATGTAGGTGGTGGGGGACTCAGCTTGTATAATTCATAAGGACCAAACTGATGGCCTTGGACGCAAAGCATTTTTCAATGCGAAGACCAGTATTTCTCAGTTAAAAAAACAAAACAAAACAAAACAAAACCATGTTCCCTGTTTTTTAGGGCTGAACAGTATTCCAACATATGTATATGACACATTTTCTTTATCCATTCATCTCTTGATGGACAGTTAGGTCATCTCTATGTCTTTGCTATTGTAAACAGTGCTGCAGTTAACCCAAAAGTCCTAATATCATTTTGAGATTATGATTTCAATTCTTTTGGATAAATATCCAAAAATGGGATTACTAGATCATACAGTAAGTCTACTTTTAATATTTTGAGGAACCTACATACTCTTAAATAGCAGCTGTATCCATTTTGCAATCCTACCAACAGTGTATAGGGTTCCAATTTTTCTTCATCTTCATCAATACTTTTGTCTTCTGGTTTTGTTGTTGTTGTTGTTGTTTGTTTTGTTTTGTTTTGATAACCATCCTGAGGAAATTTTGCAACATGCAACAACATGGATGAATCTTCAATACACTCTGATAAGTGAAATAAGCCAATGACATAAAGACAAATACTACATGACCATTTATATGAGGTATCGAAAGTAGTCAAATTCATAGAACTGAAAAGTAGAATAGCGGTTCTCAAGGGTTGCAAGGATGGAGAAAAAGAAAGTTACTAATTAATGGACATCAATTTCAACTGAGCAAGGCAAATAAATTTCAGGGATGTACTGTACAATATTGTACGTATAGTCAAAAATACTATATTGCACACTTACAAATTTGTTATGTGGGTAGATGTTATGAGTTTTTGCCACAATGAGATAAAATTAAACTAAATTTTTTTTAAATGTAAACATGGTTTCTCTAATTTTTCATCCAATAAGATAAAATTCAACTAAACTTTTTTAAAAATGTAAACACAATTTTTCTGATTTTTTTCCTGCATGTCTGCAACACCCAAAAGGATTTTTTTTCCAGTAGTTTGCATAAAGAATAGATATACTGAACACACTTCTTTATGTTCCTTACTACGAAGTCTTCCCTCCCTTGAATTCTTGTCTCAAGAATGAGACTCTTCATCTCTCAAAGTTAAGAATATTTGTTGCAAACTTTGGGGAGATCATCATTTGTTGAACAAGTATTAGTTTATTACTATGTATCTTTCAACCACAGGTTGAACAGAAGGAGATATGAGCAGGTATGTGATAGGCATGTTTCTCTGGCAGCATTTGGTGGATAGACTACAAGGATCATTAGTTCTTACATATGTTCACACAGGAGAAATGTAAAACAATATAGAAAATACCAGTAATACAAATGTGTGAGACACTATAGAATAGGTAGCCGTGATTGAGGACACAAAAATTGAAATTATTTTTCTGGGTATTCAAAACTTTATTAACACACATTTTGGTTCTAAAATCATGTTAGGCCTCCAAGAGCAGGTGAGTTTCTGAGTACCACCATATCATACTCCCTGTGTTTCTGGGCTGTACACAAGGTAGTAATACTCAGTACAAGGAGAAGGAATACATGATTTTGATTGACTTTTCCAATCAGGTCTCATGGCTGCCTTCTGGATAGATGGTGGTAAATCACAAGCCCCTATATCTCAGAATAACATTTTAAGTTTAGTTTGGCTTATTTGGTAATGTACCATCTTAAGTGCATGAAAATTTTATCTGTGCCCCTATCCTTCTTAACACTTATTTCACAGTGCTAAAACTCAGCAATGACATGAAAAGGGAGTCTAAGGGGAAGGATGGAGAGGGCTTCACCAGTTGGTTGCAGGAAAGGCTTTAGATTCAGATGTAAGTTTTCATTTCCCCAGTCTTCCATCTACTTCAAGAATGCCAGTCTCTACAGCTACTCCTTAAGGCTCCATGATTTTCTTTATTGTCTTTTTGTCTTTAAGGCTGACTCTGACATATGAAACCATCTGATCTCCAAGCGATAGACTGAGGTGATGAGAAGTTCAGTCCCTTATCTGCACATGTTACTTTTTTTCACAGCTTAGGAATTTACTGGGAAAATATTTGGTTTATGGACTAGAGTTTGGTTTATGTTAGCATTTCCATTATAAACCCTTTGGGAGGCTACTTAATATGACTATCAACTTTCTTAAAGCATGAAGTAAGCAAAGGCTCTGTATAGTTTTGGGTATATATGTTGGGGAAAAAAAAGGTTTCTTATTTCATATCATCTTAAATAGGTTGATCAATATTTCTTTTAGATTGCTTATTCACACAAGGAAAATACTATACTTTGAAGTATACATGGAAATAAAATGCATCAGGGCAACATTACAAATGTGTAGGTTAACTAAGAATGATGCCCCATTTTTAATTTCCCATAAACTCATACTAAAGTCATTTAAGGTATACTCCACTGACACGTTTGCTTAAAATAAAGATGGATGTATATACAGGAAAGAATTTTGCTACCTAATGTATTTACCCTAATTTCAGTGATTCTACATAATATGATATATTTATTGGTAGAAATACACCTTTAAAAAGAAACTTGGAGATCTGTCTTAACCCCTGTTGGCCTTGGTACGAGAGTGTACAAAATAGAATAAGAATGGTCCTTCATCAAAGAGCATTGCTATTATGTCATTTTACACAAGTTTTTTTGTTTTTGTTTTTGTTTGTAGGAAGAAATGTATAAAAGTGATAACTGAAAATTAGTGAACTGCCTCTAGGTAAGGTGTTCTGATATTGGAAATCTGGGAATTGTAGGAATATACTGAATTTAGTTTATGTACATAATCTGATACAATGTTCTTCTTTCTCAATCACTAACAGATAATATATTATTAATAGGTATTTTAAAGAGATTTACTATGGAGGAAATAAATTTATTCTTTTTAGTAATGCATGTCTTTTATTTTGCTTGTGCAATTTTTTTAGGAAGATATTTCTTCTGTTGTGGGTATGTGTGTTTTCAGTCATGTCCGACTAATAGGGACTTTCAAATGTCCTGGAACAATAAGATCATCAAATTTTGAGAACAGTTTGTATTCGTCTTTTTGATTGATACTTATTGTGAAACACCAAAAGGATTTCATAGCTGCCATGATAACCATGGGTTTTCTTAATTCAGTTTCTTGTTCTAAGCAGTTTAAAGCTTTCAATCTGGTATAGAAAAAAACCACTTTATTATGGCCCAGTCAGATATATTAGCATGGTCATAGAGCTCTAGAAGGAATTAAAACACAAGATAGAATTTTATAAAATATGAAATAGAGTTCTACACAATGATACTATATTTAAAAATAAGGTAAATCTGAATAAAATATGAAATATATTTACAGAATATATTAGTTTTTAGTCTATATTCTCTGATGTCTTATTCAAGTTTCCTTATAAATTTAAAATTTTCTTTTAAGGCATTTAAACAGTTCCCAATAAATAAGGCTTAAAGCACAAAAAAAGGACATACATTGTAAACCACATTTATGTGAGATGAATATTTTAGAAACTGAACCGTAAGACTTTTCACATTGCATTGCAGAGATGAGTAACCCTTGGTATCTGCAGTTACTTTGAGTGGCTTTATGGTGTGTTTCCAAATTATATCATATAAAAAGGTTGAGGCACAAATTCAAGGACGATTCAAGCCTCTTGTCATCCTCATAAAGAGAGAGAAACAACAGTTTCGTAGTTTTGTACTTAACCTGGGGGCAGTGTGAAGATAAAGGAAAAAGAGAAGCAACAACAAAAACATTGAGAACAACAACAAAACTTTGCTCATCTTTGAGCCCAAGGTCACTGCCCCAAGACTTCTTTCTGGATATTGCTCTGATTCTCAGTTCAGTTCAGTCACTCAGTCACGTCTGACTCTTTGCGACCCCATGAATTGCAGCACGCCAGGCCTCCCTGTCCATCACCAACTCCCGGAGTTCACTCAAACTCATGTCCATCGAGTCAGTGATGCCATCCAGCCATCTCATCCTCTGTCATCCCCTTCTCCTCCTGCCCCCAATCCCTCCCAGCATCAGGGTCTTTTCCAATGAGTCAATTCTTTGCATGAGGTGGCCAAAGTATTGGACTTTCAGCTTCAGCATCAGTCCCTCCAATGAGCGCCCAGGACTGATCTCCTTTAGGGTGGACTGGTTGGATCTCCTTCTCAAACATCTCTAAATCTCTCCCAGCTCTGCTTCTTGGAACACTGTTAAGATGAGAGTGATAAGGAAGGTTCCTTCCCATTTCCAGTTCCCCTGCTTTTCTCAAGATAAGCCTTAGTTACAGCTACAAGAAATCAGGCATGATTCTTTGTAAGCTGTTAGTTGCTTAGTCATGACTGATTCCTTGTGATCCCATGGACTGTAGTCTTTCAAGCTCCTCTGTCCATGGAATTCTCCAGGCAAGAATATTAGAGTGAGTTGCCATGCCCTTCTCCATGGGATCTTCCCAAACCAAGGATAAAACCCTGGTCTCCTTCACTGCAGGCAGATTCTTAACTGTCTGAGCCACCAGGGGAGCCCTTCTTTGTAAGCTGCATGGATCTGTATTCAGTGGTGAGAGAGGTGGAGACAAGCACTGAGTCACCTTTATTTCAAGCATTATATGTGAAAACCACTATCTGACCAAGTTGTTTCCAAAGCTCTGTACAGTTTGCCTTCCTCAAGGGATGGATGTGAAAATGAAAAAGCATTCTTCTTAGATAGTCACCAAAGTTGTAAATACATATGTGGGATTAGTGGTCCTAAAATTCAGAACAGTTGGGTAATAACAATGTAAGAGTTGGACCAAAGCTTGAGTATGTAGCATTGATTAGTTAGGATGATGAAGAATAGAAAGTATCTAGGGACATCTTATGATATTTAAGAATCACAGCTATTCATAAATAATACAAAATACTATGTTTTATCTTTGGAATAGTTTTTAGCATGATTGCTTTCTGTTTGTGCTGATACTTCTTCCACAGAACTAAGTACCATTTCTCCTCCGACCAGAGGAAGATGGTCTGTGTTCTACAGGATTCACTGTACCCAGAGGTGCATCTTCTATCCTTACTCTCAGTTAGTATGTGCCAACCACATATCTGACATCAGCTAAGGGCCTCCACTGCCCTGCATTTTCCATTTATCTCCCACCTTGACTTCCTTATGCCAATGAAAGGAAAAATAGACATTTGTACATAGATACTCTAGTCTTGTACAAACATAGGTCAAGGTCTTTAGAGAATCCAATGTCCACACTAAAAAGACAAATTAATGATATATGACCATATTTCTTATATCAAGACTAGTCTTATTAAGACAATCACTAGCCTAGATTACTTTTTGATCTTTTTTGTTATCATTTTTAATCTCAGGGTTGAACAGTTCTGAGGGCTAAATTAGTGTTTCAGGTGCTAAAAAGATCATCTAATCATAATCATACATTAAAAAACACTCATTCCCCTTGTTTTAGGATTTTTTCTTTATTTATAAAATAATAAGATATATCCAACCTATCTGTAATTACTTCCAAAGAAAATAAGCCTGTCAGCAAATTAGCCACCTTACCTTCACATTCTGAATTTTAGCATTCAGTGAACCAAGCTCCCATAACGAGGGAGGAGAGAGTCGGGCTGTGACTTGCATGTGTGGATGTGTTTGTATGTGTTCTGTGGCAGTCTTGCCACACTAAAATAAAAATGGCTTTCTCTTTCTATCTCTAATTTTTACCTCTGGCTAATAAGGGAACATTAAAAACAAATAAAATAACAAGGAAGAGGAAAGTCATGAAGGTGTTAATTATCCTTAAGGAAGAAACTATGACTTTAGGTTCTACTACCCATAATCAAGAAGTAGCCAAGGAATCATGTCCAGTTACTAATTAGCAACTTGTTTTTTTAAAAACAAAAGGTAAACCTTTTTGTCAAAGATTTCCCCTCGCAAATCTCTCCCAAAGACTCGCACTGTTCCTTCAGTACTTACAGTTTGCCTGATGTAAGTAAGAGCCAAAGAGGAAGAGAATATTCTGACTTCCATTTCCTGGGTAGATGTTACTGACAGCATGGTGCACACCAGCTACCTGGTAGGAGGCAAAGCCTCAAGCCCATCTAAAGGAAATAAGAATTCATTAAACTTTATGTAACCTAGGTCCCATTCCACCAACATTTTTCAGCTACTTCCTATTTCACCTCTCTTCTTCCACAGCCTGATATAAACAATTGTTTGCCATTCAGTCGCTAAGCCATGTCCGACTCTCTGCGACCCCATGGACTGCAGCACACCAGGCTTCCCTGTCCTTCACTATCTCCTAGAGTTTGCTCAGATCCGCATCATTGAGTCAGTGATGGTATCTAGCCATCTCCTCCTCTGCCGCCGTCTTCTTTTGCCTTCTATCTTTCTCAGCATCAGGGTCTTTTCTAGTAAGCTGGATCTTTGTGTCAGGTGGCCGAAGTATTTTGGAGCTACAGCTTAAGCATCAGTCTTCCCACTGAATATTCAGGGTTGATTTCCTTTAGGACTGACTGTTTTGATCTCCTTGCAGTCCAAGGGGTAAACAATAGAGGCTGGAAATTATTAAGCAAGATAGCTGCCTCCTATCAGTTCAGTACCTATTAGTCCTAAAGGATCTCATCAGGTCATACAGCAGGCCCTGTCTATGAAGAGGGCTGCTACATTGGCCACATAGAATTTGCAGTCTCTTTTGAACCATAATGCTTTTGATAGCATTTCAATGGAAAGATCAGCCAACCAGCCCTCATACCTCAATGAAAACTTGGACACAGATTTAATAATGCTGATTTAGAAAAAAAAAAAATATGGGACAGATGAAGAAATTCAGTAATATTTAATTCTTTTAATGCTCATATTTTAAAAGCAATTACGTTTTTTGCTTGAATGTTTGGAAACAGAATACATTTGATAGCCATTTTGATATGACCAATTTAATACAGTAGAAAAGAAATGACCCTGTTAACACATTAGATTTAGACTCTGCTTCTTGTTACTTAATCACCAAGGGCTTTGGTTTATAATTTATTCATAAGTTTCCATGATTGGATGTTACCTTTATAGTAAGACAAAATAAAGATACATGTTTGGATTGTGGTCTATGTTAGTCCCTGAGTATCACTTTTGTGTACCAAATTGTCAGTTTAAAAATGTTTCACAATATTAAATGTAATTAGTACAGTGAGAGCTAGCTGATAGCAATGTAATAAAAAACTGGGTGTCCTAGGCCTTTCAGATATAATAATGATCTTAAATGTGACTGTGTTTCAAATACCACTTTTCCATGGACCTTAAAGTTTGTGGGGAAAAAAAAATGAGCAAACTTGAGATAAAGCAACCATGGATCCAGGTGAGTCCTGAGATAATGTTCATGTGCTTCTTATAACAGGTGATGGATACTGAGGTATGTGTAAGGGAGTGAAGTACTTACTCTTAGCTACATGAAGTTTACAATGGATTGGGCCTCATTCCTAGGGCCTCTAACTGTCTGCTTCATCTTTGGTCCAGATCCTAACACCTGCTCCAGGCTCAGAACATACCTCATCCCTCATCCTCATTGCAGGGTGAGGTCAGTTTAGTGATAGGATGAGGCTGAATGACTGTAAGCCAAGTCTAAACCAATCCTGTATCAAAATCGCACATCAAAGTGGCATATCTAAAAGTTTCTAGCATCAAAATAGGTGCATAGGTCAAAAGAGCCCTATCAAAATGTCATCTACACATCTAACTCTTCACAACCCAATCACAAAAGACCAAGACTTCCTAAGATGACTGAGAATTCATGCCACTGAATGGTACCCAAGAATAACAGAGGATGCATGGATATTACTGGGGTGAGGAAGGGGAAAAAAGAACAAACAACACACAAGCAAGCTAAGAAAGCTAAAAATTGCTTCAATCTTTTTTTTCCCCTAAGAAAGACTCACCACAAAAGTGTTTAAATAGTCCTTTCTCCCAAAACTTCTGTTGAAACTTTCACAATGAGTTGCATTAGCTTCTCAACAAAATGGTAAGTGTTTTTTTCTATCTTAAGATATGGCTTCCCCTACGTGGAAATTAAAATACATATCAAGCATAGAAATAAGGTGCTTAGTGAGGATGAAATGTAATACAATTTTCTGTTAAAGACCAAATCTCATTTAAGAAAGTCTTTCATAGAGATAATTTATTTTTATCAATAATAATATATTTTGTAAGTGGTTCACTTTGAAATAAGGATAACCAAGGACATTATTTTCCTGTCAGAAACAAGACATATTAGAACAGCTAATAGTTATTTTTCATTTATAATTTCTATATCTCAAGAATGAAGAATATTCTGACTTTGACATAGAGTTTAACTTTTTTTTTTTTTTAACCTCTCCTAGCATGCCTTATTACATAAGGAGTAACTGGGTTCTTTGTATGAGAAACATTTTGAAGACTTTACTAACATATTTAACATCAACATGGATTCCTGCCAATATGTGTATATGGCACTATATGTAAGGCACTTTCTCTGCCCTTTTTAAATAATGATACAGGTTTCTGTCCCTCCACCCCGCTTGAAAATTCCTTGCCAGATTCCAGCATGATTAAGCTCTGCCATCTCCTCCTTTCAAGGTCATCTAACATCCTCCTTATTTATTATCACTGGTAGTAAAGAATTCAGTCCCCCAAATAGGACAGTTATAATAACTGTAACTATTATATTTTTGGATGCTGTATATTTACTTTATCTTCCCTATTTTTCTCAGTCTCCAACGTCTTCTTTTTTAGTAGTTATTCATATTTCATGTTGATCTAAGTCGATCCTGTATTGACAGCTTATATTTAAGATTGTAGATAAAGAAATGATGCACTCATATTCAGTAATGAAGTGTTGGATATATTTGGGCCTGTTCCCTAATCTTGCTATCCCTTTAGTTCTGATATTTTATGATTCATCCCAGCTGGATCAGCAGTGGTGGGTAGCTGATCTCTAATAAAACTTCTAAATCTTAATACAGTTTCACTGATGGAGCACATGGATGGTAAAGCTGTGAAAATCCATATACAGACCATTTTTGTCTAAGGAAATTCTGCCAACTCAAGATCAGATGCTTTAGCTGGGCATTCATAATTGTAGGGGGGAAAAAACAAAGAGATAAATATTGGTATTTGTTTTTCAAATCCTTGAGACAAACAACAGTTCTGCAAGAAAATTATTATACAGCTACTTTGTTCAGGCCTGGAGTATAAAAACAAATAAAAATAAAGAATATTATCACCGATTGTAATCTGCTTCCTAAAGCTAGTTACAGACTCTACATTATTTTAAGAGTCTTTTGCTTTTCATTTGTTTTCATTTCTGTTTTTCACTGCAGGACTTTTCATTCAAACAAGCAAAGCTGTGGAAGAGGATAAAATGCATTCTTGACAAAAACAGGTGCTAAAATATTAAATAGAGAACGTGTATCTCTGTAGCCACTGCGAGAAGAGACATGAGAAAATACTTTCTTTTCTCTGTGATTCCTGAACTTAAACATAAATGAAGAGAAAACACTTCTTATAAAGTGGTCTCAAGTATGGTGTTCACTGTTTAATAAAAGTATGGCATAGCAAATGAGATGATATAGGCAAAGAACCTGTCAATGCAAGAGCCACAGAAGATTCAGGTTCAATCCCTGGGTCAGGAAGATCCCCTGTAGGAAGAAATGGCAACCCGCTCCAGTATTTTTGCCTGTAAAATCCCACGGACGGAGGAGCCTGGTAGGCTGCAGTCCATGGGTCGCTAGGAGTCGGACACGACTGAGGGACTTCACTTTCACTTTTCATTTTCATGCTTTGGAGGAGGAAATGGCAATCCACTTCAGTGTTCTTGCCTGGAGAATCCCAGAGATGGCGGGGCCTGGTGGGCTGCCATCTCTGGGGTCACACAGAGTCGGACACGACTGAAGCGACTTAGCAGCAGCAGCAGCAAGAATATTTATTTTCCTAATCAAGTTAGGGTTGTTAATATTAAAATTATATTTGGCTTTTTTCACACCACTTGGTTAAATTTTCTCCTTGTCTTATAAATGTGGACAGTAGAGTCCAGAAAGAGTAAGAAGGATTTTGCGCAGAAACTGAAACGGTCACTGGTAGGGACAGGACAAATATCCTTAATCTTGTGCTCATCCTAGACTTCTTCCTCTTCTAAACATTGCCACCTCAGCCCTGTCCACCAGCTTTCAGTTTTTGTGACATATTTTCATAAAAATATGATCTTTACTTCTTTCAAAATTTAATTTTAATTAATTAGCTGGTATAACTATGCAAAGAACAGTGGAGATATCAGGTACAACCTTCAGCTCTGTTTTATCAGTTTATCATTTTATTTAATATGTGCATTTCAATTTCACTTGAAACTTAAAGTATGGCAGGGACCTTTTGTAATCTTCTTCCTACTCTGTTCATAATTGTGTTTTGGAAGGCAGTTTTTCAATAGTTACATAAATACTTGGATGATCTTATCACATGGCTTATGAAATTTTAAAAGATCTTCTCTGACTACTGTGTAAAGTCTAAATTCCAAGCGTTCAAAGCTTACTTATAACCTGACCCCAAACTAATAAACTACTTAATATTTATAACACTCAACCCAAACCCGAATTATCTATTTTTTTGTTATCTACTTCTTTTATGCACATAATGTATATTTTCTTACCTGTGAATTTGTTTGACCTGCTTCTGTGATTCTTCACTGGAGTAGAAGTCATAATGTTTTAAATGTTTATAGTGTGCCAGACACAGTGTTCAGAACTTTACATGCATTAGCTCACTTCATTTTCACAGTAACCTTAATAGATAGTGTATGTGCATGCTCAGTTGTGTTCAACTCTGTGTAACCCTATGGACTGTAGCCCACCAGGCTCCTCTGTCCACGGGGTTTCCCAGGCAAGAATACTGGAGTGGGTTGCCATTTCCTTCTCTGAGGGATCTTCCTGATCCAGGGACTGAACGTGCATCTCTTGCATCTCCTGATTGGCAGGCAGTTTCTTTACCACTGAGCCACCTGAGAAGCCCCTATCTATCATCAGTAGACAGTATTGAACTATCGTTGTACCCATTGCATAAATGAGAAGACAGGCCCAGAAGAGTGTAGCAACCTGCTTAGAAGCATACAGTTAATCCTTGGTTGAACCAGGCTTCAACATAGAGCTGTCTGCCTCCTAAGCCAACATGTTCCTCTTCAGTTCTGGCTCAGGAGCCATACACTCTGGAGCCTATGCAAACATGCAAGGCCCACTTCAAACACTAGAGTGCCAACAGAGATCACACAACTTCTGACTTCATCAAGCTCGTACTAAGCGTCCTACTAACCCTGTGCATATCAACTACTGAACTTCATCATGTGACATACTCACCATTTCACATCCTCACAAACTTTTTTTGTACCTACAACTTATTTTCCCATCTAGATTGTAATCTTGCTGAAGAATTTCTATTTCCCTTTTGAAAATACAATGGATACCATGCAATACTTTATTTTCCCCTACATAACACAGGGTCTCATCAAATATAATGTCAGGATAAATGATTTTAGAAGTGCAAATTAGTGTGATTTTAAAACATAATTAGGAGTCATAACTACTTTGGGCCTCCACTTATTCTTCATATTCATAAATGAAACAATAATACATTAAAAATATCTTGTTAGGATGAAATAGTAATTATGAGGCTTAATACTACATATTAAGTAAATATAATGTGAGAGACACTCATGAGATTTAGTTCTTATACCTGCTAGTAAGTTATTATGCTCACTTTTACAACAAGGGGATATAAGGGATTAGAAAGTATAATGGGATACTTCAGACTCTGGATGTGAGCAAGAGAGCTGGGACTCAAACTGATAACCAATGACTACAAATCCTGTACTCTTTTCACCATAATTTCTCAAGAAATAACCATATGTCAAAATGCTTTGTTCATTGAAAATAAAGTATGTCTTTGATCTAAAATATAATCAGGTATAAAAATACAATTTAGTTAATAGTTTTTTTAAAGAAGGAAAAAGATAACTATAACCATAAATACATACCTGCTTTTTAAAGATAAATACTGATGCTTAAATTATGAGAATTAAAAAAAAATATTTGATCATTAAGAAAGTAAGTAGTTTTAGTTGCCCATTAAACATTGCTTCTTGAGAAGCAGAATTCTCATCATTTTTCTTTGACCCTCTTTCTATAGAGACTTCAGAAATAAACACATAAGTGACAGGAAATAGTTGTATATTTTCTAGCTCTGACACTGAAACAATACCATGTGTGTGTGCTGTACTTAGTCATTCAGTCATGTCTGACTCTTTGCAACCCCGTGGACTGTGGCCTGCCAGGTTCCTCTGTCCATGGGGATTCTCCAGGCAAGAATACTGGAGTGGGTTGCAAGGCCCTCTTCCAGTGGATCTTCCCAACCCAGGAATCAAACCCAGGGTCTCTCACATAGCAGGCAGTTTCTTTTACTGTCTGAGCCACCAGAGAAGCCCAAGAATACTGGAGTGGGTTAGTCTATCCCTGCTCCAGGGAATCTTACTGACTCAGGACTGACAATGAAACAATACTATGCTTATGGTTTAAATAATACATGGTATGATTTATATCTAATGTTTCTACATCCCTTGTAACCGTGGTGAAATGGGCTAAATCACTCTGGCATCCCGATTTATTTTCATATACTATTTACATAACACATACTGTAAATGCAGATTCATCAGCCTTAATTCCAGTGTGTTACCTAAACAACTTTCTCATTTCTGAGGAGATGTCAGTTGTTTCTATAGAAATGCATATAATATGAATTAGATAAAAGCCATTTGAACAGTTTCACTATAACCTGACTTAATAGAGTTGGCAACATTACAGATGGAATGTATATACAACATTGATCACAAAGGGAATTTATATTATTAGTACAGGGAAAGAGAAATCAATGTTAATTAGCAGAAAAGCCATATATGAAATACCATATGAAATCAGGAAAATATATAGAGGTTATAAGACCTTGTACAGAAACAAAATAACTATTCAGGAACTGCAGAGATTGTATATTACTGCAACTTGGTGAGATAAGAATGCAGTAGGGGTTTTGGTAAGCATACTTCAGATTTCAGATAATATGATGCTGTCACCCCTTGTTGCCCTGGCAATAGGATCCTTACCACATAATACAGATGTTATTGTTATTGTTGTCGTTTAGTTGCTTAGCTGTGTCTGACTCTTTGCAGCCCCGTGGACTGTAGCCTGCTAGGTTCCCCTGTCCCTGGGATTTCCCAGGCAAGAATACTGGATTAGGGTGCCATTTCCTCCTTTAGGGAATCTACCCGACTCCAGGGTCGAACCCAAGTCTCGTGCATCTCTTGCATTACCTGATGTGTTCCTTACCACTGAGCCACCTGGGAAAACTCATATACAGGTGACCGATTAAAGCCCCCATATTCAAGCCCCAATGTAAATGAACCTTGAACAACTCAAGGGTTAGGGGTGCCAATGGCCACACAGTCGAAAATCCAAGTATCTCTTTACAGTGGTCCTCCCTGTCCCATGGTTCAGCATTCACAGGTGCAAGCAACCTCAGATAGTACAGTATTATTTATTGAAAAAAAAGTCCACATATAAGTGGACCTGTATAATTCAAACCCATGTTGTCCGAGGGTTAACTAATATTTTTACAAGGAAAACCACTTGCAAATGAAATAAATAGTATTTAGAGACGAAACCACATGCTGTCTAGCCCTACCATGGGGAAGATCTAGAGATAAGTCTGAAATGGACTATGCCACAGGAAATGAGTGAGAATATGACAGTATTAGTTTGCATTATTTATGATAGATAAGAGGGTTAGGCTTAGCTATCTGCCAGAGTCTCTTGGTATGAAACTGTTGTTTCTCTTACAGTGGCCAAAGTCAGTGTAGATAATTAATCATGTACACGTTATGTCCATCGTATATAGCAAATTTTACCAACTGACATCAATGCTTAGAATGAAATGTAGATTAGTAAGTCATAAAAATATAACATCCTTATGATATGTGCCAACTGGGATGTAATCAGTATCAGACACTTAACTAAAATTGCTCTCCTGCTTCTAATTATCACCCAGGAGAGTTGTGTGCACCAGAGAGAATTGGGTGTAGGAGGAGCAGGAAGCAGTCAATACTGAGGATTTTCACAAAATTAGGATATTTTGATCATGATTTTACTACACACACACACACATATATATATATATAATCCTCATTTAATGCTTAGATTCACCATGGAACTAGATATATTTGGAGACAAGATATTTCTCCTAATTTAGAAATTCGCATTGTATAATTTGGATTATACATTTTAAAATGTAATATACTCTTCTGATTTAAAATGTTGAACTCATATTCATTAAATGTCATACAGTGACTAAAATGCACTATAAATCAGACATTTCAAGATATGAACAATCCAGCAAGAATTGTTACATATCTTTCACATGCCAAGGGAAATAAGCATGGGTTGGGAATTCAGATGTCACTGAAGTTGTTGTTTTACTTTTATTTTGGGAAGTTACTTTTACTTATTTTTTTTTCTTTAACTTTTTTTTAAATTTTATTTTATTTAACTTTACAATATTGTATTGGTTTTGCCATATATCAAAATGAATCTGCCACAGGTATACATGTGTTCCTCATCCTGAACCCTCCTCCCTCCTCTCTCCCCATACCATCCCTCTGGGTCATCCCAGTGCACCAGCCCCAAGCATCCAGTATCATGCATTGAACCTGGACTGGTGACTTGTTTCATATATGATATTATACATATTTCAATGCCATTCTCCCAAATCATCCCACCCTCTCCCTCTCCCACAGAGTCCAAAAGACTGTTCTATACATCAGTGTCTCTTTTGCTGTCTCGTATACAGGGTTATTGTTACCATCTTTTTAAATTCCATATATATGCGTTAGTATACTGTATTGGTGTTTTTCTTTCTGGCTTACTTCACTCTGTATAATAAGCTAGATGTCCATCAGCAGATGAATGGATAAGAAAGCTGTGGTACATATACACAATGGAGTATTACTCAGCCATTAAAAAGAATACATTTGAATCAGTTCTAATGAGGTGGATGAAACTGGAGCCTATTATACAGAGTGAAGCAAGTTTTAATTTTTTATCCATGCACAATGTCATCATTGTCTTACTTATCTCACTGCCCATTTTAATTTAAAAGAAAAATAGATGTTATGATGCTTCACATTTTGAAAATGTGTGTGGGGGTAGGGTATGGTTCTTGCCAGCATTCTGAGCCATCATGTGGTACATTTTCCCTTTCCCCCCCGAGCAGATGTACAGAAGTTAGGAAAGGAAGAATGGGAGGTATGTTTAACTGAATTCCAAAGTTAACTGTGTTTTGACATTTACTTTTATAAAGTAGCTAACAAGCTTCTGACGAAGAAGGTGTATGTGTGTGTATGTGTGTGTGTGTGTAAGTATGTGTGTAGCAAATAAATTGATAATACTTCTTGCCAAAATACTTAAATAGACCCACAAATATGTAAAGGTTCAAGTTGGAGAAGCAACACATTGAATCTTAGATACTGTGTCTTTGGTTTAGTCTTTCAGTCATGGTTGACTCTTTTGCAACCCCATGGACTGTAGCACACCAGGGTCCTCTGTAGATGGAATTTTCCAGGCAAGAATACTGGAATGGGTTTCCATTTGCTTCTCCAGAGGATCTTCCCAACCCAGGGATCAAATCCAGGTCTCCTGCATTGTAGGCAGATTATCAGCTGAGCACCAGGGAAGCCCATTGTGTCTTTAGTAGTTCCTATTCCCAATATGCAGTATGAAAGAAAACCACAAATACAGTCCTAAAATCCATGGCAGTACTCAGTTACAAAGTGCTCATCCTAGGGATTCAGAATGCTTACAATAGGCTTTTATATTACTATACAGGTTAACCCCAAAAATACATAAGTAAATCTTCACAGAAAATTCTGAAGCATCTCAAACACACCCAAAGATGAAGAGAGATTACAAGATGCAGCTAGGCTTTCATTTGCTTGTTTTATATCAGTCTGTGTTTTTAGTTTAGTAAGTGAGGATCAGCATGAAAAGTCAAGCTACATGATCCAGACCCTCCTTCCCCAGTAATATTAATAATACCCAGATCTAAAATATGACAGAGATATTTCCAGTCAATATTGGCTTATGGAGACAGAGAGAGAGACTCTTCTATGAGTAAAAAAGTAGGTTCTTAAAAGTAGCCAGCACACTATTCAGTGTAGCAATATGTATACTTATTTATTTTTTGTGACTATAAGATACTTGATTAACTTTTGAATTTTGTTGTTTAGTCACATTTACGTGTAGTAAAAACTCAAATCATTGGGAAATTTTGAGATGTCTATAACGTTTATTATGACTCAGCTAATTTTTGTTTTGAGTATATCATTAAATTTATGTTCATAATATGGAGAGAATAAAATCCCTGGTCAGTACAGAATACTAATTTATTCCAGTGATGTAGTTAAATAGCCAATCTATCCTACCAAAAATGCTAAGTGGTATGTTTTTACAAATCCCCTAGGGACTGGAAAGCTATAAACTCACTCAGTAAAAAATTCCTCTTTTTTATACATAATTTTCAATACAGCAGTGACTGTACCCAGTAAGGTCTGCCCCTAGCCATCCATCTCCAAGAGCTAAGCTCTTTCCTAGGTTTCTTTAAAACTCAAAAACTGAAAAGATAGCAGAAATTTATAATCCAAGCTTCCATAAGTGGCCTTTTCACTCTTTTCAATCATATTTCTTCAGACTCCAAGTGACCCACTGTAACCTAACCACTAAAACAAAGAAGCCTTATTCCTGCCTTTCCCCATTCATTAACACTTTTTTGAAGTTTTCTATTGTCATAATCCTGACAGCTTGCAAGGGTTCACAATAGTTATTTTTCTGACTTGGAGAACAATGTTGGCTTCCCTGAACCCACTTTTATCTTTAAGCTGTAGACTGAAAATTCTGTGAACTCTCCTATGATTTTTAAAGCCCTTAGAGTCATCACATGTCCTGAGAAAAAGTCTGAAAGACTTTTGTAGCTTAATATAAAGTTTATAAAACATATCTATATAATAAGCTTTACAGAGCTGGTGAAAAAGTGATGCTATTCTCTCAATATTTCATGACCTTTAGTTATGCAAACTTACTTGTTTTGTTTCTTGGTACATGACATGTCCGACTGTTATGGGATATACATGAATATGTGTTCATATGCAAAGTATATAATTTAAAGGTATATATATATATATATATATATATACATATTCATGTATATAATGTGTAGTATGTCACTGATTTAGAACATTTTTATATCAATTTGACATAGTTTTATTATTATCCCTCTATTTCAGGTAAGGAAACAACTTCATAGTTGTTAATATTTTGTCCAAGTTCACAAAAGTAGTAAATGATGAGAGAGTGAATCTGACTTGGAATGACTCCAAATGTGATACTTTTTCTAAAGCAATATTTTTATATTTCCTACAAAATCCCATAAGAATTTACTTGGATACTCCCAATCAATGTTGATTTTTAACCCATTTGATCATAGTATTTTCTAATACTAGGGCTCCATTCCAAGAACTATTATCTTATTTTTTCAAATATTACCTTATAAGGTCAATTTATTTCACTTCACTTCAATGTTTTATATAGCTGCTGGTTAAAATGGCCTTAATGTCACTGTCTGCCAATTTTAACAGCTGTGACTATTTTGACTGGGTTCCAGATGACTGATTATTCTTCTTATTATGGATCATACTTTCCTATTTCTCTGTAGGCCTAGTAATCTTTGACTGGAAACCAGGAACTGTGAGTTGCACATTCTTAGGTGTTGGATATTCTCCTGTTCTTATAAATATTTTTTAATTAATTTATTTTTTATTGAAGGATAATTGCTTTACAGAATTTTGTTTTCTGTCAAATATCAACATGAATCAGCCAAAGGTATACATATATATCCCGTCCGTTTTGAAGCTCCCTCACATCTCCCTTCCCATCCCAACTCTCTAGGTTGATACAGAGCCCCTGTTTGAATTTACTGAGCCATATAGCAAATTCCTGTTGGCTATATATTTTACATATGGTAAAGTAAGTTTCCATGTTACTCTTTGCATACAATCTCACCCTCTCCCCATGTCCATAAGTCTATTCTCTATGTCTGTTTCTCCATTGCTGCCTTATAAATTCTTCAGTACCATTTTTCTAGATTCTGTGTATATGCATTAGAATACAATATTTATCTTTCTCTTTCTGACTTACTTCACTCTGTCTAATAGGTTCAAGGTTCATCCACCTCATTAGAACTGGGTCAAATGTGTTCCTTTATATGACTGAGTAATATTCCATTGTGTATATGTACCAAAACTTCTTTATCCATTAATCTGTCAATGGACATCTACGTTGCTTCCATGTTCTAGCTATTGTAAACAGTGCGACAATGAACACTGGGATACATCTGTCTTTTTCAATTTTGGTTTCCTCAGGGTATATGCCTAGGAGTGGGATTGCTGGGTCATACGGTGGTTTTATTCCTAGTTTTTTAAGGAATCTCCATATCATCTTAAACAGTAGCTGTATCAGTTTACATTCCCACCAACAGTGCAAAAATGTACCATTTTCTCTACAGTCTCTCAGGCATTTATTGTTTGTAGACTTTTTGATGATGGCCATTCTGATTGGTGTGAGGTGATATCTCATTGTAGTTTTGATTTGCATTTCTCTAATAATGAGGAATGTTGAGCATCTTTTCATGTGTTTGATAGCCATCTGCATGTCTTCTTTGGAGAAATGTCTGTTTAGGTCTTTTTCCCACTTTTTGATTGGGTTGTTTGTTTTTCTGGTACTGAGTTTTTTGAGCTGCTTGAATATTTTGGAAATTAATCCTTTGTCAGTTGTTTCATTTGCTATTATTTTCTCCCATTCTGAGGGTTGTCTTTTAGCCTTGCTTATAGTTTCCTTTGCTGTGCAAAAGCTTCTAAGTTTAATTAGGTCCCACTTGTTTAGTTTTGCTTTTATTTCCATTATTCTAGGAGGTGGGTCTTAGAGGATCTTGCTTTGATTTATGACATCGAGTGTTTTGCCTATGTTTTCCTCTAAGAGTTTTAAAGTTTCTGAGCTTACATTTAGGTCTTTAATCCATTTTGGGTTTATCTTTGTGTATGGTGTTAGGAAGTCTTCTAATTTCATTCTTTTACCTGTTTCAGTTTCAGTTCAGTCCCTCAGTCCTGTCTAACTCTTGGCGACTCCATGAGCCACAGCATGTCAGGCCTCCCTGTCTATCACCACACTTAGAGTACATCCAAACTCATGTTCATTGATTCAGTGATGCCATAAAACCATCTTATCCTCTGTTGTCCCCTTCTCCTCCTGCTCTCAATCTTTCTGAGCATCAGGGTCTTTTTCAATGAGTCAGCTCTTTGCATCACGTGGCCAAAGTATTGGAGTTTCAGCTTCAACAACAACCTTCCAATGAACACCCAGACTGATCTCCTTTAGGATGGACAGGCGGGATCTCCTTGAAGTCCAGGGGACTCTCAAGAGTCTTCTCCAACACCATAGTCCAAAAGCATCAATTCTTCTGTGCTCAGTTTTCTTTATAGTCCAACTCTCACATCCATACATGACTACTGGAAAAACCATAGCCTTGACTAGATGGAACTTTGTTGACAAGGTAATGTCTTTGCTTTTTAATATGCTGTCTAGGTTGGTCATAACTTTCCTTCCAAGGAGTAAACGTCTTTTAATTTCATGGCTGCAGTTGTCATCTGCAGTGATTTTGGAGCCCAAAAAATAAAGTCAGCCATTGTTTCCACTGTTTCCTCATCTATATCCCATGAAGTGATGGTACTGGATGCCATCTTTATTTTCTGAATGTCGAGCTTTAAGCCAACTCTTTCACTTTCATCAAGAGGCTCTTTAGTTGTTCATCACTTTCTGCCATAAGGGTGGTGTCATCTGCAAATCTGAGGTTACTGATATTTCTCCCAGCAATCTTGATTTAAGCTTGTGCTTCTTCCAGCCCAGATTTTCTCATGATATACTCTGAATGAAAGTAAATAAGCAGGGTGACAATATACAGCCTTGACATACTCCTTTTCCTATTTGAAACCAGTCTGTTGTTACATATCCAGTTCTAACTGTTGCTTCCTGGCTTTCATACAGGTTTCTCAAGAGGCAGGTCAGGTGGTCTGGTATCTCCAGCTCTTTTAAGAATTTTCCACAGTTTATTGTGACCCACACAGTCAAAGGCTTTGGCATACTCAATAAAGCAGAAATATGTGTTTTTCTGGAACTATCTTGCTTTTTCCATGAACCAGCAGATGTTGGCTATTTGGTCTCTGGTTCCTCTGTCATTTCTAAAACCAGCTTGAACATCTGGAAGTTCATGGTTCACGTATTGCTGAAGCCTGGCTTGGAGAATTTTGAGCATTACTTTACTAGCATGTGAGATGAGTACAATTGTGCAGTAGTTTGAGCATTCTTTGGCATTGCCTTTCTTTGGGATTGGAATAAAAACAGATCTTTTCCAGTCCTGTGGCCACTGCTGAGTTTTACAAATTTGCTGGCATATTGAATGCAGCTCTTTCACAGCATCATCTTTTAGGATTTTAAATAGCTCAACTGGAATTCCATCACCTCCACTAGCTTTGTTCGTAGTGATGCTTTCTAAGGCCCACTTGACTTCACATTCCAGGATATCTGGCTCTCTGTGAGTGATCACACCATCCTGATTATCTTGGTCATGAAGACTTTTTTTGTACAGTTCTTCTGTGTATTCTTGCCACCTCTTCTAAATACCCCCTGCTTCTGTTAGGTCCATACCATTTCTGTCCTTCACTGAGCCCATCTTTGCATGAAATGTTCCCTTGGTATCTCTAATTTTCCTCAAGAGATCTCTAGTCTTTCCCATTCTATTATTTTCCTCTATTTCTTGCATCGATCGCTAAGGAAGGCTTTCTTATCTCTCCTTGCCATTCTTCAGAACTCTGCATTCAAATGGGTATATCTTTCCTTCTCTCCTTTGCTTTTCACTTCTCTTCTTTTCACAGCTATTTGTAAGACCTCCCCAGACAGCCATTTTGCTTTTTTGCATTTCTTTTCCACTGGGATGGTCTTGATCCCTGTCTCCTGTACCATGTCATGAACCTCCATCCATAGTTCATCAGGCACTCTATCTATCAGATCTAGGCCCTTAAATCTATTTCTCACTTCCACTGTATAAGCATGAGGGATTTGATCTAGGTCATACCTGAATGGTCTACTGGTTTTGCCCACTTTCTTTAAGTCTGAATTTGGCAATGAGGAGTTCATGATCTGAGCCACAGTCAGCTCCTGGTCTTGTTTTTGCTGACTATATAGCACTTCTCCATCTTTGGCTGCAAAGAATATACTCAATCTGATTTTGGTGTCAACCACCTGGTGATGTCCATGTGTAGAGTCTTCTCTGGTGTTGCTGGAAGAGGGTGTTTGCTATGACCATTGCATTCTCTTGGCAAAACTCTATTAGCCTTTTCCCTGTTTCATTCTGTACTCCAAGGCCAATTTTGCCTGTTACTCCAGGTGTTTCTTGACTTCCTCAGTTTTCCCAGCACCATTTATTGAAGAGACCATCCTTGCCCCATTGTATATTCTTGCCTCCTTTGTCAAAAATAGGTACCCGTAGGTGCATGGGTTTATTTCTGGACTTTATATCTTGTTCCATTGGTCTATATTTTGGGTTTTGTGCCAGTACCATACTGTCTTGATGACTCTAGCTTTGTAGTATAGTCTGAAGTCAGGAAGGTTGATTTCTCCAGCTCCATTCTTCTTTCTCAAGACTTCTTTGGCTATTCAGGGTCTTTTGTGTTTCCATATGAATTGTGAAACTTTTTGTTCTAGTTCTGTCAAAAATGCCATTGGTAATTTGATAGGGATCACATTGAATTTGTAGATTGTGCTTGGTAGTATAGTCATTTTCACAGTATTGATTCTTCCTACCCAGGAACATGGAATATCTCTTCATCTGTTTATATCATCTTTGATTTAGTTCATTAGTATCTTATAATTTTCTGTGTGCAGTTCTTTTGTCTCCTTAGGTAGGAAATTCTTTTTGTTGCAAAGGTGAATGGGATTTATTCCTTAATTTCTCTCTCTGATTTTTCATTGTTAGTATATAGACATGCAAGTGATTTCTGTGTATTGATTTTGTACCTTGCAACTTTCTAAATTCACTGTTAGTTCTAGTAATTTTCTGATACTATCTTTAGTAATTATCTGTTACTATTAGTATCATGTCATCAATGATATGCAAACAGTGAGAGTTTTACTTCTTTTCTTATCTGGATTCCTTTTATTTCCTTTTCTTCTCTGATTGCTATAGCTAGGATTTCCAGAGCTATGATGAATAACAGTGGTGAAAATGGACAGCGTTGTCTTGTTCCTGATCTTAGGGGGAATGCTTTCAGTTTTTCATCATTGAGAATAATGTTTGCTGTAGGTTTTTCATATATGGCTTTTAATATGTTGAGGCAGGTTCCTTCTGTGCCCATTTTTTTAAGAGTTTTAGTCATAAATGAGGAGAAGGCAATGGCAACCCAACTCCAGTACTCTTGCCTGGAAAATCTCATGGATGGAGGAGCCTGGTAGGCTGCAGTCCATGGGGTCACACAGAGTTGGACACTACTGAAGTGACTTAGCAGCAGCACCAGCAGTCATAAATGGGTGCTGAGTTTTGTCAAAGGCTTTTTCTGCATCTATTCAGATTATCATATGGTTTTTACCTTTTAATTTGTTAATATGGTGTATCACATTGATTTGTGTATACTGAAGAACTCTTACACCCTGGAATAAATCCAACTTGATCATGGTGTGTGAGTGTTTTGATATGTTACTGAACTGTTTGCTAACATTTTTTTTTTTTTTTTGGAGGATTTTTGCATCTATGTTCATCAGTGATATTGGCCTGTAGTTTTCTTTTTTTGTGTGTTGTCTTTCTCTGGTTTTGGTACCAGGGTGATGGTGGCTTTATAGAATGAGTTTGGTAGTGTTCCTTCCTCTGCAATTTTTTGAAAGAGTTTTAGAAGGATAGGTATTAGCTCTTCTCTAAATGTTTGATAGAATTCTCCTGTGAAGCCATCTGGTCCTGGACTTTTGTTTCTTAGCAGATTTTTGATCACAGCTTCAATTTCAGTGCTTGTAACTGGGTTGTTCATAATTTTTATTTCTTCCTGGTTAAGTCTTGAAGATTGAACTTTTCTAAGAATCTGTCCATTTCTTCCAGGTTATCCATTTTTTCCCATATAGTTGTTCATAGTAGTCTCATAACTCTTTGTATTTCTTCACTGCCTGTTGTTACCTCTCCTTTTTCATTCTAATGTTGTTGATTTGATTCTTCTCTCTTTTTTTCTTAATGAGCCTGGCTAAAGATTTGTCAGTGTTGTTTATCTTCTCAAAGAACCAGCTTTTAGTAATATTTTCTATTGTTTCTTTCATTCCTTTTCCATTTATTTCTGCTCAGATCTTTATGATTTATTTCCTTCTACTAATTTTGGTGTTTTGTTTTATTTTTATTTTTCCAAGTTGTTTTAGGTGTAAAGTTAGGTTGTCTATTCAATGTTTTTCTTGTTTCTTGAGGTAGGATTGTATTGCTATAAACTTCCCTCTTAGAATTGCTTTTGCTGCATCCCATAAATTTTGAGTTCTTGTGTTTTCACTGTCATTTGTTTCTAGAAATTTTTTGATTTCCCTTTTGATTTCTTCAGTAACCTGTTTGTTATTAAGAAATGTATAATTTAATCTTTATATGTTTATGTTTCTTACAGTTAGGAGAGCCGGGCAGCCATGGAAGCAAGGCAATATGGCTGAGTCATGTGTAGGGAGTGGAGCCATCACCATCTTATAAATATTCTGAAGCTATGTTCTGGGATGCAGTTAAGTTTCTTTGGGACAGTTTGACCCTCTCTAGTCTTGTTTTTATATGTTGGGTGGACTTCAGGCAGTAACTAGTCTAGAGCTAATTAATCCCAGTTCTCCAAGTACTTTTCTCTCCAATTACTTCAAATGGTTCTTTGCTTGTCTTTGGGCACTAGCTAGACTGGAAAATTACATCATTGCTGCGGTATTAGGTGGACTTCTTGAAAGGTAGTTTCTGAATATCCAGGAATAATTAGCTGTAGACTAGGTGAACAGAGTGTCAAACCATGCTTCCCTTAGCTGAACAGGAGTTCAACTTTTCCTATTTAATATTTATTCAGTGATTAAACCTATATTTTAAATTAGCCTAACCTTCTGCTAGGCACTTTCCCTTCCTATTCCTCCTTGAAATTCAGTTCCCTCACCTGTAATATAAGAAAAATAATAACATTCACCCACCCTGGATTATTGTGAAGAAAAAAATGAAATGATGCATATGAAGTTTCTATTTTTTTTTCTTACATGCAGCACTCAAGACATTTTAATCACTTTTATTGACTACAGCTGAAATTCCTCTGTCTGACAGTAAGGTTTTTTGGATTTCTCTAGTGGGTCAGTGGTAAGGAATCTGCCTGCCAAAGCAGGAGACACAGGTTTGATTCCTGGGCTGGGAAGATCCCTTGGAGTAGGAAATGATAACCCAATCCAGTATTCTTGCCTGCAAAATCCCGTGGACAGAGAAGACTGGCAGACTATAATCCACTGGGTCACAGAGTCAGACATGCCTTAGCACCTAAACAACAACAACATAACCTGATTTTATACCCTATTCCCCATCTACCCTATTAGTTTTGATCTCATAAAAAAAAAAAAAATACTTTGCTCTCATTCTCTTCACTATCTTTACAAAGATCTGTGACCTCTGAGCCTCTGCTTTATTTCTCCCATTATTCCTGGACCTTGAAAATCATCTTTTGACAACTTCCGTTCATTCAGATCCTTCTATCTCCTATAATCTAGCTCAAGTCATTCTCTCCAAACCCCTTCTGATTTTCCTGACTTGAATGATTTAAATTCTTACAATACAGTCCATAGGACATGATTTAGCAATTAATTTGGCAGAATTTTTCCCTGTTGATTTTTCACCATGAGATACTTGTCTTCAAATAAATTTATTCCTTAATGAGTTTTTAATTTTTTTGTTTTTTAAATATTTATTGGAGTATAGTTCATTTACAATGTTCTGTTTGCTTCTGCTATAAGCAAAGTGAATCAGTTATACATACACATATATTCACTCTTTTGTAGATCCTATTTCAGTCTAGGTCATTACAAAGTACTGAGTAGAGTTCCTTGTGCTATAAAATGGGTTCCTAGTAGTTATGTATTTTATATATAGCAGTGTGTGTATGTTAATCCCAGTCTTCCAATTTACCTCTCTTCCTCTTCACCCTTGGTAAATGTAAGTTTGTTTTCTACATCTGTGATTCTGTTTCTGTTTTGTATAATAGAAAAGTTCATTTGTACTATTTTTCTCATAACTTCTCCTCTGCCTCTCACAGTTAACTGATCAATATTACTAATTTATTCACTAAGATTCTTTTAGAGAGAATGTTTATTATTATTTTGAGCTTCCTCCATTTCTCTAAATAAGCATAGGAAATACTACATTTCAGTAATAGCTCTTTTGATTTGCCAACTATACATTTCATATCATGTATTTTATTGCCAATAGGCATAAAAGCATTTTACATAGATTAAAACTGCACATGTGCAATTATATGGGGCTTTTGCACTTAACACAGTCATTTTTCGTTATTCACAGATTTTGTATTTATAAATTAGCCTACTCACAAAAATTTACCTGTAACCCCAAAACCAATACTCACGGAACTTTCCCAGTCATTTTTGGACATACATAAAGCTGGTAAAAATATGCTTCACTAACACACATTTCCAACTGAGGCCAAACAAGGAGACACCCTTTTTTCTTGGTTCAGCTGTTAGTACTGAAAACAACTGTCCTTTGCCAGTCTGTCTACAGCAATGTTTTTGTATTTTTATACTCTCTGATGGTGATTTCCCTGTTTAAACTGACCCAGGAGTATAGTGTTTAAGTCTTGCCTAATGTTCCTGAATGCAAGAAGGCTATGCTGTACCCTATAAAGCAAATACATGTGTGAGATATTCATGTTCATTCAGACATGAGTTAAAAGCTGTCAGCCCTGAGCTCAGTGTTAATGAATCAATAATGCATATTAAATAAGATATCTGTAAACAGAGATACATATCAAAGAAGGTAATATACTGATGAGTTGATGAAAATATTGTGACCAGAGGATTGCCAGGCTCTGACCCTGTCTTTGGGTTTCCCAGGTGGTGCTAGTGGTAAAGAATCTGCCTGCAATAAAGAAGACATAAAAGACCTGGATTGGAAGATCCCCAGGAGGAGAGAATGGCAACCCACTCCAGTATTCTTACCTGGGAAATCATGTACAGAGGAACCTGGTGGGCTACAGTCCACGGGGTCGCAAAGTCATACACAACTGAAGTGACTTAGCATGCATACATGCAACCCTATTTTTCTCCCAGATTGATGGTTCAGTATTCACTGCATTCAGCATTTGCAGAGATCATACAAGACATTACTACTGTAAATAATGAGAACTGACTATAATTAGTATCTTATTTCTACATTATTAATGGATGTATCACAAGAATTTTAAGTGTTCTCAGTAAAATAGAACTTGATATACAAATGAATATGTAAATTACTTTATTTTAAGTGTACATTGATAATTTAGAAAAAAAATTTGAAATGCTAAATGCTTCACTTTCTTCAATAATAGATAAGTTCTTGCCCTTACTCTCTAAATCTAGGACTTTAAAAGCATCACATGACTTATTAAATCTGACAGATGACTTATAATTTGAACTGAACTAAGTTAAAAAGAATTATGTTTGTTCTGACAATAATCTTAAATGATATTTCACCATTGTCTATTACATAAGGGGTTAATATTCTCTGAAAGTAACACAAAAAGCTCAATTAAGTTATTTTTTAGGATAAAGAAGTCAGATTATACCTATTTTTCAAATGGAGGTAAACCAATTCCATTGATACGGATGTGTTTATTTTATATTATTTCAGATGATCTAGATGAAGAGAGGCTAAAATAGATTTTTTCCAATAGTTTTAAATCCTTACTTATTTTCTTTTAAATAGTAGAATAAAGTTACAAAAGAAGGCTCATGTTTGAAATTCTAAATATGGAAATCATTAAAATAAATCATTTAGAAAATTAATTTATTTGTGCAATATATTCAACCTATTTATGAATGTATATATAATGTTAAATAATTAGGTAATATATGTAAAATATAATTTTTTTGTAAAATATAAAATTTTATATATACTATCTGACAAATTCAATCAATTAAAAATATTCACTGAGAGCCAGTTTAGGAGCTAGCAAGTAAAATTGTATTAGTTATAGCCTAAGTCTCCAAGAGGCTTACAGTTGATTATAAAGAAAAAGAATCATAAGCAATAAGTTATAATAGACTGTGATATTTATAATCAGTACTGATTCCTTAATTATAATAAAAGCACCATACTCATGCTAGATGTTATAGAAAAAAAAAATAAGCAAAAGTGTTTGATTTTTTTAAAACCAGGCAGGAAATTTTGTTCCATGTGAACACCATTGGTTATATGTATAGACCCATGGCTTCCCTATAAAAACCAAAGCTGCTTCCCCAGCAGATTAATTTTGGATAAATACAATTTGTCCAAGTTTTTAACATTATCAAAGTCTTCAGGCTACAGTCCATGGGGTAGTTAAGAGTCGGACATGACTTCACTTTTCACTGGAGAAGGAAATGGCAACCCACTCCAATATTCTTGCCTGGAGAATCCCAGGGACAGAGGAGCCTGGTGGGCTGCTGTCTATGGGGTCACACAGAGTCAGACACTGAAGCAACTTCACAGCAGCAGCAACTAGCTCGAAGTCTGTTTACGTCTTTTAGTACACCAAAGTTGGCTAAATATTGCTTGTTGACTGGAAGGGTTCATTGAGGGAAACAAAGTCCCTTGAAACAAAAGAAAACCAAAGAAAAACGAGGAAAAAAAAAAAAAGGCATAGCTAAGAAAAAAGAATGAATGTATCACCAGAAATACAGAAACAAAACATCATTTTAGCATGGATAAGATACTTCTTAAGGACTTCCCTGTAGCTCAGATGTTAAAGAATCTGCCTGCAATGCAGAAGACCCAGGTTTGATTGCTAGGTCTGGAAGATCCTCTGGAGAAGAGAAAGGCAATCCACTCCAGTATTCTTGCCTGGAGAATCCCATGGACAGAGGAGTTCCAGAGTCGGACACGTCTGAGTGATTAACACTACTACTAAGATACTTTTTATCATACAATTTTTTGAAATTATAAAATGTCAGATGTAGAAACATGGATGAAGCATATGTCTGTAGATGGGCAGGCTATCAGTCGTGTTGGTCCAAATCTTCATGTAACGTGTATAAGCATGTGAATGTAGCTGCATGTGTATATTGACATGAACTCTCAATGAACGTTCTGGAAAGCAAGTAAAGTATTAACCATTTTTAACTAAAATAAGGAATGAAAGCATAATTGTGGTACACAGAAGTCTAAATCATCTATGAATTTGACTATTTTGCTGAAAAGTTGGTACTTAGACATGTTAGCATATGTCATCCATTAAACAGGTAAATACAATAATTTTGCATACTTTTAGAGTGTTGAATATTGGTAAGACTGGAGAGTCTCTGAGAGTTTGACAAAAAAAAAAAAAACAAAAACTAGCACTACTCTTTCTGGAAACTGACACTTAAACCTACCTCTAGCATGTACATGGGTTCATAAGTACAATAAGGGACATTGTATACATGTGAGGTTCCATGGATCCCATATTTTAAAATTCTTTTTCTAAAAGACTATGTTAATGGAAAGTGGCCCCTTTCAGTAATAGGGAAGGCTCTCACTGAGGCAATGAGAACACTAGATCCTCCTAGAACTATACTACAGGGAAATCTATTTTGGCTCTAAGGAGAGAGAAACAAAGCAGAACAGGCAGAATGAAGAAACCATGCCTTGAACATGCTGATTATGCTTCCAAGGGAGTTTACCTCTCAAGTCATTCAGTTAATTGTGTGTTAACTGAGAGAGATATTTCAGTGGCTTCTACTGAGTATAATTAACAGTAAGAGAGAGATTCTAAATCAGGCTCTGAGAGAAAGAAAAAATAAACAAAAAACACCTGGAAGGAAAAAATGAAAATATAACATTTTTAAATAAAGAGAACTCTGGAAAGAAGGCTGATTTTATCAGAAAAAGAATTTATCCAGTCAAGGGAAATTAATGAAACCACAACCATGTGTAAAAGTATGTCAAAATACCAGTATACCAGTATGCATATTCTTTCTGAGACTTGAGGGAGAAGATACTTGATCCTTTGAAAAAGGATTTGGAAGGAAATGTACTATTCTGCAGAGCCAGTTTTGGCTCTAGACACATAATTGCAAAGAATATATTTAGCCTCCTAGAGTTAATGAACCATTAATGGAAAAAAAAAGTAGCAAAGAAGTTAACTGACCTTCCAGATCCTGTCAGAATCGTGTCATGGAAGTTGCAGTGGAAGAGTGACAGAGAGGCAGAGACTAAATGACAATGACTAGAAAGACTGATTTCAATTAAATGTATCTTTGATAAACTGATTTGGAACAGATGTGCTTATTTATTAAACAACACTTTTAATTCTATTTGATTATTTGCTTTCTTCCTGTTGTCAATGTCCTGGTGTCCAGACATTTGAAATTTTGGCTAGGAGGAGAGAAAGGGTAATGTACTTATATATGGATATATGGATAAGGGTAGGGGTCTTTCTCACTTGCTACTCCCTCCATCACCCTTGTACACCTCCCTTCAAAACCCTCACACTGAGTGCTTCTTCTAGGGTATGATATGTCAGTACTGTCTCACTTGCCAAAGCTATCACTTGATAAGTAGTCTAAGTGTATCCCTATTTTGGTGTTGAATATTTCTAAATACAGGTATCTTTTAAGTTTATGCAAATATACAGACAATAATTATATCATCATTTCATTATCTCATTTTATTTAAATTATTTTATGTCTATGTTTTATTATTTTTTTAATATTCTATAGAATTATACAATATAATAACATTATATATTATTGTTATAAGTACAAATAACAATGATTGGCTGATGGTTATATTAAAGTGAACCTCAATTATAGGGACCTTTAAATTATTTTTCACTCAAAACAGGCACTCAGTACTACGGACTGAGTGAATGTTTTTCCCTCAAATTTGTATATTGAAGCCCAAATGACCAAAGGAATGGTATTTGGACATGAAGTCTTTGAGAGGAAGTTGGGTCATAAGGGTGGATCCATCATATGGGATTGAAAGTGAAAGTTAGTTGCACAGTGTATCCAGCTCTTTGTAATTCCATGGACTGCAGCCTGTTCTGCTCCTCTATCCATGGAATTCTCCAAGCAAGAGTACTGGAGTTGGTTGCCATTTCCCACTAATCTACTTGGGATTAGTACCCTTAAAAGAAGGTTCAGGAAAGACAATCTCTCTCTGTGTCATATGAAGATACATTAAGGCCTTCATCTGCAAACAAGGAAGAGATCTTTCACCAGAACCTGTCCATGTTGGTACCCTATAGGTTCAGAGGTCTAAAGACTTCCAGCCACCAAAAGAGATTACTGTTGTCTATAAGACCCCAGTCTATGTCATTCTGTTATAGCAGCTCAAACGAAGACACTAAGTCAGAGGTCAAGGAGTAAAAACACACTGGAGAGTCACTGAAATAACTTCCCATAGATCAACGTAGTTCTAGTATTTATTTCATTATTAGTCCCACCATTTATTATTTAAGAACGTTTTTAAGATCTTCTTTAAGATACTGTTGACTCTTAATTTAAACAATTCTAACTTTTTGATTTTTTTACAATTTTTTAAAATTATTGTCTTATTTAGCGTCAATTTTAGAGCCCAGCCTAAATATTTGTATTTAGTAATCACCAAACATCATTTAGAATGATGGGAAATTAGAATCATTAGAATGATTAGAATCATTTAGAATAGAATGGGAAAGACCAGAGATCTCTTCAAGAAAATTAGAGATACCAAGGGAATATTTCATGCAAAGATGGGCTCGATAAAGGACAGAAATGGTATGGACCTAACAGAAGCAGAAGATATTAAGAAGAGGTGGCAAGAATACACAGAAGAACTATACAAAAAAGGTCTTCACACCCAGATAATCATGATGGTGTGATCACTCACTTGGAGTTAGATATCCTGGAATGAGAAATCAAATGGTCCTTAGGAAGCATCACTATGAAAAAGCTAGTGCAGGTGATGGAATTACAGTTGAGCTATTTAAAATCCTAAAAGATGATGCTGTGAAAGTGCTGCACTCTATTTGCCAGCAAATCTGTAAAACTCAGCAGTGGCCACAGGACTGGAAAAGGTCAGTTTTCATTCTAATCCCTAAGAAAGGCAATGCCAAAGAATGCTCAAACTAACACACAATTGCACTCATCTCACATGCTAGTAAAGTAATGCTTAAAATTCTCCAAGCCAGGCTTCAGCGATACGTGAACCATGAACTTCCAGATGTTCAAGCTGGTTTTAGAAAAGGCAGAGGAACCAGAGATCAAATTGCCAACATCCGTTGGATCATCGAAAAAGCAAGAGAGTTCCAGAAAAATATCTGTTTCTATGTTATTGACTACTATGCCAAAGCCTTTGACTGTGTGGGTCACAATAAACTGTGGAAAATTCTTCAAGAGATGGGAATACCAGGCCACCTGACTTGCCTCTTGAGAAAACTATATGCATGTCAGGATGCAGCAGTTAGAACTGGACATGGAACAACAGACTGGTTCCAAATAGGAAAAGGAGTATGTCGAGGCTGTATATTGTCACCCTGTTTATTTAACTCATATGCAGAGTACATAATGAGAAAATCTGGGCTGGAAGAAGCACAAGCTGGAATGAAGATTGCTGGTAGAAATACCAATAATCTCAGATATGCAGATGATACCACCCTTATGGCAGAAAGTGAAGAAGAACTAAAGAGCCTCTTGATGAAAATGAAAGAGGAGAGTGACAAAGTCAGCTTAAAGCTCAACATTCAGCAAACAGAGATCATGGCATACAGTCCCATCACTTCATTGCAGTAGAAAACAGTGGAAACAGTGGCTGACTTTATTTTTGGGGACTCTAAAATTACTGCAGATGGTGACTACAGCCATGGCATTAAAAGACGCTTACTCCTTGGAAGAAAAGTTATGACCAACCTAGACAGCATATTAAAAAGCAGAGACATTATTTTGCCAACAAAGGTCCGTCTAGTCAAGGCTGTGGTTTTCCAGTAGTCATGTATGGATGTGAAAGTTGGACTATAAAGAAAGCTGAGTGCTGAAGAATTGATGCTTTTGAACTGTGGTGTTGGAGAAATCTTGAGAGTCCCTTGTACTGCAAGGAGATCCAACCAGTCAATCCTAAAAGGAAATCAGTCCTGTATGTTTATTGGAAGTACTGATGTTGAAGCTGAAACTCCAATTCTTTGGCAACCTGATGTGAAGAGCTGACTCTTTGGAAATGACCCTGATGCTGGGAAAGATTGAAGGCATGAGGAGAAGGGGACAACAGAGCATGAGATGGCTGGATGGCATCACCGACTCAATGGACATGAGTTTGAGTAAACTTCAGAAGTTGGTGATGGACAGGGAGGCCCTGTGTGCTGCAGTCCATGGGGTCTCAGAGTAAGACATGACTGAGCGACTGAACTGTACTGGACTGAAACATCGTTGGCTAAATTATTATTACAATGACTTATCTCATTCTTTGTATGCTATATGAAATGAATGGTACATCTTCTCATTCAAGGTTTGAACCTTTATTTGGCAATTAGACCCACTCAAAGCCACTGGTAACTGATGTGTTGGGGAAACTAATAAAATCAGTAATCTCAAAGATGGTGTTAGTTTTATGTGAGCCATCAGGAAAGAGACAGAGATCAGCTACAGATACTAATCAGCTCCTCTCTGATATTTGAAACCAACAGCAGTCCGAGCTCCAAAAATATGGTCACTGTAAAAGTTTATTCCAAACCTCAGAGGGTACATATTTCTGTCCACATCTTGGGCGCCTCACCTCTTTGTTCACTTGTCAGAATTTCAACTACTTATCTCAGAACTCTCTCCTTCTCTTATGCCACATGTACTTTCCTTTCTCTTCTAATATTTTCTCTCCCTACCCTACCACTAACTTCCTTCAGAATATTTCTATTTGGGTTAATCAGGCCAGAAAACTCCCCCACATTTTTTTTCTTTGTGGAGCCAGATTTGAATATTCTCCAGGACCTCATACCCCATATCCCCATATAGCATTATTATTATTATTATTTTGGTACCCACTACTCCAATCTCAAGTTCCCAGTGTCTCAGCACATGAAGAGGAGGAGAAACAAACCAGACACATCAGAATTCTTCTCACAGTATCATTCTTCCTTTACAATCTTGTGAAAAATCCCTCAGTTTCTACTCCTACTATCCAGATATATTAACCTCTACTCAGTGTTAGCAGCCAGGTAACAAATTTTGCTATATTTCTTGGAACCTTTACTTTTGACTCCAAAGTCTTCAGTTCTATCCAAATTGTGTTCATTATTATCAGTCACCCATCACTGATAATGTCCCCTATTTGAACGTCCAAGTTTAAAGACACACGATATAAAAGATTAGGAGAATTCCTTTGTCATCCAATGGTGACCACTCCTGCACTCCCAATGCAGGGGACCTGGGTTTATCCCTAGTCAGGGAACTAGATCCCACATACCTCAACTAAGGCTTTGCATACCACAACTAAAGATTTCACATACCTCAACTAGAAAAAAGATCCCACATGCTGAAACTAAGACCCAGCACAGCCAAGTAAGTAAATGAAGAAATATTAGGGCTTCCCTTGTGGCTCAGCTGGTAAAGAATCTGCCTGCAATGTGGGAGACCTGGGTTCAATCCCTGGGTTGGAAAGATCCCCTGGAAAAGGGAAAGGCTACCCACTCCATATTCTGGCCTGGAGAATTCCATGGACTGTATAGTCCATGGGATTGTATGGATTTGGACACAACTGAGCGACTTTCTTTTATAAAAAAAAATATATATATATATATATATAAAAGGAGACACCTCAAAACTCCCATACATTGAAAGGAAAAGAATAAGTTGCCTACTAGTTTTCTCTAATGTTTTTCCTTACTCTTTCTAGTAACTTAATTCTTTTAATTATTCATTTGATTTTTTCTCTTAATATGTATTTTATCCGTGTTTTTATAAGGAATGGGATTCCCTGATGGTTCAGATGGTAAAGAATTTGCTTGCAATGCAAGAGACTCAGGTTTAATCCCTGGATTTGGAAGATCCCCTGACAGAGGAAATGGCAACCGACTCCAATATTCTTGGTGGTGGTTTAGTCACCAAGTCATGTCCAACTTTTGTGACCCCATGGATTGTAGCCCACCAGGCTCCTCTGTCCATGGAATTCCCATGCCCGGGAAACCCATGAACAGAGGAGCCTGGTGGGCCACAGTTTATGGTGTCCTAAAGAGTCAGGCATGACTGAGCAATTAACACTTAGAAGGAATAGTAAACCAAACTAGACCTAATGTTTCAAATTGTTTTTTCCTTTCTTCCCTTACTCCCTCCATTCCACCCTTCTCTCCTTTCCTTCTTTCCATCTATTTTCTCTAAATTACAGCAAAATAGAATTTTAGGCAATTAAGATTGCTTAATGACATAGAATAAAAGAAATGAAGCATCTATAGTGAAAATGGAAATTGAAGATTAAATAAAAACTGTAATAAAACAAAAGCTCCTCCACATATATAAATTGGGGTCAGAATTTGGTTTTGAACCTTCAGTGGTGAAAGCAAATGAAGAAGAACAATCTCAGTGACACCATAAGGTAATTAATTTACTCAGATTTACTCAAAAGAAATTCCTCTTTTGATGGTACTAAAGTCTGGGGAAATTTCTCTTGTGGGTCCTCATTATATTTAGTCCAGTGTTCTCAACAACATCCTGAAATAAAACTAGGATTTGAAATTGAACATGGCTCAATCTTAGAACATTGTTGGTGAAAACTCAGGGTAAAAAAGCCACAGTTGAAAGCAACACAGCCAGTATCCAATATAAAACCATAAAATATGAAAATCTATTTCAGTCAAGTTTGTTTTGGGATAAATGTCAAACTGGTTAGAGCATCAGTTTTACTTTCAGTATATGTATAAAACTCAGGCAACTTATGAAAAATAAGTTTTATAAAAAAAAAAAAAAGAAAAAGAAGTTTTGTTTGTTTCCCACTGAAAGATGAGATATATGAGGCCCAGGATGAACAGTTTTTACCCTCTGGACAGAAACTTCATAAAAGCAGGATGATGAAGGAGGCTGAGCCCTGACCAGATAAGAGATAAAAGACCACATATTCCTCACTTGCAAAGTTAAGACCTCCTCAAATACGGATATGAAGAAGGAGTCATTGGAGGTCAAAGATGGAGAGGGTGTCACCTCATAATAAGTGATGTCAACTACCCATAGGCTTCTTCACTTGGCTAAGGGATGCACACTCGCACACGGGAGGACCCTGAGATAAACCAAACTTGAACTCAGATTCAGGCAAAGCAAGGTGACTGGCCAAAGGAAACCCAGAAAGATTGCCTATAAAAGTGATTCAAACTACCATGAAGGTGCGACTCTCTCTCTGAGCCTGCCCACATGTCTATCTATCCACATGTACTGTACTTCTTTCCTCTTAATAAATACTTTACTTGTTTCAGTACTTTCCATCTATGTCTGGAAATCCATTTCTAAATGGCTGACCCACCAGGCACTTGCCACTGGCCATTAGTCCCCAGTGGTTAGGATTCAGTGCTCTCACTGCCACTGCCCAACCTTAGTTTCTGGCCAGGAACCAAAATCCTGCTTCAAGCCTCTGCAGGCCAAGGCTACCCAACATCACCACCAACACTCAAAGCAGTTATCCTTGAATCCCAATATGAATAATACTTATCTGAAGTAATAAATAAGCTGCTTATTCTTTAGGATATCTTCTACAAAGTTATTTCTCACATGCAGTTTTTAGATAAAAGTTTGCCTGCAGAGAGTATAAAATTATAGTCTCTATAAGAATCCAGCGAACCTACATTCTGAATTCCTGATTAATAATAATATTAAAAGAATAAAATTGTTCTCTTTTAATTTTTTTTAATACAATGAAGTATGTAATCAAAATAAATGCCTGAGAATAAGAAGATTCTATAGGCAGGAAAATTTTTACCTCACAAAATATTTTGAATCTATCCCCAAATAAAAGTAGATGGGTGATTCTAAAAAAAAAAAATCTGTTAATTAAAAAATAGATGAAGGGTGTGATAGAAGTGCCTACATTCAACAGCTGCTTTTTAAAAATGTTTAGCCTGGAAAATTTACAGAAAAGCTGTTACTACCCACTAGACCATTCAGGTATGACCTAAATCAAATCCCTTATGATTATACAGTGGAAGTGATAAATAGATTTAAGGGCCTAGATCTGATAGATAGAGTGCCTGATGAACTATGGAATGAGGTTCGTGGCATTGTACAGGAGACAGGGATCAAGACCATCCCCATGGAAAAGAAATGCAAAAAAGAAAAATGGCTGTCTGGGGAGGCCTTACAAATAGCTGTGAAAAGAAGAGAAGTGAAAAGCAAAGGAGAAAAGGAAAGATATAAGCATCTGAATGCAGAGTTCCAAAGAATAGCAAGAAGAGATAAGAAAGCCTTCCTCAGCAATCAATGCAAAGAAATAGAGGAAAACAACAGAATGGGAAAGACTAGAGATCTCTTCAAGAAAATCAGAGATACCAAGGGAACATTTCATGCAAAGATGGGCTCGATAAAGGACAGAAATGGTATGGACCTAACAGAAACAGAAGATATTAAGAAGAGGTGGCAAAAATACACAGAAGAACTGTACAAAAAAGATCTTCACAACCCAGATAATCATGATGGTGTGATCACTCATCTAGAGCCAGACATCCTGGAATGTGAAGTCAAGTGGGCCTTAGAAAGCATCACTATGAACAAAGCTAGTGGAGGTGATGGAATTCCAGTTGAACTATTTCAAATCCTGAAAGATGATGCTCTGAAAGTGCTGCACTCAATAAGCCAGCAAATTTGGAAAACTCAGCAGTGGCCACAGACTGGAAAAGGTCAGTTTTCATTCCAATCCCAAAGAAAGGCAATGCCAAAGAATGCTCAAACTACTGCGTAATTGCACTCATCTCACACGCTAGTAAAGTAATGCTCAAAATTCTCCAAGCCAGGCTTCAGCAATACGTGAACCGTGAACTTCCAGATGTTCAACCTGGTTTTAGAAAAGGCAGAGGAACCAGAGATCAAATTGCCAACATCCGCTGGATCATGGAAAAAGCAAGAGAGTTTCAGTAAAACATCTATTTCTGCTTTATTGACTCTGCCAAAGCCTTTGACTGTGTGGATCACAATAAACTGTGGAAAATTCTGAAAGAGATGGGAATACCAGACCACCTGACCTGCCTCTTGAGAAATCTGTATGAAGGTCAGGAAGCAACAGTTAGAACTGGACATGGAACAACAGACTGGATCCAAATAGGAAAAGGAGTACATCGAGGCTGTATATCATCACCCTGCTTATTTAACATATATGCAGAGTACATCATGAGAACGGCTGGACTGGAAGAAACACAAGCTGAAATCAAGATTGCCAGGAGAAGCATCAGTAACCTCAGATATGCAGATGATACTACCCTTTTGGCAGAAAGTGAAGAGGAACTCAAAAGCCTCTTGATGAAAGTGAAAGTGGAGAGTGAAAAAGTTGGCTTAAAGCTCAACATTCAGAAAATGAAGATCATGGCATCTGGTCCCATCACTTCATGGGAAATAGATGGGGAAACAGCGGAAACAGTGTCGGACTTTATTTTTCTGGGCTCCAAAATCACTGCAGATGGTGATTGCAGCCATGAATTAAAAGACTCTTACTCCTTGGAAGAAAAGTTATGACCAACCTAGATAGCATATTCAAAAGCAGAGACATTACTTTGCCAACAAAGGTCCGTCTACTTAAGGCTATGGTTTTTCCTGTGGTCATGTATGGCTGTGAGAGTTGGACTGTGAAGAAAGCTGAGCACTGAAGAATTGATGCTTTTGAACTGTGGTGTTGGAGAAGACTCTTGGGAGTCCCTTGGACTGCAAGGAGATCCAACCAGTCCATTCTGAAGGAGATCAGCCCTGGGATTTCTTTGGAAGGAATAATGCTGAAGCTGAAACTCCAGTACTTTGGCCACCTCATGCGAAGAGTTGACTCATTGGAAAAGACTCTGATGCTGGCAGGGATTGTGGGCAGGAGGAGAAGGGGATGACAGAGGATGCGATGGCTGGATGGCATCACTGACTCGATGTACGTGAGTCTGAGTGATCTCCAGGTGTTTGTGATGGACAGGGAGGCCTGGTGTGCTGCGATTCATGGGGTCACAAAGAGTTGGACAGGACTGAGTGACTGAACTGAATCACCTACAAAAAGGGAAGCCCAGGTGGCACAGTGGTAAAGAATCTTCTGCCAGTGCAGGAGACTCAAGAGACGCAGATTCAATCACTTGGTAGAGAAGATACCCTGGGGGAGGAAAGGGCAACCCACTCCAGTGCTCTTGCCTTGGAAATTCCATGGACAGAGGAGCCTAGCAGGTCCATAGAGTCACAAAGAGATGGACATAACTGAGCACTGCCTACACATACAAAATCACCTACCAAAAGATATATGTATAATATCTGATATATATATATATATATATATATATATATATATATATATATATATCAGTTCAGTTCAGTAGATCAGCTATGCCCGACTCTTTGTGACCCCATGGACTTCAGCACGCCAGGCTCCCATGACCATCACCAACTCCCATAGCTTGCTCAAACTCATGTCCATCGAGTCAGTGATGCCATCGAAATATTTCATCCTCTGCCATCCCCTTCTCTTCCTGTCTTCAATCTTTCCCAGCATCAGGGACTTTTCTAATGAGTCAGTTCTTCCCATCAGGTGGCCAAAGTATTGGAGTTTCAGTTTCAGTATCAATCCTTCCAATGAATATTTAGGACTGATTTCCTTTAGGATGGACTGGTTGAATCTCCTTGTAGTCCAAGGGACTCTCAAGAGTCTTCTCCAACACCACAGTTCAAAAGCATCAATTCTTCAGGGCTCAGCTTTATTTATGATCCAACTCTCACAACCATACATGACTACTGGAAAAACCATAGCCTTGACTACATGGACCTTTGTCAACAAAGTAATGCCTTTGCTTTTTAATATGCTGTCTAGATTGGTCTTAGCTTTTCTTCCAAGGGACAAGCATCTTTTAATTCCATGGCTGCAATCACCATCTACAATAATTTTGGAGCCCCCCAAAATAAGGTCTGTCACTGTTTCCATTGTTTTCCCATCTATCTGCATGAAGTGATGGGATAGGATGCTATGATCTTAACTTTCTGAATGTTGAGTTTTAAGCCAAATTTTTGCTCTCTTCTTTCACTTTCATCAAGAGGCTCTTTAGTTTTTCTTCACTTTCTGTCATAAGGGGGGTGTCATCTGCATATCTGAGTTATTGAAATTTCTCCCATCAATCTTGATTCCAGCTTGTGCTTCTTCCAGTTCAGCATTTCTCATGATGTATCTGCATATAAATTAAATAAGCATGGTGACAATATACAGCCTGATGTACTCCTTTCCCTATTTGGAACCAGTCTGTTGTTCCATGTCCAGTTCTAACTGTTGCTTCTTGACATGCGTACAGGTTTTTTTAGGAGGCAAGTCAGGTGGTCTGGAATTCCCATCTCTTTAAGAATTTTCCAGTCTGTTGTGATCCACACCGTCAAAGGCTTTGGCGTAGTCAATAAAGCAGCAGTAGATTTTTTTCTGGAACTCACTTTTTCTATGGTTCAATGGATGATGGCAATTTGAACTCTGGTTCCTCTGGCTTTCTAAATGCAGCTTGAACATCTGGAATTTCACAGTTCACACACTGTTGAAGCCTAGTTTGGAGAATTTGAACATTACTTTGCCAGCATATGAGATGAGTGCAATTGTGCAGTAGTTCAAACCTTCTTTGGTATTGCCTTTCTTTGGGATTGAAATGAAAACTGACCTTTTCCAGTCCTCTGGCCACTGCTGAGTTTTGCAAATTTGATGGCATATTGAGTGCAGCAGTTTAGCAGCATATTCTTTTAGGATTTGAAATAGCTCAACTGGAATTCCATCACCTCCACAAGCTTTGTCTGTTGTGATCCATTGCTTTGACTAGATATATATTTATATATATATATATATATATATACACACATATACAGTCATACATAATATACAATTCTCAAGCACTATAGCATTCTAATAAAAATTGCAAAAAGGAAATTATGCCTCATTCTTTCCTCATCTTTGAAATAAACTGGGCTACTTGTGCTGTTGTCTATAACAAATGCTGAAGCATTTCAGTTATAATCATCTCAGTTTTAAAGATGTTGTTATTACATACCAATCTACATTAACATTTCAACACCACTTTAAATGTGTTTTATGTTACTTTCTTTTCTTTTTCTTCTAAGCCACCTTTTGTACTTACTATATGCAGGATTCATCTTACCTTCTGGTCATCTGAACAAATGCTGAATATGTTTAAATAGCACATGTACCCAGCTTGACTCCACCACCACTATAACAATCAAAACAGATATTTTAAAGAGGAGTTCATCTCTGATATCCATCACCACATCCAGATATCCCCAAGCTTAGTGACCAACCATAAGCATATATTATGTTCCTAGGAATTCAAAGAATGCATAATGGGGTTGGATTGTCACTGCTAACAAGCGTCCAGTCTTTAAAACTTCTAATGTATTTTTATTTTTGCTTTAGAGATATTGAAAAAGTATCTTTACTTTTTCAATAACTGAAACAGAACTGATAGAATTGAGGCATCCTAAGAAAACTTCTTAATCACATTTGCCTTCTTACCTCACCAGAATTAACATCTACAGTTGATTTGGAGTCTATTGCTGCATATTATTAATTCTATTATTACACATATATGCAGCCATAAAAACATATTTTAAGGCTTTGTTATGTTTTGAACTTCATATACACAAAGACAGATTGAGCACTTGCACTGTTCAGATACTGTTCAAGACATTTCACATTTTAATTTAGGTAAAATAACAATGGTCCTATGAATAGAAAATATCACACACTCCACACTCCATTTCAGATGAGAAAAGTAAATGAGGCAAAGAGACATTTGCAAAGAACTGTGAAGGTCTGAAATTCTACCCTACTTACAAACAAACAAGTAAGCCTGCAAAAGATTCATGGGTACTTGTAGAAGACAGGAGACTCTTGGGTTAGATGAAAGACAATGTATTGCTCATAGTAGATGCAGTGTCCAGAGTATCGGCATGCTTTATATTGACTCCCAAATGCAGTTCCCACAGGGCTTCACAAGGAGGGTCAGACGATGTCTGCACAGGGTGCAGACTGCATTGTATAAAAGGCACAGCGAGCCTAGGGAAACTGGCATCATGTGCTATAAGCACACCTGCTCTTTTCTCCAGAAGAAGGCACTATCTTCATCTTTAAGGCTGTTCACTATACTAATAGCCTTGAAAAGATAATTTCAACTGAAGTGCTTCACTTACAAGAGGGGCAGAAATGCAAGAGACCCTGGAGAGTTGTCTCATGGCAAGATAAAATAGTTTGCTCAGGGCACATAATTGTAAATGGTGTAACAATTTTGAAACAGAAGTGACTCATGACAGAACCCAACCTCTTCACTGGTAATTAAGTTGAATCAGTTCTAATGAGGTGGATAAAACTGGAGCCTATTATACAGCGTGAAGGAAGCCAGAAAGAAAAACACCAATACAGTATACGAACGCATATATATATATGGAATTTAGAAACTTGGTAACGATAACCCTGTATGCGAGACAGCAAAACAGACACTAATGTATAGAACAGTCTTTTGGACTCTGTGGGAGAGGGAGAGGGGGATGATTTGGGAGAATGGCATTGAAACATGTATAATATCATATAAGAAACGAATCACCAGTCCAGGTTTGATGCAAGATACAGGAAGCTTGGGGCTGGTGCACTGGGATGACCCAGAGCGGTGGTATGAGGAGGGAGGTGGGAGGGGGGTTCAGGATGGGGAACACGTGTACACCCGTGGTGGATTCATGTTGATGTATGGCAAAATCGATGCAATATTGTAAAGTAATTAGCCTCTAATTAAAATAAATAAATTTAAATTTTAAAAAAGGAAAAAAAATTGTGTTTTCCAAATACTGCCCAACATTGGTAGGTCTTTTTTCTAACCTGATAGAATTAAAACAGCAACCTGATTGTTGACATTAGTGATGAATTTGAGCATATGTTTCTTGGCCCCTTTACTGATCACTGCCTTGTTGTGGCAAAAGGGCACATAACTCAATGAAGCTATGAACCATGCCATGTAGGGCCACCCAAGATAGATGGGTCTTAGAGGGGAGTTCTGAAAAAATGTGATCCACTAGAGGGGGGAATGGCAAATCTCAGTGTACTTGCCATAAGAAACCCATGAACTGTGTAAAAGGACAAAAAGATATGACACCAAAAGATGAGTCCCCCAGGTTGGAAGGTGTTAAATGGCAACCCACTCCAGTGTTCTTGCCTGGAGAATCCCAGGGACGGAGGAGCCTGGTGGGCTGCCATCTATGGGGTTGCACAGAGTTGGACATGACTGAAGTGACTTAGCAGTAGCAGCAGCAGGGAAGAGCTAAGGAGAACTACTAATAGCCCCAGAAAGAAAGTAGTGTCTGGGCCAAAGTGGAAACGATGCTCAGTTGTGTATGTGTCTGGTGATGAAAGTAAAATCTGATGCTGCAAAGAACTGTATTGCATAGGAATGTGGAATGTTAGGTCCATGAATCAAGGTAAATTGGATATGGTCAAGCAAGAGATGGTAAGAATAAACATCAACACCTTAGGAATCAGTGAACTAACATGGACAGGAATGGGCCCATTTAATTTAGATGACCATTATATCTACTACTGTGTGCAAAAATCCCTTAGAAGAAATGGAGTAGCCCTTATAATCAACAAAAGAACCTGAAATATAGTACTTGGGTGCAACCTTAAAAAAGACAGAATGATCTTGATTCATTTCCAAGGCAAGCCATTTAACATCATGATTATACAAAAGAAAAGTAATTGGAAAGTTAGATAAAACTAATTAGTTACCATATTGAGCTTTATGATTATTCTATGCACATGGCAATCCTTTAAAAAATGAAAAAAAAATGAAGTTAAGTTTGTAGAAACCACACTCCAATATAAAAATAAGTGTAAGAGTTCTAGTGTGGTATGGACTGTAAATATCATGAGTTTTTTGATACTCAAGCCATTTAATCATTTCAACAAAAGAATCTGAATATATAACAGCAATTATACATATAAAAAATTAAAAATTTATCCATCACAAACACTCTTAGCTTTTTCCCTCATATTTATCAGCTGGAGAGACAACATGGTGCAGGCTAACCTTTTCATTTTGACTTGTTTTGACTTGATTCTTAATCTAACATTTCAGGAATGCATGTCACCCTTCTTTTTTCTTATAAGAAAGGAAAGATATAAGCATCTGAATGCAGACTTTCAAAGAATAGCAAGAAGAGATAAGAAAGCCTTCCTCAGCAATCAATGCAAAGAAATAGAGGAAAACAACAGAATGGGAAAGACTAGAGATCTCTTCAAGAAAATCAGAGATACCAAGGGAACATTTCATGCAAAGATGGGCTCGATAAAGGACAGAAATCGTATGGACCTAACAGAAACAGAAGATATTAAGAAGAGGTGGCAAAAATACACAGAAGAACTGTACAAAAAAGATCTTCACAACCCAGATAATCAGGATGGTGTGATCACTGACCTAGAGCCAGACATCCTGGAATGTGAAGTCAAGTGGGCCTTAGAAAGCATCACTATGAACAAAGCTAGTGGAGGTGATGGAATTCCAGTTGAGCTATTTCAAATCCTGAAAGGTGATGGTGTGAAAGTGCTGCACTCAATACGCCAGCAAATTTGGAAAACTCAGAAGTGGCCACAGGACTGGAAAAGGTCAGTTTTCATTCCAATCCCAAAGAAAGGCAATGCCAAAGAATGCTCAAACTACTATGCAATTACACTCATCTCACATGCTAGTAAAGTAATGCTCAAAATTCTCCAAGCCAGGCTTCAGCAATACGTGAACCGTAAACTTCCTGATGTTCAAGCTAGTTTTAGAAAAGGCAGAGGAACCAGAGATCAAATTGCCAACATCCGCTGGATCATCGAAAAAGCAAGAGAGTTCCAGTAAAACATCTATTTCTGCTTTATTGACTATGCCAAAGCCTTTGACTGTGTGGATCACAATAAACTGTGGAAAATTCTGAAAGAGATGGGAGTATCAGACCACCTGACCTGCCTCTTGAGAAATCTGTATGCAGGTCAAGAAGCAACAGTTAGAACTGGACATGGAACAACAGACTGGCTCCAAATAGGAAAAGGAGTACGTCAAGGCTGTATATTTTCACCCTGCTTATTTAACTTATATGCAGAGTACATCATGAGAAACGCTGGGCTGGAAGAAACACAAGCTGGAATCAAGATTGCCAGGAGAAATATCAATAACCTCAGATATGCAGATGACACCACCTTTATGGCAGAAAGTGAAGAGGAACTCAAAAGCCTCTTGATGAAAGTGAAAGTGGAGAGTGAAAAAGTTGGCTTAAAGCTCAACATTCAGAAAATGAAGATCATGGCATCTGGTCCCATCACTTCATGGGAAATAGATGGGGAAACAGTGGAAACAGTGTCAGACTTTATTTTTCTGGGCTCCAAAATCACTGCAGATGGTGACTGCAGCCATGAAATTAAAAGACGCTTACTCCCTGGAAGGAAAGTTATGACCAACCTAGACAGCATATTCAAAAGCAGAGACATTATTTTGTCAACAAAGGTCCGTCTAGTCAAGGCTATGGTTTTTCCTGTGGTCATGTATGGATGTGAGAGTTGGACTGTGAAGAAGGCTGAGCACCGAAGAATTGATGCTTTTGAAGTGTGGTGTTGGAGAAGACTCTTGAGAGTCCCTTGGACTGCAAGGAGATCCAACCAGTCCATTCTGAAGGAGATCAGCCCTGGGATTTCTTTGGAGGGAATGATGCTGAAGCTGAAACTCCAGTACTTTGGCAACCTCATGCAAAGAGTTGACTCATTGGAAAGACTGTGATGCTGGGAGGGATTGGAGGCAGGAGGAGAAGGGGACGACAGAGGATGAGATGGCTGGATCGCATCACTGACTCAATGGACGTGAGTCTGAGTGAACTCCGGGAGTTGGTGATGGACAGGGATGCCTGGTGTGCTGCGATTCATGGGGTCGCAAAGAGTCGGACACGACTGAGCGACTGAACTGAACTGAACTGAACCATCTATACTGAATATATTTGCTTCTAAAACAGTGGACACCAGGTAATTATTGAATGATTTGGCTATCTGTGATGTAACTTCATTCCCATACTTTTTGTCTATAGAATATCACACTAATACATGCACATGGACTGAAACATGCAAAACTTTCCTAGGATAAAATGAGGAATAATACTAGAAGAATATCATCAAGCAGTTGGAAGTTTTATTTCAAAAGATCCCCAAAGCACAAGATCTAAAGCAAAAATAAGGATTCAACTACATCAAAATGAAGGATTTCTGTCCAACCACAATGTTAAAAAATAGATTAAAAACAAGAGAAAATATTTGTAACATCTAAAACTGATTATACTAATATTGAAAAGGCACTGGTTCACACACACACAAACACACACAAATCAATTCCTTAAATAGATCAGATAATTACATGAAATTCAGTGGATAATAGGAGTAAGAGAGATACAGGAATTTCAAAGAAGACCTAACTGGAAATAAAGAGATGTTCAATTTCATGTGTCATCAGAGCAATACAAATTAAATGATAAAATACTTTGTGTTCATAAAGTTGTTGTTTAGTCACTAAGTCATGTCTGACTCTTTTGTGACCTCATGAACTTTAGCCTGTCTGGTTCCTCTGTCCATGGGATTTCCCAGGCAAGATTACAGGATTGGGTTGCCATTTCCTTCTCCAGGGGATCATCCTGACCCAGGGATCAAACCCAGGTTTCCTGCACTGGCAGGCAGATTCTTTACCATTGAACCACCAGGGGAGTCCATAAAGTAGAAGAGTAGTTAGCGTTGGCAACAATATGGAATACTGTTCGGTACATAAGAATTTCTGTACAATAACTGGGGTGTGAACTGGTACAGCTATTCTGCAAGGAAATCTGGAAAATTATACTGAAATGACATACATATATGTGCATCCTAGGACTTAGAGGTGTGTATTCTGGCTATACAACCCAAAAAGTTCTTACTAGAATTGGGATGGAAACTGCACTGTGAGGATTTGTTCTAGCAGGCCATCCAGAATGTGTTGCCTGAGATGTTTTAAACTAGGGTTCCTGCATGTCTGTGGCACTGACATGGTCAGGGCACAAAACATGTGGCTTACCAGTGTTGCTTTGTAACCATGAGGACATGTGGAGTAATTTGTACCAAGTTGGCAGTACTGTTACTGATCATAGTGAGACAGAATGATTTGAACGTGGTTTCAGTGAAGCACTCCCCTGGAGAGCTCTGTGGGTGAGTTTGGTTAGATGATTTCCCTATTCATCTCTAATCAGATGGATTTACATTATCATGGTTTACACTTGTTGTTTTAAAGATCTCATGAGCACTATATTCTGTTTGTTCATATGCATTACAAAATATGTCCACATCAAGAACTTTCAGAGAATTTGTGCCACTGCACTCTCACACTGAATGCTGATATTTAGATTTCCCCTTCTTATATATGATGTAATTTTTTTTTTTTTTGGCCTAGGTGTCCCCACAGAAACCGTTAATCCATAAAGATTAACAAGATATCAATCTGTGCTGAATACACTGTGATCAACCTTTTTTCAAGAGTATGAAGCAACTTTTCTTTTATAACCTTTAATACACTTTCAAATCTTTCCTTCAGGGACTCAATTACATGTATTCCAATTTCCTTTTTCTTCCATATTTATTATTTTCCCCACTTCATTTTGTTCAATTTTTCTCATGTTTATTCTATATGTCCCTGTTCTCAACACTGCCCATTCTTCTTCACTCAGATTCAAAAGTGACTTTGTTCTTCTGTTTTTCCATTTTTTCTGACTTATTCGTGGACACTTTTCATGTCTTTCTAGGCTTTATCACCTCTTGTTTTAGTCCTTATTAATTGAAAATAAGGTCTTTGCTGATGTAATCTAGCTAGGTGAGATTATATGGAATTAAGGTAAGTCTAATACAAAATGGCTAACATCCTTGTAAGATGAGCAGAAAAAACCCAGAGTGAGATATACAGACAGAACATGTCATGACAGAGGCAGAAACTGGAGTGATGTATGCACAAGTAAAGGAACACCAAGGATTGCCAGCAACAGCAGAAGTTAAGAGAAAGCCTTGGGACAAATCATCCTCTATAGTCTTCAGACAGATTCTTCATGTCTAGCCTCAATCACTGTGAGATTATTAATTACTATGGTTTTAACTTATCCATTTTGGTAATTCTAGTGACAGTCCTAGTAAATTAATACAGAGGGCAGCATGATAACTTTGTTTAGAGAACTACCAGCTTGGTGTCACAAGTAATCAATTTTATGGAAATTTCTCAAAAATAAAAAATTAATATATAAATCATGTTATAAAAATGATTAAAAAGAAATCTATATTATTTATGTATATTAGACTGAATATAGTAACCAACATGTCTATAGAGATAGACACTTGTCTTTCGTTCATTATCTCTAAATGGCTTTATATTTTATTTTACTGCACTCTGCCTAAAATATTTAAATGCAAATTTAGCTGCATAATTCCTTTAATTCAATCAAGGATGTAGAACAAAAGAAGAGTGGAAACTACTTTTTCTTGGATGATTAAAGTGAATCGGAGAATATCGATAAGCCATTTATTAAGAGAAACATTTATTGGGATTTTTGTCATATAAAATTTAAATCAGGTTTTATACACCACATGCTCTAGAGCTTGAAGTATAATTTACTTACTGTAACATCAAAAGCCAGTTGTGTTATAAATTGTCTGAATACAGAAAATGCCACTTTTCTGATCTTGATGATAGAACCCTTTTTGTGCATAACATTCTAAAATGAAGACATTTCAAGCTATACAAATTACCTCCAGGTTTCCATAATGTATAGGAAGATTGTCAGTAGGTTTATTCTATATTCATGTACCAAATGCTGAGCAGTGTTGCCCCCTTTTAAAAATCTTGAAAAAGGTTTCTGCACTTACATGGTTTGCCAAGTATGCAATTATAATGAAACTGCCCTTATTTTAAAATCCAATTGATTACTTCACTGATTAAATTTGATAAACAAACATCAGGATTATATTTGTTTTCAGTCTTTGCATTAAATTGTCAGTATATTTAGACTTTGAAAGGAAGATTACTGCGGAACACCACTGCTGGAAATAAATAATTACCAACTTTAGCATTGTTTACAGTGTTTTTGGTGCTTATAAATATCTTAAGCAAAAACAAATCATTTCAACACACGTTCCTCTTCCCCACCCCCCCAAAAAAACCTAAGTTGATTCTGAATTAGATAAGATTCTATATTCTGTAGTTACTCTCAAGGTAATGTCATTCTTTAAATATACCTTTCTGTAATCACTGATCAAGATTTAGAAAAAAGTATTTTAAAGAATGTTTGTTTCCCTTAAAAGTACAGTACAGGTTCAAAATCTTTAGAGTTGGTCCCTAAGCATCTGTGTTTTTAAACTTCCACAGATTTCTGATGGGCAGCCAAGAACTGTGAGCCACTTTCCTAAAGGCAATAATACCGCCAAGGAATGCCCAGATAGCAATACAAAGTTTCCCTTGGTACCAAATATATTTATTTCTAGGTTTTGAATATAGAGGATATTATCTAAATCTATTTGACTTTTTTTTTTTAAGTTTTAGATAGTGTGTAACAGGAGTTCTAAAAACTGATCCAGATTTCTTGAACAGTGGGATACCTGTAGTGTGAAACCACTTTCAAGTATACTCTGCCTAATGCCCTGAACTGGGACTAACTCATACGACAAGTGGGAAAAGGAGTTTGCTGCTGCTAAGTCGATTCAGTCGTGTCCGACTCTGTGCGACCCCATAGATGGCAGCCCAGCAGGCTCCCTCGTCCCTGGGATTCTCCAGGCAAGAACACTGGAGTGGGTTGCCATTTCCTTCTCCAACGCATTAAAGTGAAACGTGAAAGTGAAGTCGCTCAGTCGTGTCCGACTATTAGCGACCCCATGGACTGCAGCCTACCAGGCTCCTCCGTCCAGGGGATTTTCCAGGCAAGAGTACTGGAGTGGGGTGCCATTGCCTTCTCCCGGAAAAGGAGTTTAGGACATAGAAAAACTTTTAGAGCTCCCTGAAACTACAGAAGCTTTAATTAATATGCAAACAGTTGGTGAAAAGTGGTTTAACTAAGACCCATTAGGCCTTTTAAAAAATTAATTTATGTGAGTATAATGTTTGTGAAAATTTCAAATATACAGAAATAAATGGAATAAAGAATTATGATTTCCCTTCATTTTACCCTCCCAGAGATTACCAGTGTTTAATAATATATATCCTTTCATGCTTTTTAATTAAGTGTGACTATGTAAAGGGTTTGCTTTGTACATAAATGGGATTATATTGAAATAAGTAGTGCCTATTTTTAAGGATAGGTTAAACTTGTGAATGATTATTTCAAATATATTGAATAAAATAAGACAAAAGCTATTTTTAATTACTTATTCTGTACTATGTCCTTAAAATATTTTTGATATAAAAAAATAAAGAATATTAAATGTTTTCTTAAGCAGACAACACGTTATTATAGAATCCTGTTCTAACTAAAGGGGGAGTTTTGAGAAATCTTACAGGGTTTCACATAGAATCCAAGAACAAGAAATCAAACTGGGTCTTCCATATGAAGAGGCTAGTGGAGCAGAGAAACCGTAACCACAAATATACAGCATATATTTCCTCTTTGTCCCCTCTCTTTTTACCTGAGGTTGAATGGTCTGTCATTTCTGCTTACCCTCCTTACTTTTACAGATTAGAGTTCTCTGCTGATTCAGCCATTCTCATGTTATTTTTTAATGGTCACCCCAAAATCGCCATCTCAGCTCCTGAGTCTACTTGACCTTCCAGGTCCTGTTTCCAGAAGTTGGAACTCGCTATCTAGACTCTAAATCAAAAATTTTAGTAGAGAGAAACTGGTAGGTCTGACTTGACTTAGACACGGATCTCTGATCCTACAAACTGTGGCCAAAGTATTGAATTTATGTGAAACACAGGGCTAAAAATTCCAGGGTTATGGGAAAGGCAGGGTCTTTAAGAAAGAGTTATAAAAACAAGAATGAGATAGTCAGTATTTCTAACACAAATTCCTAAAGCTTTATAGATTTCATATTATTTACTGCTTTTTAAGGCTCATTAAGATATGCTACTTTATTTCTAAAATTTAGTTTTAAATTTAAGTATGAAAATCTAGTAAATGCTCCATAACTGTTGGAACTGATGACTATAGTTGCCCAACATAGGAAGAAAAATAAGAGATTTGAAATTAGAAAACCTGGAGACCAAGACCACTGGCACTCATTAGTCACAAGATCATGGCAAGGTTTGCAACCATTCTCAACTTAACATTTGTTATATTTAAAATGCAAGTAAAAATAAGAATATATACTTTAAGTGGTTAAAGTGAAGACAAAAGAAAAGTTCATGTATAACAAAGGGTCTCAAGAGTGAACGCACTATTAATCCTGAATGTAACATTAAATTGGGCTTCCCAGGTGGCTCAATGGTAAAGAACCCACCTATCAAGCAGGAGACATGGGTTCAGTCCCTGGGTCAGGAAGATGTCCTGGAGAAGGGACTGGCAACCTACAAGTGCTAACACAGAATTATCACATTCTTGTCTGGAATATCCCATGGACAGAGAAGCCTGGTGGGCTATAGTCCATGGGGTTGCAAAAGAGTCAGACATGACTTAGTGACTACACAACAACAATAATGTTATATTACTTTGTTGTCAGCCCTATAACAGCTTATGCATAGCTCTACACTGGAATATTATAAGTGCCTTCATGTCAGTGGTCCACTGACCAAGGTCCATTTGTATCATAATTTTATTTCTACTACTGTTATAAACTGAACTAGTTCAGTTTATTTTAGTTGCAGGTAACAAAAACTGACTCTGGCTTAAATAAGCATGGAAATAAACTAGATTAAACTATAGAATCCAAGTCCAAACCAAGTATCAGAGTGAGCAGGATCCAAGGTAGCACAAGGACCTTGACATACCCAAGGAATGTCCACTAGAGAGTATGTGACATAAACACAATCATATCTCTTCTGAAGGTCCCTCAGTTCAAATAGTTCCAAACTACTTCAAGAGAAAATGGGGATACTCAGGTTGGCTAAAATGTCTAACTCTGAGTATGTCAGCATCTTATAGTGAAAATATAGTTCCTGAGGACCCACTTTATTATCGGTGGCAGATTCAAGATGACAAACTCAATATGACACATGACATCATCTCAAGAGAGATCTGCTATAGTTGAGAAGCAAGGATTTTTGTCATTCAATTATATAAATGGCATTTTCCTATGAGTATTCATCTTTATTCTATCTTGATGTGATATCTTAGAAAATTTGTTTGCACTAATGTGTTTATCCATATCCTTCTCCCTTAATTCTACATCTCTCTCATCTTTATGTCTCAGTATACCTACAGCTATCCCAACTCAAGTTCAAGCAACAAACTAGGCACTAAGAAATGTTTATAAAACCCAAATCCAAATTCCTGGGATAGGTGAGAGACTCTGACTTGACCCTCCCTAGGCCAGGTGTCTGCTCAGCCATGGTTGGGAGGCAAGTTAAAATGTCAGATACCTACTTTAAAAAAAAAAAAAAAAACATGGCTGCTGAAATGGTTTAAAAAGCGGTGGGCATATTGAGAAATGCAGGAGGTTAATTTTTCTTAAAGAAAAACAATGAGTTGGACAGGCACATAGAAGTTGCAGTTGACAAGCCCTAACCCCTCCAGTGAATTCCAGTGTAGTTTTTACAGACAGCTCTTGTATATTCTGAGAGCACTTTAAATTCAGTCTGTCCAAAAACTGAACTCATTACACCTTCAGTTAGACCTATGGTCTTTCATATTTCCATTGGAGATTGACATCATTTTTATTTTAGCTCTTCACAACTTAAAATACTACTACAATATTCTGATTGGTCTCTACCATCCAAATTACCATTTTCAATCGGTAAACAGGTAAATCATTTTTACATCTATAGTGCCTTTCAATTTCCTTTGCTCCTTTATTTACTGAATTCCATCACTCTGTTTCAGATTCTTCGAATCAAGGTCTCCCACATTGCATGCAGATTCTTTACCATCTGAACCACCAGGGAAGCCTCTTATACCTAAGCAGTATAATATAATATATGAAAAAAAACAAACACAAAACACTTCTTTGTCCCTAGAATCTGTTCTTTAAATTCATCCTACAAATTAATGCCAGAAAAAGTTATTCCCCAAAGATCATTATCTAACTTCAATGCTTGGAAACTGCTCAGTTCAAAATTCCAAAGTCAATATTTAAAATAATACCTGGAATGTGTTCCTACCTAAGTTCTTTGAGCCTCTGTGTAGGAAAAATGTGAGCATTTAGAGCATTCTCTGTGCTGATGATTTGTTAATGCATATAGGACTTCTTCTACATAAACTGAACCTCTTCTTTTTATTTCCACCATAGTTTTGCTCATCTCATTGTTTCACCAAGATATTTCACTGTCTAGACTGGCCAGAATTTTATGCATCAACTTAGGGGGTTAAAAAAAAAAAAAAAAAAAAAAAAACTCTTTTAAGATTTCTTTCCTTGTATCCTAATCACCACGAAATATGGAAAGAGTCTCTTCTTAATATAAGCAATCACTGCAAATTTTTTGTACCTCTCCTCCATTAAATATTGCATTCTCACATAGGTATGTTTTTAATGGTTTTCATCATGCTTTCCTGTCCTGTGCATCAAGGAAGAGAGAGAAAAGAAAGAAAAGGAATGAAAGAGATGAAGGAAGAAAGGAGTGAGAGAAGGAAGAAAGGAGGAAGGGAGCAGGATAAACTCCTTAAAGAAACTCCTTGAAGATCATGTCTTAGTCATTTATATCTCCTCCTTCAAGACCATCCAGATACACAGAGAGTATATGTAAAAGCAAGGGTTCTTTTAGTATCAAAATGGAATAGTGTCCTGGAAGCCCACAGGAACCTGCTTTGATCCTCTCTCATAAGGAATCCATACAAAAATGTGCAATAGCAAAACCAAGTCCTCTCATTGCTTGGACTCCATATGGAATCCTTTGCTCATGTTGGGTTGACATATGTACCAATACGTTTGACTTCCTTCCTCTAAAACCTGACTCTAAAGATCATTCTGCTAATAGATTCACTTAGAACACGAAAATGTGAAGACTCAAGCTGCATCAATGCCAACAATCCCTTTCCCCACAAGCAATCATAGAGCCAGGGCTTCACTCAAAAGCAAAATGATAACATATTAACACCTAAGGATCAAGTCAATAAGCATGATCCAATTTGGCCCCTTCAGTCTAATGAGTTATATTAGCAACTTCAAGCAGAGTAACACTGGGATACTCAACAAAGAGATGGAGGTCGGCTAAGGTTCAAAAGTGCTTCCTACCCCCACACCAGAGGATAGATTTCCCTTCCACTTCTGGCAGTAGCTTAATAAATATGAATAGCTAAAAATTAGTTTGGAATTTAGATTTATAATTTTTTTCCTAATGATTATCATCCCATATATCACCTATTGTGTATGAATATCATAAGAAATTTTTCAAGAATCAATTTTCTTCCCATAGTTTTTATCTTCAAGATCCTGCATGACTTAGTCCTGGTTTCCTTAGAAACTGAACTTGCTATCAGAAATGTCAGCACAGAGAGCTCAGCTCAGTGTTCTGTGATGACCTAGAGGGATAGGATGGGGAGTAAGGGTGGGAGGCAGGCTCAAGAGGGAGAGGACTTATGTATACATATAGCTGATTCACTCTGTTGTATGGCAGAAACTAACACAACATTGTAAAGCAATCATACACTCAACTATCTATATCTCTCTCTCTCTCTCTCTCTCTCTCTCTCTCTCTATATATATATATATATATATATATATATATATATATATAATGCAATGACACACAAGGAAAATCAAAGGTTTTAAGAAAATTGAAATTTTAAAAAAATGGTAGTAGTGGGAAACGCAAGGGACTCATGAAATTCACTTCTTTTTCAGATAACTAAAAAATAATGCAAAAAAATTAAGCCAGTGGTTCACTAAGCTCTCTTTAAATGCCCTAATTCCCCAAGAGACAAATGACAGCTTTCAACTTGTTCTATTTCTACTTTTAAGTGTTGTATAAATTATATGAAAATAGAAGATTGCACTTTTTTTTCTAGTTATGGATGAGAAAATAGCACTTGCTTAAATAAATCCCCAGAGGCTTTCTTGGACCATTTCTCTATGAGAGAGGACAATTATTATACTTTTGGCAGCTATTGTCTCATGATGAGGGAATACATGTACAGTAATAATGAAACCACGTAAAGAGTGGAATAGAGATATTGCTTCAATATAGTCAATACTTACTTTCAGACATTAAGGGCCTGAAAAACAACTGCATAAAAAACATCTTTCAGAACCTGCCTTGTATAAGCACTATATTCTGTCTGATTACATGAAGTCTCATGCTAATCTATACTAGAATGGTGGTTAAAAAGATTTAGAAATATCCTCTTCAGATATCTACGAGGTAAATCCTATTTTTGAATATTATTACATTATTTTATAGTTTAACTAAAGTAACAGTTTGTTACACTCTTCACGGTGAAAAAGTCTGCCAAAGCAATATCACCCTCAGCAAATGCTTTATTTCTCACACTCGAGTGGCCAAAAACTTGGCTGTAAGGAAACTTATAAAGTCACTTTGTTATATTTTAATCCTAGTTACACTGGTCTGCCAAGAGAATTAATGTATTCGTGAGGAAATAAAGCCTCCCTGAAAGCCTTGAAATTAAGTTTTTGTCCAAATGTTTACAAGCTAAATTCATAAGAGATAGTTAAATGCATTAAAGACAGCTGGTCAGAAAGAAAATGTAGGCTGCCTGCATATAAGACTGACTAAGTTGTTTTGATCCAAATCTTTATTTTTGGCAAACAACCACCTACACATTAAGAATAAAATAACAATCACCCAGTGAGGAAGCAAATAGCTTCTTACGTCTATCTCAGGAGGAAGTGGGCATGTGGAAGAAACATGAAAAGAAATTGTACTGTGGAACAGAGTAGACAACCACAGAGCAAAGGTCTTCACATAATTTGGAGACAGCCTTCTCCATTGCAATGAATCTAAAAGATCATAATTCCCTGCCCTGTATTCATACAGAGCATTTATTCTAGGAACACAGACTTTTATAAGAGCATTTTGTAGTAGCAATTTTATAGATGACATTAGAAGAGGGAGTTAGGAGAGTTACAGCTCCAGAAAGTGTACAGACTTCTGAAATGACAAGGAAAAGAAACAAGTGTAACAATCCACCACCACAACAAAAATAACACTTTCTTAGCCTTTCTGAGGAGAAGGCAATGGCACCCCACTCCAGTACTCTTGCCTGGAAAATCCCATGGACAGAGGAGGCTGGTAGGCTGTGGTCCATGAGGTCACTAAGAGTCGGACACGACTGAGCAACTTCACTTTCACTTTTTACTTTCATGTATTGGAGGAGGAAATGGCAACCCACTCCAGTGTTCTTGTCTGGAGAATCCCAGGGACAGAGGAGCCTGGTAGGAGGCCGTCTATAGGGTCGCACAGAGTTGGACATGACTGAAGCAACTTAGCAGCAGCAGCAGCAGCCTTTCTGAAGTGAATTTGGAGCCCAAAAAAATAAAGTCTGAAACTGTTTCCACTGTTTCTCCATCTATTTCCCATGAAGTGATGGGACCAGAAGCCATGACCTTAATTTTCTGAATGTTGAGCTTCAGGCCAATTTTTTACTCTCCTCTTTCATTTTCATCAAGAGGCTTTTTAGTTCCTCTTCACTTTCTGCTATAAGGGTGGTGTCATCTGCGTATCTGAGGTTATTGATATTTCTCTCAGCAATCTTGATTCCAGCCTGTGTTTCTTCCAGCCCAGCGTTTATCATGATGTACTTTTTTGGGCTCCAAAATCACACAGATGGTGATTGCAGCCAGGAAATTAAAAGACGCTTACTCCTTGGAAGGAAAGTTATGACCAACCTAGATAGCATATTAAAAAGTAGAGATATTACTTTGCTAACAAAGATCGTCTAGTCAAGGCTATGGTTTTCCCAGTGCTCATGTATGGATGTGAGAGTTGGACTGTGAAGAAAGCTGAGCACTGAAGAATTGATGCTTGTGAACTGTGGTGCTGGAGAAGACTCTTGCAAGTCCCTTGGACTGCAAGGAGATCCAACCAGTCCATCCTAAAGGAGTCCAGTGTTGGGTGTTCATTGGAAGGACTGATGCTGAAACTGAAACCAATTCTTTGGCCACCTCATGAAAAGAGCTGACTCATTGGAAAAGACCTTGATGCTGGGAGGGATTGGGGCAGGAGGAGAAGGGGATGACAGAGGATGAGATGACTGGATGGCATCACTGACTCGATGGATGTGAGTCTGAGTGAATTCTGGGAGTTGGTGATGGACAGGGAGGCCTGGTGTGCTGCGATTCATGGGGTTGCAAAGAGTCAGACACGACTGAGCGACTGAACTGAACTGAACTGAAGTGAAATTAAAAGACGCTTGTTCATTGGAAGAAAAGTTATGACCAACCTAGATAGCATATTGAAAAGCAGAAACATCACTTTGCCAACAAAGGTCCGTCTAGTCAAGGCTATGGTTTTTCCTGTGGTCATGTATGGATGTGAGAGTTGGACTGTGAAGAAAGCTGAACACCGAAGAATTGATGCTGTTGAACTGTGGTGTTGGAAAAGACTCTTGAGAGTCCCTTGGACTGCAAGGAGATCCAACCAGTCCATTCTGAAGGAGATCGGCCCTGGGATTTCTTTGAAAGGAATGATGCTAAAGCTGAAACTCCAGTACTTTGGCCACCTCATGCGAAGAGTTGACTCATTGGAAAAGACCGTGATGCTGGGAGGGATTGGGGGCAGGAGGAGAAGGGGACAACAGAGAATGAGATGGCTGGATGGCATCACTGACTTGATGGACGTGAGTCTGAGTGAACTCCGGGAGTTGGTGATGGACAGGGAGGCCTGGTGTGCTGTGATTCATGGGGTCGCAAAGAGTTGGACATGAATGAGCAACTGAACTGAACTGAACTGAGCTAGCCTTTCTGAGTTCCAAGACATTATAAGGAAGCATAAAAAAAAAAAATTAAGAGTATTAATATGATAATCTCATTAACACTCACTTTCACTACAAAAAAGGAATTGTGGGATACTTCAGAATTCTTATTTAGTCAATATATTTATTAACCTCCGAGGAGTTACTGCACATCCGAGGTCAGGGGAAGAAGCCAGGAGGACCCCATGCCCAAGGGGCAGCAGTCAAGAGAAGTTATCCCACGTCCGAGTTCAGGGACAGAGGCCAAGAGTACCAGGCTGTGACGGTGCAGGAATGGCCAAGAGGAGCTGCCCCACGTCCGAAGTCAGGGGCAGCAGCAGGGAGGAACAACCCTATGTCCAAGTAGTGGTGGCTGCGCTGGTACAGGAGGGCCTAGAAGATCTATTCCACATTCAAGGTCAGGAGAGGCGGTGGTGAGGAAATACCCCTCGTCCAAGGTAAGGAGCAGTGGCTGCGCTTTGCTGGAGCAGCCGTGAAGAGATACCCCACGCCCAAGGTAAGAGAAACCCAAGTAAGACTGTAGGTGTTGCAAAAGGGCATCAGAGGGCAGACACACTGAAACCATAATCACAGAAAACTAGTCAATCTAATCACAGTAGGACCACAGCCTTGTCTAACTCAATGAAACTAAGCCATACCCTGTGGGGCCACCCAAGATGGGCGGGTCATGGTGGAGAGGTCTGACAGAATGTGGTCCACTGGAGAAGGGAATGGCAAACCACTTCAGTATTCTTGCCGTGAGAACCCCATGAACAGTATGAAAAGGCAAAATGATAGGATACTGAAAGAGGAACTCTCCAGGTCAGTAGGTGTCCAATATGCTACTGGAGCTCAGTGGAGAAATAATGCCAGAAAGAATGAAGGGATGGAGCCAAAGCAAAAAAAAAAAAAATACCCAGTTGTGGATGTGACTGGTGATAGAAGCAAGGTCCGATGCTGTAAAGAGCAATATTGTATAGGAACCTGGAATGTCAGGTCCATGAATCAAAGCAAATTGGAAGTGGTCAGACAAGAAATGGCAAGAGTGAACGTCGATATTCTAGGAATCAGCGAACTAAAATGGACTGGAATGGGTGAATTTAACTCAGATGACCACTATATTTACTACTGTGGGCAGGAATCCCTTAGAAGAAATGGAGTAGCCATCATGGTCAACAAAAGAGTCTGAAATGCAGTACTTGGATGCAATCTCAAAAACGACAGAATGATCTCTGTTCGTTTCCAAGGCAAATCATTCACTATCACAGTAATACAAGTCTATGCCCCAACCAGTAACGCTGAAGAAGCTGAAGTTGAATGGTTCTATGAAGACCTACAAGACCTTTTAGAACTAACACCCAAAAAAGATGTCCTTTTCATTATAGGGGACTGGAATGCAAAAGTAGGAAGTCAAGAAACACCTGGAGTAACAGGCAAATTTGGCCTTGGAATATGGAATGAAGCAGGGCAAAGACTAATAGAGTTTTGCCAAGAAAATGCACTGGTCATAGCAAACACCCTCTTCCAACAACATAAGAGAAGACTCTACACATGGACATCACCAGATGGTCAACACCGAAATCAGATTGATTATATTCTTTGCAGCCAGAAACCCAGGCGGCAGACGCGGTCGGTGGTACGGCAGTTATTGCCAAGCATCTTTTGAACCAGAGCGACGAGGCGTGCGGGCAGGAGCAGCAGGCACCTGGGCCCCAGCCGTGCTGCCTCGTTACGATGACCAGCGTGGTTAAGACAGTGTACACCCTGCAGCCCTCCTTTGTGCTGAGCAGCGGTCTGCCCGCAGATGCACAAACTCGAGCCACTTTTAAGAGCCAGTTACCTGTTAAGTCCAAAGAGGTTGATGTTTCCAGACCACATTCAGGAGCTTCAGAGAATGATGTTACAAAAATCATCAAACCGAGACATGAGAATGGGCAGGTGAAGGCTACAGACACCTCCAGGAGGAACCTCAGGAAGAGCTACAAACCATTGAGTAAACAGAAATCGGAAGAAGAGCTCAAGGATAAGAACCAGCTCTTAGAGGCTGTCAACAAGCAGTTGCACCAGAAATTGATTGAAACTCAGGGAGAGCTGAAGGACCTGACTCAAAAAGTAGAGCTGCTGGAGAAGTTTCAGGACAACAGTTTGGCAATTTTAGAAAGCAAAGGCCTCAACCCAGGCAGTGAGACCCTGGCGTCACAGCAAGACTCCACCGCAGATCACATGGACTCCATGCTGCTGTTACAAACTTTACAAGATGAACTGAAGCTTTTTAACGAAACAGCCAAAAAGCAGATGGAGGAGTTACAAGCCTTAAAGGTAAAGTTGAAGATGAAAGAAGAAGAGAGAGCCCAGTTCCTTGAACAACAGACCTTATGTAGCAGTCAAGTAAATGATTTCACAACAGCCCTTGAGGAAATGGAGCAGCTATTAGAAATATGATAAAAGCAGGTGGCCACATGGCTCTCTCTTGGAGATAGACTCTCAGAGGAAGCTACCTAGGACATCTGCTTCTTGGCCATGATCTTCTAGGACTCACCATCCCCAGAATGAAACAGTTTCTGCAGTAGGATTAAAGATAGTTGATGTTGGAATGGCAATTCCTCCCTTAAGCAAGCATTCATTCCCAGCCTTCTGATTGTCCAGCTCTCCTGAACCTCACAGTTCATAATTAGGGCCTACAGGAGAGGAGGCCTGAAAGCTTGGATCAGCCTCCTAGGATCAAAAAGCAGCACATCATTAGCATCAGGAGACTCTAAACCAGCCACAACCAGAGAAGCCAAAAGATGTGTAGGTAGAAACAGTGAAGCATACATGCTCCATGGGAGACATCACTGAAGAGTCACATGGTCCCTTCCTAACTTGGAACACATTCTGTCCCATCCTGACTGGGCTCTGTAACCTCACTGTAAATTTATGAACTGAAAGTTACCTGAAGTGGCTTAATAATGGGGTGAAGGTATAGATAGCAATAACAGGTATGAAACAATACACCTTGGAGCTTTTAATCTAAAAAATATATATATATATTCTTTGCAGCCAAAGATGGAGAAGCTCTATACAGTCAACAAAACAAGACCAGGAGCTGACTGTGGCTCAGATCATGAGCTGCTTATTGCCAAATTCAGACTGAAATTGAAGAAAGTAGGGTTTACCACTAGACCATTCGGGTATGCCCTAAATCAAATCCCTTATGATTATACAGTGGAAATGAGAAATAGATTTAAGGGCCTAGATCTGATAGATAGAGTGCCTGATGAACTATGGATGGAGGTTCATGACATTGTACAGGAGACAGGGATCAAGGCCATCTCCATGGAAAAGAAATGCAAAAAAGCAAAATGGCTGTCTAAGGAGGCCTTACAAATAGCTGTGAAAAGAAGAGAAGCAAAAAGCAAAGGAGAAAAGGAAAGATATAAGTATCTGAATGCAGAGTTCCAAAGAATAGCAAGAAAAGATAAGAAAGCCTTCCTAAACGATCAATGCAAAGAAATAGAGGAAAACAACAGAATGGGAAAGACTAGAGATCTCTTCAAGAAAATGGAGATACCAAGAGAATATTTCATGCAAAGATGGGCTCAATAAAGGACAGAAATCGAATGGACCTAACAGAAACAGAAGATATTAAGAAGAGGTAGTAGGAATACACAGAAAAACTGTACAAAAAAGATCTTCATGACCAAGATAACATGATGGTGTGATCACTCATATAGAGCCAGACATCCTGGAATGTGAAGTCAAATGGGCCTTAGAAAGCATCACTACGAACAAAGCTAGTGGAGGTGATGGAATTCCAGTTGAGCTATTTCAAATCCTGAAAGATGATGCTGTGAAAGTGCTGCACTCAATATGCCAGCAAATTTGGAAAACTCAGCAGTGGCCACAGGACTGGAAAAGGTCAGTTTTCATTCCAATCCCAAAGAAAGGCAATGCCAAAGAATGCTCAAACTACTGCACAATTGCACTTATCTCACATGCTAGTAAAGTAATGCTCAAAATTCTCCAAGCCAGGCTTCAGCAGTACGTGAACCGTGAACTTCCTGATGTTCAAGCTGGTTTTAGAAAAGGCAGAGGAACCAGAGATCAAATTGCCAACATCCGCTGGATCATGGAAAAAGCAAGAGAGTTCCAGTAAAACATCTATTTCTGCTTTATTGACTATGCCAAAGCCTTTGACTGTGTGGATCACAATAAACTGTGGAAAATTCTGAAAGAGATGGGAATACCAGACCACCTGATCTGCCTCTTGAGAAATTTGTATGCAGGTCAGGAAGCAACAGTTAGAACTGGACATGGAACAACAGACTGGTTCCAAATAGGAAAAGGAGTTCGTCAAGGCTGTATATTGTCACCCTGCTCATTTAATTTATATGCAGAGTACATCATGAGAAATGCTGGACTGGAAGAAGCACAAGCTGGAATCAAGATTGCTGGGAGAAATATCAATAACCTCAGATATGCAGATGACACCACCCTTATGGCAGAAAGTGAAGAGGAACTAAAAAGCCTCTTGATGAAAGTGAAAGTAGAAAGTGAAAAAGTTTGCTTAAAGCTCAACATTCAGAAAACGAAGATCATGGCATCTGGTCCCATCACTTCATGGGAAATAGATATGGAAACAGTGGAAACAGTGTCAGACTTTATTTTTGGGGGCTCCAAAATCACTGCAGATGGTGATTGCAGCCATGAAATTAAAAGATGATTACCTCTTGGAAGAAAAGTTATGACCAACCTGGATAGCATATTGAAAAGTAGAGACATCACTTTGCCAACAAAGGTCTGTCTAGTCAAGGCTATGGTTTTTCCAGTGGTCATGTATGGATGTGAGAGTTGGACTGTGAAGAACGCTGAGCACTGAAGAATTGATGGTTTTGAACTGTGGTGTTGGAGAAGGCTCTTGAGAGTCCCTTGGACTGCAAGGACATCCAACCAGTCCATTCTGAAAGATATCAGCCCTGGGATTTCTTTGAAAGAAATGATGCTAAGGCTGAAACTCCAGCACTTTGGCCACCTCATGCGAAGAGTTGACTCATTGGAAAAGACTCTGATGCTGGGAGGGATTGGGGGCAGGAGGAGAAGGGGACGACAGAGGATGAGATGGCTGGATGGCATCACTGACTCGATGGACATGAGTCTGGGTGAACTCCGGGAGTTGGTGATGGACAGGAAGGCCTGGTGTGCTTCTATTCATTGGGTCGCAAAGAGTTGAACACGATTGAGCAACTGAACTGAACTGAACTGAAGTCTCAGGTACAGCAGATATAGCAATGAATAAGAGATTATTAAAAAACTGTCATCAGTCCTCTTAAAATCTAGGAAAGAAGATCAAATTACACAAATACCAGTAAACTGAAGTGACTTAGCATAGCATAGCATAGTAAGCAATCAACTATTTAGTTTACAACTGCAACAGCCACTGTGAAGGAGGACAGGAGGCTATCAAAATATATTAAAGTGGCTTCTGAGTGTTGGACTCCCCACTAATTCATCATGGATCATCTCTATTCTGGGTACTTCTTCCTTATTACCATACTCTCTCAAACCAAAAGTAGTTACTTACTGAGGACTTTTCATCTCATTTGATCCATATGACACTCTCAACAAGTTAGATGCTATCATTGCTATAGCAACACAAGGACAACAGGACTCAGAAAGGTTAAGCCTAATTGAGTCACCATAGAACATGAGCTGCTGCTGTCCATCTACTGCCCTGGAACCTAGTCTGAGAAAAATGATTGTGACATAAGCTGCTCCTTTGTTGTTTATTACCATGCTGACAGTATTTGAAATGTTTAGGTCTTAGGTCTAAAGCAGAGTTTTTTGTACACAAACACTGCGTTAGAGATCAGGGAAAATAAGCTATTTTTAAGCTTTTCTAAGGACCAGGAATAGGATCAAGCTTCAGATATTGCAGGATGTTCCAAAGAGACTAATATCCATTAAGAAACAAATGGGAAGAAACTTATTTCTAACCCCTACTCCACCATCACCACCAGAATGCCAGTTTTGTTACCAGAGTTAGTATCAGATTATATGCAGTTAACAAGAAAGATAGAAAATTACTCTGAGAGGTTTTGTTTGGCTTCTCCATAGTTTCCTAAGAATATAGACAGATTAAGTCAGTTTTTCAGTAAATTGGACATAATGCAGTGAACTGCTTTCATGATGTGGACTCACACATTATAAACTAATGTTTTAGTTGGCATTGTGATACCTCAAGTAAAAGAAACTGTTTCAGATTTGGGGAGTCATTCACTAAGTAGGAGAATCCTATTTGCTCAAGTGATGGCAATGCTGGTGTCTAAACTGGGATATCCAGCTGACCACAACTTTTTACCTGTTCAGGTATGTCATACATTACAAGCTGAGGAAAACTGATTCTTTAACCTGGCTGCACAGGAGAGGATTTAGCAAGTACAGATGACTTGTTCTCCCTTTCAGATGTTGTGATTTATTTGACACAAATGGGGCCCAGACATTCGTTTTGTTTTTTGAAATCACTTCTCAAGGTGATTCTAATGACAGCCTGAGTTGAAAATCAATGAGCTCTATTGGCAAAATAAAAACAAGATTACCTCACCAAACTCGACTCTCACCTGGGGAGAGAAGAGGAGAACATTCTAGTTCTTCAAGGGGGTTGTGGCAGAGTTGATGGTGGTGCCAGTGATAGATCTACTGCATAACTGCTTGTGTGTTTGGAGCGAGACAACTTAGAATCACGTAGCTACACGGCTATAGGGAAATTAGATGCCTAGTCCATCCTCAGTGAATAAGAGAGTAGAAATGCATTTCTATGAAAAGAAAAACAATAACTGGAATACTTGAAGTTAGTAAGTCTGGTAGTGAGTTTCAGCAAAAAAATCACAAAGGCCAATCTGTTAAATATGAATATAAGATTTAAGAAGGCCAGTGGAGCAAGAGATTAGTGTGAGGGAAGGATGTGAAAAGCTATCTAATTAAATTGGTACTTTTACATTCTGTTCTGCTCTTTTAGTGCTCCTCAAATTAACTATCATTTACTAAGTCACAGAGATCATTATTCGAATGGCTTCATTTTTTTTTTCAAGTGTGGAAATGGGTATATTTCTTAACAACTCCAGAAATGGGTCTTTCTCTCAATGCTTGATTGTGAATGCCTGTGCTAGTAAATTATCACTGAAGAGGTTAAACAAAATAAAAGAATTAAATTCTTCCCAGTTTACCTCAAATCATTTAGCTCATTTTTTCATTTATTTTGTGCTGAGATTTTCTGCTGTGCAGTGTTTATTTACCTCTGGCCAGGATATTTAACCCAACACAATGCAGATTTTTCACAACTACAATTAGATTGACACAGTGCAGGTTTTCCATTTCTTTGGACTAATCTATGCTCCAGAATACAACACTGATTTCATCATTCATCCCACACAAATATTTATCTTCTTATAAAAAAGCTCTAGAATACCAATGAAATGGTATACTTCATTAAAAAAAAATTGCTGTATGACTCAAAAATTCAAACAGGAGCTCTTAGCAACCTAGAGGGTTGAGATCAGGGAGGTAGCTGGGAGGGAAGTTCAAGAGGGAGGGGACATGTGTAAATCTATGGCTGATTCATGCTGATGTTTGGCAGAAACCAACAAATTTCTGTAAAGCAATTATCCTTCAATTAAAAAATTAAATAAAATTAAAAAAATTAAATACCCATTATAGATAGATATCACCAATCCAAGTTGATAAAATGATGTGTTATTTGATTTATAAAAATAATTGTCAGTTCTCTAATTTACCAAGAATGTCCTAAACATGTAATCTACTTAAATCAAGTGCAGCCACAGAGTCTAAATAGAAAAAAAGATTGTTTATTATTTATTTGTGTACTCAAATAATACACACTCAAATTTGTGTTAAAAATTATACAAATTGCACATGTCAATATTCAGAAAGCCTTCAAAATCCAAAGACAAAACTAAGATAAATAGTAATATACAGGAAAAACAATTAAGACTACTTTAAGATTACATTGCTAGAAAATGAAGGAACTGGACTTAAGCCAATAAGTTAACTAGATAAAGATACATGAAAAATCCCAAAATATGTGGAGATAAGCAACACACATCCAAAAACATGTGAGTCAAAAAGGAAATGTCAAGAGAAATTTAAGAATATTTTGAACTATTGAAATGAAAATGAACATACAACTTATCAAAAATTTTGCAGTGTAGTGAAAGCAGTGCTTTATAGCTGTAAAGGAAATTTATAGAACTGAGAAATAAAGATGTAAAAATCAATCAGCTAGGCTTTCACTTTTAAAAAGACAGGGGGAAAAAAAGAGCAAATAAAACAGCAAATAAATTCAAAGTATCAGAGGACAAGAAATAATAAGAATTAGAGAAGAAATCAACAAAACTGAAAACAGGCAATCAATAGAGAAAATCGATCAAACAAAAACAGTTCTTTGAAAAGATCAATAAAATTCAGAAGTATCTATCCAGACTAACATAAGAAAGAAAAAGAGAAAGGACACAGATGACTAATAAACGAAATGAAAAAGGGAGGTCTGTACAGACACCATGGACATCAAGAGGGTATTATAGAAATACTATGAATAACTCTCTGCCCATAAATTTGATAGATAAAATTGACCAATTCCTTGAAAGACACAATCTGTCAAAACTCACACAATAACAAAGACAATATAAAAAGCTGTGCACCTATGAAAGAAATTGAATCAATAATTAACTTTTCCAAAACAGAAATGAAAGGCCCAGAAGGTTCACTGATTAATTATATCAAATATTTCAAGAAGAAATTACACCAATGCTCTAGTAATCTCTACCAGAAGATAGAAGTAGAGGGAATACTTCCTAACTTCTTCTCTGAGGCCAGGATTACCCTATTAAGAGGACCAGACAAATTTTACATTTACTACAGACCAATATTTCTCATGAATATAGATACTAAGTTCCTCAACCCAATATTAGCAGTTTGAATCTAACAATGTATAAAAATAATTAATTAATACCATGACCATGTTTATCCTGAGTATGCACAGCTTGTTTAACAACAATAGGCTAAAGAAGAAAAGACATGTGATCAAATCAATAGATGCAGAAAAAACAACCAAATTTTACTTATTTATGTCAAAAATTCTCTGTAAGCAAGGGATAAATGGAAACTTCCTCAACTTGATAAAGAAAGTCTACAAAAAAACCTATAGCTAACGTCATACATATGGTGAGAAACACATAGCCTTCCCACTTAGATTAATAGAAGACAATATATCACCTCTCATCACAACTTTTCATCATTATTTGGGAAGTTCTAACTAGTACAATAAAAAATGGAAATAAAAGGTATACAAGTTGGGAAGGAAGAAATAAAACTGTTCACAGGTGACATAATTGTTAGTATATAAAATCTGAATAAAATACCAAAAAAGCCCTCTTATAACTCAGTTCAGTTCAGTCGCTCAGTCGTGTCCTAGTCTGCGACCACATAAATCGCAGCACGACAGGCCTCCCTGTCCATCACCAACTACTGGAGTACACTCAGACTCACGTCCATCGAGTCAGTGATGCCATCCAGCCATCGCATCCTCTGTCATCCCCTTCTCCTCCTGCCCCTAATTCCTCCCAGCATCAGAGTCTTTTCCAATGAGTCAACTCTTCGCATGAGATGGCCAAACTACTGGAGTTTCAGCTTTAACATCATTTCTTCCAAAGAAATCCCGGGGCTGATCTCCTTCAGAGTGGACTGATTGGATCTCCTTGCAGCCCAAGGGACTCTCAAGAGTCTTCTCCAACACCACAGTTCAAAAGCATCAATTCTTTGGTGCTCAGCTTTCTTCACAGTCCAACTCTCACATCCATACATGACCACTGGAAAAACCATAGCCTTGACTAGACGGACCTTTGTTGGCAAAGTAATGTCTCTGCTTTTGAATATGCTATCTAGGTTGGTCATAACTTTCCTTCCAAGGAGTAAGCGTATTTTAATTTCATGGCTGCAGTCACCATCTGCAGTGATTTTGGAGCCCCCAAAAAATAAATTCTGACACTGTTTCCACTGTTTCCATATCTATTTCCCATGACGTGATGGGACCAGATGCCATGATCTTCGTTTTCTGAATGTTGAGCTTTTAAGCCAACTTTTTCACTTTCCTCTTTCATTTTCATCAAGAGGCTTTTTAGTTCCTCTTCACTTTCTGCCATAAGGGTGGTGTCATCTGCATTTCTGAGGTAATTGATATTTCTCCCAGCAATCTTGATTCCAGCTTGTGCTTCTTCCAGCCCAGCGTTTCTCATGATGTACTCTGCATAGAAGTTAAATAAGCAGGGTGACCATATACAGCCTTGATGCACTCCTTTTCCTATTTGGAGCCAGTCTGTTGTTCCATGTCCAGTTCTAACTGTTGCTTCCTGACCTGCATACTAATTTCTCAAGAGGCAGGCCAGGTGGTCTGGTATTCCCATTTCTTTCAGAATTTCCCACAGTTTATTGTGATCCACACAGTCAAAGGCCTTGGCATAGTCAATAAAGCAGAAATAGATGTTTTTCTGGAACTCTCTTGCTTTTTCCATGATCCAGCGGATGTTGGCAATTTGATCTCTGGTTCCTCTGCCTTTTCTAAAACCAGCTTGAACATCAGGAAGTTTACGGTTCACGTATTGCTGAAGCCTGGCTTGGAGAATTTTGAGCATTACTTTACTAGCATGTGAGAAGAGTACAATTGTGTGGTAGTTTCAGCATTCTTTGGCATTGCCTTTCTTTGGGATTGGAATGAAAACTGACCTTTTCCAGTCCTGTGGCCACTGCTGAGTATTCCAAATATGCTGGCATATTGAGTGCAGCACTTTCACAGCATCATCTTTCAGGATTTAAAAGAGCTCAACTGGGATTCCATCACCTCCACTGGCTTTGTTCATAGTGATGCTTTCTAAGGCCCACTTGACTTCACATTCCAGGATGTCTGGCTCTAGGTGAGTAATCACACCATCATGATTATCTGGGTTGTGAAGATCTTTTTTGTACAGTTCTTCTGTGTATTCTTGCCATCTCTTAATATCTTCTGCTTCTGTTAGGTCCATACCATTTCTGTCCTTTATCGAGCCCATCTTTGCATGAAATGTCCCCTTGGTATCTCTAATTTTCTTGAAGAGATCTCTAGTTTTTCCCATTCTGTTGTTTTCCTCTATTTCTTTGCATTGATCGTTGAGGAAGGCTTTTATCTCTTCTTGCTATTCTTTGGAACTCTGCATTCAGATGCTTGTATCTTTCCTTTTCTCCTTTGCTTTTTGCTTCTCATCTTTTCACAGCTATTTGTAAGGCCTCCTCAGACAGCCATTTTGCTTTTTTGCATTTTTTTCCCATGGGGATGGTCTTGATCCCTGTCTCCTATACAATGTCATGAACCTCCATCCATAGTTCATCAGGCACTCTATCTATCAGATCTAGTCCCTTAAATCTATTTCTCACTTCTACTGTATAATCATAAGGGATTTGACCATTTCAGGTCATACCTGAATGGTCTAGTGGTTTTCCCTACTTTCTTCAATTTAAGCCTGAATTTGGCAATAAGTTGTTCATGATCTGAGCCACAGTCAGCTCCTGGTCTTGTTTTTTTGACTGTATAGAGCTTCTCCGTCTTTGGCTGCAAAGAATATAATCAATCTGATTCCGGTGTTGACCATCTGGTGATGTCCATGTGTAGAGTTTTCTCTTGTGTTGTTGGAAGTGGGTGTTTGCTATGACGAGTGCATTTTCTTGGCAAAACTCTATTAGTCTTTGCCCTGCTTCATTCCGTATTCCAAGGCCAAATTTGCCTGTTACTCCAGGTGTTTCTTGACTTCCTACTTTTGCATTCCAGTCCCCTATAATGAAAAGGACATCTTTTTTGGGTGTTAGTTCTAAAAAGAATACATTTGAATCAGTTCTAATGAGGTGGATGAAACTGGAGCCTATTATACAGAGTGAAGTAAGCCAGAAGGAAAAACACCAATACAGTATACTAACGCATATATATGGAATTTAGAAAGATGCTAACAATAACCCTGTGTATGAGACAGCAAAAGTGACGCTGATGTATGGAACAGTCTTATGGAATCTGTGGGAGAGGGAGAGGGTGGGAAGATTTGGGAGAATGGCATTGAAACATGTAAAATATCATGTATGAAACAAGATGCCAGTCCAGGTTCAATGCACGATACTGGATGCTTGGGGCTAGTGCACTGGGACGACCCAGAGGGATGGTATGGGGAGGGAGGAGGGTTCAGGATGGGGAGCACATGTATACCTGTGATGGATTCATTTTGATATTTGGCAAAACTAATACAATTATGTAAAGTTTAAAAGTAAAATAAAATTTAAAAAATAAATAAATAAAAGGTCCTGTAGGTCTTCATGCTGCTGCTGCTAAGTCACTCAGTCGTGTCCGACTCTGTGGGACCCCATAGACGGCAGCCCACCAGGCTCCCCCATCCCTGGGATCCCCCAGGCAAGAGTACTGGAGTGGGTTGCCATTTCCTTCTCCAATGCGTGAAAGTGAAAGTGAAGTCTCTCAGTCATGTCCGACTCCTAGCGACCCCATGGACTGCAGCCCACCAGGCCCCTCCGTCCATGGGATTTTCCAGGCAAGAGTACAGGAGTCGGGTGCCATTGCCTTCTCCATAGGTCTTCATAGAACTGTTCAATTTCAGCTTCTTCAGCGTTACTGGTTGGGGCATAGACTTGGATTACTGTGATATTGAATGGTTTGCCTTAGAAACGAACAGAGATCATTCTGTCGTTTTTGAGATTGCATCCAAGTACTGCATTTCAGATTCTTTTGTTGACCGTGATGGCTCCTCCATTTCCTCTACGGTATTCCCGCCTTCAGTAGTAGATATAATGGTCATCTGAGTTAAATTCACCCATTCCAGTCCATTTCAGTTCGCTGATTTCTAGAATGTCGACGTTCACTCTTGCCATATCCTGTTTGACCACTTCTAATTTGCCTTGATTCATGGACCTGACATTCCAGGTTCCTATGCAATATAGCTCTTACAGCATCAGACCTTGCTTCTATCACCAGTCACATCCACAACGGGGTATTGCTTTTGCTTTAACTCCATCCCTTCATTCTTCCTGGAGTTATTTCTCCACTGATCTCCAGTAGCATTTTGGGCACCTACTGACCTGGGGAGTTCCTCTTTCAGTATCCTATCATTTTGCCTTTTCATACTGTTCATGGGGTTCTCACGGCAAGAATACTGAAGTGGTTTGCCATTCCCCTCTCCAGTGGACCACATTCTGTCAGACCTCTCCACCATGACCCTGCCCATCTTGGGTGGTCCCACAGGCATGGCTTAGTTTCATTGAGTTAGACAAGTTACCCCACATCCAAGGTAAGAGAAACCGAAGTAAGACAGTAGGTGTTGCAAGAGGACATCAGAGGGCAGACAAACTGAAACCATAATCACAGAAAACTAGTCAATCTAATCACACTAGGACCACAGGCTTGTCCTAGAACTAGTATGTCATCATAATAAAGCTGTAGAAGTTATTACACAAAACTCAATTGCTATGCTATATTTTTAAAACAAAGAAAAACCTAAATCTAACCTTAAATAAATGGTTTCAGGGATAGAAAAGATAAAAACATTTATTTTAATTTTATGCAAAAATTTAACAATAATTTTTATAAAAGTGGAAAATAATAAGCCAATCTCACTTATAAGAATAAATGCAAAATTCTAAAATACTAATAATAAACTGAATTTAAGCATGTACAATAACAATGTTTATTTTGTAGCTAAGTTGGCTTTATCTTGGAATTGTAACAATGATTTAACTTTAGAAAATCAATTAACGTGATTAATCATGTTAAGTAATTATGAGAGAAACCTCATAATCAGGCTTCCCAGCTGGCTCATTGATAAAGAATCCTGCATTGCAGGATATGCAGTTTCAACCCTTAGGTTGGAAAAATGCCCTTAAGAGGGAAATGGGAACCCACTCCAGTATTCTTGCCTGGGAAATTCCATGGATGGAGGAGTCTGGCTGGCTGCAGTACATAGAGTAGCAGAGAGTCAGACAGGAATTAGTGACTAGTAGCAGAAACCTCATAATTAGCTCAAGAGACTAAGAGTTGAAAAATCAGTGTCCATTTATATTTTTCCAATATTTTGAGCAAAATAAAAATTGAGGAGAATTTCTTTAAATAAAAAATGAACATCTCCTAAAATTTGATATATGCCATACTTATTGGTGAAATTTTAAAATTTATTTTAAAATCAGAAATATACAAAGATATTCCTTATCACTTCTTTCTCTCTACAATATACTAGCAACTTGACAAATGAGAGTGGATTTTTTAAAAAAGTCTGATGTTCAATAAATGATACTAGGGTAACTGGTTACCAAAATAAATAAATAAATAAGTAAAATAGGATTATTACCACCACAGACTCAAAAATTAAGTTTATATTGATAAGAGTAAACATAAAAAATAAAGGAAATAAGTATATAAATAATATTTCTCCAAAGTCATGCATAAAGTACCATAGAATATCTTAATGAACTTGAAGTAGAAATAGATTTGTTAAACAAGTCACAGAAAGCATGAGTCATAAAGGAAGATTAATAAACTTAGCTGCCTTGCCATTAAATATTTTTGTGTACATAAATGTTATACAAATAAAAGATGTCATGACAAGACAAGCCACATACTACTAGTGAGAAGAATATAAATTAAAACCACAATGAGATAACTTTTAATACTCTACAATTGGAAACCATTTAAACTGTACAATTCCTAAAATTTTTGAGGAGAATAATAATGGCAACCCTCATACACTGCTCACAGTACTGTGATGATGATGATGAAGTCGCTTTGTCGTGTCCGACTCTTTGTGACCCCGTGGACTGTAGCCTACCAGGCTTATCTTTCCATGGGATTCTCCAGGCAAGAATACTGGAATGGGTTACCATTTCCTTCTCCAGGGGATCTTACACACTGTTAAAATCACTTCAGAGATGATGGAGACATTATCTAGTAAAGCAGAAGTTACTCATCATCTATGATCTACAAATTTCACTTCTAGTTGAACTTCATAGGCAAAACTTTTGTAGTGAAGTGAGGGTAGGCCTCATAGTAGCAGGGACACTTTTAGAAAATTGGAAATAATTTAAAGGTCCATCAGAATTATATTTATAGTCAAATGACTGGATAATATATATATAATAGTTAAAATGAACTAAAGATATATATATATATATCTCAACACAAAAATCTCATTGATATTTTAAACAAATAAAGCATGTATAAATATACTTATCAAATTCTAAATATTGCAAAGCCATGTTATTAGTGACACATACATATAAAAGTTAAAGTAGAAAAGTCATCATAATAAACATGAACACTAAATCCATTTGGAAAAAGAAGAACTGAGGATATATTTATAAACATTTTTTAGTGAAGAAAGAAGATTTTTAAATTTTATTCATTTTACCTACTTCCAAGGATGTGTACAACTGTTATTAAAAATATATTTATGGCCTTTCTTGGCAGATCAGTGGTAAACAATCCATCTGTTAATGCAAGGGGTGGGTTTGATCCCTGGTCCAGGAGGATCCCACATACCGTGGAGCAGCTAAGCCCACGTGCCGCAACTACTGAGCCCACACACCCTAGAGTCTATGCCCCATGACAAAAGCAGCCACCACAAATACATTAGCTAATATATATTTAAAAATCCCACTGCATCCACCGTCATGTTCTGCATGGCTTTGCTAGTATTATAGGATTACTTCAAGTCCCTAGGTAAATTGAACAAGTTCACAAATTCATTGATCTTCCTGTTGTATAGCAGTAGTATCTTTCTCTCTTTGCTCTTTAATCTGAATTGTGTGTCTGCATTGTCCAAAAGGTTATGTTGGAAGCATTGCTATTCTACTTTTAGAGCTTCATTCTTAAGAAACTGGCAGCTTCAGCTTCCTGTCCCTAGGAGCTCTGAGCAGTTTTATAAGACATCTGACTAGGCCAAAGCTGCTATGCCAGAAAGAACACATATAGGCACTCTGCTGGACAGTTCCAGTTGGGCTAAGCCTTCCAACTGTCTCTGCCAAGAAACTAGATTTGTCAGTGAAGCCATCTGGGACCCTTCAGACCAGCCATTCACTGGCTAACTACACCAAGTGACCTCATTAAACTCCATGAAGAGGAAAATAATCACCTAATGTCTACCGGATTTCTGAGTCCCAGAATTATGCTAAAATAAAATAGTTGTTTTAAGTAATAAAATTTGGCAGTAGCTCAGTAGATAACTGGAAAAATCCCTTGAAAAATGCTTGTAAACTCTGGCTAAGTATTAACTCACCATGCTTAAGGCATAGAAAAACAGTTATTCCAGTGTCCTGTAAATAATCATTCTATGCCAAAAAGCCACAAAATACAAAAGCAAGGTACTGTTTTGAATTCTTTTAACAGAAATTACTTGCTGAAACATATTATTTTCCCCTCCATTATATTTTGCCTATATTCTATTCACACATCATTGACAACCATGCTAATTTCTCCTGTGTCTGCCATATGGGTCCCATGAAACCTTTCAGTTATTTGTATTTCTCTGCTTTACCTCACATATTTCTATTATTTACCATAGGCTGAGCTAACTTCATGAATCATTAAAGCATTCTGAAAACAAAAGGAGCAATGTTGAGGTTGATATATATGCCATGCTGAGGAAATAGCAGATTCAAAGCCCCTAAAAAGAAACAAGTTCAGGGTGAAAAAGAAATGAAACAGAATGCAAAACACCCATGGGTTTGTGGTAAAAGAAGGCAGAGGTGTAGGACAAAGTGGCATACTGAGCATGTTAAGATGCTTGCATTACATTAATAGCAATGGAGAATCTTTGGAGAGTTTCAAGCAGTAGCTGCTATTGACTTTAGTTTTATAACAATCCCTTGGTGAGGAGGGCAAATTTGAGAAGTGCTTTTCTACTTTCCCGCTGCGAGCCCATTTCTCAAGTTGAATTTAGTTCTCATTTTGCCCAATCTCATCTTTGTTGAACTCTATGATTAGCTCACCTTGTCTGTAAGCCTCTAATCATCTTCCTTATCCTTGCAAAGCTCTGTGCTCACACTGCTATTTTAGTATATTATGCTTGATTATAAATAAGGCTGAAATAGCTACACTCTGATGTTCATTTGATACCACTCTGAAATACTGCTTCAATATTCACCTCGTGTTATGTTCTAATTCTTCCTGCTAGGGATGAATGATTTTCCAAATCCCCAAATCTAACTATGTACAAGTTGATCTTTAATTTTTCTCCATATAATCTACATTTAGTTCCTAAAAACTATCATTTGTCCTTGTCAAGGATGAACATGTCTTACCAGAGTTTTTCATCATTATCCTGAACTTACAGCAATTGGTGGGGATCATCCAGGTGCCAGGTGTCCTAACCTTCATATTAGAGACAAAGTTTACAGGAGGTCATTTTATTTAAGACATTAATGATATTTACTGATTTAAAAATAAAAATTTGACAACTAAAATGTAAGTTGTAAATTCAAGATGAGTAAGATATGCTTTGACGTCTAAAAAAATGCTTTGTAATAAATGAATGGAACAAATTAAACTTTAAAGCTTTTGCATAGCAAAAAAACCAAAACAAACAAACAAAAAACCTATTAAGAAAAAACCTACAGAATGGGAGAAAATATTTGCAAATGATATGACTGAAAATGTTAATATCCAAAATATACTAACAGCTTATACAATTCAATATCATAAACAAACAACCCAATCAATTGGACAGAATATCTGAAAAGACATTTTTCCAAAGAAGGTACATGGGTAACTAACAGACACATGAAAAGATGCTTAACATCATTAGTTCTTAGATAAATACAAATCCAAACAACAATGAAATATCACCTTACACCTGTCACAATGGTTATCATCAAAAGTTTACAAATCACAAATATTGTGAAGGATGTGGAGAAAAGAGAATCCTTGTATACTGTTGGTGGCAATGTAAATTGGTGCCACCACTATGGAAAACAGTATAGAGGTTCCTCAAAAAATAAAAATAGAACTTTCAAAAATTCCACTCTTAGGTATATCTGAAAAAAATTAAGACAAAATTCAAAAAGGTACAGGCACCCCAATGTTCATAGCAGCACAAGTTACAATTCCTTAGATATGGGATAGATGAATGGATAAAGAAGATGGGGGATGTATTTACAGTGAAATATTGCTCAGCCATAAAAACAAAAATCTGCCATTTGCAGCAATGTGGATGGACGCAGTGAATATTACACTGAGTGAAATGTCAGACACATGAAAACAAATATTGTATGATATCATTTATATGTGGGATCTAAAAAAATAATACAAACAAATACATATGCAATAGAGAAACAGAGTCACAGGTGCAGAAAACAAATTAGTTATTACCAAACAGGAGAGGGGCAAGTTAGGGGCATGAGATTAAGAGATACAATGTACTATCTATAAATAAGATAAGCAATAAGGATGTATTCTGTAACATAGAAAATTATAGATATTATCTTGTGATAACTTTTAATGGATATAATCTGCAAAAATACTGAATCAATATGCTATATACTTGACACTAGCAGAATATTTTAAGTTAAATATATGTCAATTACAGAAAAAAAAAAAAAAAAGTTGTGTGTATATATGCATACATACAGCAACAAGCATTAATTTTAAAAATATATTTCTTTTTATGTAATTGAATAACTTTCTGGAATACATACACACAAACACACACACACACACACACAATAAGGAAAATGTATTGAATCAATAAAGACATCTGCCTCCATTGACAAAATGATTGAAGGTGGTGTGATTATCTGGGAATTGCAATGGGTAAATAGGATATATCAATCTGCAGGGACCTAAAGCAAAGAAAGCACTGAGAACTGTTACAAGTAGTTCTGCATCTATACAAAGTGATATAATGTGACCTTATTTTATGAGATTATCAGTAGAAATTTGGCTCTAGAAGCTGGGAACAGCTCTCAGCTGATGACTGCCAAGATGAGGACCTCAGCCCTGCAAATACAGCAATTATATTCTGTTGACAACCTGAATGGGTGGGAAACAGATTCTTACAGACTCCAGAAAAGAAAACAATTCTACAGACACTTAAATTGTAGTCTGCTAAGACCCATTCCAAACTCCTGATCTAGGCACTATATAAGTACACTGGGAAAACAACATTACAGCACATGAAGTCATTTTAGGAGTTTATTTTCTACCTAGTAAATAATTATTTGAGAAAGAGAAGCAAAACTGTTATTAAAAAACTCTCTTATTTTAGTACTTTATTCAACTCATAGTCAGTATCTATAATGTATTATGTTCCAGATGAGAAGCTAAATCTTTGCCCTAAGGGAGTTTACTGTTGAATGCAAATTTCAGCTACTAAGATGGAATATTTGTGGCTTTCCTAGGGAATAATCAGTCATGCAGTTTGTTTCAAGTAGAGGGTACAGGGAAGATGTAAGAGATAAAATTTGATTGTTAATGACCAAGATAAGTATGTCTTTATCTAGGTAAGAAATATAGATGCTGTTGGTTTTTGGAAAACAGTTCTATTATGCTCAAATCTTACTTGGAAGATTAATCAGGAAGTTAATAAAAAAGATACACTGCCCAAATAAAAAGAAATTATAAGCATAAATCCCAGGAGTTTATTGAAATAGTTTAGGGCATTCTAGCAATAGGAGTGGAAAATGGATCCAATGACAAAATAGCATTCTGTCAAAATAGCATTAGACAAAATTAGTACTTGGTAACAAATCTGATGAAAGAGTGAAGAGAATAGATAACTAAAACATAATTTTCTGTTTATGGATATGAATGACTTAAATATTAGTAACACTTCCAACAGAAAATCAGAACTCACAAGTAGAAGCTGTTTTTTTTTTTTTTTTTTTTAAATGGTAACTTGTGCTTTGGGCTCATCATCAAATATCTCAATGAGAATGAAAAAAATTTACTCAAATATTTGGATATTTTCTTTTTTCTAAAATGTACACTTAGAGGGTTTTTATATATGATTATTTTATATGACATTTTTATAATATATTATAGTATAGGTATTTGACAGCATGGCCTTCATTAGCTTGAATTCACCTTGTAAATACCTAGCCTAGTAATTTCTTAACCATGACTGAGATACAAAAGGGGATTGCCAATTGAATCTGCAGATACTTTAACAAACATTAATACTTAACTTTTTTTAACAGTGAATATGTTTACACTGTCTAGGAAAAACTGTATCCTGAGATAATTTTAGCAATCTGAGAGCTACAAAGAATAAACCTACAAGTATTGGTATGCAGCAAAACATTCAGTTAACTCAGTGCCTCTAAATGCACAAGTGTCTGGTTGACCCCTAGACATACCATGCACGCATATTGGCCAGGCTGGTGAATTTGTTCATTGATAGTCCAAACATAGAGCTGTACCATTTTTTGTATTATTACAGTCAACTTGTACATACTAATAAGCCTGGGCATTGCTTTATCTGGTCACATATGAATAACATTCTCTAGCTTTTTAGAATTATTTTATAACTTTTTATAGGATATTTGAAATACAGAATATCAGAAAACTGAAAATATTTTCAGTTAAATTTATTCTTTTTTCCCTACTATTGTCATTTCTTTCTAATTCTAGAGTCAAAAATGGAATTTAAACTACTAATGTACAAGAAATAGAAAGGCAATATTTTCTTTAGCTAATCTGTTTTCAATTTTGAAAGAACTGTCTCATGACAAAAAGAAGCATAAAGAAACAGCAGGTAATCTCTCAGACATTCTAAATTGCCCCTAAATTAGAACACTCTTATGATTGTTTTAATATATTATTTTATATTTGTTTGACCCCTGGGATGGATATTTACTTGAGTGCAACATAGATAACATCATCATCAACTAAAGTACCATCCTCAACAGGGGAAAGAAGTCAATGCCTTTCCTTTTATTAATCATTAAATTTTAGTCTAATTCTTCTGATGCTATTTGTTTATGTGAATATCTGCAAAGTAAAAACTCAACATTGAAATTCTAATACTCACTATTCATTAAGAGTTCAGAGTCACAATAGATTATAAAATATCCTTCAGATCTCTAGTTAATGACTCTGACTCAAGTTCTATCTAATAGTATTTAAATAATTAAATGGATGTAAAACTTTTAAAATTAAAAAATGCAACTATGTGAAGATATTGCCTACATTAATAGCTTGGTGCTAACTGAGAATAAAGCAGGTTGCCTTTAAGAACTTCTTAATTCATTCTTCAGTATATCTCAGATATATATCAAGGTTGAGAATATACAAAACACAGCTAGGGAAACACTGTGTAAAAATTAAAATTAAGTCTTATTCTATAGACATATTTTCAATTATAACTTACTTCAAAGAGAAGTCTTTATGATTCATAAAATAATTCAGCATAATTGAGATATAAATATTATTGTTTAATTTCCTATTAAGATAATGTTTCTTAACCTTCAGCTTGAGAACATAGTTTATTCATTGCCTTCTAATCTTGTGCCTATATTAAGCTAATGTGTAATATCAAGATCATCATTTTGCAGAAACTATATAAGAGAAATCAGTATGACATGAAGCTCAATGACATTCTAAGATAATTCTTATTGTCTTTCAGTCCATTATAATTAATCTTTTTGTTTACTGGTGAAAAGGGGACTTTGCTAAGTTATATGAAGTATTCAAGTTAAAGGTGTGGTACAGGACATGAGCTCACAATGTGAGCAATATTAGGTAACAGTGAAAGAGGCAAGTAGCTGATGTAATTTAGTAACTCAGTTCAGCAAAAGCATCAAAAGCTTTAAAAATCTGTATAACATTAAACTTAGTCATTCTACTCACAAAAACTGATACTAGAAACTTAAATGTACAATAGAGTAAAATTTTAGCAAAAATGATTTTCATTGAAATGTTTCTTCAGTGAATAATTTTTAAAAATTAAATACATAACTGGAGTACAGATTAGATATGCATATTATATTCAAAAATTAAATAAGTATATAAAATTTAAAAGTATATCACATGGGACTATTCAAAACTATTAAGTTGGAAATAGCAGGTTGTTTACATTTAGATAGATAGATTGGTAGAAATACACAGACAGTGGCATAGTGGTAAGGAACCCGCCTGCAATGCAGCAGACCCAAGTTCAATCCCTGGGTTGGGAAGATCCCCTGGAGAAGGAAATGGCAACCCACTTCAGTGTTCTTGCCTGGGAAATCCCAAGGACAGAGGAGATTAGTAGGCTACAGTCCATGGGGTTGCAAACAGTCAGACACCAGCACACATGTGCACGCACGCACACACACACACACACACACACACACACCTGACAGACAGTGGGGGACTTCTCTGGTTGCCCAGTGGCTAGGAATCTGTCTTCCAAGTCAGGGGATGTGGATTGATCCCTAGTCCAGGAAGATTCCACATGCCACAGGGCTACTAAGGCTGTGTACCACAACTACTGAGCCCACCCTCTAGAGCTTGTACTCCATAACAAGAGAAGCCATCACAGTGAGAAGCCCACAAACCACAACTAGAGAGTGGTTCCCACTCGCGGTAACTAGAGAAAGACTACGTGTAGCAGTGAAGACACAATGCAGCCAATAATAATAATAATAATAAAATTGAAAACAAAATACTAACAATGAATAACTCTGGGTAGTGATAATAATATAATTTTTTCTTCTTGCTTGCTTTCTTTCATATCTGTGGCATCAAATGCTTTTTTTTTTCCACCAAGAGCATACATTTTAACTTTCAATAAGGAAAGACAATTCTCAAAAAAGGATTGAGTCAGCTTACATAAAATATCAAAAAACTAAAACAGGCTAAATTTTTCAATTAATTTTACTGAAATATTAATATTTTCTACATTATTCTAATTTAAAATAATAATACTTTAGATGCTCATAAAGACATGGACTTTGAGGAGTGATCGGCACTTGGTTATGTAAAAAATGGAAAATGCACTCTAAGTGGATGAGATTCTTCTATTAAATGACAGAGTTGAGGAGGACAGAGATTTGTTTAGGAAATATTGAGCAATATACTGGAGCATGATGGAAGTTCAGTCAGACAGGTAGATTGCAGCCATTTATGAAGGGATTTAGATGCCTGACCAGAGATGTTAGGTTTTATCAGACAGGAAACAGTACCTGCCTACCTCAGCCACCTAAATTGGTATCCCTTTCCTCCCTGACTCCTTGCTCTCAGCTGTATTTACCCGCTTCTGCTCTCTGCCTAATCCCTTTCCTGCCTCAAGGCTTTATGCATCCGCTAGTTCTTGCCTGAAGAATCCCAGGGACAGAGGAGCCTGGTGGGCTGCCATCTATGGGGTCGCACAGAGTCGGACACGACTGAAGCGACTTAGAAGCAGCAGCAGCAGCAGCAGCAGCAGTGCCTGTCTGGAATCCCCTTCTCCGTGATTGTCATACAACTGGCTCATTTAGTCACTCAGATCATCACAGCTTGCAGTTCACCTTCAGGAATAAGCCTGACCTGACTATCCACCATGACTAGTCATACACTATGTATTGTTGTATTTTAATCCACTAAGAAGCATTTACTATTAAATATTTTTAATTATTTGACAAAAGGTATGGCAACCCACTCCAGTATTCTTGCCCAGAGAATCCCATGGACAGAGAAGCCTGGAACATAGGGTCGCAAAGAGTCAAACATGACTGAAGCGACTTAGCATGAGCACAGTTTTTAATTATTACCTCTCTCTTTTGAATGTAGTCTCTTGTAGGCACACAATTCATCATCTTTCCCAGGACCTAGGGAAATGTCTGTGAAATATTGTGGATAAAGGAATGATTAAACAAATACTGATCTGATATTGATAGACAGAACTGAGAGATAGCACAATATGGAGGACAAAAGAGATTTTTTTTTCCCCCAAAAGAAGAACTCATCAAGGCAACAGCATCTAAAGTATTCTTATGAGTTTAGCTTATCTATCACAGGAAGATAATTAATATTATTCTCACTTACAGTGTATATCATTTCCTAGACTCTCTTAAATATATTGCAATATGACTAGTAATATTACATAGTAATATGACTATTACTAGTTTGACACTTGATTATATCTTTCTTTACTTAAATTGAAAATAAACAATCAAATACTGCTTATTTCCTGACACCTCATACATACACACACACACACACACACACACACAGTACCACAAACAGAAACAAAGAGCAATTGCTCTTAAATATTCAGGGACAAAACGATACTAAACTGGTGAAGGTTAGTTACATATGTTATCGTTGTTTAGTTGCTAAATCATGTCTGAGTCTTTTGCAACCCCATGAACTGAAGCCCGGCAGGCTCCTCTCTCCATAGGCTTTCCCAGGCAAAAAGACAGGAATGTGTTGCCATTTCCTTCTCCAGGGGATCTTCCCAGCCCAGAGATCAAACCCATGTCTCCTGTATTGACAAGTAGGTTCCTTACCACTAAGCCATCAGGGAAGCCCCAGTCATATATGACCAACACATAATATGAAATCTGAAAAAAAATGTATATTTTAGGATCAGCTCACATAAAACATTTACATGAAAAATTTAAAGCTTAATTTTCATAACATATTCAGAAGATAATTGCATCAATAATGAGTGGATTTAAAATCTTACATGACAGAATCTTACAGAAAAATTCATGAACCTACTTTGGATGATCAATGTCAGACAATGTCAAAGCACTTTCATTTTGAGTGTAAAGCATGAGCTTTGGGCTCATGCTAGATATTTTTTGATACTCAAGCTATAAACCACCAATGGTATGCTTTTTCTATGTTGTATTTATTCACTGTGTGACAAAAGCAGAAGTCAGAACACTGAAGAATTATAATTTTATAGAAGAGTTTCTATCAAGCCTTCATTTTCTTTCTATTGTAGTATCTTAGTTTTCTAGATTTTGATTAGAATCCTTTCAATTCTAAAGGGACTTTCTCAAAGACATTGTTTTGACAAATTTTTATTATATGAAGATATAAAAAAAGTAATGCACCTCTGGAAATACATAGAACTTTGTGCAAATGCTTATTAGGACCATATGTATACTTTGTATATACATATAGTTATCTGAGATGACCAAGTGCTTTTAGAACAAATTTATTAATCTAATTATACTATTTAGATTTAAATGCACTAAAAATTATCCTAAACAACCTCTTTGACTGTTAATCATATATTCTAATTTTCCTGATATTGCACATATATGTACCTATGTATTATACATGGATGCAAAATAATACCAAAGTTTCAAAATGGTAAATAAAAACTCAATTTTAAAAAGTATATTTTCTATGAATTTGCCTATTCTAGGCACCTCATTCATCAAAACAAAAAGTATGACAGAGTCCACCATGGCTGGGAGGAGAAGGAAAGAGTTTATTATTTAGTGGTGCAGAGTTTCTACTTGGGACTATGAAAACTTTTGGAAATGAATAGGGTAATAGTTATGCAACATTGTGAATATATTTAACAGTGCTGAATTGCACATTTTAAATGATGAAATGATAAGTCTTATATTATGCATATTTCACCACAATAACCTTTTTTCTTTTTTTGTTCTTTTTTTTAATACAAATTTATTTAATTGGAGGCTAATTACTTTACAATATTGTATTGGTTTACCATACATCAACATGAATCCACCATGGGTATACACGTGTTCTCCATCCTGAACCCCCCTCCCTCCTCCCTCCCCGTACCATCCCGCTGGGTCATCCCAGAGCACCAGCCCCGAGCATCCTGTATCATGCATCAAACCTGGACTGGTGTTTTGTTTCACATATGATATTGTACATGTTTCAATGCCATTCTCCCAAATCATCCCACCCTCGCCCTCTCCCACAGAGTCCATAAGACTCTTCTATACATCTGTGTCTCTTTTGCTGTCTCGCATACATATTCCCTATATATGTGTTAGTATACTGTATTGGTGTTTTTCTTTCTAGCTTATTTCACTCTGTATAATAGGCTCCAGTTTCATCCACCTCATTACTGATTCAAATGTATTCTTTTTAATGGCTGAGTAATATTCCATTGTGTATATGTACCACAGCTTTCTTATCCATTCATCTGCTGATGGGCATCTAGGTTGCTTCCATGTCCTGGCTATTATAAACAGTGCTGCGATGAACATTGGGGTACACATGTTTCTTTCAATTCTGGTTTCCTCTGTATGCATGCCCAGCAGTGGGATTGCTGGATCATAAGGCAGTTCTATTTCCATTTTTTTAAGGAATCTCCACACTGTTCATAGTGGCTGTACTAGTTTGCATTCCCACCAACAGTGTAAGAGGGTTCCCTTTTCTCCACACCCTCTCCAGCATTTATTGCTTGTAGACTTTTGGATCGCAGCCATTCTGACTAGCATGAAATGGTACCTCATAGTGGTTTTGATTTGCATTTCTCTGATAATGAGTGATGTTGAACATCTTTTCATGTGTTTGTTAGCCATCTGTATGTCTTCTTTGGAGAAATGTCTGTTTAGTTCTTTGGCCCATTTTTTGATTGGGTTGTTTATTTTTCTGGAGTTGAGCTGTAGGAGTTGCTTGTATATTTTTGAGATTAATTCTTTGTCAGTTGCTTCATTTGCTATTAAACTTTGAAATGGGATAGGAGAGGACAGTGTGTTTTCTTGTAGTGGCAAATAAGATAAACCAAGAAGGCTGGATGTGAGTTGGCCTGACGGTATCAGAAAGGAAGGAACAAATGAGACTATCTGATCTTAAGCAGGGTCAGGACAGTAAAAAGAAGTGGTGAAATTAAGAGTGTTGGGGAGAATTCAAGGAATAGGACCTATCTGTGATTGGCTGAGGGAAGGTATGCCTGGTTAGAGAGAGGATGGTACCTTAGTCAGAGGGGAGAACTCCAAATGAAGACCTAATTTGGAGACTTGCTTATTTGTTCGCCTTTTAATCTTTTCAGTTTCTGATATGGCTGGGATATACAGTTGGTTGATCATTTAAATATGTTGACGATAAAGTGGGTTGGAGTATAATTGAATTCAGATGGAATTTTGCTCCTGTTTGCATTTCAGAAGATCAGCTTAGGACTTTGATTCTGTTACATAAGGAGCCTGTTAAACAAGAAGCTAGATGATACCTGAAGTCTCTTTTGCTTTCAAGTATGCCTTTCTACCCTTCTAGAATTTGCTCAGCATAAAATATACCAATTCTGTTCTTATGTAGCTTATAGACATGTAAGACAGGATAATGTTAGTCAAACAATGGTAAATCTCTTGAATGCTATTTCTTTCCCAACAAAACAACAGTGTCAGAAGCTAAGTTCTAAGGCAAAATCAATCATGAGGATAAACCTGTGATTCTGGATCTTATCAAGAGGGTAGAAATTGGTTTGCATATGTATAGATTGAAGAGGCCCACATACTCATCTCTCACCACAGTGAACCACAGAGAAGTGGCCACTCCCTTAAGAATAGCAACAGGTCACAAGGCAGAACAATTTTATGTGAAGCTTCCTCTTCTGATCTTATCACTGGGAAGGTGATTTCTATGCACTGAATGTTTGATTCCTCCAAAAGTTCATGTTGAGACTCTAATTCCCAATATGGAGGTATTTGGAGATATTTGGAGGTGGAGACTTTGGCGAGTAGAGTTATATTAGGTCATGAAGATTGGGCCCTAATGATAGAATTCATGTCCTTATAAAAAGAATGAATGAGATATGGGAGTTCTCTTTGTAGTATGTAAAAAGAAGCCATCTACAAGCCAGGAAGGCTCTCACCAGACTGAATGTGCCTAGCACTTTGATGTAGGACTTCACAGCCTCCAGAACTGTGAGGAATAAATGTTTATTGTGTTAAGCCATTCAATCTATGGTATTTTTTTATAGCAGCCTTAATGGACTAAGATGGTAACCAAAGAGCCTTAAGAAACAAAATAACTAGAAGAAATGCCTAGTATATATGCCTAGTATATTCATGCCTACTATATATATATATGTATGTGTATATATATATATATATATATATATATATATAGTGTGTGTGTGTGTGTGTGTGTGTGTGTGTGTGTGTATAATGGATTAAGATGGTAATTAAAGAGGCCTTAAGAAACAAAATAAGTAGAAGAAATGCATAGACTATTCATGACCTAGCATATATATATATATATATATATATATATATATATATATATAATGTCTGATAAAACTGAGAAATTTAAACAGTCAAGTTGTAGTTATAGTAGCAGCAGTTCAAATATCATGCCTTAGCTGTCAAAAGATTTTGCAATTACCTGAATATGTGCACTGAAAGAAGGGCATGCCATTATATTTCATCATTGATGTAAACTAGTTAAAAAATAGAGATCTTTTAATTTTGTTTCCCAGAATGAAAAGTACATGCCACATGGCATGGTCAAATTAATTAATTAATAGTTAACAAACAAACTTGAGTTAAAGATTTCCACTTATAAAGTAAACAAGTTATGGGGATGCAATGTGCAACATGGTGACTATAGCTAATAATACTGTACTACATATCTGAAAGTTGCTAAAAAAATAGATCATAAAAGTCCTCATCATAAAAAAATAATTTTTGTAACTATGTAGGGTGACGAGTGTTAATTATTCTTACTGCAGTGATCATTTCACAATATATACAAATTCTCTAAACATTATGTTGTATGCTTGAATCTAAAGTTAATTTACATGCCAATTCTAAATCAATAAAAAAAATAAAGAATGCTATATGGTACGAAACTTGAGGACATTTGAAACACTGAAATCAGGATAAAATTTAGAGCAACTATTCAAATCTAGTGTTTATTTTTTCTAATAAATTTAGATTCATGCATTTGTTATATCAGCTTTTTTAAAAATTGATTAATAATAAGTATTTCACTTATCAACAGTTGGGTAAAATATCTTTTTTCCCTTTTGTAAGTAAAGCAGAAAGAATGTAATTATTAGGTAATGAGAAAGAAAACTGAGATTCTACTCTCTAGTAAAGAAGGCCAAAGGAAAAGGAAGTGAAATTTCTATACCAAAGTAAAAAAAAAAGACAAAAAAGCTAATGGTAACTGAAGTGTCTAAATTTGTGGAAATTAAAAAAAAAAAAAAAGTATTGAATGCTGTTTGTTATCTCTGGCAGCTTGTCTGAAAAATATTGCTGTAAATTCTAAAAAGGAAAAGGATTGCAAGTGGTGTAGGGGATGGAGTCAGACCCCCACACTCATCCTACATATGCTCCTCTATACAGCCTTCCAGCTGAATTTCTCAAATGCACTTTTGCCTCCAAGGTTTCAATGATACTCTGCTGATGATAGCAGTAGCTGAAGCACAGAGAGTAATAGAAAAGGAGATGCCATTTTCCTTGCTTCCGACTCCTAAAATGGCAGCAGGGAGAAACTGTGGTCCAACAGAGATGCCTGTGAGCCCCTAACATAGCAGAAATGTCCAAGACAATAAAAGCAGTAGGCCCCAGTGTTTGTTCACAAAGGACATAAGGTCCCAGCATCAACAGAAGCAAATACAGCTCTGTCCGTGCAATTGTGGGCTCCTGCCCTGTGTCTCCAAACCAGCAGGGGTAGAAAGCTCTGGGAGCCTCAGTGGCAAGTATATTGTGACTCTGAATAACACTGCTGCTGCTAAGTCGCTTCAGTCGTGTCTGACTCTGTGCCATGCCACCCCATAGACGGCAGCCCACCAGGCTCCCCCGTCCCTGGGATTCTCCAAACAAGAACACCGGAGTGGATTGCCATTTCCTTCTCCAATGCATGAAAGTGAAAAGTGAAAGTGAAGTCGCTCAGTCGTGCCAGACTCTTAGCGACCCCATGGACTGCAGCCTACCAGGCTCCTCCGCCCATGGGATTTTCCAGGCAAGAGTACTGGACTGGGTACTGGAGTGGCTACTCTTGCCTGGAAAACCCCATGGATGAAGGAGCCTGGTAGGCTGCAGTCCATGGAGTCGCTAAGAGTTGGACACGACTGAGAGATTTCATTTTCACTTTTCACTTTCATGCATTGGAGAAGGAAATGGCAACCCACTCCGGTGTTCTTGCCTGGAGCCTGGTGGGCTGCCGTCTCTGGGGTCGCACAGAGTCGGACACGACTGAGCGACTTCACTACCCTCTCCCTGTTACACTCCGCTTTACTAATCCTTTCTTTTTATTAAATGTCTGCATTTATCAATATGATTAACTTCCCAAAGTCCCTCAATTCAATGTGTCTGCTTCAGCTGGTAAGAATGGATTTAACAATTTTTGGTCAGTTGACTAGGACTTGGACTCAACAGTGATTCACATTAAATGAGCTCTAGATGCCAGAACTTCCTGATCATAATACAGATGAAAAAGCAAAAGGCATAAAGAGATACAAATATTGGAGTACATATTTGAACTATGTGCAATCTATCCACAAACCTCTCAATTATCCTAGTTTTGATAATTGCATTAATGAGGGGAAAGTTTCCACATTCTTAGAAAATTTCATAGTGTACCCTGCAGATCAGAAATGAAAGTGGGAGATGCTGCCATTGAAATAGGACTTTCTGGGCTGGCAGAGGCCACATGGCAGCACCTCAGCCACTGAGGCAGGGCAGAGTTACTATAATGAGCAGCAGATCCAGAGCACTGGTCAGAATATTTTGAACCACAGACATCTTTGGCTGTGATTTGTTGGTCACTAGAAATAAATTAGAAGCCAGCCTTTGAAACAGTTTTTCAATATATAATCACAGAGAAACATGAGAGCTTGTGAGCAGAGGTCTGATTTCATCACCACAATGGAGCCTCATCCTCTCACCAAGTTTCCATTCCAAAGCTAGATCACAGACCCAGAACCCTTTGAATGAAAGAGAAATCAGGTCCACTTAAAGAAGGACCCCATGATACCATGCCAAGAATGATGTATAAACATTCCTTAAAGTTTCTCTGATAGAATCCCTTTGGCCATTTATAAGCAAAACGTCAAAAGTGAAAGTCACTCAGTACTGTCTGACTCTTTGCGACCCCATGGACTATACAGTCCGTGGAATTCTCCAGGCCAGAATACTGGAGTGGGTAGCCTTTCCCTTCTCCAGGGGATCTTCTCAAGCCAGGGATTGAACCCAGGTCTTCTGCATTGCAGGCAGATTCTTTACCAGCTGAGCCACCAGGGAAATAAGTGAAGCTAGATGACAAAATGAAAAAAGGAAAAAGCACACACCATTCAGAGATTGACAAATTGAGACTGAGTTGATTTAATTAGGCTCCGAAAATACTATTGGGATAATTGGCTAAATTGAGACTTGTAGGAATTACATGATAAATTGTGTTATTGACTGCATCTATCTCTCAATGGATTTGCCAACCCAACTTTGGGTAATGTCCCCAGTTCCTGAAAGCAAAGTTAAAATAAGCACATAGTGGAATTTATCCATTCTAGATTAGAGAGGGAATGTAGACTCTACAGAATAGAACAGATTGTCAGTCATATGGAGAAACTAACACAGGCTAAATTACTGGGACCTGTGAGAGAAGATGTAAACTCATTTTGTTGGTTAAAAATCCAGAAGTGTACCTTGGAATGTAGCTGTAAGGAGAGCATGGGAGGTGTTCCCACAGGCAGCCTACTTCATTATTGGCCTTCAACATCAAAATATAACATACCCTCCGTAGACAAAGCTCCAAATAACTACCTTAAAAATATTTGGCAAAAGTGATAAATCTATTTTGCCAAAATCCTCTCTTAGGCAATATTTTATTTCCATTACCAGCTTGTTTTTTCCCCTGTTTTTCCTCGAGGTACATTTAATTTCCTTGAATAAACTCATTGTGGTCACTATGAAGACAATCCTGCCCCATTAACAAATGAAAATAGTATAAAAGGACATATGTCTTGTTAGCCGTGTTCCCTCAAAAGACTTCAGGGCTGAAGATGGAACCCAGAGTACTATTGTGATTAAATGAAAACCAGTCAGAGGAAACAAAACAATTTTAAAATGTCACTCAAGCCATCCCTGTTGGTTTTAATTACTCAGGAATTTAGTTGTATAAAGTTGTGGCATACGGTTTTCACATTTTGTAGGGCTGATGTAATAAGTATCAGTCAGCTATCAAGTAAAATACAGTATTCCAAATTTTCCAGTGATATTATAGGTGAGCAAAATTTGCTGCCCCAAAATAAGTCCCTTTGGCATGAGGATTACTTTACTCTGATGATCTTTAAGAAACAGAAGACTCTGGAAGTCTTTTTTTTTTTAAAAAACCTCTCCCTTAGCTGCCTAAAGATTTATATAAAGAATCTGCTTTGGGAATAGAGCTATCACCAGAGATAATTGCACAAATACCTGTGAGATGTAGAGGGTGGGGAACTCTGTGTCTCATTGCCTCTGCTGCTGCTGCTGCTGCTGCTAAGTTGCTTCGGTCGTGTCCGACTCTGTGTGACCCCATAGATGGCAGCCCACCAGGTTCCTCTGTCCCTGGGATTCTCCAGGCAAGAATACTGGAGTGGATTGCCATTTCCTTCTCAACATTGTCTCTGAAGGCCCCACAAACATTTATTTACCAAATATTTGCCTTTCTATCTCCACATTACTTGCCTTCCTCTCCTTTGAAGTCCTAAACCCCTATCCTCAACATTCTCTTTTGTCTTTAGCTGAATAGTCTTTAAGGTGAGTGCTTCACCCATCTTGATGACCTACTTAGTTTAAGTGAATCTTTCCCATGTATACATGTAACACATTAAACTTGTGTTTGATTTTCTTCTGTTAATCTGTTTATGTCAGTTTAATTCTTACACCAGCTAGAAGAAGCTAGTAGAGAAAAATTTCTTCCTCTCCAATGATACAAATAAATACTATAAATAATAAATTATTACATTTAGACTATGGCACTTAGTTATAATATGCTGTCTGAATTACACCAGATTTTTTTTAAAAATTATTGATTGTTTTAATACTAAATACATCTTATATATCATAAGGTTTTTATAATAAAACATTGACTACGTAATATTAAAAATTGAAAGAAAGTTTCTGTTGGATTTATGCAGAGTCTTCAAAGAATAAAATATTGAAATGAAAATTCAGAAAGAATATTATAAATTCAACCAACTAGGAAAAACATGAACTCCTTAAATAATGATGATAAAACATCTCAGAAAGTTTAAAATATATAGTATAAAGTGTGTGCATATAACTACTTCATTTTGGCTGATTTTTCTTGACAAAAGTCTAAACTAAAATACATTACTGCAGAAAATATTTAGACTTGAAAATAATAAAATGTTTAATAAACTATTTTAAACATGCAGTATCTACAGTCTAAGTGTCCAGCATCTTATAAACTTGTACTTATTAGAAAGGTTGTTAGCCTATCTAATCCTAGCAACTCTATGAGGTAAGTATTATTTTTGTATTTTTCAGCTATTAAACTTAAGCCTGAGAAAAATACAGTAGCTTAAATAACCTGCTAGAGACAGAATTTTCCGCTGAATGGACAATATATGGACTCAAGTTTCTTCAGAAAACAGTGCTGTTTATATGACGCTGTTGCTTCTTTTTTGAATCTTTATATTCCAAACATACATATATACATACACACAAAGTTAGCACAAGAAATTGTGTGTATTTCTATATACATTTTTAAATCTCCTTGAAATGTATCTCATACAGTGAATTACATTATTAACTATTCATATGCCAATAATATTTATTGACATGTGGATAGTTAATCATGGATACTTTTGCAGGGATATTTTCCTAGCACAGCTATTAATAAAATTTGTACACTAGCAAATTTAAATATTACACATTATGCTTGCATATTACAAATTACTCCTTTGTTAACCAGAGCTGTAAATATTCAATTAAAAATACTGTGTTGCCAACTTTTATTTTAATGTCTTCAAATACATTAATATATTCTGAAATATATTAGGGTATAAGAGTGAGTTCTATGATATTTTGTACATTACACTCCATTTCTTAAATAAAACCTCACTTTAAAACTTATGACTCATGTCATATATAATAAGTTAGCAATACAGATATAAATCAAGTGACTTTTATCAGTTTATCCCACACTGAAAGATAAAAGAAATCTTTTATTCTATATGTAAATATTTATGAGGCATCCAGAAATACTTTCTTCACATTCACTATACTTTTGATAACATTGCTTTAAATTTTCTACACAAGATAAATAAGGAATCACCACATATTACATAATATATTGGCTTAAATATATTTGTTTTTAGGTTTTTAAAGTTTGATTAGCCACTATAAAATGGAGCAAGAGCTTTTAATAAATCCATGAAATTAAGGTATTCCTCTATTGGTCCCAGTGCCACCACAATTTCTTGTTTTCTCTCCATAACACATTTTCTATTTTAACCATTTCTGGAAAAACACACAAGCCTACAAAAAAATTTCTGGTTGATGATGTGTAAATCAATTTGGAAACAGTTACGTGATGTAAATGAACTGAAAATAAACTGAAGGAACAAGAGACATTTAACAAAAGATATTCTCTGGAATTTCAAGCAACACATGCAATGGTCTAAAATGTTCAGGATCTGCCAAATTCATGTAAGAGATGACACTTGAATTGTCAGGTATTGCCTTATCCTGAATTCTTTCCTGACTGAGTCATTTAAGAATCTCTGTGTTTGCTCTTCATTCCCTTCTTCATCTTCTAAGGTATAGAAATAAACAGAATTGGCTAACATAAGTAGCCAACTCACCACAAGCAGAGTTGGCTTGCATGTAGAGTATTTTTATTATCTTATGAGAACAAATGTTTTGATCAGGAAATAGATCAACTGGAAATCTTTCCTTGAAACACTGCCAGGATGAGTTTAAAAAGAAACATGCCCTGCTCTGTACCCTCCAGTCATTGTCCTGTTTGGATTAGATTGTAAAATCTCTTAAAAGATTACATTATAAGAAATGCTTTATAATTTTAAAATGCATTTAAAATCACAGAAGTGATGTACTCTAAACATCACACACAGTATTATTACTTTACTAAAGACGTCATAAGAAATACCTTTTTAATATATTAAATAAATATTAAATTACCTCTTAGTAATAGGCCTATCAGATCTGAGTTGCTGCTCTGTTGTGTGTAAGCTGCTATTTATTGCTTTGATTGCTTTCCCAAAGATGATCGTCACATAAAGGATAATAACATGTGCCTTTAGTTATAAGCAGCAGACAAAAAATACTCATTATACTGCAAGAATACCTGTCATTACCCTCTCTTAGACTATTATGAGTGAATGGTCCCTAGTCACCAGAATACGTTTCTACTCTTCACCACCGTGACAGCTTCAAACTGCGCATTCTCAGTAGGTGTCACGATACAAGAAGCTTCTCACCACTGTGGCAGGATAATATTTACTGCTTCATGGCAGGTAATGAAAGAAGGATGTTTGGTCAAGACCTGCCCTTGCAGCTTGTCAGTTGTTCTATTTGAATATAGGATGCTTTGGATCAGGGCTTGGAGGACATAACTAACAAAAAAAATCAATGGCCAGTTGTTTTTGAAATGTCAGGGAGAACTAAAGAAATATCTGAAATGTCAAAATGCACTTGAAATAGGATATAATGAACCAAAGGCACTGAAGTAATTTAGGGGTTCATACACAAAAGCCCTGGAGCAGGGCGGTGGAAGTCCTTCAATAATTTGTAGGTCTGTATTCTATAAACTACTGCAATTGGTTTGGTTCTAAAAAAGTTCTTAAGGACACAGAAAGGTGTTGAAGAGTAGGAGCAGCAGTAATTTACAGTGGAATAATCAGTAGTCTGGAATAAGACAATTTTAAAAAGTGATTAAGACTGAAATGATAAAACTTCTAGAATAAAACATAGTCAATAAGATCCTTGACATTGATCTTGGCAATGAGTTTTTTTGTTGGTGGTGTTTTTTGGATTTGACACCCAAAGCAAAGACAACAAAAGCAAAAATAAGCAATGGGGCTACCCCAAATTAAAAAGCTCCACACAGCACACAAAATAATCCAAAAATTGAACAGGAAACTTGTTGAATAAGATAAAATATTTGTAAATATAAGGTCTGATAATGTGTTAATATCCAAAATATGTAAGGAAATCATACAACGTAATAGCCAACCTCCCCACCAAACAATTTCATTAAAAAATGGGCAGAGGATCTGAATAGATGTTTTTCTGAAGAAGATGTACAGATGGCCAAAAGGTTCATGAAAACATGATCTGATGATTAACATTAATCACCAGAGAAATGTAAATCAAAATCATAATGAAATATCATCTCACACCTATTATCCAAAAGACAAAAAATAACAAGTGCTGGCAAGAATGTGAAGGAAAAGAAACCCTGGTACACTCTTGATGGGAATGTAAACTTATACAGATACGATGGAAAACAGCATGGAGATTCCTTAAAAAATTAAAAATAGACCTACTGTATGATCCAGCAATTTTACTTCTGGGTATTTATTTGAAGAAAATGAAAACACTAACTCCCAAAGATATATGTACACCCATGTTTACTGTAGCATTATTTATAATAACCATGATATGGAAACAACCAAAGTCCCCACTGACAAATGAATGGACAAAGGTGTGTGTCTGTGTATACTCACACAATGGAACATTATTCAGCCATAAAAACTAATGAAATTTTGCCATTTGCAGCAACATGTCTGGGACACTTTATTAATTTATAAAGTGGGCCTCTCCATCTACTGGCTAGCTGTTTTAAAAATAAAAAGAAAATTTCCTTCTATTCTAAGTTCTTGGTAAAATGCATTTAGCTGAGTTGAATTAGAAGATTCATACATTAAATTCTGCTATGATATCTGTGATGGTAATTTTATGTCAAGTGAATTGCATCATAGGGTGCCTAGATATTTGTAAACATAATTCTGGATGATGTGTCTGTGATGGTATTTCTGAATAATATTAGCATTTGGATTGATTAACTCAGTAAAGCAGATGGCCTTCCCCAAGTGGGTCATTCAATACGCTGGGGCTTGAATAAAAAAAAGCGTGAGAAGAGGGAGTTCTGGGCCCTTCAGCTTCTGCCTGAATGACTGAGCTGGGACACTGCCTGTCTCTTGTCCACAGACTAGGATTTACATCATTAGTAACACTTGTCCTGAGGCCTTTAGGCTCAGATTAAATTACAATACTGTTTTCCAGGTCTCCAACTTGCAGATGGCATATCATGAGGCTTCTTATCCTCTACAATTACTTGAGCTTACTTTAAAATACACACACACACACACACACACACACAATCTCCTATTGGATTTTATTTCTCTGGAAAACTCTTAATACAATATCATTAAACACAAAATACAGCAGTAGTATGGAGAAATTAAAGCCAGAGTGTACTGCTAAGACTCTATGAGAAAGACAGTCTGGTCTTGCACCACTGGGGATGTGGAAGGCTTCAAGTGTGAGAAAAGGTAGAGAATGGGCCTTTCAGACACAGGTGATAATATAACTGAATATAAGTCGTGTGTTTAGAGGACCCCAAATAGTCCAGTGTGTCAAAATGAAATAATATATAAAAAGGCTAGAGGGGTATATGATGGGAGTATACACTGAAGAAGAAGATAAAGTATCAGTCAATAAAGTTTTTAAAACTGCAATTGCAAAGAGTGTAAAAATAATTGCCATTCACTAGCTAACTACTATATTAGTATTATTTGCTATGGTGACTGGTATCTAAGGCTTCATTTAACCCTCAAATATGAGAGCACAAGCACTATTATCCCTGCTTTGCCAATGAAGAGACTGAAGACCGCATGAGTAAATGGTAAATCTGGGATATTAACTCAGGCTTATCTTGTTTTAAAACACAGCAAATTTCTATAATTATATATGAGTAATTTGAATCAGTCTAGTTGAAAAGTAACATTTTTACTCCATTTGCATTTTGTTTTGTATTTCACTACCCACTTACCCCAAGAGAGCTTCTCAAATAGCCTGGGAAGAAAACAATTCATGATTTAATTTTTGTGAACCCTTGAAACAATGAACAACAACAAAATGTCTTCAACATGAAGCCATATTACAAAAAAAAAAAAAAAAAACTCGACTAAAATTTTAGAACTTTGGGAATAGGAAAGTGATCATTATGATTTTTAGTGTATAATCTCCAGCAGCAGTTTGCAAAGGAATGAAACATAGCTTTCATTTACTGCACCCAACACCAAGACACCTGAGTGTGACATGGACATGAAAGGTAGGTGAAGGGAAGGAACAGGAATATCCTTTGAGGACATGCCCACAAAACCTGTGCACATGGATTTGTGCTGTTGGTACACTGACACCTGGAGCACACACATCACCATTGCCTTCACCCAAGGAAGTGACAGGAGGATAAGCCATTCACTTTCACCACAGCAAAGAGAGACAGGAGCTGATGAAATAGGGCAATGAATGAAAACATTCTGAGTTCAGGAAGAGACACTGAGTTACAGAAATTTTTAAAATGCACATGGCTTCTACTATGGCAGCCCACTTTTTATAATTCAAGAAAAATAATAAAATTAGATTATGAAACTATCTCATGCAGCATGAGATTGGAAGTATCCATCAGAATGGAATAAGTTGTCCAAAGTCTTCTCAGTAAAAGTTCTCTTCTACTACTGGCTCAGGAAGAAAAGTCAAAGACTATGAGATTTGTAATTAAATGAAGGAAAGGACATCATTAAGAAACAGAAATAGTTTATTTTAGGGAATCATTTTTCTATTTATCTAACATCACAATTAAATTTAGATTGTCATCATATAAGTATAGATTCATTTGGTTTGATTATCTTCCATTATAATCTAGAAATCATATCAATATATACATTTTCACTGTATTTTTAATATTAACATTCAGTACTTAGCTTCTATGTTATATACAATTCACTCAATATGATTCTCAAATTATAATAACTATATTTCCATATCCCTCTTTTGATTTAGTGGACATGTGTTGTGTTTTTGTTTTTGTTTTCAGCCCAGCATCTCTATTCTTTGAGAAACTTTCCCCCCCTCCCCCACTTTTCTCTAATCCCAGAAGTGACCCTTCCTGTTACCTTGGATGAAAGTTCTATCCAACAGTGACCTAATTAGGACATTTTTTACCTCAGTGACATTTTTTTGCTCCACATGCAGAATCAGTATAACATTTTTGTTAGAATGAGACTGCTGTGCTCTAATCCTGGCTCTGGCACTTATTAAATATGCAACTTTAAACTTTCTGTGTCTCAACTCCCTCATGTGCAAAAAAAGAGAGATAATAATAGTACATCCCTCTCAGAATTTTTACAAAATTAATTGAGTTAATATTTTCAACATTTAGAAGAGTGCTTAGAATACAGTATGTGATATATAAATATTTGTTAAATAAATGTGCTTGTTTAAAATCATGAGGAATTATTCAGTGTTCTAATCAAGACTGATGTATGGACATGTGGAAAGAAACATGCTATTTTTCACTGTAGGGCATCACAATAAATAAAAAAGTGGTGTCTTATTCCATTAAGGCTGCTGCTGCTGCTAAGTCACTTCAGTCGTGTCCAATTCTGTGTGACCCTATAGACGGCAACCCACCAAGCTCCACCGTCCCTGAGATTCTCCAGGCAAGAACACTGGAATGGGTTGCCATTTCCTTCTCCAATGCATGAAAGTGAAAAGTGAAAGGTGAAGTTGCTCAGTCGTGTCTGACTCTTAGTGACCCCATGGATTGCAGCCTACGAGGCTCCATGGGATTTTCCAGGCAAGAGTACTGGAGTGGGGTGCCATTGCCTTCTCCACCACTAAGGCTACTATAACAATATTCCACAAAGTAGGTGACTTAAAAACAGCACAAATATATCTGTCACATTTCTGGGGTCTGGAAATCAGATATCAGGGTGAGGACATGGTGAGGTTCTATGTCTGGTGAGGCCCACTTCCTGTTTCTTGGATGTTTTTTTGTCATGTTCTCACATGGAGGAAGGGGTGAGGAGCTTTCTCATACAATTTTTATAAGGGCACCAATCTCATGAATGAAGACTCTGCTCTGATGACCCAGTCATCTCCCAACAGCCTTAACCTCTTATTATCACCCTGTGTGCTAAGTCACTTCAGTTGTGTCCAGCTATCTGTGACCCTATGGACCCTCCTGTGTCCATAGGATCCTCCAGGCGAGAACACTGAAGTGGGTCGCCTTGCCCTCCTCCAGGTGATCTCACTGAGCCAAGGATCGAACCCATGTCTCTTAAGCCTCCTGCATTGGCAGGTAGGTTCTTTACCACTAGGGCAACCTGGAAAGCCTATTATGACTTTCAGGGTTTGGTAAATTCAACATGCTAACTTGGAAGAGACATAAACATTCAACCATACAGAGATAAGTTTAAGGAGTCAGCAAATTTCCTGGTTACCACATAGGGAAATTAAATGAAGTCAGCAAAATAACTAGCAACAGAACCAAACTTTGGAGACAGACAGAGCCCCAAACATCATGTGAGTCTTTTAGTCCAACTGGAACTAATGTCACTTAAGATTCCTCAGATACTGAAGCCAATAAATTCCTCTTTCTTTCTTTGCTAAAGTTTTTTTTTTTTTTTTTTTCAACTGAGTTTCTGTTACTTGCCACTAAAAGACTCCTGACACATTTTACCTCATGTAAGATTTTAATATATTTTTAAGGGAACTTCAGAAAGTTTCCAAATAGGAAAAGGAGTACGTCAAGGCTGTATATTGTCACCCTGCTTATTTAACTTATATGCAGAGTACATCATGAGAAATGCTGGACTGGAAGAAACACAAGCTGGAATCAAGATTGCCGGGAGAAATAGCAATAACCTCAGATATGCAGATGACACCACCCTTATGGCAGAAAGTGAAGAGGAACTAAAAAGCTTCTTGATGAAAGTGAAAGTGGAGAGTGAAAAAGTTGGCTTAAAGCTCAACATTCAGAAAACGAAGACCATGGCATCCGGTCCCATCATTTCATGGGAAATAGATGGGGAAACAGTGGAAACAGTGTCAGACTTTATTTTGGGGGGGCTCCAAAATCATTGCAGATAGTGACTGCAGCCATGAAATTAAAAGACGCTTACTCCTTGGAAGGAAAGTCATGACCAACCTAGATAGCATATTCAAAAGCAGAGACATTACTTTGCCAACAAAGGTCCATCTAGTCAAGGCTATGGTTTTTCCTGTGGTCATGTATGGATGTGAGAGTTGGACTGTGAAGAAGGCTGAGCGCCGAAGAATTGATGGTTTTGAACTGTGGTGTTGGAGAAGACTCTTGAGAGTCCCTTGGACTGCAAGGAGATCCAACCAGTCCATTCTGAAGATCAGCCCTGGGATTTCTTTGGAAGGAATGATGCTAAAGCTGAAACTCCAGTACTTTGGCTACCTCATGCAAAGAGTTGACTCATTGGAAAAGACTCTGATGCTGGGAGGGATTGGGAGCAGGAGGAGAAGGGGACAACAGAGGATGAGATGGCTGGATGGCATCACTGACTCGATGCATGTGAATCTGGGTGAACTCCGGGAGTTCGTGATGGACAGGGAGGCCTGGCGTGCTGCAATTCATGGGGTTGCAAAGAGTTGGACACGACTGAGGGACTGAACTGAACTGAACTCAGCAAGTTTACATTTAAAGAATCATCTCAACTTGTAACTGTCAAAAGAGAAACATCTGGCTTTTAGCTGTTCAAATAAGTCCACCCCCTACCTACTAATATATATTCAGTATTTCATTTGGCTGAATATTATGCCACTTCAGTTTTTGAGAGCTAAATTTTATTTCTTCTTAAATATTTATTGAGCAGGAATTAATTTCTTTGCACTAATTAGTTTGCTACCACATCTTTTTGTCACCATAACTCCATTCACAATATCTTACATTAAAGAAGTACTGTCTAATGCCACTAGCAGTTTTATCACAGCAGACATGCCAAGAAAATGAGTGATTTGATAAGGCTACATAAAGGTTATCGAAAATAACTTGAAATAATCAGTGCTAGTAATATAAGTTTGTACTTGGGAAAGTGATCTTAGAATTATCTTAAAGAGATTTTTTAAAAATCTAGCTTCTGTGGATTACCTATTATAAAAAGAAGAAAGACATATTTAAAGTGTAAAAGATTTTAAGTCACAAAAATATAGGTTCAATTCTTGGCTCATAAGGTTCCAGTTGGTTTTGGAAATGTACTTAACCTCTCTAACATGTATATTTTTCATTCCTAAAACTAGAGAATATAATGTTCACTATTCAAATCTGTAACATGGACTGCATATTACATCAAATCATGCAGCATCATGCTAGATATTGCAAAAAAACAGTAACAAACACATGAACAAATTATATAAAGATTCTCAACACTTCTGCATCAGTCAATTACCAGTTGGACAAACATTATACTATAGACATTCTCAAGAAGAATTCATTTAAGGCAAGGAATTGGTTACTCAAAACACTGTGGAAAGGATAAGAGATTCAAAGATTAGTGAAAGATTTCAAGAGAAAAGGAAGTTTCAAGAATATCAATAAAGCACCACTGATAGCTCAGTTAATGCACCAAAGCAGGAATACCACTGCTAACCTATTTGACCCCTTTCTGTTACTAGAAAAATGATTCTGCTTCAAGACACTATATCCCCAATCAGTATAATTACCACAATATAAAGATTCTGTTAGAATAATTGCTTTAATTTCATCTGTTAAATCTACTTAATTACATCTGTTAATTAAATTGTAATAAAATGCATTTCCATCTACAATATGAAGTTTGACCCCTTAGATGAAATGAAATGTCATTGTGCAAGTATGCAAACTACAGGCCTCTAACTGGCTTAACTATGTTCCTCTTGATGATGCTCAAAATAAAATTTTACTTTTCTACTATTAACTAAAAGCTGTTAATAATATTAATCATGTCAAACACCAAGATAATCCATTTCCTCACTGTGTATGTGTTAATCACTCAGTCATGTTCGACTCTTTGCAACCCCATGGACTGAAGCTGCCAGGCTCATTTATCCATAAAATTCTCTAGGAAAGAATACTGGAGTGGGTAGAAATTCCCTTTTCCAAGGGATGTTCTCAACTCAGGGATTGAAGCCAAGTCTTCTGCACTGCAGCAGATTCTTTACTATCTGAGCCACCAGGGAAACCATTTCCTCACTGCTTCATCCTAACTAGTAATACAAGAATTTAGAATGATTTTGCTTAAGATTTTAATTTTGAATATATGAATTAACAAGGGTTCATGATTTTTTCTTCCACTCATTTATTTTCCTATATTGAGACCTGTTCTATTTTTTTCCCCTTTGTTAGATCTCATATTTAGAAAACTGAATATTTATATGATATATTCTCTGAATCCTTATATATCTTCACATATGTGTATATGCACATGTATGTACAGAATTAATGCCAAAGAATGCACAAACTACTGCACAATTGCACTCATCTCACATGCTAGTAAAGTAATGCTCAAAATTCACCAAGCCAGGCTTCAGCAATATGTGAACCTTGAACTTCCAGATGTTCGAGCTGGTTTTAGAAAAGGCAGAGGAACCAGAGATCAAATTGCTAACATCCACTGGATCATCGAGAAAGCAAGATAGTTCCAGAAGAACATTTATTTCTGCTTTATTGATTATGCCAAAGCCTTTGACAGTGTGGATCACAATACACTGTGGAAAATTCTGAAAAAGATGGGAATACCAGAACACCTGACCTGCCTCTTGAGAAATTTGTATGCAGGTCATGAAGCAACAGTTAGAACTGGACATGGAACAACAGACTGGTTCCAAGTAGGAAAAGGAGTTCGTCAAGGCTGTATATTGTCACCCTGCTTATTTAACATATATGCAAAGTACATCATGAGAAACACTGGGCTGGAGGAAGCACAAGCTGGAATCAAGATTACCAGGAGAAATAGCAATAACCTCAGATATGCAGATGACACCACCTTTATGGCAGAAAGTGAAGCGAAAGAGCCTCTTGATGAAATTGAAAGAAGAGAGTGAAAAAGCTGGCTTAAAGCTCAACATTCAGAAAACTAAGATCATGGCATCCAGTCCTATCACTTCATGGCAAATAGATGGGGAAACAGTAGCTGATTTTATTTTTCTGGGCTGCAAAATCACTGCAGATGGTGATTGCAGCCGTGAAATTAAAAGATGCTTACTCCTTGGAAGGAAAGTTGTGACCAAACTAGACAGCATATTTAAAATCAGAGACATTACTTTGCCAACAAGGTCTGTCCAGTCAAGGCTGTGGTTTTTCCAGTGGTCATATATGGATGGGAGATTTGGACTCTAAAGAAACTGAGCACAGAAGAATTGATGCTTTTGAACTGTGGTGTTGGAGAAGACTTTTGAGAGTCCCTTAGACTGCAAAGAGATCCAACCAGTCCATCTTAAAGGAGATCAGTCCTGGGTCTTCTTTGGAAGGACTGATGTTGAAGCTGAAACTCCAATATTTTGGCCACCTGATGTGAAGGGCTAACTCATTGGAAAAGCCCCTGATGCTGGGAACGATTGAGAGCAGGAGAAAAAGGGGACGACAGAGGATGAGATGGTTGGATGGCATCACCGACTCAATGGACATGGGTTTGGGTTGACTCTGGGAGTTGGTGATGGACAGGGAGGCCTGGCATGCTGCCATTCATGGGGTCACAAAGAGTCAGACATGACTGAGAGACTGAACTGAACAGTGAAATGTTTTCTTGGCTGGTATTTGATTGTTATATTTTCAATAATCCAAATGTGATACAAATGTAAGCTCCAAGACTAGCTTTAATCATTTCTTCTCCCTTTTAAATTGTATTATTTTAGTGTGGAACTAGTATGATTTCTGTTATTTATATAATTTAATGTTACTTCAGGATATGGCTTTTTATTGCTTTTCTAATCAATCTTTCCTAAGCTTTAGTGTACATTTTCACCTGCTTTCCCCAGTCTGCTAAATTTTTATTTTATTATATTTAACTGTTGCCTCAAAATCAATTCTTTCAATTTCTCCTTCTATAGCAAGTTATTTCCAAATTAACCATTCTGGACCTTCAAATTCTCTCATCTTTCCCCTCACATTTCTGTCACTGTATTTTACCTCTGTGCTTTGAGATAATTACCCCACTTCTTCTCAAGGCCACATATTCAAATTTCAAGAGTAAATATACTCAGCATTTTATCTCCTGGGTTTTCTAATTTGAAAATCAAATTTTACATTCCAGAAAGCAATTTGTATATTATGTTCAAATCTCTTTCTGTCACTTAGGTTTTTTTTTTTTTTTTTTTTTTATGTTATCAGTTGCTTTTAGCAACACCATTTCATTAAATTATAACTGCTAAGATTATTTTGATAATATGTGAAATTATTATTCTCTTTCTCCCTCTTTCCCTCAACCCCACATTTTCTAGGAACCACAGGTGAGTGCTGTACTTCCTCTAATGATAGTCTGCCATTTTGTTTATTTTAGGGGTATAGGACCAACAATTGTGCTGGCCTACATGGTGATAGCATTGTTCAGGTCATTGAGTTGCTCAGTCATGTCTGACTCTTTGAGACCCCCCACAGACTACAGCACTTGAGGCTTCCCTGTCCACCACTTTCCCGGAGCCTATTCAAATTCATGTCCATTGAGTTGGTGATGCCTCCAACCATCTCATTTTCTGTCATCACCTTCTCCTCCTGCCTTCAAACTTTCCTAGCATCAGGGCTTTTTCAAAAGAGTCAGTTCTTCCCAGAAGGTGGCCAAAGTATTGGAGTTTCAGCTTCAGCATCAGTCCTTCCAATGAATACTCAGGATTAATCTCCATTAAGATGGACTAGTTGGATCTCCTTAAAGTCCAAGGGAGTCTGAAGAGTCTTCTCCAACACCACAGTTCAAAAGCATCAATTCTTCAGTGCTTAGCTTTCTTTATAGTCCAACTCTCACATCCCTACATGACTACCAGAAAAACCATAGATTTGACTAGATGGACCTTTGTGGTCAAAGTAATGTCTATACTTTTCAACATGCAGTCTAGGTTGGTCATAACTTATTTTCCAAGGAGCAAGGCTCTTTTAATTTCATCGCTGGAGTCACCACCCGCAGTGATTTTGGAGCCCAGAAAAATAAAATCAGCCACTGTTTCCCCATCTATTTGCCATGAAGTGATGGGACCAAATGATGTGATCTTAGTTTTTTGAACGTTGAGTTTTAAGTCAACTTTTTGACTCTCCTCTTTCACTTTCATCAAGAGGCTCTTTAGGTCTTCTTCGCTTTCTGCCTAAGGTTGGTGTCATCTGCCTATCTCAGGTTACTGATATTTCTTAGTATCATGAGTATTTGGCTTTCCTGGTGGTTCAAACAGTAAAGAATCCACCTGCAATACAGGAGACCCAAGTTAAATCCATGGGTCAGGAAGATGCCCTGGAGAAGAGAATGGTTACCCACTCTAGACATTCATGACATTGTACAGAAGGCAGTGATCCAGACCATTCTCAAGAAAAAGAATGGCAAAAAGGCAAAATTATTGTCTAAGGAGGCCTTACAAATAGCTTAGAAAAGAAAAGAAGCTAAAGGCAAAGGAGAAAAGGAAAGATATAAGCATCTGAATGCAGAGTTCCAAAGAATAGTAAGGAGAGATAAGAAAGCCTTCCTCTGTGATCAATGCAAAGACATAGAGGCAAACAATAGAATGGGAAAGACTAGAGAACTTTTCAAAAAAATTAGAGATACCAAGGGAATATTTCATGCAAAGATAGGCATGATAAAGGACAGAAATGGTATGGACCTAACAGAAGCAGAAGATATTAAGAAGAGGTGGCAAGAATACACAGGAGAACTATACAAAAAAGATCTTTATGACCCAGATAATCACAATGGTGTGATCACTCACCTAGAGCCAGACATCCTGAAATGCGAAGTCAAGTGGGCCTTAGGAAGCATCACTACAAACAAAGCTAGTGGAGGTGATGGAATTCCAGCTGAGCTATTTAAAGTCCTAAAATATATTGTTGAAGTGCTGCACTCAATATGCCAGAAAATCTGGAAAATTCAGCAGTGGCCATAGGACTAAAAAAGGTCAGTTTTCATTCCAATCCCAAAGAAAGGCAATGCAAAGGAAATTCAAACTACCACACAATTGCACTCATCACACATGCTAGCAAAGTAATGCTCCGAATTCTCCAAGCCAGGCTTCAACAGTACGTGAACCACGAACTTCCAGATGTTCAAGCTGGATTTAGAAAAGGCAGAGGAACCAGAGATCAAATTGCCAACATCAGCTGGATCACAGAGAAAGTAAGAGAGTTCCATAAAAATATCTATTACTCCTTTATTGACTACGCCAAAGCCTTTGACTGTGTGAATCAAAACAAATTGTGGAAAATTCTTCAAGAGTTGGGGATACCAGACCACCTGACCTGCCTCCTGAGAAATCTGTATGCAGGTCAAGAAGCAATAGTTAGAACCCAACATGTAACAATGGACTGGTTCCTAACTGGGCATGGAGTACGCGAAGCTGTATATTGTCATCCTGCTTATTAACTTATATGAAATTAACTTATTTCATATCATATGAAATGCCAGGCTGGATGAAACACAAGCTGGAATCAAGATTGCTGGGAGAAATATTAATAACCTCAAATATTCAGATGACACCACCCTTATGGCAGAAAGCAAAGAGGAACTGTAGAGCCTCTTGATGAACGTTAAAGAGGAGAGTGAAAAAGTTGGCTTAAAACTCAACATTCAAAAAACTAAGATCAAGGCATCTGGACCCATCACATCATGGCAAATAGATGGGGAAACAATGAAAACAGTGAGAGACTTTATTTTCTTGGTTTCCAAAATCACTGCAGAAAGCGATATTAAAAGATGCTTGCTCCTCAAGAAAAGCTATGACAAACCTAGACAACATATTAAAAAGCAGAGACCTTACATTGCCAACAAAGGTTCATATAACCAAAGCTATTGTTTTTTCAGTAGTCATGTACAGGTATAAGAATTGGACCATAAAGAAGGCTGCACACTGAAGAACTGATGCTTTCCCACAGTGGTGTTGGAGAATACTTTTGAGAGTCCCTTGGACTGCAAGAAGATCAAACCGGTCAATTGTAAAGGAAATCAGTCCTGATTATTCATTGGAAAGACTGATTCTGAAGCTGAAGCTCCAGTACTTTGGCCACCCGATGTGAAGCGCCGACTCAGACTCTGAAGCTGGGAAAGACTGAAGGCAGGAGAAGAAGCCTATGACAGAGGATGAGATGATTGGATGGCATCACGGACTCGATGGACTTGAGTTTGAGCGAGTTCCAGGCGTTGGTGATGAACAGGGAAGCCTGCCTGCTGCACTCCATGGGGTCTCAAATAACTGGACACAACTGAGGGACTGAACTGAACTCCAGTATGCTTTCCTGGAGAATTCCATGGATAGAGGAGACTGGTGGACTATTCTTCACGGCAGTCTCTCCTGTTAGGTTGTGTAGCAGCCTGTCAGGCATCTTTTTAGGCTTCAGTCAACTTACAACCAAGAAAAGATCAGGTTATATCTTGGCACCTGATATTGATATCAAGAGATCCTCATCAGAACTGTTCATGATTCCATGTCCTTTTCTCTCATTATCCGCTTTTTCATAGGACAAGTTCTCTGCATGAATCCCTGATAAAATATGCTGATAGCAATCAGAAGAATAGTGGCTTATATGAGGGGCAGACTGATCTAAAGGAGACATGAGGTAAATTTCTGGCTTTAGGGAAACATTCTATATCTTGATTACAGGATATATGCATTTTCTCAACTCACAGAATTTAACACCTAATATCTGTGGGTACCACCATATGTAAATTATACCTCAAAAGAAAGTAAATAGTTCTTCAAAAGTACTAGAAGAAAATAGCAAATACACTATTATATGTTTAGTAAGATATATACCTAGCTGTCTTATGCATCTGTGTGTACGTACAGAGATGTCTTGAATGTTGTTTTTGACTTTTATGGGCACTTGCATTTTTAAAAATTTATTTTTGGTAATTGTATGTGTTTGTTATTGATTGAGAGAGACTATTGAGAAAGACAGACTTAAAAGAATGGAGTGATAATGTTAAAATCTACTTCTTTTCCAGTGTGGGGTGAACTGACAACTTTGCTGCATGTTTGCTGGTCTCTAGTCAATGAGTCATATAATTCAAGAACACCCTTCCACTGGCTTTCACAGCTTTCTTTTTATTATTTTTCTCGTCTGAATTTTTCTTCTTTTTTCTGGTATGCTAACATCTTCTCTGTCAGTTGGAAGGAAGGTGGCTTTTCAGATACACTCTTAAGAACTGCTTCTGAATTGTGCTGCCTCACATTTTTCCTGGCATTTTACAGAATTCATTAACAACTTGGCTGCCTTCTTATGTCAATCCGATTCATATTTATAGGCACAGCTTGTAGTCCTTTGGTAGATTAAATTGTATTTTAAACAAGAAAAATGTACGAAGGAAACAATTTCTGATTAAATGCTCTGAAAACCATTGAGCCAAGATGACTACTTATTCTAAACCTATTGACCTAAGCGTGTCCTGTTAGGATATTAGATAAAACAAGAACAACAAGAAAGCTTATAGTTTATTAGCTTATTTTGTTTTTGGTTTGTATTTATCTTGAATTTGTAAAGAATTATATATTATTGTGCTAAATGTGAATAAATGATACATTTGTGAAAGACAAGCTTCTATTTATAGTCACTAATCCTCTCTCAGGGGGCTTTCCCAGTAGCTCAGTGGTAAAGAATCCACCTGCAAGTCAGGAGCTGGAAGAGATGTGGGTTTGATCCCTAGGTTGGGAATATTCCCTGGAGAAGGAAATGGCAACACACTCCAGTATTCTTGCCTGGATAATCCCTTGGATAGAGGAGCCTGAGGGGTTAGAGTCCATGGGGTTGCAGAGAGTCAGACACACCTGAAGCAACTTAGCACACATGCATACAACCCTTTCTCAAAATGGTAAACAGCCAAAAGACTTTCAGAGATTCATATTTTTGGGAAGAATTACTTGAGGTTTTTTTTTTCTAGATTGAAAATTATAAACAGTTAATAAAGTAATCTATTTTTATGTCAATATTTCCGTATTACAATCTCACTTTAACTACAAATTTTAATTGGAGACTTTTAGATTAAAAAAGCTGAGGAAGTGATTGGCAAATGATGCCTATAAGTTTTCAAATATTAATTCAAATATTTATCCACAATTTGCTCCCACCCATTGGAATGAAAGGAGAAAGCCTCACACACTACAAAATATCTCTCTAACTTCCATTAGTAAAATATTATTATCCTGTGCAGATACTGTGTAGCATTACTGCCCAGAGGCTAAGATTATTAAAGCATTACTATAGAAAAGCTGATGCTATGTTTATGACAGAGAGTATACAGATGTCAAGTGTAGTGGTGTTGGGTCTAAAAAGATTTTGAAAACTGTGTTTTTCACTTCTCTATTAGCATTAAAATGTTACAAAGAGAAAAAGGAATCTGACAGCTACATTATGGATTTATGCAAATTACTTACAACAAACTAAACAAAATAGCAGACACCTTTGTACAAGAGGAAAATGTTCCAAAGCAGGTGCACTAGAATTCTTTCATGACTGTCAAAAACATTACCCTGTGAACTCATCCTCAAATTAGTTTAGAATAATTTCCTCCAAATATAGAAGTCTACATTCAGACTATCAACTTATAGTAGCCTTCTAAATGCCAAGAAATCTTTAATATACTGACCATCTGATTATAGCACACAATTAACTGAAAAGAAATTCCTTCCACAGTTTCAAGGATTTTTAGTATTAACAATTAACAGTGTTCAAGTTTCAATTGTTTTTTTTCCTTCAATCACTATTTGGCTATCTCACATTCTGTGTATTAAAAGAAAAGTTAATATCTATATCTATCTACCTCTAACTTATTGCCTTCCACTTTAGAATGTCCTCATGATATGATACAGAATAAATTAGACCTCACTGATTTCCATTATAATCATAGCTATTGTGTAATTGTCTGTCATTTGCTTTATTTTCTCTAGCAGGTAAGTAATGACAATATTTCCAATTGTTTTTTAATAAGTTCTGAATAAAGGGCAACCTACAGTTTATTGGGGTTATTTGCAACTTCTTAAATCAACTTTTAAAAGTTAATATAAACAAATTTAACTATTACATTCAAGATGAAAACACTTTGACAGGGAATTTTTATGATTATTATTATAATATAACAGAAGGTTTCAATTTTCTATCAAATATAGTTAAATTAATAAAATTTTCATTTAAAAATTCAACTTCTAAATATTAAAAACAAATCAAATCTTAGAAAATTAAGTACACAATTTTAAAAGGTCCTATTAATGTCCCTTAGAATATAAGATTATCTGTTCATGTAAATAAGCCCATAGAAACTTCTCACTATAAGTTTTGTAGAAAAAGTTATCATTTGCATTAATATAGAATAAAGTGGTACCATGCCAATTATTCTTCAGCAGTGAGAAATTCTGAGTAATGAATTAAGCTAGACACATGCAAACTACTTTGAATAAAAGTGCTACAGTATTTATTTCATCATTATTAACTGCAACTGGTATTTCACTGTATATTCAATTGTGGCTTTTTTTTGTAATAGTCATTGGCAAACAATGTGATTTAAATAAATATTCACAAAATACAACTTACAAATCACTAAGAAATATACTTTCAAATGTTCAACACCAGTAGTATCAAATATGTTAAATAAAGACAGAATATTAATTCAATTTTGTCTCATCAAAATAATAAATTATTGTAAATACCCATTTCCTGAAGTCAAACATTACAGTTGGTGAGTACGTACATTGTTAAAGATCTGGAAGACAGTATGGGCTGTCATGTAAAATACATCAAAACCCCTGGATGGGAAGGAGGTTTGGGGGAGAATGAATACATGTATATGTGTGGCTGGGTCCCTTTGCTGTTCACCTGAAACTATCATAGCATTGATAATTGTCTATACCCCAACACAAAATAAAAAGTTTATTAAAAAAACAATAAATTAAAATAAAATATCATATGTAAAATAGATGGCAAGTGGGAATTTGTTGTGTGACACAGGGAGCTTAACACAGTGCTCTATGACAACTTAGTGGGGTGGGATGGAAAGGGAGATGGGTGGGAAGGAGAGGACATAGGTATACCTGTGACTGATTCATATTGATATGGGGCAGAGGCTAGCACAATATTTTAAAGGAATTATCCTCCAATAAAAAGAAAAAATAATAAATTTAAATATATATATGTATATATATATATATATATATATATATATATATATATATATATATAAAGTGAAAGTCTCTCAGTCATGTCTGACTCTTTGTGACCCTATGGACTGTATCAGTTCAGTTCAGTCACTCAGTCATGTCCAACTCTTTGATTGCAGCATGCCAGGCCTCCCTGTTCATCACCAACTCCCGGAGTTCACTCAAACTCACGTCCATCAAGTCAGTGATACCATGCAGCCATCTCATCCTCTGTAACCCTTCTCCTCCCACCCCCAATCCCTCCCAGCATCAGAGTCTTTTCCAATGAGTCAACTCTTCGCATGAGGTGGTCAAAATACTGGAGTTTCAGCTTTAGCATCATTCCTTCCAAAGAACACCCAGGACCTATCTCGTCCATGGAAATCTCCAGGCCAGAATACTGAAGTGGGTAGCCTTTCCCTTCTTTGGGGGATCTTCCCAAGCCAGGGATTGAACCCAGGTCTCCTGCATTGCAAGCAGATTCTTTACCAGCTGAGTCACAAGGGAAGCCCAAGAATACTGGAGTGGGTAGCTTATCCCTTCTCCAGTGGATCTTCCCTATCCAGGAATTGAACCAGGGTCTCCTGTATTGCAGGCAGGTTCTTTACCAAATGAGCTAAGAAAACCTTTTACAAAGTACCTATGCAGCAATCTCATTCCTGGGGATTTATTCCAAGAAAATAAATACAATTTTTTTTTGTATTTTTGTTTACTACAGTAAAAATATGAAACTGCATTAAAAGTCCACCAACAGATTTATTAAATAAACAATGCCTAAATCTGGAAACAGTATGTGTATTAAATATTATAAGAGAATGATATTTCTCATTATTGAAAGATGTTCATATATTAAAAATTAAATAGAAAACAATCAATAACAAAATAAAACTGAGAAGAAAGAGTTAACCGACCAGGCTTAACTGTTATTCTTTGAAAGAATTACTTATAAAGTTGTCTCTTGGCTAGCATCTGGAAACTTAGATATTAAGAAGGTTCCCAACACCATTAACTGAGAAGAGCATTTCTGCATAGCTCAGCTATACCTGCTTTTCTTCTGGGAATCTGGAATTTGATTATATTCCAGGCAGAGGGTGCCTACTAGATCATCACCCAATAAAACCCTAGGCACTGAGTCTGTTATGAACTTACCTGGTTGTTGACATTTCACATGTGCTGTCACACTCATTTTTGATGGAATTAGACATGTCCTGTGTGACCCTTGAAGTTTGCAGCTAGTTTTCCTAGACTTGCCTATAAGCCTCTTCCCTTTGCTGATTTTGCTTTTTATTCTTTCATCAAAATAAATCATTATGACTATATGCCGAGACTGCAGACTCCTCCAAACCTGGGGGTGGTTGGTGACCCTCAACACTGTCTTGCTTGGAGAATCCCACGGACAGAGAAGCCTGACAGGCTATTGTCCATGGGGTCAAAAGAGTCGGACACGACTTAGTGATTATACCAATAAGAAAAGAAAGAAAGTGAAGTCGTTCAGTCGTGTCCGACTCTTTGCGACCCCATGGACTGTAGCCTACCAGGTTCTTCCATCCATAGGATTTTCCAGGTAAAAGTACTGGAGTCAGTTGCCATTTCCTTCTCCAGGGGATCTTCCGAATCCAGGGATCAAACCCAGGTCTCACGCATTGCAGGCAGACTCTTTACTGTCTGAGCTACAGCGGGCTTACTTGGTAATAACAGATACTTATAAATGAATTTATATGGGTGTCCCTCGGGGCTCAGATGGTAAAGAATCGGCCTGCAATGCAGGAGACCTGGGTTCAATCCCTGGGTTGGGAAGATCCCCTGGAGAAGGGAACGGCTATCCACTACAGTATTCTGGCCTGGACAATTCCATGGACAGAGGAGCCTGGCGGACTATAGTCCATGAGGCAGCAAAGAGTTGGATATGACTGAGTGCCTTTCATTTTCACTATCATAAATGAATAAGAAAAAACAAACCAGCATGTTAAGAATATAAGCAGTAAACTATATGTGTTTATATATATATATATATATATATATATATTTCTTTCTTAATATTAGTTATCAGTAGTGCTATCTTGTCTACAATGAGTTCTGTAATTAATGAAAAATAAATACCACAGTGACATAAATGATTGAATTATATTCCTTCTGTTCCTAAAATTAAGAAACCTAAGCAAATGCAATATTTACAAAAGTTATAATCAGAAGTGGTAAGACAGATTATTACCACTAAATGCACAGAAAGAATGTATACAATATTGATTTCCTCACTGCTTTCAAAAGCTTTTTATTTGCTAGGATATGTAAAAGTGTCCTACTGTTAGTTTGTTTCTCAGCACCTTCAGAAACCAAACATATTGAATTTTGCAAAAGCCAATCTATTTTTGTGTTTGACATTTTAAAAAAATTAATATGTGATATGGATTTGAACATTATAGGTTTAGTTTCCTCCTGCACTAATTTTCTCAACAAGAGTAATTTCAATTGAGGTCTGAAGTTTACTGATTTATTTACTTGTTATTTACTCATCTTAATGTACTTATAGGAGATAATTTGAGAAAATCTTTAGGGAAAAATTAACAAATGAATACAAAAGTGAAGAAATTTATAAAGACTGGTGAATTTGTTTCTAAAAGAAACTGCATGAATACAAAATCTTAAATAGTGCTTTAAATTTATTTACAACCAACTCTTAGTCTGATGAATATTAATTGCTAATTAATGTCACCTAACAATGAAATAGAATTTTTTCCACTTGAAGTGCATACACTTCTGTCGTAGAATCTAAGTTTTTGTTCTTTGGCCAAGAATTCATAAACTTCAAGGCACTTAAATATTTCACCTTCAAAGTATTTTATGTTTATAAACCAGAAATATAGAATCTTGGACTTCCCTGTAGAGCTCAGTGGTAAAAAATCTGCCTGTCAATGCAGGAAATACAGTTTCAATCCCTGATCCAAGAAGATCCCACATGCCCTAAAGAAACTAAACCCATGAGACACTACTGAAGCCCATATGCCCAAGACACCAAGCTCTGCAACCAGAGAAGCCACTGCACTGAGAAGCCTGCACACCACAGGCAGACGGTAGCCCCCACTCATTGCAACTACAGAAAAGCTCATTCATCATCAAAGACCCAGTACAGCCAAAAATAAATAAATAAAATTATTTAAAAAAAAGAAATAGAGAACTTTGAAAATAGGTTTAAATTTATTATAATTTTGCATTTGGTACAAGAGAAGAGGATTATGTTCATGTTCAGAAATATGAAAACAGCGTGAATCTCAAAACTTTAAGAACTCAAGTGTCAAAAGTTCCCATTAATTTAGATCTCTTTTACTGTAAAATGGTACATGATACTTCATATGTCATAAAGCAGAAAGAGGAAATAGAAAACTCTAGTTAAGCATATTTTGCTGTTTCTAAAAAATGTTAAATAAAATCTGCTCATATGTATCCTTCCAATCTAGAGGCTCACATTCTCTTTCAAATATATTTGTATCAACCTTGAATGAACCATGTTGGTCACTCAGACTCTTATGTGACCCCATGGACTATATAAACCACCAGTGGCTCAGACTGTAAAGAATCGGCCTGCCATGCAGGAGACCCAAGTTAAATCCCTGGGTTGGGAAGATCTCCTGTAGAAAGGAATGGCTACCCACTCCAGTTTTCTTGCCTGGGAAATTCCATGGACAGAGGTGCCTGGCGGGCTAAGCAACAGTCCCAGGTCATAGGGTAGCAAAGAGCTGGACAAGACTGAGTGACTAACACTTTCGCTTTCACTTTCAATAAATCATATTGCATTTCAAAGTGTAAGTTCTTGCCTGTTAAACTACAGTTCTGATCTGGTGTATAGCAAGAAGATTTTCATTGTTACTGTTATTTATTAGCACAGTGTGGAAAAATTGCAGAGAATGCTTTTGTTCTATGTTTTAAGGTGTCATTGAAGATTCCTACCCCTTCTTACTTAATGGAAATTTTCTGGGCCACTTTATTAAGGCCTCTGATGAAATCAAATGCTCTTCAGTGTTTGTTTATTAAGTTTGGCTGCCACTGTGGGAACAATTTAGATTGCTTGAAGAATGTGCCCAAATAATGAGACTGTTTGATAGCTGAGTGAGATTAAAAATCCTGTAAAAGTAAAAGGGAAATATATTTTTTATACCTTTAGGCTTTTCTTTCCTTTTTTTTTTTTTACATTTTGAACTGTTATATATTGAGTTATCATCTAGTCTTTAATTAGTTGGATTCTCATTTATATGAGTAAACCATAGAATAAAGAACAAAAGCCAAATTTCTAAGAAATATTTATGCCTTCATATCCTTGTTTTAATGGTGAAGTATTGAGCTTTATTCTAATACTAACTTACCAAATAGTTTTTGTTTCTTTAAAAAAATTCTCACCATATATAAATTTCAAAAAAATAATTTCATGACTTTTAGGTGATTTACTCATTTTTGCATACTAAGTCACTTCAGTCATCTCTGACTCTTTGCAACCTCATGGACTGTAACCCACCAGGCTCCTCCATCCATGGGATTCTCCAGGCAAGAATACTGGAATGGGTTGCCATGCCCTCCTCCAGGGGATCTTCCTGACCCAGGGCTCAAATCCATGTCTTTTAAGTATTCTGCATTGGCAGGTGGGTTCTTTACCAGTAGCACCACCCAAGAAGCCCCTTACTCATGTCTAACATCCTTTATTTTTCCATTGGTAACTGAGGATTTCACAATTAGGCCTTTCAGAGTTGTTATACATAACTTAGTCTGATGGTAAAGAAGGATTTAGAGGATCCCACTCACTTCTTCAGAAATCCACTCCCTCAAAAAGCCAGGAATGAACCAATGTAGGGCAAAGAACAATTTTCCAGACTTAATATTAAAGCCACGATAACATCGGATGATGAAGGATAACTAAAGAACTGGATGGAAGGATAACTGGACTTAACTTCTAGCCAAACTAATATTCTTTTATCAAGTCTTGTATTCTGAAAACATGTTTAAAGAGACCATAGGAATAAATAAACAGCTACTTGAGAATAATATTTACATATCAAGTTTCCTGGACCAATATAATAACTCCGCTTTTCATCTCTCTTTTCATCACTTCTCCATCAGTAATACCTGCTCTGCATAAGGGATACATGTTCTGGAATGGCTAAAGTTTTCTTTGGATAACTGTGTGTCTATGATGAGCAGATTCCTCATCACTGTCAAGACTGTCTTCAGAATCTATGCCAAGTTTTGGGAGGAACTGACATAGGCACAGCCATGTCAAAAAGTCAAGATAATTTTTTAGGTACTGCATTTTTTGATCTTGAGAAACACAGTAAGTGATTGATTCTCCCCAGTCCACAAATATTCTAAGTCAATTTAAAAGAAAATTGTTAGACCTGCTGATTAACACATGTTGCTTTTGAAACAAATATTATAAAATCTTAAGGACAGAACAATTTTTATGAAGAATTTATAAGGCAAATCTATATTACAAATCAGGGCTGTCAGTCCTTGAATAAAACTAAATTGTCTACATGAAACTGCAGCTTGTTTCTAAGCTGAATTTTGGAGAGACTACACTTTCGGGATACATGCCAAGATCTCTATTTGACTTTCCAAGGTAGATTATGGCATCAAAGTTTGTTGTCTTCCAAAAATGAAAAAAAAAAAAATATATATATATATCAGTCAGTTCATTCGCTCAGTCATGTCCGACTCTGCGACCCCATGAATCACAGCACGCCAGGCCTCCCTGTCCATCACCAACTCCTGGAGTTCACTCAAACTCATGTCCATCGAGTCAGTGATGCCATCCAGCCATTTCATCCTCTGTCATCCCCTTCTCCTCCTGCCCCCAATCCCTCCACTGAACTGAATCAGTTCAGTTCAGTTCAATCACTCAGTCATGTCCGACTCTTTGTGACCCCATGGATTGTGGCACGCCAGGCTTCCCTGTCCACTACCAATGCCCGGAGCTTGCTCAAACTCATGTCCATCAAATTGGTGATGCCATAAAACCATCTCATCCTCTATTGTCCGCTTCTCCTCCTACTTTCAATCTTTCCCAGCATCAGGATCTTTCCCAAGGAGTCAGTTCTTAGCATCAGATGGCCAAAGTATTGGAGTTTCAGCTTCAACATCAGTCCTTCCAATGCATATTCAGGACTGATTTTCTTTAGGATGGACTGGTTTGATCTCCTTGCAGTCCAAGGGACTCTCAAGAATCCTCTCCAACATCACAGTTCAAAAAAAAGAATACAAAATTATATATACACAGATTATAGCTGTGTATAAGATGAATTACATGTGGGTAGCTAGAAGGAAATGGACAAATGAAAACAGCTGTTGTAGTTCAGTGGAACTAAGGGTGAATTTTAAAATTTTATTGAATGTTTTTTCAGGAGATAAGATTGGAAATTTTGAGAGTTTCAAATTGTCAGTTAATTCAGATTATTATTGTTCTGGGACTTTTGCAGCAAAGACTCCAGGATCTGAGCCTCTTCCCTCTCTATTTCACTAACCAAGAGAATTACCCCCTAGGAAAGAAGGCAACATCTATTTTCTTAGAAAAGTTATAAAAAGGAACATTCTCAGGGCATATGATACTGGAATGACCTTCTGCAGAAGTCTGTAGATTCCATTCTTAGAAATCTTTAAGAAAGTAGTTGTGGTTGATTACTAAAGATGCATCAAATCCAGTAACCTCTTTGCTGCTGCTGCTGCTGCTGGGTCGCTTCAGTCGTGTCTGACTCTGTGCGACCCCATAGACGGCGGCTCCCCGGGCTCCCCCGTCCCTGGGATTCTCCGGGCAAGAATATTGGAGTGGGTTGCCATTTCCTTCTCCAAGGCATGAAAGTGAGGAGTGGAGGGGAGGTCGCTCGGTCGTGTCCGACTCTTTGCGACCCTATGGACTGCAGCCTACCGGGCTCCTCTGTCTATGGGATTTTCCAGGCAAGAGTGCTGGAGTGGGTTGCCATTGCCTTCTCCAAGTTATCTCTTTACTGAGATAAATTCACATATTATAAAACTCAGCCTTTTTAAGCACACTTTTTAAGTAGTTGTTAGTGTATTTTTACTTTATTCTACTTTTTAAGTAGTTGTTAGTATATTTACAGATTTGCACAACCATCGACCACTATTACCTATTTTAAAAACATATTTTTTAGTACCCATTAAGCAGCCACACCCCCTTCTTCCCTCCTGCCAGCCCCTGGCAACCATCAGTCTATTTTCTGTTTCTATGGATTTGCCTATTCTAGACATTTCATATAAATATGTGTGATTCATGTCTGTCTTCTTTCACTTAGCATAGTGGATTTCAAAGTTCATGTATGTTATAGCCCATATCAGTGCTTCATTCCTTATTATAGTTGAATATTAATGTTCCATTGTATAGTACACCACATTTTGTTTATCCATTCACCAGCTGATACACATTTGGATTGTTGCCATTGTGTGTGTGAAACTGTTGTGAGTAATGCTGCTTTGAACATTTGTGTAAAAATTTTTGTGTGGACATTTGTTTTCAGGTTTTTTGGTTATACATGTAGGTATGGAATTGCTGGGTCTTATCACAAGTCTATGTTTAACTTTTTGAGGATCTCTTTTCTAAGTGGCCGCGCCATTTTACACTCTCACCAGCAATAAATGAGTTCCATGATGATCTTTCGACATCCCTTCCAGCTCTTAATGCAGTGCTTGAAGTGTGGTAAACATTGAATAGATGCCAGTTACTCTTACTGATAATGATGTCAGAGAAAACTGGAAATTGCCTTGTCTCTAAGTAAAATGAAGTCACTGTAATATTTTCCTCACTAGGCTATATTTTGGCTTTTTTTTTTTTTTTTTAACTCTCAGTAATTGGTAATGGTATTTTCTTCCTTTAATTTTCCAGAGAGAGATTATAAATGTGTGTGTGAATTTTTTCCTTTTTGTTTGATAAACTACTTTGACATAGTTCTGAAGTCTATAAGTATTAAATAAATACATGTACTCATAAAAAAAAAAAAAGTATCAATTCTTTGGTGCTCAGCTTCCTTTACAGTCCAACTCTCACATCCGTATATGACTACTGGTAAAATATAGATTTGACTAGGCAGACCTTTGCTGTCAAAGTAATGTCTCTGCTTTTTATTATGCTCCCAGTGTGGTCATATCTTTTCTTCCAAGAAGCAAGTATCTTTTAATTTCATGACTGTAGTCACCATCTGCAGTGATTTTGGAGTCCCCAAAAATAAGTCTCTCACTGTTTCCATTGTTTCCCCATCTATTTGCCATGAAGTGATGAGACCAGATGCCATGATCTTAGTTTTTTGGAGCTTTAAACCAGCTTTTTCACTTTCCTCTTTCAATTTCATCAAAAGGCTCTTTAGTTCTTATTCACTTTTTGCCATAAGGGTGGTGTCATCTGTATATCTGAGGTTATTGATGTTTCTCCCAGAAATCTTGATTCCAGCTTGTTTCATCCAGCCCATTTTGTATGAGGTACTCTGCATATAAGTTAAATAAGCAGGGTGACAATATACAGCCTTGACGTACTCCTTTCCCAATTTGGAGCCAGTCTGCTATTACATGTCTGGTTCTGACTGTTGCTTCTTCAGCTGCATACAGATTTCTCAGGAGGCAGGTCAGGTGGTCTGGTAAACCCATCTCTTGAAGAATTTCCCACAGTTTGTTGTTATCTACACAGTCAAAGGCTTTGGTGTAATCAATAAAGCAGAAGTAGATGTTTTTCTGGCATCTTGCGTTTTTGTTGATCCAACAGATGTTGGCAATTTGGCCTCTGGTTCCTCTTCCTTTTCTAAATCCAGCTTGCGTAACTGGAAGTTCACGGTTCACAAACTGTTGAAGCCTGGCTTGGAGAATTTTGAGCATTACTTTGCTAGCGTGTGAAATGAGTGCAATTGTGTGGTAGTTTGAATTTCCTTGCATTGCCTTTCTTTGGGATTAGAAGGAAAACTGACCTTTTCCAGTCCTGTGGCCATTGCTCAGTTTTCCAAATTTGCTGGCATATTGAGTGCATCACTTCCATAGCATCATCTTTTAGGATTTGAAATAGCTCAACTGGAATTCCATTCCCTCCACTAGCTTTGTTTTGTAGCGACGCTTCCTAAGGCCCATTTGACTTCACCTTCCAGGATGTCCAGCTCTAGGTTAGTCAGCAAACCACCGTGGATATATGGGTCATGATGATCCTTTTTGTATAGTTCTATATATTCTTGCTGCCTCTTCTTAATATCTTCTGTTTCTATTAGTTCCATACCATATCTGTCCTTTATTGTACACGTCTTTGCATGAAATATTCTCTTGGTATCTCTAATTTTCTTGAATATATATATTCAAGAAATATATTTCATGTATATGAAAAAATATTCCTAAACAAGTTGAACCCTTCTGTCTAAACAAAGGAAGTGACTAGAACAGTCTGGCATTAGTATTCACATAATCAGAAAAACAAAACAAAATAAAACTGTGGCTATCCATTTGCATTGACAGCATAGGTATGTTTTTGACTGAACTGACAAGATTTTCTTTGGTCCTGACATATTAATTTAAATAATACTAACAACAGTTATTGGAGAAGGCAATGGCAACCCACTCCAGTATTCTTGGCTAGAGAATCCCAGGGATGGGGGAGCCTGGTGGGCTGCCGTCTATAGGGTCACACAGAGTCAGACACAACTGAAGTGACTTAGCAGCAGTAGCAGCAACAACAGTTATGACCAACCTAGATAGCATATTCAAAAGCAGAGACATTACTTTGCCAACAAAGGTCCGTCTAGTCAAGGCTATGGTTTTTCCAGTGGTCATGTATGGATGTGAGAGTTGGACTGTGAAGAAGGCTGAGTGCCGAAGAATTGATGCTTTTGAACTGTGGTGTTGGAGAAGACTCTTGAGAGTCCATTGGACTGCAAGGAGATCCAACCAGTCCATTCTGAAGGAGATCAGCCCTGGGATTTCTTTGGAGGGAATGATGCTAAAGCTGAAACTCCAGTACTTTGGCCACCTCATGCGAAGAGTTGACTCATTGGAAAAGACTCTGATGCTGGGAAGGATTGGGGGCAGGAGAAGAAGGGGACGACAGAGGATGAGATGACTGGATGGCATCACTGACTCGATGGACGTGAGTCTGAGTCAACTCCAGGAGTTTGTGATGGGCAGGGAGGCCTGGCGTGCTGTGATTCATGGGGTCACAAAGAGTCGGACACGACTGAGCGACTGAACTGAACTGAACAACAGTTATCATTATAAAATATACAAATCCAGAATATAAAGCTAGACAAGATCTAGCAACTCAAAATTCCCGTTAATTTAGAACCATAAACCTGGAAATCTTCCTTGACTTTTCCCTTTCTTTCCTCTCTCTGATTAATCTCTCTTCTATATCTATCTTGAATTTATGCACGTTTTCCCCACCCTTAATAGTATTACTTTGTTCTAGACTATCATAATCTTGTACCTCTTTTGCAGCTCACACAAATAATTTCTTTCCCTGATTTTGTATTTGTCATGATGTTTCACTTCCCTTACTACACTGGACTAACATTATCAAAAATGTTACCAGCCTTCTCCATCCCCTTATGATGTATAAAGCAACAAAGAATGTTATTTCCACAGTAACAGTGAGAAAAGTTGGGTAAATCACAAGATTATAACTTTGTTATGTCCAATCAGGCAACTGAGATCATAAGACAACTAGGTAATCTGAATTTCAAAGGGAAAGAACTCTCTAAGGAGAAATCAGACAATGAGGAGAGTTAATATATAAGAGGCTGAGAAGAAATTGAACCATTTGCTAATGATCAAAAGTGCATTAGCGTGTCAGTCTAGAATACCCTGGAGACCAAGACACGAGGGGAATTTTACACACTTGTAAGATCTTTTCCTTGGATTTCCATTGGGTGCTCAGGTAGAAGATTAGGGGCAATGGAACAAAGACCAGAGAGCCCACATTATTGATGCAGGCATGTAGGGGATAATTAGCCCACATCAAGGGCATGACTGGTGGCAAGAGATAAATTTCTAGGGGAGGTACACCAGATCTACTGCTCTTTTCCTTCCATAACAAAGCTAATTTTTCCAATCATGTTAGACTTCCTTCAATTACTTGCATGGCCTATGTTATGGCCTATGTTATGTCTTATTTTAAGGCATCTGAAGATGCCATTCACTCTACCTCATACATCTCTACCTACTCTTTCTCCTGGATAATTTGCTTGCTGATTCTTTAAATATTCACTTCATTTGGACATACTTTTCCTCAGTAAGTTTTAATTACCTCATTCCATCATTCCTATAAGAAGATGTAAATTCATCCTTTGGCTACTTCATCTCTCATATTCCTTTCTACACTTTGCATGTTTAGTTTTACTGACTTTTTCTTCCAGAGTCTAAGCTTCTTGAGAACAGGGAGCAACTCCAATGTGTGCAAATTTTTATTCATACCACCTAACACAGAAATATTGTTCAATACAGACTATTGATTGACTAAAATATCAATACAACTTTTGTGGGAAAATTGCTTGCAGATACTTCAATCTGACATACTTTGTGTTCTTGCTGACTCATATGTCTAGCCCTGATTATTTTCTTTTCTTCATTACTTCTGGGTTTTTGCAGATTAATATATACTCTGCCAAATAAGTGCACTCTGTAACAGAAATGTGCTATTTTTAAAATAAACAGCACCATAATAACTCCTTTGCAGACTTTAATTGCCCACCTAAATATCATGCAAATATAAAGCCTCATTATCAACATCAGTATCCTTGCTTCCTATTAAGACTTTTCATTTACAATGATATTAATAGCTTACATTGGAGGATACTAGCTAACAGTCAAGTGTTCAGGTTTGATGATATCTGTGACCAGAAAACACAAATATCAGAAGAAATGCAAGGTATTACATTTGGAAAATAAAGTATTATCAACACAAGGAACTGAAACAGCCAAATTTCATTTACCAACAGTTTTATCATAGTTAGTGAACTATATCCATAAAATGAAATAGATTCTTTCCCTGAGAGATTCCTCAAAAAGCACAAATATAGTCCATACTCAGTGCTTTTTAAAGACATAACAGAATCTTGGAATTGGTGTCTGGAAAGAATAGGTGTTATGTATTTTCATATTTTTATTGTGAAATGTAACCCATTTTAAGAGAAAAGTTACATATGTTATATATAAACTTCATATATTCCAATATCAATTTACTTATTTCTGTAAGAAAATAGTTTAGTGAAAAAATTGTGTCTTTTTCTACTTCTGCTGAAAGTTAAATCAATAAAATACAAATATTTTCCTCCTTTACTAGTTTAAAGATCACTGTTAATCTCTACTATATTTCTCTTTCTGTTGCTACTGCACAACTTGGTAAAAACAGAATATATCTACAATTCTAAATATCTTTTGCTTCCCTGGTGGCTCAGACAGTAAGGAATCTGCCTGCAATGTGGGAGACCCAGGTTCAATTCCTGGGTCAGAAAGATTCTCTAAAGAAGGAAACGGCTACCCACTCCAGTATTCTTTCCTGGAGAGTCCCATGGACAAAGCAGCCTGAGGGGCTACAGTCCATGGTGTCACAGAGAGTTGGACACGACTGAGCAAGTAACACTTTTAACTTTCACTTCAAGTGCCTTTTGCAGTAACCCTTTGATCATTCTCAGGTGATGTCCTTATGTTAGCTACTATATTTAGAGGCTCTGTGAAATGCAGTATCAAAATAATCATTTAGAGCTCAGTTTTAAGTTAGAAGAATCTTTATTACTCAGAAAGCTTTTCACTTCTTTAGTTTTTTAGGAGCTTTCTTAGTTTTTTAGGAGAAATTCTACTAATAACAAAAATTAAAGTCTATCAATAACGAAAGCAAAAGCTTGTCTTACAATAGATCAATCTTCCAATTCACTGAAATCTACACTTAGTAATTACAAGTTACTTCTAATATAATTGATTGCTTGAACTTTTCAGTATTTCATTTGTAACTAAGTTGACATAAACATTGCTACAGCCAAGATTGTTAATGGTAAAAGAGCAGCTGGTGATATAAAATTGGTCTTTTAAACATGTCTCTATAGCCTTCTCACTAGTCCTTGAATTCTGTTTTATTATGGGAGCACACATGTTTTTTAGTTTATTGCTATTTCATTTCACATTTATATTACAGCCTTGAGCTTGAAAGAATTATTGCACTGACATTTATGGAGAGTCAACTTACACTTTAAGTATTGAACAATATTATTTTCTCCAAAAGAATGTTTAGTTTCCTATCCCTCAAATTAATTATAGCTAGAGGACAATTAAGAGCACAGGGTCTTAATTGTCTGACAGAATGTGGTCCACTGGAGAAGGAAATGGCAAACCACTTCAGTATTCTTGCCTTGAGAAACCCATGAACAGTATGAAAAGGCAAAATGATAGGATACTGAAAGAGGAACTCCCCAGGTGGGTAGGTGCCCAATATGCTACTGGAGATCAGTGGAGAAATAACTCCAGAAAGAATGAAGGGATGGAGCCAAAGCAAAAACAATACTCAGTTGTGGATCTCTGTTCATTTCCAAGGCAAACCATTCAATATCACAGTAATCCAAGTCTATGTCCAAACCAGTAACTCTGAAGAAGCTGAAGCTGACCGGTTCTAGGAAGACCTACAAGACCTTTTAGAACTAACACCCAAAAAAGATGTCCTTTTCATCATAGGAGACTGGAATGCAAAAGTAGGAAGTCAAGAAACACCTGGGGTAACAGGCAAATTTGGCCTTGGAATACAGAATAAAGCAGGGCAAAGGCTAATAGAGTTTTGCCAAGAGAACACACTGGTCATAGCAACCACCCTCTTCCAACAACACAAGAGAAGACTTTACATATGGATATCAGCAGATGGTCAACACCAAAATCAGACTGATTATATTCTTTGCACCCAAAGATGGAGAAGCTCAATATATTCAGCAAAAACAAGACCAGGAGCTGACTGTGGCTCAGATCATGAACATCTTATTGCCAAATTCAGACTTAAATTGAAGAAAGTAGGGAAAACCACTACACCATTCAGGTATGACCTAAATCAAATTCCTTATGATTATACAGTGTAAGTGAGAAATAGATTTAAAGGACTAGATCTAATAGATGGAGTGCCTGATGAACTATGGATGGAGGTTCGTGACATTGTACAGGAGACAGGGATCAAGACCATTCCCATGGAAAAGAAATGCAAAAAAGAAAAATGCCTGTCTGGGTAGGCCTTACAAATAGCTGTGAAAAGAAGAAAAGCTAAAGGCAAAGGAGAAAAGGAAAGATATAAACATCTGAATGCAGAATTCCAAAGAATAGCAAAGAGAGATAAGAAAGCCTTCCTCAGCAATCAATGCAAAGAAATAGAGGGAAACAACAGAATGGGAAAGACTAGAGGTCTCCTCGAGAAGGCAATGGCACCCCACTCCAGTACCCTTGCCTGGAAAATCCCATGGATGGAGGAGCCTGGTAGGCTGCAGTCCATGGCGTTGCTAGGAGTCGGACACGACTGAGCAACTTCGCTTTCACTTTTCACTTTCATGCATTGGAGAAGGAAATAGCAACCCACTCCAGTGTTCTTGCCTGGAGAATCCTAGGGATGGGGGAGCCTGGTGGGCTGCCGTCTCTGGGGTCACACAGAGTCGGACATGACTGAAACAACTTAGCAGCAGCAGCAGCAGAAATCTCTTCAAGAAAATTAGAGATACCAAGGGAACATTTCATGCAAAGATCGGCTCGATAAAGGACAGAAATTGTATGGACCTAACATAAGCAGAAGATATTAAAAAGAAGTGGCAAGAATACACAGAAGAACTCATAAAAAAGATCTTCACAACCCAGATAATCACGATGGTGTGATCACTCACTTAGAGCCAGACATCCTGGAATGTGAAGTCAAGTGGGCCTTAGAAAGCATCACTACGAACAAAGCTAGTGGAGGTGATGGAATTGCAGTTGAGCTATTCCAAATCCTGGAAGATGATGCTGTGAAAGTGCTGCACTCAATATGCCAGCAAATTTGGAAAACTCAGCAGTGGCCACAGGACTGGAAAAGGTCAGTTTTCATTCCAATCCCAAAGAAAGGCAATGCCAAAGAATGATCAAACTACCACACAATTGCACTCATCTCACATGCTAGTAAAGTAATGCTCAAAATTCTCCAAGCCAGGCTTCAGCAATACATGAACTATGAACTTCCAGATGTTCAAGCTGGTTTTAGATAAGGCAGAAGAACCAGAGATCAGATTGGCAACATCCACTGGATCATGGAGAAAGGAAAAGAGTTCTAGAAAAACATCTATTTCTGCTTTATTGACTATGCCAAAGCCTTTGACTGTGTGGATCACAATAAACTGTGGAAAATTCTGAAAGAGATGGGAATACCAGACCACCTGATCTGCCTCTTGAGAAACCTATATGCAGTTCAGGAAGCAACAGTTAGAACTGAACATGGAACAACAGACTGGTTCCAAATAGGAAAAAGAGTATGTCAAGGCTGCATATTGTCACCCTGCTAATTTAACTTATATGCAGAGTACATCATGAGAAACGCTGGACTGGAAGAAGCACAAGGTGGAATCAAGATTGCCGGGAGAAATATCAGTGACCTCAGATATGCAGATGACACCACCCTTATGGCAGAAAGTGAAGAGGAACTAAAAAGACTCTTGATGAGAGTAAAAGAGGAGAGTGAAAAAGTTGGCTCAAAGCTCAACATTCAGAAAACTAAGACCATGGCATCTGGTCCCATCATTTCATGGGAAATAGATGGGGAAACAGTGGAAACAGTGGCAGACTTTATTTTGGGGAGGGAGGGCGTCCAAAATCACTGCAGATGGTGATTGCAGCCATGAAATTAAAAGACGCTTACTCCTTGGAAGGAAAGTTATGACCAATCTAGATAGTATATTCAAAAGCAGAGACATTACTTTGCCAACAATGGTCTGTCTAGTCAAGGCTATGGTTTTTCCAGTGGTCATGTATGGATGTGAAAGTTGTACTGTGAAGAAAGCTGAGTGCCAAAAAATTGATGCTTTTGAACTGTGGGGTTGGAGAAGACTCTTGAGAGTCCCTTGGAATGCAAGGAGTTCCAACCAGTCCATCCTAAGGGAGATCAGTCCTGTATGTTCTTTGGAAGGACTGATGCTAAAGTTGAAACTGCAATACTTTGGCCACCTCATGCAAAGTGTTGACTCATTGGAAAAGACTCTGATGCTGGGAGGGATTAGGGGCAGGAGGAGAAGGGGATGATAGAGGATAAGATGGCTGGATGGCATCACCTACTCAATGGACATGAGTTTTGGGTGAACTCTGGGAGTTGGTGATGGACAGGGATTCCTGGCGTGCTGCAGTTCTTGGGGTCGCAGAGAGTCAGAAACGACTGAGCGACTGAACTTAACTGAACTGAGAGGGCAATTTTCAAGACATAAGACCTTATAGTTTTTTTGGGTTTTTTTAAGCTAACCACTTGCGGTTTTTTGTTTTTGTTTTTTTCCTACAAGAACCACATATTAATTTTATTCACTAAAAAATATTTACTTACATTTTTGCAACTTATGTAGCTTGAGAAACTTAGCATTCTGAAATAGTCTATTCTCAATTTATCCTAAGGTATTTGATAATAAATGTAGTTTAATGTCTTGATGGCATTTTCTCTTTAAAAATAAAAAAGATAAAGAGTAATTAAATTATATTATTAGCATTGGTTGAATTAAATGAAATACTAATCTAAAAGAAAAACAATGATAAACTTAGATCAGTTTTATAAAAATGTATTCAATTTTTACATAATAACAACAATATAGTGTTCTTATGACAATGATTTGCTTTTTTGTTTGGCTTTGTGCTATACTTTACTGTTCTCTGGAACTTGAATATAGGTTTATCTTTGACAGTTACAAGGAAAATGTTTCAAGATTGTTGTTTTTCAAAGATGTTTTACAAAATGTTCCTAGTTAAAAGAACAACCAAAAATGTAGTGGAAATGACAGCCTGATATTCTATGCACTTCTTCATATCTTCAATAACAGAATGAATCAGTCTGTTTACTAATGTAGATCATTTCTTTCCAAACTTCAAGGTCAGGTATATTTTTGTAAAGTAAAATATGTCTTATGCTGGATGACTTTAAATTAGAAGCAATAAAATCTTTAAGAAAAAATGTGTTGATTGTTGAGAAAATGATCAACTAAAAAGAAAATATCAATGTAGACAAAATGTTAAGACTAAATAGGGTAAACGAAAATATGCAAAAGCATCTCCAATAATTGCCCATGAAAATCCTCATGATTGTGATTTGTAATACTGAGGCACATTATACTTCCCATAATGACACTTAGACACTTTAGGAGCCAATGCACTTAAAAGCAAAATGAAGCATTTAAGAGATATATTATTTGCTTTACTAGAAGGTATAAGTAAGATTGAAACATTTAGGAGTTTATGAAATTCTTTAAACAGGATCCATGATTATCCTTTTCTACCCTTACTACCCTTTTCTACCTCTTCAGTACCTCTCATACCTAAATTTCTGGTACTTTAAAATAACTGTGTATTTAAAAGTAATACGAGAGTCCTCCAGAGCAAATATCTATTCCTAAATCCAGAGACTTATTCTTTCTGAGACAAATGTGATTCACATAATTTATTCCATTTGTTTCATCATTTTATTAAAAATCTCTTTTTAAGTTTTCATGGCACAACTTGAGAAATACTATTATAACCTTCTCAAGATTATTTTCCCCTGTCATCACCCCTTCGTTATGTTCAAGCAGGATTGGTTCCTTTGGTTGCACTGACTTTTCCCATCAAATATAGTAAGATTCAACCTTGAGGATCTCTTCTGAGATTGGCCAGTTCAATGTAGATTTCTCAACTTGTCTGTATTATCCATGACTCATTTACGAGAAACGGATTGTTAACTTTCTCCATTCTATGGACCAGAGAATACATGCATCTTTAATGGCAGTATAGGACTATAAAACCTTTTTTGGTATATTTTGCGCTGTTTTCACTTTACTGTATTTGCTAACCTTCTTTACAATATAAATTACATGGTACTTTTACAAGGGTTATGAATTACCTCAGGAAAACAGATAACAGAATTCTAGCACATTAAAGACTCCTCCAAGTGTCAATTTTTCAGAATAAAATTATTATTATATCATTTTTGAAAAAGAAATAACATACAAAGTGTGAAAATTATGTAAAAAACTGCAAAAGGAGATAAAGCAAAGAAATGAAGTATTTGTATTATAAATGTTAAACATTTTAATATTGCTCTAAACATAAGTAATCATTTTCTGAGTAGTCTTTCAATAGCACTATTGAACTTAGTACTTTAAATTCTTTGCCAAGGAGAGTACATTTATAATTTTTTAAAGTTTATTCAATTTTGATTTAATTTATTAAGTATCTACTCTATATGAGGAATTACATAATATAGTATTACATAAAACACATAAATAAGTAAATAAATATAACTATTATCTGGTATATTGAACAGCATTTCTAAATTATTTTTTAAAAGCTTTTCCTTAGAATGAAAATTCCATATTTTATCTCTTTAAAAAGCACTAATTCAGAGATAATTTTAATTATACTCTAATAAACAGGAACCAGTCATTTTTCTCTTTATATGACTATAATTCTTCAATGTTTAGAAAATGCAATATCTAAAAGTACCTAGACTTCTTAGATCCTTTATATATAACTGAAAATAAACATATAAAGAAAATGAAAAGATATAAAAACACTGAAGTGAATTTCTCAAATTTTAAATAATTTTAATATAAGGTAGGTTAAAAGTTATAGCAAACTCTACTTTTGAAAATAAATTTAAATAAACTTCAATTCTGAATTTAGATAATTTGCTACATAGGTTTAAATGAAGTGTTGTGGTGAGAGATTTATCTTTATTACAATAGCAATAATAATAATTTAAAAGATAGCAAAGATAAATTGTACAATTGATCTTTATTACAATAATATTATAATATTACAATTATGATAGGACAATGATTTCAAATTCAAACATGCTATAGTTCCAAGATTAAAGCAGATGGTATCATTAAAATTTGTTTGCAACCATTACAAACATATATTCATACTCCAAACAATTATTTTTCATATAAACTGGATAAAATAGTTTTTTTTCAATAATTTATAAGTAGCATATATGGCAAATTACTCAGAGGTAACCATTGTTATCCATATTCCTTGATTTTACTGAGAACAATGTATCAAGCTCCAGAAAATGTAAAGATTACTTTGAGACATTCACACTCATTTTTCCTGCTATTTTGGAATTACCCGCTGCTTGGGTACCCAGTGGACTCAGTTTTAGGCAATAAGACTAAAGCAGAAGTCTGACAAGAGATTTCTAGAAATGTTTCTCTTTCCTGCTAAATGGTAGCAACAGCTCTGACACTGACTTTTCTCCTCATGCCTGGAGATGGAACAGGCATCTTGAGGCAAGAAACAAAATGCCAGCCTATGATGATGATGTAATAGGAAGCCAGGAGAATGAATCCAAAGCTATTTATCAATGCCAGCAACCAACCAACCTCCTTGAAGTTTTCCTACTATAAAAAGTAAATGGGCTATCCACGCTGGCTTAGCGCTAAAGATTCCCCTTACAATGCTGGAGATGTGGGTTTGAATCCCTGGGGAAAAAAAGGCAACTCACTCCAGTATTCTTGCTGGAAAATCGCATAGATAGAAGAGCCTGGTGGACTACAGTCCATAGGGTCACAAACAGTGGAACACGACTGAGCACATATACATAAATAAGAAATAGATAAATGGCAAATGTGTGAGACACATCTTAAATAGTGGTTCCCAATACTTGTAAGTAGATTCAAATAAATATAATTTTTAGAATATATGAAAATGCAGTGTGTGTTAGTTTCTCAGTTGTGTCCAACTCTTTGTGACACCAAGGACTGTGAACCGCCAGGCTCCTCCGTCCATGGAATTCTCCAGGCAAGAATACTGGAGTGGGTTGCTGTTTCCTCCTCCAGGGGATTTTCCAGACCCAGGGATGGAACCCAGGTCTCCTGCATTGGGAGGGATTCTTTTCATCTGTACCACCAGGAAATCCCCAGTGATATTATGCAAAAGCAAATAAGTCTATAACCACAAAAGATAAAATCAGTGAGAATCTAATATCAATAAGCTGGGTAGAAAACAGGAATTTCAAGAGTGTTTTTATATGAAAGAATAAGAACATAAATGGTCCAAAATAAAAGTTTGTTTTTCATGAAACTATTGTCATCTTTGACAAGATTAAATCAATGCTTTGCTTTAACTTGAACAGATAGTTTTCAAACAAAGTACAGAGTCCTTTATATCACTAACATTTCTATGATAATGGCAATCTTGCATCTATAAATAAAACCACCCACTCACTCTTCCACCAAAAAGAAAAAAAAAAAAAAAGGTGCTGAAAAGAACTGAGAAGTAAATACAAAAAATAAACCCACTCAAGCTGTGAACCTTTATCTCATCATATTGTATTCTTCCCTTTAACTGCTATGAACTATAAGACCCCATAACTCACCTCCAATCCCAACCTCATTCCCTCTCCATCAATGTCTGTTATTCAAATCAATTCCTTTTTATAAGTTATTACCTATCAAAGTTATATTACTATTGCTTTTTCTCTTATTCTTTCTCTCTTTTTTTGGCTTACTGGTTTATTTCTCCTCCTCACTATTGAAATAAAAGCTACATCAAGATATAGTTGAGATCCTTATGAAAACTGAAAGACTTAGAAAAGTTCCCAAAATATTGGAGGCAATAAATAATGATGAATTAAGAAATGATGGAAGAAATGATAATGATAAATAAGCATAGTCCTCACACTATCCAAGTGTCTACTATAGAACTAGGATTGATGAATATGAAATAATTTTAAGAAAACACTCATATGTTCTTGCTGTCAGAATGCTGCAAATTCACTTGCAGTTCAATGAAGGATTTATACAGAATAATTAGAGTTTGTATTATAAATGTACAGCTTATTAGGACAATCACAATAGTTTTTTTTGTTATTATTCATGATATGCAAATATTGGGTTGGCAAAAAATTTTATTTGGGTTTTTCCCTAAGATCTAAGGAAAAACTTGAACAACCCTTTTGGCAAATCCAATATATAAGAATAAAGAACCAATGAAATTGTTGCTCACTGTTCATAGAATAAAGTCTTATTTTGAATTACTGAAAATAGTACACTAATGAAAATAATACAGAATATCTTCAACTTCTCCCAACTCTCAGCCATCTTCAGGCTTGTGCCATCAATTGCCAGTTTTCAACTAGAGATGAAACAACATTCTAAAACAATGATGGAAAAGAGACCTCATCTAATAGGTTTTTTTTTTTTTTTTAACTTTACAATATTGTATTGGTTTTGCCATACATCAACATGCATCTGCCACGGGTGTACACATGTCCCCCATCCTGAACCCCTCTCCCACCTCCCTCCCTGTACCATCCCTCTGGATCATCCCAGTGCACCAGCCCCAAGCTTCCTGTATCCTGCATAAAACCTGGACTGGCGATTTGTTTCACGTATGATATTATACATGTTTTAATGCCATTCTCCCAAATCATCCCCCCCTCCCTCTCCCACAGAGTCCAAAAGACTGTTCTATACATCTGTGTCTCTTTCGCTGTCTTGCATACAGGGTTGTCATTACCATCTTTATAAATTCCATATATATGCCTTAGTACTCTGTATTGGTGTATTTCTTTCTGTCTTACTTCACTCTGTATAATAGGCTCCAGTTTCGTGCACCTCATTAGAACTGATTCAAATGTATTCTTTTTAATGGCTGAGTAATACTCCATTGTGTATATGTACCACAGCTTTCTTATCCATTCGTCTGCTGATGGACATCTAGGTTGCTTCCATGTCCTGGCTATTATAAACAGTGCTGCAATGAACATTGCAGTGCACATGTCTCTTTCAATTCTGGTTTCCTAGGTGTGTATGCCCAGCGGTGGGATTGCTGGGTCATATGGCAGTTCTATTTCCAGTTTTTAAAGGAATCTCCACACTGTTCTCTATAGTGGCTGTACTAGTTTGCATTCCCACCAACAGTGTAAGAGGGTTCCCTTTTCTCCACACCCTCTCCAGCATTTATTGCTTGTAGACTTTTGGATCCATTCTGACTGGTGTGAAATGGTACCTCATTGTGGTTTTGATTTGCATTTCTCTGATAATGAGTCATGTTGAGCATCTTTTCATGTATTTGTTAGCCATCTGTATGTCTTCTTTGGAGAAATGTCTATTTAGTTATTTGGCCCATTTTTTTATTGAGTCATTTATTTTTCTGGAGTTGAGCTGTAGGAGTTGCTTGTATATTTTTGAGATTAGTTGTTTGTCAGTTTGTCATTTGCTATTATTTTCTCCCATTCTGAAGGCTGTCTTTTCACCTTGCTTATAGTTTCTTTTGTTGTGCAGAAGCTTTTAATTTTAATTAGATCCCATTTGTTTATGTTTGCTTTTATTTCCAATATTCTAAAGGTAGGTCATAGAGGATCCTGCTGTGATGTGTGTCAGAGAGTGTTTTGCCTATGCTCTCCTCTAAGAGTTTTATAGTTTCTGGTCTTACGTTTAGATCTTTAATCCATTTTGAGTTTATTTTTGTGTATGGTACTAGAAACTCTTCTAGTTTCATTCTTTTACAAGTGGTTGACCAGTTTTCCCAGCACCACTTGTTAAAGAGATTGTCTTTTCTCCATTGTATATTCTTGCCTCCTTTGTCAAAGATAAGGTGTCCACATGTGCATGGATTTATCTCTGGGCTTTCTATTTTGTTCCATTGATCTATATTTCTGTCTTTGTGCCAGTACCATACTGTCTTGATGACTGTGGTTTTGTAGTAGAGCCTGAAGTCAGGCAGGTTGATTCCTCCGGTTCCATTCTTCTTTCTCAAGATTGCTTTGGCTATTCGAGGTTTTTTGTATTTCCATACAAATTGTGAAATTATTTGTTCTAGCTCTGTGAAGAATACCGTTGGTGGCTTGATAGGGATTGCCTTGAATCTGTAGATTGCTTTGGGTAGTATACTCATTTTCACTATATTGATTCTTCTGACCCATGAACACAGTATATTTCTCCATCTATTGGTGTCCTCTTTGATTTCTTTCACCAGTGTTTTATAGTTTTCTATATATAGGTCTTTTGTTTCTTTAGGTAGATATATTCCTATTTTATTCTTTTCGTTGCAATGGTGAATGGAATTGTTTCCTTAATTTCTCTTTCTATTTTCTAATTATTAATGTATAGGAATGCAAGGGATTTCTGTGTGTTGATTTTATATCCTGCAACTTTACTATAGTCATTGATTATCTCTAGTAATTTTCTGGTGGAGTCTTTAGGGTTTTCTATGTAGAGGATCATGTCATCTGCAGTGAGAGTTTTACTTCTTCTTTTCCAATTGGATTCCTTGTATTTCTTTTTCTGCTCTGATTTCTGTGGCCAAAACTTCCAAAACTATGTTGAATAGTAGTGGTGAGAGTGGGCACCCTTGTCTTGTTCCTGACTTTAGGGGAAATGCTTTCAATTTTTCACCATTGAGGATAATGTTTGCTGTGGGTTTGTCATATATAGCTTTTATTATGTTGAGGTATGTTCCTTCTATTCCTGCTTTCTGGAGAGATTTTTTTTAATCATAAATGGATGCTGAATTTTATCAAAGGCTTTCTCTGCATCTATTGAGATAATCATATGGCTTTTATTTTTCAATTTGTTAATGTGGTGTACTACATTGATTGATTTGCGGATATTGAAGAATCCTTGCATTCCTGGGATAAAGCCCACTTGGTCATGGTGTATGATCTTTTTAATGTGTTGTTGGATTCTGATTGCTAGAATTTTATTAAGGATTTTTGCATCTAAGTTCATCAGTGATATTGGCCTGTTATTTTCTTTTTTTGTGTGGCATCTTTGTCAGGTTTTGGTATTAGGGTGATGGTGGCCTCATAGAATGAGTTTGGAAGTTTACCTTCCTCTGCAATTTTCTGGAAGAGTTTGAGTAGGATAGGTGTCAGCTTTTCTCTAAACTTTTGGTAGAATTCAGCTGTGAGGCTGTCTGGACCTGGGCTTTTATTTGCTGGAAGATTTCTGATTACAGTTTCAATTTCTGTGCTTGTGATGGGTCTGTTAAGATTTTCTATTTCTTCCTGGTTCAGTTTTGGAAAGTTGTACTTTTCTAAGAATTTGTCCATTTCTTCCAAGTTGTCCATTTTATTGGCATATAATTGCTGATAGTAGTCTCTTATGATCCTTTGTATTTCTGTGTTGTCTGTTGTGATCTCTCCATTTTCATTTCTAATTTTATTGATTTGATTTTTCTCCCTTTGTTTCTTGATGAGTCTGGCTAATGGTTTGTCAACTTTATTTATCCTTTCAAAGAACCAGCTTTTGGCTTTGTTGATTTTTGCTATGGTCTCCTTTATTTCTTTTGCATTTATTTCTGCCCTAATTTTTAAGATTTCTTTCCTTCTACTAACCCTGGAGTTCTTCATTTCCTAGTTGCTTTAGGGGTAGAGTTAGGTTATTTATTTGACTTTTATTTAATTTTTTTTTTTTAAGGTATGCCTGTATTGCTATGAACTTTCCCCTTAGCACTGCTTTTACAGTGTCCCATAGGTTTTGCATTGTTGTGTTTTCATTTTCATTCATTTCTATGCATATTTTGATTTCTTTTTTGATTTCTTCTGTGATTTGTTGGTTATTCAGCAGCGTGTTGTTCAGCCTCCATATGCTGGAATTTTTAATATTCTTTCTCCTGTAATTGAGATCTAATCTTACTGCATTGTGGTCAGAAAAGATGCTTGGTATGATTTCAATTTTTTGAATTTACCAAGGCTAGATTTATGGCCCAGAATATGATCTACTCTGGAGAAGGTTCCATGTGCACTTGAGAAAAATGTGAAATTCATTGTTTTAGGGTGAAATGCCCTATAGATATCAATTAGGTCTAACTGGTCTATTGTATCGTTTAATGTTTGTGTTTCTTTGTTAATTTTCTGTTTAGTTGATCTATCCATAGGTGTGAGTGGGGTATTAAAGTCTCCCACTATTATTGTGTTATTGTTAATTTCCCCTTTCATACTTGTTAGCATTTGTCTTACATATTGTGGTGCTCCTATGTTGGGTGCATATATATTTATAATTGTTATATCTTCTTGGATTGATCCTTTGATCATTATGTAATGTCTTTCTTTGTCTCTTTTTACAGCCTTTGTTTTAAAGTCTATTTTATCTGATATGAGTATTGCTACTCCTGCTTTCTTTTGATCTCTATTTGCATGGAATATCTTTTTCCAGCCCTTTACTTTCAGTCTATATGTGTCCCCTGTTTTGAGGTGGGTCTCTCGTAGACAACATATATAGGGGTCTTGTTTTTGTATCCATTCAGCCAGTCTTTGTCTTTTGGTTGGGGCATTCAACCCATTTACGTTTAAGGTAATTATTGATAAGTATGATCCCATTGCCATTTACTTTATTGTTTTGGGTTCGAGTTTATACACCATTTTTGTGTCTCCTGTCTAGAGAATATCCTTAGTGTTTGTTGGAGAGCTGGTTTGGTGGTGCTGAATTCTCTCAGCTTTTGCTTGTCTGTAAAGCTTTTGATTTCTCCTTCATACTTGAATGAGATCCTTGCTGGGTACAGTAATCTGGGCTGTAGGTTATTTTCTTTCATCACTTTAAGTATGTCTTGCCATTACCTCCTGGCCTGAAGAGTTTCTATTGAAAGATCAGCTGTTATCCTTATGGGAATCCCCTTGTCTAATAGGCTTTTAAATTAAAGAGTTTTTAAGTTTCATTTTCTAATAATTTTACTATGTACAAAATTACAAAAGTGTGATAAAAATTCAAACGAGAGGATACACAATGAAAAATGTCTTTCTCTTACTTCAGAATATTTTCCTACTTGAGAGAGGCAACAGTCATCAACAGAGTCTTATGAATCCTTCTTTTGTTTTTTTTTCCTAAACACACACAAATAAATTATCAAAACATATATATAAGTTCTTATACATATTGAATCAGACTTAAGGCTTTTCTATTCCATTTTTTTGTGCTTACCCCATATAATGGTTAGCCACATATTCTGGAGCTCTAACTCACTGTGAAGTCTTCCACTCTGTGGCTAGATTGCCTATTGATTATCATGTTGGGTATACCCAGATTTTACTATGTCAGCAAAGTTTTAATGACGATGTACATGCATACATCTGTGAGCATCACAAAATACATACCAGAGAAATTTTCATATATCTTGAAAAAAAAACCATATTTGTTGTACCAGAGTATATTTTTCCCAAAAGGTATTTAAAAAAGAAAAAAAAAAATCTTCCTACAATCTTTCTAACCTTGTACTTGATAAAAAATATTTTATTGATGACAAGCTGAAAAGTGGGAAATGTTTTTTTCATTACTGTCTTAATTTTCACTATTTAAAATATGAAATAGCTCAGTATGGGTGACTCCAAACATTTTTTGGTCTACTTATAAACCCTTAGTATTTTTTTTATTCCATGTTTTGGCAGTCTATATGTGCCTTTGTTTCTTTTCTTCCTTCTCCCACTCCTTCTCTTTCCTTCCTTTTCAGAGATTTAGTATTTACATTACTGATTTATAATAATTATTTTGGCAAATTAGTCTTTTATCATAATCAATATAAATTATATTTAATTATTCCCTTTTATTTCTTATTGAATGTTTTTGCTATGCAGAAGGATTTGCATTTTATGTAATAAAATTTATCACCTTATACCTCTTGACTTCCAGGTGTTCTATGTTAGATAATGTGGTGACATGATGTCTTGACAAGTTCATAGTTTTCAATTCTCTTTTCTCACTGCCATGTCCAAGACCTTACTCCTATTTATCTACCACGTAGACAAATAGGATCTTTTGAACAGAAATGGGAGAATGAAGATTAATGTTTAAGGTTTCCAACAACCCTCCACAAGAAAAACTGAGCTCTTCAGCATTAAAATGGAATAACCAAACTAGAAACTAGAGATCAGTCAGTCAGTTCAGCCACTCAGTCGTGTTCCACTCTTTGCAACCCCATGGATTGCAACATACCAGGCTTCCCTGTAAATCACCAACTCCCAGAGCCTACTCAAACTCATGTCCATCGCTTCAGTAATCCCATCCAACCATCTCAACCTCTATGATCCCCTTCTTCTCCCACCTTAAATCTCTCCCAGCATCAGGGTCTTTTCCAATGAGTCAGTTCTTTCACATCAGGTGGCTACAAACTAGAGATAGAGCTATGCAACTACAATAAATTGGAAAGGAAGTGAAAGGAGATGAGACATTGCCTTCCCCAAAGTGGTCTTAAGGAGACCCAGATGTTACAGCCTTCACAAAATTTAACTTAAAATAGATCACAGACCTAAATGTAAAATGCGAAACTATAAAATTCCTAGAAGACAACATAGGAGACAATCTAAGTGACTAAGTATGGGGGTGCCTTTTTACAACATCAAATACATGCCCTATGAAAGAAAAACACTGACAAGCTTAACTTAATTAAAACTAAGAACTTCTGCAAAAGACAATATTGAGAGAATTAGAAGGAAAAAACACAGACTGGAAGAAAATATTTACAAAAGACATACATGATAAAGGACTGTTATCTAAAGCATATTATAAAACTCTTAAAACTCAACAATAAGAAATCAAACAACCCAATTAAATAATAGACCTAAGACCTTCCCTGGTGGCTTAGAGGGTAAAGCATCTGCCTGCAATGTGGGAGACCTGGGTTCAATCCCTAAATCAGGAAGATCCCCTGGAGAAGGAAATGGCAACCCACTCCAGTACTCTTGCCTGGAAAATCCCATGGACGGAGGAGCCTGGGAGGCTGCAATCCATGGAGTCGCAAAGAATTGGACACAACTGAGTGACTTAAGACTTTAACAGATACCTTGACTAAGAAGATACACAGATAGCAAATAAGAATGCAAGCAGATGTTGCACACCAGAATTCATCAGGGAAATGTAAATTAAAACAAAAACAATGTAATAGGTATGTAGTGTAGAAATACCACTACATATCTAATACAAATGGCCAAACTTCAGAGTACTAATAACACAAAATGTTGACAGAGGTGTGGAGCAATAAGAATTCTGATTCATGGCTGTAGGGAATGCAAAATGGTACAGCCACTTGGAGGATAGTTTGGCAGTTTCCTATAAAAACTAAATATAATCTTGCCACATGATCCAGCAATCATGCTCCTCACTATTTACCCAAAGGAAATGAAAACTTATATCCACATAAAAAGCTGCCCATGGAAGTTTGTAGCCACTTTGTGTTAAAATTTGGAAGCAAACAAGAGGTCAATGGACTGGAACAATGGACTGGTTCAAAATTGTGAAAGGAGTATGTCAAGGCTGTATATTGTCACCGTGCTTCTTTAACTTCTATGAAGAGTAAATCAGGTGAAATGCTAGGCTAGATGAAGCTCAAACTGGAATCAAGATTGCTGGTAGAAATATCAATAACCTCAGATACACAGATGACACCATCCTTATGGCAGAAAGTGAAGAGGAACTGAGGAGCTCTTGAAGAAATTGAAAGAGGAGAGTGAAAAAGCTGGCTTAAAACTCAACATTCAAAAAGCAAAGATTATGGCATCTGGTTCATCACTTCATGGAAAATAGATGGGGAATGAATGAAAACAGTGGCAGACTTTATTTTCTTGGGCTACAAAATCACTGTGGATGGTGAATGCACCCATGAAGTTAAAGTCGCTTGCTTGCTCCTTGAAAGAAGAACTATAACAAACTTAGACCGTGTACTAAAAAGCAGAGATATCAATCACTTTGCCAACAAAGATTCGCAGAGTCAAAGCTATGGTTTTTCCAGAAGGCATGTACAGCTGTGAAAGTTGGACCATAAAGAAGACTGAACACTGAAGAATTGATGCTTTTGAACTGTGGTGTTGTAGAAGACTCTTGAGAGTCCCTTGGACAACAAGGAGGTCAAATCAGTCAATCTTGAAGGAAATCAACCCTGTATATTCATTGGAAGGACTGATGCTGAAGCTGAAGCTCCAATACTTTGGCCACCTGATGCGAAGAGCCGACTCATTGGAGAAGACTCTGATGCTGGGAAACATTTAAGGCAGGAGGAGAAGGAGACGACAGAGAATGAGATGGTCAGATGGCATCATCGATTCAATGGACATGAGTTTGGGCATATTCTGGGAGACAATGAAGGACAGGGACTCCTGGCACGCTGCAGTCTATTGGGTCACAAAGGTTGGCACATGACTTAGCAAATGAACAACAACAAAGGTCTCTCAGTAGGTGATGGCTAAGCTGTAGTACATTCAGACAATGGAATTATTTCAGTGCTAAAAAGTAATGCACTATCAAGCCATGCAAAAATGTAGAGGAACCTTAAATGCATATTGCTAAATGAAAGAAACCAATTTGAAAGTGCTACTTACTATATTATCCCAGCTATATGACATTCTGGAAGAGGCAAAACTATGGAGACAATAAAAAGACCAGTGGTTGCCAGGGGTTGGAGTGAGGGAGTATGGATAAACAGGTAGAAGGATTTTAAGAGCAATAAAAATATTTTGTATACTATTACAAAGATGAATATGTGTCATCATACATTTGTCAAAACCCATAAAATATACAGCATCAATAATGAATCCTAAAGTAAACTATGGACTTTGGGTGATTATGATTTGTCAATTTTTTTTACAATTCTTAGTAAAAAAAAAAAAAAAAATATATATATATATATATATATATATATATATATATATAAATGTACCATGCTGGTGAGAAATGTTGATATTATTAGAGGTAATACTAGGGCAGGAAGTATACTAAAAACCTCTGTGCTTTTCTTTCAATTTTGTTTTGAACATAAAACTGCTCTAAAAAAACTAAGCCTTACAAAAAAGAAAAAAGATAACCAGAAGAGGAAGGCAAAATGGGAACTCAGAGAGATTGGGGCATGAGAAACTTGCAATCCATTCCTGCTGACTTTGAAGCTGAGGGGTCCAAGTGTAAGGGTTAAAAGCCAAGAAAAACAAAGAGACCCCTGGTGAAAGCCAGCAAAGAAATAAAGACTTCAGTCCTATGACTACAAACAACTTAACTTTCTAATGAGCTAAATGGATTTAGCAGTGGATCCCTTTTTACAGCCACCAGAAAAAAGCCCAGCCTAGCTAACACGGAAGCTTCATGAGACCCCAAACAGAAAATTCAGCCACATCATTCCAAATTTGTGATTTAAAAACTGAGAAAATAAGTAGGTATTGATATCACCATCACATTTGTGGTAATTTGTTATTTAGTAATATAAAACTAACACGCATTTCTTGCACACTAGTATAAAAATAAAATATACAATATATACACATACAATGTACACATAAATGATCCTTCCAATGCAATGATTTAACAGCTCTTTGAGTCTTTTCTTTCAATTTACCTTGATCTCCACTTCACCTTTGCCACTCAAATTCATGGCCATACCCTATGCGTTGTCAATATTAATACTGTTTTGTTTTGTTTTAAATCTGCATATAAGTGGACCTGTACAGTTCAAATCTGTGCTGCTCCATGGTCAACTGTGCTCCACTTATAAAACCTTAAATTCCTTGAGTAGTAAGTATTACAATCACTCCTTAAAATATATCTTCAACTTATTTTCTCATCTTTTGCTTCTCTGTGCTCACTTAAATAAGAACCATGGGTTACAAGTGGTGTCTGCACCCAAGCATCTAGTCACTGCTGGAGACAAATACCACAGCATTGATGTTTTTAGATCCTGATCACTTGCCTCAAATAGTCCTTCACTGTTACCAATAATTCCATTGGATTTCTTATTCCAGCCACTTTCACTCTCAAAATCTTCTATTCTAGACCAATGGCCTTCTTTTCAAATTTTTTAAATTCTAAAGATGTTTTCAAAAAATAGAGTGCCCTACTCAAATATTTTTAAGATTGCATCTAAAAGTTTCCATCACAATTTTAAATATGTTTATATCTTATTCATAGGGAAGTAAAATATTAAATAATCTGTAAGGTAAACGAAGAATGTCATTAGTTGAAATAAACATTTTCTGTTTTTTTTTATAATAGATGCTACATCAGTTCAGTTCAGTCGCTCAGTCGTGTCCGACTCTGCGACCCCATGAATTGCAGCATGCCAGGCCTCCCTGTCCATCATCAACTCCCAGAGTTCACTCAGACTCATGTCCATCGAGTCAGTGATGCCATCCAGCCATCTCATCCTCTGTCGTCCTCTTCTCCTCCTGCCCCCAATCCCTCCTAGCATCAGAGTCTTTTCCAGTGAGTCAACTCTGCGCATGAGGTGGCCAAAGTACTGGAGTTTCAGCTTCAGCATCATTCCTTCCAAAGAAATCCCAGGGCTGATCTCCTTCAGAATGAACTGGTTGGATCTTCTGGCAGTCCAGGGGACTCTCAAGAGTCTTCCCCAACACCACAGTTCAAAAGCATCAATTATTTGGCACTCAGCCTTCTTCACAGTTCAACTCTCACATCCATACATGACCACAGGAAAAACCATAGCCTTGACTAGACAGACCTTTGTTGGCAAAGTAGTGTCTCTGCTTTTGAATATGCTATCTAGGTTGGACATAACTTTCCTTCCAAGGAGTAAGCATCTTTTAATTTCATGGCTGCAGTCACCATCTGTAGTGATTTTGGAGCCCCCCAAAATAAAGTCTGACACTGTTTCCACTGTTTCCCCATTTATTTCCCATGAAATGATGGGACCAGATGCCATGATCTTCGTTTTCTGAATGTTGAGTTTTAAGCCAACTTTTTGACTCTCTTTCACTTTCATCAAGAGGCTTTTTAGTTCCTCTTCACTTTCTGCCATAAGGGTGGTGTCATCTGCATATATGCTGCTGCTGCTGCTAAGTCACTTCAGTCCTGTCTGACTCTGTGCGACCCCATAGACGGCAGCCCACCAGGCTCCCCTGTCCCTGGGATTCTCCAGGTAAGAACACTGGAGTGGCTTGCCATTTCCTTCTCCAATACATGAAAGTGAAAAGTGAAAGTGAAGTCGCTCAGTCTTGTCTGACTCTTAGCGACCCCATGGACTGCAGCCTACCAGGCTCCTCCATCCATGGGATTTTCCAGGCAAGAGTACTGGAGTGGAGTGCCATTGCTGAGGTTATTGATATTTCTCGTGGCAATCTTGATTCCAGCTTGTGCTTCTTCCAGCCCAGCGTTTCTCATGATGTACTCTGCATATAAGTTAAACAAGCAGGATGACAATATACAGTCTTGAGGTACTCCTCTTCCTATTTGGAACCAGTCTGTTGTTCCATGGCCAGTTCTAAGTGTTGCTTCCTGACCTGCATATAGGTTTCTCAAGAGGCAGGTCAGGTGGTCTGGTATTCCCATCTCTTGAAGAATTTTCCACAGTTTATTGTGATCCACACAGATGCTACATATCTCGTTGAATAATGCACAGAAGCACTGAAAATATCATAAGAAATGTCACCTCTTGGTTTTATCAAATGCATCCCCTCTCCCAAAATTTGATGTCTCACAAAACATTCCTCAGTTCAGTTCAGTTGTTCAGTCATGTCCAACTCTTTGCAACCCCATGAACCACAACAAGCCAGGCCCCCCTGTTCATCACCAACTCCTGAAGTCCAGCCAAACCCATGTCCATCGAGTCGGTGATGCCATCCAACCATCTCATCCTCTGTCATCCCCTTCTCCTCCTGCCCTCAATCTTTCCCAGCATCAGGGTCTTTTCAAATGAGTTAGCTCTTCCCATCAGATGGCCAAAGTATTGGAGTTTCAGCTTCAACATCAGTCCTTCCAATGAACATCCAGGACTGATTTCATTTAGGATGGACTGGTTGGATCTCTTTGCAGTCCAAGGGACTCTCAAGAGTCTTCTCCAGCACTACAGTTCAAAAGCATCAATTATTAGGTGCTCAGCTTTCTTCACAGTCCAACTCTCACATCCATACGTGACCACTGGAAAAACCATAGCCTTGACTAGATGGACCTCTGTTGGTAAAGTAATGACTCTGATTTTTAATATGCTGTCTAGATTGGTCATAACTTTCCTTTCAAGGAATAAGCATCTTTTAATTTGATGGCTGCAATCACCATCTGCAGTGATTTGGAGCCCAGAAAAATAAAGTGAGCCACTGTTTCCACTCTTTCCCCATCTACTTGCCATGAAGTGATGGGACTGGATCCCATGATCTTAGTTTTCTGAATGTTGAGCTGTAAGCCCACTTTTTCACTCTCCTCTTTCACTTTCATCAAGAGTCTCTTCAGTTCTTCTTCATTTTCTGCCATAAGGGTGGTGTCATCTGCTTTTCTGAGGTTATTGATATTTCTCCTGGAAATCTTGATTCAAGCTTGTGCTTCCTCCAGCCCAGCGTTTCTCATGATGTACTCTGCATATAAGTTAAACTACTAGGGTGACAATATACAGCCATGATATACTCCTTTTCCTATTTGGAACCAGCCTGTTGTTCCCTATCCAGTTTTTTTTTTTTTTTTTTTAGAGGTTAAAGAGATATGTTTATTTATTTTTTTAAATTTTATTTTATTTTTAAACTTTACATAATTGTATTAGTTTTGCCAAATATCAAAATGAATCCGCCACAGGTATGCATGTGTTCCCCATCCTGAACCCTCCTCCCTCCTCCCTCCCCATACCATCCCTCTGGGTCAGTATCGTGCATCGAACCTGGATTGGCAACTCGTTTCTTACATAATATTTTAAACGTTTCAGTGCCATTCTCCCAAATCTTCCCACCCTCTCCCTCTCCCACAGAGTCCATAAGACTGTTCTATACATCAGTGTCTCTTTTGCTGTCTCGTACACTGGGTTATTGTTACCATCTTTCTAAATTCCATATATATGCGTTAGTATACTGTATTGGTGTTTTTCCTTCTGGCTTACTTCACTCTGTATAATAGGCTCCAGTTTCATCCACCTCATTAGAACTGATTCAAATGTATTCTTTTTAATGGCTGAGTAATACTCCATTGTGTATATGTACCACTGCTTTCTTATCCATTCATCTGCTGATGGACATCTAGGTTGCTTCCATGTCCTGGCTATTATAAACAGTGCTGCGATGAACATTGGGGTACACGTGTCTCTTTCCCTTCTGGTTTCCTCAGTGTGTATGCCCAGCAGTGGGATTGCTGGATCATAAGGCAGTTCTATTTCCAGTTTTTTAAGGAATCTGCACACTGTTCTCCATAGTGGCTGTACTAGTTTCCATTCCCACCAACAGTGTAAGAGGGTTCCCTTTTCTCCACACCCTCTCCAGCATTTATTATTTGTAGACTTTTGGATCGCAGCCATTCTGACTGGTGTGAAATGGTACCTCATAGTGGTTTTGATTTGCATTTCTCTGATAATGAGTGATGTTGAGCATCTTTTCATGTGTTTGTTAGCCATCTGTATGTCTTCTTTGGAGAAATGTCTATTTAGTTCTTTGGCCCATTTTTTGATTGGGTCATTTATTTTTCTGGAGTTGAGCTGTAGGAGTTGCTTGTATATTTTTGAGATTAGTTGTTTGTCAGTTACTTCATTTGCTATTATTTTCTCCCATTCTGAAGGCTGTCTTTTCACCTTGCTAGTAGTTTCCTTTGATGTGCAGAAGCTTTTAAGGTTAATTAGGTCCCATTTGTTTATTTTTGCTTTTATTTCCAATATTCTGGGAGGTGGGTCATAGAGGATCCTGCTGTGATGTATGTCGGAGAGTGTTTTGCCTATGTTCTCCTCTAGGAGTTTTATAGTTTCTGGTCTTACATTTAGATCTTTAATCCGTTTTGAGTTTATTCTTGTGTATGGTGTTAGAAAGTGTTCTAGTTTCATTCTTTTACAAGTGGTTGACCAGATTTCCCAGCACCACTTGTTAAAGAGATTGTCTTTAATCCATTGTATATTCTTGTCTCCTTTGTCAAAGATAAGGTGTCCATATGTGCGTGGATTTATCTCTGGGCTTTCTATTTTGTTCCATTGATCTATATTTCTGTCTTTGTGCCAGTACCATACTGTCTTGATAACTGTGGCTTTGTAGTAGAGCCTGAAGTCAGATAGGTTGATTCCTCCAGTTCCATTCTTCTTTATCAAGATCACTTTGGCTATTCAAGGTTTTTTGTATTTCCATACAAATTGTGAAATTATTTGTTCTAGCTCTGTGAAGAATACTGTTGGTAGCTTATCATTGTTGATAGCAATCCCCTATCAGGGATTGCATTGAATCTATAAATTGCTTTGGGTAGTATACTCATTTTCACTATATTGATTCTTCCAATCCATGAACATGGTATATTTCTCCATCTATTAATGTCCTCTTTGATTCTAACTATTGCTTCATGACCTGCATACAGATTTCTCAAGAGGCAGGTCAGGTGGTCTGGTATTCCCATCTCTTTCAGAATTTTCCACAGTTCATTGTCACCCACACAGTCAAAGTATTTGGCATAGTCAATTTAGCAGAAACAGATGTTTTTCTAGAACTCTTTTCCTTTTTCCATGATCCAGTGGATGTTTGCAATTTGATCTCTGGTTCCTCTGCCTTTTCTAAAACCAGCTTGAACATCTGGAAGTTCACGATTCATGTATTGCTGAAGCCTGGCTTGGAGAATGTTGAGCATTACTTTACTAGCTTGTGAGATGAGTGAAATTGTGTGGTAGTTTGAGCATTTTTTGGAATTGCCTTTCTTTGGGATTGGAATGAAAACTGATCATTTCCAGTCCTACGGCCACTGCTGAGTGTTCCAAATTTTCTGACATATTGAGTGTAGCACTTTCACAGCATCATCTTCCAGGATTTGAAATAGCTCAACCGGAATTCCATCACCTCCACTAGCTTTGTTAATAGTGATGCTTCCTAAGTCCCATTTGACTTCACATTTTAGGAGGTCTGGCTCTAGGTGAGTGATCACACCATCGTGATTATCTGGATCATGAAGATCTTTTTTTGTACAGTTTTTCTGTTTATTCTTGCCACCTCTTCTTAATATCTTCTGCTTCTATTAGTTCCCTACCATTTCTATCCTTTATTGAGCCTATCTTTGCATAAAATGTTCCCTTGGTAGCTCTAATTTTCTTGAAGAGATCTCTAGTCTTTCCCATTCTATTGTTTTCCTTTATTTCTTTGCATTGATCACTGAGGAAGGCTTTCTTATCTCTCCTTGCTATTCTTTGGAACTCTTCATTCAAATGGGTATATCTTTCCTTTTCCCCTTTGCTTTTCTCTTGCCTTCTTTTCACAGCTATTTGTCCTCAGACAGCCATTTTGCTTTTTTTGCATTTCTTTACCTTGGGGATGATCTTGATTCCTGTCTCCTGTACAATTTCACAAACCTCCATCCATAGTTAGTCAGGCACTCTATCAGATCTAGTTCCTTAAATGTATTTCTGACTTCCACTATATAGTCATAAGGGATTTGATTTAGGCCATACCTGAATGGTCTAGTGGTTTTCTTCACTTTCTTCAATTTCAGTCTGAATTTGGCAATAAGGAGTTCATGATCTGAGCCACAGTCAGCTCCCGGTCTTGCTTTTACTGAGTATAAATATTCATGCTGCTAAACTATCCTGGGTTGTTGTTCTAAATTCAGAAGATATCACCATAGGGCAAAACATCCTCATTTCTAATAATGTTAAACTTCATACCTATTCTCTCCAATAAGTCAAAACCTTATTTCCTGGCATCACTCAACTTCATCATCTAGGTAAGTAGCAATTCCATTTGTCTAGTTTTTCAAACCAAAATCCTAAGAGTCATCCTTGCTTTCCTTTTATCAAACTCTACATTAAATTTAACAACATGTCCTCTGAGTCTATCCTTAAAATATATCCAGAATTAGACTCTGTGGCCTTCCCTCTGCTGCTGCAAACCTTATTCAAGACATTATCTCTTGTCCAGACTTTTTCAGACCTTCATCATGGTCTCTATTCCTCTGTCATGGTCTACCTCCATCTACTCTTAATACAGCGCCAGAGTGAGGTCACTAAAATGTCAGTCAAATTATTTCACGTCTTTGTTGAAACTTTTTTTTATTTGACTTATAAGGCTCATATGCTCTATCACCTCCCTTTCCACCTCTATTCCCATTCTTAGCTTATTTCCTCATCTTCCTTCTCATTCTGCTCTAAGTCCAAGGTCGCGTTTGCTGCTGCTGCTGCTGCTAAGTCACTTCAGTTGTGTCCGACTCTTTGCGACCCCAGAGACTGCAGCCAACCAGGCTCCCCCGTCCCTGGAATTCTCCAGGCAAGAACACTGGAGTGGGTTGCCATTTCCTTCTCCAATGCATGAAAGTGAAAAGTCAAAGTGAAGTCGCTCAGTCATGTCTGACTCCTAGCAACCCCATGGACTGCAGCCTACCAGGCTCCTCCGTCCATGGGATTTGCAAGAGTACTGGAGTGGGGTGCCATTGCCTTCTCCATGCCAAGCACAATTCTGCCTTGGGCTTGGGGCTTTGCATTTGCCCTTTCTTCTGCTTGGGACTCCCCTCCTCCAAGATATTTACAAGGTTTCAAACTTTATCTACTATAGATTTTGTTCAAATGACACTGTAACACAACTGTATTACAGATGGTAACTGTACAGGAAAAATACACCCCTGCATGCTCTCCTTTACATATATGCTCACAATATTTCATCAAATGTGTTGAAGTTTTCCCACATCTAGAAGTTCTCTGTGACATCAGCTAGCTGTTGTATGATTTAACACAATTCTGGTACAGTTACACAAGACTGCCCCTCCCTTACTTCAGATACCAGTTGCAAGTCCCAGGTTGTCACCTATACTTGTGCCCAGTTAGCTATAAATCAAGATTCCCTTGAGTTTGACAATTTGACAGAATTTCTCATGGAATTCAAGGAAAAACAAATATTTATCAGTTTGTTATAAAACTGATTAAGTATGTGATTAAGGATACAGATGACCATCCAAAAAGAAAAGATGCTGAGCATGAAGCATGGGAGAAGGGACACAGAAGTTTCATGTCCTCACCAGATAGCCCACACTCAGTACTTCCATGTGTTCAGCAATGCAGAAACTCTCCAAATCCTATACTTTGGGGATTTCTATGGAGGCTTCATCACACAGGCATACTTGATCATTAACTCCACTTCTAGCCTCTCTCCCTTCCTGGAGGATGGAAAGTAGTGCTGAAAGGTCCAAGCTTCTAGTCATGACTTAGTCTTTCTGGTCTTTTAGGAGCTATTTAGGGTTTGCCTGGTAGCTCAGCTGATAAAGAATCTGCCTGCAATGCAGGAGAACCTAGTTCAATTCCTGTGTCAGGAAGACCCTCTTGGAGAAGGGATAGGCTACCCACTCCAGTATTCTGGCCTGAAGAATTCCATGGACTGTATAGTTCATGAGGTTGCAAAGAGTGGGACATGACTAAGAGACTTTCACAGGAGCTGTTTAGGAACTGTCTTATTAGAACTAAAGATGCTCCTGTGACCCCAGAAATCTCATAGAATTTAGTAACTATGTGTCAGGAACTGGGGTCAAAGACTAAATATGAAAACAAAAGCGTCTCCTAGTTCCTAGTTCACTTATCTCTTAAGAAACTATGAGAGTTTTAGCTCTGCACCAAGAACTGAGGAGAGAGACCAACATGTTTGTGAATGTGTGTATTTCACAGTAACATATTTTAACATTTGGCAAAACCAGTCTCCCTATCCTTCTCTTCTTATATAATTGCATATGTTTTTTTATGCATATGAGCTTTAGAATACTATTGTTACTTTCACAGGTATCACAATGAGTCTCAAGACTAATTGATAAGTTAAAAATACAGTGCCCTCCAGTAAAAGAATAAAGCTTTACTCCTATATGTTCAAGTTATTTTATTATCCTTCAGTAAAATTTTATCGTTATAATCTCATAGATTTGGTTGATGCCTTGTTCAGTTTATTTTGAGGTATTTCACTTTTGCAGTTCTGTCACAAACTGGCTTATTTTTATTACTATATAATTTGTATTGCATACTATTGTATGCTCTGGCTAATAATAGCTAGGAAAACTTTTGTTTGCTTTGTTTTAGTTCTGCAGCTATTACCTTATGGATTTTTCTTATTGTAGTCACAAATTTTTGAGTTTTAAGGTAAAGAATTATATAATCTGTTATAGTATTTGCTGCTATTTAATATAAAATTTTAAATCTTGTTTCTTATTTCCTAACTTTATTGACTAGTACTTCAAGAAGAATGTTAAATAAAAAAAGTAGTAAGATTCTTCCTGCTAATTACTGATTATAGTGGGAATTCCTCCTGTGTTTCAAAACTAACTTGATTGTGACTGTGGCTGAGTACATAGTTTCCTTATGTTAAGGTTAATATATCATTCCTATTTGATTAAGAGACCTAGTATTACTATTAGATATGAATATAAAATTGTATATAATGACTTTTCAACAACAATGGCAGGAACACACATTTTTTTTTTCTACTTGAGCTTTTCATATGTTGAATTATATAAAGCTCCTAATATGAATCAATCTATACATTTAACCAACTTAATTTAATGGAACTATGTATTGCTTGGCAGAATTTTATATCAAAGTGTAAATCTTAATTTAACAGATAATTTTGAACTCAATTATATTTACTTCTTAATTTTTCTATTTTTAATTGTTTTATATGTTTTTATTAAATATTTTATTTAATAATCTCTGGTTTTGTTTTTTGTCCTTTTTTTCTTGCATGGAAGAATATTTCTAATCTGTTCTTAGTACATATAATGATTAATTCTATAATTTCCAACAAGTTATATAGCATTTTCTAAGCTCAACAAATGTTATAAAGTTAATTTCCATGTAAACTATTTGCCATATAAATATTTATTGAAAGCCCCTGATGAAGATGCCTCTTAATAAGGCACATTTCCTGGTTTTAGGCAGCCTCCCCCACCTAACACAGGGCTTGTTCAGTGGACTCAAAAGCAGAAGGTCTACATTCTCCAAGACATGGAGGCCATGCCTGGGCTCAGAAGCATGAATTAACCAGACCAAGTATGACTTGGTATGCAACCACTGCTGTCAGACTATTTTGTCAGTAAATTTAACATACTTTGGGTCACCATATTTTAGGCACTATAGACATTTTGGTGACATATGGGTTACATATATGGCTGCACATCACTGGAGCGACCGTGAGAGATACCCCAAGTCCGAGGGCAGAGAAGCCCCAGCAAGATGTTAGGCATTTGAGTGGTGGCTGCATGGTGCTGGAGTGGCTGTGAGGAGATACCCCACACCCAAAGGCAATGGAGAAGACCCAGAAAGATGGTAGGAGGGGTGAATTTGCATTTAGAATCAAACCCCATTCCCACCAGAGATGCTCAGAGAGCTCAAACTTACCTTAAGTGCACCAGGACCCAGAGACTCCACAGGGACTGAGACAGAACTGTGTTTGAGTGTCTCCTGTGGAGGTACGGGTCAGCAGTGGACTGCCACAGGAGCAGGAACTCTGGGTGCAACAGACTTGGGTTTGGTATAAGCCCTCTTGGAGGAAGTTGCCATTAACCCCACCATAAATCTGCCAGAACTTACACAGGACTGGGAAATAGACTCTTGTTGGGCATGAACAGAACCTTCTGGGCACCAGGACCCAGGAGAAAGGAGCAGTGACCTCATAAGATACTAACACGGGAGTGTCCAGGAGTCTCTGGCAGAGGCATGGGTCAGTGGTGGCCTGCTTCAGGGTTAGGGGCACTGAGTGTACCAGTACATGCATGGGACCTTTATAAGGAGGTCACCATTATCTTCATTACCTCCAGGATAGTTTGGCCCCAGGTAAATAATAGGGAGGGAGTTCAGTTCAGTTCAGTCACTCAGTCGTGTCCGACTCTTTGCAACCCCATGAATCGCAGCACGCCAGGCCTCCCTATCCATCACCAACTCCCGGAGTTCACTCAGACTCATGTCCATCTAGTCAGTGATGCCATCCAGCCATCTCATCCTCTGTCGTCCTCTTCTCCTCCTGCCTCCAATCCCTCCCAGCATCAGAGTCTTTTCCAATGAGTCAACTCTTCGCATGAGGTGGCCAAAGGACTGGAGTTTCAGCTTTAGCATCATTCCCTCCAAAGAAATCTCAGGGCTGATCTCCTTCAGAACGGACTGGTTGGGTCTCTTTGCAGTCCAAGGGACTCTCAAGAATCTTCCCCAACACCACAGTTCAAAAGCATCAATTCTTCGGCGCTCAGCCTTCTTCACAGTCCAACTCTCACATCCATACATGACCACAGGAAAAACCATAGCCTTGACTAGACGGACCTTTGTTGGCAAAGTAATGTCTCTGCTTTTGAATATGCTATCCAGGTTGGACATAACTTTCCTTCCAAGGAGTAAGCGTCTTTTAATTTCATGGCTGCAGTCACCATCTGTAGTGATTTTGGAGCCCCAAAACATAAAGTCTGACACTGTTTCCCCATCTATTTCCCATGAAGTGATGGGACCAGATGCCATGATCTTTGTTTTCTGAATGTTGAGCTTTAAGCCAACTTTTTGACTCTCCTCTTTCACTTTCATCAAGAGGCTTTTTAGTTCCTCTTCACTTTCTGCCATAAGGATGGTGTCATCTGCATATCTGAGGGTATTGATATTTCTCCCCACAATCTTGATTCCAGCTTGTGTTTCTTCCAGTTCAGCATTTCTCATGAGGTACTCTGCGAACACCCAGGTAAATAATAGGGAGGGAACACAGATTCACCCATCAACATAAAACTGGATTAAAGATTTATTGAGCATGGCCCTGCCAATCAGAACAAGACCCAGTCTCTCAATCAGTCTCTTCCGTCAGGAAGCTTCAATAAGCCTCACATCCTTCTTCATCAGAGGGCAGACAGACTGAAAAACACAATCACAGAAAACTAACCAATCTTATCACATGGACCACAGCCTTGTCTAACTCAAGGAAACCATGAGCCATGCCCTGTAGGGCAACCCAAGATGGGTGATTCATGGTGGAGAGTTCTGATGAAACGTGGCCCAATGGAGAACGGAATGGCAAACCACTTCAGTATTCTTGCCTTGAGAAGCCCATGAACAGTATGAAAAGGGAAAAAGATAGGAGACTGAAAGATGAACTCCTCAGGTCAGCAGATGCCCAATATGCTACTGGAGATCAGCGGAGAACGAACTCCAGAAAGAATGAAGAGATGGAGCCAAAGCAAAACAACACCCAGTTGTGGATGTGACTAGTGATAGAAGGAAAGTCTAATTCTGTAAAGAGCAATATTGCACAGGAACCTGGAATGTTAGGTCGATGAATCAAGACAAATTGGAAGAGGTCAAACAGGAGATGGTAAGAGTGAACATCAACATTTTAGGAATCAGCAAACTAAAATGGACTGGAATGGGTGAATTTAACTCAGATTACCATTATATCTACTACTGTGGGCAAGAATCTCTTTGAAAAAATGGAGTAGCCATCATAGTCAACAAAAGAGTCTGAAAAGCAGTATTTGGATGGAATCTCAAAAACGACAGAATGATATCTGTTCATTTCCAAGGCAAACCATTCAATATCATGGTAATCCAAGTCTATGCCCCAATGAGTAATGCTGAAGAAGCTGAAGTTGAACAGTTCTATGAAGACCTACAAGGCCTTCTAGATCTAACACTGAAAAGGGATGTTCTTTTAATGATAGAAGACTGAAATGCAAAAGTAGCAAGTCAAGAGATACTTTGAGCAACAGGGAAATTTGGCCTAGGAATACAGAATGAAGCAGGACAAAGGCTAATAGAGTTTTGCCAAGAGAACGCACTGGTCATAGCAAACACCCTTTTCCAACAACACAAGAGAAGACTCTACACATGGGCATCACCAGATGGTCAATACCGAAATCAGATTGATTATATTCTTTGCAGTCAAAGATGAAGAAGCTCTATACAGTCAGCAAAAACAAGACTGGGATCTGACTGTGGCTCAGACCATGAACTCCTTATTGCCAAATTCAGACTTAAATGGAAGCATGCAGGGAAAAACACTAGGCCATTCAAGTATGACCTAAGTCAAATCCCTTACGATTACACAATGGAAGTGAGAAATAGATTCAAAGGAATAGATCTGACAGACAGAGTACCTGAAGAACTATGGATGGAGGTTCATGTACAGAGAGAGGGATCAAGACCATCCCAAAGAAAAAGAAATGCGAAAAAGCAAAACTCTGAGGAGGCCTTACAAATAGCTGCGAATAGAAGAGAAGCCAAAAGCAAAGCAGAAAAGGGAAGATATGCCCATTTGAATTCAGAGTCCCCAAAAATCGCAAGGAGAGACAAGAAAGCCTTCCTCAGTGAACAGTGCAAAGAAAAAGAGTGAAAGAATAGAATGGGAAAGACTAGAGATATCTTCAGGAAAATTTTAGATACCAAGGCAATATTTCATGCAAACATGGGCACAGTAAAGGAGAGAAATGATACGGACCTAACAGAAGCAGAAGATATTAAGAAGAGGTGGCATGAATACACAGAAGAATTATACAAAATGATCTTCACTACAAAGGTAATCATGATGGTATGACCACTCACCTAGAGCCAGAAATCCTGGAAGGTGAAGTCAAGTGGGCCTTAGGAAGCATCACTATGAACAAAGATAGTGGAGGTGATGGAATTCCAGTTGAGCTATTTCAAATCCTTAGATGATGCTGTAAAAGTGCTGAAGTCAATATGTCAGCAAATTTGTAAAACTCAGAAGTGACCACAGGACTGGAAAAGGTCAGTTTACATTCCAATCCCAAAGAAAGGCAATGCCAAAGAATGCTCAAACTACTGCACAATTGCACTCATCTCACACGCTAGTAAAATAATACTCAAAAATCTCCAAGCCAGGCTTCAGCAATACGTGAACTATGAACTTTCAGATGTTCAAGCTGGCTTTAGAAAAGGCAGAGGAACCAGAGATCAAATTGCCAACATCCGTTGGCTCATTGAAAAAACAAGAGAGTTCCAGAAAAACATCTATTTCTGCTTTATTGACTATGCCAAAGCCTTTGACTATGTGGATCACAATATACTGTGGAAAATTCTAAAAGAGATGGGAATACCAGACCACCTGACCTGCCTCTTGAGAAATTTGTATGCAGGTCATGAAGCAATAGTTAGAACTGGACATGGAACAACAGACTGGTTCCAAATAGGAAAAGGAGTACATCAAGACTGTATGTTGTCACCCTGCTTATTTAACTTATATGCAGAATACATCATGAGAAGTGCTGTCCGGATGAAGCACAAGCTGGAATCAAGATTGCCAGGAGAAATATAAGTAATCTCAGATATGCAGATGACACCACCCTTATGGCAGAAAGTGAAGAAGAACTAAAGAGCCTCTTGATGAAAGTGAAAGAGGAGAGCAAAAAGTTGGCTTAAAGCTCAACATTCAGAAAACTAAGATCATGGCATCCTATCCCATCACATCATGGGAAATAGATGGGGAAACAGTGGAAACAGTGACAGGCTTTATTTTGGGGGGTTCCAAAATCACTGCAGATGGTGACTGCAGCCATGAAATTAAAAGACACTTGCTCCTTGGAAGAAAAGATATGACCAACCTCTACAACATATTAAAAAGCAGAGACATTCTTTCACCAACAATGGTCCATCTAGTCAAAGCTATGGTTTTCCAGTAGTCATGTATGAATGTGAGAGCTGGTCTATGAAGAAAGCTGAGCACCAAAGAATTGATACTTTTGAACTGTGGTGTTGGAGAAGACTCTTGAGAGTCCCTTGGACTGCAAGGAGATCCTACCAGTCCATCCTAAAGGAAATCAGTCATGAATATTCATTGGAAGGACTGATGCTGAAGCTGAAACTCCAATACTTTGGCCACCTAATGGGAAGAACTGACTCATTTAAAAAGCCTCTGATGTAGAATAACAGAGGCAGAAGATAGGATTAATGAATTAGAAGATAGAATGGTAGAAATAAATGAATCTGAGAGGATAAAAGAAAAACGAATTAAAAGAAATGAGGACAATCTCAGAGACCTCCAGGACAATATTAAACGCTACAACATTCGAATCATAGGGGTTCCAGAAGAAAAAGACAAAAAGAAAGACCATGAGAAAATACTTGAGGAGATAATAGTTGAAAACTTCCCTAAAATGGGGAAGGAAATAATCACCCAAGTCCAAGAAACCCAGAGAGTCCCAAACAGGATAAACCCAAGGAGAAACACCCCAAGACACATATTAATCAAATTAACAAAGATCAAACATAAAGAACAAATATTAAAAGCAGCAAGGGAAAAACAACAAATAACACACAAGGGAATTCCCATAAGGATAACAGCTGATCTTTCAATAGGAACTCTTCAAGCCAGGAGGGAATGGCAAGACATACTTAAAATGATGAAAGAAAATAACCTACAGCCCAGATTATTGTACCCAGCAAGGATCTCATTCAAGTATGAAGGAGAAATCAAAAGTTTTTCAGACAAGCAAAAGCTGAGAGAATTCTGCACCACCAAACCAGCTCTCCAACAAATACTAAAGGATATTCTCTAGAGAGGAAACACAAAAATGGTGTATAAACTCGAACCCAAAACAATAAAGTAAATGGCAACGGGATCATACTTATTAGTAATTACCTTAAACGTAAATAGGTTGAATGCCCCAACCAAAAGACAAAGACTGGCTGAATGGATACAAAAACAAGACCCCTACATATGTGGTCTACAAGAGACTCACCTCAAAACAGGGGACACATACAGACTGAAAGTGAAGGGCTGGAAAAAGATTTTCCATGCAAATTGGGACCAAAAGAAAGCAGGAGTCACAATACTCGTATCAGATAAATTAGACTTTAAAACAAAGGCTGTGAAAAGAGACAAAGAAGGTCACTACATGATGATCAAAGGATCAATCCAAGAAGAAGATATAACAATTATATAATATATATCCACCCAACATGGGAGCACCGCAGTATGTAAGACAAATTCTAACAAGTATGAAAGGAGAAATTAACAATAACACAATAATAGTGGGAGACTTTAATACCCCACTCACACTTATGGATAGATCAACTAAACAGAAAATTAACAAGGAAAAAAAAAACAAAAAAAACATGTATCTATAAAGTTCACTAAAGCAAAGCACAGTAAAATGAGGTATGGCAATAAAAGGCGTTAAATTTATCAAATAAAATAAATAAATAAATAAATAAAGTGCTGAAAAATTTAAAAAAAAAGGAACAGAAGAAATAACATAAGCAATAAAAAAAATAAATAAATAAAAAGCCTCTGATGCTGGGAAAGATTGAAATCAGGAGGTAAAGGGGATGACAGAGGATGAGATGGTTAAATGGCATCACCAACTCGATGGACATGAATTTGTGTGAACTCCAGGAGTTGGTGATTGATAGGGAAGTGGCATGCTTCAGTCCATTGGATCTCAGAGAGATGGACATGACTGAGGGACCATACTGAACTGATAGGTTACATGTCATCCCTCCCAAGGCAAATATATGTATGTATATATATATATATATATATATATATATACACACACACATATATTTTTCCCCTCATTGGAATATAGACTTAACCAGGATTTGGATTTGCTGCTCTTATTATGCACCTATACATAATATTCTCTCTCAACTCACTAGTGCTATGTTATCATGCAGAGTACTGCTTCTTTTCTTTTACAGTCCTTTTACAGAGACATACAACAGTTTATAAGCTGATGAAAATCAGTTACAAAGACAACTACTGATACCATGCGACATCTAATCTGAGAATACAATATACACATGGTGCTATTTTTTCACAAAAATGGAAGCCCTAAACTCACAAATCAAGAGCTTTCTCCATCTTATTATGCAAATCTGATGATTCATTCAATTAAAAAATGTTTTTCCCTACACAGACCTAGTGATTGCAGTACACAAGAGTGAAAAATTCTCTAAGAAAGTGCAAAACTACATGCATATGACATACAAGTGATTAATATTTTCTTTCCTTTTTCTTCTAATAGTGCTAGTAGTAGTTAACTTTGCAACGTAATTAATATATGGCTGAAAAGTACTGTTAGTGGGACAAACTTAAACTAGAACATAAATGGACATGACTCAGAGATCCTAAACTTGGAGATATTCACAGAAAACATTCATAATTTGAATTGGTTCCCATTAGAAATGGTTTCAGCAAATTTGGATTATATAAAGAAAAGTTGCAGTATGTTATATAGAGGTTTTTCTGTTGTTTTTTTTTAAGTAAAAATGTAGGGCAAGTATACATACACACACACATATGTGCATGGTTTTAGAACATATTGGGCAGGGCAAAAGGTGTAAATGCAATAGAAACTTGTTGTTATGTGTTCACTCAGCGTCCAAACAACCTTCCAAATAGTTGAACCTCCATCTCTTTGTATGATTGATGACAGGCAGGAATTCAAGAAAGCAAATGGTTTCTCTATGCCCTCCAGGTTTCCAAGATATGGAAACATGATCTAGAATCTTACCTTAAGAATGTAATGTACAGCCTGATATTAATCATGATGACAACTAAAAAGTCCACAGTATAGCAATGAGAAAGCTTTATTCCTGTAATGAAAGTAAGGGGTAACAAGTGTCCTGTAGTAGAGGCAGCAACAATAGCATCATAACAGTTGTTTCTTGGCTACAAAGACTGTTCTGGCTCATGTTCATTATCTGCACTGGGTACCCCTGAACTACCACAGATTGGTTAAGTTAACCACTTCTTCCCAACCAATTTCATTACTTGTGACCAAGATGTTGAGTTAAAAATAGTATTAAAGTGTTGCGGATATTACATTCATTATAGCCCACAGCCAAGAGAGAGAGAGAGAGAGAGAGAGAGTTAAGAGATAGAAATAGAGGTATAGATACAGAAAGAAAGAGAGGGAGAACACAAGAGAAAAAGGAGAAAGAAGGGGAAGAATAAAATCTATTCAATACATGCTTCTACCTCTAAATCCAAAGAAAAAATTCCTGCAGTGCTAAAAACACATTGGTTGAGAAGTATTAATACTAGCATTTCCTTTGTACTTTCTTAAGATCAAGGAAGAAAAATATAGAAAGAAAACAACATTTATGCATTTCTATAACACAAATGAAAAATAATCAGTAGTCAAAAAACCTAAAGGGGTTAAACCCCTCTATGAAAACACAATTATTCCCTTACTGGGTCAAAAAGGGAGACAGCATTAAAGATCACAAAGACAACAGATACTTTTACTGACTACATTCTTGGTTTGTAACCAATAAAATTTTAATACTTAGAAATCCATATGTTCCCTAAATAACTCCTGGATCAAAATTAAAATAAAAGTGAAACCATACACAAAATAATTAAAAGCAGATTCATACCAAAATCTATGTTATGTAATATAAGCTACAAGGAAAATCTATAGGCATAAATGATATAATTATTGAAAATGAAAAAAGATGAAAAGAAGAGAGAGAGGGAAGGTGGAAGGGAGGAAGAAAGTTAATTAGATTCATTTAATGTAAAGAAGTAGGATAAGAAAAAAAAATTATACCCCAAAAAAGACTGGAATAAAAATTTTAAATCAAGTGAGAATTTTTTTTTTTTTAAAGAAAAAGAAAAAAAAATAACAAAAAGGGGAAAATGCTACTAAAACCTAAGGTTGAAAGTGTGAAAGTGTTGGTTGCTCAGTGGAGCAACCAGGCTCAGGGAGCCTGGTAGACTCCCCGATCCAAGGAATCCTCCAGGCAAAATTACTGGAGTGGGTAGCCATTCCCTTTTCCAGGGGATCTTCTCAACCCAGTGATTGAACCCAGATCTCCCACATTGCAGGCAGATTCTTTACTATCTGAGCCACCTCTAAGGTGTTTTATTTTTTTTTAATAAATAAAATGGATACTTTCTGTAAAGACTGATTAATGGTATAAGAATAAAAGTTGTACTTTAAAATAATATTATGAGAAAACTCAATATACAACTCAGAGAAAATAATGTTGAAATATTAAAAGAAATGGCTCATCTTCTAATGGAATATTTTGTACGGAAATGATGGTTTTTCAAGGTGAAAGAAAAAACCCCAACAGATACACGACCATGCATGCTGCTGCAGAATACATTCCTGGGGAGTAGACCTTGTGCAACTGTGTGCATGGTGGAAGAAGGGCAGGGTGGCCAAAGCCCTGCCTCATCTATAATGGAATCAACACCAAGGACAATGGAGACACTTCTGTGGATCCCATGGCTCATAAGAACATAGTATGTAATCACTGCTGAGGATAATGAGAAATCAGAGGAATTCTGTGTAGGAAAGCATCACGAAAATCGGTGTGCTTAATCTCTTCAAGATGATGACAACAGCAATGCAGGGTGGAGAGGAAAAGGCTCCAACTACAAAGAGGGAGCTCTCTTGCTGGGGAGGGCAAATGTGAAAATAGCGATGGGGAGTCAGGGACACAAAGGATTTGTGCTTTGCAGTGGATTACATATGGGAAGGTGTAATTAACGGATGTGAAGATTTCTAGAATTGGCTCCAGGTTTAGGTCATGTGCAGCTGGGGGGCGTGCAAAATAAGGAGAATAGAAAGAAAAGAATAGAGTTACAGCAGATTGAGAGAAGGGCCTACGAAATGAACAAAGGGACAAAGCCTGCTTGTGCTCTGTTGCTGGAAATTAAAGGAGGCCTTTCTGAGCTGTTTACCTACTGTAGTATTTTCACAGTGATGTGTCTCACAGTACAGGAATACAAAGACAAACTAAAGAAGCGGAACTTCAGTTCAGTTCAGTTGCTCAGCAGTGTCTGACTCTTTGTGACTCCATGGACTGCAGCACGTCAGGCTTTTCTGTCCATCACCAACTCCTGGCTGCTGCTAAGTCGCTTCAGTCGTGTCCAACTCTGTCCCAGGCAAGAACACTGGAGTGGGTTGCCATTTCCTTCTCCAATGCATGAAAGTGAAAAGTGAAAGTGAAGTCGCTCAGTCGTGTCTGACTCCCAGCGACCCCATGGACTTCAGCCTACCAGGCTCCTCCATCCATGGGATTTGCCAGGCAAGAGTACTGGACCAACTCCTGGAGCTTACTCAAATTCATGTCTATCGAGTTGGTGATGCCATCCAACCATCTCATCCTCTGTCGACCCCTTTTCCTCCCGCCTTCAATCTTTCCCAGCATCAGGGTCTTTTCAAATGAGTCAGTTCTTCCTATCAGGTGGCAAATCCATTGGAATTTCAGCCTAAGCATCAGACCTTCCAATGAATATTCATGACTGATTTCCTTTAGGATTGACTGGGTGGATCTCCTTGCAGTCCAAGGGACTCTCAAGAGTCTTCACCAACACAACAGTTCAAAAGCATCAATTCTTCGGCGCTCAGCTTTTTTTATAGTCCAACTCTCACATCCATACATGACTGCAGGAAAAACCATAGCTATGACTGGAAAAGGGAATGGCAAACCACTTCAGTATTCTTGCCTTGGGAACCCCATGAACAGCATGAAAAGTGGAACTTACCTACACAAAATATTCCAAAGCAAAATAGTTTAAAAATGCCAGTTTTTGCTGTGAAAAGTAACAGTTTATATTTGTTAGAATTAAGTTTATCTGAAAGCTACAGAAAACTAAAAATGAGAAATAACTTAAACAATGTAGAAATGTATTTACTTCCTGTATAACCAGAACAGTCTTCTGGTTTAGCAATTCCAGAATTACCCAGGATCACAGCTTCTTCTGTCTTGTACCATTAACCTTGATGTCTTTCACTTCATGGTCCAAACTAACTATTCCATAGCCAGACAACAGGAAGACACATCTTTGTAAGTACACCTTTCAAAAGTTGCCTAAACCAATTTCCCTTAAATCTCATTATTTTTCATGGATGGACACCTGATTCTGCTTTCCTAAAAGGGATAATATTGTTTATATTTGGGGCAGTCATGTGCCTATCTAAAGATGGAGGGTTCTGTTATGGTAGAAGAAATGAATATTGGATTTTGGGGGTACAATCAGTTAATTGAAATAAAAAAGTTTGGCATTTCAATATGTGCATAAATAATGCTATGCTTTGTTAATGCAATAGAAACTCCTCTGTAATGCTCTCTTTGCATGGAAGTGTTTAGATCTAGGTTTCTTGAGTTGACAGATTCACCTTATTCCTATAACATCTATTATTGGTTTTTAACCTTCATGACTTTTTATTTGATACAAACTGCCACAGAAGCTCATGCTTTTGGGTTTCCTTGGCATCTTTTAGTTTTTATCTATTAATAATAGATGCATCAAAATCTTTTATTGTCTGTTGTGCTATATTGCAAATCTGAACAAAGAAATTAAATGACACTCACACAAGTTCTTAGAGCATAAGCAGAAAATCTGTAATCAAAGATGTGCCAATGAAATAAAAGAGGACTTTGAAGAACAAGAGCATAAACCCAAGAAAGAGAAAAGAATAAATCAAGTGAAAGAGAAAAGAAAAAAAAAAAGGAATTTTCTCTGAAAGGAATAAAAAACACAAGAAATGACATATTGAAGAAGTCATAAAACATAAAAATGAGCCCGTAAATCCAAGTGATATAATTAGAATTTTAATGGTATCAAAGCCTTTCTAATCATAACAGTATTAATAGTAGTATATACTATAAAACATAAGTCTAGAAATATTGCTAGAAATAAGGCTATATCTAAAAATATGATGGTTAAATATTCTGTCAATCACTTAGGTTAACTGATTTGTTTTATTGCCCTAGACAATTTAGTGAAAACAGTTCAAGTAGATCGATCACTTACAAAAATTTGAATACTTTCAAATGATACCTTCCTTCAACTGGAGGTGAAATAAGAAGGAAAGATACTAAGAGTAGTTCTGTTATTCTTGGTTCTCCTAAACTGTCTTGCTTTTAAATACATTTTTTTCCTAAGTGCATGAAATTTAAAACAAACATTACCCAATGCATCCTGGCTTCTTATGGAACTGAGTGAAGGAATGATGAATTATCACCTATGTTTATTTCAAGGCAATAGTGATATAAGTTTAATTAGATTCTCCTCATGTAAGAATGAATGAAATATAACACATGAAATATTTATGTCTAGAAAAACATACCACATCTGAATTTTTTTCAACATATACAATTTACAATTCAGGAAGTTCCTTGCACAGACAAAATAATTGCAATTCCTTCCTTTGAAAAGAAAATTATAAGTAAGACTTGAAACAACATTTAATTAAAATCAGAGATTTTCTGCAATAAAATTTCCAGGAAGAAAACATGTAATTCAGACATTCATTTTTAAAAACAGCTGCAGAAACCACTTTCAAAAATGAATTTCTTGGCTGGAGAGTGTGTGTGTGTGTGTGTGTGTGTGTGTGTGTGTGTGTGTGTACATGTATTCATGTGTGCATGCTGTTGCTTCAGTCATGTCCAACTCTTGTGAACATATGGACTGTAGCCTGCCAGGCTCCTCTGTCCATGGAATTCTCTAGGCAAGATTACTGGAGTGGGTTGCCATACCTTCCTTCAGGAGATCTTTCCAACCCAGGGATCAAACCCACATTTCCTATAGCTCCTGCACTGAAGGTGAATTCTTTACTGCTGAGCCACCAGGGAAGCCCATATATATGTTTATGTGTATACATACATACACACACACATACACACACAGAATCCGAAATGAAATAAGAAGGAGACAAGGGGAAGGACAGGAAAAGAATTATTAGGGTCAACAGACCCTGTTTTCTATTTTGTATAGCACAGAGTACCTAAACTCAATATCTCCACACTTGGCTCATATATTTGTTACTCATGAGAATTGTTTTGACTTTTGAGAAGTCTTTCATTTTGTACATTGACACTGTGAAAAATGTTTACAGAAATGCACATGCCAATAGTTCCAACACTAAGAGCTAAACAGCTCCTAAAGCAGTATTTTATAAATAACATATTTCATAGCTGTAAAAAATAGAAAGTAAGAAAAAGATGTACATGCTAGATGATGAAATAGGACAGAGAAACAGAATAAAATGCAAACTATACATTTTAAAAGCTGAGACTAAGATGAAAATATAGAGCAAAACTAGGTCATTTGTAGTGTTATGGATGAGCCTAGAATCTGTTATATAGAGTGAAGGAAGTCAGAAGGAAAAATAAATATTGTATATTATGCATATAAATGGAATCTAGAAAAAATGGAATTAATGAACCTATTTGCAGGGCAGGAATAGAGATGCAGATGTAGAGAATAAATTTGTGGATAAAAAGAGGGAAGGAGGAGAGATGAATTGAGAGTACCACTGACATATATACACTGCTGCTGCTGCTGCTAAGTCGCTTCAGTTGTGTCCGACTGTGTGCAACCTCATCAGGCCCCGCCATCCCATCAGGCCCCACAGTCCCTGGGATTCTCCAGGCAAGAACACTGGAGTGGGTTACCATTTCCTCCTCCAATGCATGAAAGTGAAAAGTGAAAGTGAAGGCGCTCAAGTCGTGTCCGACTCTTAGGGACCCCATGGACTGCAGCCTACCAGGCTCCTCTGTCCATGGGATTTTCCAGGCAAGAGTACTGGAGTGGGGTGCCGTTGCCTTCTCCCATATATACACTGCTAAGTCGCTTTAGTCGTGTCCGACTCTGTGCAACCCCATAGACGGCAGCCCACCAGGCTCCCCCATCCCTGGGATTCTCCAGGCAAGAACACTGGAGTGGGTTGCTATTTCCTTCTCCAATGCATGAAAGGGAAAAGTGAAAGTGAAGTCGCTCAGTCGTGTCCGACTCTTCGTGACCCCATGGTCTGCAGCCTACCAGGCTCCTCCGTCCATGGGATTTTCCAGGCAAGAGTACTGGAGTGGGGTGCCATTGCCTTCTCCAATATATACACTACTATGTGTAAAATAGAGAGCTAGTGGGAAGTTGCTGTATAGATAGGGAGCTCAACTGAGTTCTCTGTGATAACCTAGAAGCGGGAGATGCGGGTGTGGGAGAGAGGCAATATATGTATACATATAGCTGATTCACTTCACTGTACAGCAGAAACTAACATATTATACTCTAATTTAAAACAATTTTTAAAAGATGAAGAAAATTTATTTTATGTTGAAATAGGCCATAAGAAATAAGTCATTTCAATAGCTTTAAACTTAAGTGTCAGTTTTCTGGTTTTTTTCCAATTGATATATATAAGCATTTACTTGGGAGGGCCTCAGGCGCTACTATCTTCATTTTCTGGATCTTTAAAAAATTCTCTTTATTTTTTTTTTTTTTTTGGAGTAAGTCCTAAGCTTTGATTAATAGTAATAAAATTAAATTATTCTAAACAAAACATGTCTGTAAGCAATGGATAATAAAAACTTACATTTTGGGGGTAATAAAGAATCACGGCTCAATACTTTAAACAAGTAAGACATAATGGGCTTGTATTCACATTGTGATTAGTTAACTAGAAAAAATAATTTACTAATATGTTCTCATGTCACAAAATTACTCCCTGATTTTGATGATGTTTGTGGTATAATGGAGATTACTCAAGAACCTTTACATTCATGGATTTAACATTTATAATTTCAGCAATTCCCAAGGGATAGTGATTCATAGCCTGTACAATTTAAATTATTGCTGAAGTACCCATTTGTGTGTGTGTCTTAATTGTGAGCAAACATTGCTCTAAAACTAGAAATGTCCTGAGTTAAAATCATAATAGAGGAGCAACAGAATTTTTCCAGAGTCAACTCAATTTTATCTTTTTGTTTAACCTTAATTGTTTTAACCTTAAAGGGCCAATCTGGCAATGATGATTGTGATGTTACTTCACTTAACCAATAGATCTATGTAGCTGTATCATCTACACTAACATTTATTTATCCTTTTTTGATTCATGATTTAAGTAAACCATTTCACACATGTGACAAGCAAATTGCATATTGTACATTGCTAATATTTCAGTTTCAAGCAATCTCTGGTTCAACAAATTCCATAGATATATACAAATTGTGTATCCTTTAAAAGTTAGAGCAAAAAAAAAATTTACTTGCATATTTTACTTAAATTACACGTGTCAATAAATAAAACATTCCATTAAACTAGAAAAACAGCTACTGAGGCCAAACATGATATTTCATGTACTCCAGAGACTAAGCAGCCTCCAAATTTAATAAGATGCATTGACCCTGGAATCACATTGTCTGGGTTTGAATTCTGGCTCCTCCACTTACCCTTGTGACTTCAAGCAAGTTATTTACTCTCTCTCTGCTTGTGCCTTCTAGACTGTAACAGTAACGACCTCATAAGTTTGTTTTGTGAGAATTAAATCAGATAACACCTAGCAGAGTACTTGGCACATTCTAAGGGCTCAGTAAATTTTAACTTTGCTGATGCTGACTCTTAGGCTGGGGGTCTAATTTGAGAGAGTGGGTTAATCAGTTTCTTAAGAGAATTAATTTCCCAGACTATATCTTAGCACAGTATGAGGTTTTTTATTTTCTCAGTTACAATACAATCTCATTCATTCAACTGATAGGCATTTATTTTCCCCTTCCAATCTCATTCAGTCAGCAGGCATTTATTTTCCCCTTCCTATGAAAGTGAAAATGAAAGTCACTCAGTCATGTCCGACTCATTGCACCCCCATGGACTGTATAATCCATGGAATTCTCCAGGCCAGAATACTGGAGTTGGTAGCCTTTCCCTTCTCCAGGGGATCTTCCCAACCCAGGGATCGAACCCAGGCCTCCCACATTGTGGGCAGATTCTTTACCAGCTGAGCCACAAGTGAAGCCCAACGATACTGGAGTGGGTAGCCTTTCCCTTCTCCAGTGGATCTTCCTGACTCAGGAATCGAACAGGGGTCTCTTGCATTGCAGGCAGATTCTTTACTAACTGAGCTATGAGGGAAGCCCTATAAATGAGGTCCACAAAAAAAATATGTTTTAGAACAGTTATAGCCAGAAAAAGAGGAAAGAAACAGAGATAGATAGAAGAGAGTGAAATAGAAACAGTGATAGATAATAGGACATTAGATAGGTGTATTACTAGGTAAGTAGGTAGGTAGATAAAATGGATGGATGGATGACAGGAGAGAGAGGCGATGCACTGATGATATTGTTTATGTTTACATTTCAGTTAAAAGGTGACTGCAAATTTTATGAGGAAATGGCTCTGATATTTTTTTAAAGGCCAATTTAATAAAAATAATGATATACTTAAAATTTGCCCCCAAACTAAAATGCTTAATGTGGAAACTTGTCATGTATACCCAAGAAAACAGAACATACAGTTTACAAACCTATTTCAGTTTCCAATTTGGACAGTATTAACATATGGTATTAATTGCCTAATTATATTGGCTCTGTACTTTGAAATTTAAATAGATAAGATTTAATATATTATTCCTTCAACTATAGAAAATGAATCAATGTGGGAAATCTCTCTCCATGTCCCTCTCTCCTTTCCTCATTTCCTTCCTTTATACATTAATTACTTCTGTGTACAACCTCCCTTTTATAGTAGCCCATCAGCACCTGAAAAACAGTTTGAAGTCAGAGTCACTCAAAAAGTGACACTTCTTTATTCATAGGACTCTTGACTCTTTGAGAAGATTACAAGTAGTATTATTTTTAGCTTTAAAAATAGACTTGAGCACAGGGAACTTTACTCAATACTCTGTAATGACCTATATGGGAAGAGAATCTGAAAAAAGAGTGGCTATATGTACAACTGATTCACTTTGCTATACAGAAGAAACTAACAACATTGTTAGTTAGACTTCCGTAGTGGCTCAGGTGATAAAGAATCCACCTGAAATGCAGGAGACCTGATCCCTGGGTTGGAAAGATCTCCTGGAGAAGGGAATGGCTACCCACTCCAATAATTTTCCCCTGGAAATTTCCATGGACAGAGGAGCCTGGTGGGCTACAGTCCATGGGCTGCAAAGAGTTGGATACAACTGAGTGACTAACTCTTTCACTTTTCACTTTCAACAATATTGTAAATCAACTATACTCCAATAAAAATTTTAAAAAAATAGAATTGAAGATAAATATCCCATAGGAATCAAAGTACTAAAAATCAATATAAAAATTAGCCTTGAATAACTTATTACCAACTTTCTGTACAAAACAAAAACAAAAAATTAACTTCTTCAGAATCTGAAAGATGGTGTCATAAAATATTTGAGGAAGTATTTACCTTCCTAACCCTTTTCTCCAGTTATAATTTCTTTGTAAATTGGGGATAACCTAATAATAAAATCTGTTGCTTCAAAGTTTGTTCTTAAAACACTCTGTTTGCAATTCTATAATAGCAGTTACTGTTAATATGTTTTATAATTTATCAGTGTGCCCTTTGAACTCCCCCATAATCAGGCTGTCGATTCCTTAAAATATATTGACTGTATCTTATTCATGTTTGTGACTCCCATGCTTAGTCTTCCATTTCCTACATAATATGTGCTCAACACACTGGATGATTATTAGGGCATATGAGTAGATTTCACCAGTATTTAATTACCCAAATACCAATAATCACAAACAATTATAGGATCTTCTTGAGAAATACTCAAAAGAAATTTTGTGAAAATATTTCACATTGGAACAATTTTATACAAAATGGCCATACGATGTGATCAACTTACTTTCAAATAATGAAGATTAGACAGAAACATTCCACTTGGGTTTATATTTTCAATGCATATGAAAATTTCAGTCACACGGAATATGTTCTTTGCTAGGACATCTACCAGATCAGGATAAACAATTATTTTGCATCCATTTCACATATTTATTTGATAACTTTTTTCTTGAGTGCTAACTAGTTTGTGAAATACACATAGAGTTCAAGTATGAAAGTCACTCAGTCGTGTCTGACTCTTTATGACCCCATGGATTATATAGTCCACAAAATTCTCCAGGCCAGAGTACTGGAGTGGGTAGCCTTTCCCTTCTCCAAGGGATCTTCCCAACCCAGGGACTGAACCCAGGTCGCCTGCATTGCAGGCAGATTCTTTACCAGATGAGCCACAAGTGAAGCCCAAGAATACTGGAGTGGGTACCCTATCCCTTCTCCAGCGGATTTTTCTGACCCAGGAATCAAACTGGGATCTCCTGCATTACAGGTGGATTCTTCACCAACTGAGCTATCAGAGAAGCCCCAAACTCTTCCCAAATGGATTTTATAGTCAACAACATGAAACAGGAAATGAACACCTTCAAAGAAGTAGTCATATATTCACACAGGATGTAATGAGGACACAATAGAAAGAATCATCAGTTTTACCTGGATGTGAAAAAAATGTATTAGAAAAAGTATCATTTAAATAATTGTGGCAACTTTTGAAGTACATACTCCAGGCTATGTTAAATGTACACAGCATCTGCATCATCAGAATGACTAAGTTTCAAATATAAATGACTACAGTGAAAGTGAGTTTTGCCGGCCAAGAAGTCTAAGCATCATGAGAATCTGAGGGCAAAACAAAAAACCTGCTACCAAAATCCTGGGCCTATAGACCAAACTCTGCTTCATTTTGTTCTCCAAGTACCTATGAGCACATCTCCTATTTCCCAAATAACTCTAAGAATATCACTAGTTACAAAATTGTAGAATCATAGAAATTTATGTAATAGTAGAAACTGAGGTATGTAGTGATGAATTTTCTAGAATATTGTTAAATATCAATCAGTGGTGTGCTGGGGCCACATTATTGTTAAAATGTCAGGAATTTTGTGAGCTTTTGCTAAGTTAAATGAATAAGCAAAGGTATACATATATATAATTTTCTAATAATTTCACTACATTTTGCTATCATCTATGCTCTTCAGCTTATTTCTGCTATTGCATGCATAGGGTGGAAATTCTATATAACACTGGCCACTGTGGAAGGCTAAACGCTATGGAAACTATCAAATACTGCAAGTCAGGTCAGGACTCAATTTATTATTTTCCTTATGGTCTAGACTTCAGAAAGGGATGAATAAAATGTTATTTTAATGCAGATTAAAAGTAGGCATGCTTATAGCCACATTGTGAAGAGCACAAACAGTCAAGGAATAGACTTGCAGTACTCTGAAACTATTAACTGATTCAGCAAAGACATTGCTTAAGTCACTGAAGAACTAATGGAGTTCCTGCTGCTGCTGCTGCTGTGTCATTTCAGTCATGCCCGACTCTGTGCTACCCCCTAGACGACAGCCCACTAGGCTCCTCTGTCCCTGGGATTCTCCAGGCAAGAATACTGGAGTGGGTTGCCATTTACTTCTCCAATAATGGAGTTCCTACATAAGTTTTATTATTTCACTTTTGACTTAATTGTCAATTTAAATAAAAATATCAATTGATATTTATGTTAAAATTATACTCATTTCTCATTTACAACCATACTTTAGCTATATAGACAAGAGAACACCAAAATCATGGAAAGGATTATGAAAGAATCAATTGGTTATATAGAATTTACAACAAAGAGTATTTTAAATTTATTTGCAAACTATGAGCTACATATCCTTATATGTCTAAAATTTATAACTATACTTATACAAACATATATACATAAATTCTGTCTATATTCTCAAGTTTATCAAAATTGTTGAAAGAATACATTTAAGCCTAAAAATGCATGTACACAGGTTTTGTCCAGGGTCAGTTGAAGTGAATGGAATTGATGATAATTAAATTAGTTCTATAAACCTTACCCAAGTTTCCAGTTTCAATCTCTAGCCTGCCTCCCTTTTATTTGTTCACTTGTACTTCTTTTTCTGCCCCAATTATAACAATTGTTATTGGTCTGTATAATTTTTGGTTTAATGTTTGTCTTTCCACACACACACATAAGCCATTTGGAGTTGGTCTGTGTCTACCTTGTTCCCTCCCAAATACACAGTGTCAAATCACAGCACCTGAAACTGGCCATGGTGGGAGTATTTACATCACGATTCATTGAAAATTGTCATTAAATACTTGCCTTATAAACATGTAAGTGAATGAATAGAAGAATGAATACCCCATCAATTACCTTATATTATTGTTATTTGAGCCCTGGACACTGATTAGAGCATTCAGAAAAAGTCTGAACTTGTCACTAATGTGCATTAGAAGAGTAAATAAGTCACTCTCTGAGTTGAACTCTTCCATAGCATTTAAACACTCCAGGCAAGGTTTGCTCCCTCTTTCCTCTCCTCACCCCTCCATTAAGCTCTACCTAAATTGCTGCTGCTAAGTCACTTCAGTGGTGTCAGACTCTGTGCAACCCTATAGACGGCAGCTCACCAGGCTCCCCCGTCCCTGGGATTCTCCAGGCAAGAACACTGGAGTGGGTTGCCATTTCCTTCTTCAATGCATGAAAGTGAAAAGTGAAAGTGAAGTCGCTCAGTCGTATCTGACTCGTAGCGACCCCATGGACTGCAGCCCACCAGGCTCCTCCATCCATGGGATTTTCCAGGCAAGAGTACTGGAGTGGGGTGCCATTGCCTTCTCCGTACCTAAATTGAGTAAATGCTAAAAGAATAGAGAGAGACGGGCATTTGGAATGCAGGAAATGTAAAACATTATGCAATTTATAAGTCACCAATACTTTAAAGGAGGGCACAGAAGTCCACTCTAGTCTTCTTGCAGGAGAATCTTATGGACAAGGAGCCTGGTAGGCTAAGGTCACAAACAGTAGAAAACTGACTGAAGTGACTTCAAAAGACCCCCAAAAAAACAACAAAAAATAAGCTCTTCTCTCCATTTTTCTTTTCCTAAACTCTCACTTCTGCATGTATAGACCAATAGCTTTGTTATGAGGAGAAAAAAGAAAGGGGGGGGGGGGGCGGTGGGTTTTTATGGTTCTTTCAAGTTTTAGAACAATTAGTGTGTTTATTGGAGCTGTCTCCCTAATGACTTTCTTAGGTCTGAAGGGGGTTCTGGCTTAGACAACAGTTCAGAAACCAGTAAGATTTTCCTTTTGTCTTTCTCAGTTATCAATCAGTGATAGGCAGTACTGAATGTAACAATTGCCTTTTTAAGTGAGGATTATAATTTGAAACCACTTGTTTTTTACAAATTGTAGGACATTTAAGAATTGTTTTAAACACTTGTTGTTCAGTTGCTAAGTCATGTCCAAATCTTTGTGACCCCATGAACTGAGCAGGCCAGGCTTCCCTGTCCTTCTCTGTCTCCCAGAGTTTGCCCGAGCTCATTTCCATTTAGTCAGTGATGCTATCTAACCATCTCATCCACTGCCACCATCTTCTCCTTTAAAGAGGTTTGTAAATAGATGTAAAAAGATCCAGTAAAGAGATTTTTAAATAGATGAATAAAAACCAATTATGTCAAATTACAATAGTATGATTTGATATCAGATTTTAAACAGGACCTCTGGGCATTTAACCATGAGACATTTTCATGTTTGGATAAGCTGTTCATTACTTGAAAAACAAAAGCAAGCACATGGGTTTTTTAAAGTAAAGTTTTTCAATGAAAATTGCTAAGCACAATAATAGATACCCAAGGGAAAGTCATTATGTCATGAAGCAGACTTCTAGAAATCAAGATGTAAGTATTAAGGTGCATGAATGTGCATGCTCAGTCACGTCCGACTTTTTGTGACCCCATAGACCGTAACCCTCCAGGCTCCACTGTCCATGGAGTTTTCCATTCAAGAATACTGGAGTGAGTTGCCATTTCGTGCAGCAGGAGAATCTTCCTGACCCAGGGATCAAATTCGTATCTCTAGCATTAGCAGGAAGATTGTCGACCACAGTGCCACCTGAGAAGCCCAAGTGTTAATGTACTGGAGCTCTTAAAGAACTGTAAAGTGAAAGTCACTTAATTTACCAAATTCTTTTCTACTTCTTAGACCTTAAGTTTCTTCTTTCCCAGACCTAACACTGTAGAACCACAACATTCCAATTTCTAAATTGATAGGCACCCCACTCCAGTACTCTTGCCTGGAAAATCTCATGGACGGAGAAGCCTGGTAGGCTGCAGTCCATGGGGTTGCTAGGAGTCGGACACGACTGAGCGACTTCACTTTCACTTCTCACTTTCATGAATTGGAGAAGGAAATGGCAACCCATTCCAGTGTTCTTGCCTGGAGAATCCCAGGGATGGGGGAGCCTGGTGGGCTGCCATCTGTGGGGTTGCACAGAGTCGGACACGACTGAAGTGACTTAGCAGTAGCAGCAGCAGAGCTGAAAATAAGTGAATTCAAAGCCTCCTGTGTAAGAGTCATCATAGAAGATTCCTGAACAGTGAAAAATCATCTAGAAATAATATATATATATATATATATACACACACACAGACACACACACACATAAATATATATATATAACTAAAATAAATGAGGAAAGGGAGAGTTTATCACTGAGCAGTTTTGAGAGGAAACGTAGGGTTTCCTTATGCAGAGTCTTTAGGCATCCATGTAAGCGTAATGTCATCACTCCATTAAAAACAAGCAAAAAATTTAAAAAAAAACCTTAACTTTGTAATTACGTGTCCGTAAGTTCCAAAAGCATTTTTTTTCTTTCCAGAAATTTCCCATGAAAATGTCAACTCCCTGTGGAATGACCATTACTTCAACACTTTGTCCCTCAACTTCAAATGTGCCCTCCAAAGCTTTGTTAAACTCAGCTTCCCAAGGAACCACAACTAAATGAGCATTGTTGCACCTACTTATGATTCATGGCTTAAAGCATTCTCAGTTAACAAATTAGAATTGAGAAATTTTAGTATCTAGACATTACATGAGATACAAGTAGACAAAGCAAGTAAGAACTCATTGAATGGCAGAATATCATCTACTAGGAACTTCTACAGACCCAATGATTTGACCTACAGCCATCAACCCAGTGGGACACTTGAAGTAACCATCTATCATTGGATGCTCTGTGTGTAAAATCTTCCACTTCATAAATACATAAAAAAGGACATGTTGCTAGGATTAAAATATGCATACACTATGGGTGGGGCTCAAGCTTAAGAGGTTTTAGGTGGGAAAGAAAGTGAAGTCACTCAGTCATGTCCGACTCTTTGTGACCCCATGGACTGCAGCCTACCAGGCTCCTCCATCCATGGGATTCTCCAGGCAAGAATACTGGAGTGGATTGCCATTTCCTTCTCCAGGGGATCTTCCCGACCCAGGGATCGAACCCAGGTCACCCACACTGCAAGCAGATGCTTTAATAAAGTCTCCTTGAGTTAGTTTAACTCACAGCTAAAAAAATTTCCTTTAGCTTTTTCAACCTTGGATTTGTAGCTTCATGTTTTGAAACAGCTATTGAATTGAAGGCTATTGGAATTAATGAGGTTATAAGCAGTCAACACATGGCCTTTGTGAAATAAAAAGACGTTTATACTGCAAAAGTAATGGACTGTAGCTGAACTAGCCAGACCACCCAATTCATCTCATTAAGAAACACACTCTGGAATGCTGTCAGGAAGTATAATTAAAAAAAAAAAAAAAATGATGTGCCCCTCCCTCAAGCTACTCATATGACCAGCCATACTGTCTTTTCAAGGTCCTCAACATTTTAAAGTGGGTAGTTTATGTTTTTTAAAATAAATCAATAATCTGTTTCTCAGTTTTTGCTGAATTAGCCTTATATTATAATGCATATACATATTTGAAACATAAAGGTAAGTACAGTGTTGTTCAATGAGCTGAGATAAATGGAGTAGTTGATCTTTTCACTGTTTTGTGGTGATACATAGGTGTTTAGGGATAGATGTCAATTCTAGGAAAAGCTGATGTGGCTAAAATGAAAAATAGCATTAGTGAAATACAGAGCAAATGTGGTCAATAGCCTGCTATGGCAGTATTTTTCACACATCTTTTGACTACTTAGTTCAGTTAAATTCATGATCCATAAAGCATAGAGCAATAAAATCCATCCCTTGTTCTTCTGTTGAATAAAAGCATTGCTAATCATGCTTGAAAAGCCATTGCCTCTCTAAAGACACTGTAATTCCAGTTAGAAAACTAAAATTACTACAGATATTTTGACAAGCAGTTGATGAAAATGGCATTGTGAATCTTCTTCCAAAATTCTTCAAAGTAACTAATAAAAAAGATCATGTTTATTCATGCTCCTACTCTGATCAAATGCCAAAGGAAAATGTCCACAAAAATCAATTCATTTACAGAATTTCTCTTTCACCTATTTTGTTTTCTATGACTATGATGACCCATAGATGGGACAGGAGAAAATGCTAATTTTGGATTAGTGTTAGGAAGTTTCATATTTTTCTCTACAAGGTCACATAAAAATAAATGAACTTGAACATAAACTGCTAATATATACTAAAAAAGCACTTTAATGCATCATAGTAAGTTATATTTAGAGTTTTATTTTTCCTAATTCATCTCCTTCCACACATAATTAAATTCCTGTGTGGATCACAAAAACAAATTTGTAAACACATAATTATTTATCATAAATTTGGGAGTCTTCATCTTTTAATTAAACTTTCTCAGATAGCTTTGTCTTATCTTAAAAAGCTATCATTGGAGTGTGACCAAAGAATATGAATGTAAGAAAATGATAGGGTACATTCCTAAGTACATTTAACACTTACGATAAAATTTTGAATATTCATTTAGGGGAAAATTGTTTTGGGGGCTTTAAATGAAAATGTGAGGAGAAAAAAAATTATTAAATTCTTCCCAGCTTAATGTAACTCCTCCAAAAATTAAAATGTAATATTTAAATGATTATTAATATTATTCACATTTTTATACAACTGATATTTGCTGTGGCTACTTATTTATATATGTAATGGATTCTCTTCAATGGAATTTCAAGTGTAAGTCACCACTAGAAATAAGTCAAGGATTGAAGGGCAGAGGCCAAGTATATGTAGGTGGTCATAGATTTTCCATTAAGTATCTCAAGCCACAGTTCACAAAGGTGAAGGTAGTTCCTCTTTGAGGGCCTTTATGGGGAGGTGTTGAGCAAAGAGAAGCATTTCTAACTCCAAGCTTGCCTTGATGGTAATAATAATGCAATTTGACATCACTGAGCACCAACTATTTGATAGATGCTATTTGAAATGTTTATTGACTCAAATGACTCCTCACAGCAACCCTACACTCAGTGTTAATATACTCATTTTAGAAATGAGAAAACAGAGTAGCTCATTTACCTCAAAACTAGTGAACTGTTTAGTAAAGTGAAAGAGTCAGGAGAGAGGGTCCCTGTTTTTGTCTACGCATGTCCGTTAATAGAAGTTGTGTGTCTGAGTTTGTCTGATGAGCTGATACCTTAGGCCACAAATTCAATTTTCATGAGCAGTGAGTGTCATCTTGGGAAAGCATTTGACCTAAAGAAGTGGGGACCCAGGTGGACCAGCCTGACTTGGGAGCACAGCCTTGGTGCTAAGGGGTAAGGAAGAAACAATTCTGATCACCTTAAGAAATCTGTCATTCAAATTTACCTCCTGATCCAGCCTGAATGAACACTGAAGCCTGTGGAAGGAGGATATAGTTATAGTAAAAACTGACAGAGTTGTCTCCCTAGAAACTCCTCAAGGCCCTGGGACACTGCAGTAGAAACAGTGCAACTAAAATCTACGGAAATCATCTAAGGCAGGAAATTCACTCATTTAACTTCTGTAACAGTGCTTCTCCATGAACCTTCATTTCAGTTCAGTTCAGCTGCACAGTCATGTCCGACTCCTTGAGATGCCATGAATCGCAGCAAGCCAGGCCTCCCTGTCCATCACCAACTCCCGGAGTTCTCTCAAACTCACGTCCATTGAGTGGTGATGCCATCCAACCATCTCATCCTCTGTCATCCCCTTCTCCTCCTGCCCCCAATATTTCCCAGCATCAGACTCTTTTCCAATGAGTGAACTCTTCTCATGAGGTGGCCAAAGTATTGGAGTTTCAGCTTTAGCATCAGTCCTTCCAATGAACACCCAGGACGGATCTCCTTTAGGATGGACTGGTTGGATCTCCTTGCAGTCCAAGGGGCTCACAAGAGTCTTCTCCAACACCGCAATTCAAAAGCACCAATTCTTCGGTGCTCAGCCTTTTTCACAGTCCAACTCTCACATCCATACATGACCACTGGAAAAACCATAGCCTTGACTAGATGGACCTTTGTTGGCAAACTAATGTCTCTGCTTTTGAATATGCTATCTAGGTTGATCATAATTTTCCTTCCAAGGAATAAGCGTCTTTTACTTTCATGGCTGCAATCACTATCTGCAGTGATTTTAGAGCCCCAAAAAACTAAAGTCTGACACTGTTTCCACTGTTTCCTCCTCTATTTCTCATGAAGTGATGGGACCAGATGCCATGTCTTCATTTTCTGAATGTTGAGCTTTAAGCCAACTTTTTCACTCTCCTCTTTCACTTTCATCAAGAGGCTCTTTAGTTCTTCTTCACTTTCTGCCATAAGGGTGGTGTCATCTGCTTTTCTGAGGTTATTGATATTTCTCCGGGCAATCTTGATTCCAGCTTGTGCTTCTTCCAGCCCAGCGTTTCTCATGATGTACTCTGCATATAAGTTAAATAAACAGGGTGACAATATACAGCCTTGATGTACTCCTTTTCCTATTTGGAACCAGTCTGTTGTTCCATATCTGGTTCTAACTGTTGCTTCCTGACCTGCATATAGGTTTCTCATGAGGCAGGCCAGGTGGTCTGGTATTCCCATCTCTTTCAAAATTTTCCACTGTTTATTGTGATCCACACAGTCAAAGGCTTTGGCATAGTCAATAAAGCAGAAATAGATGTTTTTTTGGAACTCTCTTGCTTTTTCCATGATCCAGTGGATGTTGGCAATTTGACCTCTGGTTCCTCTGCCTTTTCTAAAACCAGCTTGAACATCAGGAAGTTCACAGTTCAAGTACTGTTGAAGCCTGGCTTGGAGAATTTTGAGCAGTGTGAGATGAGTGCAATTGTGCGGTAGTTTGAGCATTCTTTGGCAGTGCCTTTCTTTGGGATTGGAATGAAAACTGACCTTTTCCAGTCCTGTGGCCGCTGCTGAGTTTTCCAAATTTGCTGGCATATTGAGTGCAACACTTTCACAGCATTATCTTCCAGGATTTGAAATAGCTCAACTGGAATTCCATCACCTCCACTAGCTTTGTTCATAGTGATGCTTTCTAAGACCCACTTGACTTCACATTCCAGAATGTCTGGCTCTAGGTGAGTAGGTCTCTGAATTTCCCAAGTCTAAATTACCTGTGTGTTTCTTATGCCTATTGTATCCTAAGCAATGTTGAATACATCATTGCTAAAATTACCCCTCAATCCCCATTTCATTACTATCATCCAAAAGAAACATGGGAGAAAGTTATGTAAAAAAAATGTACAAAAAAGTATAAGACTGTTCCTTATACAGTTACAAAACCACTGAGCAACCTGATTCTCAAGTATTTATCCCAGATAAATGGAAAAGTATGTTCACACAAAAATATGTGTATGAATGCTTACAGTAGCTCTATTAATAAAGGCCACAAACTGGAACAACCCACATGTCCTTCTTGGGCAAATGAGAGTATACAAATTGGTGTAGGCAGTCAATGAAATATTACTCAGAAATTAAAACAAAAGAATGAATTAGTGGTAAACAAAAAATTTCAATGACTCTCAAAGGCATTATGCTGAATACAAGAAAGCAGTCTCAAAGGTTACATATTACATATGCTATTTAACTGACATCCTTAAATGCCACCATTGTGGAGAAGAAGAAGTTAGTGGTTGTCAAGGGTTATGGGGAAGAAGAAGCAAGTATAAGAGAATTTCTTGCAATGACCCAATTGTTCTACATCCTGATTGTGGTTATGTTACTCAAATATCAACATGTTAAAATTCATAGAACTGTACACCAACAGAAAAACTGTAAATTTTACTAAATGATATCTTTAAAAATGATGAATAAGCAAATAAAAATACTAGTCAATGACCTCAGCATATAGGCTGTGGTATCAATAAAATTATTTAATTTTAGATAAGAATTCAAAAAACAACTATAAGAGAATTGGCATCTGGTCCCATCACTTCATGGGAAATAGATGGGGAAACAGTGGAAATAGTGTCAGATTTTATTTTTTTGGGCTCCAAAATCACTGCAGATGGTGACTGCAGTCATGAAATTAAAAGACGCTTACTCCTTGGAAGGAAAGTTATGACCAACCTAGATAGCATATTCAAAAGCAGAGACATTACTTTGCCAACAAAGGTCTGTCCAGTCAAGCCTATGGTTTTTTCCAGTGGTCATGTATGGATGTGAGAGTTGGACTGTGAAGAAGGCTGAGTGCCGAAGAATTGATGCTTTTGAACTGTGGTGTTGGAGAAGACTCTTGAGAGTCCCTTGCACTGCAAGGAGATCCAACCAGTCCATTCTGAAGGTGATCAGCTCTGTGTGTTCTTTGGAGGGAATGATGCTAAAGCTGAAACTCCAGTACTTTGGCCACCTCATGCGAAGAGTTGACTCATTGGCAAAGACTCTGATGCTGGGAGGGATTGGGGGCAGGAGTAAAAGGGGACGACAGAGGATGAGATGGCTGGATGGCATCACCGACTTGATGAACGTGAGTCTGAGTGAACTCCGGGAGTTGGTGATGGACAGGGAGGCCTGGCTTGCTGCGAGTTGCAGAGTCAGACAGGACTGAGTGACTGAACTGAACTGAACTGGTAGGAGAATTAAAGAAAAATAATTACAAACTACACCTCTCAATATCAGTTATCAGCTGTGAGTCAACCTAATATTAAGAACAGAATAGAAAATAGATGTAATTGCTAAGGCTCTCTTAAGAGCAAACACCTTCTGTTTCAGTTCCAGAAATAATATATTCAGCTTGTCCTGCACCCTTAAGTCCTGAGTGGCACCAGAGACACCAAACAAAAAAAGTGAGGTTATTCACTTCAGTACACCTAGTTTAGTGGAGAATTCTAAATGAGTCACCTCAGTTGGGTTACTTGGACAGCATGTAGTTCAGTAGATTTTATACCTAGAATAACATTTTGCACTATTTGGCTCAATATCCTATTATGAGGCATATAGAACTCATCTGGCATTTTCACCCTTCTCTGGCATGGTAATTATCTATTTGTTTGCCTCTGCACCATAAAACTCTAAACAGCTTCAAAGCCAAAGACTGTACTCAATGTAAATCTTCATGCTTGGCCCTACTCTGTGCATTTCACATAGAAGGTATTCACACAGAAGTAACTACACAGGACTTCCCTTGGTGGTCCAGTGGTTAAGAATCTGCCTGACAATGTAGGGGACACAGCTTGATCTCTGGTCTGGGAAGATCCCATTTGCTATGGAGCAAGTGAGCCCATGTGCCATTAACTACTGCACCCACATGCTCTGGAGCCCATGCTCTGCAACAGGAGAAACTAATGAGAAGCCAATGCACCACAACTAGAGAAAACCCACACACAGCAGTGAAGACCCAGAGCAACCAAAAATAAATGAAACCAATCAAAAAAGAGAAATAACTACAGTATTTAAAGAGGCTTGGAAGAGAGCTTTATTTTAGGATTCCTTTCTTCCACTGAAAGCACACATTCTGCTTCTTATTCCTTTAACTCACCTTTCCTACATTCTAGAAGTCACATTATAAAAGCCATAAATTGTAAAAACAAGATTGATCTGTTGACAACCATTGAAAACTCACTTTGATGAATTTCATAACTCCCAAAAATTATTTTAGAAATTTTCATGTAATTATATCTGGACAAATACAGAGTAGGATGGGGTTCCTGTTAAAAGAATGTCAGAGAGGACCTCTAAGTCTTGTGTTTGCTTGATTTTATCACCATTCTAACTCTTAGAAGTTAAGATTCTTTTTCTCTTTTTAAAGATACTCAATTATGTCTCAAATTTGAATAAGATCATCTACACACACATTTATTTACTCTTGAAAATTTAAAGAACACATCAAAAATATTTCTTAATCTGAAACAGAGCTGAATTTGTTTGCCCGGGAAGGCAGCACACTTTCAGCTGGTGTCTCCACATAGGACTTGAAAGGATCAGAATAAGGACAAAGAAGCAGAAATACAAAAAATCTAGTAAGATTCTGAGTTCAAATGTCTTATTGGTTCTCAAGGCTGAGTGTAAATTCTTCTTTGCAACTGGTCATTGCACTGGTTCACTTTTTTAAAGTGCAGGGATCATTCCCTAAGATGCCCAGGTGGGCTACATAAAGCTCTATTGGGTTTGAGCCTTCCATTTTGTGACAGAGATCATGATTTGCTTGCCTAGTCTATCTTGTTCCTCATCTTCTTCTTCCTCCTCAATATCCCTGGTAGAAAATATGGATCATTCTTTAATTCACACAAAGAAGGCTTTTTACTGAGAGCTTATAGTGCAGTCATGTACTCCCAAATCTCTTAGTTGAATCGTAAGTGATCTGATTGGATTGACAAAATCATTTTCTCCTATAGTACTTTTGTTCCCAAGGGGACACCATTTTTAAAGTGCTTTCCTCGGTCATGTAGCACTAGCTGTGGTGTTCTCACTTGCTTTATCAAGTCTGTAGAAAAGACAGTGAATCAGGAGGCAGCTGGAACCTAGAATTATTGCTCTCTTGGGCAGAGGAGTAGGACTGTCATCTGTGCTGGATGAACTTTCAGAACAGGCCAGAAAGGAGATGAAAAACTAACGGTCCAAAATCCTTCACAATTCAGTTACTAACCAAGTCCTGTTTTATATTAAGGTTCATGGTAGTGGTTTTTATGTAGCTATCTTTGTCTCAGTTGAGAAAGTAATTTGACCAAAATTTCTATTTAATTTTCTATGGGGACTAAAAGCACACACAAATGAGATTTTTAACTGAAACAGGACCCCTGAGCTAGTGAATCATCCTTTAAATAAGGGTATACGCCCCCCCCCCCACCCATCATCTTGACCCCCTAAGTATTTAAGATGGTATCATTCAGGCTAGGAAAGCTTGGCTTCCTGCAGTTCCATTCGGTGTCCCTCCTTTGGGCGTTACCATGAAGAAATCCACTGGCCAACCCCATGTATCTCTGGCATTAACACCTCAGTGGAGTGTAAATGGAAGGTAACTTATTCATAAATAAAAGTGGATTGATGAATCACACAGGCCAACAGGCAGTACTTATGAATGGCTCTGAACTGGAGTGGCTGAAAAATACTCTTCTGTCTTTCGCCTTACCTTCCTTCAAAGTTTTAAATCATCACTCTTTATCATTAACAAAATAAAAGTGAGTTCACCACAGAATAGACAGTAATTTGGTAATACAAAGGATTATCCAAATCACAAAAGGTGTGGAAACAAACATTATACAGACCCTGCCATTCTTCCATCCTCTCTGGGTCTTAAGGATCTTTGCCATGAAAACAGTTAACTAAGGCACAACAGCCATTCACTGTGGATGTGGTGTGCTTGCTCTGCCACTCACTGCTGGAGCTTCTGGCTCTGCTACACTTTAGAGAGAACTTCAGTTTTCCACCACAAGGTTTTGCTATCTGAGTTTACAAACAAAGCCTCTGCTTTCAGAGGCGTTTCTCACCACTGCTGGTACTAACCAGCTAACTTTGTAAGTTACAACTAACTTTGTAAGTTCACAAGGGCCAATTGGTTACAGATACTTTTGGTTTTTTTTTTCTTGCCAAAAAGCATGGATGTGGTAATGAGCATCTCTTATTAGTCACTTCATTATTGTTTGAGGTTCATTTCACACAGCTCTATCCTCTTAAGTCATATTCACCATGCTTTTCATTTTCTGTGTTCTGAGGTTTTGACATCTTGGGGCCTTGCTGACCCAGAAGAGACTGTCCTTCCAGGGTTTAAAATTTACTAATTTTTAGACAGTGAAGTGCTGACTTGTGAGCGTACCTTTTTTATTTAAACTAGTCAACCTAGGACTAGTTTAAATAACCTAAGTGCCTTCCTTTATTAGGGTCTCTTAGTCCAAGCCATTATCTACCTGCTCTTATCATCCCAGAATCAGGAAACAGACAAGCAGCTCCTATGCTCCAGGGTCTGCTGAAATTATTCGAACCAGTCATTCCTAAAACTGCTCATCCTGCCTTGCTGTTTCCTTCTAAGGAAACTATAATAAGGCTCCTGTCCACAATTCTTCTCACTCCCTCTGCTTCCTGACTCATTTTGAAGTCTGCCTGTGTGGTTCCTTTACACTGTGGTTCCAGTTTCTAGGGAACTATCCAAGTATAATAACCTTCTTCCTTTTTAATAGTCATTTCCACATCTGAGCATCTTACCATACCAAAAAAAGCAAGAAAGCCTTAAAAGACTGATTTAAATCTTTTATTTTTTTTCCTTTTAAAATCCTTAAATTTTTTTTTAATTATTATTATTTTTTTTTTTACTTTGCAATATTGTATTGGATTTGCCATACATCAACATGCATCTGCCATGGGTATACAGGTTTTCCCCATCCTGAACCCCCCTCCCACCTCCCTCCCCATACCATCCCTCTGGGTCATCCCAGTGCACCAGCCCCAAGCTTCCTGTATCCTGCATCAAACCTGGACTGGCGATTCGTTTCTTATACGATATTATACATGTTTCAATGCCATTCTCCCAAATCATCCCCCCCTCCCTCTCCCACAGAGTCCAAAAGACTGTTCTATACATCTGTGTCTCTTTTGCTGTCTCGCATACAGGGTTGTTGTTACCATCTTTCTAAATTCCATATATATGCGTTAGTATACTTTATTGGTGTTTTTCTTTCTGGTTTACTTCACTCTGTATAATAGGCTCCAGTTTCAAATTGCTGAAAAATAGTTCTACAATTTTTAGTTGGTTTCTTCCACACAACAATGCAAATCAGCCATAAATATGTATGTATGTGCATATATAAATCGGAGAAGGCAATGGCACCCCACTCCAGTACTCTTGCCTGGAAAATCCCATGGACGGAGGAGCCTGGTAGGCTGCAGTCCATGGAGTCACTAAGAGTTGGACATGACTGAGCGACTTCACTTTCACTTTCATGCATTGAAGAAGGAAATGGCAACCTGCTCCAGTGTTCTTGCCTGGAGAATCCCAGGGACAGTGGAGCCTGGTGGGCTGCCGTCTATGGGGTTGCACAGAGTTGGACACGACTGAAGCAACGCAGCAGCAGCATATATAAATATTTCTTCCCTCTTCAGCCTCCCTCCCCTCCCCACATCACTCCTCTAGGTCATCACAGACACCAGGTTGGGCTTCCTGTGTTATTTAGCAAATTCCCACTATCTATTTTACACATGATAGTGTATATATGCCAATGCTACTTTCTTAGTTGGTCCCACCCTCACTTCAAAAGATGATGGTCAGTCAAAACTTTTCCTAAGTGTAATTATTATTAAGTCAACCATTTAGATGAACTAATTTAAGGTGGCACTAGTGGTAAAGAAACTGCCTGCCAATGCATAAGACTTAAGAGACGTGGGTTCGATCCCTGAGTTGGGAAGATCCCCTGGAGGAGGGCATGATAACCCACTCCAGTATTCTTGCCTGGAGAATCCAATGGACAGAGGAGACAGGGGGGCTACAGTCCATAGGGTTGCACAGAGTCAGACACAGCTGAAGTGACTTAGCATGCATGCATGCACAATTTAACTTAGCAACACCCGTATTTTAGTGAGATTCTTTGGCTTTTGTGAAAAAACCACCATATTCATAATTGCATCCCTGTTTTAAATGCACCCTGCTCTTTTGTTAACTTTTATTACTTCATCACTGATGCTTCAGTCTCCTAATCTGTAAAATCTAATCATTCTATCATTCAACACATATAAAGTGAAATGCATACTATCGAGTATATGTCAGTAAATGTATTACAGTTACAAAGATAAATTTATGTATATTCTCCAGAGATCTCAAAGAGCTGAAGAGGGAGGAAACTTACTTCTGAGTAACCACCCAAGTTTTATAGAGAAGGGAGTTTAAATAAATCTATCCCTTAAATATTGGAGAAGAGCAGACTGATATTCAAAAGGGCTACAAAGATATCAAAGCTTGAACCATCATTGGATTTACTTAAAATAGTGAAGATTTCAGAGTGTCTGCAATAGCTGTCCCTGGATACTATACAGGTAGGGTGTGATCAAATAATAAAGAATCTTAAATGACAAACTAAGGAATTTAGACTTTATCCTGAGGTTAAAAAAAAAAAAAGCAGAAGAGTGTTACAACATTCTAGATTTCTACTTTAGAGTGATAATATTGTTAGCAATTTGAAGGACTGTTAGGAGAAATAGGCCAAAAGTAGTGATATTGGTTAGCAGGTTATCACTAGTGTCCAAATGGGAAATAGTGAGTGTCTATATCAGACAGGGGCAGAAAAAGTATAATTTCAAATGATAATTAGAAGATTGAATCTAAAAAAGAACCACGATAATCTACCACTGAGCCAACAGGGAAGCCCTAAAAAAGAACCACGATAATCTAATATGGGAAGAAAAGGGAAGTCTAGAAGGTTTCCAATTGCTTTTACATGAATAACTAGCAATACTATTACTTACAGAGAACAAAGAAAATGTCAATACACAACTCTACAATTCCATTATTTACATGCTGAACACATTATACAAAAAGACAAAAGAAATTTCAAGTATGTTGAAATTTCTGATACAGACCAGAAAACTGCTAGAAGGAATTATAAAAAATAATTAATTTTAGAAAACAAAGTTATATATTGCATCTTCAATTTTATATAAAAATCATTATAATTGCACCTCAAAAATCGATTGTAACAAAAGATAAAACATATTCATTAAGCACTTTGAAATGCTTTTAGATTAGACCTATTTTTAAAGTCAAACTTTTAGATTAGCCCATGTTACATTTTTACTTATTAAAGTTTCAATAAAAATTATTGACTCACACTTAGTCAACATTATTTCACTAATACCTCCCACTATTCAACTACACTTTTAGAAACTAAGATTCATAGGCAGGTTTGATTGTCTCATATCAACAGTTAAAATAATTTTGAGTCACCAAATGTTAATATCATAAAGAATTCTAACCCACTGACTTTAATATATCTGAATGCCTTTATTGTGACAAAATTTTAAGTAAATTGGAGCATATAAATGAAAAGATTTCACAAATATCTGTAAAATAAAATAAATAATATCCAGTGCTTAAAATCTGTTGTGAGTAATGTTTTACCCCAAGAAGCTCTAAAAAAAATCAAAGCTGTAACCTCAATACCACAGATAATACCATCATTATTATAGTACATCTTTAAATATTAGAAACAGACAATTTGTTTTAATATTATTATAAAGATTTTATAGATAAACAGTCCCAATTGCTTGTACTATAGTCAGAGAATATTTTTACAGAGAATGATCTTATGAGAAAAATAAATTATTCAGGAAACAAAATCCCAATGAGGAAAAGGATCTAAAATGTGAATGTGCCTGTTTGGCAAAAGGCCAATGTCAGAGAACAATTACACACAGCACACCTCCAAGCTCTGCATGCCTGGAAACAATTACACACAGCACACCTCCAAGCTCTGTATGCCTGGAAACAATGTCAAATGTAACTCAATATTATTAAGATTTAATATCAAGAAAAACAGACATATCATACATCATATGAGGCATAAATTTTGGATAAATCTACCCATTAACATCTTTTGGAAAGAAAAATGGACACACAAATTTCTAAAAAAGTGAGTAGACTGCTATCAAATATCAGTCCCGGTTTAAATAATGTCTGGAATGTGGGGAATTTTTGTTTCTCTGTTGAGTTTTATAACTTTTAATTTGGTATTAGAGTATAGCCAATTAACAACGTTGTGATAGCTTCAGGTGGACAGCAAAAGGATTCAGCCATACATACAGATGTATCCATTGTTGAATACATGTTGATTTTCTTGATCATTTGTTTAGTTATGCAATGGCTTATGATTTCAATTTATGATGGTAGGGATTATAAAAAATGATTATCAATAAATTAGAATCCTGTGTTAAAGAAATGCTTCACATAACATAGGATTGATAAAATGTTAATGAAAAAATTATGAAAGAAACTTTTCAAGAAAGTCCTAATATGACATTTCCATGTAAGACTTGCCCTCATTCACATATTTTCAAAATGGATAATAAATGATTGCAAAATACAATGCATAAGATGATTTCTATATTAAATATACATGGATTAGTGTATAGGTATCCAAATATAACATACAGTAACTTAAAAACTAATAAAGTTCTTAAAATAATGCTTGACATTGTATATTTTTATGTGGTTTTAAACATTGTGACTCCTATCAATTCTATAATAATCAAAAGTCAAGAATAATTTGGTAGAGTTTAAGATTTCCTATAGTTCTTACTCGTTTGTATGTTTGTTTTTTGAAAATGTCCATCAGAGCATGTAAAGTTAGTCTGATTAACTTTTCCTCTGTGAAGTTATGCTAAAAATTTGATATGTTTGCTTTTGCTTGTATTCAATCTTAGTTTTAATTTCTCCATCTTTGCTATTTCTAGTTATCTTTCTGTATTATAAACCATCAACACTTTTGTAAGGTCAAAACTATGTAAGAACTTACACTCACAAAAACATTGTTTTTCCTCTATTTCTTTTCCCAATCCCATTTTCTCCTACAACTAATTCATTAGTTTCTGATTTGTTCTTACCATATTTCATTACTAATTTTCACAAATACAAACATAACTATATTTTATTCCCCCCTTTTTACACAAATGTTAGTATACTCTATATAATATTTGTACCTATATATTTTTCAGGTACAATGCAACAGTGAGAACTAGAGTTCCTACTCATCCTTTTTTATAGTTGCATAGTTCTCTATTAGTTGGATGTGATATAGTTCACTTAATCTCCTATTAATAAACACAAATATGGAATCAAAAATTAAGCTGCATCAAATCCAAAGCTCATTACATTTCAATTTAGAAAAGCTTCACACAGTGTATTCCAAGTAGGATTGTTTTCTAATGAATTATTTTTAATGCATATTTAATACTGTTTTAAATGAAAAGTATTTTTAAAACTTAAAGAAAAATACGATTTTAAAATTAATAATAAATTTGGAGAAACTGTACTATCCAGTTGTAAAACTTACAAAGTCACATCAATGAAGACAGGGTGGTATTGATAAGACTACACAAATAAATTATTGAAGAGTATAGAGGGTCCAGAAATTGACACACAAAATAGATGAACATTTAATTTTTGGAGAGGTTATTAAAGCCATTCAACAGATAAACAATTCAATAAAAGTTGGAGGAAAAATTGAACATTTACATGTAAAAATGAACCTTACACTTCACATACAAAAATCATATATAAATCATATGCAAAAATTAGTGCAAATGAAAAATTTTTAAGTTTTAGAAGAAAATGTAAAAGAAAATACTTATATCTAGGCATTAGGCAGAATATTCTGAGACATGACACTAAAATCGTAATGTATAAAATATAAAATGATAAATGACTTTATCCAAATTTTAAAAAAATATTTTGCTGTGCAAATAACTTCTAAGAGAATGAAAAGACAAGGTAAAAACTAGGAAAAATATTTGCATATTACATATTCAACAAAGTCTGCCCCTAGTGTATAAAAGTACTCTCAAAAACCAACAGCAAGAAAAGAAACAAACAAGCCATTTCAAAGGAGCAAAAAAAATTAAATAGATATTTCACCAAAGATATACTGGTGTCCATATAAGTACATGAAGAGATGTTGAACACCATTCAATACTAAGTAAATAGCAAGGAGAATCCTCTATATGCCTTTTACATGACTACGATAAAAAATACTGAAAATGCAAAGTGTTAGCAAGAACATGGAGCAATTAGACTGTAAAGTCTGGCTTTTGGAAATGCTAAATGATTTGGCCACCTTGGAAAATGTTTCACAGTTTCTGAAAAAGTTAAACATATACCTACCAGGAACACAGCAATCCTACTTTTGGACATTTATCTTAGAGAAATGAAAGCGTATGAACACAAGACCTATATATGAATGCTTCAGTTCACTTCAGTTCAGTCACTCTGTCGTGTCTGACTCTTTGCGACCCCATGAATCGCAGCACGCCAGGCCTCCCTGTCCATCACCAACTCCCGGAGTTCGCTCATTCACGTCCATCAAGTCAGTGATGCCATCCAGACATCTCATCCTCTGTTGTCCCCTTCTCTTCCTGACCCCAATATTTCCCAGCATCAGAGTCTTTTCCAATGAGTCAACTCTTCACAGCAGTGGCCAAAGTACTGGAATTTCAGCTTTAGCATCAGTCCTTCCAAAGAACACCCAGGACTGATCACCTTTAAGATGCACTGGTTGGATCTCCCTGCAGTCAAAGGGACTCTCAAGAGTTTTCTCCAACATCACAGTTCAAAAGCATCAATTCTTCGGCGCTCAGCTTTCTTCACAGTACAACTCTCACATCCATACATGTCCACAGGAAAAACCATAGCCTTGACTGACGGACCTTTTTTGGCAAAGTAATACCTCTGCTCTTTAATATGATGTCTAGGTTGGTCATCACTTTCCTTCCAAGGAGTAAGCGTCTTTTAATTTCATGGCTGCAGTCACCATCTGAAGTGATTTGGGAGCCCAAAAAAATAAAGTCTGACACTGTTTCCACTGTTTCCCCATCTATTTCCCATGAAGTGATGGGACCAGATGCCATGATCTTTGTTTTCTGAATATTGAGCTTTAAGCCAACTTTTTCATTCTCTTCTTTCACTTTTATCAAGAGGCTTTTTAGTTCCTCTTCACTTTCTGCCATAAGGGTGGTGGCATCTGCATATCTGAGGTTATTTATATTTCTCCTGGCAATCTTGATCCCAGCTCGTGCTTCTTCCAGCCCCGTATTTCTCATGATGTACTCTGCATAGAAGTTAAATAAGCAGGGTGACAATATACAGCCTTGACGTACTCCTTTTCCTATTTGGAACCAGTCTGTTGTTCCATATTCAGTTATAACTGTTGCTTCCTAACCTGCATATAGGTTTCTCAAGAGGCAAGTCAGGTGGTTTGGTATTCACAACTCTTTCAGAATTTTCCACAGTTTATTGTGATCCACATAGTCAAAGGCTTTGGCATAGTCAATAAAGCAGAAATAGATGTTTTTCTGGAACTCTGTTGCTTTTTCCATGATCCAGGGGATGTTGGCAACTTGATCTCTGGTTCCTCTGCCTTTTCTAAAACCAGCTTAAACATCTGGAAGTTCACAGTTCACATATTGCTGAAGTCTGGCTTGGAAAATTTTGAGCATGACTTTACTAGCATGTGAGATAAGGGCAATTGTGCGATAGTTTGAGCATTCTTTGGCATTGCCTTTCTTTGGGATTGGAATGAAAACTGACCTTTTCCAGTCCTGTGGCCACTGCTGAGTTTTCCAGTCCTGTGGCCACTGCTGAGTTTTCCAAATTTGCTGGAATATTGAGTGCAGCACTTTCACAGCATCATCTTTGAGGATTTGAAATAGTTCAACTGGAATTCCATCACCTCCACTAGCTTTGCTCGTAGTGATGCTTTCTAAGGCCCACTTGACTTCACATTCCAGGATACCTGGCTCTCTGTGAGTGATCACACCATCCTGATTATCTTGGTCATGAAGACTTTTTTTGTACAGTTCTTCTGTGTACTCTTGCCACCTCTTCTTAATATCTTCTGCTTCTGTTAGGTCCATACGATTTCTGTCCTTTATCGAGTCCATCTTTGCATGAAATATTCCCTTGGTAGCTCTAATTTTCTTGAAGAGCTCTCTAGTCTTTCCCATTCTGTTGTTTTCCTCTATTTCTTTGCATTGATCACTGAGGAAGGCTTTCTTTACTCTTCTTGCTATTCTTTGGTACTCTGCATTCAGATGCTTATATCTTTCCTTTTCTCCTTGGCTTTTTGCTTCTCTTCCTTTCACAGCTATTTGTAAGGCCTCCTCAGACAGCCATTTTGCTTTTCAGCATTTTTTTCCTGTGAGGACGGTCTTGATATCTGTCTTTCCGTCTATAGTTCATCAGGTATTCTGTCTATCAATCTAGTCTCTTAAATCTATTTCTCTCATTCACTGTATTATCATAAGGGATTTGATTTAGTTCATACCTGAATGGTCTAGTGGTTTTCCCTTTTTTCTTCAATTTAAGTCTGAATTTGGCAATAAGTAGTTCATGATCTGAGCCACAGTCAGCTCCTGGTCCTGTTTTTGCTGACTGTATAGAGCTTCTCCATCTTTGGCTGCAAAGAACATAATCAATCTGATTTCGGTGTTGACCATCTGGTGATGTCCATGTGTAGAGTCTTCTCTTGTGTTGTTGGAAGAGGGTCTTTGCTATGACCAGTGCATTTTCTTGGCAAAACTCTATTAGTCTTTGCCCTGCTTCATTCTGTATTCCAAGGCCAAATTTGCCTGTTACTCCAGGTGTTTCTTGACTTCCTCCTTTTGCATTCCAGTCCCCTATAATGAAAAGGACATCTTTTTTGGGTGTTAGTTCTAAAAGGTCTTGTAGGTCTTCATAGAACCATTCAACTTCAGCTTCTTCAATGTTACTGGTTGGGGCATAGACTTGGATCACCGTGATATTGAATGGTTTGCCTTGGAAATAAACAGAGATCATTCTGTTGTTTTTGACACTGCATCCAAGTATTGCATTTTGGACTCTTTTGTTGACCATGATGCTACTCCATTTCTTCTAAGGGATTCCTGCCCACAGTTGTAGATATAATGGTCATCTGAGTTAAATTCACCCATTCCAGTCCATTTTAGTTCACTGATTCCTAGAATGTCGACGTTTATTCTTGCCATCTCCTGTTTGATCACTTCCAATTTGCCTTGATTCATGGACCTAACATTCCAGGTTCCTGTGCAATATTGCTCTTTATAGCATCGGACCTTGCTTCTATCACCAGTGGGATACAAAAGCAACAATAAACATGATCTATTGATAAATGCAACATTTTGAATTAACCCCAAATACATTATTCTGAGTAAAATAAGTGAGACTAGAAACTTACATCTGGTATGATTACATTTCTATAACACTCTTTGAAAGATAAAACTATAATGATGAAATGCAGGTTAGTGATTTACAGAGACTAAGAGTGGGAGGAGGGAGTGATAACAAAGGGGTAGCACAAGAAGACTTCTTGGGATGATGTAACTGTTCTGTCTCTAATTATGGTGGTAGTTATAGGAATCTATTCATAATATAAATTCATAAGTGCATATTTAAAGGGTCAGTTTTACTTACTGCTAATATAAAAATTAAAAACTGAACAAAATGATAAAGACAACATGGTTCCAGTAATTTATGTAAACAAAAAATTAAAAGCTCTCTGTTCTGCCCTATTCTTCAAGTGGGAAAGGTCTGAAGGGGAACAGTAGAAGAAGGCTAAGTGCCTTTTTATGCTTATATGTTTTATGTATATATTATTTTTCAGAAAATAATTAATACGTTATTCCTTCAAACTGAGCATTTGCAATTTTACTTTGGTTCCTCTCTCATAATTCTCATCTTTACACCATGAATTAAAATAATAACATACAAAAGTAGTCCAAGAAGGAAAGGTATTTTTATATCCAAACAGGAAAAGATATACCCTGCTTACTATCTACCTGACATATTAAGTGATAGCACTGGATTTTAGTTCACAGCGGCTTTTGGAATTATGGTGTTCAAATAGGTACTTTATATGCAAATGTTTTCAAAGATCAATCTTCTGTCTTACAGATTATAAACGGTCATATTTCACTTGGTTTGAATCTGGCATATGTTAAAGTATTCCCTGTCGTGCTTTTATCATCAGAAACAGTAAATTATTCAAAGCTCAGAGGAATGGAACTAACAGCATGTTTATGGAGTTTCATCAAAACAGTTAGGGAGAATACAAATTAGTTAATTCATCAGTTTCATTTGTCTGTGTAATTGACTCTGTTTTTTGAAACTGCAATCATAGGATTTTGAAAAGGCTAAATACATGGTTCAGCAAAGGTATGATACAAGACTGGCTTATTTTATTTTACTTAAAATGGTGATGTTGACAGATTGGACAACATAATTTTCTCCCTAAGAATTTGGTCTCAACAAAAAGCTAAGCTACTTTGTTTTGTGTTTTAGTTACTACCCATTAGTATTTTTTAAAAAAATAGTATTTATTCTCTGTGTTATTTATTCTCTAATCTATCTCCTAACAAATGAAAGGATAGTTCGATTGCAAGATAACTGTCCTTGATTTAGTCAGTAGCTATTTTATAGAGCTCCAGTAAATGTATCGTAGTTCCTTCTTTGAAGTTTTTTTTTTTTTTTTCACTGAAGTTTTATTTAACTGTTCAGAGATTGAGTTTTTCTTTTATATTTGGTGTATATGGAGACAGAAAAAACTTTTAAATAATGAAGTATAATAGTACCAGTGGCAATTAGGTTGCTTTTTAAAAATTAAATTTATATATATATAAATTTATATATATATAATTTATAAATTTATAAATTTATATATATATAAATAATATATATGTGTGAATATATATAAAAATTTATAAATATATATATATATATATTTGTATATATATAAATAAAATATATATATATAAAATTTTCTTTAAGACAAATCACATTCCCCAGTAAGAAACTCTGGCTGTCCCTTTGCTTCATTTTCAATACTACTGAATATTCTAAGAGAGGGAATCTTAAATTTTGCCTGCTGTTGCTGCTAAGTCACTTCAGTCGTGTACAACTCTGACACATGCGACCCCATAGATGGCAGCCCACTAGGCTCCTCTGTCCCTGGGATTCTCCAGGCAAGAATACTGGAGTGGGGTGCCATTTCCTTCTCCAATGCATGAAAGTGAAAAGTGAAAGTGAAGTTGCTCAGTCGTGTCCGACTCCTAGTGACCTCATGGGCTGCAGCCTACCAGACTCCTACATCCATGGGATTTTCCAGGCACGAGTACTGGAGTGGGGTGCCATTGCTTTCTCTGTAAATTTTGCCTAGTCCAACTCAAAGATAAGCTCTCCACAGGACTACAGTTTTATCTATTTTGTTCAACAGTGCACAAATGTAATTAACCACTATTTTACAAAATGAAGAAAGCCTAGTCCCAATAAAGGGAAAGAACAGAACTAGGTTGTAGTAGATTGGGTTTCTAACAATGACCACAACACTTCCCTACAGCATATGCTCATTTACAAAGTGATCTTGCTAGTCTCCCCTCAAGGGATAAGGATCTACTTTGGATCTGACTGACCTTATGATTTGTTTTGACCAATAGAATGCAGCCAAAATGATGCTGTTCAACTTCTGAGTTTGAGACTGAAAAGATCTGCAGTTTTGCCTCTGTTATTTAGAAGACTTGCTCACAGGGCCTTCCTAGGTAAAGAACCACCTAGGCAGGCTATGTGGAGAGAGCCAAATGGAATGTAAGAGACAGGCTCAGCCTCCAGACCATCCTTATTAAGATGTGAGATAAGTGAAGCCATACCAGATACTCAGGACCAGCCTTCATCTTACTACAACTATTAATACCTGGGAATTGATGACATATGGAGCAGGAAAGAATTAACCCAAGTTTTACCTGATGCTAGCAAAGACAGTGGTTGATGCTTTAAGGCTTAAATTTTGAAACAATTTCTTAGATAGTAATAAAAAGCTAAAATGTAGGTCACATGTCTAGTTTTGGTGGAACTCTCATAGAAACCAAGTTGTTTTCCCACTCATCAAATCCAAAGCTTATTATTCTCACATTTACTTTTGTTGTATAAAATTTAAATCTCTCTTCTTAATTTTAAAATAATAGGACATAATAAAAGCAATTTCTAAAGTCAGTCTCAATTTTATGTGACTTATTAAGAAGAAACAAAACTAATACTCTCAGAACACTTAACAAGATGTAATATGTGAATAATTAGCACCTGAACACATAATAAAGATGATCCTTAAACTAGAATCAAAATGTGGGCAACAAGGAATTTCAAGTATTTTTTTTAAGGTAAATACATTTATATTTTCCTATAATATGATGAAAATAGGAAAAGTGTCTGAAGCATTGCCTCTGGATAAAGAAAGAGGGCTGCCGATTCCCATAAATTTAAAATAAGTAGAAATCCAAATAAGTATGCAGAACAAATTTTATGCAGCTCAACATACTTTCTGCAGCAGAAATGCAATCTTTTGTTTTTGAAAGTTTTTGAAATTCAGTCTCTTCAAACAGCTTATAAGTAAATATATTATTAGTGTTTTGAAGTTATAAAATTTGAATAGATTATAAAATCGGAATGTAAAATATTAAGGAATGAAATTAAAGACAAAAGAATTTATATATTCAGTTGTAAATATGACCCCATATTTTCAGATACAATATAATACAAAATAAATTTATGAGTATTTATTAGTAGAATGTTATGTTCAGTTTGGTTAAAAAAACTATAAGGTAAAGGAAGGAAGAGATGAAGGGGAGGGAGGGAGAACAAAGAGAAAGAGGCAGGGAGTAAAGAGAAGGAGAAAAAGTGTATGTGCTATATGATTACATTGAGGATATTATAATAGAAGTAGAAAGATAACATGATCAGGAACCAATGTGAGAATACTAATTCCCATAACTACAGTTATATATGCACAATCTGTAAAAACAGCTTTTTTTTTTTAAACTCCTCCCACTCCACTTCTCATGTCCATATAGGCTCTCTAATTCTATCCCGCACATTCAATCCTCAATCCACAGAAGTTAAGACTCCTCCTGTAATGCCCACTAGTGAATGCAAATGAATTCTCTCAGTTCTTACATTATATGAGCTCTTTGACATGTGTGAAGCTGTTTTGGCACACTGTCTCAATTTCCTCTTCATTACTCTTTTTTAGCCTGAGTTAGGGTTCACCTCACCTTTTATGGGTAGAGGATTTTTAGGCTTGAAACTTGTTATCTAGCAAGATCTGTGAAGCTAGAGATGGAATAGCAAAAAGTAGCCAAGCTCCATGAGTTTCTTTCATAAATATGATAAGTTCTTAAAAGGAAAAGCTATTATTAGGGGGCTTTACATCAATCCATCTTAATCTTGTTTTGAACTTCATCTGTTTCTAAGTCCCAGTGAAGTAACTATAGAAAGGCAAATTTGGATTCACTGAGAATGTTCATGGATTCCTGGGGTCTCTGCTCTATCTACCCCCTTTATAGGTCTTAAGTTGTCTCTGATTTGTCAGATACACATGTCTTGGTAACAGGTTTTATTTCAAAGGTCAAGACAGAGATACTTATTGACGGACTTATGACAAGAAATGGGAGTCCTGAGACAACAGTGTCCCTCAAAAGTATGTGCCTGACCTGCTATGCTTTTCATTCTTGATCAAATTTCTGAGTGATTTTATCCACTTCTACTCTAAAAACCAAATCTACATTCTTCTGATAGTTTATGGTGAACAATGTTGGATTCATGATCTCCAAAGAAGATGATTTAGCTCTGGGACCACGGACCAGGCTTGATCACTCAAGAGCTTTTGTGTAGCAGAGTTTTATTAAAGTATAAAAAGGGACAGAGAAAGTTTCTGACATAAACATCAGTAAGGGGATGGAGAGTGCTCCCCTTGCTTGTCTTAACAAGGGAGTTATATAATTTTAATTGTTTATTAACAATAAATAAAAAGAATGTCTCAAGGTTGTAAAGGCCTTCCAGACCCACTCCCACAATATAAATTTTAAGATAACAGGATTAGAACTAACAATAGGAAGATCTTACCAGACCCATTCCTATAATATACATTTTAAGATGACAGAATTAGTCAGAAGGTTCTCAAGAAAGAGGGACATGTTCTCAAGCAGGATACATTGTTGCTATAAAATCATTGGTACAGAGATTAAGGACAAATATATCCTTGAGCAAGATGAGCTGTTCTGTTGTGTAATCATCAGCTCTGGGCTTAAAGACATAAAAAAAATTTGTCCTTTTCTCCTCCTTGAGAACTCCAGACTCTTCTCTCCTCCTTGGGAACCCTGGACTCTTTAATCAACCTACCTAGGAACTGACTCTCTCATTCCCCTCTTTTTAGGAGAATTATGTTGCCAAGGAAAAGGGGCATTGTTTCCATTCCACAACTACTTCCTGCTGTTGAGAGGCATTGTCCCTAAATTGTTGAGGCAACATATTTTCCTAACCTCCACATTAAGTGTTTCTAATCCAGGGGCCCCAAGTAATAGTTGGAGGAGTCTGTGGCACTTGTAGGAGCCTGGACAACCACTTGTAACGTAAAAACTTTCAGATAGTTAGAAACAAATCCAGTTACACAGTTATAGATGTAAGGCAAAATAGTCATTAAACCAAGTTAAAACATAATCAAAATTGAAAGTCACATTATGTCCATAGTGTGGGTACAGTATGTTATACCAGTTCATCTTAGGATTGTTAGATGTCATCAGATAAAGAAGAGGTGTCACACATGATTGTTGTTGGTGAAGGTATTCGCAGAATTGAAGAAAGTATTTTCCTTGAAGCAGAGAAACCCACCATGGGCAGTCTTCAATTGATAAAAAGGTTGAAAAGCTGAAAGCTGAGTCACATAGTTAACGCTAAGGCTTCCTGATCTGTGACAATATCTGTGCACAGAAACGGTCTGTCATTGAAATAATCCCATTTTGGTGAGCAGTTAGAGCCCTCATTAAAGGTATGGGTAAAACTTTAAGCCAACTGTCTTGTGTGTCCTGAGTTAGTTTACACAGATGCCTCTTAAAAATGTCATTAGCCTTTTCCACTTTCCTGAGAATTGGAGTCTCTAGGAACAATGTAAGTGATATTATATTCCTAGAGCTTTCTACACCCCCTTGAGTTTCAGTAGCTTTAAAGATGGAGCATTGTTGTTCTGAACTTTGGAATTTAAAATCCCACTTACATCATAAAAAGTCAGTGCAGGAAGATTTTGCCCATTCTTTAACCATCGTCTTCAGTGGATACTGCTTTTGATGTGAAAATAGGTGAGGGTCTTTGAGCTTGATAGCAACAGGTACAGCATTTTGCGCTAAACCCACAGTTTTCCATCAGCCCACACACTAGGATTTATATTTTGTTCACTTAAAAAGTGGGTTCCATATTCATGAAAACAGAGGCCTGAACTTTGTTCAGTATATCCCTACCAGAAGGGGTGAGGGAGACTGTGGCATGGTTAGAAACTCGTGAGAAAACAGCTCAGAGTCCCAGTTGCGGCTTAAAGGATGACTGAAATAATAGCATTTGGCTCATCCAGACAGTCTCATTACGGTAGTGGATCAGGAGGAAAGTGGGTCAGGGGCTTCAGTAAGCACATAGCAAGTTGTCCCAGTGTCCAAAAGAAAATCAGTTGATTGGCTCCACAGTTGTTAATACCCAGGATTCCTCAGGTGTTGTTCAGACAGGGGCTTGCATGGGGACCCCCGGGTACCTTCAGTCCTGATTGTCCTGAGAGTCTGACCCCTGGGGCCTAAACCTCAGAGAGAAGTCTCTTCTCCAGTGTGGTCCTCTGCAGACCAGACATGTAGCCGGGGGCAGCTTGGATGCCCAAGATGCCCCTTGAGATGTCCCCTCCTCCCACAGTAATTTGGGTCCCTCTGGGCATTTTTTCTCAGGCTATTTCAGAATGGATCTAACAACCATGCTGGGGCTTTAGTCTTTTGCCTGGTTCTTTTTTGCCTCTTATTTTCTTCCTCATATTCTCTATCATACTATACCATCTGAGCCAGCTGCAACAGTTTATGTAAAGACTGATTTGGTCCAAATGTCTGTTTTCATAACTTATGGTGGATATCTAGAGCCAACTGAGTGAGAAATCTATCTTTTAAGGTCATTTCTCTCTCTGCACTTTTGGGATCAATGTTAATCAACTTGTGGAGAGCCTCTGGTAGTCTATCTAGGAATTTACCTGGTGTTTCCTTCTCTCCCTGTTCTATGTCAGCCAACTTAGCATATTCTAAAGTCTTAGCATGTGCTCATTTGAGTCCTTCAAGAATGCATCCAGCAAATTGGCTCTGTTACGGGTACTGCTTGGCTCCACAGTAGGGAGGAGGGCTATTTCATGTTCCATCTTTCCCCTTGTCTTACATTCAAACCATTCATCTCCAGAAGTAGTAGCTTCCACCAAAACTCGAGCTCTTGAGTCAGGAGTCGGTGTCTGTCCCAACACATACATTACATTTTTCCAAGGAAATTCATAAAGTCAAGTTAGTCCGGTAAAGGCTTCTATGTACTTTTTGGATCCTCTTGATAGTCTCAGCCGCAATTGGTACTGTTTGAATTTCCACCAAGACTGAGGCAACCCCTCCTGGAAGGGTGCCCTGATTCTCAGCCTGTTCAGTTGTGAGCCCCAGACACAGGGGCAAAGTAAGAGGACAGGAGGCAGCTAAAGGTTTTATAACCAAATCTGCACCCTTAGGACATAAGTCTGGCATGTCTTGTGGAAAGATAAAGAGCAACACTTATGTCACTTCTACCCATTTCCCTTGTTTTCTACAGAACCAGTTTTAGCTGTAAAACAGTATTATAATTAAGTGACCCTTCAACAGGCCAGCGTCCCCTGTCTTCCAAAGGATACCATGACCATTTGGTGTCACAGAAGAAGTTTAGGTGAGTCTTTTAAATTTGGGAGATCAAACTTGTCCCAGTTTTTTTTTTTTAATTCATTGTAAAAGAGTGATTCTGGAACTGTTAGCTCCCATCTGTAGAAGAGAAAAGAGTGGCATCCATAGCCATGGCTTTTTTACACTGAGGGTGTCTCTCCCTGCTCTACATGGGGGTGAAGACAGACTTTCCACCAAAGCTTTGCTTCCCTGGTCGGACTTAGTCTGTCCCTTACTGATGCAGGCACCTTACTCATTTCTTTGTCCAACATATCTACTCTGAATATGCCACTCACCTATTAGTCACTCAGTAGCTGCCTCTGTTAACAGATTGACTGTTGGGTATTTCAGGACCTATATTCAAGTAACCCTTATTTTACTTAATAGTAGGCTCAAAGCACAAGACCAGTGATGCTGGCAAATTGGATCTTCTCTCACTGTGCCTGATTTATAAAATAAATTTTATCATAGGTATGTTTGTGTAGGAAAATGCAAAATAAATACAGTAAGTCCCCTACATATGAACATTCAAGCTATGAAATTTCAAAGATATAAAGCTATATTCCCAAGGCCAATCACATAAGTTAGTTCACATGTCTGACGTATATTGTCACGTGTGCATCCTCTACAAGCGGTTGTGGTTTTGTGTACTTATACTGTACAGTACTGTATAGAGTACATTATTACAGCTTATTTATTTCAAGCCTAGGATATCCAGAAACACGCATAAAAACAACAGTGATGTAGCTGGTACTTCTAAGTGCCAAACAATAACAGTGGAAACAAAAGTAAAAACAATTGAGAGAGTGGAGCAAGGCAAAAAGATGGTAGATGTTACTCATTCTTATAACATAAATTGTTCAACCATGAACATAATTCTAAAGAACAAAGACAAAGTCACAGAACATGTGAAGTCTGATTTGCCAATGATGTGCACAATAATATCAAAGAAGCATGGAAAAGTGATGGTGGAGATGGAGAAACATCTCACTGTGTAGATGCAGGATAAGCATCAGCATCAAGTCCCACTCAGCTTAATGCTGACTGAAGAGAAAGCTAAATGGTCTAGGAAGACTTGAAGAAACCTGGTGAAGAATCAGAGGCTACATCTTTTAATGCCAGCCATGGCTTGTTTCATAGGTTCAAGGCTAGAGCCAACCTTCATAGTATAAATGTAAGTGGTGAGGCAGCAGATGCAAATATTTCAGCTGCTCGGGAATTTCCTGAAATGCTTCAAGAAATTATTGATGAAGGCACTTATTTACCCAAGCAAGTTTTTAATGTGGATGAGACAAGACTGTACTGGAAGAGGATGCCAGGCCAAAGTTAAACCAAAGGAGGAAAAGTTGATGTCAGGCCATAAAGTAGCAAAGGATAGGCTAACTCTATTGTTTGGTGGCAATGCTTCCAGCAATATGAAACTGAAGTCTCTCTTAATTTAGAGAGTTCTCATACAGAGAACCCAAAAATCCTTAGAAATATAGTCAAGGGCTCTCTTCCTATTGTGTGGAAGTATAACCCCAAAGCCTGGGTTACACAAGGTTATTTCCCAGAACTGGTTTTTCTACCACTTTATCCTAGAGGTAAAGAAATATTGCTTAAAGAAGAACTTCACATTCAACATTCTTCTGCTACTTGATAATGCTCCAGGCTATCCCCTATCCATGGACAACTTTCATCTCAATGTCGAAGTAGTGCATCTGCCACTGAATACTATGCTGCTCATCCAAACTATGGACCAGGGATTTACAATGATTTTCAAGAAATATTACTTGCGTCACACATTTTGTTATGCAGGGCTCCCCTTGTGGCTCAGCTGGTAAAGAATCTGACTGCAATGCGGGAGACCTGGGTTTGATCTCTAGCTTGGGAAGATCCCCTGGAGAAGGGAAAGGCTACCCATTCCAGTATCCTGGCTTAGAGAATTCCATGGAATTTATAGTTCATGGAGTCAAAAAGAGTCAGACATGACTGAGAAACTTTCACTTTTTACTTTCAAAGGTGAGTGATGAATTGGGAACAACCTTGAAATTAAAAGACGCTTAAAGTGTCAGACTTTTTTTGGTGGGGGGGGCTCCAAAATCATTGCAGATGGTGACTGCAGCCATGAAATTAAAAGATGCTTACTCCTTGGAAGGAAAGTTATGACCAAACTAGATAGCATATTCAAAAGCAGAGACATTACTTTGCCAACAAAGGTCCGTCTAGTCCAGGCTATGGTTTCTCCAGTGGTCATGTATGGATGTGATAGTTGGACTGTGAAGAAAGCTGAGCATTGAAGAATTGATGCTTTTGGACTGTGGTATTGGAGAAGACTCTTGAGAGTCCCTTGGACTGCAAGGAGATCCAACCAGTCCATTCTAAAGGAGATCAGTCCTGGGTGTTCTTTGGAAGGAATGATGCTAAAGCTGAAACTCCAATACTTTGGCCACCTCATGCGAAGAGTTGACTCGTTGGAAAAGACTCTGATGCTTGGAGGGATTGGGGGCAGGAGGAGAAGGGGACAACAGAGGATGAGATGGCTTCATGGCATCACCAACTTGATGGACGTGAGTTTGAGTGAACTCCAGGAGTTGGTGATGGACAGGGAGGCCTGGCATGCTGTGATTCATGGGGTTGCAAGGAGTTGGACACAACTGAGCAACTGAACTGAACTGAACTGTACTGAACCCTCACCTACTTGGGCAACAGCTACTAAGGCAAAGCAGATAGTGGAGCCTTTAGGACACACTGGGGAGTAGTCCCTGCCAAAGTCCCTCAATAGCACCCACTGCTGCTTGCATTTTCACAGGGGGTTCAAGGAAACAAGAGATTGTAAAGAAATTAAAATTATGTTAGCCATGTGTTCTTTCAGCCATAGGGGTGAGGACCTCCTACCTTAACTGGAGGTCTTCTGGAATCTGAGACTGAGCTGTGTGAGATTTCTGCCGAGTTTGGTCTTGCTGTCCCACTTTCCAGCATGGTAGGCTTCTTGTCACTTCCACTGAGCTGGGTTTCCTTCACATTCAGCTTCCACCATGTGAGCTTTTACCAAGTTGGGCTTCTGCTGTTCTTGGTCTCTACCTTGCTGGGGTCAAGCTGAGGTTGTTTCAGCCAGGTTAAATCTGAGACTCAGAACCAGATATGTCCGGGGAGTGTGTAATTTCCTTGGTTCTGTCTTGCTGCAGCAAAGATTTGAAATGGCATACTGGCATTACAGCTTGGTTACATCTCAGTTTTATTTGGAAAGCAAAGGAAAACACATCCTCAAGGCTTGAGGGCAGGCCCACCCAAAAGAAGAGAGAGGCCCAATCTTGGCTCCTCTTCTTATGTTTTTTCTCCTCCACCTGAGCCTGCCCTATGTAATTTGGGCTAGCCAGGAGGGCTGTTTGTTTCACCTGCGGTTCTCACTCCGCTCCTCAGATTTTCTTTTGTTCCATTTTTGTGGGCTTTTTCCTTTCTTTGTCTTTTAGCCACTGCCATTTTGGACTCCATTTTCCTATTCTAATCACCTAATAGTACTATAAAATTGATTATACTAGTTGGGATACCTAGGCTTACTTCATTGGACTTATTAACAAACTGGACTTCGAAGAATTCACTCTGTGGTGGTGGTTTAGTCGCCAAGTCATGTCTGATTCTTTGTGACCCCATGGACTCTAGCCTACCAGGTTCTTCTGTCCATGGGATTTTCCAGGAAAAATACTGGAATGGACTTCCATTTTCTTCTGCAGGGTATCTTCTGAACCCAGGAATAGAACCCAGGTCTCCTGCATTGCAGGCAGATTCTTTACTGAATGGAATTCATTCATACTTACTATATAGGGCTTCAGTACTCTCTGTGGTTTCAGGTGTTCACAGAGTGTCTTAGAACATATCCTCAGCAGATAAGGGGGAACACTGAACCATCTTTTGGTTCCTCTCTTCCTTTACTTGTTGTACCCAATCAGTCACAAAATATTGTCTATTACACCTAAAAAATACTTTCATCCTTCTCTCTCTTCCTGCTACTAATCATAAGGCCCTTCTTGGACTACTAAAACAGATCCCTAATTTTATACTGTGCCTTTTGTTTCTTCTGTCTTCTATTCATTTTCCACCATTCCACAATGGTAATATTTTGAATACACAAATGTGACCCTGGTACTTTACTGATTAAATCATTCACAAATGCCCCTTCAAGTGCAAGATAAATGCCAAACTCCATTGCAAGACTTCAGGCCCTAGTCAACCTTATTAGTCCCATCTTCATGCTTCCCTTATTCCTAACAGTAATATTCAACTATACCACAGCATCTGAATCTCCCTAACGTGTCTTCTCTGCTCTTTAAAGTACACTACTCTCCAGAAATACAAATGTAAAACACCACATTCCTCACAAACATATACACATTACTCCTTTCTATAAAGTGTTTACTGAATTTCACTACCTAAATCCCCATATCAACCCACAATGGATGAGTTTCTATTTTCCACCATTGTGACTTTATCATATACATAACCCCCAAATTTGTTTCAATATCTAGCTTCCCCATTAGACTCTAAACACCTTCTAAACAACCTGAACCATGTTCACTTCTGATCTTCAGTACCTGGAAAATGCCTTTGGACACAATAATTACTTTAAAACTGAATGAACAACAACAAAAATGCACAAAGTAGTCATTAGGAGATCTTTAGGAAGTTTCTTAGTCTAATTTTGTCTGTAAAAATGAAAGATGATGTATAAACCCCTGAAAGCTTGATTTTATGAATTATAAAATCAGAGAAGAAAAAAGACAATGCAGAAAACAAAAAGTTGGGCCATCAAGAATATGGTGCTATAAAATTGTTTCCAGTAGAGGTTGGAAGACTTATGAAAGAACAAGTATTAAGTTTATTCTTAGTTAAGTTTACTCTTAAGTTTATTTTTAATTAAGTGTATTTTTAGTGGCTATCTTAAATGTGAAGAGTTGAGAGGAGAGCAGAGTGAGCTCATTTCCCAGGAGAATAAAAAGTGAAATGGTTAGAGTCAAACCGAGCATAACGTTTGTTAGAGACATTACAGAGGTGGTTTGTCTGGACAAATAGTTGAACATATTTGAGGAGTTGTGAGACATGAAATTAGAGGAGACAATTGTGGCTATTAGAAGATTTTAAATCATTCTTTAGAAGGTACCAATTATAATCATCGGATATTTAAAAATAATTTGCTACAAAATTGGAGTAATTAAAAGAAATAACCAGATCTTGAATTCCTAATTATAAACATACTTTTTAAAGCAGCTTGTCAAGGCTGAAATAGTTTATTACAATTAAATAGTGATTTCATTTATTAACATTTCATCCTAACACACAAAAAGACGACTCTTTATGCCTTGTTACAATCTTTCCTGTTTCATCACTTGTAGTTTGTTCTAACAACTACATTCTCTCAATGGCTCTAATAAAAACTTATTTTCTTTTTATCATTCCTTTTGTTTCACATCTCTTTACTCTGGTTTTTCTCTGTGTATGTCCTAAAATATTCTACTTTGCAAATCTCTATTCATCCATCAAGATGAAGTGCAAATGTGATCTCCAGAAAGTTCTTTAAGACCACACAGGACAGAATGAAAAGCTCTTCAGGGCTCAAAAGTAACTTTCCATTCCTATCCTACAACTCATGATGCAGTGTCATCACTGCTACCATAGAGCTTTCTTCAAACTTCCCGAAGCACCAAAGTGGGTCTTCATCTTGAACTTGATAACTTTGCAGAGTTTCTAATAAATGGAATGAACTCACTAAAGACTGAACTAATAAGTATTGATAAGAGAATTCTATACTGAGAGTTTTGTTAATTGCCAAAAATTAATGTTTTTATTTTTGTTTCATATATAGTATTCTGCTTCAAAGAATATCCATCAAGAAAAGAGAAATGTATTGCCTTTCAAGTGAGCCAAACTATAAAAAATACTTATTATGGGCCCGACAGAAATAAAAATAATATTTTCACATACTTCTGGTACGAGTATAAACTTCTATAAACAGACTGGTAATATTTATCAAAAATCTTTTAAAAAGTTGATTTCTTTTAACCAGTAAATACTGTTTCTAGAAACATTTATGAAAAACTTCAAAATGATTAAGAAAATGTACGTCTAAATGATACAATGTTATGTAACCATTTAATTTTGTGTTTTCAGATATTATACAAAAAATAGTAATTCAAAAAGTTATCTTTTTGAAACATTTTGGAAGTTAATGAACGTTGACTTGTATTCAAATCCTATTTTTGCCCCATATTAGTTAAGTGACTTTGACCAAGTTACTTAAATTCTCAAACATAATTTTCACATCTATAAATTGAGCATAAGAATAGTAGTCATTTCACGTGAGAAACGAATGAGACTTAAAAATGTAAAAGACTCAGAACAATGACTAGCAGAGGATAAGTGATCAACAATTAGTCTACCATACCAATGACAATAATAATGATATAAGTGACCCATAAAAAATAAAATAGGACTTGTTTTTGCAGGAATTAGTAAGACATCAAGATGTCCTGGTAGACTACAGTCAAAGGGTCATAAAGAGTTGGACATGACTGAGTAACTAAGCACACACTCACAAGATGTGGTAATTCAAGTTTCATGCAGCTCAAGTGCTAGAATGGCATTTTATAGTGAACTGAAGAATAAGACACATGGAGAACAACTTTAATATTTTCTTTATGAGCATTTTCCTGAAAAATACAGAATCCTATATTTAGTTATTATTCTGGGCATAGTCAATCTAGATGGCTTTCATTAATAGGAGTCCCTTTTTCAGATATTTTAAAATACTTTATTTTTGACAAGATAATTCTTCCACCTTGCTAACTAATCATCTCAGAGCCTACACAATTATTTACATTGTGCCATTAATGGGGACTTTCTTTTTTAAAGCTTAGGCAATCATTGTAACAATAACAAGTCAGGATTTTAGGATTATTTGAGCTGCCAGTTTCTTTTGTTCTTCCTTAAAAGAGATGTCACTCAAATCCACGCACATCTGATTGGTACTTCCCAAAGAACAAGGAGGAAAATTTGCACTTGTCATCAAGTCACTTATAATGATGTTAGAAAAGACTGAAACATTTGTAAATTTCTTTAGAGGTGCTCACTATGCAAATGTGCTGAGTGGGAAGTTTTTTTAAAAAGAGTTCTTTAAAACTATATTTTTCTGAAAATCATTTTAAGGCCTCAATTAACTGTAGGTGAAGTGTTAAAAGTCATGTGATAACTGAAAATAAATTTAAAGTGATTGCTGCATATCAATCATTTTATGCCAAAACATTTACTTGGAAAGTATTTAGAATGAGATTACCTATCCAGTTAAAATTGTAACATTAGTGAAATAAAATTAAGCTAGTATATAATTATCATTGGGAAAGGGGTGAAAAAGTACAGGAGAATGAAGTGTGGTTTATTTAAAATCACACAAGTACAAAGAGAAACTTAAGCGATAATGAGTCATTTTCATTGTTGACTAGATTTCCCTCTTTTGTCCTACATCTGAGTGTGTGAATGTGTGTGAAATTCCTATGGAAAATATATATGTATGTATCTGCCTGTATATAATTCTTGCAAGAACACAATTTTTGTGGTAACTTTAACTAACAACTTTGCATATTTAACAACTTTGAATGTTATAATCTAGATGATAATAGCAAAACTGGACTTTGAGTATTTAAACTTCAAGAATTTTGAATTTCAACTTCAGAAATTCCTCAAATTTATATAAACCTAGCAGTCTTTATGTAGGTCACTTAGTATAACTGAATGATTCACTATTTCAGGGCTAATATTTGCAAAATGATAGTGCGGTGCTGGGATTGATGACATTTTCTAGCTCTGAAACCTCTGAAGGCACCAAAGTCCCCACTGAAACAAAAGTGGGTTCTCATCAATACACACAGTACTGTTTATATAGAACTTGGATAAAATCATCCAAAAGGATGAAATTATTTGCATCAGGGTAAAGATATGATGCAAGTTGTTAGTACTTATTATGCAAAGTTGAAGAGGACTTCTGAAGTCTAAGAATATGGAGAATGGGGAGAGAGGGGAATAGCTGTATCTATTTATTATTAACTATATTTAGTTAATATAGTTCACTGAGGAAAGTGAGGCCACTTTATTGTAGCCAGCTGGAGAGCACTGTGATCAATGGAAAAAAAAACAGAACATAAATAATGGATGAGTAAATATAGTAAGTCAAATCAGAATCCAAAGATGACAAAAACCAGGATGCTAAGGAAAGGTAATTTTGAGTAAAAGCAAACAAACCTTAGAACTAGAATAACAAAAAAAAGATCTTATGACTTCTGTAATCATCAATAAAATATAAAACAATAATTCAATCTGGGATTGGAATGTAATCAAGAATTGAATAAGTACTTTGGTAAAATACATTACTACAAATAATGGTTATCATTTATTAAGAACTTAGTGTATTCTAGCACTAAGATTCATATTTTCTGAACCTTGTAACTTGAGCATGGGAATTTTCCCAGGCATAGCTAGTCTGATTAAAGTGATGAGAGGATTATTAAAAGGGGGATCAATCTGAATAATTGCAAGGAACTAAACAAAAGTAGCAAGAAACTCTGTTCTGTAATACCTTTCAGGACAAAGGGTAAAATCTTGAGCTCTACTTCATCCTCAATAGGAAATCTGCCAAATTAGGCAATTAATTCACCTAATGGTATTTTCCACAGAATCAAATACATTTCTTCTCAGATCAACTGTGTCAACAATCAAAAACTAAACAGCTTAAGATCTGAGAATAAGATCCTAAGATACAAGGGCAATCATCCTCCCCAATTTGGATGTAAATAAAAGCTCTGAATAAGAGATTCTTTTGCAAGGTTTGCTACTGTCACTTCGGTCGTGTCCGACTCTGTGCGACCCCATAGACGGCAGCCCACCAGGCTCCCCCGTCCCTGGGATTCTCCAGGCAAGAACACTGGAGTGCGTTGCCATTTCCTTCTCCAGTGCAGGAAAGTGAAAAGTGAAAGTGAAGTTGCTCAGTCGTGTCCGACCCTCAGCGACCCCATGGACTGCAGCCTACCAGGCTCTTCCATCCATGGGATTTTCCAGGCAAGAGTACTGGAGTGGGGTGCCATTGCCTTCTCCTTAATTAAAAGCAAAACAAAAGAAAATAACATGAAATATTTTTAGAAACTATAAAACATATAGTAATGTATAGCATTAAATAAAGAATATACTGTAATACATACAAAGAAAATAACCAAATGTGATTTATTTTAGGAAATAAATCATGAAAGCCTCAGCTTTTTGGCCTTAGCAAAATACTTAGATACCATGAAACAAAAATTTAAACATAAGATGAAAATATAGCACGTTGAGGTCAAAGAGATAATGCAGGTAGATATAGAGGTAATAGAAACATTCTAAGAGAAAAAATTTTTTAATAAAATGTAAATATGAATGTATTTACACGAAGATAAAGTGTTCATGCACATTCAAGTGTAGCTCCCTTGGGAAAAATTACATAAACATATATGAATATAAACACATATATATATGACCTGCCTCTTGAGAAATTTGTATGCAGGTCAGGAAGCAACAGTTAGAACTGGACATGGAACAACAGACTGGTTCCAAATAGGAAAAGGAGTACATCAAAACTGTATATTGTCACCCTGCTTATTTAACTTATATGCAGAGTACAGCATGAGAAACGCTGGGCTGGAAGAAGCACAAGCTGGAATCAAAACTGCCAGGAGAAATATCAATAACCTCAGATATGCGGATGACACCACCCTTATGGCAGAAAGTGAAGAGGAACTCAAAAGCCTCTTGATGAAGGTGAAAGAGGAGAGTGAAAAAGTTGGCTTAAAACTCAACATTCAGAAAACAAAGATCATGGCATCTGGTCCCATCACTTCATGGGAAATAGATGAAGAAACAGTGGAAACAGTGTCAGACTTTATTTTTTGGGCTCCAAAATCAATGCAGGTGGTGATTGCAGCCATGAAATTAAAAGATTCTTACTTCTTGGAAGAGAAGTTATGACCCACCTAGATAGCATATTGAAAAGCAGGGACATTACTTTGCCAACAAAGTTCTGTCTAGTAAAGGCTATGGTTTCTCCAGTGGTCATGTATGGATGTGCGAGTTGGACTGTGAAGAAAGCTGAGTGCTGAAGAATTGAGGCTTTTGGACTGTGATATTGAAGAAGACTCTTGGGAGTCCCTTGGACTGCAAGGAGATCCAACCAGTCCATTCTGAAGGAGATCAGCCCTGGGATTTCTTTGGAAGGAATGATGCTAAAGCTGAAACTCCAGTAGTTTGGCCACCTCATGCGAAGAGTTGACTCATTGGAAAAGACTCTGATGCTTGGAGGGATTGGGGGCAGGAGGAGAAGGGGATAACAGAGGATGAGATGGCTGGATGGCATCACTGACTCGATGGACGTGAGTCTGAGTGAACTCCAGGAGTTGGTGATGGACAGGGAGGCCTGGTGTGCTGCGAATCATGGGGTCACAAATAGTCGGACACTACTGAGCGACTGAACTGAACTGAACTGATATAACATATATGTGTATATTTACACACATACATATACACATAAGACTGTTTACATAAATGCTGAAAAGACATTTGATAAACTCAACAACCATTTTTATTTTGAATCAAGTTATAAAATAGGAACAGAAAAAACTTCCATAAACCTTCAAACTCAGTATGTTTCATGGAAAAGATAATAACATCATTCTTACTAAAATTAGAAAAAAGACAAGAAAGGCCACAAACACTACCATTATTTAACACTGTCTTAGAGGTATTAGCCATTGCACACAGAGAATGAAATATGATGTCTAAAATTGCAAAGGTGTTAAAGATGTCACTATTTATTGAGGAAATACCTGAAAACTCCTGAAAAGCAAGTGTAAAAATTACTGAGAGCAAGATAATTCAGTGAGATTATGGAATACAAATTTAATATGAAGAAATAAACAACTTTTATATTTAGAAGGAAGAGAGAACTTGTACTACTTTCAATGGCAATAACAACAAATAATAACAAAATACCTTAAAGTCACCAAGAAATACATAGAAATTTATTAGACATTTTAGAAATATTATGATCACCTACAATTGAACAAATCTTTTTCAGTTCTTCCTAAATTTACCTATAAATGAAATTCTATCCTATGAATATATCAAGATAAAGTTTTTTAAATAAAAAAGCTATATAATTTCTTATAGAAAATTAAACAGAACAACTCTTTGAACACCCAGAAAGAGGAGAAAGAAGAAAAGGAAAGAGGGAAGGAGAAGACTAATGATGGGAATCAGGCCTTCCAGCAAAAAAAAAAAAAAAATATATATATATATATATATATATATATATATATATGTATGTATGTATGTATGTATAATGTGTAGGGATAGCCCTGGGTTCCTGACACCATTGTGAAACAGCATAGATTTGGGGATCTTCTCCCCCAAAATCAACCTGAAAAAAAAAATGTATGTATGAGAGATGAATATAGGATCCAGGTTACTAAAACAATAAAGACTAGAAATGGGCAACAATTGATCAAGTCACTAATAAAGTAAAAACTCATCAAGGATAAAGGATAAAGTAAAAACCCATGAAGTACAGATAGATACTGCTTTTAGCCCAAAGAACTACAATACCACAGCTCACTAAATAATAAGGAATTCCTTTTAGTTCTATATACCCTCTTCTGCAAGCTTCCTGTAAAAAGTATTCTGACAGGATCACCAAGAGTGTGAGTTCTCTTTCAATTTTGTTATCACTTTTAATTTTTAATGTTAAAAAAAATAGCTCATTTTGTAATAATATAGCTACCACAATGCAAAGACTACATTTAACATTTTCTCTTCAGCAATATCTATTCTATGAAGCATGAAGAATCATGACACAGGCCTCTGATCTCAAAGAGCCTAAATTTTAATAGAAGCAATAAAATTTGACATTAAACATTTAGAAGACAGTATGAGATAGTATCTAAGAGCAGAGTTGTGCAGTTTAAGCTCATAATGCAACCCCATTGTGAACAAGCAGAAGACAAAAGACTTTTTTTTTTTTTTTAATTGACCAGTGTCATTCACATTATCAGTTCCAAAAATAATCGGCAACTCAAACCCTGGGCTAGCTGCATCTCCTCTGTCTTGGAAATAATAGATCTGTGGTTCTAGCATATTTTTACTGCCCATTTATTATACTGATATTTTATATAATATATATATAATTTCTGACAATATTTAAGAAGATTTCCATAGCAGAAGAGGTCTTTGGCAACATCTTATAATCTTAGCTCTAAGAGTCATCAGGTCAGCAAAACCACAATGAGACAATATGATACCTAACCATTAGGATGGATGTTATTAAGTTACTAAGCAGGAAATACATGAATAAACAAATGTTAGAAAGAACATGGAGACACTAGAAACTTTGTGCATCAATGGTGGGATTATAAAATTCTGCAGTCATTGTGAAAGATACTGTGGTGATTCTACCAAAAAATCAACAGAATCACCTTATGATCCAGCAATTCTACTTCTGTATATATGCCCAAAAGAAATTAAAGCAGGGACTTGAACAAATATCTGTATAACAGTGTTCACAGCAGGATTATTCATGCATAAAAGTAAAAATGTGGAAGCAACTAAAGTGTCCATAGATAGATGAATGGGTAAACAAGATGTGACATATACATACAATGGGATACTATTCAGCTTTAAAAAGTAAGAAATTTCTGACCCACGCTGCAACATGGATGACCTTGAAGACATTAAGCTAAGTGAAATACTATTTCACTTATATGAAATGCCTAGAATTTGGTAAACACAGAAAGTAGATGGTAGTTTCCAGGACTGGGGCAAAGGAGGAACCGGGAGTAGTTTAATGAGTTTTATAGAGTTTCAGTTTCGCAAGATTAAAAAAAGCAATCTCTGGAGATTGCTTGTATAAACAATGTGAATGTGCTTAATATCACAGAACTTAAATGTTTAAAATGGTAAATTTTATGTATGCATGAAAAGTGAAAGTGAAAGGCAATCAGTCGTTTCCGACTCTTTGTGATCCCATGGACTTTATAGTCCATGGAATTCTCCAGGCCAGAATACTGGAGTGGGTAGCCTTTCCCTTCTCCAGGGGATCTTCCCAACCCAGGTATCGAACCCAGGTCTCCCGCATTGCGGGCGGATTCTTTACCAGCTGAACCACAAGGGAAGCCCAACAATACTGGAGTGGGTACCCCATCCCTTCTCCAGCAGATCTTCCCAACCCAGCAACTGAACCAGGGTCTCCTGCATTGCAGGCGGATTCTTTACCAACTGAACTATAAGGGAAGCCCTTATGTATGCATACTTTATTATAATCAAAATACTGTCAACAGGCTAAAAGCTTTACTAACTATATCAAGTGATAACTTTTCTAAATAGTTCATGGAGAAATAAGGCCACAGCTGACCCCCATGCTATAGTCCTTTGGGTAGGTCCTGTTGTTTTACTGTCTCCCTTGCATCTGCATCTTAAACCACTATTCCCTAGCTCGCACTCTTCAACAGGTCACTCTGAATTTGGGATAAGAGAGTCTTGTTGTCTCCAGCCCTCTGAGGGGGGTGGCGGTGTTCTCTCATCTTACTCTTTTTACCCATTTCCCAAAGGCTGGATGATTCTTAGTAATTCAATCCTTGGTTAGTAGATGGCCCTAGAAATTACTGGCATCCTTTTTTTATGGCATATCTGAAGTTGCAACACATTCTTATTCTCTGGATTAGATTCCTATGATCTCAACATTTGTCTGAAGCTTGACTGGATTTTTCATGCACCTATTTAATACCTGTGACTTTTTAAAAATTGAGGTACAGTTGATTTACAATATTACATCAGGTTCAGTTGTACAGTGCAAGTGATTCGATTTTTTATAGATTAAGCTCCATTTATGGTTATTATAAAATACTGGCTGTATTCCCTGTGCCATATGATATATCCTGGTAGCATGTTTATTTTATATACAATAGTTTGTACCTGTTAATTCCCTGCCTCTATCTTGCCCCTGCCCCCACCTGTCATGATAACTTCACTATGACTCCAGCTCCTTTTGCTTCTTATTTGCTTTATGGACTTTGTTGGAATACACCCTTCAAGCCTGTAAGCCTTGTAGTTGCCCAGTCTCAAGATGGAAGAAATAACCCAGAGACAGTGACAGAGACGTCAATGCTTATGGGACAGGGATCTTACACAAAGGGCACTGGAGGACACACCACTGTGTACTGCAGTCAGGACATGGCACCAGTCTTTGCTACTCAGGGGAGGAGGGTACCACTTACAGGAGAAACGGAGGTCAGGAAGGCTTGTCAGTGACCAGAGACTGACCAAGCCCTATAATTAAGAATACTGAATATTTATATGAGTGAAAAGGGCCCAGTTGAGTAGGGGAGGTACAGAGAGCAAGAGAACAGCCATTCTGAGTGGCCTGCCCACACAGGTCTATCCAAGGGAGACCTGCATTTTAACAGCCCTCCGAGAACCTGAAATCAAGAGCATCTAGTATTTGAGAAGGTGGGAACCAAAGAAAGGAATATTTACTATATGACAAAAACAAAAGTGAGAAAAGAGTTTATATCAAATTTTAATATGGAATAACATTGGGTTTGTGAGATCTGATGAGATTCCTTTTTGTATTATAGCAACCACTACAATTTTAACCCAGAGGTTCAATTTATAAGTTTCTACTATGGAAAAGAATTGATTAAATTAGGGCAAATAGCTCTCCCAACTTCCTACACCATAAAGCCAAGCCTGTCATTTATTCTTGACAGTAAGATTAATCTAAGCATGTTTTTTAAAGTTTATTCAAATGAAAGTACCAGAAGTTGAGAACGTAATGGCTGATACCTGAACCCTCATGCTAAGTCCATCACGCGTTGCTGAGGATAACCACCTGGAGGGAGCAGAACAGAGAGAGCCTGCAGGTTAAGGATGGTTGACTGTCTGACAGCAGGTGGCCTTCCTTCCGCTTTTGTGTGGAGAAAGGATGCTGAGACTCAACAGGGAGGGGAAGACAGAAAAGCAGACAGGTCTGAAACGAAGACCACACAGAAAAATTTAACCAGATGGGCAGCTGTGTCACAGCCAGAAACCAGAAAGTGCATAGGAAACTGAAACTATGAGACAATAAAAATCATTACTTTAAAAAAATTCATCAAGATTAAATTGAGACCTCAGCTATCAACAAAACACAGGAAATAAAGGAAGGTTCTAGGGCTGACTGAGAAAACTGAGGAGATTGGATTGATGAGGAAAGTCTCCTTGAGGCAGTTTCCTAAGTTTCTCCTTTAACCTAAAACAAGCTTTCTACTATTCCTCATGTCATTAGATTCCTGATCAGATGACATTTCTGGAACAGTAACAGGTGCAAATGATAATGCTCGTTTGCCAGTCACTTGGAAACATGCTTTAATAGTCTTTATCTTCTTTCATTTTCTAATACTAAATAAAATAAAATGAAGTAAAATAAACTCTGGGAGGCAATTTTTCCTGATGGGAAATAAATGATAGATATTTCTCATATTATTGAGATTTTGCAAAACTAAATGTAACAAGAAGCTTATATTGTGTTTAGTAGTATGACTCTGTGGAGAAGGCAATGGCACCCCACTCTAGTACTCTTGCCTGGAAAATCCCATGGACAGAGGAGCCTGGTAGTCTGCAGTCCATAGGGTCGCTAAGGGTCAGACACAACTGAACGACTTCACTTACACTTTTCACTTTCATGCATTGGAGAAGGAAATGGCAACCCATTCCAGTGTTCTTGCCTGGAGAATCCCAGGGATGGGGAAGCCTGGTGGGCTGCCGTCTATGGGGACACACAGAGTCGGACACGACTGAAGTTACTTAGCAGTAGCAGTAGCAGTATGACTCTGAAATCACATTGTCTGGGTCCAAATCCTAGCTCCATCCCTCATTAGAAACTGTGTGGCCTTTTACAATTGACTCATCTTCTCTGGTCTTCAGTTTCCCTGTTTATAAAATAATGATAATAGTGTCTATAAGATTCTTATGAGGATAAATTGAGCAAATATATGTGAAACACTTAAAACATTACCAGGTTGATAAAAAAAAAAGACTAGGCAAGTGTTTGGTATTACAAGAAGTTTTGAAAAGAAAAATAATCACAATGGAATATTACTCAGCCATTAAAAAGAATACATTTGAATCAGTTCTAATGAGGTGGATGAAACTGGAGCTTATTATACAGAGTGAAGTAAGCCAGAAAGAAAAACACCAATACAGTATACTAACGCATATATATAGAATTTAGAAAGATGGTAACAATGACCCTATATGCAAGACAGCAAAAGAGACACCAACGTATAAAAGTCTTTTGGACTCTGTGGGAGAATGTGAGGGTGGGATGATTTGAGAGAATAGCATTGAAATATGTATATTATCATATGTGAAACAGATCACTATCCAGGTTTGATGCATGAGACAGGGTGTTCAGGACTGGTGCACTGGGATGACCCTGAGGGATAGGATGCGGAAGGAGGTAGAAGAGTGTTCAGGATGGGGAACACATGTACACTCATGGCTGATTCATGTCAATGTATGGCAAAAATCACTACAATATTGTAAAGTAATTAGCCTCCAATTAAAATAAATAAATTTTTAAAAAACGTACTCTCTGATTTAAAAAAAAGAAAAAACAATTATAACCTCAAAAGAAGAAAAGAAGAAAGGGGAGAAGAGATGATTACAGTCTTAAGTCTTCCAGCTATTAATTTACATATCATAATATTGAGTAAACATTAAAATAAATAAACAAAGTATAATTAAAACAGGAAAATGGAAGAGGAATAGGTAGTTATATAGGTGAATTAAACCTTCATTGAAACAGAAAATAGTTACTAACTAGATATCAAATATGTGGAGGTAATACTAAAAGAAACAGCTAAAATAACTGTAAGTCTGGAGAGTGAAACTTAATGTTAAGAAAGCATTACTTGATATTTTAATGTATCCGTTTGATAAACTTCATATATATGTGTGTGTGTGTGTGTGTGTATACACATATACACAAGTTTTAATGGTACTTGAGAAACACAAGTGTTTAAACATGTGGAATCACACTAAAATTTGGTTTGCTATATTATAGTGTATCATTTGTATAAATTTTTAGTCTACAAACAGACATCTGATTTAAAGTATCATAAGACATCATGCCCTAAATTGTTTTTAAAAGCAGCTAACTGGAAAACAATGTAGATGTTAAGTAAGCATTTTGGCTTGGGTACCAAAGTCACATCCCGGTCAGTCTCCATTGGCACGTGGCCTTGCTACCGCTGCTTTTGAGAGGTTCTGCCACAATGAAAACTGGTGACAAGGTTGAAAATGTTCTCTATTTCTTGTAAGTTACATGTGGAAAACATTCCCTTCTCCTAAACAGTAGAGAGAAAGGGTCACTTCTCAGCCACATTACTCTTCAACAGTTGCCATACCTTCATATTTAATTTTTTGGTATTAAATTTAAATAAAAACTTCATTTTCAGACAATTAAGTCATTTTCAATGACTTGCTAAAAAAAGTGAGAGAGAAGTAGCAATATGACCTTGAGCAAGTTAGAATTCTCTGAACAGTAAGTTCACTTGTGAGATGAAAGGGGGTTTAATTAGATTTCTGAGGACCCTTCTGTGCTTTAATTCTAGGATTTCTCAACTTCTACTCAGTAGGAATTTCAGTATTCTTGTCTGGGAAATCCCATGGACAGAGGAGCCTGGTGGGCTACAGTCTGCTGCTGCTGCTGCTGCTAAGTCGCTTCAGTCGTGTCTGACTCTATGTGACCCCATAGACGGCAGCCCACTAAGGTTCCCCGGTCCCTGGGATTCTCCAGGCAAGAACACAGGAGTGGGTTGCCATTTCCTTCTCCAATGCATGAAAGTGAAAAGTGAAAGTGAAGTCGCTCAGTCGTGTCCGACTCCTAGCGACCATGTGGACTGCAGCCTAACAGTCTCCTCTGTCCATGGGATTTTCCAGGCGAGAGTACTGGAGCGGGGTGCCATTGCCTTCTCCGGGGTCTATGGGGTGGCAAAGAATCGGACCTGACTAAAGGACTAAACAAGGACAACCCAGTAGGAATATCTTTTCTTTCCAGTAACATCATACACTTCTCCATCAGGCATCACAGATGATAATGGTGCTAATGTACCCAGACAAAATACAGTCTAATAAATTTGTTCTCTTTTAGTTTGATGAGAATGTAAGTTTTTATCAGACTCTAAAGTGAAATGCCACTGCATCTTCCTAAATAATGGAGTTACAGTACTCTAAGACACAGTCAAAACATTAGAAACAGTACTGCCTCTCAGTTGACTTTTAGCTCCACTTTTAAGGAAGAATAAGGAAAGTTTCTCATTTTGATTCAAAAGATTAAATAGGAGAAGACAAGTGAAAATAAAATTAATCCAAATATTAAAAAATTGAAAATAGCAACAGCTCTTTCACTACTTTTAAAACTCTCTATTACTCATAATTGTTTAATTGTACGGTTTCCCTAGTGGCTCACTGGTAAAGAATCCCACTATTCTTTTATTACTATTTTTTAAGCAACATGAAACAAGACTTTGTTAACAGAAAACTAGGATTTTAGAGAAAAATTAAAATCATTTAATCAACAAAAGAAATAAAAAGTCAAACAAATCATAAATTGGTGGACCTGAATCTATTTTAATTTTATAGTAAGTCTTAAAATTATATCATCATTAAAAATTAAAAGGAAATTTTATTCATGTAATTACTTGCTAAGCAAATAAATTAATTTCTTTTTTCTAATTAATTTTCAACTGCTTCCAATAATTCTTTTCCCTATAATAATTGGTCACAAAACATCCAATTTTCTTACAAAGGATACATGCAGTCAAAACTAATGACCCTAAAATAATTTCCCAAATTTGGATAGCCCGACCATGCAGCCATTTCTCATATGCCTGCCTATCTACTACATATCAATTTTCACATGTTTTATTGGATTTTCTGCTTCTACGCAAGTGTTCTTAGAAGGAAGCAAGATGGAAGCGATTTTGATCTCAAGTCCCATGTGCTAAAATTTGAATCCTGGCCTCAATAGCTTATTAGCTGAAATATTATTGTAAGGAAAGAAAAAGAAAGAAACACCAGTTGATTTAAAAGTTCAGTTCCCCATCTCCTGCTTGTCAAAGAACAATACCTCATTCATATGGATGCATGAGAAGTCCTTTTCCTACAAGATGACTCAATTGTACCCTGGGGCCATAATGTACAGGTGCAAGAAGGGTGAAAAAGGCAATCTGAGCCAATCAGAGTCCTTTCCTGGAAACTGAAATTAGGACTGCGATACTGTCTACCATTCCTTGACTTGCTATTTATAGAAGAAGCCTCTTATTGCTTATCAGTTCACACATACAATTCCTATTTTCTTGCATCCTCTAAAAAAATCCAATCACAAAAATTCGTAGAGAGAAGTGTGCATTTTACTGAATAATTGTTATACAGATGATGGCAAAGAATATTATTTCACACTACACACAGCAAACAAAAACTACTCCAGCAGTAATTCTGATCACCAAAGCCCTTCCCACCATGGTATGGTCTTGTTTTCCTCTGGTCCTTTTTCACTCTGGTCCCTCTCTCCCGATTCATCTGCTAAATACCTGTCTCTTTTTAATATGTAAAACAATCCAGCTTTGCTCTAGTTTTACTTCCAGATTACAGATCCAAATTCACATCCAGATACATTAAAACAAGTGTATCAACAGTGGCCTGGACATACTCTTTTAAGAAAATCACAGTGTCCCTGTTTATTACAAGGACATAGCACTTAGTAACTTCCTTTCCCTGCTTTATCAACATATGCTGGAGAAGGAAATGGCAACCCATTCCAGTGTTCTTGCCTGGAGAATCCCAGGGATGGGGGAGCCTGGTGGGCTGCCATCTATGGGGTCGCACAGAGTGGGACATGACTGAAGAGACTTAACAGTAGCAGCAATGAATTTCATAAGGTAAATTTCAGAGGATAAAATACCCATGCATTTCCATCACTGGGCATAAATGAAAGGTTGTGGGGCTAAAAGGCATGACTTGATGGTAATAAATGATGAAGGGGCTAAGACTTTTCTTGTCTTTCTCCAAACAACACAGTATGGGTACATTGGGTGTGAGGAGAGGCAGTGCTAGGGAGCTTGGGCAGAGACAAGAAGAGGGACTCAACCTTTCCCTTTTGTCATGACACCAAACTGCTTTAATTAAGAGATGCTGAAAAGGAATCTCACACAGTAGCTGGCCCATAAAATGAAGTCTCAGTCTGATCTCCATGCTCTTTCCATAGACAAATGAATCTGAACTTGCCCTGTGTAAAGCTTCCTTCACCCCTATTTCACATCAAAGTTTCTCTGTTTTCTCAATGTTCAATCTTTGAAAAGTGAAAGTGAAAGTCTCTCAGTTGTGTCCAACTCTTTGCGACCCCATGGAATCCAGGCCAGAATACCAGAGTGGGTAACATTTCCCTTCTCCAGGGGATCTTCCCAACCCTGGGATCAAACCCAGGTCTTCCGCGTTACAGGCAGATTCTTTACCAGCTGAGCCACAAACGTTCAACCTTTATTGCTCTTAAAATAAGAAAATGATGCTATTTTTACCAAAGTTATATAAAAATCAGAAAATGAAATAAACAGGAGATATTAGAATACCGGAAAGAAGCAAGCCTTTACAAAATTGTTTCAAATATCTAATGGCAGTAACTCTAGGCTTCGTTCATATTTCTTAACTTCTCTCTTAGGTGATGGTGCTATCACCTTGATTCTAAGGAGTGCTAACAATTTACTCACCATTGCTTTTATGTTTTCATTGAAAATGTCAGCATAGTGGACTATTATTATTATTGTTATTATTATGAGAATAGTTTAATCATGCAGGTCCCCTACAAGAGTCTAAGGGACTCCTCAAAGTTCATGGACCACATCACTATAAATGCTAACCTAGACCTTCCCTTATCCTGCAAGCCTAGAAATAAACATGTGAGACATAAGCCTGATGGTTTTGAGGGTAATGATCCATAACCTACATAGTCAAGATAACATAAAAGTATTTTCTTATAAGAAAACACCAGTTCTTAAATCACTGCAATTTTCCTGAAAAAAAAAAAAAATGTCATTTGGTTGTCTAAATTTTTCATCTTATAAAGTTGTACATAGTTCTATAAATGGTCTAATAATAAAAATAATCAGTTTATATAATTTAAGTATCATAGATAAAGAAAACTACTTATAAAAACTTACATCACAAATAATTTATTACATTTAAAAGGAAACAAAGCATGTTGTCACCTTTCAGGATCTGGTCTTCACTGATTCAACAAAAGCCTATATGGTAAATAGCTATTTGGGAAGTTCTATTCATCTTTGCAGGCTTCCCTGGTGGCTCAGCAGGAAAGAATCTGTGTGCCAATGCAGGAGATGTGGGTTTGATCCCTGGGTTGCGAAGATGGCCTGGAGAAGGAAATGGCAACCTGCTCCAGTATTCTTCCGGGGAAATCCCATGGACAGAGGAGCCTGGGGGGCTACAGGAGTCGGAAATAACTTAGCAACTAAAGAGCAACATCATTTCACTTTTGTAACTAAAAACCACCATTGTTTTAATGATACAACACTATGTAGATATTATTACTTACTTGGTAGGTAGCCTTTACTTAATTTTATATGTACTGTATTTATATGCATTGTAATATATTCACATCAATTTATATGTTTCTTACAGATAATAGCCTAGAAAGAAACTTAGTTATTCAAGATCATTTTCAGCATACATTGAAACAATTTTCAATATAACTGAAGTATCTTCAAAAGGCCCACAATTATTAATAAACCAATACTACTTTCTCAACAGTGAAATTATTCCTTCAGAATGCACAAAAACAAAATTTTTTACTTTGTGACTCCAAGTTTCCTTGAATGAATGAATATTTAATGTGCCAGACTACAATAAGTTAAATACAATTACCTCTTCAACCAAAAGCATAAAATACTGGCAAAAAAATTTTACCTGACTCTAGAAAATTGAATCTGCATGAAATGCAAAAGTCAAAATCGTATATTCTCATTTTTAAGATCACATAAGAGTTAATATGGCTTCAATTAGTTTGTGGAATCAATATGGCTTCTCTAATAGTTTAATTAGTTAATTCTGTGATCTCCATAATAAAGCTGAATACTTAGGAACACTGGACTTAGAGCCAAAAATACCTGGCTCTTTCTAAACACTATAAATACCAGAAAGCCATAAATACCTTCTACTTTCTAAAGATGTAATACTGAAAATTCACTTAATCTAATTTAAATTTTCTCATTTATAATATTTTGGCAATCTCATAGACTGAAGCTAGTTTCATATGAGATATGTTAAAAAATCAAAGCAAATATAAATTAATGCCTATAATTAAAACAGTCACAATCATAATATTATTTTAATTATAACATACTATTGAGCCATAAACTAATTTCTACTTTGAAATCAATATATTTGACAAAATATGTTTACATTAAATGCCAGGCTAGATGAATCACAAGCTGGAATCAAGGTTTCTGGGAGAAATATCAACAACCAAAGATATAGATGATACCACCCTAATAGCAGAAAGTGAAAAGGAACCAAAGAGTCTCCTGATGAAAATGAAAGAGGAAAGTGAAAGACCTAGCTTAAAATTCAACTTTCAAAAAACTAAGATCACAGCATTTGGTCCCATCACTTAATGGCAAATAGATGGGAAAAAAATGGAAAAAACGACAGGCTTTTATTTTCAGTCAGTCAGTTCAGTCGCTCAGTCGTGTCCGACTCTTTGCGACCCCATGAATCGCAGCACACCAGGCCGCCCTGTCCATCACCAACTCCCGGAGTTCACCCAGACTCACGAACATTGAGTCAGTGATGCCATCCAGCCATCTCATCCTCTGTCGTCCCCTTCTCCTCCTGCCTCCAATCCCTCGCAGCATCACAGTCTTTTCCAATAAGTCAACTCTTCGCATGAGGTGGCCAAAGTACTGGAGTTTCAGCTTTAGCATCATTCCTTCCAAAGAAATCCCAGGGCTGATCTCCTTCAGAATGGACTGGTTGGATCTCCTTGCAGTCCAAGGGACTCTCAAGAAGTCTTCTCCAGCACCACAGTTCAAAGGCATCAGTTCTTCGGCACTCAGCCTTCTTCACAGTCCAATTCTCACATCCATACATGACTACAGGAAAAACCATAGCCTTGACTAGACAAACCTTTGTTGGCAAAGTAATGTCTCTGCTTTTGAATATGCTATCTAGGTTGGTCATAACTTTCCTTCCAAGGAGTAAGCGTCTTTTAATTTCATGGCTGCAGTCACCATCTGCAGTGATTTTGGAGCCCAAAAAAATAAAGTCTGACACTGTTTCCACTGTTTCCCCATCTATTTCCCATGAAATGATGGGACCAGATGCCATGATATTTGTTTTCTGAATGTTGAGCTTTAAGCCAACTTTTTCACTCTCCACTTTCACTTTCATCAAGAGGCTTTTTAGTTCCTCTTCACTTTCTGCCATAAGGGTGGTGTCATCTGCATATCTGAGATTATCGATATTTCTCCTGGCAATCTTGATTCCAGTTTGTGCTTCTTCCAGCCCAGTGTTTCTCATGATGTACTCTGCATATAAGTTAAATAAGCAGGGTGACAATATACAGCCTTGACGTACTCCTTTTCCTATTTGGAACCAGTCTGTTGTTCCATGTCCAGTTCTAACTGTTGCTTCCTGAACTGCATACACATTTCTCAAGAGGCATATCAGGTGGTCTGGTATTCCCATCTCTTTCAGAATTTTCCACAGTTTATTGTGATCCACACAGTCAAAGGCTTTGGCATAGTCAATAAAGCAGAAATAGATGTTTTTCTGGAACTCTCTTGCTTTTTCAATGAGCCAACGATGTCGGCAATTTGATCTCTGGTTCCTCTGCCTTTTCTAAAACCAGCTTGAAACTCAGAAAGTTCACGGTTCACATATTGCTGAAGCCTGGCTTGGAGAATTTTGAGCATTACTTTACTAGCATGTGAGATGAGTGCAATTGTGTGGTAGTTTGAGCATTCTTTGGCATTGCCTTTCTTTGGGATTGGAATGAAATCTGAACTTTTCCAGTCCTGTGTCCACTGCTGAGTTTTCCAAATTTGCTGGCATATTGAGTACAGCACTTTCACAGCATCATCTTTCAGGATTTGAAATAGCTCAACTGGAATTCCATCACCTCCACTAGCTTTGTTCATAGTGATGCTTTCTAAGGCCCACTTGACTTCACATTCCAGAATGTCTGGCTCTAGGTCAGTGATCACACCATTCTGATTATCTGGGTTGTGAAGATCTTTTTTGTACAGTTCTTCTGTGTATTCTTGCCATCTCTTCTTAATATCTTCTGCTTCTGTTAGGTCCATACCATTTCTGTCCTTTATTGTGCCCATCTTTGCATGAAATGTTCCCTTGATATCTCTAATTTTCTTGAAGAGATCCCTAGTCTTTCCCATTCTGTTGTTTTCCTCTATTTCTTTGCATTGATCACTGAAGAAGGCTTTCTTATCTCTTCTTGCTATTTTTGGAACTCTGCATTCAGATGCTTATGTCTCGGGGGTCTCCAAAACCATTTCAAACACATTTCATCACATCAAATCAAGATGGTGACTGAAACCATGAGATTAAAAGATGCTTGCTCCTTGGAAGAAAAGCTATGACAAGCCTAAATAGCATATTTAAAAGCAGAGATGTCACTTTGCCAACAAAGGTCTTATAGTCAAAGCTATGGCTTTTCCCATAGTCATGTATGGATGTACGAGTTGGACCATAAAGAAAATATAGAAGGCTGAGGCTCAAAGAATTTTGAACTGTGGTGTTAGAGAAGGCTCTTGAGAGTCCCTTGGACTGCATGGAAATCCAACCAGTCAATCCTAAAGGAAGTTAATCCTAAATCTTCATTAGAAGTATTGAACTGATGCTCTAATACTTTGGCTACCTGATGTGGAGAGCCAACTCATTAGAAAAGACCCAGATGCTGGGAAATATTGAGGGCAAGAGGAAAAGGGGGCAACAGAGGATGAGATGGTTGGATGACATCACTGACTCAATGGTCATGAGTTTGAGTAAACTCCAGGAGATAGTGAAGGACAAGGAAGCCTTCTATGCTGCAGTTCAGGGGGTTGCAAACAATCAGATATGACTTAATGTCTGAACAGCAATGTCTATGCTTTGGATAATTGACTAGAACAGGGGTAGGCAAACCAAAGACTTTGGGCCAAATCTTGCTTTCAGAAATAAAAGTTTATTGGAACACAGGTATACCTGTGTTCCAATAAAACATAATAAACATAATATAACATAATAAAATATGTTATGTATGTTGTCTACAGCCACTTTCCTGTTACAATGGCACAGTTGAGTAGTTGCAACATATGATATAGCCCACAAAGCCTAAAATATTAAGAACAATATTAACTTCCCAAATCAATGTTTTTTTTCTGAAAAAAGTAAGTTGAAGTTTTATCTTCCACTAACACTTTCACATTAATACCACAAAAACCAGGTCAAGTGAAATCATGGAGAAAACCCAAGAGACTAGAATATTTAAGCAACTGGCAGATAATATAGCATAGGATTTCTCAAAATCTGTCCATCCCACCAGTATCAAAATTAACTGGAATATTTGTTAAAGCATTACTTGGATGCTGTGCTTGAGGGAAATTTTTTAGGCAGAAGTCAAAGGGAGTCTACAGTATCTACAACCCAGATACTCAAAGTATGAACCAAGCAATATTAATATCACCTATAACGTATTACACATATAGCATCTCAAGCTCCACACCAAGCCTACCAAGTCAGAACTTGCATTCTTTTTTAAAGGTTTAGGATTTTTAAAAGACCCTGAGGATGCTATTAAATTGTGAAAGGCTTTGATTTAAAACATAGTTAAAGATCAACCTGGAGCTGTTAGGCAAAAATAAAAGGACATGAGAAACCTCATTGAAAAAATTTCCCACAGCATTTATAGAATTGAAGCTCACACAGCCGGGGAATCCTGTCTGACAAATTTTGATTTATTCTTCCTCTTAACTAAGATGACTCTTTACAGAGAAATGTGTAGCATATGAAACAAAACACCATTTTTGGAGTTTGCAACAGACCTATGCCCAAAGTTATGATAGCTACCCCTCAGTTCTTGAAAGGGAATTCAGAAGCTTGCGTTGGGGCAAATCCTATGCAGAAAAGAGCATCAATTATATATGCACAAAAGGTAAAGGATTTTAAGGTACAAAAAGTGGCTTAAAACTAATATACCTCAACAAAATGGGAAAACACTTTACCTCTGACCCAGCTTAACTTGACAACTATTATTTTTTAGAACTGCATCTAGTTTCTTGTATTTCTAAAGAAGTTATTATTGAAATGTTTCCATTTCTCAAGAAATTTTGAAACTTTCTGCACTCTACCTTCCAGTAAAATTTGCAGAGTTGCCACATAGTTGTATATACAACTTCAATGTATTTCTTTTACCTGAAATCAGGACAAGTTGTAGTACAGTATTGTTATGAGGTTTTCTTTTAAAGACCCTATCTATCTTGATCAGAAATAATCTGACTCAGACTTCTTCAAACCTTTCTCTGGAATTATCCATTTACCTTGTTTTTCATACCTTTATTAGCTTTTTTCCCCCTAAAGTATTAAGTAGTTAACATTTCATAATTACATATATTCATACAATGAAACAAATCATAGCATCTCTATTACTGTCTGTGGAAATTCTGTTTAGGATAAAAATACAGTATGATAGGCTAAAGTTGATATGCAATTAGTCACACAAATTAATTATACAAAAAGAATAATCTCAGTTTTATTCCTAAATTAACAATTTTTCCTGATTATTTTAGCTATTGATTTTCAATTTAATTATAGTTAAACTAGATAGTCAATAAATTAAAGCTAGGACCAATTAGTACTTCCACTTCTGGCAATGTGGATTACTTTCTTGCCACAAGCACTGAAAAGGGAAATGATTTGAAGTCACATATTTTTAATACTATTTTAGTCTCTAATTAAAGCCACTTAATTAATACTTCTAATTAAAGTCATTCATTAATATAATATAGTTAACTGGTTATTTCATTTTTCCTAACAAACTTTATTTAAATCTCAGAACTTAGAATTAACTCAAGCAAACTAGATTATAACTTTGACCAGAAAGTTTTCAACGTCAAAACTTGACAGTTTTCTACAGTTATGGAAACTACAGATACATGGTAGAGGAAAAAATTTTCCAACAAACAGCTTATGCATAATCCCAATAAAAAAGAGCTAAATAAGTCAGTGCTGCCATTTCTCAAGTGTCTGTGTGGAGCTCAAGAGTCTGTGTGAAGCTGTGGTGGGGAGAGGTGGAGGAGGTCTACCTATAAACATTGCAGTTTGCCCTCCCAGTGCCCTGGGTTGCTCTTAAAGAACCTCCAAGAATAAAATGAGCACACTGGAGCTGATGGTAACTAAGATCATTATCTACTAAGTTCAATACATCTCCCTAATCCCAGTAGCATACAATTCCTTGGCTACATAAAAGAGAAAATATATCTTCCTCCTGGAATGGAAAGCATGTCTATATTTAGATTTCATTATTGAATGAAAAAAAGTAATATGAATTTCACCTTCTCATTTAGGGAATAGATATGACATGAGTAAGTGTAAATTTAACCTACTTCCATGTTGATGGAGGATAACTAGAAGGTAGATGAGGAGAATTATAGGTAAGAATAGGATAAAAATAAAACCTACCCTAATTATATATGACAGGTGTCCTTGCTGGATCTGTGTCAGGACTATCGCTCCTCACCTGACTGTCCTGAATAAGGATGAGTAGAGTTGGGCTCTTGAACAGAGGCCTATTTATTAGGATGCATTGATCAAGATAGGAAATACAGGTGGTGGGTTAGTATGTAAGATTATAATGTAGTTCTCTGGGAATTGTTAAGTTCTTAGTGTAATTGGCCACCTCTCTCACTCAAACTTGACTTCATTCACCTTATCCAGTGAAAGAGGAGGCCCTTCAGAAATATAAATAGACATGAAGAGTGTTATCCTGGGATTTCAACATCCAAGAGCCAGGTCCTGACATAAAGAGAACAGGAAGAGTAATTTGCTAACCAGATTTCCTCCCCATAAAGTAAAGTCACAAAATTATCTTATTTGTAGCAGGAGAGAATACTATTTATGGCTTCCCTGGTGGCTCAGAGGGTAAAGAGTCTGCCTGCAATGCAGGAGACCTGGATTTGATCCCTGGGTAAGGAAGATCCTCTGGAGAAGGAAATGGCAACCCACTCCAGTATTCTTGCCTGGAAAATCCCATGGATGGAGGAGTCTGGTGGGCTACAGTCCATGGGGTCATAAAGAATGGGACATGACTGAGCAATTAACAGTTTCACTTTCAGAATAGTATTTACACATAAAGCAAGAGTTATTTGTGATTATGGGATAGTCTGGGTAGACCTAGAACACAGGGGATTGTTCTTTTATTCCCTAGATGTGTGCATTTTGGGAGTCAGCCAAGACAAAGAGAAGAAGTCTATGTGAAGTGTTCAAGTGCTGGCCTTACAATCTGGGGTATCTTGGTAAACAATGGCAAGAGTAGACACACTTCTGAGCTGATCTTTGGAGATCAGCCAAAGAAAGAAAGTCATTATGTTCTTTGTCAAATGAGGCACCTGAGATTTAAACTAGGTCTCAGTCTGTGTCTTATACGTCAGAAAGAGATTTTTTTTTTTTCCCCAAGGTCCCCACTCACTTGCACGGGCACAGGGATTTAGATCATCAAGGCCTTGCTTCCTGATCCCAGAAATAAGAAATTGCCAGACCAGGAAACTACTGCCCTGATCACAAGGAAAATCAGGGAAGAGGCCTATGTGAGTTTTCACAAATCTTCCTACTCTCCGCTTTCAAAATCTATTTTGTTATTTTCACTTTTTATTAACAAACATCCTCCTACTCCTTTATTTTTCATGGTTTATCCTAAGGATCTCTGAATTATACTGATTGTTACCCAACCCACAATCCTCACTGTGTTTATCTAGCATGAAGCAAGGATATTTCAAGGCACTTTAATAAGGAAGAAAGACAAGAAAAAAGCTCATACCAGAGATAGAATATTCCAGTACCCAGAAAGTCAGCAATCTTTCAAGACAGGTTTTGTTAAGAGAAAGAAGAGAAATAGGTTTTCTAAATTTTCTCATCTCCCTCAACTAACATATGCAAAAAACTGGTGACAACACATTACAGAGATTAATTTGTATTATGTGTTCTCTAACAAAAAGAGTAACAGAAGAAAGCTCACACAAATGAGCTTAAGGAGTTACAGGAGCAGATGAGAAATATAAATGAATCACGGAAATCAAAAGCCAAGGATTTTGACAACAATCCTTTTGTTTTAAGGTATAAGATAAGCTGTTGTAACAGAATCCTCAAAATAAAATAGGAGTAGGTTTCTCATTCATATAACAACAATTTAAATGTGAACCATTCAAATCTACCAGGGTAGCCCTGCTGTTCTGACCCCGTGGCTTTCATTTCTGGACTCAAGATGACTATTTCATGTGTCATCAAAGATCAGCTCATGGGTGAGAGGAAAACAATAACGGAGGCCAACCAGCTTCCTTTTTAAAGAACCTAAGCCAGAAGTTTTACAAGTCACTATCACTCACATCTCATTACCCAGAATGTAGTTACACAACTACACAAAGCTGCAAGGAAGGCTGAAAATGTCTTTAGTTTGTTACTGTATGTCCAACCAAAACTTTATCATTTTAGAAAAACTTATGGATTTTGGAGTACTTAGAGCAAAATGCCTAATGCTGTCTCTCCCTCTCTCTCTTATACACACATAGAGCAAATCAAAATTTTAGCATTTGTGAATATTTTAATAGGGTGGCCAACTTGTCCCAGTTTGTGAGAAGCTTTTTCCTTACAAACCCATCCAGGGAATGTCACCATCCTAGGAATCCCCTCAGTTTCAAGAAATCTGGGGCATTTGGACATCCTATCAATAGTACTCATGGGTTCTTATAAAGTAATATTATACTATTATAAACTACTCCTAGTGCAGTTCACTCTATAAATTTCATAACTCTTTAGTATTTGTTTTAATGTGCTTAGATTCTAAAAATTCTTAAACTTAGAAATAAAAATCACTGATGCAGTTTAGTAAAAGACTGAAAAGAAGCAAAGAATACTGATAATAGTCTCTAAGAGAACATATTAAACAGACTTGAGGAAATGTTACTAAGAAATTCATTAAATTTAAATGGTCCCTAAGCAAATTTTTGTATTCTCCTATAAATTATTTACCTCAGTTGAAACCACAAAAGATAATAACAAATATGGACACTGGGGTGAAGATGCTTACATTACCACTTGGGTTAGTAGAATCTTGGAAACTCACATCCACATTCTTAAATAGCATTTTAATTTTGAGTTATCCACTATGCAAGTGTCTCTTGTGAGAACACCAGTGAAATGATTGGCATGGCAGAACTCACAGGAAAACAGACCTCCAGAAAACTATTCAGCTGAGAAATATCACTTGAGTTACCTAAGTAAACGCCTTCACATGGCTGCAACTTCACATTACGCTTTTGGGTTTATCAAGAGTTCATAAAATAAATACTTGCAAAAAAAAGAACAGCCATTCTTCTCAGCCTCCACTGGACTTCTTCCATCTGCTTATTAAATGGTTCCTTGGGTTCCATATCCACCTTCATTTCAGCCCATACTATCTCCCTGGTTTTCTCATTTACTGTCATGGTTTTAACCTCCATCTCCTCCACATATACTGATAACTTCCAAATCATTATTTCCCATCTATACTTTTCCTAAGATCTAAGTTCATATATCCATTTATTCAACTGAAAGATGAAAATTTCTAAACGTCCTACACATATGTCAAAACTCAATGTGTCCACACTTCTCTTTCTCCTCTATTGCCATTTTTGTTTGATGCTAGTTCATTGGACAGTGAAGAAAGCTGAGTGCCGAAGAAGTGATGCTTTTGAACTGTGGTGTTGGAGAAAACTCTTGAGCGTCCCTTGGACTGCAAGGAGATCCAACCAGTCCATTCTAAAGGAGATCAGTCCTGGGTGTTCATTGGAAGGACTGATGCTAAAGCTGAAACTCCAATACTTTGGCCACCTCATGCGAAGAGTTGACTCATCGGAAAAGACTCTGATGCTGGGAAGGATTGGGGTCAGGAGGAGAAGGGGACAGAGGATGAGATGGCTGGATGGCATCACCTACTCGATGGATGTGAGTGTGAGTGAACTCTGGGAGTTGGTGATGGACAGGGAGGCCTGGCAAGCTGCGATTCATGGGGTCACAAAGAGTTGGACACGACTGAGCAACTGAACTGAACTGAGTTCATTTTCACCTATTTTTCTTCTATAATCTTAGTAAGTCTCTTTTTCTCACTCTGATTCCTGACTGTCTGGAAACTTTCTTCCATATTTACCACCACTGGCTGATTTTAGGTCCATTTCATCTACTAATTTGATCACTGTTTTACTAAAATATACCAAAGAGTGATCTAGGGGAGCTTATTAACTATGCAGATTCCTGGGTCTGCTCCCCAGATCTGAAAACAGTATATTGGGGTTGAGCTGCCTACCAAGGGTTGAGCTGAGCTGCCACGTAGTTGATTAGGACAAGGCAAAATGAAAGTAACAGTCAATCCTAGAATCACTCACTGGGTAGTATAAGCAAATCTAAATAGGACCAAGTTCCCACAGACACCTCTCCTGGTCCATACTTCTCCATGGAAGGGCACTGACAGAGAGACAAGTGGATTAGTACAGACAAGGGGCTCTTGCAGTTTTATGGACCCAGAGACCTGGGGACAGGAGGAAAAGCTTAGGAGTGGAAGAGTCCTGAGTATTGAATCAGAGTAGAGGAAAGAGTCTTGAAGGAGCTCCTCTTTCCCTGATAAGGAGGTCCTGGCATAGGCACCTGAGGAATTCCTCTGCTGAAGACCCTCAATAAAGAGACCTCCAAATGGAGGCATCCAGGCTGAGAATACAGCTTAGTGCAAGAGCACGAATGTCCAAGAGAGCTTAAAGAAAGAAAGAAAGTGAAGTTGCTCAGTTGTGTCCAGCTCTTTGCGACCCCATAGACTGTACTTACCAGGCTCCTCTGTCCATGGAATTTTCCAGGCAAGAGCACTGGAGTGGGTTTCCATTTCCTTCTCCAGGAGAGCTTGGTCCTTGATCTAATGCACTGGCTGTGCATAATCTTGGCTGAGGAAGGCAACTTCCTCCAAGGGGCCTTTCAGGTAAACTCCTTTGTAATTGCCCATGCTTAGACCTGGAAAATCACACTAGCTTTCTGGCCACGAGTTAGACATCTCACTGCCTCTTAGCAGCACATGATTTTTATTCAGGCAACTGTGGTCCGTATTTTGAGTAATATTGGTCTAGACTGTGGAACAGATTTTAAACTGATTTTCCTGATTCCAATTTCCACTTTTATCTAAACAATCCTTTACATATTGCCAGAGTGAAATTATTTTAAAAATTCAATTCCAAGCATGCCTCTTATTTAACATAAAGCTTTTCACAAGTAATCATTACCTGCATAAAAAAAAGTAAAGACTAAGCTGTTTGTTTGAGTTGTGGCCTACAGAATCCTCGCATCATCTCCCCCTTCCCTTTCCTTTAAACAACTAATAATACTAAAGTACTAGTTTTTGAGGGCAAGGTCTTCTATATAGTTTTTCTTTATCTCAACTGGTAACCCCTAGTGTGAAAATGGATATGAAGAAAAGTTGGTTAAATTCAATTGAACCCAATTTTTCTACATAGTTTCTTTCTATTAAAAACACGGTTCATCACAAGCAAATGAAATTACTTAAAAACCTTATATGATATATTTCTCTCCAAGTTCAGAGCAACCGAAATGCTTATGGACCCTAAAGAGTTTTAATATTTACCTTTTCTTATTAACTAATGAAACAGGCACAACCAAGAGCAATTATCTTTTCATTTTGATTGTCAGAAAATCAGTAATTAAATTTTGTGCTGAAATCACTAAAACTTAACTATGTTTTAATTTTATTATATTTATGTCTTGCAATGTAAGGGGCCTCAAACTGATGAGAAAGCACCATTACCTAAGCAATATATAAAGTTAGATATACAAATACACACACAGACATAGCTCTCAAACTGATTCATCTTTTTATAAAGCAAAATATTTCTGCACTTAAAGTTATCTAAAACTACAAATAGTTTTTTAATTTTATTTGTATGGGAATAATGTAGCAAGAGTGCAGCAATTGAATTATAATAGATACTATACATGCTTTACAAACATAGCAGACATAACGGTTTTTAACTTATCTTAATGGCATATGACTCTTGGTTTTAAACCCTGTTAGCATGCTTAAAGTTTTCCTTACTTAATAATTCAAAATGTATTTGAATATGAAATAGTAGGATATAAAAAACAAAATTAAATCCTGAATTTCCTAGAATACAGCATAATATATTAAATATGTATATACCTCTGTGCTATAATCAGAACATTAAAATTAAAAAAATTCTCACTCTCTGCTAGCAGATATTTCTGTGCCTCACAGAACTCTGAGTGTGTATGTGTGTGTATATATATATGTATATGTACACACACAAATATATATATGAGTGAGGGCATTTATAAGTAATATTTCATTGTTTTTAAATATTTTTCTTCCTAATTTTATCAGGTTCACATCTCATTCAGACAGTCTTACAAGTATGCCAGGACTTTCCAAAATGAAGGTTTTATAAGGAAATTGCTCCACATGGTTATAACTTTATTTACAAACAATTTTACACACAGATGTTTTGTAAAGTTCAACAGAATGGAGAGCATTGGAGTTTGTCGATGTCTTGTACCTCACATCAAAGTCATCAAAAAGTCCAACAGGCTTTCCTGAAAATGGATTCAGAATCTGACCTTGGTTCACCACCTACCTCTCTGCTCCACCTACGAACCCTGCCCTACATCATCCACAACTTCCCAATAGTCTACTAACTGGTCCCTCTTTTCCTCACCTGATTCCCTTTTATTCTTAATTTTCAATACAGAAGTCAGAGTGAGCCTTTCAAAACAGGAGTTAGAACATGTCATTCCTCTGTTGAAAAATCCTTTAACACCTTCTTATATCACTCAGAATAAAAGTTAACTTCTCCTTCCTAAAATTTTCCTTTTGTATTTTATTTGTATTTTTCTCCCTAGCCCTTATCATATGTGTGTGTATATCTACATACATGTAGATATACCTAGTACTATACATGACATGGTTCTTGAGAGTCCTTATGGTGGCCTAGAAGGGTCAACTCAATGCATCTGTGATCATCGTGTCACTCCTTCTTCCCCAGCCTCCAGTCGAAATCTCTGGTTCTTGCTCATGTGCTCAAGCACAACAACCTCTCAGATTTATTTGAAACATGAATGCTGAGGTATCTTCCTTCCCAAGGTCTTTACACTTACTGTTTTTGCTACCCAGAATGCTCTTTCCACAATTATTGGCAAAGCTCACTCTTATATCCTCACAGTCTTTGTTCAAACATCTCTGCTGCTGTTGCTGCTAAGTCGCTTCAGTCGTGTCCCATAGACACGTCTATGCGACTCCATAGCCGGTAGCCCACCAGGCTCCCCCGGCCCTGAGATTCTCCAGGCAAGAACACTGGAGTGGGTTGCCATTTCCTTCTCCAATGCCGGAAAGTGAAAAGTGAAAATGAAGTCGCTCAGTCGTGTCCAACTCTTCGTGATCGCATGGACTGCAGCCTACCAGGCTCCTCCGTCCATGGGATTTTCCTGGCAAAAGTACTGGAATGGATTGCAATTGCCTTCTCAGTCAAACATCTCTACATTTAGGCATTACCAGGCCACTTTAAGATTATGCAATCTCTCCTTCCTAAAATATTCCTTTTGTATTTTAATTTTTCTCCTTAACCCTTATCTTATGTGTGTATCTACATACATGTAGATTTACCTAGTAGTATACATGACATGGTTTCTCAAGGTACCTTTGACAGCAAGATCAAACTAGTCAATACTAAGGGAAATCAACCCTGAATAGTCACTAGAAAGACAGATGCTAAAGCTGAAGCTCCAATACTTTGGCCACCTTATGTGAAGAGTTGACTCATTGGAAAAGACCCTGATGCTAGGAACAACTGAAGGCAAAAGGAAAAGGGGACTGCAGAGAATGACACGGTTAGATAGGATTATCAACTCAATGACATGAATTTGAACAAACTCTGGGAGATAGTGGAGGACAGGGGAGCCTGGAGTGCTGCAGTCCATGGGGTCACAAAGTGTCAGACATGACTTAGAAGCTGAACAAAAACAAAAAATAGTATGATAGTTATATACATAGTATAATTTAAATTTGTGCATTTATTGACATGACTCAGTGACTGAAAAACAACAAATTAACAACATTTTCTACTAGAATGTAAGTTCTATAAAGTCAGGAATGTTTTACTATTTTGTTCATTGTCATATTCTGATACCCAGAGTAGTATCTGGCATATAGAAGTCCACGGATATTTGTTGAATAAATAAATGAGTAAAAGAATCCAAAGTATATCACAATATCACAGGGTTAGCAAAGAGCCTAAGGAGACTTGGGGAAAATAGACCTAACTTTGCTGTTTCCTTCATCTGAAAAAACTCTCCAGTAGATAATACAGAGAGACTATTATGCCACCACACAGTATATACATAGAATTTTTAACACAAATTCTACAAATAGCTTTCTGGGATGCCATTCAGAAATTGCTAGTAACAATTTGATCAAATCTGAACTCATTACAGGAGAGGCAAGATTAGTCTTAGGTTAAGTACTAGGTTGATGCAAAAGTAATTGCAGTTTTTGCATTATTGAAATTTGCCTTTGACATTGGAATACATTCTTAAATAAATGGTTATATTATGCATCATTTTAATGCACATTTCTAACTTCATTTTTTGCTGATGACTTATTATTTGGTGTTTATTCTATATGTATTTTAGACTATGGAAATGATATTAGACAAAAAGCAAATTTGAGCAATTTCTTATTGAAGTTCAAAATGGGTCATAAAGTGGCAGAGACAATTAGAAACATCAACACTGCATTTGGCCCAGGAACTGCTAACAAACATACCATGCAGTGGTTGATCAAGAGTTTTGCAAAGGAGAACAGAGACTTGAAGATGAGGAGCACAGGAGTTGACTATCAGGAGGTTGGCTATCAGGAGTTGACAACAACCAACTGAAAGCAATCATCAAAGCTGATCATCTTAAAATTACGTGAGAATTTGCCAAAGAACTCAGTGTTTATCATTCTATGGTCATTTGAAAAAAATTGGAAAGGTGAAAAAGCTCGGTAAGTGGGTGCCTCATGAGCTGACTGAAAAAAAAAAAAAGTGTTGCTTTGAAGTATCATCTTCTCTTATTGTAAATAACAACAACAAGCCATTTCTTGATCAAATTGTGCCATGAGATGAAAAGTGGATTTTATACAACAACCGGCAATAATTAGCTCAGTCGTTGGACTCAGAAGAGGCTCCAAAGCACTTCCCAAAGCCAGACTAACACCAAAAAAAGGTCATGGTCGCTTTGGTGGTCTGCTACCGATCTATTTCACTGCTGCTGCTGCTGCTAAGTCGCTCAGTCGTGTCTGACTCTGTGCGACCCCATAGACGGCAGCCCACCAGGCTCCCCTGTCTCTGGGATTCTCCAGGCAAGAACACTGGAGTGCATTGTCATTTCCTTCTCCAATGCATGAAAGTGAAAAGTGAAAGTGAAGTCGCTGTGCCCGACTCTTAGCGACCCCATGGACTTCAGCCCACCAGGCTCCTCCATCCATGGGATTTTCCAGGCAAGAGTACTGGAGTGGGTTGCCATTGCCTTCTCCATCTGATTCACTACAGCTTTCTAAATCCCAGTGAAACCATTACATCTGAGAAGTATGTTCAGCAAATAGATGAGATGCACCAAAAACTGCAGTGCCTGCAGCAGACATTGGTCAGTAGGAAAGGCCCAGTTCTTCTCCAAGAGAATGCCTGATGGCAGATTGCACAACCAATGCTTCAAAAGTTGACCAAATCAGGCTACCAAGTTTTGCCTCAGCTGCAATATTCACCTGACCTCGCACCAACTGACTACCACTTCTTCAAGCATCCTGACAACTTTTTCAAGGAAAATGCTTCCACAACCACTAGGATACGAACAGTGTTTTCCAACATTTTGTTGAATCCTGAAGCATGGATTTTTATATTACAGGAATAAACAAAGTTATTTCTTATTAGCAAAAATGTATTGATTGTAATGGTTCCTATTTTGACTAATGAAGATATGTTTGAGCCTAGTTATAATGATTTAAAATTCATGATCTGAAACTGCAATTACATTTGCACCAACCTAATAGGAAAATGAAAATTAAGTTAATGAAATAAACATTTGCATTTTTAGAGGTATAATTTTAACCCATATCTGAAACTTTGAATTTACTTAAAACTGTTATGTATTTTCACTTGTAAAACTTCATACCAGTCAGAAATTATCAATGACTTATATCAATACTTTTCAAACTATTCTTTTATTTATTTATTTTTAATGGAAGGATAATTGCTTTACAGTATTGCATTGGTTTCTACCAAACATCAACATGAATCAGCCAAAGGTTTACCCATGTCCCCTCTCACTTGAACATCCCTCCCACCTCCTTCCCCCTCCCACCCTGCTAGGCTGTTATCAAGCCCTGGTTTGAGTTCCCTGAGTCATACAGCCAAACTCTTGTTGACTATCTATTTTACATATGGTAATGTATATTTCCCTATTACTCTCTCCATACCTCACACCCTCTCCTTCTCCCCGCCAGCCATGTCCGTAAGTCTGTTCTCAATGTCTGTCTCCATTGTGGCTCTGCAAATAGGCTCATTAGTACCATCTTTCTAGATTCCTTATATAATCATGCCAGATTCCCCATGATAAAGACTCTGCCTGAAATATAGGAGACCCACGTTCAATCTCTGGGACAGGAAGATATCCTGGAGAAGGAAATGGCAACCCACTCGATTATTCTTGCCTGGAAAATCCTATGAATGAAGGAGCCTGGCAGGCTACAGTCCATGGGGTCCCAAAGAATCAGACACAACTGAGTCACTTCACTATATAATCACACAACATCACCCTCTCCCTGAAAAGACTCACAGTGGGGACAAATGGCTCCGGGCATCAACCTAGATGTTTCAGTCAGATGCTTCAACAAGGGCAGCCATCTGCTTTTTATGTTGACCAATGCTGGCTACAGGTGTTGCAGTTTTCATTGCATCTTGTCAACTTGCAGGGCATAGTTCTCAGATATAATGGTTTTGCCAGGATTCAGCTATCTATTCTCTATATATTCTGTCATCTGTTCTACAAGGTGGATTCAGTGTGAGAGTTCTTCCAAATTAAGAAAAAAAAACTCAAAAATATGTAATCAATATTGATATTTTTATTTTAAGAAGAATTACAAATTTAGTGAAATGGTGTTTCAAAATTGTTTTCTACTTTTTCTCCTACTAAGACCAAGAATAGTCTATGCACTTAGCCCATGTACTAATTAAGAGCAAGTTATGTCTCAGGAGCCACATTTGACTTTGCATTTTCAAAATCATTAACAGCAAATGTGACTTTTTTTCCTTTAAAATGTCCTAGCAGCCTTATGCAGGCTGCATTGGTAACTGATAGCCAATATAAGGATATCAACTAGTGATGACAGTTTAGTTTCTCATATGTTTATATTCCATTTTAGAAAAACAGTTCATTCTACCTCCTGTGTCTCTCCTGTATTCTCACAACACTTCTGACACCAGATGTGTGGGTTTTTCCCCCCAAAAGTGAGAAATTCTCCATGACACCAGCTGGGTGTCTTACTGTTGAGCTCAATTCTGACACTACCTGGAGACAGCGTCAAATTCCACAGGTTAAGGGCTCAGCCCCACAAACACTGCCCCCACTTCAGACACCAATTGCAAGTAGCAGGTCCCCAACTTATCCACATCTCTGGAAAACTTGGCTATAAATTGGAGGTTCCAATGACCTGCTCCATCTTGGATTTAATTATTTGCTAGAGGAGTCTACTGAATGTCCCTACATTTACCAGTTTATAAAGGATATAATAAAGGATACAGATGGATAGCCAGATAAAGAGATACAAATGTTGAGGTCTTGGAGGATCCTGAACACAAGAGCTTCTGCCACATGGAATTGGGGTGTATCACATTCCTTGTATGTGGATGAGATTCCTGACCGAAAAGCTCCCTAAACCACATAGTATTGAGATTTTACGGAAGACCACATAGGAAAATCAAGTAACACCATTCCCACCCCTTTTTCTCTCTCTGGAGAATGGGTGGAGGTGGAGATACAGGAGGACCTGAAAATTCCAAGCTGCTCATCATGGCTTAGTCTTTCTGGTGACCAGCTCCCACCCAGGAACCAGCCCAGAATTGTCTCAGAAAAACAAAGACACTCCTATCACTCAGAAAATTACAAGGACTTTGGAACCCCATCAGGAACCAGGGTCAAAGACCAAATACCAGAGCAAAAGATGCCCCCAGTGCTTAGGAAACTAAAGGGCTTCAGGAGCTCTGTGCCAGGGACTTGGGATAGAAACCATTACTTTTTTTCTATTATTTTACAGTTTTAAATAAACTATCATATTTCAGGGATTCCCTGGTGGCTAAGTGGTAAAGAATCGGTCTGCAATGCAGAAGACCCATGCAAGTTCAATCAAGACCCAGGTTCAATCCCTGGGTTGGAAAAGTCTCATGGATAAGGGAGTGGCAACTCAATCCAGTATTCTTGCCTGGAAAACCCATGGACAGAGGTGCTTGTTAGGCTATAGTCCCTGGGGTCACAAAAGAATTGGACATGACTTAGCGACTAAACAAAAATAACAAATCACATCACAAGTCATTTTCCAAAAGAAAATGCTCTGGTTGACATTGAATGATAAATAGTGTTTTTACACAGCTTATGATTAGTGTATTTTAATTTATATTCTATAACTGAGTCTACATTTAGGTATGAATAAGCTGTCATAGAACTAAAGAATTCCAAATAAAACAGGAGCATGACACAAATACATAAACTATGTAAAATATATTTGACTGAATTAGGAAAAATATGAGATCTAAAATAGATTTTTAATTGCATCTAAAGGTAGAATTTTAAGCCTAATTTATTAAATACATAAATTGATGCATTTGTTATTTGTTAATATATTTAAGACAAGACAAAGAAAATGTTCAGTTCAGAATTAGAGAAGGAAAACTTTCTTTTAGCAAACAGAAACTAGTCATTTTTCCAAGTTAAATAGAACTAGTATGTGGACCAGTGTAACCATAAACTGAAAACTAGTTTCTTAAATGCTTCAAGTCAGTTGAGGATATTAGTTGAATTCTATGAATTCTCTGAGGACAACTAGAAAATTATGGACACAGATTTAAACACTTTTAAGCAAACTGACCAACATAAGACAGATTCTAACTGCTCAGATTCTCATGCTAAAAAAAAAATGTATCAGTTCATTTCTTGGCTGATTTCCCTATACCACAAATTTAACTATATAAGTCTTCACAGGCTCAAAAAGAATACAAAGTATAGCCCTGCCCTTGTTACTTCCCTGGGCTCCTGAAGCAGCAAGGAAAAGATTCCACAGAAGAGAGAGCCAGGAATGACATCAGTGGCCTCTTGACTATTGACTAGGCAGGGTCTGGATTGGAGGGCATTTTTTAAATTCAATTTGTTGATAGTCTAGTGAATTTAGTCTCACCCACTGTAAGAATGTGATGTAGTTTTGGGGAAATGGATCCACATGGAAACTTCACGAAACTCTGGGTATTTTCCTGAGGATGTAAGTATATACGCAAATCCATTCACAAGAATTTAGGTTATTTAAAGATTTAGGATATGCAATCACAGATCATAAATCATGTTCTAACAACACCCCCATGTTACCATCTAGACAACAGATTCCATTCATTAATTATAGTAACGTATATTTCACACCTACATATTCTCCCATACAGTATTATTCTAAGAGGATGAGGACAGAGGAAAAAAAAAGAAGATGAATATCTCACATTCAAAAATTTCACAGTTTATTAAGGGAGACATGATTATACAATATTAAGGGTAAAAAACAGAATAAAAATAAAATGATTGCCTGCAGGAACAGCTCATATAGAAAACTGTGGGAACAGAGATGTAAGATCAGCTTTGCTTCAATCTACCTGTATTATGATTTTCCTGAAGGGGTCAGAGGAGACCTCACAGACAAAGTAGCTTTTAGATTGAATCTTGAAGAATAAAAAAAAAAAAAAAAAAAAACAATTTAGCCACAGAAATGACAAAGGGGCACTACCAGGAGGAGAAACCACAAGTGACAAGGCGTAAAAAGATTGGCAAGTAATTTCAGTGACTCATGTGAAATGATAACTTGCTGCAAATGAGGTAGAATAGACTGGAGCATTAGTGAGGAGGGGCAGGGGCTAGGTTATGGAGAACTAGTGGATCTTGGTGAAGAGATTTCTGTGGTGTCCATGGCTAATGGAAGCCTTTAAAGGATTTAAATCGCTGAGTGAGTGAGACTTGCTCTACAGAAAAAACATCTTGGCAGAGGTGTAAAAAACAGCACTAGGAATGAGGGGTAGAGTTTGTGGAGAGAGAGAGAGGACCAATCCAATGACAGCAGTTATCAATCTGTAATAATACAGACAATAAAAATTCTTATAGGCCTGGAAATGGTTAGAAAAAAAGAATCAGCAGGTCTTGGTAAAGACCATCAAAATTAAATACCTTGCTCAAGGCCACATACTTAATTAGTAGCAAAGATGTATCTAGAATTAAGTTTCCTGACTTCCAGCCCATTTCTCTAATACTCTTTACCACTTCTTACTGTTTGATGAATTCAAATAAAGATTTCAAATTAGGAATTGAAAATTGCCTATTAATGTTGATGACTCTCCCTCAAAACCTTCCACTTATCTTTTAAACAAGCAAATTTGGAATAAACACATTGCTATTGGTTTCCTTTTAACAAAAACTTTATTGTAATTAAACTCAATCATTATCCACCCCCTCTTACAAATAAATGAAGTCTGCTAACATCAAGATTAAATTTTGCCTTTGGTTACCAGCTGAGCCAATGGTTAGCTGCATGACCAGAATGCATAAGTGTGCTACAATTTTGTCAACTAATGTATTTTCAGGAAATAAACTTCCCTGTGAATATCATCTCCTTTGTCTATGCCTTTTTTAAAAAGACAGGTATTGTTCACACATTTCATCATAGGACAACAGAATACCTATGATATATCAGTTCAGTTCAGTCGCTCAGTCATGTCCAACTCTGCAACCCCATGAACCACAGCCCACCAGGCCTCCTTATCCATCACCAACTCCCAGAGTTCACTCAAACCCATGTCCATTGAGTCGATGATGCCATCCAACCATCTCATCGTCTGTCGTCCCCTTCTCCTCCTGTCCTCAATCTTTCCCAGGATCAGGGTCTTTTCCAATGAGTCAGCTCTTTGCATCAGGTGGCCAAAGTACTGGAGTTTCAGTTTCAACATCAGTCCTTCCAGTGAACACCCAGGACTGATTTCCTTTATGATGGACTGGTTGGATCTCCTTGCAGTCCAAGGGACTCTCAAGAGTCTTCTCCAACAGCACTGTTCAAAAGCATCAATTCTTCAGTGCTCAGCATTCTTCACAGTCCAACTCTCACATCCATACATGACCACTGGCAAAACCATAGCCTTGACTAGATGGACCTTTGTTGGCAAAGTAATGTATCTGCTTTTTAATATGCTATCTAGGTTGGTCATAACTTTCCTTCCAAGGGGTATGCGTCTTTTAATTTCATGCCTGCAATCACCATCTGCAGTGATTTTGCAGCCCAAAAAAATAAAGTCAGCCACTGTTTCCACTGTTTCCCCATCTATCTGCCATGAAGTGATGGGACCGGATGCCATGATCTTAGTTTTCTGAATGCTGAACATTAAGCCAACTTTTCCACTCTCTTTCACTTTCATCAAGAGGCTTTTCAGTTCTTCTTCACTTTCTGCCCTAAGGATGGTGTCATCTGCATATATGAGGTTACTGATATTTCTCCCAGCAATCTGATTCCAGCTTGTGCTTCCTCCAGCCCAGTGTTTCTCATGATGTACTCTGCATAGAAGTTAAACAAGCAGGGTGACAATATACAGCCTTGATGTACTCCTTTTCCTATTTGGAACCAGTCTGTTGTTCCATGTCCAGTTCTAACAGTTGCTTCCTGACCTGCATACATGATTCTCAAGAGGCAGGTTAGATGGTCTGGTATGCCCATCTCTTTCAGAATTTTCTACAGTTTATTGTGATCCACACAGTCAAGGCTTTGGCATAGTCAATAAAGCAGAAATAGATGTTTTTTCTGGAACTCTCTTGCTTTTTTGATGATCCATCGGATGTTGACAATTTGATCTCTGGTTCCTCTGTAGTAATCTACAGATACCACTGAGTTCTGTTATCATGTGCCCTCTTTGATATCAGAAAGATTTTGGTTTGGAAAAGGGCATCTTATTGCTATGATTTGAAAGGTCAAAGAACTGAAGTATTAAAGTCCAGTCTTTATTCATTTTGTCTGTGTTGTTCTTAAGAACACAAAATTATATTCTGTTCTATTTGCTAAATCAGAATAATTGTTTTCACTTTGTGTGATAAATTAACATGTCGATTCTTGGTAATGGAAAACCAGTGAATCACTCAATTATTCTGTTGAATGAGGAATGGGGATATCTTCCAATTTAGGTAGAAACACTTTTCAAAATGTATGTCAAAAAGGAATTTGAAGTCAATATAAAATCAGAACACTAAAAATAAAGGAAAGCTGTTTTTTCTACTAAAATAATTACTATAGGTTACTTAATTAAATAAAACGTTTTCACCAGCTTCCACTCCCTGCAGAGCACTGTGCTAGACACTAAATAGTTAATCATCCTGGTACCAGTCTTCACAAAGATCACAGTTGTTTGGAAAATATAGTCAAGGAATCAGACAATTTCAGCAGAGTTTGATAAAAGACACAATAGGAGTATTGTACAATATCACTTTTTGATGACTCAAATGATGGTATAGAAATAAAACTGAAATAGACAAAGGTTCTAGGCAACAATGGTTGACAATTTCTATTCTCTGCTAAAACCAGAAGTAGGATTTAATTATATTGCCATGCTGTTTTCTAACTCGGGTCTTTTAGAACTCAGTATTTGACTCAGAAATCCTCATCTTTTGTCGAGAGTAAATCAATCTTTACCAAAGAATAAAGAGTACAGTGATCAAGGATGGCGAACCACACAGTTTTAGTTGCACTGTGTGAATAATCATCCTTGTTTACTGAAAAGTAGCTGCAACCCTTTCATAAAGCTAGCTTGATTTCATCCTTTGCAGCCTTAGTCATCTTCCTCACACTTTTGGAAGTTATTGAATAACTAACCTTAAAAATATTCTTGGTGGAAATACCAAATTACCTGAATTGACAATGGAGATATATCCTTTTTCATTAAATATCTGCCTCTCCAGAAGGCTTCATTAATAAATAAATAGAGACTGTGTGACTGACAACATGCTTACATAATTGCACACTAAATATTATTATTCATCTCTTTAAGGATGAAAGGACAAGAAACTTGTGGTGACATGGAAGGAAAGCAGAGCTCAAGTGAAGGGATATTAGATCCATCAGAGAACAGCTGTCTGAGGACCAAGGAGAAGAACTCTGCCAGGTTTATCCAAAAAGGATTTCATTTGATGCTCCTCTATGTTAGATGAAGCAGAATTTTTTTTTTTTAGGAAGCTGGATTATAATTTCAAAAACCTAATTTCAGTCTTGTTCTCTGCCATTAACTGGCCAACTAGGTCTAGAGTATGTATGTCATTTACGTTGATGTGGCTTCATTCTATCAATTAGTAAATGAGAGAATATGACCAGAGAACTTTCAAGGCCCTTCTACCTCTGAGTTTTAAATAATATGAACATTATGATGAGGAAAGAGCCATTGAAAATGGAGGCATTACATTGGGAACAGCTGCAGAGAGGAGCTTGGATTAATACAAATTTGGCCGAGGACCTGCCCCTTATTCAATAAAGTTACTGCATTTTTTTTTTTAAACAATTCTACCAAATCCTGCTGGTTTCTTTCTTCTTTATTTTTTTTTTCCACAATGATGCTCTTTTTTAAAATAGCAGGTTAAAATAAATATTTAATTAAGCAAAATCAGCCTAGCCAACTCCTTTCTATTCTAATAACAGAAACTTCTCTATTTAATTCAATTGGATTTTATACTCATATCAGTAACTATAGATGTGTTGCTGTTTTCTATGTTAAATGTTCTTAAGGTTAATGTGATTATATTATTTCAAGTTAAGAACAGAGGAGAAAAACTGAATCATGCTTATTTTAAAAAGAAGAAGAACATTATAGAAGTTTTAAGAGTGCCACTAACTCCCAGCACTGGTTTGTCTTCATTTTGAAAAAACTTCCTTTTACATTCAATTTAACGCCTCTAGGAGTAAATTATTCAGGAAGTCGATAACGATTCATTACTTAACTACAGGAAAGTCTAAAGGAGTGGTTAGCAGCAGCTGTGTAGATTTGCTGCTCATTTATTCCAGTTGCAGGGCATAATGTACACCCAGCAATTTGGGAAATGCAGCATTATCTGTGTTGATTGTAGATATTCCAGCAAGATACTATGTTTTTTAAGACTGCCTTAAAATGAAGCAACTATGTGATGGTAAGGGGACAGTCCCAAGCTAGGAGTAAAGTTTTCTTTAAAAACATCAAAATTTGAGTAGAATAAGAAACATTTGGAAGTGTCTTCTTCAAGAATAGTGTTCAGGATAGGCAGGACCCAACGACACATTTTTTCAAATGAAATGCACCACCTTCACCTCCACAAGCGGTAAATATGGAAGCAACCAGCTGTTGTGCATACCAAATTGACAGCCTGTGTTGATTTTGACTCAGAATTAGTTCTGCTGTTGGGCAAGGTGGTGAATGCGGGGGAAATGTTTACATGAAGGAGTGGGAGGATTTTCAAGTTGCCAAAGAATGGATACTATGAGAGATGAAAATCTCGCTTAATATTTATCCTTCATCCACCTATAAGAGAGCATGCATTCACATTTAAAATAATTCAACATAAGGTTGGGTTTGCAGTCTATGATAAATTTATATTTAGGACTTAAAACATGGTTATTACAATGTAAATCAAAATTTGGACCAAAGATTACTATAAGCAATTTACCACCTATCAACAAGGATAGATATCTTTTTTTTCCTTGAATATTTTAGAAATGGAGTTCTATGGGGTTCTTTATGTGCCAGTACTGACAGCTGTTATTTACTGACTATTAAGTTTCACAACTCTGTGAGATCAGTATTATATTTCATCTTTTCAGATAAGGACACTGAGGCAGAGATCAAAGAGACTGACTAAGAGTGTATTTTGGTGGCACAGTTGAGACTTGAACCCAGGCAGATTGACTTCAGACTACACACACACACACACACACACACAGCCCCTTTTAATAAGGCTTTTGATTTCATTTGACAAGCATTCAATAAACACCTTTAGGTTGCAGTTATTACAACTACAACTAGGAATAGGGATAAACACTACACAGCTTTCATTAATGCTTTAAGACTTCTCTCAACAATATCAGTACATAACATCAGAAGGTCAAAATATCACAATTGTGTCTTACTGTCACAAACTTTGTTGTTGGCCTACTCCCCATCAATTCAGCTCAGCTGTGAGTTCCTATTCAGCTGCCATGGACAGAAGCAGATATTTACATTTGTGACATTTGGCTAAGACACGTAAACCCAAATATTACAGGAATCAAATAATAATATTAAAGAAAATATGCATTTCTGATATCTAAGCCACATCTCCTACACTTATAATATTCTCATTCATGTTGATTTAATCCTTCTAAAGACTTATTCAATTTACTGAGCACCATGATGTGGATAGGGAGAAGGCAATGGCACCCCACTCCAGTACTCTCGCCTGGAAAACCCCATGGATGGAGGAGCCTGGTGGGCTGCAGTCCATGGGGTCACTGAGAGTCAGACACAACTGAGCGACTTCACTTTCAGTTTTCACTTTCACACATTGGAGAAGGAAATGGCAACCCACTCCAGTGTTCTTGCCTGGAGAATCCCAGGGACGGGGGAGCCTGGTGGGCTGCCATCTATGGGGTCGCACAGAGTTGGACACAACTGAAGCAACTTAGCAGCAGCAGCAGCAGCATGATGTGGATAAAGCTTTTCCAAGAAATAACCTAAGTTTGGGAAGAATCTACAGGGAAGAAACTAAGTAGCGTTGTGGAGATTTTGCTCTACTTAAGTATGTTTTATAGTGTAGAGGGGAGCCAGAAGTAGTAGAATTTCCACCAGATTAAACATGAGCTCATAAATTAGTCTGTCACAGATCCAGATTTGAGTCTCCTGGATTGGACACCAAGGACTTGATCACTCACAAAGTAGCATCAGACTTATTAGCATATTTCTTCCAGTTCCCCTTGTCCTGAAGTTCATTGGGCAACCTGAAGGACTCAGACAGATGTCCATGCAACCAGAGAGTGGCACTGCAGCTAGGGGACTCTGAGCATCAAAAATCTGCCACTTTAAAAGATCTAAAGAAACATTTCTCCAAAGAAGACCTACAGATGTCCAAGAGGCACATACAAAGATGCTCAACATCGCTAATGACCAGAGAAATGTGTATCAAAATTATAATGAGATACCGCCTCACCCTGGTCAGCATGATCATCACTAAGAAGTCTACAAATAATAAATTTGGAGAAGGTGTGAAGAAAAGAGAACCCTCCTACACAGCTGGTGGGAACGTAAATCGGTACAGCCACTGAGGAGATCGGTATGGAGATTCCTCAAAAAACAACTAAAAAGAGAGTTGCCATATGATCTAACAATCTCACTCTGGGACATATATCCAGAAAATAACTAATTTGAAAAGATATATGCACCCCTATCTTCAAAGCAGCACTATTTACAATATACAGGACACAGAAGCAATCTAAATGTTCATTGATAGATGAATGGATAAAGAAACGGTACACAGATACTCTGGAATACTACTCAGTTGTTAAAAAGAAATGAAATAATGTCATTTGCAGCTATGTGGATGCACCAAAAGATTATCATACTAAGTGAAGTAAGTCAGAAGAAGGAAGACAAATACCATATGATATCACATTTATGTGGAATCAAAAATATGACACGAATTTATCTACAAAACAGAAACAGATTCTCAGAGAACAGACTTCTGGTTGTCAAGGGGGATGGGAAGAGTTGATGGTTGACTTGGGAATTAGAAGATACAAACTATTTTATATATATAAAATAATGTGTGTATATATATATATATATAAATAACAAGGTTGGATAAATAACAAGGTTCCACTGTACAGCGTAGGGAACTATATTCAATATTCTGTAATAAAACATAATAGGAAAAAAATCTGCCAATTTTATAGCAATTAGTAAACAAGCCTGCTCTTTCTCTAGAGAGAGACCAAGTGCTGGGTAGGACTATGTAATATGTTCCTATGAGGTAACATATCACTCTGCAAAATTGTCTGCTACAGAAATAATCCAGCTTAGTGGTGAGTTAAAGAACAGTCTGAGGATTTTGGCATACCTAACAAGACTTGTCGAAGCATAAGAAGCCCAGAACAGACTGTCTCCCAATTATATTCAGGGAGCACTACAAAAGAAACTGGTTTTGTGTGTGACCCTAGGTATCTAAAGGATACATGCAAAATTTTAAACAACAAAAAACAGACAGGATATGTTAAATATTGGATATTAAACTAAAAACAGACAGGATATATCATCTATACATATGTATGGATGTATAGATGATTCACTTTGCTGTACAGCAGAAACTACACAACATTGTAAAGTAACTATACTCCAATAATTCAAAAAAAATCTCAGAAACTTTTAAATAACTTCTTGTGATTTGAAAATTACCTGATATCTCTTATAATTTTTTTTTTTTTTTACTATTTTATGAAATCACAAATGGGGGAGGCTCTTATCTGACCCTAAATTGGAGCTAATGTAACCCATGCAACATCTTTGAAGAAGCCTCATTTCCTGCAGGTCATCTCATGGCAGAGGATATTTTGTGTTAGGCCATAGAAGGACAAGGTTAGAAGCTCTGTGGTGGCCATTGTGCTCACACACTAAAAAAGCAGGCTAATGCTTCTTTTATTACTGGCTCTGCCTACTCCTCCATGACCTGAAGAAAGTCAATTAACTTCTCTGTGCCTGTACAATGAGGATAACACTACTTGGTCACACACCTCTGAATGGTGTTATAAGGAGAAACAAGATAATGCTCCTAATGCATTTGCAGAGAGTTCAAAAGAAACACAGAATTAGAGTACAATGCATTCTTAAATTTGAAAAATGTTCTAATCCAAATTCTTTGACAGGGCTAAGCTAATAGACAAAGGCATTTTTAACACTTTGCTAAACATAATTTGCTCCTGAGCATCTGTCGTAAATGTACTCCCTGAGCAGATGGAGCTTCTTATGCCATATTCAGCTTTGCCAAATCAACAATATAGTACCACTTAGCCCCAGAAGCACACATGATTTGCATTAGTAGATGCAAAAGGGCTTTCTTATCAGCCCCATCAGTGTAGAAGAGAACTAAAAACAAAGCAATTGAATCATGATGCTTAAAACTGTTTTAGTCATTCCACCTTTCTTTATTTTTTTTAATTGTCATTGAAATATGGGCTTCCCAGATGGCACAAAGTGGTAAAGAACCCACCCGCCAATGCAGGAGACAAAAGAGAGGCAGGTTCGATCCCTGGGTCAAGAGGATCCCCTGGAGGAGGGAGATTTCTAAGAATACTCCAGTATTCTTGCCTGGAAAATCCCATGGACAGAGAAGCTTGGCAGGCTACAGTCCATAGCATCGCAGTCTGATACGACTGAAGCGACTGAGCGCACACATACAGCAAAGTGATCCAGCTATACATATATGTAAGGATCTACTGTGTACCAGGTATAAGAACACATGCTGTGCTCACATATCAGACAAGAAATGGAAGCCCTGTTAGCACAAAACCCCTGAATTTCTTAGGGCAAGTAACTATTAGCAGCCTATGCTTTAGTATTTATTCTGCAGTACCGTGTGCACTTGTGTGGAGTCAAATCCTCTTCTTGGTAGTCCAGAGCCTATTTGGTACCTGATTTAAAAATATGCAATCATGAAATCTCAGAAAAATTTCTTTCCAAGGAAGAATACTAAATAGCATAGAGAACAGATACCTGTAAAAAAAAATGTCAAAGGGTCTCTAGGACAGACCAGATAGACTCTTATGAGAAATGTGTATTCTCTAATGTCCCTGAACAAAAATTTCCATCATTCTTGCAATCTGAGGAAGTGACATAGACCAACGATACTCAAAAAAACAAAACAAAAAAACCATGGTCCATAGATAGGCATCATCAATGTCACCTGCGACTGTATTACCAGAAATGCAAATTCTGGAGCTGCAGCCCAGATCTACTAAATCAAGAACTATCGGGCCATAGAAATCTGTATGAACAAGCTCTCCAGGTGACTCCTAACTTTCCCTAAGTTAATAAATCTTGATCTAAACTATCTTCCTCAATTCCAATCAGATAACAATTATTATAAACTGTTCATCTGTCTTTAATGGAAATTCACATCAATGGAATATGTCATATAAGACAAATACAAATGCAGAATGGTGAATGGATTGGATTTCATAATTTACAAGCAGCCTGTTCCAATTCTATGTCATCAGAAGTTAGCACATAATCTCTTGATACAAAGCACTAAAAATGGGAGATGTAGCAGAATGCATTTTCTTGGATGGTGTCTCAGCTGTACTTGTATCTGCCTGTTCTATTTAGAAAGAACTAGAGAAATCAGGGAAGGCAATGGCACCCCACTCCAGTACTCTTGCCTGGAAAATCCCATGGACGGAGGAGCCTGGTAGGCTGCAGACCATGGGGTCACAAAGAGTCGGACACGACAGAGCAACTTCACTTTCATTTTTCCCCTTCATGCATTGGAGAAGGAAATGGCAACCCACTCCAGTGTTCTTGCCTGGAGAATCCCAGGGACGGGGGAGCCTGGTGGACCGCCGTCTATGGGGTCGCACAGAGTCGTACATGACTGAAGTGACTTAGCAGCAGCAGCAGCAGCAGAGAAATCAAGTTGGATCTCAAGGAGACACCTTAACTAGGTGATTATAATGCTGAACACAGGAATCCTGATCTCAGTGTGTATGCTGTACTTTCTGTCCAGCACAGTAGGATGTGATGTATTTTTCACTTATATCTTTCCCCTAAGGAAAAGGGATGGGAGGGAAGAGATGAGGGAAAGGCCTTAAAGCTCACTGCTTTAATTCTTTCTAAACAAAGAAGATTCATATTGATTCAATATGCACACTACTGATACAGTATCAGTAATGAGTGGCTCAGAGCATGGCCTTGAGTTCAGCACTTGGATTTCAATGCAGTTCCTAGCTGGGCAATTTTATGCAAGTTACTTCACTTCTCTAAGCCTCAACTCCCTCATTTGTAGGATGGTGACAATAATAATATTTAACTTACAGAATTGTTATGAAAAATACATTAATATTTGAAAGAATTTAGAACTATGCTTGGCATATAAAAGAACAATCAATTCAGTTCTGTCACTCAGTTGTGTCCGACTCTTTGCAACCCCATGAATCGTAGCACACCAGGCCTCCCTGTCCATCACCAATTCCCGGAGTTCACTCAGACTCTCGTCCATCGAGTCAGTGATGCCATCCAGCCATCTCATCCTCTGTCGTCCCCTTCTCCTGCCCCCAATCCCTCCCAGCATCACAGTCTTTTCCAATGAGTCAACTCTTTGCATGAGGGGCCAAAGTACTGGAGTTTCAGCTTTAGCATCATTCCTTCCAAAGAAATCTCAGGGCTGATCTCCTTCAGAATGGACTGGTTGGATCTCCTTGCAGTCCAAGGGACTCTCAAGAGTCTTCTCCAACACCACAGGTCAAAAGCATCAATTCTTTGGTGCTCAGCCTTCTTCACAGTCCAACTCTCACATCCATACATGACCACAGGAAAAACCATAGCCTTGACTAGGTGAACCTTTGTTGGCAAAGTAATGTCTCTGCTTTTGAATAATATAAGTATACAAATGAAAATAGTCTTGAGTATTCTAGATTATGCAATATGCATATATATATATATATATAACTGAATCACTTTGATATACATCTGAAACTAATACAACACTGTAAATTAACTGTACTTCAGTAAATATGAACACACACAAGTCTATTTTACTTTAGACAATGGCAGTTAGTCTGTGTCAGTAGTGTGTACACTGAACTTTGTAAATAAAATCATTCCCCTATGACTTCCATTGTGACAAAAAAAGAAATATACCCACAGAAGAGAAAGTCTTCATAGTATCATAGAACCACACAAAAGTGTATTACATTACAGGATGGGAATTAACAGGATGGAAATGGAGTCAAGAGGCCAAGTCTATGTGGTAAGCTATGTGACTCTTGGTAAGACTTAAATTATCTGAGTTTCTATTTTCAATACTAAAGTAAAAGCTGAATGATTCCTGAAATTTTTTATCTCCTAATCTTCATTTACTTGCAAACCTCTTCTCAAAATGATATATTTTAAAAATAACTCAATAATCACATGTTGGTAATAACAATAAGTCAACCGAATGAGAGAATCTGCAAAATTCTATCCTATAATTTCAGAATAGTTTGTAGCTACCATAGATACATTGGAGAAAAAATATCTGCCCTTACAGAGGAACATTCAGTGAACAGTCAGTGTTTTTATCTCGTATATTGAAAAAGAAAACAATGTCTCTAAAAAAGCTACCTTAGATGCCCCCCTTTCTCCCTAGAATTTTTTCTCGTGTTTGGAAGTATCACGCAAATACCCTATATATTGATGCTGCTACTGCTGCTCTCAGTTCTAATCAATGCATTTACAATAAGGATGCTCTTCCCTTTTAACAAGCTAAAATAACATTATAGCTGAGTGGAGATTTCCACTCGTGGCAAGGCAAAGCATCCCACAAGGAAGATTAAAGATGCAGGAAACATGGACAAAATGTCATCATCAACAACTATTTTAAATCACCTATTTCCAGGCAAATGCCGAGTTCTTTGGATGTGCTAGAAAACAAGATGATTTTTTTTTTCCCCTCAGTAAGCTTTCAGTGATCTGGGCAAACAAACAAGTACACTTAAAAAAAAAAAAAAAAAAAAAGGACCTTACTGTATGTATCCTCTCTGGGAAGATTCAGGCTAGATAGCAGAGAAGGTAAATTGCATGGGCTCCTGACTACCTGTCTGTGTAAAGAGCATCACACAACATGAGGTGAGGCCAAGGAATTAGAGGAGGAGGAGGAACTAAGAGACAATATGGGGTCCAAGCATTACAAAAGATTAGAAAGATTTAACCCTATTGTGAAAGAAAACCTTTGTCTTATTACTGAAACAAAACACATTAAAAATCAAGCTGAAATGGAGAGAGAAACATGGAAACATATATGTTACTATGTGTAAAATAGATTGCCAATGAGAATTTGCTATATTACTCAGGGAACTCAAAACAGGGCTCTGTAACAACCTAGAGAGGTGGGATGGGGAGGGAGGTGGAAGGGAGGTTTGAGAGAGAGGAGACATATGTATGTCTATGGCTGACCCATGTTGATGTTTGGCAGAAACCAAAACAATATTGTAAAACAATCATCCTTCACTTAAAAATAAATAAATTTAATTATTCAAAAAGCTAGTTGAACATCCTCATTTTAGAAATAAGCCCCAGGGAGAGGCCATGGCTTCTTCATGGCTGTGCAAGGAGTTAGTGAGAGAACCTGAGTTAGGACTCCCATTCCTAGGCATAGGTCACCCCTCCATATTCTCTCTCTCTCTTATTTTTTTTTGAAAGCAAGTAGAAGGACAGAGTCAGAGAAGGCAATGGCACCCCCACTCCAGTACTCTTGCCTGGGAAATCCCACGGACAGAGGAGCCTGGTAGGCTGAAGTCCATGGGGTCGAGAAGAGTCGGGCACGACTGAGCGACTTCACTTTCACTTTTCACTTTTATGCATTGGAGAAGGAAATGGCAACCCACTCCAGTGTTCTTGCCTGGAGAATCCCAGGGACGGGGGAGCCTGGGGGCTGCCGTCTATGGGGTCGCACAGAGTCGGACACGACTAAGGAGACTTAGCAGCAGCAGAAGGACAGAGCATCTAAAAGATAACGCATATATATGGAATTTAGAAAGATGATAACAATAACCCTGTGTACGAGACAGCAAAAGTGACGCTGATGTATGGAACAGTCTTATGGACTCTGTGGGAGAGGGAGAGGGTGGGAAGATTTGGGAGAATGGCATTGAAACATGTAAAATATCATGTATGAAACGAGATGCCAGTCCAGGTTCATTGGGGCTAGTGCACTGGGACCACCCAGAGGGATGGTATGGGGAGGGAGGAGGGAGGAGGGTTCAGGATGGGGAGCACATGTATACCTGTGATGGATTCATTTTGATATTTGGCAAAACTAATACAATTATGTAAAGTTTAAAAATAAAATAAAATTTAAAAAAAAAGCAAAACCTATTTTCATCAACATAAATAAACAACCTATTATTTTATTATTTTATTTTATTTATTATTTTATTATCCTGCATTTCATAATGGACAGAGAAAGGTGGAAAAGCTGCAAAAAGTATTTGAATTATAATAGACAGGGACAATGCTTTAGGAAAGAGTGATTTATCATCTATGTCTGAGCCATCAATTACCTGACAAATGTAGCCAAAGCTTTTATCAATTAGCCGATTTATCTACAGGGTAAATTCATAGCCTTAAACACTTACTGGCATTTCCAAAAATAAGATAATGGGAAGCTGTTTAAAATATAAACAACCACAGTTGAAGAAATATATAGTATAACAAGGAAAGTCTGAATTAAAAGCCCAGAACTCATAATTTATTTTTGTGCATTGTTCTTCATAGATAATTCTTGAGTTTGCTTTCTAACAGTATAAAAATGCTGCAGCTATATAATGACTTGTGAATCAGTGGGAAATTTATAATTTGTTCATCATGGTGTACAAAAATATCTAGTATCCAGTTCAGTTTCTAGTACCAATAGTATCATTTTCAAAAATTTCGTTTATATACTTAAACCATAAGCACAAATATAAATACCAATTCTAAATTATCTATACAAATGGAGATCAAAATGGTAGATAATTCAAAGTAATTTAAATTCAATGTTTGTATTATTTTAATTACATTTATATATGGCCAGAGTAAATGTTCTTGGAACTGACTCAAGTAATGTTATCTACTGAGAAACTTGACTGAGGTTTTTCATGTTGATCCATGCTTAATTCATCAATATAACATATGCCTGTGGGAAACAGTAAACACATCACTAGACAATTGATGTCAATTCCGTGTTAAGTAGAAACAGACTGACCAAAAGAAAATCTCTCTGGAAAAGAAGCAACGTTTGTATGTGATGTGTTATAACTGGTGAATTATATATGAAGATGGAATCTATGAATTGAGTAATTTTAAAAGCATCTGTTATTCTGTTACAAATATTTTCTAATTTTCCTTGTTAAGACTTCTTAGTTACATCCATCATATAAATAAAAGTGGGCATTTAATTTGCAAATTTATGGGAATTTTAAAGAACCTTTGATATTAATTTCTCATATAAATGCTCTCAACCTAATTGACTCATTTAGCATGTTTTCCAACCAGACTGCACTGAAAACATATTAGGTAAATCATCAGTTTAAAAAATTCTGTTAAAGTCTGTTTGACAGGTGGCACCAGTAATTATCTGATTGGTTTCTTCCTTTGTGACGTTTTCTCCTTTGATTTCCAATATTTGAGGGTTTTATTAGTCATTGATCATTATTTACTATCAAGGGGGACATGACTTCAGTTTGCCATCATAACCTGCAGAGTTTTCCTGGGTTGCCTAAACTTGAGTGTGCAAATTACTGTTGCAGTGGCAGCATCTATAAAGCTTCTATACCTTTGTTTTCTTGTTGTATCTAGTGCCTGCCATGTGCTAGGTGCCAGGCTGGTAAAAACAAGAGAAATAAGTTTGTGCCTGCTCACTTCCCAATTCTCTGTTACCTGTATCAGACTGTGAATGCTTTCCGATTCTAAACTTATAAATATGTTTATCCACTCTTACCAAAGAGTTATTTTTCTCTTGATTCTCTGGAGCAACTTGGAAGCTTCTAATAATGGGTAACCTTTGATCAGTGTTATTCACTTAGCTTAACTAAAAGGAAACAAAGAACATACAATGTGACTTCTTTGGTGCATGGAGATAAACCACATGATATGGGAGCCTTTTTATAGTCTAATGGCATAAAAGACCACAAAACAACCACTGTTTCTGGAGATAATCAAATATTTTATATAACCAAAAAGTTTATTTATTGTTTTAGTTACCTTTTCATAAACTCTAACATGGATGCACAGATACTCTTCTTTCTCAGCTTTCTTATGGGCTTCCCAGGCAGTACTAGTGGTAAAGAAGCCTGCCTGCCAATGCAGGAGACATAAGAGATACAGGTTCAATCCCTGGGTCAGGAAGATCCCTTGGAGGAGGGCATGGCAACCCACTCCAGTATTCATGCCTGGAGAATCCCATGGACAAACGAGCCTGGAAGGGTACTGTCCATAGAATCACAAAGAGTTGGACATGACTGAAGAAACTTAGCGTGAACATACAGCAACTGAAGCAACTTAGCATGAACACATGTTCCTAAGACAATGATGGCAGATAAAATATTAATTCAAGAATGTCATAAAAGAGTACTGACCAAATCCTGATGTAAAGTGGAAGTGAAAAATAGATTCAAGGGATTAGAACTGATAGACAAGAGTGCCTGAAGAACTATGGACAGAGGCCGGTCATCACAGAAGGTGATGATCAAAACCATCCATAAGAAAAAGAAATGCAAAAAAGCAAAATGGCTGTCTGGGGAGGCCTTACAAATAGCTGAGAAATTAAGAGAAGCAAAAGGCAAAGGAGAAAAGGAAAGATATATCCATCTGAATGCAGAATTCCAAAGAATAGCAAGGAAAGATAAGAAAGCCTTCCTCGGTGATCACTGCAAAGAAATAGAGGAAAGCAATAGAATGGGCAAAACTAGAGATTTCTTCAAGAAAATTAGAGATACCAAGGGAACATTTCATGGAAAGATGAGCACAATAAAGGACAGAAATGGTATGAACCTAACAGAAGCAGAAGATATTAAAAAGAGGAAGAATACACAGAAGAACTCTACAAAAAAGATCTTAATGACCCAGATATCATGATGATGTGATCACTCACCTACAGCCAGATATCCTGACTGCAAAGTCAAATGGGCCCTAGGAAGCATCACTACGAACAAAGCGAGTGGAGGTGATGGAATTCCAGTTGAGCTATTTCAAATCCTGAAAGATGATGGTGTGAAAGTGCTGCACTCAAAATGCCAGCAAATTTGGAAAACTCAGCAGTGGCCACAGGACTGGAAAAGGTCAGTTTCATTCAAATCCCAAAGAAAGGCAATGCCAAAGAATGTTCAAACTACTGTACAATTGCACTCATCTCTCACACTAGCTATGTAATGCTCAAAATTCTCCAAGTGAAGCTTCAACAGTACATGAACCGTGAACTTTCAGATGTTCAAGCTGGATTTAGATAAGGCAGAGGAACCAGAGATCAAATTGCCAATATCCAATGGATCATAGAAAAAGCAATAAAATTCCAGAAAAACATCTCCCTTATTGACTATGCTAAGCCTTTGACCATGTGGATCACAAGAAACTGGAAAATTCTTCAAGAGATGGGAATACCAGACCACTTTATTTACCTCCAGAGAAACTTGTATGCACATCAAGAAGCAACAGTTAAAACTGGACATGGAACAACAGACTGGTTCCATATTGGGAAAGGAGTACATTAAGGCTATATCTTGTCACCTTGTTTGTTTAACTTGTATGCAGTGTACATCATGTGAACTGCCGGGCTGGATGAAGCACAAGCTGGAATCAAGATTGCCTGGAGAAATATCAATAACGTCAGATATGCACATGACACCACTCTTATGGCTGGCTGAAAGCAAAGAGGAACTACAGAGCCTCTTGATGAAATTGAAAGAGGAGAGTGAAAAATCTCGCTTAAAACTCAGCATTCAAAAAATGAAGATCATGGCCTTTGGTCCCATCACTTCATGGCAAATAGATGGGGAAACAATGGAAACAATGACAGACTTTATTTTCTTGGACTCCAAAATCACTGCAGATGGTGACTGTAACCATGAAATTAAAAGACGCTTGCTCCTTGGAAGAAAAGCTATGACCAACCTAGACAGTGTATTAAAAATACAGTGCATTAAAAATAAAAAGTACTTTGCCAACAAATGTCCACATAGTCAAAGCTATGGTTTTTCCATTTGTTGTGTATGGATGTGAGAGTTGGACCATAAAGAAGGCTGAGTATGGAAAGATTGATGCTTTTGAACTGTGGTGTTGGTGAAGATTTTTGAGAGTCTCTTGGACTGCAAGGAGATGAAACCAGTTAATCCTAAAGGAAATGAATCCTAAATATTCTTTGGAAGGACTGATGCTGAAGTTCCAATACTTTGGCCACTGATGTGAACAGCTGACTCATTAGAAAACAGCCTGATGCTGGGAATGATTGAAGGCAGCAGAAGGGGCCAACAGATGAGATGGTTGGCTGGCATTACTGACTCAATGGACATGAGTTTGAGGAAACTCTGGGAGATGGTGAAGGACAGGGAAGCCTGGCTTGCTGCAGTCCATGGGGTCGCAAGTAGTCAGACATGAGTGAGCAAAAAAACCACAGCAAAGCGAGCAGGCACAAACTTATTTCTCTTGTTCTCACTAGCCTGGCATCTAGCACATTGCAGGCATTAGATACAAACAAGAAAACAAAGCTATAGAAGCTTTATCGATGCTGCCACTGCAACAGTAATTTACACACTCACGTTTAGACAACCCAGGAGAACTCTGCAGGTTATGATGGCAAACTGAAGTCATGTTCCCGTTGACAGTAAATAATGATCAATGACTAATAGAACCCTCAAATATTGGAAATCAAAGGAGAAAACATCACAAAGCAAGAAACCAACCAGATAATTATTGGTGCCACCCGTCAAACAGCTTTTAACAGAATTTTTTAAACTGATGATTTACTTAATATGTTTTCAGTGCAGTCTGGTTGGAAAACATGCTAAATGAGTCAATTAAGTTGAAGCACAAAGAGCTTTCTTAGGACTGAAACAATAGAGTAAACTCCAGGCATTAATCACAGATGACTACAGGGAAAAAGTCAAAGGAAAAGGGAGCAGAAAGCAGTGACAGAGTGAAAACACTCTGAGAAAGAATGTATTCTTATTCACCATGATGATTAATTTCTGATAAATAGCTTGCATTTCCCTCTCAGTTCTTTTTATCTAAAGGTCTGCTCTACTATAACAAAACTCTGTTCTACTAAAACTAACTGTGGGTGTCATTTAATAACTGTTTAAACTCCCTCTAATTTGCACAGATTAATTAGCATATATACAGATAACAATAAATTCTGAGGTATGTAGCCATGTCATCTTTATATGAAAAAACAGAACTGATTTACAGAATTGTTACTCTTTTTTACTTTTATGCGAAGAAACTTTTGGATGCCAGATCATTTTGATTTGCATTCCAGATTGTCAGTCTCAAATTCTGAGCCATACATACAAACAATGTGAATATAGATTACATACACCATTTCCTATGATAATTATCATGGGAAGCAAAATGTCGATAATAGCTTTTTTTAGCTACCCAAAGTCTTGGCATTTTTTTCTCTTGAGGAAAATGCAAACAAGCATATGAATCACCTTAATTTCTGCTTGTAAATAGTAACTCAAGTGCTTTCTTCAGAAATAGAAGTAGAGTGATGTCATTCATCATAATTGCACTCAAAATAGCAATAATCTTGAAATTTTTGATGGGGAGGAAAATGATGAATGTTTTATACCTCACTTGGGAAAAATGTTATTGCCTCTGACCTTCAAAATGCATTTAGTCTACTTCATGTATAACCTGTATTTACTGAAAGCATTATTAACTTAAGGCCAAAAGAGACAGTAATTAGATGCCCTCCTTTAAAATTTCAACCTTTCAAACATGGTGACCCTATTTTAGGAATCCACCACATTTAAAGCTTCAGTAATAATATGAGCAACTGTTTGTCCATAAGAAGAGACACATTTCCACCAATTAATCGTTTGCTTTCAATGAAGTACAAACCTATATCATAGCATCTACCATAAAAGCTAAGTTCTAAACTAGGAAATAAGTAATTCAGCTCTCCCTTGGCATTTTTCTTGGAGAAGGAAATTACAACCCACTCCAATACTCTTGCCTGGAGAATCCCATGGAGGGAAGAGCCTGGTAGGCTATAGTCCACGGGGTCACAAAGAGTTGGACACGACTGACTATCTTTTTATATATATATATATATATATATATATATATATATATATATATATATACACGCACACACACACAATTACATATTCTGAGTTGTTTTTCATATTCTTCTTAAAAAAACAACAAAAATGAAATATAGGTATTTATGGTGTTCATGATAACATGGAGGTTTTTAAACATGTATATACTGCTACTGCTAAGTCACTTCAGTCATGTCCGACTCTGTTCGACCCCATAGACGGCAGCCCACCAGGCTCCCCCGTCCCTGGGATTCTCCAGGCAAGAACACTGGAGTGGGTTGCCATTTCCTTCTCCAATGCATGAAAGTGAAAAGTGAAAAGTGAAAGTGAAGTCACTCAGTCATGTCTGACCCTCAGCAACCCCATAGACTGCAGCCTTCCAGGCTCCTCCATCCATGGGATTTTCCAGGCAGGAGTACTGGAGTGGGGTGCCATTGCCTTTTCCGAAACATGTATATACATATATATAATTTTTAATATTTCCATGGAGCAATGTTATCACTATAATATTAATAATGTAAATATATTTATCTTTCTATATCTTCAAAACATACCTCCAAATAAGAGAGATTCCAGCTATATCTATTAATACATGTGCACATCAACTCGACTAAATTCTTTCACTTGACCTGTCAGAACACTTTGCACGTTTAAAAAGATCCCAGAGAGACCAAAGAGCCTCAGAAAATTGGAACAACAATCTAAAACTTTAAATGTTTTTAAAAATGAAGTACTTTTATGTCTTCAAGCCACGAATATTCTTCACTATAATCATCCATACAAAATGTCACCACTTCTCATTACCTCCACCAATGTCACCTATACAATCTTCCCATATTCCTTGCTTTCGCAGCAGCCTCCAAACCCTATTACTTGCATCTACTCCTTCACTGAGACTTTCTATTTTTCACAAGCATTCTTTTCACTTACCTTCCAAAACGTAAAAATGTCTAACCATATTGCCATCAAATCTGGACCCTGGCTACTTCTAAGTCATCTTTTTCCCACTCCCCTTTTGCCCTATCAGATCTAGCCACACTTCACCTACATACACATGCAGACACACATTCAATGATGAAGTGCTATCCAATCTTTCTTATTTCATTCAAATCTCTGCCAAAGACCTTTTTGACTACTGTATCTTGACAGTATCCTGCTCTACCCACTGTCCAACTACTTTTTCTCAATTTTCTTCTCTAATTTGACTACACACTTACTGTCATCCAATGTATTATTGCTTTCCTGATGAGGTGAGGGACAGTGTCTCTTTAGTTCACTGCTAAATATCCAGCACTTTGAACAGTGCGTATGGATTGAAGATTAAAATGTGAGACCAGATTCTCTAAAACTCCTACAGGAAAACATAGGTAGAACACTCTGACATAAATTTCAGCTAAATCTTTTTTGATTTGTCTCCCAGAATAATGGAAATAAAAACAAAAATAAACAAATGGAACCTAATTAAACTCAAAAGCTTTTTCAGCACAAAGGAAACCATAAACAAAGTGAAAAGGTAACCAAAAGATAGGGAGAAAGTATTTGAAAATGATGTGAATGACAAGGAGTTAATTTCCAAAATTCGTAAACAGCTCATGAGGCTTATTACCATCAAAACAAACAATCCAATCAAAAAATGGAAAGAAGATCTAAATAGACATTTCTTCAAAGAAGATATACAGATGGCCAAGAGGCATATGAAGAGATGTTCCACATAGCTAATTGTTAGAGAATTGCAAATCAAAACTCCAATGAGATACCACCTCATACCAGTCAAAATAACTATCATCAAAATGTCCACAAACAATAGATGCTGTACAGGGTGTGGAGAGAAGGGAACTCTTCTACAGTGTTGGTGGGAATGTAAGTTGGTATAATCAGTATGGAGAACAGTATGGAGGTCCCTTAGGGAACTAAAAATAGAGCTACCATATAACACTGCAATCCCACTTCTGGGCATATATCTGGAGAAAAACATGGTCTGAAAGGATAAGTGTACTCCAGTGTTCATTGCAGAACTGTTTACAACAGCCAAGACATGCAAGCAACCTAAATATCCATCAACAGAGGAATGGATGAGGATGATGTGGTACATCTACACAATGGAATATTACTCATCCATTAAAAATAATGAAATAATGCCCCTTGCAGCCAGCCACATGGATGGACACAGACACTGTCATACTGAGTGAAGTGGGTCTGACTGAGAAATATCCTGTGATATTCTTCATATTCAGAATCTAAAAAGAAATGATACAAATGAACTTCTTCACAAAACAGAAACAGACTGAGACTTAGAGAACAAACTTATCCTTACCAGGAGGAAAGGCAGGGGCAAGGGACAGTCATGGAGTTTGGGATCAACATATACACACTGCTGTAATTTAAAAGAGATAACAAATAAGAACCTATTGTATAGCTCAGGGGACTCTGTTCTAAGTTATGTGGCAGCCTGGTTGGGAGAGGAATTTGGGAGAGAATGCATTCACATATATGTGTGGCTGAAGCATTCTGCTGAGCACCTGAAACTATTACAACATTGTTAATTGGCTATATTCCAAAATAAAATAAAGTTAAAAAAACAAACAGTGTATAGTACATTATAGGAGAAGGCAATGGCACCCTACTCCAGTACTCTTGTCTGGAAAATCCCATGGACGGAGAAGCCTGGTAGGCTGCGGTCCATGAGGTCACTAAGAGTCGGACACGACTGAGTGACTTCACTTTCGCTTTTCACTTTCATGCATTGGAGAAGGAAATGGCAACCCACTCCAGTGTTCTTGCCTGGAGAATCCCAGGGATGGGGGAGCCTGGTGGGCTGCCATCTGTGGGGTCGCACAGAGTCAGACACGACTGAAGCAACTTAGCAGCAGCAGCAGCACATCATAGGTACTCAGTAAATATTTATTAAACAATTGTTCCTTTGGGGATTCAAATTCAGCAACTGTAGACTATGTTGTGGGTTTCTCTACTTCTCTGATTATATTGTGTCAGGGGATGGTACTTGTGTGTGTGTGTTTTGTGTGTGTGTCTATTTAGTGTGAAAGCAATAGAATTTCTCTGTAAAAGAACAATTTAAAGGAGAAAAATGGTAACTACAACCACCGTGAGTTATTAATTCTATTACTCAGAAGTAAAATTACTAAAAATCTAGTGAATATCTAATCTTTTGGTGTTCTTATGAAAATCCTACCGCTCATTTTAAGTGTATTTTATAGTTAAGTCTTCATGTTTATTGCATTTGCAGTGACTCAAATTTTTTTTTTAAATATGCATACTGAGGAAAATGTTTTGCAATTCCCTACAGCCCAAAGAAATATCAATAAGCTCAGATATGCAGATGACACCACCCTTATGGCAGAAAGTGAAAGAGGAACTAAAGAGCCTCTGGATGAAGGTGAAATAGGAGAGTGAAAAAGCTGGCTTAAAACTCAACTTTCAAAACCCTAAGATCATGGCATCTGGTCCCATCACTTCATGGCAAATAGATGGGAAACAATAGAAACAGTGACAGACTTTATTTTCTTGGGCTCCAAAATCACTGCAGATGGTGACTTCAGCCATGAAATTAAAAGATGCTTGCTGCTTGGAAGAAAAGCAATGGCAAACCTAGACAGTGTTTTAAAAAGCAAAGACATCACTTTGCTGACAAAGGTCCATCTAGTCAAAGATATGTTTTTTCCATTGTCAAGTATGGATATGAGAACTGGACAATAAAAAAGGCTGAGCGCTGAAGAACTGATGCCTTTGAACTGTGGTGCTGGAGAAGACTCTTGAGAGTCCCTTGGACAGCAAGGAGATCAAACCAGTCAATCCTAAAAAAAATCAACCCTGAATACTCACTGGAAGGACTGATGCTGAAGCTAAAGCTCCAATACTCTGGCCATGTGATGTGAAGAGCTGACTCATTGGGAAAGTCCCTGATGCTGGGAAAGACAGAAGGCAGAAGGAGAAGATGGCAAAGGTGATGAGATGATCAGACGGCATCACTGACTCAATAGACATGACTTTGAGCAAACTCCAGAAAACAGTGAAGGACAGGGAAACCTGGTGCACTGCAAGCCAGGAATTTGCAAACAGTAGGGCACAACGGCCCCACTCCAGTACTCTTGCCTGGAAAATCCCATGGACAGAGGAGCCTGGTAGGGTAGCCCTGGGGTCAGACATGACTGAGCGACTTCACTTTTACTTTTTACTTTCACGCATTGAAGAAGGAAAGGGCAACCCACTCCAGTGTTCTTGCCTGGAGAATCCCAAGGATAGAGGAGCCTGGTGGGCTGCCATCTATGGGGTCACACAGAGTCGCACACGACTGAAGCAACTTAGCAGCAGCAGCAGGGCACAACTGAGCGACTGAACAAGTCCAGATCCAAGAAAATACTTCAAAGTAGTTTTAATGTGTTTCAGTGGCCCCAAAAACTTTTGTCAAAATTTTATATGTACACTAATTCCCTAAGAAAAACTTCCCTCTTTTTTTTTAAACCTGGACTACATTGTTCAGAAATATTTGCTAAAATAAAAATGCTTTAAAGATGTCCGCTTCCTAAATCTCTATAAAGTGCAAAAAAAAAAAAAAAAGCAATTAGGACTATATATTAGTTTGACTTACTGTTTTAACTGAAAGCTATTTTGTTATGAAATTGCAATTTCTCTTTGAAAAAAATTTGCCTGTCAAAAGGTAAAAAAATCTTTGTACTATCCCAATCCAGTGTGACAGTTTCTATGTTCTCAGGATTCAACAAAATGAAATATAAAGGTATAAAGAATAAAAATGAAACATAAAAACAGAGGACAGAAGAGAGGATGATAAAATGTAATAGTTTTATCATAAGGCATAAAAATCTTAAAATGAATATGACACAATAATGAAAATCATATACACTTAAGGTAGGAATTTATGGTATTGGTTTTGCTCACTCTGTTCTCAAAATACTCAAGGATTTTAAAAATAACTTATTTTTAGTCCAAAGTCTTCTCACATTCTTTTCAATTCTCGTGATGCTGAATATAGCCAAGTGTGTAGCCACTTAAGCTGCACACATTCACAGTCTTTGGGAAAAACACACTTTTCTTTTACATCTACCTCAGCCCCTTCTAGCAGTACTTGTTATAGGCTACAGTGCAAAGGTGATTTCTTCAGCGATTTAAAGGATGTACAGAAGCAGTTGAACATGAAAGTGACAAAAGGATAAAGAAGAAAGGGGGAGAGGATGACAAAGAACTATTTTTGTCTTAACAGGTCACCACGAAATATGTATTTAAAGGCACAACAGCAGTAGCTATCAGCCATAGAACTCCACAGGAAAAGTCTTTCACCACAGGGTCTGGATTGCCACTCCTTCACTGGGTACTTCACATTAATGCCACTTCTTAGGAGGCATCTTTGGGAAGTGGTTCATATTTTCTTTATTAAGTCATTCCTGGTGGGGATCTTCTCTAGCTAGTTTGATATCCTGAAAGTGTTAGTCACTCAGTCATGTCTGACTCTTTGTGACCCCATGGACTGTAGCCCTCCAGGTTCCTCTGTCTATGGGATTTTTCAGGCAAGAATATTGGAGTGGACAGCCACTTCCTTCTATAGCAGATGTTCCCTACCCAAGGATCAAAGCTGGGTCTCCTATATTGAAGGCAGATTCTCTACCATCTGAGCCACGAGGAAAGCCTCAATTTGTCTTATTTAAATGTATATATGAGTTTACTTCTGAAAATCATGTTAAACTTGATACAAATGTAAGGGAGTCAATCCCTAGATAGATTGATAAGAAGCCTGGGGTTCCCCAGGAGGAGAAAGGGGTCTGGGCTCTAGAAATGGAGATAGGAGTCTTGGGTTCTTAAGGACAAGGAAAGGACAAAGTTTTTTTTTCTTTCCCCTCTACATTGCTTGCTGCTGCTGCTAAGTCGCTTCAGTCGTGTCCGACTCTGTGCCACCCCATAGACGGCAGCCCACCAGGCTCCCCTGTCCCTGGGATTCTCCAGGCAAGAACACTGGAGTGGGTTGCCATTTCCTTCTCCAATGCATGAAAGTGAAAACTGAAAGTGAAGTCGCTCAGTAGTGTCCGACTCTTTGAGACTCCATGGACTGCAGCCTACCAGGCTCCTCTGTCCATGGGATTTTCCAGGCAAGACTACTGGAGTGGGGTGCCACTGCCTTCTCCACTACATTGCTTAGTTGTAGTCTATTATTATTTTTTTTTTTCTTTAAGCCTGGAACTGATGATTACACAACAAACAACTCAGTTTAAACTCTGTACTAGGCATAATATAACAACAGTGTATCCTGTTTGAGGACAGTTTCTCCATCCTGAAAACCTTCTGACTAATCCTGATATCTTCAGTTCAGTTCAGTCCCTCAGTTGTGTCCAACTCTTTGTGACCCCATGAATTGCAGCACTCCAGGCCTCCCTGTCCATCACTAACTCCCGGAGTTCACTCAGACTCAGGTCCGTTGAGTCAGTGATGCTGTCCCCTTCTCCTCCTGCCCCCAGTCCCTCCCAGCATCAGAGTCTTTTCCAATGAGTCAACTCTTCGCATGAGGTGGCCAAAGGACTGGAGTTTCAACTTTAGCATCATTCCTTCCAAAGAAATCACCAGGGCTGATCTCCTTCAGAATGGACTGGTTGGATCTCTTTGTAGTCCAAGGGACTTTCAAGAGTCTTCTCCAACACCACAGTTTAAAAGCATCAATTCTTCGGTGCTCAGCTTTCTTCACAGTCCAACTCTCACAGCCATACATGACCACAGGAAAAATCATAGGCTTGACTAGATGGACCTTTGTTGGCAAAGTAATTTCTCTGCTTTTCAATATGCTATTTAAATTGGTCACAACTTTCCTTCCAAGGAGTAAGGGTCTTTTGATTTCATGGCTGCAATCACCATCTGCAGTGATTTTGGAGCCCCAAAAAATAAAGTCTGACACTGTTTCCCCAGCTATTTCCCATGAAGTGATGGGACCAGATGTCATGATCTTAGTTTTCTGAATGTTGAGCTTTAAGCCAACTTTGTCACTCTCCACTTTCATTTTCAAGTGGCTTTTTAGTTCCTCTTCACTTTCTGCCATAAGGGTGGTGTCATCTGCATATCTGAGGTTATTGATATTTCTCCTGGCAATCTTGATTCCAGCTTGTGCTTCTTCCAGCCCAGCATTTCTCATGATGTACTCTGCATATAAGTTAAATAAGCAGGGTGACAATATACAGTCTTGACGTACTCCTTTTCCTATTTGGAACTACCCTGTTGTTCCATGTCCAGTTTTAACTGTTGCTTCCTGACCTGCATATAGGTTTCTTAAGAGTCAGGTCAGGTGGTCTGGTATTCCCATCTCTTTCAGGATTTTCCACAGGTTATTGTGATCCACACAGTCAAAGGCTTTGGCAAGTCAATAAAGCAAAAATAGATATTTTTCTGGAACTCTTGCTTTTTTGATGATCCAGCAGATGTTGGCAATTTGATCTCTGGTTCCTCTGCCTTTTCTAAAACCAGCTTGAACATCTGGAAGTTCACGGTACACACATTGCTGAAGCCTGGCTTGGAAAATTTTGAGTATTACTTTACTAGCATGTGAGATGAGTGCAATTGTGTGGTAGTTTGAGCGTTCTTTGGCATTGCCTTTCTTTGGGATTGGAATGAAAACTGACCTTTTCCAGTCCTGTGGCCACTGCTGAGTTTTCCAAATTTGCTGGCACATTGAGTGTAGCACTTTCACAGCATCATCTTTCAGGATTAGAAATAGCTCAACTGGAATTCCATCATCTCCACTAGCTTTGTTCATAGTGATGCTTTGTAAGGTCCACTTGACTTCACATTCCAGGATATCTGGCTCTAGGTGAGTGATCACACCATCGTAATTATCTTGGTCATGAAGATCTTTTTTCTATAGTTCTTCTGTGTATTCTTGCCATATCTTCTTATTATCTTCTGCTTCTGATAGGTCCATACCATTTCTGTCCTTTATCAAGACCATCGTTGCATGAAATGTCCCTTGGTATCTCTAATTTTCTTAAAGAGATCTCTAGTCTTTCCCATTCTGTTGTTTTCCTCTATTTCTTTGCATTGATCACTGAGGAAGGCTTTCTTATCTCTTCTTACTATTCCTTGGAACTCTGCATTCAGATGCTCATATGTTTCCTTTTCTCCTTTGCTTTTCGCTTCTCATCTTTTCACAGCTATTTGTAAGGCCTCCTCAGACGGCTATTTTGCTTTTTTGCATTTCTTTTCCATGGGGATTGTCTTGATCCCTGTCTCCTGTACAATGTCACGAACCTCCATCCATAGTTCATCTATCAGATCTAGTCCCTTAAATCTATTTCTCACTTCCACTGTATAATCATAAGGGATTTGATTTAGGTCATACCTGAATGGTCTAGTGGTTGACCCTACTTTCTTCAATTTAAATCTGAATTTGGCAATAAGGATTTCATGATCTGAGCCACAGTCAGCTCCCAGTCTTGTTTTTGTTCACTGTATAGAGCGTTTCCATCTTTGGCTGCAAAGAATATAATCAACCTGATTTTGGTGTTGACCATCTGGTGATGTCCATGTGTAGAGTCTTCTCTTGTGTTGTTGCAAGAGGGTGTTTGCTATGACCAATGCATTCTTGGCAAAACTCTACTAGCCTTTGCCCTGCTTCATTCCATATTCCAAGGCCAAATTCGCCTGTTACTCCAGGTGTTTCCTGGTTTCCAACTTTTGCATTCCAGTCCCCTATAATGAAAAGGACATCTTTTTTGGGTGTTAGTTCTAAAAGGTCTTGTAGGTCTTCACAGAACCATTCAACTTCAGCTTCTTCAGCATTACTGGTTGGGGCATAGTTTTGGATTACTGTGATATTGAATGCTTTGTCTTGGAAACGAACAGAGATTATTCTGTCGTTTTTGAGATTGCATCCAAGTACTGCATTTCAGACTCTTTTGTTGACCATGATGGCTACTCCATTTCTTCAAGGGATTCCTGCCCACAGTAGTAGATATAATGGTCATCTGAGTTAAATTCACCCATTCCAGTCCATTTTAGTTCGCTGATTCCTAGAATGTCAACATTCACTCTTGCCATCTCCTGTTTGACCACTTCCAATTTGCCTTGATTCATGGACCTGACTTTCCAGGTCCCTGTGCAATATTGCTCTTTATAGCATTGGACCTTGCTTCTATCACCAGTCACATCCACAACTGGGTATTGTTTTTGCTTTGGCACCATCCCTTCATTCTTTCTGGAGTTATTTCTCCACTGATCTCCAGTAGCATATTGGGCACCTACTGAACTGGGGAGTTCCTCTTTCAGTATCCTATCATTTTGCCTTTTCATACTGTTCATGGGGTTCTCAAGGCAAGAATACTGAAGTGGTTTACCATCCCCTTCTCCAGTGGACCTCATTCTGTCACACCTCTAGACCATGACCTGCACGTCTTGGGTGGCCCCACGGGCATGGCTTAGTTTCACTGAGTTAGACAAGGCTGTGGTCCTAGTATGATTAGATTGACTAGTTCTCTGTGATTATGGTTTCAGTGTATCTGCCCTCTGGTGCCCTCTTGCAATACCTACCATCTTACTTGGGTTTCTCTTACCTTGGACGTGGGGTATCTCTTCACAGCTGCTCCAGCAAAGCGCAGCCGCTGCTCCTTACCTTGGACAAGGGGTATTTCCTCACCACCGTCCCTTCTGACCTTGAATGTGGAATAGCTCCTCTAGGCCCTCCTGCGCCCACGCAGCCACTGCTCCTTGAATGTGGGGTTGCTCCTCCTGGCCGCCACCCCTGGTTCAGGCAGGGATTAGCTCCTCCCAGCCTCCACCCCTGGCCTTGGGCGGCTGGTAGCTCCTCTCGTCTGCTCCTGCGCTGTCACAGCCTGGCACTCTCAGCCATCATCCCTGACCTTGGACATGGGATAGCTCCTCCCAGCCACGGCCTCGACCTCGGACGTGGGGTAGCTCCTCTCAGCCATTCCTACACCGTTGCAGCCTGGCATTCTCGGCCACTGCCCCTGACCTCGGATGTGGGGTAACTCCTCTTGGCCACTGCCCCTTGGGCATGGGGTCCTCCCGGCTTCTGCCCACACAGCGGATGTGGGATAGCTCCTCTCGACTGCGCTATGTGCGCCGTTGCAGCTGCCCACACTATGTGCACCAGAATGTATATTATGGGAGTGGGTCTGGTAGGCTTTTTCTATTGTTAAATTCTAATCCTGTTATCCTAAAATGTAAATTGTGGGAGTGGGTCTGGTAAAGCTTTTACAACCTTGAGACATTCTTTTGATTTATTGTAATAACTAATTTAAAAAGTATATAACTCCCTTGCTAACACTAGCAAGGGGGCACTCTCCAACCCCCCTTATGATGTCTGTCAGAAGCTGTCTCTGTACCTTTTTATACTTTAGTAAAATTCTGCTACACAAAAGCTCCTGGGTGATCAAGCCTGGTTCCTGGTCCCAAAGTTAAATCTTCTGAGATCACGAAACCGACACCATTTACCATAAGCTATCATATTCCTCAATATTTCATAAGTCTACTGCAATCACTGTCATGGATGTTAATGCCTTATAAGCCTTTTCTTACATGAACATGGGATTCAAGAGAACCCGATGAACAGTATGAAAAGGCAAAAAGATAGGATACTCAAAGATGAACTCCCCAGGTTGGTAGATGCCCAATATATGACTGGAGATAGTGGAGGAATAAATCCAGAAAGAATGAAAGACAGAGCCAAAGCAAAAACAACATGCAGTTATGAATGTGACTGGTGATGGAAGCAAAGTCCGATGCTGTAAGAGCAATATTACATAGGAACCTCGAATGTTAGGTCCATGAATCAAGGCAACTGAAAGTGACCAAACAGGAGATGACAAGAGTGAACATTGACATTTTAGTAATCAGGAAACTAAATTGGACTGGGATGGGTGAATTTAACCTCGATGACCATTATATCTAGTGTGGGCAAAAATCCCTTAGAAGAAATGGAGTAGCCATCATAGTCAACACAAGAGTCTGAAATACAGTACTTGGATGCAATCTCAAAAACGACAGAATGATTTCTGAACGTTTCCAAGGCAAACCACTCAAATTTACGGTAATCCAAGTACATGCCCCTACCAGTAATGCTGAAGAAGCTGAAGTTGAACTTTTGAAGACCAACATGACCTTCTAGAATTAGCACTCAAAAAAGATATCCTTTTCATTATAGGGACTGGAATGCAAAGGTAGGAAGTCAAGAAACACCTGGACTAACAGGCAAATTGGCCTTGGAGTACAGAATGAAGCAGGGCAAAGGCTAATAGAGTTTTCCCTGGAGAATGCACTGGTCATAGCAAACACCCTGTTCCAACAACACAAGAGAAGGCTCTACACATGGACATCACCAGATGGTCAACACTGAAATCAGATTGATTATATTCTTTGCAGCCAAAGAAGGAGAAGCTCTCTACAGTCAGCAAAAACAAGACGTGGAGCTGACTGTGGCTCAGATCATGAACTCCTTATTGTCAAATTCAGACTTAAATTGAAGAAAGTGATGAAAACCATTAAACCATTCAGGTATGACCTAAATAAAATACCTAACAACTATACCCTGAAAGTGAGAAATAGATTTAAGGGACTAAATCTGATAGAGAGCCTGAAGAACTATGGACAGAGGTTTGTGACATTATACAAGAGACAGGAATCAAGATCATCCCCAAGAAAAAGAAATGCTAAAAAGCAAAATGGCTATGTGAGGAGGCCTTACAGATAGCTGTGAAAAGAAGAGAAGTGAAAAGCAAAGGAGAAAAGGAAAGATATATACATTTGAATGCAGAGCTCCAAAGAATAGCAAGGAGAGATAAGAGAGCCTTCCTCATGGATCAGTGCAAAGAAATAGAGGAAAACAATAGAATGGGAAAGACTAGAGATCTCTTCAAGAAAATTAGAGATGCCAAGGGAATATTTCATGCAAAGATGAGCTCAATAAAAGACAGAAATGGTATGGACCTAACAGAAGCAGAAGATATTAAGAAAAGGTGGCAAGAATACACAGAAGAACTCTACAAAAAAGATCTTGATGACCCAGATAATCACGATGGTGTGATCACTCACCTGGAGCCAGACATCCTGGAATGTGAAGTCAAGTGGACCTTAGGAAGCATCACTATGAACAAAGTTAGTGGAGGTGACGGAATTTCAGTTAAGCTGTTTCAAATCCTAAAGATGATGCTGTGAAAAGGCTGCATTCAATATGCCAACAAGTTGTAAAACTCAGCAGTGGCCACAGGATTGGAAAAAGTCAGTTTTCATTCTAATCACTAAGAAATGCAATGCCCAAGAATGCTCAAACTACCGCACAATTGTACTCATCTCACATGCTAGCAAAGTAATGCTCAAAATTCTCCAAGCCAGGCTTCAGCAATATGTGAATCATGAACTTCCAGATGTTCAAGCTGGTTTTAGAAAAGGCAGAGGAACCAGAGATCAAATTGCTAACATTTGCTGGATCATCGGAAAAGCAAGAGAGTTCCAGAAAAACATCTATTTCTGCTTTATTGACTATGCCAAAGCCTTTGACTATGTGGATCACAATACACTGTGGAAAATTCTGAAAGAGATGGGAATACCAGACCACCTAACCTACCTTTTGAGAAGTCTGTATGCAGGTCAGGAAGCAACAGTTAGAACTGGACATGGAACAACAGACTGGTTCCAAATAGGGAAAGGAGTACATCAAGGCTGTATATTGTCACCCTGCTTATTCAACTTCTATGCAGAGTACATCATGAGAAACGCTGGGTTGGATGAAACACAAGCTGGAATCAAGATTGTTGGGGGAAATATAAATAACCTCAGATATACAGATGACAGCACCCTTATGGCAGAAAGTGAAGAAGAACTAAAGAGCCTCTTGATGAAAGTGAAAGAGGAGAGTGAAAAGTTGGCTTAAAGCTCAACATTTAGAAAACAAAGATCATGGCATCCGGTCCTATCACTTCATGGCAACAGATGGAGAAACAGTGGAAACTGGGCTCCAAAATCACTGCAGATAGTGACTGTAGCCATGAACTTAAAAGATGCTTGCTCCTTGGAAGAAAAGTTATGACCAACCTAGACAGCATATTAAAAAGCAGAGACATTACTTTGCCAACAAAGGTCCATCTAGTCAAGGCTATCGTTTTCCAGTAGTCATGTAAGGATGTGAGAGTTGGACTATAAAAAAAGCTGAGCACTGAAGAATTGATGCTGTTGAACTGTGGTGTTGGAGAAAACTCTTGAGAGTCCCTTGGACTGCAAGGAGATCAACTAGTACATCCTAAAGGAAATCAGTCCTGAATGTTCATTGGAAGGACTGATGTTGAAGCAGAAACGCCAATACTTTGGCCGTGTGATGCAAAGAGCTTACTTATGTGAAAGGATACTGATGTTGTGAAAGATTGAAGGCAAGAGGAGAAGGGGACAACAGAGGATGTGATGGTTGGAAGGCATCACTGACTCAATGGACATGAGTTTGAGTAAACTCTGGGAGTTGGTGATGGACAGGGAGGCCTGGCGTGCTGCAGTCCATGGGGTCGCAAAGAGTCGGACACAACTGAGTGACTGAACTGAACTAAACTGAAGCCTTTTCTCCTTCATTACTCCTCCAGACCTTTTCTGACTAAATTTGACTATTGATATTTTAAAATAAAATTTGAAGTTAGTCTATCCAGTGAAAATATTAAATCCTTGTGGCATTTTAAATGTGATTCCATTAAAATGTTAGATTCCCCAGTTGACAAAATGGGAACTTCAAAAAACATTTGCTTCTGTTTCACTGACTTTGGTATGAAAGTCTTTGACTGTGTGGATCACAACAAACTGTGGAAAATTCTTGAAGATATGGGGACACCAGACCACCTTACCTGCCTTCTGAGAAAACTGTATGTGGGCCAAGAAGCAACAGTTAGAATGAGACATGGAACAACTGACTGGTTCAAAATTGGGAAAGGAGTATGACAAAGCTATATATTGTTACCCTGCTTATATAACTTATACGCAAAGTACATCATGTGAAATGCTGGGCTGGACAAATCACAAGTTGGAACAAAGATTCCTGTCAGAAATATCAACAACCTTAGATATACAAATGTACCACTCTAAAGGCAGAAAATGAAGAGGAACTAAAGAGCCTCTTGATGAGGGTGAAAGAAGAGAGTAAAAAGCTGGCTTAAAACTCAATATTCAAAAAACTAAGATCGTGACATCCAGTCCCATCACTTCATTGCAAACAGAAGAGGAAAAAGTAGAAGCAATGATAGATTTTATTTTCTTTGGCTCCAAAATCATTGCAGATATTGACCTCAGCCAGAAAATTAGAAGATGCTTGGTCCTTGGAAGGCAAGCTATGACAAATATAGACAGTGTATTAAAAAGCAGAGACCTCACATTGCCAAAAAGTCCAGACAGTCAAAGCTTTGGTTTTTCCAGTAGTCATATATGGATGTGAGTTGGACCATAAAGCAGGCTGAACACTGAAGAACTGATGCTTTGAATCATGGTGTTGCAGAAGATTCTTGAGAGTCCCCTGGACTGCAAGGAGATCAAACCAGTCAATCCTAAAGAAAGCCAACCTGAATATTCATTGGAAGGACTGATGCTGAAGCTGAAGCTCAATTACATTGGCCAGCTAATGTGAAGAGTCTACTCATTGGAAAAGATTCTGATGCTAAGAAAGATTGAAGGCAAAAGGAAAAGAGCATGGCAGAGGATGAGATGGTTAGATAGTATCATCAACTCAGTGAACATAAATTTGAGTAAACTCTGGGAGAGAGTGTAGGAAAGAGAAGTTGGTGTGTTGCAGTCCACGGAGTTGCTAAGAGTCAGACATGACTTACTGACTGAACAAAAATAAGAGTTCATGACAATAGCCAAAAAGTGGAAGAAATACCACTTGATGGATAAAGAAAATGTGTTCTCTAAATACAATGGAGTCACTTGACTACCAGATGGTTAACACAGTAGAAATAGATTCATAGTCTCAGAGAATGAATTTATGATTATCCAAAGGGAGAAAAGTTGGGGGAAGGAAGAAAGGCAATGCCAAAGAATGCTCAAACTACCACACAATTGCACTCATCTCACACACTAGTAAAGTAATGCTCAAAATTCTCCAAGCCAGGCTTCAGCAATACATGAAACATGAACTTCCAGATGCTTAAGCTGGTTTTAGAACAGGCAGAGGAACCAGAGATCAAATTGCCAACATCCGCTGGATCATCGAAAAAGCAAGAGAGTTCCAGAAAAATATCTATTTCTGCTTTATTGACTATGCCAAAGCCTTTGACTTTGTGGATCACAATAAACTGTGGAAAATTCTGAAAGAGATGGGAATACCAGACCACCTGACCTGCCTCTTGAGAAACCTATACGCAGGTCAGGAAGCAACAGTTAGCCAGAAAGAAAAACACCAATACAGTATACTAACGCATATATATGGAATTTAGAAAGATGGTAACAATAACCCTGTGTACGAGACAGCAAAAGAGACACTGATGTATAGAACAGTCTTATGGACTCTGTGGGAGAGGGAGAGGGTGGGAAGATTTGGGAGAGTGACATTGAAACATGTAGAATATCATGTATGAAACGAGTTGCCAGTCCAGGTTTGATGCATGATACTGGATGCTTGGGGCTAGTGCACTGGGACAACCCAGAGGGATGGTAGGGGGAGGGAGGAGGGAGGAGGGTTCAGGATGGGGAACACACGTATACCTGTGGTGGATTCATTTTGATATTTGGCATAACTAATACAATTATGTAAAGTTTAAAAATAAAATAAAATTTAAAAATAAATAAATAAACAACAACAACAAAAATAACTGGACATGGAACAGCAGACTGGATCCAAATAGGAAAAGGAGTACGTCAAGGCTGTATATTGTCACCGTGCTTATTTAACTTCTATGCAGAGTACATCATGAGAAATTCTGGGCTGGAAGAAACACAAGCTTGAATCAAGATTGCCAGGAGAAATATCAATAACCTCAGATATGCAGATGACACCACCGTTATGGCAGAAAGTGAAGAGGAACTAAAAAGCCGCTTGAAAGTGAAAGTGGAGAGTGACAAAGTTGGCTTAAAGCTCAACATTCAGAAAACTAAGATCATGGCATCTGGTCCCATCACTTCATGGGAAATAGATGGGGAAACAGTGGAAACAGTGTCAGGCTTTATTTTTTTGGGCTCCAAAATCACTGCAGATGGTGACCACAGCCATGAAATTAAAAGATGCTTACTCCTTGGAAGAAAAGTTATGACCAACCTAGATAGCATATTCAAAAGCAGAGACATTGCCAACAAAGGTTCGTCTAGTCAAGGCTACGGTTTTTCCAGTGGTCATGTATGGATGTGAGAGTTGGACTGTGAAGAAGGCTGAGCACCGAAAAACTGATGCTTTTGAACTGTGGTGTTGGAGAAGACTCCTGAGAGTCCCTTGGATGGCAAGGAGAACCAACCAGTCCATTCTGAAGGAGATCAGCCCTGGAATTTCTTTGGAAGGAATGATGCTAAAGCTGTAACTCCAGTACTTTGGCCACCTCATGCGAAGAGTTGACTCATTGGAAAAGACTCTGATGCTTGGAGGGATTGGGGTCAGGAGGAGAAGGGGACGACAGAGGATGAGATGGCTGGATGGCATCACTGACTCGATGGACATGAGTCTGAGTGAACTCCGGGAGTTGGTGATGGACAGGGAGGCCTGGCATGCTGTGATTCATGGGGTCGCAAAGAGTCGGACATGACTGAGCGACTGAACTGAACTGAACTGAGTTAGAAAGCAGTGTAACTTGTACACACTGCTATATTTAAAATGGATAATGAATAAATAATCTAATTTATAACAGTAGAAAGTGGATTGGTGATTGTCAGGGACTCAGGGACAAGGAGAAATGAGGAAATGCTATTCAGTCATACAAGATGGAAAATTTCTAGACAACTGTAAAATGATGTGCATATAGTTAACAATACTTTACTATACACTTAAAATTTATGAGAATAGGTTTTATGTAATTTTTACAACAAAAAATAAAAGGAATGTTGTGTAGTTATTCTGCACATAACAACATAAATATCCTAGGTATGTGAGAAGATAAAAAATGTACAACATGTGATTCCAATTATTTAAAAGTCAAAAATAAGTAAAAATAATTTATGTGATAAAGTCAAAATAACAGTTATCTTTGGGAAATAGTGACAGAGAAGGATGCATATACTAGTAATGTTCTTTATCTTGATCTGAATGGATCACATGTGTAACCAAGTTGCATGCTTAACATTTTTGCATTTCTCATTACGTGTGCTATATTTATGTAAATGTAATACAATAATTTTAAGAATATAATATGCCTAAACTGAATGGAAGTGAGTCAACAGATTTGTAAGCTCTTTCATTTACAGACTTTTAGTAAGGAGCTGGATACAGAGATATTAACTACTTTCTAGATGTTCAAGCTGGTTTTAGAAAAGGCAGAGGAACCAGAGATCAAATTGCCAACATCCTCTGGATCATCGAAAAAGCAAGAGAGTTCCAGAAAAATATCTATTTCTGCTTTATTGACTATGCCAAAGCCTTTGACTGTGTGGATCACAATAAACTGTGGAAAATTCTGAAAGAGATGGGAATACCAGACCACCTGACCTGCCTCTTGAGAAATCTGTGTGCAGGTCAGGAAGCAACAGTTAGAACTGAACATGTAACAGCAGACTGGTTCCAAATAGGAAAAGGCGTACATCAAGGCTGTATATTGTCACCCTGCTTATTTAACTTATATGCAGAGTACATCATGAGAAACGCTGGACTAGAAGACATACAAGCTGGAATCAAGATTGCCGGGAGAAATATCAATAACCTCAGATATGCAGATGACACCACCGTTATGGCAGAAATTGAAGAGGAACTAAAAAGCCTCTTGATGAAAGTGAAAGTGGAGAGTGAAAAAGTTGGCTTAAAACTCAACATTCAGGAAATGAAGACCATGGCATCTGGTCTCATCACTTCATGGGAAATAGATGGGGAAACAGTGGAAACAGTATCAGACTTTATTTTTTTGGGCTCCAAAATCACTGCAGATGGTGACTGCAGCCATGAAATTAAAAGACGCTTACTCCTTGGAAGAAAAGTTATGACCAACCTAGATAGTATATTCAAAAGCAGAGACATTACTTTGCCAACAAAAGTTCGTCTAGTCAAGGCTATGGTTTTTCCAGTGGTCATGTTTGGATGTGAGAGTTGGACTGTGAAGAAGGCTGAGCACCGAAGAATTGATGCTTTTGAACTGTGGTGTTGGAGAAGGCTCTTGAGAGTCCCTTGGACTGCAAGGAGATCCAACCAGTCCATTCTGAAGGAGATCAGCCCTGGAATTTCTTTGGAAGGAATGATGCTAAAGTTGTAACTCCAGTACTTTGGCCACCTCATGCGAAGAGTTGACTCTTTGGAAAAGACTCTGATGCTGGGAGGGATTGGGGTCAGGAGGAGAAGGGGACGACAGAGGATGAGATGGCTGGATGGCATCACTGACTCGATGGATGTGAGTCTGAGTGAACCCTGGGAGTTGGTGATGGACAGGGAGGCCTGGTGTGCTGCGATTCATGGGGTTGCAAAGAGTCGGACACGACTGAGCGACTGAACTGACTGAACTGAACTGAGGCTTACTACATTCTTATTTTATGATATGGCTATTTTGGTACAATGTCTTCTCAGTGCAAGTAAACTTTTTATCGTGGAAATGCCAAATATTTAACAAAATTTTCAGTGTTTATCAGGAAGTTTGACATGTGTGTGTACTCAGTCATGTCCAACACTGTGTGATCCAATGGACTGTAGCCTGCCAGGCTCCTCTGTCCATGGGATTTTCCAAGCAAGAATACTGGAGTAGGTTCCCATTTCCTACTCCAGGGGATCTTCCCAATCCAGGAATCAAACCCATGTCTCATGTGTCTCCTACATTGGCAGGTGGGTTCTTTAACAGTGTGCCACTTTCATTTCTTTACCACTGAAGCCCTTGGCATCATACATATACATATTTGACAATGTGCTAGTTATGAGGAACTATGTGTATTTCTAATGACAATCCGTGGTTGTGCACACTCTTTCAGATAAATCACGTTTAGCCTGCCAGCTTCTGACCCTCACTGACCCAACAAATTAATTCACCAAGGCCATTTGTAGGGAATAACAGAAAAGTGACTGAAATGTACTTAACTCTAAATGGCCATCTCAAAGCAATCTTAAATGACATTTTCATCCTTCTGAATACACATCTGATGTAACTCCACTCATATAACAGTAATGGGTACTGATTTGCCCAGATTCATAATGAGCAGAGCAAGATGACCAACAATAAGTCCTCATAATACTAGTTTAGTATTTGAAAAATCTTTCAGATCTTCCTAGAAAAAGAAACACAATCTGTTATCTAAACAGCCAAAGTCTACAGGTTATTCACCTTGACAAGGAACTCAATAACTGTCCTGGCCACGGTCAGTCCAAAGATGAGGCTACACAAAGGATAATGGTCTAGAAACCCAAATATAATTTAAAACAATCCTGTCTCCCAAATGAGCTAAAAGTAAAAAACCAGAAACACAGTAGACAAATCACCCTTGTAGGTTAGACATGGTGTGGGGTGCCTAGATGCATTAAAAAAGGAAGATGAAGATGATTTAACTGTCCCAAAAGACTTAAACAGAAAACAGCTCTTTTTGTATGGACACAGGGAATTAGAATATATATCTGTTGGTAGGTTTGTGAGTTCTCTAGAAGTGAGACATGTTTAGGAGGTGTTCCACCTCCCCTATTAGAAAACCTAAGGTTAGAGCACAAGTTATGAAATTGAAGTTTTAAGGAACTTAGTCATAACTTTTAAAATTACCTAGCAGACAGTTGGTATTTTAATTTCAATATATGTAAGTTTTAAATTATTTTCAAAATAAAATGTTCCTGTTGCATTATATGAGAATTTTCAAATGAGCACCATAATTTGTTTCAGTGAATAACTCAATACAGAGCTTCTCGCTGTGCTTGCACCTTTGCTCCAGTCAGCTCTACACCTGATTTTTTTTTTTTTCATCAAAGGATTTTTTTCCTGCATTTTTGGAGATAATACTATGCAGGACAGTGGTTCTTAACACTGACTGTACATTTGTCTCATTCAGAAGTTAAAAAAAAAATAAATCCCAAGGCCCTGGCCTGACCCAAAGAGTTCTGAATTCATTTTCTGGGGTGGAAACTGGCCATTAATAATCATAAAGTTTCCTTAGGTGATTCTAGCATTGCAGATAGGATGCTGCCAACAAGTTTAGTGGTTCAGGAAACAGGTTGGAGAGTTAGATCGGTTTAGCTCAGATCAGGACTCTGCCAACCAAAGCTCAAAGGCCAAATCTAGCCAGTTGCTCATTTCTGTTAGTACAATTTTTTTTTTTTTTAACACAGCCATACATTTAGTATTTTCTGTGCCTGCTTTCTCCCTATGAAGGTAGAATTGACTAGTTGTAACAGAGACTATATGATCCTCAAAGCCTAAAATATTCACTATGGGTGCTTTACAGAAAAAAAAAAAAATTAAATTCTAGATCTTGTTTAAGATATCCTAAAATTGCTGTTAACTGGAAAACACTTAATATGCAGTACCTGCATGTTTGGGGCGGGGGTGGGGGGGAAGGGGTGGGAGGTGGTGACAGGAGAACGGAAGCCTTAATTTGAATAATTTTCATTCTATGGTGTAAACATTTAATTTCAAGCCACCAAAAAGAGATTCCATACACAAAGTTGGGAAGATATGCACACAATTCACTCTCACATTTCATTTCATTATTTTTTGAGATGTATCTAAGTTGTTACATGCATCAAAAATGCACTATCATTTTTTAATATAAATTTATTTATTTTAATTGGAGGCTAATTACTTTACAATATTGTATTGGTTTTGCCATACATCAACATGAATGCGCTATGGGTGTACTCATGTTCCCCATCCTGAACCCCCCTCCAACCTCCCTCCCTGTACCATCCCTCTGGGTCATCCCAGTACACCAGCCCTGAGCATCTTGTATCATGCATCGAACCTGGACTGGCAAATCGTTTCACATATGATATTATACATGTTTCAATGCCATTCTCCCAAATCAGCCCACCCTCGTCCTCTCCCACAGAGTCCAAAAGACTTCTATACATCTGTGTCTCTTTTGCTGTATCGCATACAGGGTTATTGTTACCATCTTTCTAAATTCCATATATATGCATTAGTGTACTATATTGGTGTTTTTCTTTCTGGCTTACTTCACTCTGTATAGTAGGCTCCAGTTTCATCTACCTCATTAGAACTGATTCAAATGTATTATTTTTAATGGCTGAGAATACTCCATTATGTATATGTACCACAGCTTTCTTATCCATTCATCTGCTGATGGACATCTAGGTTGCTTCCGTGTCCTGGCTATTATTAACATAGTGAGTGGAACCCCACTGTATGAATATACCACAATTTGTTAAATCATGTCTCCTCTTAACGATGTTTGGATTTTTTTTTCAGTGATTTGCTAAGATGTTATAAACATATTTTTGCAATATTTATGGGCACAAATGTGTTAAATACACTTGCATAAATATTTAGGAATAGAATTTCTGGGTCAGATGCATATTCAACTATGTAAGAAATACTAAACTCTCACAATGCAAAGAAACTTGTATTCCAAAAAAGGAACTGTCCATATTTTACAACCCATCAAAAGTATATAATATTGTAAAGCAAACCATAAATAAAATGCCATACAGAATTTTATGGTATATAATTTAAAATTGCACACAATAAAATCATGATTTTTTTTTTTAGATCAGAGGGAAGCAATAATCAATGCATGGATTATGGGTTAATTTAGCATTTGAAAATCAATACAATCATTTAAATCAATGTAGAAAACTCATGTGATGAAATTCAATGTCCAGTAGCAGTTAAAAACAAACTTCAGCAAAAAAAAAAAAAAAAAAAACCTACCTCAGTCTAATAAAGGAATCTATGAAAAATCTGAGCAAACATGACAATTTAACATTGAAAGACTCATTACTTCCTCACTAATAATAAGATCAAGGCAAAATGTTTACTCTCTCCCTTCTTCTCAACATCGTATTGGTGTCCCAGCCCAAAGAGCTTATGAAAGAATAAACAAAAAGTCTTACAGACTGAGAAGACAAAAGTTAAACTTTTATTCACAGAGGACATAACTGTGTACCTAAAAATACCAACAAATCTACAAAATATTTCCTACATTAATAAGTGAGTTTATAAGGTTGCAGAATACAAGATCAGTATACAAAATAAATTGAACGTATTTCTGTATACTAGCAACAAATGTGGAACAGGAAATTTCAAGTGGAATTTGCAGTAGCACCAAAAATGTAAGATACTTAAGAATGAATTTAACCAAACATGTATGTGACCTGTACACTAAAAACTACAAAAAAGAAAAAAGAAAACCCTCAGCAACAGTGGAGGCAAAAACACCAAAAGGCAGGCTCTGGGTCCCCCACCTGGCCCCCACAACTACTTCAAAGGAACTCGGTGCTGTGTGATCCTAGGATCAGGGAAAACTTGGGGTAGGAGGCGGTGGCTCTTGGTGTTAATACCTGTGAATCCTCCAAAAAAAAAAAAAAAAAACCAAGAGCAAAAGAAATTCTATCATCAAATGTCTAGTGAGAGAATACTTCAAATGTCTTTCTCCAGATTTTTTATAGAATTACAGTTTTTAAAAATCACACATTCAGATATATACTAAGTTATTCAGATATAGGTACTCTTTGCAACCCTGTGGACTGGAGCCTGCCAGGCTCCTCCGTCCATGGGATTCTCCAGGCAAGAATACTGGAGTGGGTTGCCATTTCCTTCTCCAGGGGATCTTCCCAACCCAGGGATCAAACCCAGGTCTCCTGCATTGCAGGCAGACGCTTTAACCTTTGAGCTACCAGGTAAGCCCTAATATATATATTACTACAATCATATGCTATGTATCTGATAATGTTTACAGGTCTTATTTTTAGGAAATCAAAACAACTTTGCTTAAATTATATGAACGTTTTCAATGCATAATCCATTTAGCATAGGGGTTAAAAAAGACCTTAATTCTTAGAAATCACTCTTATCAGCCTTGTTTATTATACATTGTGCACAATTCAAAAACAATTCAAGTATTTTTCCCTTTGTCCTTCACGTTACTTAGTCTCACAATATTTCTAGCACGTAAGTGTAATAAAGAAGTCAGAAAACTGTTAGAAGAGTCATTTTAGTTTACATCTAAACTCATGATCAAAAAATCGTAAGACCTCTCAGCCAAAAGATTACATTTTGTGACTGAAGATTGAAAAATATGATTGAAAATTATATCCCAACAAAGTGTTTAATTTCACTTTGAACCAGCTGATAACGAGATTGTTTTTCAATACCAATGTTTTGTAATTATTAAGCTCTATAACAAAATGGTGCATTTTAAAACTTTAGCTCTTATGAAGTTATAGAAACAATGAGAAAATATACAAGTTTGTTGGAGAGAGGCTGAGTACCATGTTATTAAAAAATTTTATTCTTGTAGTGTTCATAAGAAATGGCACTACTGGAATTTTATTTTCTTTCTCCTCAAGAAGGCAGGATTTCAGAGAAATAGAAAAACTCTTTACAAAGTAAAATGATAAAGAAAAAGGGTAAAGGATGTGGAAAAAGGCAGAATCAATTGAAATAAAGCTAAAACAAATCCATAGTCACTAATATTAAAAAGAGATAATACTGTCCCAATATCTCTTAGGCCATAAAATGGGTCTAAAATGTGCTTCTAAAACAAATAGTTTTAAATGGGAGCTGAAAGAGACTATATGCAAAGATATATAACTCTCAATATGATGTTTTGTTCTATTTTGATCTTGGATGCAGTATTTAGAAGTGGGACTGAATGTAAAATATAGGAAACAAAGGTACAATGTTTAAGAAAGAAGTCTGTGAAATTTTCAAATTGTGCAGTCAAATGAGAAAAGCTACATGTAATAACACAAGAGGGTAAGAAATGCAAAATAAAATCAGGAGTGAGAACTCATGACGCTGTATTTGTAGGAGTAAACCCTAACTGGATCAACATAGATCTGGAAAGCTCAATAACTTAAGTAGTCATATCACTTTTCAAAAGGGACCTTGCTCTATGCAGGTTTTCAGAAACCAAGGCTCTTTCCTTTCTGTCCTGGTATCACACTGCAGGTCTACAAGGTCTATATATTTTATTAACATCTGACTTTTGCAGCTCTCTGCCCCATGGGGCTTGTTTTAAATTTTACAGTGTGATTCTTGTGGATTTTGTTTTTCATTCAATACTTAGACATCCCCTGGCAAATACAGTTACCTGAAAAACTAAGTAGTCTCCTGATTTATTTGGCTCCAATCAGCTGTCTGAACCGGTGCACACTCATGCTCAGTCATGTCTGACTCTTCGCGACTTATGGATCATAAGTCTATGGGTTCCTCTGTCTATGGGATTGTCTGCCAGGTTCCTCTGTCTATGGGATTGTCTAGACAGGAATACCAGAGTGGGTTGCCATGCCCTCCTCCAGGGGATATTCCCGGGCATTGAAGTTGGGTCTCCCTCATTACAGACAGATTCTTTACCACCTGAGCCACTAAGAAAACACTCAGGATATACAAATTTCTTTATATCCTCCTCAAATCTGCTTGTATTTCTTTGATTGCTTGCCACACCCACATACTCATCCCCCTCAATTTAACAGTGGCTATTTTGGGCTCCAAAATCACTGCAGATGGTGACTGCAGCCATGAAATTAAAAGACGCCTACTCCTTGGAAGGAAAGTTATGACCAACCTAGACAGCATATACCTTGCCAACAAATGTCCATGTAGTCAAGGCTATGGTTTTTGCAGTAGTCATGTATGGATGTGAGAGTTGGACTATAAAGAAAGCTGAGTGCTAAAGAATTGATGCTTTTGAACTGTGGTGTTGGAGAAGACTCTTGAGAGTCCATTGGACAGCAAGGAGATCCAACCAGTCCATCCTAAAGGAAATCAGTCCTGAATGTTCATTGGAAGGGCTGATGCTGAAGCTGAAACTCCAATACTTTGGCCACCTGATGCAAATAATGGACTCATTTGAAAAGACCCTGATGCTGGAAAAGATTGAAGGCAGGAGGAGAAGGGGACAACAGAGGATGAAATGGTTGGACGGTATCACCAACTCAATGGACATGAGTTTGAGTAAACTCCAAGAGTTGGTGATGGACAGGGAGGCCTGGCGTGCTGCAGTCCATGGGGTCGCAAAGAGTCAGAGATGACTGAGTGACTGAACTGAACTGATCCTGCAAGTATCTGAAATAATAATCTAGGGGGTGAATATAGCACCATTAATCTCATATTTGCTGCAGGCTGAGTCAATGTTCAGCTGCATAATCTCTATGCATTTTATTCATAGCTCAAATAAAGCTTTGTAGAAATCTAACCCTGCATTGTCTTTGGTCTTGAAACTTTTATAACACTGAAAGACCCTTAATTTCTCAATTCTATTTCCTTTCACCTCTGGTTGCTAATTGGTAAATCTTAAACATTCAGAGCTCACTTAACTTTTGTAATATTGTATCAATAGCAAGAAATAGCAATCAACACACATTTTTCTTTCTTTTTTTTTAAACCTACTTACTTAAAGAGGTATGTGGTCCACTTTCCATGTTATTGTAGGAACTGCTTTTGCCAAATACCTTGCCATTTTACAACATAGACATTTTACCAACCTCTGATAACAGTTCTTATGTAACTCACCAGGCTATACTTAAATATGCCACATATTTAAGGTTTTGTTAAAGCATCCTCTCACTTTCTGTACACAATTCCTGCAAGCTGCAGAACTACAAAATCCCCTAATTTAAACAGGATAGAGGTTTACTTGTCACACTGTAATCCAACATGATTCACCATGGGGCTGCTGGAAGGGAGGAAGAGAAGCAGTTCTGCTCTGTGCGATCATTTAGGGACTCAGCCTACTTCTATCTTACAGGTCTATTAACCTCTAGGGAAGGGGTCAAGAAGCTTTTTATGTAAAGGGCCAGTGATTAATACTTTAGGCTTTGTGGGTCATATGGTCACAGTTAAACCACTCAACACAGCCACTGTAGCCAGAAATCAGCATTAATCAATGGACATGTGTCTATTCCAATAAAATATTATTGATACAAGAAGGTATCCAGCTGGATTTGGCCCACTGGCTGTAGTTTGCCAACCACTGCTCCAGGACTTCAAAGACTTACTGAGTTTTCTGTCCACCAGAAAAGGGAATAAACACTGAATGGAATAGTTCATGAGGGGCCAGGCCTACAAGTGGCATGCATTATTTCTGCCTACATGTTATTAGTCATAATTTAGTATGATTGTCACCTAACTACAGGCAAAGCAGAACAACATAACACACTTTGTGCTCCCGAAACAATGAGGAAATCATTAGCAAACAGCTAACATGGTTCTTCTAGGCATATATAAAAGGAAAATATTAATGCCCAGTAGTATATTTGGAATAATTGGCATTTTTAACAGCTAAATAAATGGCAAAAGAGGGTTAAAATATAGTTACTTGTAGAATTCCTGCCTGACTGGTCTTTCTGAGTGTGTTTCTGCTTTATGCTACATAAGTCTTCTTTCCATAACAAAAATAAGATGTAAAGTTATGTTTTTAGAAACCACATTCAATGTTTTCATTTATGGTCCTATTTCAATGACAGCATCCTTGTGATGTGAATATGATAATTTCTATAAGAAATACTGAAGCTCAAAGAAATTCTGTGATACCCAAAATCACAGCCAGTAAAAAAGTCAGGTAAGTAGATTTTCTCTAACTTCAAGTTCATCCTCTTTGCACGAAGCCATGAACAGTTCCTATGGAAGTGGAAACCTGTTCTTTGCCGTTTTAGTAGCTGGGACTTCTTTTTTAATAGAGGAGACGATGAATTGCTTCAGGTACTTATCATGATGGCCTTTCCCTCAACATTGTTTCTTTAATAATCGGTAAGGAAAGTATACTTATTTGGAGAAGATGAAGACACTGAGGTTAATATTTCAAAAAAGAGTGGTTCAGTTTAGTTTATATAAAGGAAGAGCTTCCCAGATGGCACAGTGGTAAAGAAACCTCCTGCCAATGCAGGAAACGCTAGAGATGTGGATTTGATTCCTGTGTTGGGAAGATCCCCTGAAGGAGGAAGTGGCAACCTGCCCAGTATTCTTGCCTGAAAAATTCCATCGACAGAGGAGCCTGGTGCAGTACAGTGAAGGGGGTCACAAAGAGTCAGACATGACTGAGTGACAGAGCACATAATGTATAAGTAAATCCTTCACTTCTAAAAGAAATCCCTCACTTCTAAAAGGGATTCTACAATCCCTCACTTCTTAAGTTTTTCCTTAATAAATGCTATTCATTTGAATCTTCTACGGCTAGAGACACTTTAGAAATCCATTGCTCCTTCACAGTCAATTATGTCTTTGGGATTCCCTTCTAGGTGAAGCCTTACCTTATGAAATGCATGATCTCTCTTATGTGCAATTTAAAAACAATACAAATGAATACACATGCAAAACAGAAACAAACTCAGGTTTAGAGACTTCACTGGTGGCTCATTGATAAAGAACCTGCCTGCCAATGCAGGAGATGTGGGTTCAATCCTGGGTCAGGATGATCCCCTGGAGGAGGAAATGGCAACCCACTCCAGTGTTCTTGCCTGGAGAATCCCATGGACATGGGAGCCTGGCAGGCTACAGTCCATGGGGTTGCAGAGTTGGAAACAACTTAGCAACTACACAGAACTACACACATACCCAGTTTGGGCTTCCCAGGTGGCACTAGTGGTAAAGAACCCATCTGCCAATGCAGGTTAGATGTAAGAGATGTGGGTTCCATCCCTGGGTCAAGAAGATCCCCTGGAGGAGGCTACAGAGACCCACTCCAGTATTCTTGCCTGGAGAACCCCATGGACAGAGAAGCTGGGTAGGCTATAGTCTATGGGGTTGCAAAGATTCAGACGCGACTGAAGCAACTAAGCAAGCACATATCCCCTTTGGCAATATTCTTCTCAATGTCCTGAGTGCTGATGATAACCATTGTGAAAATTGCAAAAGAGTTCATTGTGCTCCCGGTGGTCCAACATCTCAGGCAGAGAAATAACTGAGTTCTCAGCCCACAGCCATCCTCTTGGCTGGTCACCATTGGGTAATATAATGGCATCAGTGATGGGCTGCAAAATACCAACTCTCAATCTTTGTAACATGTGAATGTTACCTTCAGTGGAAAATTTTTACAGGTCTAGTTACATTAAGGATGGTGAGATGAAATTATGCTGGATTACCTGGATGGGTTCTAATTGCCATAATCATTGTCCTTATAAGAGACAGTCAAAGAGGGATTAGACAGACAGATGCAGAGAAAAGTGTGGAGACAAGACAGACACAGAGACTGATGTGACAAGGCCACAAGGCAGGGAACCTGGCCACCCTTAGAAGCTACAAGAGACAAAGAACAGATTCTCTCCTAGAGCCCGCCAGGTGAGTACAGTCTTGCTGACACAATTTCCATTATTTTAGCCACCAAGTACATGGCAATTTGTTACAGCTGCCACAGGAAACTAATATAGGTGGTATATTAATAAATGCAACTCTGGAACAATCTCTACTCTGTGAAGAACAGTGCAAGAGAATGAAACATTTTTTCTTTTCAGATGTATCGTTTCATTTTTTTTTGAATCTTTGAAATTCATATTTTATTTTGAATTGTATTAAATAACTAATTGAAAACACACAATTTTAACTGTTCTTATTGAACCTTTCATTTTCAAAGGCTTTCAGTATGCAACATTTGATATATACAAAATGACTTACACAATCACGCAAGTTAAAAAGTATAATAAATTTCCATGAATCCACCATATAACTTGTGAAGTAGAATTAATGACAACCCAATTGAAACTACTTGTGTGAAGTTCCCCAATACCATCCTCTTGGCTCCTCAGAGGCAACAATTATTTCGATCCATGTTAATACATGATTACCGCGTTATTTTTTTTTTACTTTTTTTTTTAAATTTAATTTTATTTTTAAACTTTACAATATTGTATTAGTTTTGCCAAATATTGAAATGAATCCGCCACAGGTATATCCGAGTTCCCCATCCTGAACCCTCCTCCCTCCTCCCTCCCCTACCCTCCCTCTGGGTCATCCCAGTGCACCAGCCCCAAGCATCCAGTACCATGCATCGAACCTGGACTTGTGACTCATTTCATACATGATATTATACATGTTTCAATGCTATTCTCCCAAATCTCCCCACCCTCTCCCTCTCCCACAGAGTCCATAAGACTGATCTATACATTGGTGTCTCTTTTGCTGTCTTGTACACAGGGTTAAAGAAAAACACCAATGCAGTATACTAACACATATATATGGAATTTAGAAAGATGGTATCGTTTCATTTTTGCCACCTCTCCTCCTAGAGTTTAATATTACAAATTAAACAACATTCTTTCTTCTATGCTACCACCTACTATTTACTTACCCACTTTGTCCAAGTCAATTCAATCATCTAACTGCAATTTTCCAAACACTGCATTTATTCATTTCATCTACATTTCCCAATCTTTTATTTCAGTCCTTGCCATGTTATCTACTTCCCTCTGGTCCACTGACCAAGTATTTTCTTACCAATTCTAAGCTTTATTTCCCATATTCTTTATACTTAAAAAAGACTGTGTCATTTCTCGTGTCCAACAAAATACTCCAAATGTAGATCCTAAGGCTATAGTCCCAGAATTGCTCCTCCCTAACTAGTAAAGAAAACTTCAGATCTAGGTAAACTGAGGTTCTCAAGTAAAAGCAGAAAGAAACTGCAAGTGTGAGAGACTGAAGTGATGATGCTGCAAGTCAGGGAACATGGCACCCATCATCAAATGCAGCATATTCAAATCAGCACCATCAAATGCAGAAAGTTATTTGCGTTGAAAGAATCCATTTAAACCTTATGAGGCCACAATAACCCTAATACCAAAACCTGACAAAGATGCCACAAAAAAAGAAAACTACAGGCCAATATCAGTGATGAACATAGATGCAAAAATCCTTAACAAAATTCTAGCAATCAGAATCCAACAACACGTTAAAAAGATCATACATCATGAGCAAGTTGGCTTTATTCCAGGGATTCAAGGATTCTTCAATATCCACAAATCAATCAATGTAATACACCACATTTAAAAATAAAAGCCATATGATTATCTCAATAGATGCAGAAAAAGCCTTTGACAAAATTCAACATCCATTTATGATAAAAACTCTCCAGAAAGCAGGAATAGAAGGAACATACTTCAACATAATAAAAGCTATATATGACAAGCCCACAGCAAACATTATCCTCAATGGTGAAAAATTGAAAGCATTTCCTCTAAAGTCAGGAACAAGAAAATGGTGCCCACTTTCATCATTACTATTCAACATAGTTTTGGAAGTTTTGGCCACAGCAATCAGAGCAGAAAAAGAAATAAAAGGAATCCAAATTGGAAAAGAAGAAGAAAAACTCTCACTGTTTGCAGATGACATGATCCTCTACATAGAAAACCCTAAAGACTCCACCAGAAAATTACTAGAACTAATCAATGATTATAGTAAAGTTGCAGGATATAAAATCAACACACACAAATCCCTTGCATTCCTATATACTAATAATGAGAAAATAGAGAAATTAAGGAAACAATTCCATTCACCATTGCAATGAAAAGAATAAAATACTTAGGAATATATCTACCTAAAGAAACTAAAGACCTATATATAGAAAACTATAAAACACTGGTGAAAGAAATCAAAGAGGATACTAATAGATGGAGAAATATACTGTGTTCATGGACTGGAAGAATCAATATAGTGAAAATGAGTATACTACTCAAAGGAATCTATAGATTCAATGCAATCCCTATCAAGCTATCAACGGTATTTTTCACAGAGCTAGAACAAATAATTTCACAATTTGTATGGAAATACAAAAAACCTCGAATAGCCAAAGCAATCTTGAGAAAGAAGAACGGAACTGGAGGAATCAACCTGCCTGACTTCAGGCTCTACTACAAAGCTACAGTCATTAAGACAGTATTTTATTGGCACAAAGACAGAAATATAGATCAATGGAACAAAATAGAAAGCCCAGAGATAAACCCACGCACCTATGGACACCTTATCTTTGACAAAGGAGGCAAGAATATACAATAGAGAAAAGATAATCTCTTTAACAAGTGGTGCTGGGAAAACTGGCCAACCACTTGAAAAAGAATGAAACTAGAACACTTTCTAACACCATACACAAAAATAAACTCAAAATGGATTAAAGATCTAAATGTAAGACCAGAAACTATAAAAATCCTAGAGGAGAACAAACACACTCTCCAACATAAATCACAGCAGGATCCTCTATGACCCACTTCCCAGAATATTGGAAATAAAAGCAAAAATATACAAATGGGATCTAATTAAAATTAAAAGCTTCTGCACAACAAAGGAAACTATAAGCAAGATAAAAAGACAGCCTTCAGAATGAGAGAAAATAATAGCAAATGAAGCAACTGACAAAGAATTAATCTCAAAAATATACAAGCAACTTCTGCAGCTCAATTCCAGAAAAATAAACGACCCAATCAAAAAATGGGCCAAAGAACTAAACAGATATTTCTTCAAAGAAGACATACAGATGGCTAACAAACACATGAAAAGATGCTCAACATGACTCATTATCAGAGAAATCCAAATCAAAACCACAATGAAGTACCATTTCACATCAGTCAGAATGGCTGTGAACCAAAAGTCTACAAGCAATAAATGCTGGAGAGGGTGTGGAGAAAAGGCAATCCTCTTACACTGTTGGTGGGAATGAAAACTAGTACAGCCACTATGGAGAACAGTGTGGAGATTCCTTAAAAAACTGGAAATAGAACTGCCATACAACCCAGCAATCCCACTGCTGGGCAAACATACCAAGGAAACCAGAATTGAAAGAGACACATGTACCCCAATGTTCATCACAGCACTGTTTATAATAGCCAGGACATGGAAGCAACCTAGATGTCCATCAGCAGATGAATGGATAAGAAAGCTGTGGTACATATACACAATGGAGTATTACTCAGCCATTAAATACATTTGCATCAGTTCTAATGAGGTGGATGAAACTGGAGCCGATTATACAGAGTGAAGTAAGCCAGAAAGAAAAACACCAATACAGTATACTAATGCATATATATGGAATTTAGAAAGATGGTAACGATAACCCTGTATACGAGACAGCAAAAGAGACACAGATGTATAGAACAGTCTTTTGAACTCTGTGGGAGATGGCGAGGGTGGCATGATTTGGAAGAATGGCATTGAAACATGTATAATATCATATGTGAAATGAATCGCCAGTACAGGTTTGATGCATGATACAGGATGCTCAGGGCTCTTGTACTGGGATGACTCAGAGGGAAGGAATGGAGAGGGAGGTGGGAGGGGGGTTGAGGATGGGGAACACATGTATACCTGTGGTGGATTCATGTTGGTGTATGGCAAAACCAATACAATATTGTAAAGTAATTAGCCTACAATTAAAATAAATAAATTTATATATAAAAAAAAAACTTTCCTCTAAATGGAAACTTACTAAAAAGTTAAGCTTTAAAGTGAAATTTCATTGGCAGAGCACAGAAAGCAGAATAAAGAGCCATGAGTAGATAGGAGGGAGAGAATTCAACCTCTGATCTGCCTCCCAGTTTTCCCTTTCTGTCATTCTTTTACTTTGTTTTCCCTTAAGTCTGCACAGTCCTTATTACAATGACTTCTTAGAAGGAACAAAGAGTGAAATTAGGCAACTTAAAAATAAAAAGTTATCAGAGGTAAAGAGAGAATAAAGAAGTAAAGAAACTAGGGTCCAGTATTTATATTCTCCCATCGCTCTTCTTTTTTTTTTTTTTCACTATCAAATCCATTCCTCTTTTATTAAAAAAAAAAAAAACAAACAAACAAAGAATCAATGCTTATACCCTGAGAGACCTAAATCTCAACCTACATTTAGTTAGACATCTACACATACATAATGCATACATACTATTAGAAAATGAGATGTTTTACATCATGTAAGGATTAGCATAGATATATAATAATAATATGTTCTGAGCTATTGCTAAAGATAATAAGCAAAGTTAGGTCTAGTCTGATGAGAAGTATGAATGGCCTGGGATTTTACTCTGCTTGCAAAGCCACAAGTTAGTCTGCCACATTGTATGGACATGGGCAGAAGACATGGCATGTTAACTAGCATGAGCTTCATATTATATCAGGTCCCCTTGCCCTCCATGTCTCCTTGGGCAACAGAGTGAACATCTGGAGTGAGTTGCATGCAGAGGGTTTGTTCATGGCTGAGGAATATCAAGTCCAGAAACCCCCATGATGTTATACTAGGTAGCAAGCAGTTCTGCCTGACTTTTGCTCTCAAGGGAGACAGCGTGTTTTCTACATTGATTGGCAATTTTTCTAATATTTCTATGAAAATATTTTCTATATTTTTCTCTTTTTTCTCCCAATAATACTTTTTAGACATGTAAGTATTGTTTCTCTTGTAAAATATCTAGCCATTTCCAATGATTGCATAATAGTCTATCCAATGGCTCTACTGTGATATGATTAATCCCCCTTTTTAACATGTATATATCTGCTGTTGTTATTGTTATTAATGTTACTATAAAAATTATGCAAAGGACATTTGTTGTATATAGCTTTTGCAGAATTATTAAAATAAAATTCTAGTGAATCCTAAAGGAAATCAACTCTGAAGATTCATTGGAAGGACTGATGCTGAAGCTTCAACACTTTGGTCACCTGATGTGAAGAGCTGACTCATTGGAAAAGACCCTGATGCAGAGAAGGATTGAAGGCAAAAGGGTGCAGCAGAGGATGAGACAGATAGCACCACTGACTCAATAAATATGAATTTGAGCAAACTAAGGGAGATGGGGAAGGACAGGGGAACCTGGAGTGCTACAGTCCAAGGGGTTGCAAAGAGTTGGACATGACTGAGCAACTGAACAACAATTATTTCTCAAGATAGAATTTCAGAGCAGGAGTATAGCATCAAAGTTAAGGAAAACTTACTATGAAATTATCGAAAGTTATATAGCACATACATTCCTTATATATTTCTTCTTTTTCCTCTAGACACATCACCCACACTAACTTTCATGGTGACTATTTTCCATTAAGATAAAGAAGGACACAGTTTCCACACCAGTTAATGGGGAAAAAAGTCATTCAAATAATGAACTCTTAAGGAATTTCTCCAATTTGCTAAGAAACAATTACTTTCCAGGATTGACTTTAAAGACCATAGTGAATGTAAAGCACTAATTTCCATGAAAACAGGCTAAAAATTAGGTGTTATAAATAAAATTGTACAGATATAGAAATTGTGTCTCCAAAGGATTAGGTAATATATCTAAGGTCTTATCTATTAAGAGGCAAAGTAGAATTTAAACCCAAGTCTGTCTTGACATTTATCAACACTATTATCTCCACTAAAATACAACATACCCAATAGCCCTTCCATGGATGAACAAGATCATGTGTATGTGTTTGTGTGTGGTGGGGGTCGAGTGGGGGTGGGGCAGTGATCCTAACTCCTCAAATCTCACCTCTACATTACCGTCTTTAGTGAATTATAATCTGGGACTGTCAAAGATTTTAGTGAAGAATACATCACACTCAAAGTATCTCTTGCTCCATGGTTAGCACAGCATGGATCTATTTCATCTAATCCACCCTTAGATCTCTATAGTTGAGACTCTGCAAATTTCCTATTCAACTACATTTAAAAGTAGGTTTCTTCCAGTTTTTTTTTTTTTTTAGTTATACTATACAAGGCATTCCCATTTTGCCCCTTATTTTTGATAAATTTTTGCCTAGTCAAAAGGGGCAGTAAACACATGGCAGTCTTGTGTAAAGTATGAAAGTGTTAGTGGCTGAGTCATGTCTGACTCTTTGCAACACTATGGACTGTAGCCCACCAGTCCCCTCTGTCCGTGGAATTCTCCAGGCAAGAATACTGGAGTGGGATGTCATTTCCTTCTCCATGGGATCTTCTGGATCCAGGGATCGAACCTGGGTCTCCTGCATGGCAGGTTCTTTACCCTCTGAGTCACCAGGGAAGCCATTCTTACGTATATTGAGCTATATTTTCTTTAAAATGTTTCTCAAAAGTATTCAATTGAAGAAGTATTTTGAAACATTGGTTCAATGTTTATGACTTCTTAGCATCATAAACATTTCCTTAGAGAATAATGCTCCAAATTTGGCTCCATATGACTAGTCTCATGTAAGTTTATTTAACTTATATGCAGAGTACATCATGAGAAACACTGGACTGGAAGAAACACAAGCTGAAATCAAGATTGCTGGGAGAAATATCAATAACCTCAGATATGCAGATGACACCACCTTATGGCAGAAAGTGAAGAGGAACTCAAAAGCCTCTTGATGAAGGTGAAAGTGGAGAGTGAAAAAGTGGGCTTAAAGCTCAATATTCAGAAAACAAAGATCATGGCATCTGGTCCCATCACTTCATGGGAAATAGATGGGGAAACAGTGTCAGACTTTATTTTTCTGGGCTCCAAAATCACTACAGATGGTGACTGCAGCCATGAAATTAAAAGACGCTTACTCCTTGGAAGGAAAGTTATGACCAACCTAGATAGCATATTCAAAAGCAGAGACATTACTTTGCCAACAAAAGGTCCATCTAGTCAAGGCTATGGTTTTTCCTGTGGTCATGTATGGATGTGAGAGTTGGACTGTGAAGAAGGCTGAGCACTGAAGAATTGATGCTTTTGAACTGTGGTGTTGGAGAAGACTCTTGAGAGTCCCTTGGACTGTAAGGATATCCACGCAGTCCATTCTGAAGGAGATCAGCCCTGGGATTACTTTGGAAGGAATGATGCTAAGGCTGAAACTCCAGTACTGTGGCCACCTCATGCGAAGAGTGGACTCATCGGAAAAGATTCTGATGCTGGGAGGGATTAGGGGCAGGAGGAGAAGGGGATGACAGAGGATGAGATGGCTGGATGGCATCGCTGACTTGATAGACGTGAGTCTCAGTGAACTCCGGGATTTGGTGATGGACAGGGAGGCCTGGCGTGCTGCAATTCATAGGGTCGCAAAGAGTCGGACATGACTAAGTGACTGATCTGATCTGACTAGTCTCAATGATGCCAATGGCTCCAGTACATTTGACAGAGATGAAGGACACACAACTGTGTAACCTAGACCAGTTAACCTTTTAAGAAATTAATAGATTTGCTTCCAGGGCCTCACTTTTGTTTCGACACCTTTCTTTTCATGATTTGTACCTGGTAAATCACAAGAGATCCTCTTGTGCATTTGAATCCAGTAAGAAAACAACAAATACAATGCTCATTAAGTTTACCTGCTCTCTTATATAAAGCACTCTCTCTAAAATAAAACCACTGCAAAGTTCCTACAAGAGAGATATTAAAATATAATTTTGAAAATGTTCAAAAATAAATATGTTACTGCTATAAACTGGAGTTAACAATCAATATGTATTTTACTGGATAGAGAGATTTTAATAAAAGTACAGAAGAATCAAGTTGTGTGAACATTATGATGTTTCTTATTTTAGGAAATCAACTATTTTATTGCAGGTTTGCAAGCTCCTCAATAAACAAGTAATATCAAAGCTGCTTTTGAGGGAGTTACTTTTTTCAAATAATAGATCAGACACTATCCCAACACCTACTGATGGCAGGTGCCAATATAAAATAATAAATACAGTTTGTAATAATAGTTAAAATCTACGGAAGACTGATTATGTACGTTGCTGCTGCTAAGTCGCTTCGGTCGTGTCCAACTCTGCGTGACCCCATAGACGGCAGCCCACCAGGCTCCCCCATCCCTGGGATTCTCCAGGCAAGAACACTGGAGTGGGTTGCCATTTCCTTCTCCAATGCATGAAAGTGAAAAGTGAAAGTGAAGTCTCTCAGTCGTGTCCAACCCTTAGCATGGACTGCAGCCCACCAGGCTCCTCTGTCCATGGGATTTTCCAGGCAAGAGTACTGGAGTGGGGTGCCATTGCCTTCTCTGATCATGTACATTACTTCACAATAATTCTACAGAGTTGCTGTTGTTATCATGATCATCATAATTATCTCCATATTATGTGGAGAAACTGAGGCAAAGAGAGTTTTTTAATGTAATACTGGCTGCTGTAATAAATAAACAACAAAATGCATAATGGCTCCAATAAGACAGTTTATCATTCACAACAAATCTATTTCCACTATGGCTCTCCCCAAGTCAAGATTCAGAGAACATGGGTTTTATATAATCAAAATTTGACGACTCATCTACAATTACACAGAAAGAAAAGAGAATAGATCAAAGAAAGAGGTTTTTATTGGCACTGCCTATAAGAGGAACAGCATTTGTGCTGATATTACACTGGCTGGAATTTCATCACACTTCCATCCTGCAAAAGAGCCTTGGCAGTGTGGTCTTTTGTGTTCATACAAAGAAGTGGTTTTGGTGGCAGTAGTCAATGTCAATCTCAGGATCAATGCATGTATAGTAAGTATATATAATAATTCTTTCTGATTAATAAAGCAATATGTGTTTTGAAAATTTAGAATATACAGAAGAATACAAAGAACTACATTAAAAAATCACCAAGAACACTATCATTTCCCAATTTGGGGAAAATTGCCATTAGTATACTTTATGTTTTCTTGTGTATTTTCCACTGCATATATTAATATTATCTTGTAAAATCTGTATTTATCCTTTCTTAAAGAAAATATATCAATATGGGTATATAATATTTTACTGTATGGTATATCAGTATTTTAATTAGTCAATCATTTATTGGGGGAATTTAGGTTCTTTTTACTTTGTGAATAATCCTATCAAGCTAATTACTGTATTTCTAGAATTCTATTATTTCTTTATAATAGGTTTCCATAATTTTGGGCATGAGTCCAAGAGCATAAAATTTTAGAAAATTATATCCCAAAGAATTTCATGTATCTACCACCAGAATTCTGAAGTGCTTGTTCTGTTTTCTCAATTTATTGTCATAATAATCCCTGGGCTACAGACCTTCTTGTACACTGGAAAATGTAGTTGTATCTGTTGTATCTCAGCTGCAGGGTATCTTGACCAATCTCAGCAAACTGAGCCTCAATTTCTTAAACTGCAGTAGTTGGGTTGTTATTATCACTCAAATAACCATTAGACTATAAAGCAGTTTATAGGAAGATCACACTCTGATAGAAAGTTGGCAAAAGATAAATATTATCTCTGTTTCTTTCTTGGAAAAAAAAAACACACTGGTTTATACTGTGTTTACCAAAAGATGACTCATATAATTGTCATGACCTTCCCACTAACATATCCATTAATAAGTTCCACCTACAAGCTCATCAGATACCAGGTCAAATGCATTAACTCATACAAAATAGAATGAAAATAGCTGTCAGTTTGATCACTTTAACATGACTACAGAATTATAAAATGGCCAATCTAGTTAAAACAATTCATGTTAAATCATGACTTCACTTTCCTTACTCACTTCCAAATTAACTTGCAAACTTTACTCAAAATATACTTGGAAATATCTAACTGTAGGTTAGACCTAAAACAATAACAGGATGCTGTAATAAAATGAGTACAGAAAATTGATTCTTGCCATTGTGTACTCTGTTGTGGTAGACAACGATCTGCTATGAACCTTAGTTTCCCATCTTACTATGAGATTATATCTGTATAGAAGCCTGACTTCTTAAAAATAAACCTCACAAGACTGTCACAACCAAAGCAATATTAATCCACCTAGAAAAATACTTTTAGAGTATCTTAAAGTCCCCCTAGTCAAATGAAATAATAGGAGCAACAAAAAGAATAACTTAATGGATTTGAAACATAATCTATGTTAAAACTAAGAAGTTGGAGTCTTTCTATTCTGATGGTGAAAGTAAGAGGTATCAGAGTTGCAATCCTAGTAAAAATAAGTAGAAAGCTAGAAAAATGCATAAAATAACTTTCACACATATTACACAATCTTTGTGAAAAGAGAAATATACAAAATGAGCTCTAATTTCATGTTGGCTGTTTCCCTGACAGCATTTCTAAATCATGGCAAGTAAAGTATAAAACAAGTTGTCTCTCTGGGACAGAAATCAAGAGTTAAGGGCTGGAGAAGATGCTAGAGTCACCACCTGAAAGAAGTCACCTGCCCAGGAGCTGCCGCCGGAGAGGCCCACCCGCCTGTTCACCCATCCCCCTGCCCCCTTCATAATGCAGCTTGCTTCTGCAAAGTGGTAGGCTCAGGATCGGAGGGACTATGTCTTCATTGAATTTTGTGTTGAAGACAGTAAAGACGCTAATGTAAATTTTGGAAAAATCAAAACTTATATTCAGTTGTCTTGGAGGAAGTGATCATTTTAAACATTTAAATGAAATTGATCTTTTTCACTGTACTGACCCTAATGATTCCAACCATTAAAGAAGAGACATATGTTGTTTATGAAAAGGAGAATCTGGCCACTCATGGCCAAGGTTAACAAAAGAAAGGGCAAAGCTTAATGGGCTTACTGTGGAGTTCAATAAACAGAAAGACTGGGAAGATGATTCAGATGAAGATATGTCTAAGATTCAGATGAAGATTGTTTCTCTGTGATGATGAACAACATGAGTGGTGATGAGGATTTACCAGAAGTAGATTGAGCAGATGATGATTAACAAGACAGTGATGAAGAAAAAATGCCAAATCTGGAGTAAGGAATGTTGTCATCACTGGATTTTGAAAAAGAAAAATAACTTCTCTGCAAGATTTCATAATTGAAAGCATTCCTGAGTTAATAGCTCTAAAGGCAGATGCTATATTTCCCTCCTTTGATCCATTTTTCAACCTGTTCGTTTTTTCAAAGGCCTCACTAAGGGTTGATATGTACCATCATATGGGGCAATTTTAAGTCAGCTAAGGCAACAAGCTTGTACATGAACATTTCCCAGATTTCCATGATGCTGTTGAGGACCTAGGCAATGGATAAATTTAACAAAAAAATTTTTTTTTCACCTAAATCTCCCTTACTTCATAACAGATACTGACATGATAGGAAGATCTTAGCTTAGGGAAAGTAACTAAATTTTAGATTTCAGAACATGGACTTGAAAGTGGCTGAAACAATTGGTTGATACTTTAAACTGGTAACATGTTCCTCTGGTATATCCTTCAGGATTGTTTCACTAAAATTTTTATTTTTCAAAAAATTTACTTCACATTATTTATTGTATGTAAGTGATCACTTGTCAGTGTTCCAGATATATCTTAGCTAAAACTAGTGAACTCCCAAACTTAGATGGTTTTCAAGCCTGTACATTTGGTATTGTTTGACCCTTACACTTTTATGTCTGTTAGCATGGAGGATGAAGAAAGGCTGTACATTGTTGCTTGAGAGTCTGTACATTTAGACCAAATCTGTATTTGCACTGTCAGAGACCAAATTTGTATTTGCACTGTCAGAACGGCAAATGAGTGGGGGGAAAAATGTTAATACACTATTGGATTTTTTTATTCCTTTTTTTTTTATTCAGCTTTTTCCTGGGCTGAAAACCTTAATTTACCAGAAATAGTTTAATATTGTTTAAAGGAAAATACTATAAGCAAGATTCTTTACTATGTATTAATCACAAAGTTCAATATGCAATCAAAATTACTAGATGAAGGAAAGTGATTGATAATGAAGAAATAAAATAGATAGTAGAAATAGAACATAAATGATCCAGTCTTTGAAGTTAATAGGAAACAGTAACATCAAAATAACATATTTGACTATTGCTATAGGCCAGGTGTGTGCCCCCAAAAGCCAAATGTTGGAATCCTAACATCCAATGTGGTGGTGTTAGATGTGGGAACTTTGGGGAATGAGCAGGTCTTGTGGACCACTCATGATGGATTAATACTCTTATAATAGAGAATCCACAGAGCTCCCTAGCCTCTTTCACTTCTGATGACACACTGAGAAGTCTGAAGTCTGCCACTCAGACAAGGGCTTTCACCAGAATTGGACCATTCCAGTACCCTGATGTTGAACTCCCAGTTTTCAGAAATGTGAGAAATTTCTGTTCTTATAAGTCACTGAATCCATGGTATCATAGCAGCCCAAAAAAGATTAAGAAAATTATATTAAAGAAAATATATCTTCTTTTTACTATACAGGAAATGAATGTTCAAATCAATAACATAAAGAATATAAAATCAAAAACTCATTTGAAAAATTTAACATCAATCAGACTGGATGGCAGAAGATGGTAGTATTAAATTTCAGTTAAAAAAAAAACATTCAAATTTAAATTCAAAGGAAAACAATAAAGAAGAGTGTAAGAAATATACAGGACATGTTCAAAGGTCTAATGTGTGTCCATCTGGAATTCAAGAAAGTGAGGAGAGAGAGAGAAAGCAAAAAAAAAAAAAAAAAACAAACTTTATTTCAGGAAATACAGAATTTATAAATCTTTTAAAAGGTTCAAAACCTCAGGTCTAACAGTAAGCAAATCAAGAAAAATAAATATGAAGAGAATTGCACACCAGCATATCACAAAGGAAAAGAGACATATTCATTCAAAAGGAAAAAAATTGACAATACTGGTTGAGTTTTCAAATAAATATGGAAGCCAGAAGACAGTGAAAGGAAAAAAACAAAGAGCATCAGGCTCTATACCTAGAACAATTATCCTACCAAAAATAGTCAAAAATTAAAATATTTTAAAGAAATCTTGAAAGAATTTATTGTCAAAAGACCTGAAAGAAATGTTGAGTTATTTGCTGCGAGTTAAAGAAAGGTAATGCCAAAGAATGCTCTACTACTACACAATTGCACTCATCTCACATGCTAGTAAAGTAATGCTCAAAATTCTCCAAGCCAGGCTTCAGAAATATCTGAACTGTGAACTTCCAGATGTTCAATCTGGTTTTAGAAAAGGCAGAGGAGCCAGAGATCAAATTGCTAACATCCACTGGATCATTGAAAAAGCAAGAGAGTTCCAGAAAAACATCTATTTCTGCTTTCTTGACTATGCCAAAGCCTTTGACTGTGTGGATCACAACAAATTGTGGAAAGTTCTGAAAGAGATGGGCATACCAGACCACCTGACCTGCCTCTTGAGAAACCTGCATGCAGGTCAGGAAGCAAGTTAAAACTGGACATGGAACAACAGAATGGTTCCAGATGGGAAAAGGAGTACATCAAGGCTGTATATTGTCACCGTGCTTATTTAACTTATATGCAGAGCACATCATGAGAAACGTTGGGCTGGAGGAAGCACATGCTGGAATCAAAATTGCTGGAGGAAACATCAATGAACTCAGATAGGCAGATGACATCAGTTCTTATGGAAGAAAGTGAAGAGGAACTCAAAAGCCTCTTGATGAAAGTGAAAGTTGAGAGTGAAAAAGTTGGCTTAAAGCTCAACATTCAGAAAACTAAGATCATGGCATCTGGTCCTATCACTTCATGGCAAATAGATGGGGAAACAGTGGAAACAATGGCTGACTTTATTTTGGGGCTCCAAAATTACTGCAGATAGTGACTGCAGCCATGAAATTAAAAGATGCTTACTCCTTGGAAAGAAAGTTATCACCAACCTAGGCAGTATATTAAAAAGCAGATACATTACTTTACCAACGAAGGTCCATCTAGTCAAGGCTATGGTTTTTTCCAGTAGTAATGTATGGATATGAGAGTTGGACTGTAAATAAAGCTGAGCTCAGAAGAGTTGATGCTTTTGAACTCTGGTGTTGGAGAAGACTCTTGAGAGTCCCTTGGACTGCAAGGAGATCCAACCAATCCCCATCCTAAAAGAGATCAGTCCTGGGTGTGAAGGACTGATGTTGAAGCTGAAACTCCAATACTTTGGCCGCCTGATGCGAAGAGCTGACTCATTGAAAAGACCCTGACGCTGGGAAAGATTGAGGGCGGGAGGAGAGGGGGAAGATGTAGGATGAGATGGTTGGATGGCATCACCGACTCAATGGACATGCATTTGGGTGGACTCTGGGAGTTGGTGATGGACAGGGAGGCCTGGTGTGCTGCGGTTCATGGGTTTTCAGAGTCAGACATGACTGAGTGACTGAACTGAACTGAACTGAACAATTATTTCAGAGGAAACAAGAAGGGATTAAAGAGTGTTAGGGTAAATAAGTGAGTAAATGAAAAGGAATGTTGACTGATTAAAAGAACAATAAAAATAACATTGATTTAACACACATAAAACTAAAATATAAAATAAAAGATAAAGAAATGATAGAATGGTGTAAATGGAAGAACTACTGGAAAAGTTTTTTTGTGTGTTGGGAAGTCAGTAAGTATTAATTGACATAAATGGGAAATTATATATAATAAATTTCATTTTGAAATCTGTATGCTTATATAGAATAAAATATATATTATACATATATATATGGAGAGAGAGAATGATAATTTTGAATATTATTTTTAAAGACTCTTTAGATACACACAATAAAATACACACAGATAAAAATACCTGAGATTTTTGTCACAATAACTAAGGACAGGGAAGGTAGCAGGTACATTGATATTTGCTTTAGCTGAATCATGGGTATTTGAGGGCATTTATGCTTTTCTGTCTTTATGTAGAAAATTAATCTTTTCTGTGGCAATGGGCAAAATGGTATTTTGGCATTACATTCACAACCCATCAGAGATCAGATCAGATCAGTCACTCAGTCACGTCCAACTCTTTGCGACCCCATGAATCGCAGCATGCCAGGCCTCCCTGTCCATCACCAATTCCCGGAGTTCACTCAGACTCATGTCCATCGAGTCAGTGATGCCATCCAGCCATCTCATCCTCTGTCGTCCCCTTCTCCTCTTGCCCCCAATCCCTCCCAGCATCAGAATCTTTTCCAATGAGTCCACTCTTCGCATGAAGTGGTCAAAGTACTGGAGTTTCAGCTTTAGCATCATTCCTTCCAAAGAAATCCCAGGGCTGATCTCCTTCAGAATGGACTGGTTGGATCTCCTTGCAGTCCAAGGGACTCTCAAGAGCCTTCTCCAACACCACAGTTCAAAAGCATCAATTCTTCGGCTCTCAGCCTTCTTCACAGTCCAACTCTCACATCCATACATGACCACAGGAAAAACCATAGCCTTGACTAGACGGACCTTTGTTGGCAAAGTAATGTCTCTGCTTTTGAATATGCTATCTAGGTTGGTCATAACTTTCCTTCCAAGGAGTAAGCGTCTTTTAATTTCATGGCTGCAGTCACCATCTGCAGTGATTTTGGAGCCCAGAAAAATAAAGTCTGACACTGTTTCCACTGTTTCCCCATCTATTTCCCATGAAGTGATGGGAACGGATGCCATGATCTTCGTTTTCTGAATGCTGAGCTTTAAGCCAACTTTTTCACTCTCCACTTTCACTTTCATCAAGAGGCTTTTGAGTTCCTCTTCACTTTCTGCCATAAGGGTGGTATCATCTGCATATCTGAGGTTATTGATACTTCTCCCAGCAACCTTGATTCCAGCTTGTGTTTCTTCCAGTCCAGCGTTTCTCATGAAGTACTCTGCATATAAGTTAAATAAACAGGGTGACAATATACAGCCTTGACGAACTCCTTTTCCTATTTGGAACCAGTCTGTTGTTCCATGTCCAGTTCTACTGTTGCTTCCTGACCTGCATACAGATTTCTCAAGAGGCAGATCAGGTGGTCTGGTATTCCCATCTCTTTCAGAATTTTCCACAGTTTATTGTGATCCACACAAAGGCTTTGGCATAGTCAATAAAGCAGAAATAGATGTTTTTCTGAAACTCTCTTGCTTTTTCCATGATCCAGCAGATGTTGGCAATTTGATCTCTGGTTCCTCTGCCTTTTCTAAAACCAGCTTGAACATCAATTGTACCCCCCATACCAAAATAACTTTTACATGCACTCTCAAGATGAATATCTGATTTCTCTTCCTGTCCAGTATATTTTTCTGCGTTTTCCAAAGGAAATCTAATTGGCCTCAGAGTTTGCCAGTTTCTCCTCACTTTCATGACTCTAACCTGTTGACTTCCAAGAATGAAGTAGGTTAAGCAGAAACCCTTTTAAAATGAGAACTTCTACTTAGAAGAAGTAGACAGTGTTCTCTAAAGGGAACGAGGAGATGGAGAGACTAGGACCTCTCATTGCTGATTTGTTATTATTTCTCTTAAATACCTTCATCTAATTCTCGAGCTTGACATTAAATGACTGCTATTACATGAACAACACCTAACACAGACCTAGCAAATGACAAATGCTTCACTGCTAATATCATACCCTGCACTCTTTCTATACAATACTTTCACATATCATGTATTTTCATATATATTGTTTCATTATGTCATGTGATTTCAAAATAGAAATTATAGGCATGGTTGAATCAAAGAAACAACCAACAGAAAAATACAGCTTCAAATGTAGGATATTTATAGAAGATTAAGGACTCTAGGCAAAAGTAACTATGTAAATGAATACTAACAAGGAGTACATTGCATGTACCTTGCATGTTGACTAAAGAATGAAATCAAGCTATCACTCCCAATTCATTGGCACCAAACTATTTCTCTTTTCCTAAACATTCCATAAGACATAACAATACTTTATTTCTCCTTTTATAGGCCTCCCTGTTTGCAGTGAGGAGGTTAACAGTAAAGTTTTCTGTTAAGAATTTGAAAGTAAGAGTTATAACCATCCATGGAAGATAAAATGGTAAGGGCAAACTGGTACCAAAATCTTTTTCTTAATGTCATTTGCTATACAAAAAATAAATTGCACACAGTAGGGACTTCTAGATCAGAGGAAGTTAGAAAATTAAAGATTTTACTATTGTTTAAGCGGAGCCCGGTGGGCTGCCGTCTATGGGGTCGCACAGAGTCGGACATGACTGAAGTGACTTAGCAGCACATACATGTGTAATATTTTTGCCAAATGAAAGGCCTATATATTAAATGCATGTGTGCATGTATATGCTTTATACACACATATAATAGGCACATACACACATATACACATAAGCACACACACACACAGACATGAACACCAGATTACAGAAGCCTAGAAATCAGCGTACTATGTACAAACTGGAGACCCTGGAAATTTGGCAGTATAGTTTGGAGACCTGATAGCTGAGAGCAGATGGTGTAGATTCCATTCTTCAGGACTGTGAAGACCTGAGAATCAGGAGCTCTGGGGACAGGTAAGATCCATGTCCCAGCTCCAACAGTTAGACAAGGAAAGCTAATCCTCTGTTCCTCCAATTTTTGTTCTACTTGGTCCCTCAGTGGATTAGATGATACCCATCTACACTGCGGAAGGCAATCTATTTTACTCGGTCTATCAATTCAAACACTAATATCTTCTAAAATCACCCTCACAGACACACCCAAAAAAACCTATTTAACCAGTTTCTGGGCATCCTATGGCGGACTCAAATTGACATAAATGAATTATCACAGTAAATATTACAGGGATGTCAGATTTATCTTTATTGGGTATTCAGCATTAAAATTCAAACACATCTGAGTATGGGAAGTAGAAATGGGAAGTCTGCCTACACAGTGCTTTTTTGTATGAAGACAAACAACTTTCTAGAATGAAGCACTGGAATACAGCTAACCTCTCAAATGCTCCCAATACCAATGTCTCTATTTCCTTTAACAAGAAATCATACTCTAATATCAAATAGCTGTTTTTTTACTCACATTTATTCCAGTTTCCCATGTAGTCACATTCAAACTCAGAGGAAAGGTATGCTAAGGATGAATCGGTTATATGGCTTCTTCTTTGAAATTTATTCCAAGACTTTGAGAAACAAGACAATTCACAGAATAGAGTGAATCTCTGTTTAGCAGAAAAATACTCTTTCAACATAGCTGACAGCACAGTTTTGTCACACTGCAGACTGCACAATAAAAACATGGCAGTAAACAGCCCTCACTTGTATCCTTGTGGGTGAAACACAAGAGCTGCAGGAGGAAGAACTCTGCATAAAAACCATGAGGACAGATCCAGCCCATGTGGCTCCACTGGCAGTCTAGGCCTCAAGAGTGGAAACCGTAAGTGAAGGCTAAAACAGGAAAAGGGAAAATTGTCGAAGCCCACAGGGTAGCTGTCAGAATGTGATCAGGAACATTCAAGGAAATATTCAGAGCAACATAACCTGAACAAAATCTGGGTCCTGTTGGCAGGAAAAGATGAATTGTGCGAACTGTGAATAACTGCTGCTGCTGCTGCTAAGTCACTTCAGTCGTGTCCGACTCTGTGCGACCCCATAGACGGCAGCCCACCAGGCTTCCCCATCCCTGGGATTCTCCAGGCAAGAACACTGGAGTGGGTTGCCATTTCCTTCTCCAATGCAGGAAAGTGAAAAGTGAAAGTGAAGTCACTCAGTCATGTCCAACTCTCCGCAACCCCATGGACTGCAGCCTACCAGGCTCCTCCGTCCATGGGATTTTCTAGGCAAGAGTACTGGAGTGGCTTGCCATTGCCTTCTCCAGTGAATAACTGCTAGTGATCAGCAATTGGAAGTTCTGAAGGGATGCTAACAAGGAAGAAGGGCCTAGACTCAGAAAACAAATTTAGTTCCTGCAAATCCATTTTTAGCCACGTTTGGAATCATATGGGAAAATATATGTATAGTGCTATTTAAACTTAATAGCTATAAATTCTACTCTGAAAGTGAATAAGCATGGGAGAAATGAACTAAAAATACACCCAATAAGGAAAACAAGAAAAAAACCCAATGTCTATTTCTTTCAGTTATATGATTAAGGAAATATTATAGATTAGTACCATAAAGATAATAGAGAAGTCATGAAATTTTTACTAAAAAGTAGCATAATTTCTGTATCTAGGTTGGTCACAACTTTCCTTCCAAGGAGTAAGTGTCGTTTAATACCTGTACACATTTGTAAATAAGTAATATATTTAGCGCCTATGGCCTGACACGGAGAAGGTGATGGCACCCCACTCCAGTACTCTTGCCTAGAAAATCCCATAGACGGGGGAGCCTGGTGGGCTGCAGTCCGGGGGGTCGCGAAGACTCGGACACGACTGAGCAATTTCACTTTCACTTTTCACTTTCATGCATTGGAGAAGGAAGTGGCAACCCACTCCAGTATTCTTGCCTGGAGAATCCCAGGGATGGCAGAGCCTGGTGGGTTGCCGTCTCTGGGGTCGCATAGAGTTGGACACAACTGAAGCGACTTACCAGCAGCAGCAGGATAATTTCTGAGGTTCCCTGGTGGTTAAGTGGTAAAGAATCCACCTGTCAATTCGGAAGACATGGGTTTGATCCCAGGGTTGGGAAGATCCCCTGGAGAAGGAAATGGCCACTCATTCTAGTATTATTGCCTGGGAAATCCCATGGACAGAGGACCCTGGAAGACTACAGTCCATGGGGTTGCAAAATAGCTGGACATGACTTCTCAACTAAACAACAACAAAGAATAATTTCTAAAAAGAAACAAATAAACCAGGAGCCTATTTTAGCAAAGCACAGTCTAGTATTATGATACAGAGGCTCTGAAGCTAGCAATCCCAGGTGTGTTACTCACTGATGCTCAGACAAATCATAGACCTAAGTCTCTACTTCATGTTATGTAAAATGAAAACATCTTAGACTATTGAAGGAATCAAGTGAAGCAATATACATAATACATTTAGCATAGAGCCTTGTGCATATCAAGGACTCAATGAGTATACACAATTCCATTATTGTCTTCATATCTTCCTTAGCTAAATATGAACAAGTTCTATGTATAGATATTTATCAGTATAATAGAGGACTACTAAGTCATTTTAGCTGAGAAGCATTTTGGTGTTACACATTCTGATTACACCTTCACCTACCTATACTGGTCAAGAAAAATTAATACACATATTCATACATAAATACACAATTCAAAAGCTGGCAATAAAGAGCAGGATTATTTCATACCCTGCTTTATAACTGGGCCAGCAGCCTGGATATTCTCCCATGTACAACTATGTCAGCATCTCTGTAATTTCTTAATCTAATTAATAATATTGTTAGTGATGTTACTTTGTGCAAAGGGTAAAGAATCAGTTAATATTTGTAAGCTCTTCTGAAATGTTTTTAAAAGCCTTACAATCTTAAAGAGGAGATAACTTAATGGCTTTTATTTCTTACAGTTTTTCATAGCATTTCACTCTATTCTCAACTTTTTTTCCTAGTCAGCCTGCCAAGGAATTAGCATTCTATAATAAATGCTTTCATTCTTTGAAATGTCAGCACCTTCCTCCTAAAAATTAGTCACTTTTCACAATACTGAGACAAATGGATATATACTTGAACTTTAATATGAAGGATATGATGATATAATGAATGGAAGTGTCCTGAAAAGGTGGCTTTTACTTTAGGTGGATAAATGCATGCATGCATGCATGCTAAGTTGCTTCAGTCATGTCCGACCCTGTGCAACCCCAAGGACAGCAGCCCACCAGGCTCCTCTGTCCACAGAATTCTCTAGGCAAGAGTACTGGAGTGGGTGGCCATTTCCTACTCCAAGGTGGATAAATAGGAAAGTTAAAAAAATATGATTCCTGAAGTTAATAATTACTTTGCTTAAAAATCAGTAGTTTCGTGTTACTTCTTAAAAAGAAAAAATGCATTCTATTTATTATTCTTATGCACAATTATAGTACAGTGGTTCAAAGGTTTACCAGTTATAAAGAGAATTAAATATGAGTTTTACAGGAGTTGCTTCCTTCTATCTACATGACAGACTAAGGTACTTGTATGGGAAAGGATATTTTCTCAACCATGGCAACTTGATTAACTCATGTTTCTTTTATTGAGTTTTCTATTTTGAATGGGGTCTTTTATCATCAACTTCCTCCATCACTTCATCAGAGAACTCTCCTGTCTCTCCTGAGTTTTGGCATAGGTGAAAGTGGTAACTTAAATGCATTTCAATTGACTGTAAAGATATGATTTGGTAAAAATCCATTAAAATAATCTCCCAAATGTCCTGATGCATTAAACACTTACAGGTACACCTATTGCAGGCAGGGAATGTGTTTATCTTCATTTTATGAATAGTCTTCAAGGGAAAAAAGGGAGTCCACAAATTGACAGCTGGTCCAGACACAATTTCCACACATTGTGTGTATGCTTGCACAAAGCTTTTATTCTGTTTGTACAGATAATAATGTAGCTCCGTAATTAGCTCTGGAAGGCATATATTGCAGGCTGAAAGTTACCTGGCAAGCATTCAAGACACAGGTTTACATTTTATTTTTCTCTATGCAGGGAATATTCTTTAAGAAATGAATTTCACATATTAGAGAAAAACTATTTCTTTTCATAAAACATGAACAAATTGCAAGAATGAAATCTCTTTATTGTCATTCTGTTAATTAAAGTCTAGCTTTGGATAGCTCAAGAACGTATAACTTCTGGGAGGTGTGAAATTGCTAAGAGACAAACTAAAAAGTACCAAAATAAAATAAGATATCAAAGAATCACTAATAACCTAGGCTAACAGATGGGACCCATTAAAATCTTTGTGTTAGGAATACCTCACTGCACCATTATGAATATTTTTTCATAATGTGACTTCTTTCATCAGATAGTCAATATAGGAATGAATTGTTGAAATACTTTTGAAAGACTGCTAGTTTTGTTAGAGTTATATTTTCTAATCCTTTGAGTCTGTATTGTACCATTAAGTAGTCACATCTAAGAAAGTTATGCAAAATTTACTGACTTTTCATATTATGCAAAATACATTCAAATATAGTTATACAGCATCCAATGTATTTATTATAGTCTTAGCGGGAGCTATAGGAGTTGCAGAGATAAATAAATATAGATTCTACCACCAGTGAACTTACAGCTTATTTGAATAGATGACCATTATATGATATAACTACAATTTAAGGTAGAAATTTATTTTTTAAGAGTGATTAGATGTTATTGTCTTTGTGTGACAAAGAACAAATAACTAGGTTTAACTTAAATATACAGTATGAGAAAGTGAATTGGGGAAAGTAATTTAGGGATTACAGAGGGGGACTGGAATTGAAAAATCAGAGAAAATCATGAATACTCGTTGAAGAATACTTGTGAATACTCCACTGAGAAAAAAATACCTAAAAAGCCTAATGGTATAATTAATCAGGACTTTTTTTGGTAGAAAATGAAAATTTCCCAAAAGATTGCAATCAACTACATAGTGAACAAAACCTAAGTTTATGAGGGTAAAAATAAAAAGCTGAGACAAGATAAACGTATTACTCACAATCCATTTTACTTGCTTAGGTGAAATCAACATGTGTCAATTCCATGATAAACACCTATGTGAATGAACTGACAAAAAAATACAAGTACAAAAGTTTTTGCAAAACCAGCATGCCATCATCCTTATTTGAAAGAAAAATAGCCAAACAGGAAAAAAACAGCAACTCTAAGTATACTATGATTGTAGACGATGAGTCTAAAAGCTAGATACAATGCTGTGCATGCTCAGTCACGAAGTCATGTCGAATTCTTTGCAACCCCATGGACTGTGGCCTGCCAGGTTCCTCTGTCCATGTAATTTTTCAGGCAAGAATACTGGAGTAGGTTTCCAGTTCCTTCCCCAGGGGATCTTTCTGACCCAGGGGTCGAACCTGCATCTCTTCCATTGGCAGTTAGATTCTTTACCGCTGAGCCACCTGGGAAGCCTAAATACAACACTAGCAACTTCTAAAAAACAGATGAAGTGAAATAAAAGGTAATTATTTTTAGGTAGAATATCTACTCATATTTCTGATTACAAGTTATATCACATGTGCCTTTATGTGGATTCGTATTTCAGATATATAAGCTTTGAAATCTCAAGTGCTTCTCTTTAAGGACAGAGATCACATTTTTTTTTCCTTTCATATTCTGTATCTATGACTAACTTAACAGTTTTCAGAAAGCATATTATCCATAAATTCTTCACGAATTGATTTACTATGATTTTAAGAACACTGGGAATCCTACCCATCCTAGAACTTTGGGGCCTTGTTCTTTCAACTGATACACTTATTTAGTTTTTTCTTGCTTACTAAAAGGCAACTGTTATCTGAGAAGTGGAACAGAGTCAGCTTCTTTGGTCCACTAACACTTTAAAGATTGGGGTGTAGAATGGAAACTTAGACTAAACTGTAGGAATTTTCCAGTGTAGTGATTTACAAAGTGCATGTAAGGAACACAAGCCTCAGGTGATTTTCAGGGGAAAAAAAAAGATTCTATAATCAAAATGAGTTTGGAGAATACCATGCGTAGTATTTTCTTCCTAATGGAAAACATTATATATTACCATAGTAAAGGATTTGAGAACTCTTGGCTTATTTTTTTTTTAACCCACATTCCCTTAAATATTTGAAGATACTTTCTTTCAATATCCCTTAGTCATATTGATTCATGAAAACATGTTAAAGAACATATTTCCTTGTGAAATAAAGAAATATAGACAGTAAAGAATGGGAAGGTTATGAGCACAGAGTTTGGATTCAGGCTGCTCAGCCATTTACAAGTTCTGTGAACTGGATAAGTTACTTTGACTTTTCTAAGCATCAGTTTCCTCACCTCACAGTATAGATAATGGTATCTCATAGGCTGTTTATAATAGCCAATTATTATACAATTAAATATAAAGCACTTGTCAACTACAGGTACAGATCAGCATTCAATAGCATCATTTGCTGCTGTTGTCCAACTGCTCAGTCATGTCTGATTCTTTGCAACCCCATGGACTGCAGCACACCAGCCTCCTCTGTCCCTCACTATCTCTCAGAGTTTGCTCATATCCATGTCCATTGAGTCAGTGAAGCTATCTAACCATCTCATCCTCAGCTGCCCCCTTCCCCTTTGGCCTTCCACCTTTCCCAGCATCAGGGTCTTTCCCCCTTCATGGATCACAGCTTTGTACAGGCAAAAGGGCTTGTGTCACTCAATGAAGCTATGAGCCATCCCATGAAGGGCTACCTAAGAAAAAGGGGTCACAGTGAGGAGTTTTGACAAAACATGGACCCCTGGAGGAGGGAATGGCAAACCACTCCACTTTCTTGCCATGAAAACCTCATGAACAGGATGAATAGGTAATAGTATCATAGGACTGTTTTAATAATGAAACAGCTGAGTTTGATATCTGGGCTGGGTGAAGCACAAGCTGGAATCAAGACTGCCAGGAGAAATATCAATAACCTCAGATATGCAGATGACACCACCCTTATGGCAGAAAGCAAAGAAGAACTAAAGAGCCTCTTGACGAAAGTGAAAGAGGAGAGTGAAAAAGTTGACTTAATACTCAATATTCAGAAAACAAAGATCATGGCATCTGGTCCCATCACTTCATGGCAAATAGATGGGGAAACAGTGGAAACAGTGACAGACTTTATTTTGGGGGGCTCCAAAATCACTGCAAGTGGTGACTGCAGCCATGAAATTAAAAGAAGCTTGCTCCTTGGAACAAAAGTTATGACCAACCTAGACAGACCATTAAAAACCAGAGGTATTACTTTGTCAACAAAGGTCCAAAATCAAAGCTATGGTTTTTCCAGTAGTCACATATGGATGTGAGAGTTGGACTATAAAGAAAGCTGAGTACTGAAGAATTGATGCTTTTGAACTGTGGTATTGGAGAAGACTCTTGAGAGTCCCTTGGACTACAAGGAGATCCAACCAGCCCATCCTCAAGGAAATCAGTTCTGAATATTCAATGGAAGGACTGATGCTGAAGCTGAAACTCCAATACTTTGGCCACTTGATGCAAAGGACTGACTCATTGGAAAAGACCCTGATGCTGGGAAAGACTGAAGGCGGGAGAAGAAGGTGGCGACAGAGGATGAGATGGTTGGATGGTATCACTGATTCAATGGACATGAGTTTGAATAAATTATGAGAGCTGGTGATGGATAGGGAAGCATGGCGTGCTGCAGTCCATGGGGTCACAAAGAGTCGGACACAACTGAGCAACAGAATTAAACTGCACCGAGTTCAAAAAGGTGAAGCACTTGGCCAAAGTTGCTAGTGAGTGGAAGCCAATATGACATTTCATTTGGCCTTGCTGCTACACTGCTTTTCTTGTGTTAATTACCAGTGAAATATTGTGGATTATGAAAAATATATATTTGGTCATTCAGATAACCAAATATATGTATTTGATCTTATCAAAAATACTAGGTCCCAATTCCCAAAACCCTTGGTATCTCCTGAGTAGTAAGAGCTATAAGAGTATCTTTGGTTGCCTGGATTCAGTTCCTGAAATCACTTCAAAGGCATGAAGGTGGAATAGGTGCCTATTTATGCATCAGTACAGTTCAGTCACTCAGTCGTGTCTGACTCTTTGTGACACCATGAATCATAGCACACCAGGCCTCCCTGTCCATCACCAACTCCCGGAGTTCACTCAAACTCATGTCCATTGAGTCAGTGATGCCATACAGCCATCTCATCCTCTGTCATCCCCTTCTCCTCCTGCCCTCAATCCCTCCCAGCATCAGGGTGTTTTCCAATGAGTCAACTCTTCACGTGAGGAGGCCAAAATACTGGAGTTTCAGCTTCAGCATCAGTCCTTCCAAAGAATACCCAGGACTGATCTCCTTTAGAATGGACTGCTTGGATCTCCTTGCATTTCAAGGGACTCTCAAGAGTCTTCTCCAACACCACAGTTCAAAAGAATCAATTCTTTGGTGCTCAGCCTTCACAGTCCAACTCTCACAGCCATACAGAAGACTGGAAAAGCCATAGCCTTGACTAGATGGACTTTGTTGGCAAAGTAATGTCTCTACTTTTGAATATGCTATCTAGGTTGGTCATAACTTTCCTTCCAAGGAGTAAGCATCTTTTAATTTCATGGCTGCATCACCATATGCAGTGATTTTGGAGCCCCCAAAAATAAAGCCTGACACTGGTTCCACTGTTTCCCCATCTATTTCTCATGAAGTGATGGGACCAGATGCCATGATCTTCGTTTTCTGAATGTTGAGCTTTAAGCCAACTTTTTCACTCTCCTTTTTGACTTTCATCAAGAGGCTTTTGAGTTCCTCTTCACTTTCTGCCATAAGGGTGGTGTCATCTGCATATCTGAGGTTATTGATATTTCTCCTGGCAATCTTGTTTCCAGCTTGTGCTTCATCTAGCCCAGCATTTCTCATGATGTTCTCTGCATATAAGTTGCATAAGCAGTGTGACAATATACAGCCTTGACATACTCCTTTTCCTATTTGGAACCAGTCTGTTGTTCCATGTCCAGTTTTAACTGTTGCTTCCTGACCTGCATATAGGTTTCTCAAGAGGCAGGTCAGGTGGTCTGGTATTCCCATCTATTTCAGAATTTTCCACAGTTTATTGTGATCCACACAGTCAAAGGCTTTGGCATAGTCAATAAAGCAGAAATAGATGTTTTTCTGGAACTCTCTTGCTTTTTCAATGATCTAGCGGATGTTGGCACTTTCATCTCTGGTTCCTCTGCCTTTTCGAAAACCAGCTTGAACATCTGGAAGTTCATGGTTCACATATTGCTGAAGCCTGCCTTGGAGAATTTTGAGCATTACTTTACTAGCGTGTGAGATGAGTGCAATTGTGCGGTAGTTTGAGCATTCTTTGGCATTGCCTTTCTTTGACATTGGAATAAAAACTGACCTTTTCCAGTCCTGTGGCCACTGCTGAGTTTTCCAAATTTATTGCCATATTAAGTGCAGCACTTTCACAGCATCATCTTTTAGGTTTTGAAATAGATCCACTGGAATTCCATCACCTCCACTAGCTTAGTGCATAGTGATGCTTTCTAAGGCCCACTTGACTTCACATTCCAGTATGTCTGGCTCTAGGTCAGTGATCACACCATCATGATTATCTTGGTTGTGAAGATCTTTTTTGCAGTTCTTCTGTGTATCCTAGCCACCTCTTCTTAATATCTTCTGCTTCTGTTAGATCCATATCATTTCTGTCCTTTATCGAGTCCATCTTTGCATGAAATGTTCCTTTAGTATCTCTAATTTTCCTGAAGAGCTCTCTAGTCTTTCCCATTCTGTTGTTTTCCTCTATGTCTTTGCATTGATCACTGAGGAAGGCTTTCTTATCTCTTCTTGCTAGTCTTTGGAACTCTGCATTCAGATGCTTGTATCTTTCCTTTTCTCCTTTGCTTTTCACTTCTCTTCTTTTCACAGCTATTTGTAGCCCTCCTCAGACAGCCATTTTGCTTTTTTGCATTTCTTTGCCATGGGGATGGTCTTGATCCCTGTCTCCTGTACAACGTCATGAACCTCCATCCATTGTTCATCAGGCATTCTATCAGATCTAGGCCCTTAAATCTATTTCTCACTTCCACTGTATAATCATAAAGATTTTATTTAGGTCATACCTGAATGGTCTAGTGGTTTTCCCTACTTTCTTCAATTTGAGTCTGAATTTGGCAATAAAGAGTTCATGTTTGGAGCCACAGTCAGCTCCTGGTCTTGTTTTTGCTGACTGTATAGTACTTCTCCATCTTTGGCTGCAAAGAATATAATCAATCTGATTTCGGTGTTGACCATCTGGTGATGTCCATATGTAAAGCCTTCTCTTGTGTTGTTGGAATAGGGTGTTTGCTATGACCAGTGCATTCTCTTGGCAAAACTCTATTAGCCTTTGCCCTGCTTCTTTCTGTATTCCAAGGCCAAATTTGCCAGTTAACCCAGGTGTTTCTTGACTTCCTACTTTTGTTATGCATAGGAAGCACTTTTCCATTAAAACTGGTCTTTTGTTAATGAAGTAACTTTTGGAGATCCCTGGAGGGTGGGGGTAAGAAGGAGGGTGGCGCAGCTGGTTAGAGAAAGTAACCATAAAGAGAAGCTTTAGCTCTTCTACCCCACACTCTGATTTCCTAGGAGACAAGAGGTGTTGTGACATTGTACAGGAGACAGGAATCAAGACCATTCCCGTAGAAAAGAAATGCAAAAGCAAAATGGCTGTCTGTGGAGGCCTTACAAATAGCTGTGAAAAGCAAAGGAGAAAAGGAAAGATATAAGCATCTGAATGCAGAGTTCCAAAGACTAGCAAGAAGAGATAAGAAAGCCTTCCTCAGTGATCAATGCAAAGAAATAGAGGAAAACAACAGAATGGGAAAGACTAGAGAGCTCTTCAGGAAAATTAGAGATACTAAAGGAACATTTCATGCAAAGATGGACTCGATAAAGGACAGAAATGATATGGACCTAACAGAAGCAGAAGAAAAGGAAAGATCTGCCTCTTGAGAAATTTGTATGCAGGTCAGGAAGCAACAGTTAGAACTGGACATGGAACAACAGACTGGTTCCAAATAGGAAAAGGAGTTCATCAAGGCTGTATATTGTCACCCTGTTTATTTAACTTATATGCAGTGTACCTCATGAGAAACGCTGGACTGGAGGAAACACAGACTGGAATCAAGATTGCCGGGAGAAATATCAATAAGCTCAGATATGCAGATGACATCACCCTTATGGCAGAAAGTGAAGAGGAACTAAAAAGCTGCTTGATGAAAGTGAAAGTGGAGAGTGAAAAAGTTGGCTTAAAGCTCAACATTCAGAAAACGAAGATCATGGCATCCAGTCCCACCACTTCATGGGAAATAGACGGGGAAACAGTGGAAACAGTGTCAGACTTTATTTTTCTGGGCTCCAAAATCACTACAGATGGTGACTGCAGCCATGAAATTAAAAGACGCTTGCTCCTTGGAAGGAAAGTTATGACCAACCTAGATAGCATATTCAAAAGCAGAGACATTACTTTGCCAACAAAGGTCCGTCTAGTCAAGGCTATGGTTTTTCCTGTGGTCATGTATGGATGTGAGAGTTGGACTGTGAAGAAGGCTGAGCGCTGAAGAATTGATGCTTTTGAACTGTGGAGTTGGAAAAGACTCTTGAGAGTCCCTTGGACTGCAAGGAGATCCAACCAGTCCATTCTGAAGGAGATCAGCCCTGGGATTTTTTTTGAAGGAATGATGCTGAAGCTGAAACTCCAGTACTTTGGCCACCTCATGCGAAGAGTTGACTCATTGGAAAAGACTCTGATGCTGGAAGGGATTGGGGGCAGGAGGAGAAGGGGACAACAGAGGATGAGATGGCTGGATGGCATCACTGACTCGATGGATGTGAGTCTCAGTGAACTCTGGGAGTTGGTGATGGATAGGGAGGCCTGGTGTGCTGCGATTCATGGGGTCACTAAGAGTCGGACACGACTGAGGGACTGATCTCTGATCTAAGAGGTGTTGTGTTGAGTCAATCATGCCTAAGAAATGAAGCCTCCATGAATGGCCCAAAGGAAATAGTTTGGGGAGTTTTCAATTTGGGAAACCAGAATGTTCCCAACATGCCATCACACTGGACCCGAAACTCTATTGGACAGATTCTCTTGTGTTCATCATGATCTAACCCTATATATCTCTTTATCTGACTGATGACTCATTCCTTTCAGTATTCTGTTACAAACAAGTAATCCAGTGTGTAAACTGGTTTTCTGACTAGTGTGAGCCACTTGAGCAAATTAATGAAACCCAAGGGAGGGGTCATGTGAACCTTTGATTTATAGCCATTTGTTCAGAAGCACAGTTAACAACCTGGACTTGTGATCCGCATCTGAAGTGAGGCAGTCTGGTGGGAGTGAGGCCTTCAACCGAGGCATCGGATGCTCTCTTTTGGTAGATGCTGTTAAAACTGAGTTGAATTGTGTGATATCCAGCTGCTGTCAGAGCATTGCTGGCAGGAGGGGGAGGCAGAGGGGGGATTGTGTTGAGAAAACTACCCCCCCACATTGAATCAAGTGTAAGAATCAGTTTTTTAGGAGAACTCTAAAACAATAAACAACAGTATCTATCTTTTTGGCTATTGAACACAAGAATATTCAAGAAAATGGCTCATAAATTAAGAGGGCAAGCCTGAGTGAGATATCCCCTGGATAGGGCTGAGGAAAGTTGAAGGGAGCCACTAGGTGGTCAGAAATACTAAGAGCCTTGGTAGTCTGGAATAGGTGTTGGAAGGAATTAAGAAAAATAAATAAATAAATAAAACAGCTAACAAAGCTAGAAAGAGAGTGAAAACAATTTTTGCATTCTTCAAATTTTTCCCTAGGCTAATCCTAATTAGTTTTTTTTTTTTTTTTTAATTAGCAATGTTATTCTTCACAAATAACATTCTTATTTGTGGCTCTCTCTTTTCCAAGCACCTTTCTTCTCTCTACTCTATTTCCTCATTTCTCAGCTCTGCTGATTCCCAGCTACTTCAGTGTCACATGGTAGGACCTGGATTATTCACTGTGATTATACCCTACATGCCATGGGGTGTCCTGATTAAACAGTATTTCTGGATGTGTGTGAGCATTTTCTGGGTGAGATTAGCAATTTAATCAATAGACTCAGGAAAACAGATTTCCTTCCCCAACATAGGTGGGTATTTTGAGGAACTAAATAGAACTAAACACAGAAAAAGTAGGAATTCCCCCTTTTGGTCTGACTCACTGCTAGAGCCGGAATGTCTTGTTTTTTCCTATTCTGGATTCAGGTTGAATTATACCTGAACAATACACTTTCTTGGTGGGATTTCTCATCCTCTAAAATCATGTGAACCAAGTCCTCATAATAATGATGTATATACATATGTGTGTGTGTATATATATATAAGTATCTGAATACAGAAATCTTCTATTGGTTGTTTTTGTACGGAAAACTGTAATATATTCATATCTCAGATATGCCCATGTTCAGACCAGCTCTGGACTTATAATTACATTCAATGATCATTCTCTAATATTGAGTAAGATTTGGTCTCATTCAATATCTGGTGCAGTACCACCATACAATAGTTTTTAGGGATCAACTAAAAATGAAGCAAGGGAATTAGAGAAAAACATCTACATCTGCTTCATTGACTATGCTAAAGTCTTTGACTGTGTGGATCACAACAGTGGAAAATTCTTAAGGATATGGGAATACCAGACCACCCCATCTGCCTCCTGAGAAACCTGTATGCAGGTCAAGAAGCAACAGTTAGAACTGGACATGAAACAGTGGACTGGTTCCAAATTGGGAAAGGAGGATGCCAAGGCTGTACATGGTCACCCTGCTTATTTAACGTAAATGCACAGTACATCATGCAAAATGCTGGGTTGAATGAAGCACAAGCTGGAATCAAGAATGCCAAGAGGAATATCAATAACCTCAGATATGCAGATAATACCACCCTTATGGCAGAAAGTGAAGAGGAACTAAAGTGCTTCTTGATGAAAGTGAAAGAGGAGAGTGAAAAAGCTGGCTTAAAACTCAACATTTAAAAATGAAAATCATGGCATCCGTTCCCATCACTTCATCGCAAATAGATAGGGAAACAATGGGAACAGTAACAGACTTTATTTTCTTGGGCTCCAAGACAGTGACTGAAGCCATAGAATTAAAAAAGATGCTTGTTTTGCGGGAAAAAAAGCTATGACCAACCTAGACAGTCTATTAAAAAGCAGAGACATTACTTTGCTGACAAAGGTCTGTATAATCAAAGAGTTGGACTATAAAGAAGGCTGAGAGCCGAACAACTGATGCTTTTGAATTGTGATGTTGGAGAAGACTCTTGAGAGTCCCTTGGAATGCAAAGAGATGAAACCAGTCAATCCTAAAGGAAATCAACCCTGAATATTCATTGGAAGGACTGATGCTGAAGTTGAAGTTCCATTATTTTGGCCACCTGATGTGAAGAGCCGACTCATTAGAAAAGACCCTGATGCTGGGAAAGATTGAAGGCAGGAGGATAAACAGGCAACAGAATGAGATGATTGGATGGCATCATTGACCCAATGGACATGAGTCTGAGCAAACTCTGGGAGATGATGAAGGACAGGGAAGCCTGGTGTCTTGCAGTCCATGGGGTCGCAAAGAGTTGTATATGACTGAATGACTGAACAGCAAAAATGAAGACCCATAAAAAGGGCTTGCTAAACAAAGTATACACACATGCATCTGTTCTAGATAATATTAGAGTTTAAATGAGCTAAGATCAATAGGAAGAATAATATACAAAAGAAAAAAACCTCTCACATATATGAATAGATTATACATATTAATATTAAATAGATGGTTGAGGACCCCTTGAACATCCATCATACAGTAAGAATTGCCTCCCTGTTTCTAATATTTGACTGCAGAACTAAGAGGTTTGTGAAGAGTCATGATTATTGCTTTTTGTGTCTACTATGAACTAAATACGAATGTATTAAAAATGACTATATTTAATCTTTAAGATCTTTAGCTATATAATTTCTGGAGATAATTATTCTCAACCTCTCCATTAAATATGCAAAAGTAGCACTTTTTAAAAAGTTTTGCTTTAAATTTATTAGAGCTACTATACTTGAAAACTGTGAAAGATTTTCTTCATGCCACAGAAAATATTTTTGTTCATTCTATAGAAATTAATTTTATAGTCTGAATCTTTAGGTATTTTAGATCTGATAAACTTATGATAGACATGTATTTTAATACATTTTTCATTTGTGAGTGTCTGCTTTAAGTATTTACTGAGGTAACGTGCAGCATTGTGTAACACAGAGGGGAAACTTTAAAAAGTTATTTTTCTTCATATTATTCCTCAAATCCTTCTCACCCAAGAAATTACTTTCAGCAAATCTCCCCTTTCTTTATTAGAATATCCAGCCCTGACTGACCCTCTTTCCTCAGAAATCCTCCCCTTTTTCCCTTTGATCCTTTCTTCTACTTTCTTTAGAAATAAATATACTGAAAATTTTAAAGATTAATGATACCTTAAACTTAATATTTTATAATAATTGCATTTTTTTTCTTTTATAAAAAATAAAACACTAAAGATACAAAGCTCCCTGCCTAACTCTCTCTGTTCCCATCTTTTCCTTATACCCCCCATCTTCCTCAACACTAATCTTTGGCTAGAATATAGGGATTATTATCCCTATGAAGCTGTATAAGCCATTATTTTCTATGTGTGCATTAATAAATAATACGCAGCATTGTTTTGTGTACTTGCCAACCATAAATGGTTATGATGTTCATCCCATTCTGCAACTTGCTCATTCCTTCAACAAGTTATTCCTCTTGAGTACTGAGTCACATTCTACTTCATAAACCAAAAATTATTCTCATTTCTGTTGATGAGCATGTAAGTCATTCCATTTTTTTCTATAACAGTCCCCCACATGTCTAAGCCCTCAGTTGTGTGTTAGTTGCTCAGTCATGTCTGACTCTTTGTGACCCTGTGGACTGTAGTCCAGCAGGCTCCTCTGTCCATGGACTTCTCCAGGCAAGAAAAGAATACTATTGTGGGTTGCCATTCCTGTCTCCATGGCATCTTCCCAACTCAAGGATCAAATGCCTGCATTGCAGGAAGATTCTTTACCATCTGAGCCACCAGGTAAGCTATCAAATTATGGTCCAGGAATAAACAGCATCAGTTGGGAGCTTGTGAGAAATGTAGACTCTCAAGGTTCACCCTAGACCACTGTATCAGAAAATGTACTTTAACAGGCTACCCCTTAGTTTGCATATTAATTTAAATTTGAAAAGCACAGTTATTTTACTTCTAACTATAGGTGCTACTATCACTGTTGATGCTACAGCTGCCATAGCTGTTATGTGTCCTTATAAAAATGCAAGAATTTCTGTACAAAGTGAAGTCATGAGGATTTAGCACATTCAAATTATCAACTCTTCTAAAAGTTGCTCTTTAAAAGGAGTGGACCTATTTACACAGTAAGTAGCAATGTTAGAGAGTCCTCAGTTTTCCTCATCTTCCACAACAATTGATACAGTCATGTTTTCAAGTTTCTGACAGAACTTAGTCAAAATGATATTTTATTATTGTTTTAATTCAAATTTCCCTCGTCACCATAATGCTGAACCTTGGAAATGTTTACTGATAATCACTTCCCTCTTTTGTAAAGTGTCTATTATATAAATGTGTATTTTCTACTCTGGTTTTTTGTCTTTTTTTTTTTTTCTTAATTTAGAAGTTGATTATATATTGGGAAACCTATTTATTCCTCTCAATCTATTACAAAGATCTTCTCTCATCCATGTTTTGTTGTTGTTGATCTTTTTAATTTGTTTATAGCACCTATTTCTCCTTTCAGAATGGAGAAGTCAAAGTTATTGTCCTTTATCATATGTCTATATGTGTATACATGTATATACATGCATGTTTTGTGTCATTTTTACCTAAGTTAAATTAATATGTACCTTTATGAGTATTCTAAACATACTTATTTGAAATATTTGGCCATATTTTCTATAAAATTACTTTCATCTGGAATAAATTCAATTACTAGTTGTTCATTTTGTTAGTAATTCTTATTACTAACTAGCATTTTGAAATTTTAAGTGCAGACCTATTTTTTAATTTAAGCTATGGTCATTTGTCTTTTGTATTTTGGGCTTAGTTTTACTTCTTTCTCCCTATCCACATACTCCTCTAGGTCAGTTTTGCAGTTTTCTCTTACAATGGCATTATAGACTTCCTTTTCCAAAAAACTGTATTTAACATCTTAGATATGGTTGTTGGGGTGGAGGAAGAAGGTCTGCTGTTAGTGCCTGGTTGCAGGGTGACAGGCAGGTCCATGACAATCTATGGATCTGCAGTCCCAGACAACAGGTCAACTTTCCGAGCCACCATTTCTTATTCCTCATTTATTATGAGGTAGGAAATTTGGACCAGGTCAGTGGGAAAAATGTTAGGAGTCACCCAACCCTTGACTTTTTCAGTCAAACTGGTTTTAGTCTATAGTCTCACAAAAAAGCTCTTTTTAATGTTAATTTCCCTGAAAAAGCTGGTTTCTCACCTAAATTTTTTGGACTCAGATCCCAACAAGCTGGTGGCTTTTGCCTATTAAACTCTCCGTAATTCTGTTGTTTCTAGTCCATGGAGATATTTACTTGATTTGTCTGTTATGTTTTATCTTTCTATTTTTATATTTGATCTATCATCGCTATGGATTTGAAGTTTGTATTGCACTGGAGTATGAACTAAGCCATCTTGTCCGGAAGAAATGTCCTTTCGAATATGACTCAATCTATTGCCTTTCTTGTTTTTGGTTTTGCTTGTACTTTAAGCTAAATGATGCCTTAGGAAAACAAAGAAACCAAAAGATCTTCCTCCTAACAAGGCAATACCTTTTCTTTAATATTTTGTCCAAGTCCATGAGGCTATTAATATTTGTATCTCATAGATTTTTGTGAGAATAAAAGTAATCATGCAGCAAAGCACCTAGCTCAGGTCTGGAATACATTAAACACTCAGTCAACTTAGGTCATCACTATTAATCTTTAAACCTGATTTGTTTATTGGTGGTTCAAAACATCATCACGAGTTTTTATAAATAGGTAACATACATCCAGCTCATATATTAAAAACACAGTGTGGGAGTTAAAATCCCCCAAAAGCTTCCTTAGTTACAATGAAAGAAAAAAAATCATTCATTCCTCTGGTCTTGCATTTTATTCCTACAAGTCCTTTATGAACTATGATTGACAAGTTGCCTTTCTCCTTCTTTTACTCATTGAAACACAGATACTCACGTTGGAAAGAATTTTAAAGATCATTTATTTGCACTCCCTCAGTTTATAGATATAAAGGTTGCTCCTCAAAGAATAAACTATTTTTGCCCCATTTACCCAGCTAATGATTGATGTAATGGGTCTCAAATTCTGTTTTACTGCTTCTAAAACTCCTAATTTTATTTTAGGTCTTTTTTATATAAAAAAATTATAACTCCCATTAAACCCCATTTATAACTTCCATTAAACCCTATTTATAGATTGATGATCCATGTACAACAAAGACTTTAAATGGAGATTAATATCAGACTAAATAGATATAAAATGATACCACACTTTTCCTACTGCCCTGTTCAAATTCCCAACCTCATCATAAATCTTTCTATTAAACAGAAAGATTGTTTGTTCCCTGGTTTTCAAACTACCCACCTGTTTTCAAGCATATTCTTAACTTCATTCTATTAGAAAGAAGGAAGGACATAGAATTTCACCCAAATTTATTATGAACCACAAACAGATCATTTTGAAGTCTCTCAGAAATTATATTGTACGCAGTGAACAAAGTTATACTACAAAATACCTAAATGTTACCTGAGATGTTTTCATTCACTATTATCTCTCCCTTGTGTTTCAACTTTGCCTAACTGAGGAAAGCCACATGGGGCGTAAGCGTACATGGGTTAACATGAGTCAATCAATGTGATAATATCTGCGTATACCTAACACAGGTGCATTCCATCTTATGCAGATCTAAACTTGCTAGTGCAAGTTTTCAGGCAACAGAACCTCCAATAGCTTCTCTGCCAGGAGAGCTGTCTCTGTTGACTGGCACTAGTTATTATAATCATCCTACATAGAAGGTGCGACACTGCTGCCATTATGTTCTTTCCATGTCACAAGTAGAGTCTGTTTTTGGAGTTGAGTGCACAGCAGAAAATTGTCTCCTCCAGGCTCATAAAATTTCCACAAACAAAAATGAATTGATTTTTCCTATTTCTACACACATTACCAGGCATTTTAAAGGACAATATTTCTCAATTTTAGAAAATGTAAACAGATTTCACAAGACTGTAAGAAGTAATTATCTTGAAATCTGAAGGTTGGCTATCTAAAAGAGAATTTATATAGACATTTAAATTCCAACATGTCCTAAATCCTCACCCTCAGAATTCCATCTGAGTCATGGCTAGTCCTGGATAAGTTTAGGAAATTGATAATACTATCTCAGAAATACTCAATCTTGCTTTCTAAGAGTTTTTCTTATTTCAAAGCAACACTTTCTTACAAAACCAAGAATTCACTGCCCAAAACTTCTCCTTCAGTTTTAGCAGCCCTGCTTGTGTCAGGTTTCTTAATAATGGGAGGGGGTAGGGGAATGTGCAGGAGGACTCTTAGATATTCAGAAAACCCATTTTTATTAGCAATGTAACTTTGAAGAATTTACTTTGCTTCTTAGATTCCTAACTTATGAAACACAGGTAAGATTTCTGCTTACCAGGTTATTGTGAGGGTTTGTGCAGGTGATACACACGAAAGAGTATTATAAGTAGTAGTTGATACCATATTAGTCATGTCTATACCAGTAAAAATTCAAGCCAGTGTACCATCTCTGCACACTGAACATTTCCTTAAATTATGAAGATCCAAATAATTTTAAGGTGTCAAAGACTAATGAATCAATGAGGTAGTTTGGGGACCAGACAGTCTTTTCCCTCGCCACAGAAATTGACACCTACCTTCTGTGTGTGGATATCTGACACTGTCTATAAGCCAATTTCAGTACAAAGAATTCCACAGTTAATAATTCAGGACATTTTTCAGCATTAGGCTGATGAAGCTTGATGTTTCCATTGTTACCTAGGATCTAAAGCTACTTGCTCTTAGTTGCTAAATTATCTAGGAATTACCATAGTCACCCTCATGAAATATTACCTGAAATAAAACTATCATCAAGAAGTAGAGAACCCCAACTTAATCTGGCTTACACAAAGGAATTTATCAGCCCAGACATGAACTGGCTTCAAGCATGGATGAACCAGTGCATACAATGATGTCAGAAACCTTTCTCTTTCCATCTCTTGGTTCAGCTTGCATCTGGGTTGGCTTCTTTCTCAGAATGGTCTTCACATGAGGCACGATGATGGCCAGGTTCTCATCTGTCTAGATTAGCCACCCCCGGCAGAATAAGAGCTTTCATTTTCCAACAGTTTCCACCCCCAAAAAAAACCAGGGAAGATCCACAGTGAAAGTTGTGGAAGGTCTGGCTTGGATCTGAGGCAGAACTGAGCAATTTAGAATGGAGAGTAGACAGTTCCCCAGAGAAAATAAAGTTGTTATGAAGACTCTTCAGTAGATGCTAGTCAGGCAAAAACAGAAGTCTGCTACATAACCCAGTCTCCATCATTCAAAACACTCTGGGTACAGGCCACCAGAACTTAAACTCGCCAGATTCCATAGGAAAAGAAATCCACTTTATGGACAGCTGAGGTTGAGGTGCTTGATAAAAAGTCATAAAACTGAGGGTTCAGTTCAGTTGCTCAGTTATGTCCGACTCTTTGCAATCCCATGGACTGCAGCATGCCAGGCCTCCCTATTCACCACCAACTCCTGGTGTTTACTTAAACTCATGTCCATTGAATCAGTGCTGCCATCCAACCATCTCATCCTCTGTCATCTGCTTCTCCTCCCACCTTCAATCTTTTCCAGAATCAGGGTCTTTTCAGATGAGCTGGTTCTTTGCATCAGGTGGCCAAAGTATTGGAGGTTCAGCTTCAGCATAAGGTTCTTCCAATGAATATTCAGGACTGATTTCCTTTAGGATGGACTGGTTAGATCTCCTGACTGTCCAAGGGTATCTCAAGAGTCTTCTCCAATATCACAGTTTAAAAGCATCAACACTTCAGCACTTAGCTTTCTTTATAATCCAACTCTCATCCATATATGACTACTGGAAAACCACAGCTTTGATTAGACAGACCTTTGTTTGTAAAGCAATGTCTCTGCTTTTTAATAAGCTGCATAGGTTGGTCATAACTTTTCTCCCAAGGAATAAGCATCTTTTAATTTCATGGCTGCAGTCACCATCTGCAGTGATTTTGGAGCCCCCCAAAATAAAGTCTGTCACTTTTTCCACTATCTCCCCATCTATTTGTCATGAAGTGATGGGACCAGATGCCAATATTTTCTGAATGTTGAGTTTTAAGCTAACTTTTTCACTCTCCTCTTTCAATTTCATCAAGAGGCTTTTTAGTTCTTCTTCACTTTCTGCCATATGCGTGGTGTCATCTGCATATCTGAGGTCATTGATATTTCTCCTGGCAATCTTGATTCCAGTTTATGCTTCATCCAGTCCAGAATTTCTCACGATGTACTCTGCATATATGTTAAATAAGCAGGGTGACAAAATACAGCCCTGACATACTCCGTTCCTTTCCTGATTTGGAACCAGTTTGTTGTTCTATACCTAGTTCTAACTGTCATTTCCTGACCTACATACAGATTTCTCAAGAGGCAGATCAGGTGGTCTGGTATTCCCATCTCTTTCAGAATTTTCCACAGTTTGTTGTGATCCACAAAAGGCTTTGGCTTGGTTAGTAAAGCAGAAGCAGATGTTTTTCTGGAACTCTCTTGCTTTTTGGATGATCCAATGGATATTGACAATTTGATCTCTGGTTCCTCTGCCTTTTCTAAATCCAGTTTGAACAACTGGAAGTTCAAGGTTCATGTACTGTTGAAGTCTGGCTTGGAGAATTTTGAGCATTACTTTACTAGCATGTGAGATGAGTGCAATTGTGCATTAGTTTTAGCATTCTTTGGCTTTGCCTTTCTTAGGGGTTGGAAGGAAAACTGACCTTTTCCAGGCCTGTGGTCACTGCTGAGTTTTCCAAATTTGCTGGCATATTGAGTGCAGCACTTTCATGGCATCATCTTTTAGGATTTGAAATAGCTCAACTGCAATTCCATCACCTCCACTAGCTTTGTTCTTAGTGATGCTTCCTAAGGCCTACTTGACTTCACATTCCAGGATGTCTGGCTCTAGGTGAGTGATCAAACCAATGTACTTACCTGGGTTGTGAAGATCTTTTTTGTACAGTTCTTCTGTGTATTCTTGCCACCTCTTCTTAATATCTTCTGCTTCTGTTAGGTCCATACCATTTCTGTCCTTTATTGAGCCCATCTCTGCATGAAATGTTCCCTTGGTATCTCTAATTTTCTTGAAGAGATCTCTATTTCCATTCTACTGTTTTCCTTTATTTCTTTGCATTGATTGCTAAGGAAGGCTTTTTTAATCTCTCCTTGCTATTCTCTGGAACTCTGCCTTCAAATGGGTATATCTTTCCTTTTCTCCTTTGCCTTTCACTTCTCTTCTTTTCACAGCTATTTGTAAGGCCTCCTCAGACAGCCACTTTGTCTTTTTGCATTACTTTTTCTTGGAGATGGTCTTGATCATTGCCTCCTGTACAATGTCACAAACCTCTGTCCAAAGTTCTTCAGGCACCCTATCTATCAGATCTAATCCCTTGAATCTATTTATCACTTTGACTGTATATCCTAAGGAATTTCATTTAGGACATACCTGAATGGTCTAGTGGTTTTCCGTACTTTCTTCAACTTAAGTCTGAATTTGGCAGTAAGGAGTTCATGATATGAGCCACAGTCAGCTCCCAGTTTTGTTTTTGCTGACTGTATAGAGTTTCTCCATATTTGGCTGCAAAGAGTATAATCAATCTGATTTCAGTATTGACTATCTGGTGATGTCCATGTGTGGAGTTTTCTCTTGTGTTGTCAGAAGAGGGTGTTTACAATGTCCAGTGCATTCTCTTTGCAACACGCTGTCAGCCTTTGCCCTGTTTTATTTCGTACTCCAAGCCAAAATTTGCCCATAACTCCAGGTATTTCTTGACTTCCTACTTTTGCATTCCAGTCCTCTATAATGAAAAGGACATCTTTTTTGGGAATTAGTTTAAGAAGGTCTTGTAGGTCTTCATGCTGCTGCTAAGTCTTCATGCTGCTAAGTCACTAAGACAGAGTCATGTTCGACTCTGTGTGACCCCATAGACGGCAGCCCACCAGGCTCCCCCCATTACTGGGATTCTCCAGGCAAGAATATTGGAGTGGGTTGCCATCTCCTTCTCCAATGCATGAAAGTGAAAAGTGAAAGGGAAGTCGCTCAGTCATGTCCAACTCTTAGTGATCCCATGGATTGCAGCCTACCAGGCTCCTCCATCCATGGGATTTGCCAGGCAAGAGTACTGGAGTGGGGTGCCATTGCCTTCTCCAGTAGGTCTTCATAGAACCATTCAACTTGAGCTTCTTCAGCATTACTGATTGGGGCATGGACTTGCATTACTGTGATATTGCATGGTTTGCCTTGGAAACAAATGGAGATTATTCTGTCGTTTTTGAGATTGCATCCAAGTACTGCATTTCAGACTCTTTTGCTGACTCTGATGGCTACTCCTTTTCTTCTAAGGGATTCTTGCCCACAGTAGTAGATATAATGGTCATCTGAGTTAAATTCACCCATTCTGGTCCATTTTATTTCACTGATTCCTAAAATGTTGATGTTCACTCTTGCCATCTCCTGTTTGACCATTTCCAATTTGCCTTGATTCACGAACCTAACATTCCAGGTACCTATGCAATATTGCTCTTTACAGTATCAGATGTTACTTCCATCACCAGTCAAATACACAACTGTATGCTGTTTTTGCTTTGCCTCCATTTCTTTATTCTCTCTGGAGTTAGTTCTCCACTGACCGGCGCATTTAGCACAGGCAGCTTCAACTGGTGCACTTAGCGCGGTGAGAGGAGCTACCCGACGTCCGAGGTCAGAGGCAGAAGCCGGGAGGAACCCATGCCCAAGGGAAAGCGGCCAAGAGGAGTTACCCATCATCCGAGGTCAGGGGCAGCAGCCAAGAGTGCTAGGCTGCCACGGCGCAGGAACAGCCTAGAGGTGCTACCCTACGCCAGAGGCCAGGGGCCGCAGCCCAGAGGAGCAACCCCACCTCCAAGGAGCGGTGCCTGCATGGGCACAGGAGGGCCTAGAGGAGCTATTCCATGTTCAAGGTCAGAAGGGGCAGTGGTGAGGAGATACTCCTAGTCCAAGGTAAGGAGCAGTGGCTGCATTTTGCTGGAGCAGCCGTGAAGAGATACCCCACGTCCAAGGTAAGAGAAACCCAAGTAAAACGGTAGGTGTTGCAAGAGGGCTTCAGAGGCCAGAAACTCTGAAACCATACTAACAGAAAACTAGTCAAACTAATTACACTAGGACCACAGCCTTGTTTAACTCAATGAAACTAAGCCATGCCCGTGGGGCCACCCAAGACAGGCGGGTCATGGTGGAGAGGTCTGACAGAATGTGGTCCACTGGAGAAGGGAATGGCAAACCACTTCAGTATTCTTGCCTTGAGAACCCCATGAACAGTATGAAAAGGCAAAATGATAGGATACTGAAAGAGGAACTCCCCAGGTCAGTAGGTGCCCAATATGCTACTGGAGATCAGTGGAGAAATAACTCCAGAAAGAATGAAGGGAAGGAGCCAAACCAAAAACAACACCCAGTTGTGGACGTGACTGGTGATAGAAGCAAGGTCCGATGCTGTAAAGAGCAATAATGCATTGGAACCTGGAATGTCAGGCCCATGAATCAAGGCAAATTTGAAGTGGTCAAACAAGAGATGGCAAGAGTGAATGTCGACATTCTAGGAATCAGCAAACTGAAATGGACTGGAATGGGTGAATTTAACTCAGATGACCATTATATCTACTACTGCGGGCAGAAATCCTTCAGAAGAAATGGAGTAGCCATCATGGTCAACAAGAGTTTGAAATGCAGTACTTGGATGCAATCTCAAAAACGACAGAATGATCTCTGTTCGTTTCCAAGGCAAACCATTCAATATCACAGTAATCCAAGTCTATGCCCCAACCAGTAACACTGAAGAAGCTGAAGTTGAACCGTTCTATGAAGACCGATAAGACCTTTTAGAACTAATACCCAAAAAAGATGTCCTTTTCATTATAGGGGACTGGAATGCAAAAGTAGGAAGTCAAGAAACATCTGGAGTAACAGGCAAATTTGGCCTTGGAATACAGAATGAAGCAGGGCAAAGACTAATAGAGTTTTGCCAAGAAAATGCACTGGTCATAGCAAACACCCTCTTCCAACAACACAAGAGAAGACTCTACACATGGACATCACCAGATGGTCAACACCGAAATCAGATTGATTATATTCTTTGCAGCCAAAGATGGAGAAGCTCCATACAGTCAACAAAACAAGACTGGGAGCTGACTGTGGATCAGATCATGAACTCCTTATTGCCAAATTCAGACTGAAATTGAAGAAAGGAGGGAAAACCACTAGACCATTCAGGTATGACCTAAATCAAATCTCTTATGATTATACAGTGGAAGTGAGAAATAGATTTAAGTGCCTAGATCTGATAGATAGAGTGCCTGATGAACAATGGATGGAGGTTCATGATGTTGTACAGGAGACAGGGATCAAGACCATCCCCATGGAAAAGAAATGCAAAAAAACAAAATGTTTGTCTGGGGAGCCCTTACAAATAGCTGTGAAAAAAGAGAAGCAAAAAGAAAAGGAGAAAAGGAAAGATATAAGCATCTCAATGCAGAGTTCCAAAGAATAGCAAGAAGAGATAAGAAAGCCTTCCTCAGTGATTAATGCAAAGAAATAGAGAAATCAGAATGGGAAAGACTAGAGATCTCTTCAAGAAAACTAGAGATAACCAAGGGAACATTTCATGCAAAGATGGGCCAATAAAGGACAGAAATGGTATGGACCTAACAGAAGCAGAAGATATTAAGAAGACATGGCAAGAATACACAGAAGAACTGTACAAAATAGATGTTCATGACCCAGATAATCACGATGGTGTGATCACTCACCTAGAGCCAGATATCCTGGAATGTGAAGTCAAGTGAGCCTTAGAGGCATCACTATGAACAAAGCTAGTGGAGGTGATGGAATTCCAGTTGAGCTATTTCAAATCCTGAAAGATGATGCTGTGAAAGTGCTATACTCAATATGCCAGCAAATTTGGAAAACTCAGCAGTGGCCACAGGACGGGAAAAGGTCAGTTTTCCTTCCAATCCCAAAGAAAGGCACTGCCAAAGAACGCTCAAACTACCGCACAATTGCACTCATCTCACATGCTAGTAAAGTAATGCTCAAAATTCTCCAAGCCAGGCTTCAGCAGTACGTGAACTGTGAACTTCCAGATGTTCAAGCTGGTTTTAGAAAAGGCAGAGGAACCAGAAACCAAACTGCCAAAATCCGCTGGATCATCGAAAAAGCAAGAGAGTTTCAGAAAAACATCTATTTCTGCTTTATTCACTATGCCAAAGACTTTGACTGTGTGGATCACAATACACTGTGGGAAAATCTGAAAGAGATGGGAATACCAGACCACCTGACCTGCCTCTTGAGAAATTTATATGCAGGTCAGGAAGGAACAGTTAGAACTGGACATGTAACAGCAGACTGGTTCCAAATAGGAAAAGGAGTAAGTCACGGCTGTATATTGTCACCCTGTTTATTTAACTTATATGCAGAGTACATCGTGAGAAATGCTGGACTGGAAGAAACACAAGCTAGAATCAAAATTGCCAGGAGAAATATCAATAATCTCAGATATGCAGATGATACCACCGTTATGGCAGAAAGTGAAGAGGAACTAAAAAGCCTCTTGTTTAAAGTGAAAGAGGAGAATGAAAAAGTTGGCTTAAAACTCAACATTCAGAAAATGAAGATCATGGCATCTGGTCCCATCACTTCATGGGAAATAGATGGGGAAACGGTGGAAACAGTGTCAGACTTTATTTTTGGGGGCTCCAAAGTCACTGCAAATGGTGACTGCAGCCATGAAATTAAAAGATGCTTGCTCCTTGGAAGAAAAGTTATGACCACCCTAGATAGCATATTCAAAAGCAGAGACATTACTTTGCCAACAAATGTCCATTTAGTCAAGGCTATGTTTTTTCCAGTGGTCATGTATGGATGTGAGAGTTGGACTGTGAAGAAGGCTGAGCACCGAAGAATTGATGCTTTTGAACTGTGGGTGTTGGAGACTCTTGAGAGTCCCTTGGACTGCAAGGAGATCCAACCAGTCCATTCTGAAGGAGATCAGCCCTGGGATTTCTTTGGAAGGAATGATGCTAAAGCTGAAACTCCAGTACTTTGGCCACCTCATGCAAAGAGTTGACTCATTGGAAAAGACTCTGATGCTGGGAGGGATTGGGGGCAGGAGGAGAAGGGGATGACAGAGGATGAGATGGCTGGATGGCTGGATGGCATCACTGACTTGATGGTCATGAGTCTGAATGAACTCTGGGATTTGGTGATGGACAGGGAAGCCTGGCGTGCTGTGATTCATGGGGATGCAAATAGTCGGACACGACTGAGCGACTAAACTGAATTGATCTCCAGTAGCATATTGGGAACTGACCAACCTGGGGAGTTCATCTTTAAGTGTCCTACCATTTTGCCTTTTCATACTGTTCATAGCGTTCTCAAGGCAAGAATACTGAAGTGGTTTTCCCTTCCTTTCTCCAGTGGACCACGTTTTGTCAAACTCTCCACTATGACCCGTCTGTCTTGAGTGGCCCTACATGGCATGGCTCATACCTTCATTAGTTAGATAAGGCTGTGGTCCATGTGATTAGATTGGTTAGTTTTCTATGATTGTGGTTGAGGGTGTGTGGTGCTAACTGCCAGGTTTTACAAAAATCAGTGTGATATTCCTCCTAGAAATTGAGCTAAGAATTATTTTCAAATTTAGTGCCCGTTAAAACTAATTGTTACAGAACCATTTTCTGTACAGTGCAGAAAAGAAATATTGTGCTCTTTGTAAAACCCGTATTATATAAAGCCAGAGTGTTTTTTACATTTTAACTTAATTTTCTGTGGGGTAATGGCTTTCTAGAACTTTGGAAACTGCAGACTGATGATAAAGCCCCATGATACTCTTTGCAAGTTGCAGGACCTTGGCAAAATTTGTCAACCACTAAGGCCTCAGTGGGTTTATCTGCAAAATAGAGCACTATTGCACTGACTAAATGCAGAAGACTTAACCAGAGGAGCCTTTGAGCATTTTCAATACAAAGAAAATTCATAGTTTCAAGTAAAAATAAAAGGTACAAAAGGAAAAATAATGTTAAGGGCATAAAAACACCTATATACTTCTATCAAAATTTTTATCTAATGAGATGAAATCCTGTTTAAATATTAATACCATTATAGAGAAATGTTTACTTATCATTCTTATCCAAATGTCTTAGAATAAAGAATAAATATTTTCCTCCAAAGCAATTTGTCATTATAATGAATTAAAGAGATGGCAAATATTGTTTAGAATTTTCTTCTGAAAATAGAATAATGGAACAAAATGCCAAGAACATTAGACCTCAGTCTTGGTTTTCTCTCCAACATTTAGACAAATTTGATAGGTGCTTATCACTGTATGTGCCACTACCAACAGTACTCCCTATGTTCTCATATGACACAGACAATAGGAGAATCAGTGATAATTAGAAAAATCCTTTAAAGCTAAACGAAAAGAGAACATAATATAAACACAAGAGAATGTTTTGAGGGAAGAAAAATGTTTTCCTTGAAATCCAAGCTACTTGGTTTTTTTAATTCTTATTTTTTAATTCCACGAGTTTTGTTCAATTAGAGACTTTGTATTAAAGTTGTCCTTTTTGTCTATACTTTGCCTTCTGCTTCAGAGTTCACTTATATTAAATCTAGTACAGTGGCTAAGGACACAGGCCTTATCAGGTAAACCCGAATTTCAGTCCCAACAATATCACTCCCTAAGTGTGAAACTTTAAATAGATTAAATAACCATTCCACTTCTGTTTTCTCATCTGGAAAATGAAAATAACATTTTTATCTACTTCAGAGAATTCTTATGGGGGAAGGATAAGGTAATACATATAAAGTTAACTGCAAAGAGCCTCACACAAAATAAGCACATGATAAATATTATATATTATGGCTATTATTTCTATTTCATATAATAAGCATCATGCTTAGCTAAGAAGGTCAAGAAGTCTATCACATGTAAGAGGTCATTGTTTAATAGTTGATGCTGTTCCTAAGTAGGTACAGATTTTCACAAACTGGCATAAGGATAAAATGAATCTTATCTTTAACCCCAAAGTACAAGTTGCTCATGGATAAAATAAACATTTCTATTTCTATCTAGGAAAAGAAGATCACATTTATTAACCACACTGAAATACAAGAAAAATCACTGCTGTTTTGTTCCTTCTAGTACACACAGGCCCCATGAAGAATGAGTATGTAAAACTGGAACATTTCTATTGTGAACATGCCTCACTGTTCAAATCTTCTTTTCTGCCTATCTCAATTTACTCCCCTTGAATGCTCAAGTTCATAGAATGTCTTTGTAAGAGGATTTACCACACTGTATTGCAATTTTTTTGGTTTCATGCTTACCTTCCCAATTTGACTAGGAACTCTTTAAAATGTCTAAATGGTAATTATATTTTATTTCCAGAGTTTAGCACACTGCCGGGTAAATAATAAGCATGCAATAAAAATGTATCAAGCAATTTAATTTGTACAGAGACTTTTCAAATCTCCTTTAACTTACATATGAGAGATTTCTTCAGAAACATTATGTCTTAGCCATTATTGCAATCAGATATTCTTCCTTGTTAAGGGTTTAAGAACAGCCATAATCCCTCTTCTATAGAAGCACATAAATATATGTGAAAAATACTGATTTTTAAAGCATTCCTATTATTATATTCAAAGGCTTCGGGTCATCTCATTCAATAATACAGAAAAACTAATCTTAATGCTTTACTGAAACTCTATAGGATTTGAGAAATAGCATGTGAATCACTTGTATTAGTAAATGAGTCATGATTCTGCATATGAATAGACCATATGAAAAGACCATTCATAAACCATTTTTTAGACCCCATCTGATATTTTTGTAATCTGTCTATGGACACATCAATCTGGATCTCTCTTTAGTTTTAATATGGTATATAAAATACTAAAATATAGTTCTTAATATAAATATTTCTTAATGTAGATTCACATTTTTTATTTCAAATGATGTATTTCTTAGCTTTGAAGTATAAATATTTGTGTAAAACCATTTCCTTTACAAATTTGACCAGGCTACAGAAATATGTAATCTCTCTTTATTCAACTCCTAAAACTCGAGCAGAAATACTTTCAGCCTATTCATGTATGATACTGCCTTGGAATCTTCCACTTTAACTATTTTCAACACATTTTCCAAATGCTAATAAAAATATATATCTCTATCAGAAAAACAAGCAACCCAATCAAAAAGTGGGAAAAAGACCTAAACAGACATTTCTCCAAAGAAGACATACAGATGGCTAACAAACACATGAAAAGATGCTCAAAATCGCTCATTATTAGAGAAATGCAAATCAAAGCTACAATGAAATGTCACCTCACAGCAGCCAGAATGGCCGTCATCAAAAAGACTACTAACAATAAATGCTGGAGAGTGTGTGGAGAAAAGGGAACCCTTTTGCACTGTTGGTGGAAATGTAAATTGATATAGTCACTATGGAAGATGATATGGGGATTCACTTAAAAACTAGAAATAAAACCACCATATGACCCAGCAATCCCACTCCTGGGCATATTCCTTGAGGAAACCAAAATTGAAAAAGGCACATGTATCCCATTGCTTATTGCAGCACTATTTACAATAGCTAGAACACGGAAGCAACCTAGATGTCCACTGACAGAAGAATGGATAAAGAAACTGTAGTACATATGCATAATAGAATATTACTTAGCCGTAAAAAGGAATGCATTTGAATCAGTTCTAATGAGGTGGGTGAAACCAGAGTCTATTATACAGAGTGAAGTAAGTCAGAAAGAGAAAGATAAATGCTGTAGACTAACACATATATACGGAATCCAGAAATGTGGTACTGACAAATTTATTTGCAGGGCAGCAATGGAGAAACAGACATGGAGAATGGACTTATGGACATGGGGAGAGGGGAGGAGAGAGTGAGATGTATGGAGGGAGTATCATGGAAATTTACATTACCATATGTAAAATAGATAGCCATCGGGAATTTGCTGTATGGCTCAGGAAATTCAAACAGGGGCTCTGTATCAACTTAGAGGCATGGGATGGGGAGGGAGACTGGGGGAAGGTTCAAAAGGGAGGGGATATTATATGTATACCTATGGCTGATTCATGTTAAGGTTTGATAGAAAATAACAAAATTCTGTAAATTTTGAAAATAACAAAATTCTTTAATCATCCTTCAATTAAAAAATAATTTAAAAACTACACCAAAAAAAAAAAAAAAAGCATATGTCTTTAAACTGTTGTAAAGTTAAAGCCTAAGTATTTAAGTGGGATTTTCCTTTCAACCTCAAAATAAGTCATTTTCTTTTCTTTTGAAAAGCACAGCCTCTCTTTCCCTAATTTTAAGTATGAAGTGATTTTTAACACTTTGTAGTTTTGAAAGGATTCTAATATTTTAACTCATTATGCTAGTTCAGAATTTAATGTGTTTTCTTTAACACTGGGATTAGGGAACAGATTTCAATGACCTTTCTTTAGGACCATTAATTTTGACCTAGAAGGCAATAGTAACACCCATTACAGTAGATGCAGAGAGTCATATTCTTGTGGAAGTCAGCATACATTTTCTTTATGCCAAATGTCTAGTTTCTCTAATTTATTTGCTGCATGTCCAATGCAATCACAACATGTTAAAACTGTATTTTAAAGCCCATGTATTTCAGCAATATTCACTCAGAATTCATTAAGGAAAACATAAAATCTTTAAGTAGAAAAAAACCAAGTATTTGAAAAGCAGTTGCTTGTCTTTCATATAGATTTGTTCATAGACCTTGGAATTCATGGAGACTCCAAGCTTAAGCTTATGCTTTTGAGATTCTAGCCTGCTTGCTCATCATCTTCCTTTCAGGACTATCTGCCCGACAGAATTTGGCTTTGCTTAGCTAGCACCTACAAATGCTTTGGGGCTTCCCAGGTGGCACTATTGGTAAATAACCCGCCTGTCAATGCAGGAGACTAATACCCTGGAGAAGGGCACAGCAACATACCCCAGTGTTCTTGCCTGGAGAATGCCATGGACAGAGGTAACTGGTGGACTATGGGATGCTGCTAAGTCGCTTCAGTCGTGTCCGACTCTGTGCGACCCCATAGACGGCAGCCCACCAGGCTCCCCCATCCCTGGGATTCTCCAGGCAAGAACACTGGAGTGGGTTGGCATTTCCTTCTCCAATGCTCTATGGGGTACAGAGTTGCAAAGAGTCAGACACGGCTGAAGCAACTTAGTATGCAGGCACGCACAATTGCTTTAGCCAGTTCCTTGTCAAAAATCCTAACGGTTCTCTGGGTTGAATTTTGATAATCTACTATCACTAGTGTATTATAGGATATTATATGCAAAATCAAAACAGCACTAGAACCTACATACTTCATGATCCTATCCAATGTGGGAATGTGAATGTCTTCTAAAGAAACCTGAATTTCTATATCCAGAGATTGTTATACTCCTTTGTGCTTACTATAAAAAGACTGTAAAATTAAGATTTGGTAGAGTTTTAGATTTAAGCCTTAACTCGTAACTGGTGCTGAGCAATTTTGAAGAATTATGTAATTCCTTTCATATTGTAAAAAGGCCCTGAATTTATAATGATATCCAACAGATGTGATTTCCAACTTCTTCCTAACTTTGAATTCCCAACCCATCTTTTTTATGTTTCTAAGTCTGTTCAAAAAATCACATGAATTTATTACTTTAAGAGTAATAATTATACAGAGTGAAGTAAGCCAGAAAGAAAAACACCAATACAGTATACTAACACATATATATGGAATTTAGAAAGATGGTAACAATAACCCTGTGTACGAGACAGCAAAAGAGACACTGATGTATGGAACAGTCTTATGGACTCTGTGGGAGAGGGAGAGGGTGGGAAGATTTGGGAGAATGGCATTGAAACACGTAAAATATCATGTATGAAACGAGTTGCCAGTCCAGGTTCAATGCATGATACTGGATGCTTGGGGCTAGTGCACTGGGACGACCCAGAGGGATGGTATGCAGAGGGAGGAGGGAGGAGGGCTCAGGATGGGGAACACATGTATACCTGTGGTGGATTCATTTTGATATTCGGCAAAACTAATACAATTTTGTAAAGTTTAAAAATAAAAATAAATAAATAAAAATTAAAGAAAAAGAGTAATAATTGGATATTTTTAAAATTAGAAAGTATATTCTATCATGATGAGGCTGAGTAAGCTGGTTGTTTTTATATGTTGGTCCCAGAAATATTTTTATCAAAATGGCATTTTTATTTATTGCTCTGATTACTTTTACTGTATAACAAAAATTATACTACTGCTGTTCTATTATACATTATGGTTACAAAGATTTGATAAATCAACATATTCACTTTACTAAATCTACATTATTGTTTTAGTTATTTAATGGAAAATTACTACAAATAACATGACATCAAATTAGTTCACAAACCTGGCCATTTCAAAAATAGTGAACCAGATGATTTAGAGCATATATTCAACATTACTGGACTTTACATTCTTAGGTTCAACCATTTTCAAGTTCCATTTAAGATCTAAGAGTTATAGTAATTTTTAATTTCCCTGAAGCATACATTTAACCACATCATTGACAAGTTTTTCAAAAAGAAGTTAGTCAAATAAGCAAACAGAAAACACACCTCATAGCACCTTCATCTTGGTCTACTTAAAAGGAAAAAAAAGAAAGAATTATCTTGTGAAGTCTTAAGATTAAAATACCCTAAAACATCTTATAATTTATGTTTTTTTGCGTAAAACATTCAAATGTCCTTCCAAGTTTTGTCTATTATTTGTTGGTTTATTGATCGGTTTTGTTAAGAGCTATATTTTCTTAATGGGATATAACATGACCATCTTTCAATAATACCAATTTTACATCAGTCAAGTAAGCATGTTGTAGACACTTTTCTTCATCATCTCCAGTTTGTCAGCACCTTATCTGAACCGAAACCTAGAGAAGTAATTTACATATTTGCTTCTTTTATATCAATCTTTTCAATTATATCACATTTTTAGCTAACTTACAAATTAAAAATCTAATATTAGGAATGGGATATCTCTATAGTGGGGGGTGGGGGGGCAGAGGAGACAGAAAGAAACCTAGAAATAAAAGAAGAGAGCAAGAGAGTGAGCATCCTTTTCCTTCTATACTAGGAAAAAAACAACCATTTCTTTCAGACACCATTTCTGTTTTCATCTCTTTTTCAAACAATAAGTCAGTGTACCATTTTTCTAATATTTTTTGTGCATGCCACAATAAAAGCCATAATGGTCTCTCCTGTTATTTTCTGGGACGTTGGCAGGAGAAAGTAACACCTAAAGGAAACCTGACTGACGTCTCAACATCTGGCCTCCTTTCTGCCTCTTCCAGACCACGTGATGGTCAACAGAGCCTGTTTTCTCAACACAAATGCTTACCACAAAAGACTTTAATGATGGTAAAAGAATAGAATCCACATAAACTACATAGAAAAATGAGAACATTGTTACAAATAAATGTTTAATTTATTTTTACATGTTTCAGTTCAGTTCAGTTGCTCAGTCATGTCCGACTCTTTGTGAGCCCAGGAATCACAGCACTCCAGGCCTCTCTGTCCATCACCAACTCCCAGAATTCACCCAAACTCATGTCCATCGAGTCGGTGATACCATCCAGCCATCTCGTCCTCTGTCGTCCCCTTCTCCTCCTGCCCCCAAACCCTCCCAGCATCAGAGTCTTTTCCAATGAGTCACATCTTCGCATGAGGTGGCCAAAGTATTGGAGTTTCAGCTTTAGCATCAGTCTTTCCAATGAACCCCAGGACTGATCCCCTTTAGAATGGACTGGTTGGATTTCCTTGCAGTCCAAGGGACTCTCAAGAGTATTCTCTAACACCACAGTTCAAAAGCATCAGTTCTTCAGTGCTCAGCTTACTTCACAGTCCAACTCCCACATCCATACATAACCACTGGAAAAAACATAGCCTTTTCTAGACGGACCTTACTTGGCAGAGTAATGTCTCTGCTTTTTAATACTCTATCTAAGTTGGTCATAACTTACCTTCCAAAGAGTAAGCCTCTTTTAATTTCATGGCTGCAATCACCATCTACAGTGATTTTGGAGCCCAAAAAAATAAAGTCTGACACTGTTTCCCCATCTATTTCCCATCAAGTAATGGGACCAGATGCCATGATCTTCGTTTTCTGAATGTTGAGCTTTAAGCCAGCTTTTTCACTCTCTTCTTTCACTTTCATCAAGAGGGTTTTTAGTTCCTCTTCACTTTCTGCCATAAGGGTGGTGTCATCTGCGTATCTGAGGTTATTGATATTTCTCCCAGCAATCTTGATTCCTGCTAGTTCTTCCAGCCCAGCATTTCTCATGATGTATTCTGCATAGAAGTTAAATAAGCAGGGTGACAATATACAGCCTTGACGTATTCTTTTTCCTATTTGGAACCAGTCTGTTGTTCCATGTCCAGTTCTAACTCTTGCTTCCTGACCTGCATACAGGTTTCTCAAGAGGCAGGTCAGGTGGTCTGGTATTCCCATCTCTTTCAGAATTTTCCACAGTCTATTGTGATCCACAGAGTCAGAGGCTTTGGCATAGTCAATAAAGCAGAAATAGATGTTTTTCTGGAATTCTCTTACTTTTTCGATGATCTAGAGGATGTTGGCAATTTGACCTCTGGTTCCTCTGCCTTTTCTAAAACCAGCTTGAACATCTAGAAGTTCACAGTTCATGTATTGCTGAAGCCTGGCTTGGAGAATTTGAGCATAACTTTACTAGAGTGTGAGATGAGTGCAGTTGTGCAGTAGTTTGAGCATTCTTTGGCATTGCCTTTCTTTGGGATTGGAATGAAAACTGACCTTTTCCCGTCCTGTGGCCACTGCTGAGTTTTCCAAATTTGCTGGCATATTGAGTATAGCACTTCTATCCTTCTCTTTCTTCCCCCACCTCTCAAATTTTACATTTAAATGGGTCATCAAGAAAAGGTGGGGAAGTGACTTCTATAGAAAGCAGCAACTCACTACTATGCAGAGCTTCCAACTCTGTTTCTGAAAAATTTCAAGCATGTAGAATACACCAATGGCTTCTTTCTTGCCAATCCAAAGAACTCTTTAAAATTCTCATCTCTCTTGACCTCTCTACAGGATGTGACACTGCTAAACCTGCTGTTATTCTTGAAATATTTTATTCCAGTGGCTTCTTCAATAGCATCTCCTCCTTACATTTCCCAGTACAGCTCTGACTTTCTCCTTTATTCTCTTTTAACAGTTCCTCCTCCTTTGCCCACCATCTAGGCCAGGGGTTCTCTGTGGTTTGTTCAGCTCTTTTCTCTTCATTCATCTACTTAACACAAATTGCTTTATTTCTTTTGAGATTTTTAAAGGATAGTTTTGTCTTTTTTCCCCAGGTTTACTGAGTTATATTTGACAAATAAAATTACATGTATTTAAATACATGTAAAATGTGATGAGCTGATATATGCATGTATTATGAAATGATTGCCAAAATCAAGTTAATTAACACACCTATCACCTCATAGTCACCCTTCTTTATTTTTGTGGTGAGAATACTTAAGACTGATTCTCTTAGCAAATTTCAAGTATATAATACAGTATTATTAACTAGAGTCACCATGTCAGACAATACATTTACAGAAAGCTTATATCCGTTGACCTACATCTCTTTATTTCCTCTCAACTCCCAAACCCTGGCAACCACCACTCTACTTATTTTTGCCATCAGCTCACATTTTTTTAAGATTCCACATAAGTGATACTATACAGTATTTGTTTATCTTTGTCTGGATTATTTTGCTTAGTTTCATGCCCTCCAAATTCATCCATGTTGTTTCAAATGTCAAGATTAATGTTTTTCTGAGGGTAAATGATATTCTACTGTGTTTGTGAATGTTTATGTATTACATTTTCTCTATCCATTCATTCATTGACATAAACTTGGTTGTTTCCATATCTTGCCTCCTGTGAATAATGCTCAGTGAACTTGAGAGTACACATATCTACTGATTCCATTTCCTTTGGATATAGATCCAAAAGTAGAATTGTTGGATCATATGGTAGTTCTATTTTCAATTTTTGAGGAATCTCCATACTGTTTTCCACAGTAGCTAAATCAAGTCATATTTTTAACAACAGTGTAAAATGGATTTTTTTTTCATTTCCTTGCCAACATTTGTTATCTCTTATTTTTTTGAAAGTTGCCACCCTAACAAGTGTGAGATGACAACTCACTGTGATTTTGATTGGTACTTCCCTGATGATTGGTGATACTGAGCATCTTTTGAAGTACCTGTTGGCCATTTGTATGTGTTCTTTGGAAAAATGTTTGCTTGGTTCTTTGCCCTATTTTAAATCCAATCATTTGTGGGGTTTTTTTTATACTTTGATAGAGAATATCAAACCTAGTTGCAAGTTTAGCATCACCAAGTGAGTTTTTGAAATTTAAAATATTTTGTTCAAGTGTGTGCTAGACATTGGAATTTTAAAAGTTTTCCAGGTGGCTCTAATGTGCAAGAAGGTTAAGAACCACTATTTTCAGAGGTACAGGAAGAATGACTGACTTGAAAATAAAGGGGGCAGGGGCAGAAAAGGGATTGTGAAGCAGCTTTTAGAAAATGTATACAGAATGCTATAAAGGTAAGTTTCTTCACAGAGATAACAGAAGTAGGCAGTCATTGGGCTCAGCTGAGAAGCAGACTGACATTAGAATTGTTGTACCTACCTATCCTATTTGAGTCTTTTCAAAAATGCTCACCTATATCCTCCCAATTCAAAGTGTGTTCTGTAACTGTCCCTAGGAACTTGTTAAAATACAGAACCTCAGTCCAACCTGGGATTTCCTGAGTCAGAATTGGCATTTTAACAAGAGTGCAGATACAGAAATGATACATCACTGGGTTCCTCAAGCACTGATTTCTTCTAAGTGTAGACCAAAAGGATAGAAAGCTTGAGAGTTCAAGGTGTTACCAGGAGTGAACAGATCAACATTATAAACATGAGCTAGGTAGATGTCAGAGGGTAGGAAGGAAAGGGCATATGGTGAGAAAAAAAAAAATATTAGCATCGATGTGCTAGAAAGCTTGTACAGTTAAAGTTTAGGAGGGTGTGGGAGGACTTGTGCAGGTGTTCTGGCTGCAGTTGTGTGTGTGTGAGTTGCTCAGTTGTGTCCAGCTCTTTGCGATCCCATGGACTATACAGTCTACAGATTTCTCCAGGCCAGAATACTGGAATGGGTAGCCATTTCCTTCTCCCGGGGACTTTCCCAACTGAGGGATTGAACCCAGGTCTCCCAGAATTCTTTGATTCCTGCAAAGAATCATTGCAGGCAGATTCTTTACCTGCTGAGTCATGAGGGCTGCACTTGTAGGAGCTATTAAATCACTGGAACATGGGGAAAGTTGCTTTATACTTGAGGAGTTAGCTAAGGAAAACAGAGATAAGGGACCAGATGGATAGCTCTGATAGGTTCTTGGAAGACAGTGACACTCAAGCTTAACAGTTTGATAGCTTTAGTGCAGAGGCCAATATTCTATCTAGGTTTAAGATGCTGGTGTCTGTGGCATGTACAGCAATATCCTATAGACCAAAAAAAAAAAAACTGAAAATGAGGAATTAGCCCTTCATGGATTGGTATGTGTATTGAACAGAGGCAGTCAAAAAGGGGCCCCCTCCTGCCACAGTTTCATGCCTCTAAAAATCCTCTGTATTCCACCTATTGGCCCCACCCTCCCCATAACACCTGACAACCAATGATCTTTTTACTGTTTCCATAGTTTGGCCTTTTCCAGAATGTTATGGTTCAAATTCTATAGTAAGCATCCTTTTCAGACTGGTTTTATTCATCCTGTAAAATAGTAAATTAGTTGCTACTGAAAATGCAGTAGCAATTCCATTATTAATCTGTATAGGATTAAACATTATTATAGTCACAGATATGAATGTTTACTCCTATAACATTAAAAGCATTAAATTAAATACTTGAAGTAGAAAAAAAAAAAAAAAGATATAGCAACAAATACCTGAAAAAAATGAGTAAAAAGCAGAAGCAAATCTATTGTAAGTTGAAACTATGCTTATATGGCTCCAGTATTCTTGCCTGGAGAATACCATGGACAGAGGAGCCTGACAGGCTACAGTCTGTGGGGTTGCAAGAGTTGGACATGACTTGGCAACTAAACTGCTACTACTGTGCCTATATGGAAAGCCAGCAATTTTACCACACAGAATTTAAGGAAAACTTAAGTTTTTCTGGGTACATGTGATTTAGAGAATTGATTAACCAAGGATTTACTCAGGAGATTGATCCTCAGGTTCTTGATATTGAAAAGATGCTATCTCTTAGCAATACAACAAAACACAAATTGAGCTTGTTAGGTGTTAGTTTTCCTAGGAACAGAAAGGGTAGCTCCCTTAAGGCCCAGTGGGAAATCCTACAAACAGTATTGCCTACATCCATGTATCTTGAGGAATTATTATACCAACCCTAGGAAAGCAGGCTACAGAAAAAGTTAGACTGTTTTGTTGTAACAAGACAACCTCTACAGGTTTTATATATATATATATATATATATATATATATATATATATATATATATAAAAGGGGGGAACCAGACATATTTTCTGTGATCTAATTTTTATCTTGCATAGTGTAACAAAAATATTTACTTGCTTTTACTTTGTAATTGTCTCTATTAGAGAATAGAAGAATCCCATACAAGGTAATCTAACATTAATGATAAAGTTCTAATTAGACATCATGGTTCTCCATCATTTGGGTACTATAGTATGAGCAAGGGCCATCCCTGATTATGAACTCTCAAGATATAATGGAACTGAGGAAAGAAAAGGCATTCTTGGGTCTTCTTCTCAAACTCTAAAACAATTCCACTGTTAGTGAAAAACTTCATTGGAGAACCAAAAACTGATGACCACGTGTGTCTTACCTAATTACTATTTGATGTAATCCCTCATTTAAAATATATACATAGGAATATATACATGTACATGTGTGTGTGTGTGTATGTGTGTGTGTATGTATATACATATAAAGACTGATAGATGATCTGACTCTTAGGTCTGTCTTGAAATTCTGAATGCTTCACTAACTTATGATTATAACATATCTTTTTGAGGTTCTATACCCAAATTTAACTAAAATAGCAGTCCCTTCCTTCCTTTCCTCTTTCCTTTCTTCCTTCTTTTCCCTGTGCCTCCTCTTCCTCCCTCCCTTTCTTTTTATAGTAACCTCTTCCTTTCTGATTATAAACAAAAAGAAAAAAGTTTAGAGGATCTACCAAGGATGCTTTTCTTAAAAGGAGCTATTATTAGGTTTTGGTTATAATTGTAGTTTGACTTTGAAACACCTTTATTGCAAAATAGTTCACATAACATATAATTTGCCTCTCTAATTGGCACAATGCAATGGTTCTCAGCATATTCACAGAATTGTGCAACCATTGCCACTATTTTAGAACATCTTCATAATTCTAAAAAGAAACTCCATAGAGGTTAGCATTCACTTCCTATTTCTCCCATACATCAATGCCATTCCTTAGCCCTAAGCAAACACTAATTTACTTTGTCTTTATAATCTGGCCTATGCTGAACATTTGATGCAAATAATATCATGTAATATATGGTCTTTTGGAACCGATTACTTTCCTCCGGTACAATGTTGTGAAGGTTCATCTATTTTTGTGTCCAAATTATATTGCACTGTAAAGATATATCACACTTTGTTTATTCATCAACTGCTGGTCATCTGCATTGTTTCCATTTGAGGGCTGTCATGAAAAATCTTGGTATGAACATTCATGTACAAGTTATTAAATAAACAAATGTTTCAGTTCTCTTGGGTGTATACCAAGGAGTAGAATTTCTAGGTCATATGATAACTCTATTTAACTTTTGCAAACTAATAAACTGTTTTCCACAGGAGTGGAAATTTTACATTTTACATTTCCATCAGCAATGTATATGGATTCCTTTTTCTCTACATCCTCACCAACATTTGCTGCTATCTGTCTTTTGATTCTAAACATGATAATCAGTATAAAGAGGTATCTTATTGTGGTTTCAATTTGTATTTCTCTAGTGACTAGTGCAGAGAAGGCAATGGCAACCCACTCCAGTACTCTTGCCTGGAAAATCCCATGGACGGAGGAGCCTGGTAGGCTGCAGTCCATGGGGTTGCTACAAGTTGGACACGACTGAGCGACTTCACTTTCGCTTTTCACTTTCATGCATTGGAGAAGGAAATGGCAACCCACTCCAGTGTCCTTGCCTGGAGAATCCCAGGGATGGTGGAGCCAGGTAGGCTGCTGTCTATGGGGTCACACAGTTGGACACGACTGAAGTGACTTAGCAGCAGCAGCAGCAGCAACAGTGACTAGTGATGTCGAGCATTATTTCACATGCTTATTTCCCATTCGTACATATTCTCTGGAGAAATTCAAGTCAGATTCTCTTTCCATGTTTTAATTCAGTTATTTGTCTTTGTATTATTGTGTTATAATATATATACTTTATGTATTCTGAATACCAGTACCTTTAGACACATTGTCTCCCACACTGGAGTTTGTCCTTCTCACTTTCTTGATGGCATCTTTTGAAGCACACAAGTCTTTAATGTTGATGAAGCTCAGTTCATTTTTTCTATATCACTTATGTCTTCACGTTATATCTAAGGAGCCATGACTGAGCTTCATCAGGGTCACTAACATTTACTCATATATCCTTCAAAAGACACTACAGTTTTAACTCTTCCATTTAGTCTATGATTTATTTTGAATTAATTTTTGTACATGGTATGAGGTAGCAGTCCAAATGCATTGTTGTACATGTGATTATTCAGCTTTCCCAGCACCACTTTTGGAAAAGACTATTCTTTCTCTACTAAATCATTTTGAAAACTTTGTCTAAAGTCAATTGATTGTAAACATAAGGGTTTATTTCTGGAATCCCAATTCTATTCCACTGATCTATATCCCTATCCTTATGTTAGTACCATACTGTCTCAACTACTATAGATTTGTAATAAATACTGAGATCATGAAGTGTCAGTCTTCAAACTTTGTTCTTTAGTTCAAGATTGCTTTGACTACTCTGGGCCTCTTGTATTTTCAAATGAGCTTTAGAATCAGTTTCTCAATTTCTGCCTTTACAAAGCCCGATGTGATTTTAGCAGGAATAGTGCTGAATCTGTAAACAAATTTTTAGAATGTATTCACTTCCTGTATCTGTTGTAACAAGTCACTAAAAACTTGGTGGCTTGAAAGTATAAATATTGCTTCTTTCTCAGTTCTGAAGGCCAAAATTCTAAAACAAGGTATCAGCAGGGTCACATTTTCTTTGGAGGTTCTAGGAATACTCTCTTCCTTGTATCACCAGCTACTGGTGGCCACTGGCATTCCTTGACTTGTGGCCACATACTACAATCTCTGCTTCTGTGGTCACATTGTCTCTTCTTCAATCTGTATCAAGTCTCCTCTGCCTCACTTTTCTAAGAATATATATCAAGATCTTTAACTATACGTGCAAAGACTCCTTTTCTGAATATGGTAACATTCAGAGGTTTCAGGAATTAGAAAGAGGACATATCTCTTGAGGGGATCACAATTTAGCCCACTACAGGAAGTATTCCCATTATAACAATATTATTTTGTAATCCATGAACACAAATGTCTTTTCGTTTGTTTAGGTCTTATTTAATTAATTTTGTTGTTTTTAGTGCAAAAGAATAGCACTACTTTTGTTAAATTTACTTCTTTTTTTTATTTTTGATGCTATGAAAAATGGAAACAATTTTACTTTATTTTCAGATTGTTCGTTTTTATATTTGTAAATACAAGCAATTTTGTATAGATATTATGCTTTGAAATTCTGCTGATTCATTTCTTAGTTCTAATATCTTTTTAGTGAACTCCTTAGAATTTTCTACATACAAGATTATATCTGCAAATTGTCTATCTTCAAAACTAGAAATAGGTCTATTCTCTGATTCTAATTTGGTTATTTTTCTTTTCTTTTTTTTTTATGTTTTACATAATTGCTCTAGCTAGGACCTTCAGTACAATGTTAGATGAAAGTGTCAAAGTAAATATCCTTGTCTAGTTTCTGTTTTTAAGGAAAAACTGAGGCTTTTTCATCAAGTGTGATATTGAAAATGTGTTTTTTTTCATAGATGCACTCTCTTAGGTTGAGAAGCTCCCTTCTATTCTTAGTTTCTTGAATTTCTTTTAGTCATGAAAAAATGTTGGATTCTTTCAATTTTTTTTGCATTTATTGATTTTGTCCTTTATTGATATGGTGTACTACATTAAATAATTTTTTGATGTTAATACAGCCTTGAATTCCTGCAATAAATTCCCACTTGGTCATATGCTATAATGCCTTTTATGTGGCTAGATTTAGCTCTCTAGTATTCTGTTAAAGATTTATGCATCTATACAGGTGCTGTTTATATGTAATCCTTCTACAGGGGTTAATCTTTTATGTCATACTTTATGTTCATAAAGTTCTTTTAAAGAATTACCTATCTACAATTACTCATATGAATTACCATGAGGTATCTCAGCATCCCTCATGAACCATAAATGTAGAAGGCACTTACCTCCTTCTCACTTCCAAGAATGATTAAATTGTATCAGAGTCATATCATGAATTTCCTTTTATTTATTTTAGAACTGTTGCTTAAAATTCCATTACAACTGCATTCCTTAGTGAAAATAATGTTTTAGTCTCTCAGTTGTGCCCGACTCTTTGTGACCTCATGGACTGTAGCCTGCCAGGCTTCTCTGTCCATGGAATTCTCCAGGCAAGAATACTGGAGTAGGTAGCCATTCCTTTCTCCAGGGGATCTTTCCAACCCAGGGATCGAACCCAGGTCTGAGCCACCAGGGAAGCTATCAGAGTTAATATCAAAGTCCTCAACAAGGAAGTTCCTGTCCCCTGGTATTAATATTTCAATAGCGAGTACCACTTTCAGAACTGAGTTCCATAGTTATAGTGATTCTCAGCATGAATGACAGAAAATAGAGCTAATGATGTTGCACCATTCTCCACCCAGTTCAGAGACCTTATAGTTTCTACAACCTAACACTGCTCCACAGGTATTAATTACTTCTTAAGAGCCATGCATATGGGATATATACCATATCTTTTCATATAATACTCTTGAGTCAAGGACTCAGATATAAAAATACAGATAATCTGAATTATCTAAAAACACACATTAGGTACTTTATTTATAGTCTGACTTCAGTTTCCTGGGGTTACTGTTAAGGTTAAATAAAAGTGTATATTTCAAGTGTCAGGCCCTATGCCAGATACAATTAGCAAGTAATAAATGGCATCCTTTTGTTTTTACAGATAGATGAGGATTAATGGAAACTGTTTAGTAAAGTACTTAGGATCTACAAAAGGCTTGCAAACTCCTCAAAAGATTTTGGTATGGCTGTTGCACTGATGATAATGAGGATACTGAAGACACTAAATCCAGAAACACGGTTCAAATCCTAGCCCTACTATCTGTTCTCTACCTGAGACTGACCAAGTCCCTGAGCCTTATTTTCATCACATATAAATGGAGACGATGCCCATTTCCCAAAACTGTTGGGAGAAGCAAGTGAAATGATGTTTAAGACAGTATTACTTATAGTGTAAAGCCAAGTATCAATATTTCTTATTCCCATAACCGATGCAATTTTGCATAAGTAGAACAACCATTCAGTAACCTTTGAATTGAAAACTATTGAATTTTAATACATCATTGTACATGTGTGGAATAATTAGGTTGTCATATTTGATTATGTTCAGATATCAATAATAGTTGCTTGAGATGTATGGCCAAAGTAGCAGAGTAGGAAGATTCTGAGCTCACCTTCTCCTAGGGGCATGCACGTGTGCACACACACACACACACCCAAAAATAAAAAAAAACACAACTATTTATCTATTTATAGAGCTACCATCTACAAAAATGACGTGAAGACCAGCAAAAAATACTTTTCACAACTAAAGATATAAATAAAGAAGTATAACAAGATGGGTAGAAATGGAAGAGACACAGGATACTCAAGACCCACACCCCTGACTACGCAACCCACAAACAGGATGGTAATCACAATTGGAGAGGTTCTCCCCTAGGAGGAAGAGGTCTGAGTCTCACATCAGGCTCTGAAGCCTGGGGGTCTGACACCAGGAAGACAAGCCCTTAAAATACCTGACTTTGAAAGTCAAAAGGGTTTATATACAGGAAAGCTGGAGTCCTTTAGGAAATAGACTTCTCTTGTAAATGGTGTGTATGAAATCACTGCAAGTCCTAGCACAGAAGAAAGTAATCAGTAAGGAGCCTAGTCAGATCTACTTGCTGATCCTGGAAGAACCTCCCAAAGAAGCAGGAATCAACTGGGATTTCCTTTGAGGTCACAGACACTGGCAGAATGGTTATCATCAAAAAAGAAAAAAAATAATAATAAATAAATAACATATATTAGTGAGAATGTGGAAAAAAGGAAACCATAGTAACTATTATAAGGATAGTAAATTGATGCAGCCACTATGGAAAACAATATGGAAGTTCCTGTAAAACTAAATTATAGAACTACAATGATTCAGCAATTGATTGAATATGATTTGAATTGGCGATTCCACTTCTAGGTTTTTAGCCAAAAACACAAAAAATTGAAAAGATATATGCATTTTAATGTTTGTTGCAGTATTATTTATAGTATCCAAGCTATGAAGGTAAAATTAAGTCTCTACCAACAGATGAACATATAAAGATGTGGTGTACATACATATGTATGTGTTTGTATATGTACAAACACACACAATAAATACACAATGGAATATTAGTCATAATAAGTGAGATCTTGCCACTTGCAACAACATGGGTGAATCTAGAGGGTATTATGCTGAGTAACATAAGTCAGACAGAGAATGACAAATATTACATGATCTCCCTTTAATATAGAATTTAAAAAATAAAAATTCATAGATATATAGAGGACTAAGTGGTTATCAGAAGAGAGGAAATGGGGCTTTGGTGAAATAGTGAAAGGGGATTAAGAGGTAAAACCTCCAGTTATAAAAGAAATAAGCCATGGGAGTATAACATACAGCCCAAGGAATATGATCAGTAATATTATAATAATTTTGTATAGTGACATATGGTTACTAGAGTTCATGGTAGTGATTGTTTCACAATATATACAAATATGAAATCATTATATAGTATACCTGAAACTAACATAATACCATATGCCAATTATAATTCAATTAAAAAATTTAATAAAAATTTTTAAAATGTTTAAAACACATCTCCCCAAATAATATTTGCTTTAGCAGTGAAATGTTTAAAGTTCAGAAATAATCTCTCATTGAAATAGCACCTAACAAAAAGCATTTAGAGACTGCTTTTTGGCAACAACTTTAAAACTTAAATTTTATCTAGAAGAATCTATACAGCATCTTTAAAAACAAAGGAGTTTAGGGCAGAGGAAAAAGAGTTCCAGCTGTATCTTTATTCCAGAGGATAAAGATAAAGGTGCTTGGGGTTAGAGAACTAAAATTGTTCTGGTTTCTGTCCCTCTGCTAAAGGAAATCTTCATTAAGATGTTAGAAGGAAAAATGCCCAGCTAACCTGTAACTAGCTTCCTAACTTTTCCAATAAATAGGAAATCCCAGGGACAAGGTTCTGACCCATGGCAATCTAATAGCTTCTCTACAGTAAAGCAGCAATGCTTTTCAGAAGCAATTTCTAAACAAATAACAAACACAGAATGTGCCCTGTGTGACCCCAATGAAATCATTTGACACCACTGAGTCCCATTTTTTCTATCTGCAAAATAATACTACCCCCTATCCACATTCAAAATGTCGTCATGATAAAGGAGTTGATTCTCTAAAAGCACAGGGAGTCTGAGAGATGAAACATGCTCTATGAACACAAAGCACAACCTCTTAATAATTTATAAGTTCTTGTGTTTCTGTTTTGTTTAGTTTTTGATACTGAGATCTGGAGTGGTTATTTTAGAGAACTGTTTTTCTGTTCTATTTTTTCACTTATATAAGAAAAAACTGTGTAAGTGAAAGGTCTTGCTACAACTTCAGAATCAACAGCACACAAGACAGTAACTACAAGAGAACTTTCTGAAATATCTGCCATAGTTACAGACTGTCATTTATCTTTTTTCCTATGTAAGACTCCTATCCACTCAAGAAATATTTATTGAAGCTAGACTTCCCATCAAAAATTGTACAAGTGAAAAATCAGGTCACCATGGTGATGAAATATCTGACTTTGCTCCCACATCAGAAGAAGACAACTAACAACTATTCAAGAACAAGATACCACTGAAAGAATCCTAGAATATGAGGGTGAAGCAGAAGCAGTTCCCTGCATCTCAGTGACGAAGACAGATTTCATGAGAAGGTTAGAGAAGTGGCTGCACTTTGATCACTTTACCTCTCCTCCAGGCCAGTGAAGCACCACAGCAACAGCTCCCCTGAATCTCCAGTTCCTCCAGTGGGAAAAGAGAACCCACAGAAAACAAACAGCTCTCTCCCAGCACTGAAATCACTTAGTGGGAGCTCCTATTCTGATCTTGCTCTACAGGCACTCTGAATGTGACAGATCACGGAAGAAAGGCTTGGACCTACTGGCATACAAACCTTGGCGAATTGAATTCATACTTGCAGCACCCAAATAATAATAACCACCATAGCTTTGCTGATTTGCAGAACCATGTTTGGGGCTCACTTTGACCAGGGATCTCAGCAGGGTGCAGATATGCCTAATTTGGATACTCAAACAATGAGTTTTCCAGTCCTAAAGCCTGGCTTACTTATGCCTAGGCAAGCAGTTACAGCCTCACCTACTGTGGAGAGGACCATCTAGCCCATTATGGCAAGAAAGACTACTCATAACAGCTTGGATATTTGTGTTCCAGTGGTGCTCTAGTCCAGAGAGTGGACACAAGTCTCCAAACCATCATAGCCCCACAGCCAGCTGTGTCAAAAGCCAGCACATCCACCAGAAGGCTGGCACCACCGCTGGAATGCCCTAGGTCCCACCCACCAGTGAGCTAACACCAGCTCGGGGAAACCACAACCAGACACATAAGAATCTGAGTCCATCAATCAGCAGGCCAACATCCACTCTAGGAACCCCAGGGCCCTGTATTCAGGGACTTTGTAACCTGGTTTTGCATACCAGTGAGCAAGCACTAGCCCCAGGACCCTCTGGCACTGTTGACCAATGAACCTACACCAGTCCCAGGGCCCTGCAGTCAGAGTGCCCAGAAGCTGGCCTCACCCACCAGTGGGAGGAAACCAGACCTGAACCACCATAGACTACATTCTCAGTACCTAGATCAGTTACCAGCAACAGCTATATACAAACCTCATGGTGACCTAAAACTGAAAATTTATGATAGACAAACACAAAAGAATCCAAGCAAAACACTTAAGACACTGATAAAATCACAAGGAAAGAAAACAAAAGAATCAGATCAGATCAGTCACTCAGTCGTGTCCGACTCTTTGCGACCCCATGAATTGCAGCACGCCAGGCCTCCCTGTCCATCACCAACTCCCAGAGTTCACTCAGACTCACGTCCATCGAGTCAGTGATGCCATCCAGACATCTCATCCTCTGTCATCCCCTTCTCCTCTTGCCCCCAATCCCTCCCAGCATCAGAGTCTTTTCCAATGAGTCAACACTTTGCATGAGGTGGCCAAAGTACTGGAGCTTCAGCTTTAGCATCATTCCTTCCAAAGAAATCCCAGGGCTGATCTCCTTCAGAATGGACTGGTTGGATCTCCTCGCAGTCCAAGGGACTCTCAAGAGTCTTCTCCAACACCACAGTTCAAAGGCATCAATTCTTCGGTGCTCAGCCTTCTTCACAGTCCAACTCTCACATCCATACATGACCACAGAAAAAACCATAGCCTTGACTAGATGAACCTTTGTTGGCAAAGTAATGTCTCTGCTTTTCAATATGCTATCTAGGTTGGTCATAACTTTCCTTGCAAGGAGTAAGTGTCTTTTAATTTCATGGCTGCAGTCACCATCTGTAGTGATTTTGGAGCCCAGAAAAATAAAGTCTGACACTGTTTCCACTGTTTCCCCATCTATTTCCCATGAAGTGATGGGACCAGATGCCATTATCTTCGTTTTCTGAATGTTGAGCTTTAAGCCAACTTTTTCACTCATCACTTTCACTTTCATCAAGAGGCTTTTGAGTTCCTCTTCACTTTCTGCCATAAGGGTGGTGTCATCTGCATATCTGAGGTTATTGATATTTCTCCCAGCAATCTTGATTCCACCTTGTGTTTCTTCCAGTCCAGCGTTTCTCATGATGTACTCTGCATATAAGTTAAATAAACAAAGTGACAATATACAGCCTTGATGGACACCTTTTCAAGGAACAAAAAGAACTACTAAAAGCCAAATAATTAACATAATGGGAAAAGTCCATAATTGTCAATAATTACTCTAAATTATCAATATCCATTGATAAAAGAAAAAGCAAGAGAATTCCAGAAAAACATCTACTTCTGCTTTATTGGCTATGCTAAAGTCTTTGTCTGTGTGGATCACAACAAACTGTGGAAAATTTTTAAAAAGATGGGAATACCAAACCATCTTACCTACATCCTGAGAAATCTGCATGCACATCAAGAAGCAACACTTAAAAGCAGACATGGAATTACAGACTGGTCCAAATTGGGAAAGGAGTACATCAAGGCTGTATATTGTCACCCTGCTTATTTAACTTATATGCAGAGTACATCATGCAAAATGTCAGGCTGGATGAAGCACAAAATGGAATCAAGACTGCCAGGAGAAATATCAGTAACATCAGATATGCAGATACCACCACTATGTCAGAAAGCCAAGAAGAACTAAAGAGCTTCTTGATGAAAGTGAAAGAGGAGAGTGAAAATGTTGGCTCAAAACTCAACACTCAAAAAACGAAGATCATGGCATCTGGTCCCATCACTTTATGGCAAATAGATGGGGAAACAATGGAAACAGTGAGAGATTTTATTTTCTTGTGCTCCAAAATCACTCCAGATGGTGATTGCAGCCATGAACTTAAAAGATGCTTTCTCCTTGAAAGAAAAGCTATGACCAACCTAGACAGCATATTAAAAAGCATAGATATTACTTTGCCAACAAAATCCATGTAGTCAAAGCTGTGGTTTTTCCAGTAGTCATATGTGGATTTGAGAGTTGGACCATAAAGAAGGCTGAGCACTGAAGAATTGATGCTTTTGAACTATGGTGTTGAAGAAGACTCTTGAGAGTCCCTTGGACAGCAAGGATATCAAACCAGTCAATCCTAAAGGAAATCAATCCTGGACATTCATTGGAAGAACTGATGCTGAGCTGCAGCTCCAATACTTTGGCCACCTGATGCCAAGAACTGACTGATTAGAAAAGACCCTGTTGCTGGGAAAGATTGAAGGCAAAAGGAGAAGGGGACAACAGGGGACAAAATGGTTGGATGGCATAACCAACTCAATGGACATGAGTTTGAGCAAACTCCAGGAGTTGGTGATGGACAGGGAAGCCTGGTGTGCTGCAGTCCATGGGGTCACAAAGAGTTGGACATGACTAACTGAACTGAACTGATGCAAACTTTAAATAGATTAAATGTTGAATCAAAAGACAAGAGTCACTGAATGGATAAAAAACAAGATCCATCTATGTGCTGCCTACAATATCCCTGGGCTTTCCTTGTGGCTAAGCAGTAAAGAATCCACCTACAATGAAGGAGACATGAGTTTGATTCCTGGGTCAGGAATTCCCGCCTGGGAAATACCATGGACAGAGGAGCCTCAGGGAGCTACAATCCATGGAGTCACAAAAGTGTTGGACATGATTAAGCAATTAAAATGACAGTAATAAGATACTCAATTTAGACATAAAGACACACATAAACTGCAAGTGCAGGAAGGAATGGAAAAAGGTATTACATATCAATGGAAAAAAACAAATTCAGGGCAACAATATTTATAACAGACAAAAGAGTTTTAAAAAGACTGTAACAAGCATTACATAATGATCAAGAGATCAATCTATAAGATATAACAGTTCTAAATATATATGTACCCAACATATGAGCATCTACATACAGAAAGCAAATATTAACAGAAATAAATGGAGAAATTAACAATAACATAATGATAGTAGAAGACTTTAATATCTTACATCCATTAACAGATCATTCAGACAGAAGATCATTAAGGAAGTACTGGCCATCTAGGATACATCTGATCAGATGAATTTAATGGATATATATAGAACATTTCATCTAAAACCAGAAGAGTACACATTATTTTCAACGTATTTGGAACATCTTCCAGGATAGATCACTTGCTGTGACCCAGAACAAGGCTTGGTAAATTTAAGACTGAAATCATGTCAAGCATCTTTTCAGACCATAAAGCTATGAGACTAGAAATCAGCTATAAAGAAGATGTCAAAAGCAACCATGTGGAATCTAAACCATAGATACTAAAGCAATGAGTGACTGAAGAAATCAAAGAGGAAATCAAGAAATTCCTAGAGACAAATGAAAATGAAAATGCAATAATCCACAATTTATGAGATGCGGGAAAAGCAATTCTAAGAGGGAAGTTTATAGCAATAGAAGCCTATCTCAGAAACAAGGAAAAAATATAAAATGAAAACCATTACCTTACACCTAGATGGACTAGAAAAAGAAGAACAACAACAAAAATAAAAAAAAAAACACAATGTTAGTAGGAGAAGAGATATAAAGATCAGAGCAGAAAGGAATGAAATAGACACTAAAAACAAAAGAAAATATCAATGAAACTAAGCTCATTCTTTGAAAACATAAAGTAAATTGATAAACCTTTATCCAGACTCATCAGATAAAAAGGAGTGCCAAAATCAATAAAACAGAAGAAATCACAACCAACACCACAGTAATACAAGGGATCATAAGAGATCACCATGAACAATTATAAGCCAATAAAATTGACAACATAGAAGAAATGGATAAATTCCTAGCAATATACAATTTCACAAGACTGAATTATAATGAAATAGAAAACATGAATAGACCAACTACCAGAAATGAAATTGAATCAATAATTAAAAAACTCCCAACAATAAAAGTCCAAGATGAGATGCATAAATTTTTATCATACAAGTGGAGAAGAGTTATTATCTAACTTCTGAAATTACTCCAAAATATTGCAGAGGAAGGAAAGCTTCTTAACCCAGAAGACAAGGTTAGAATCACCCTTATACCAAAATTAAAGATGCCACAAAAAAAGGAAAACCGAGGCCAATATCACTGATAAATACATAAAAAATCTTCAACAAAATATTAGCAAACTGAATTCAATGACATATTAAAAGAACAATACAACAATGACATATTAAAAGAACATGATCAAATAGGATCTATCCCAGGCATGCAAGTATGATCCAATATCCATAAAATCAATGATACATCACATTAACAAAATGAAAAATAAAAGTCACATGTTTATGTCAGTTAATGCATAAAAAGTTTTTGTCAAAATTCAACGTCCAGTCATAAAGAGAACACTCAACAAAGTGGGTACAGAGAGAACATAACATAATATGCCCACATTCATGCTCAGTCGTGTCCCACTCTCTGTGACCCCATGGACTGTAGCCTGCCAGGCTCCTCTGTCCATGGAATTTTCCAGGCAAGAATAGTGGAGTGGGTTACATTTCCTTCTCCAGCAGATCTTCCCAACCCAGGGATTCAACCTGCATCCCTTATGTTTTCTGCATTGGCAAGTGCTTTCTTTAGCACTGCACCACCTGGGAAGCCCAATAAGCACACTGCTGCTGCTGCTGCTAAGTCACTTCAGTCGTGTCCGACTCTGTGCGACCCCATAGACGGCAGCCCACCAGGGTCCCCCATCCCTGGGATTCTTCAGGCAAGAACACTGGAGTGGGTTGCCATTTCCTTCTCCAATGCATGAAAGTGAAAAGTGAAAAGTGAAAGTGAAGTCACTCAGTCGTGTCCGACTCCTAGCGACTCCATGGACTGCAGCCTACCAGGCTCCTCCGTCCATGGGATTCTCCAGGCAAGAGTACTGGAGTGGGTTGCCATTGCCTTCTCCGAATAAGCACACAATTAACACCATACTAAATGGTGAAAGCTAAAAGCATTTCCTCTAAGATCAGGAACAAGATGAGGATGTCTACTCACATCTCTTTTATTCAACATAGTATTGGAAGTCCCAGCCATAGCAATCAGGACAGAATAAGAAATAAAAAGCATCCAAATTGAAAAGGAAGAAGTTAAACTGGCACTGTCTGCAGATGACATGCTAGAAACCATAGCAAGTCCTAAAGATGTCACCCAAACATTAGAATTAATAAATTAATTCTGTCAGGTTGCTTGATTCAAATTTACTATACAAAAATCTGTTGCTATTTTATACATTAAAAACAAACCATGGCTGATTCATGTGAATGTATGGCAAAAACCACCACAATATTGTAAAGCAACTAGCCTCCAATTAAAATTTTAAAAATATATAAATTAAAAAAATTTTTTTAAACCAGCAGAAAGAAAAATGAAGAAGACAATAACATTTTCAATTACATCAAAAAGTATAAGTTACCTATGAATAAATCTAAATCAGAGGTAAAAATCATGTACTCTGATAATTATAAAAGACTGATGAAAGAAATTGAAGATGAGACAAATGGAAAGAAATACCATATTCTTGATTGGAGTGAGATAAATCAGACAGTAAATGATTAATACTATATAATTTCAATTATATGGGGAATCTTAAAAAAAATGAACATAACAAAACAGAAACATTCTTAGATAATGAGGACAAATATTTAGTTGCCAATAGAGGACAAGATTAGAGCAGGAATGAAATAAGTGAGGGAGATTAAGGGGTACAGAAGTACAAATTTCTGTTGCAAGATAGATGAGTCATGGGTATGAAATGTACAGTGTGAGGAATATAGTCAGTAATTATGTAATACTTTTTTCTGTATGGTAACTGCTGGTAACTAGACTTATTATTGTGATCATTTTGAAATGTATAGAAATATCTAATTACTGTGTTGTATGACAGGAACTGACATAGCATTGCTGGTCAATCATACTTCAAAAACGAGATCAGATTTGTGACAGAGACAGAGAGTAGGTGGGTAAAGAGGAATTGGACTAAGGCAGTCAAGAGGTTCTAAGATAATTAAGTAGAGAGATGTAATGTACAATATGATGACCATAGCTAACACTGTTGTATATAGGAAAGTTAAGAGAATAAATCCTGAGAGTTTGCACAAGAAGAAATTCTTTTTCATTATTCCTTTCTTTTCATTTTATTGTATCATATGAAAAGATGGATGTTAGTTGAACCTATCATGGTAGTTATTATATATATATATATATATATATATATATATAAATATTTACAATATATATAAATCAAACCACCATGCTGTATGCCTTAATCTTATGCAGTGAAGTATATTATTTCTTATTAAAACTGGGGAATAAAGGAAGCCCAGATACTCAAGACAAGGTTAGGTCCCATCTTGCTGCTAAGTCGCTTCAGTCATGTCCGACTCTGTGTGACCCCATAGACGGCAGCCCACCAGGCTCCCCCGTCCCTGGGATTCTCCAGGCAAGAACACTGGAGTGGGTTGCCATTTCCTTCTCCAAGGTCCCATCCTGGAGACAATCTAAAAGAAGACAGATGCAGAAACAAAGAGTCAAAATGTGATGCTGTTACCACTATTTGTAAGGTGGAACATGGCCATGGAAGTGGCTAATTTATTGTTTGGTTTGATTCATTTTAATCAATAATAGCCACTATTATGGCTGCTGGAGCCTCTTTGAACCATGTAAGACCCAGCCGCTGGGCAAAGGAAAAAACCAAGACTACTAGTCTGAGAACAAGAAGATCTAAGCTCTGGGCCCACTGCTGACATTAATTAGTTGGGTAAGCCTTATGTCACCATCTGCAAAAAGGTTTGCTAGGTAATTGCTAAAATTCCCTCCTGCTCCCACATTTACAAAACCTTCCTAGCATTATTTTTCTTGCTATTCACCTTTTCTTCCATCTCCTCAGCACTGTGTCTTTAAATCATTTGAAGAGAAACTGAATATTTATTTTCCTTTATCACGGAAAACCAACACTATTATTAGGACAGATGAGAGACAGACCACTGTCCAGAAAATGAGATTTCAAACTGACCCTTTGTAAACCTACCAAAAACCGGCCTATATGCATGCTTTTCTGCTCTCTGGAAGATGCCTGGACCCTCTCCGATGTTTTTACGGGGTTACAAAACAGATTAGTTTAAGTGGACTGACAGCACCAGCACCATTACAGTATGTAAATGAAGGGCCCTGACAAAGCTTCCCGAAGGGAAATGGATGAACGAATTGGCTAAATCAACTACGTATGAAAAATTGATCAACAAAGTACCAAATAATGAACAGCCGTAGGACATTTCCACTGCTCGAATAAAGAAAACAGATGATTTTTCAGTTCAAGTTCTCTGTTGTTAACACTTGGAAATACCTAGGCCTCTGTGACCCTCAAGAATTATGAAGTCAGAACCCACTCGCAAAACAGGCTCAGGATGAAATAGCTTAGGCTGCCAGAGTAGGGCTGGGGAGCTGACAAGAAACAAACTGCCTACCCAGCTGAGAACTGTCAAAACTTCACACACACACACACACAGGATATTTTAAACAAGCCATTATTTGAGGGTGGCAAAGGAAGCAGGGAATGCTTGGGTTTTTTCCCCATCCCGAACTTCAACTTTGGATTTTGAAGCAGAAAAGGCAGCTTTATTTAGGATAATGGTTTGACCAAACCCTATATTTCTGTGAACTCATGTCACTTTTACTCTGCAACCAGCTTAGCTTCCTAGCATTCCAGGAACAAAAGCCTCAGCTGGGAGAGGAACAACTCTGATACGGCCTCTCCGCTGAGCTTCCCGGGCATGTATGTGTAAAATCCACCTCCTGTGCCTGGGGATGCCAGAACCCCAAATCCCACATGCAAGCTCAGGCCATCAGATAAGTGCTCTTGACTCCAAGGGGATTCTTTTGCTCTCACCATGTTTATCGCTTCTGATTGTCCTTTCAAGGGTTTTTAACTGACATTTCAAGTAACGTCAGACTCAAATTCAGTTTGTCAGCATGGATGTGCTCTGCTCCTCCTTTTAAGAGAAAAGCTTAAAGCTCAGTAATTAAAATGCTGATTAACTTTTAAATACTCAAGAGTTTTATTTTGCTTCTGAGAACCTCACACTTCAAGCTGGGATTCTTTACGTGGGGCCGAGGGGTGATGTTTATCATTATCAAATGTGGAGTATTAAGAAAAAGGGCAAGGGAAACTCAACTGAATGCGCCAGTGACAGTAGGAACATAAATGAATCCCAAGGAGGAGTGTAAGTTCTGTGGAGCATAAAGCTTTGCAAATGTCAATGACTGGGAGAGACTGGAGCACTGACCTTCAGGTGTGGCAAGGGGGAAAATGATATAGCAATGGGACCGGAGATGTAAGAAGGAGACAGATCACAGAAAGGAGGTTGATTCTAAGAGTAATAGGAAGACAGTCAAGGTTTTTAAGGAAGGACCTGATGTGAGCAGATAGGCTCTTAAATAATATGTTTCAAGAATTTTAATACCCACTGCTGGGCATACACACTGAGGAAACCAGAATTGAAAGAGACACGTGTACCCCAATGTTCATCGCAGCACTGTTTATAATAGCCAGGACATGGAAGCAACCTAGATGTCCATCAGCAGATGAATGGATAAGAAAGCTATGGTACATATACACAATGGAGTATTACTCAGCCATTAAAAAGAATACATTTGAATCAGTTCTAATGAGGTGGATGAAACTGGAGCCTATTATATAGAGTGAAGTAAGCCAGAAAGAAAAACACCAATAACAGTATACTAACGCATATATATGGAATTTAGAAAGATGATAACAATAATCCTGTATACGAGACAGCAAAAGAGACACTAACGTATAGAACCGTCTTTTGGACTCTGTGGGAGAGGGAGAGGGTGGGATGATTTGGGAGAATGGCATTGAAATACGTATAATATCATATAGGAAATGAGTCGCCAGTCCAGGTTCGATGCACGATAGTGGATGCTTGGGGCTGGTGCACTGGGACGACCCAGAGGGATGGTATGGGGAGGGAGGAGGGAGGAGGGTTCAGGATGGGGAACACATGTATACCTGTAGCGGATTCATTTCGATATTTGACAAAACCAATACAATATTGTAAAGTTTAAAAATAAAAAACAAAAAAAGAATGTTAATTACCTATCAATGTATTTATCTGCACACTGAATGCTTACTTATATGCTAGTTAATATTCTAAGGACTTTACATAGTGTCCTATGAGATAGGTATGATTACTATCCCTCTTTAGGGTGGCTCAGACGGTAAAGCGTCTGTCTACAATGCAGGAGACCCGGGTTCAATCCCTGGGTTGGGAAGATCCCCTGGAGAAGGAAATGGCAATCCACTCCAGTACTATTGCCTGGAAAATCCCATGGACAGAGGAGCCTGGTAGGCTACAGTCCATGGGGTCGCAAAGAGTCAGACATGACTGAGCGACTTAACTCTCACTTTTCACTTACAGATAGTAAGTGATGCACAACAGGTCAAGTCACTTGCCCAGGGTAACACATCTTATAAGTGGCAGAGCTGTGATTTGAGCTCAAGCAATACGACTAAAGCATTTTTGAGTTTTAACCCATCAGAGCATTACTTCCGGAGAAGGCAATGGCACCCCACTCCAGTACTCTTGCCTGGAAAATCCCATGGGCGGAGGAGCCTGGTAGGCTACAGTCCATGGGGTCGAGAAGAGTCGGACACGACTGAGCGACTTCACTTTCACTTTTCACTTTCATGCATTGGAAAAGGAAATGGCAACCCACACCAGTGTTCTTGCCTGGAGAACCCCAGGGACGGAGGAGCCTCGTGGGCTGCCGTCTATGGGGTCACTCAGAGCTGGACAGACTGACGTGACTTAGCAGCAGCAGCAGCAGCATTACTTCAATGCCCAGTCAAAGGTTATTGACAGTACCCAATATCTACAACACAAACTGTGTGTAAAATAATTTATATAAAATTCATTCTAGTTTTTACTCTTCTCATTAGACAGTATTATTAAATACAACGAGTTCTGTACTTTCCACTATTTTTCATTTTCCCACTGAATGAGGGGTTTTAGATATTCATGGTCAAGTGCTTCATGTGAATTTTCCTTAGGAAGTAACTCAGAATGATGATAACGTGTAACCTAATCCATAAGACAAAAACCCTTAACCTTCAAATATCTCTTTTCACTTTTCTACTGTAATTGACACATTTTCCCTGAGGGTACTTCTTTCATTTCAGCCATTGTAGCTGTTATATTCTCTCCCAAAGATAAAGAGGTTGCCTCTACTTTGCTCCTCTAAATAACCCTTAGACCAAACCTCTTCCCTTCTCCTTCAAACCCCACATGCTTCTCATCTTTATTCAGTCACATAGTGACCTTCATGGTATGTCTCATCTAGTGACTTCACCCCTTTTATCTGGGCCAGCCCTTCCTTGACTTCCTTCTTTAGCCAGTTTAGACTTACCATCTTATCTCCATGACTTATCATCATCATAATACTCTTATAGATGCCTCATGTGGCCTTCTCTCTCCCATCACAATTGCCTGGAAACCTCCTGAATAAACTCAACTGTTTTTTTTCAGTCCCTGACTCTTGAAGCCAGAAAAGACCTTCGACAGTATAAATCTGTGAGTGCCAACTTCAAATGCACTTTATACTCCACTTCTGCCTCAAGGGAGTGTCTGACCTAGGCCACAGGCAGATTATTTGGGAAACGTTGCAGATGTCTGAGCATGACCTCATGCCAATTAAATTAATTTCTAGGGATTAGGTAAACTTTAGCATATTTTTAGTGCTTCTCTTGTAGCTCAGCTGGTAAAGAACCTGCCTGCAATTCAGGAGACCCCAGTTTGATTGCTGGGTTGGGAAGTTCCCCTTGAGACAGGATAGGCTACCCACTCCAGTTGTCACAGGCTTCCCAGGAGTTCACTGTAAAGAATCTGCCTGCAATGCAGGAGACCTGGGTTCTATCCCTGAGTTGGTAAGATACCCTGGAGGAGGGCATGGCAACCCACTCCAGATTCTTGCTTGGAGAATCACATGAACAAAGAGCCTGATGGGCTACATTCCATGGGGCTGCAGAGTTGGACATGACTGAGTGACTAAGCACATGGTTTTTTAGCATGTTTTTAAACTGCTTGGATGATTCTAACATGAAGCCAAAGTTTGTTTATTTAAAAACAAAACAAAACAAAACACTGCTGTTACCACTTTCAGCTGCTGATCTCATTCCACATTTCCATGAGAATCAGAAGCTATTAGATGAGAAATCCTTCATCTTCCTCCAGCAAGTCCACAGAACACTGTCTATTCTATCTCCAGATTTTGTTACAAATCGGCCCACATTTCACCATCTCTACTCACAGCCCTAGCCCAAATCACCATCATCCCTTACCTGATCTCTGAAGCTTCCCATCAGCATCTCTAATTCTACATATTTTGTTTGCTATAAATCATTCTCCACTCACCTTCTAGACTGCTGTTGTAAACATTAAAAACATTCTATGACTTCTTATCTGACTGAGATTACAATGAGATAATCCTTGCCATGGCCTTCAATATCTTTGTCCTCCATCCCCTCTTTAATTACTAAAGTGCATCCATTGTACACTCCATTTCTCTCACCAAATAATTCAAACACTAGCCTCCACCATTCCATAAATCAAGAGCCTCCTATGCTGCTGCTTCTGGCATGACCTCTGGCCTACCATCATCCCCACTTCCACCTTTAGACTGGCTAACTCCTACTCATAGTCAGGCTTTCTATCCAAGTACCTCTTCCACACAGAGAAGTTTCGTTTCCCAATAAAATTCTCTTCCCTCCTATTTTTCTTTCTTATTAAATCCTGAGTTTTCCTTCTTAATACTTCTCATTTTTTGTAATCATTATTTCAAGTTTGTGTTTAGATATTTAATGGAGATAAATTCCATGAGGTCAGGAGCCATGCTGAATTCTTCTCCAATACATTCAAAGTCCTTAGTTTGTTTTCTGTCACATGGTGGAAAAGCAATTACCTATCTCCTGGTAATTTGCTATGTTAAAAAATTTTAGATCATTCTGAGCTTGTTTTCCAAGGAATCTTGGTGATTGATTCCCTACAATTTCTTTTCAAATTAAACCCAAACAATAATCTATTATGACTGTAATGTTGTCAGACTATATTAGACACACTTAAGATTTGATTACACCATCATTCTGGCCATATGTAAAGTATTCTTTCTCATAAAAATTCATGAATAATTATGGCCTCTGATATCCAGATTATAGTCTATTCTCCAATACAACACATCTAGGATTAACTGCATATCAGTGTATGTCTCCATCTGATAAATGGACTATCTTTGTCTTTCATTTCTTACTTTGTCATTTGATCAAATTAAATTGTTATATACTAATTCAATTTTATTGTCACTCAAAGCCTCATCTTTTGGCTGTACTGATCATTTTCATGAATGTATTTTCAATTTAATTTACTCTTTATCTGAATACTTTTGTTCTATATTCTTTGATTTGTTCTTTCATTAATTTTTGAGTTGGATGCTAAACTCATTAATTTCTATTCATTCTCCTTTTCAACTATAAAAATGAAGGCCACATAAATAACCTTCTGTATCACAGATTGGCAAATTGCAGCCTGCAGACCAAATCAAGGCCCTGGTATATTTCCCCAGGGCTAAGAATGTTATTTACATGTTCAGAGTTGTAAATACAAAATGAAAAAGGAATATGTAACAGAAAGCATGTGTAACTCAGTTTAGTTCAGTTCAGTCGCCCAGTCATGTCCAACTCATTGTGACCCCCATGAACTGCAGCTCACCAGGCCTCCCTGTCCATCACCAACTCCTGAAGTCCACACAAACCCATGTCCATTGAGTCGGTGATGCTATCCAACCACCTCATCCTCTGTCGTCCCCTTCTCCACCTGCCCTCCATTTACCCAGCATCAAGGTCTTTTCAAATGACCCATAGCTCTTTGCATGAGGTGGCAAAAGTACTGGAGTTTCAGCTTCAACATCAGTCCTTCCAATGAACACCCAGGACTGATCTCCTTTAGGATGGACTGGTTAGATCTCCTTGCAGTCCAAGGGACTCTCAAGAGTCTTCTCCAACACCACAGTTCAAAAGCATCAACTCTTCTGCACTCAGCTTGCTTCACAGTCCAACTCTCACGTCCATACATGACCACTGGAAAAACCATAGCCTTGACTAGACAGGCCTTTGTTGGCAAAGTAAGGTCTCTGCTTTTTAATAAGCTGTCTAGGTTGGTCATAACTTTCCTTCCAAGGAGCAAGCATCTTTTAATTTCACGGCTGCAGTCACCATCTGCAGTGACTTTGGAGTCCCCCAAAATAAAGTCAGCCACTATTTCCAGTTTCCCCATTTATTTGCCATGAAGTGATGGGACCAGATGCCACGATCTTAGTTTTCTGAATGTTAAGCTTTAAGCCAACTTTTTCACTTTCCACTTTCATCAAGAGGCTCTTTCATTCTTCTTCACTTTCTTCCATAAGGGTGGTGTCATCTGCATATCTTAGATTATTGATATTTCCCTGTCAATCTTGATCGAGCTTGTGCTTCACCCAGCCCAGCATTTCTCATGATGTACTCTTCATATAAGTTAAATAAGCAGGGTGACAATATACAGCCTTGATGTACTCCTTTTCCTATTTGGAACCAGTCTGTTGTTCCATGTTCAGTTCTAACTGTTGCCTCCTAACCTGCATACAGGTTTCTGTAGAGGTAGGTCAGGTGGTCTTGTATTCCCATCTCTTTCAGAATTTTCCAGTTTATTGTGATCCACACAGTCAAAGGCTTTGGCATAGTCAATAAAGCAGAAATAGATGTTTTTCTGGAACTGTCTTGCTTTTTAGATGATCCAGAGGTTCATGTAGTGTTGCCAATTTGATCTCTAGTTCCTCTGCCCCTTCTAAATCCAGCTTGAACATCTGGAATTTCACAGTTCATGAAGCCTGGCTTGGAGAATTGTGAGCATTACTTTACTAGTATGTGAGATGAATGCAATTGTGCAGTAGTTTGAGCATTCTTTGGCAGTGCCTTTCTTTGGGATTGGAATGAAACTGACCTTTTCCAGTCCTGTGGCCACTGCCGAGTTTTCCAAATTTGCTGACATATTGAGTGTAGCACTTTCGCAGCATCATCTTTCAGGATTTGAAATAGCTCAACTGGATTTCCATCACCTCCACTAGCTTTGTTTGTAGTGATGCTTCCTAAGGACCACTTGACTTTACATTCCAGGATGTCTGGCTCTAAGTCAGTGATCACACCATCGTGATTATCTGAGTCATGAAGATCTTTTTTGTACAGTTCTTCTGTGTATTCTTGCCACCTCTTCTTAATTGCCACCTCTTCTTGCCTCTTCTGCTTCTGTTAGGTCCATACCATTTCTGTCCTTTATTGAGACCATCTTTGCATGAAATGTTCCCTTGGTATCTCTAATTTTCTTGAAGAGATCTCTAGTTTTTCCCATTCTATTGTTTTCCTCTATTTCTTTGCATTGATTGCTGAGAAAGGCTTTCTTATCTCTCCTTGCTATTCTTTGAAACTCTGCATTCAAATGGGTATATCTTTCCTTTTCTCCTTTGCTTTTCACTTCTCTTCTTTTTACAGCTATTTGTAAGGCCTCCCCAGACAGCCATTTTGCTTTTTTGCATTTCTTTTTCTTGGGGATGGTCTTGATTCCTCTCTCCTGTACAATGTCACAAACCTCTCTCCATAGTTCATCAAGCACTCTGTCCATGTGTAGCTCAGAAAGCCTAATAATATTCACTTACTGGCTTTTTACAGAAAAAGTTCTCTCTCCTTGATGTGAACAAGGCTTTAGCTGCATCCTGTACTTTTGTTAGATAGTTCTTTATTTATCACTTAACTGTATTTCTATGCGTCATTATAATTTCATCCTTGGCCTATAAATTATTTAAACACCTCCTTTTAATATCCTACTGAGTGTCAATTTGTATTTTGTGTAATTGTTGATACTAACTTATTTTCGGTAAGATGACTTGGCATGTTTAATTGAAAATATTTGATAGAAGTGCAGACTTACTTCATGACTTACCATATGATCTATATTTTTGCATGATCTATGTGCACTTGAAAACAATCTGTATCTTTGAAGTGTTGGTTGTATATTTTTACTCATTCATTAAATATAGTTGTTTAATCTGTTTGTTCAAATCATCTATATATTTATTGACATTTTGTTCAATCTATTAACTACTAGGTAAGAAAGGCTAATCTCTCTCATAAGTGATAAATTTATCAATTTTTCCAGTACTTCCAATTATTTTTGCCATATATATCTTGAAGCTCTATTGTTAGTTGCATACAAGCTTAAAATCTCTTGGTGACTTGAACCTTTAATCTTTATAAATAGGGGACTTATCAACATTAGCAATGCTTTCTGCCTTCAAAATAATCTTTTCTGACATTAATATACTTACAGCAATATTCATCCAACTACTATGGTTCATCTTTTCATATCACTATTTCTATCATTACTATATCACTATAAATAGAAGTTAATTGGATATTATAAATATATGTAGACCTCAAAGTCTTAATCAGAAACTGTACTTTATTTAAATTTTTTGCTGATATATTTTAATTCCTTGCTACCTTATTTTGCACCTTGTTTTTCTACTATTTCTGGTTTTATTTCCAACTTAGTTCTAAACTCATTCTATTTTTTCCAGCAGAAAAAATACACTCCAATTACCATAAAAATACTGAAATGCATAGTTAACTTGACAAAGTTTATGGTTAATCAACTTATTTACCAGTCTTCTTAATAAGGACACCACAGTGCTTAAACTGTAATTATCTCTTCATATTCTCTTAGTTTCTCTTGCTTATCTTAAATTCCTTCAAATTAGACTATAAATATCATACTTATTCTCTTTTTGTTTAACAGTTTATCTAAATGCTTGTCATGTCTTCTTGCTTAAGTGTTCTTTATGCAGTCAGTCCTCACCATTCCTAGATTCTGGATTTTTGAATTTGTGTATTTGCTAAAATTTACAACCCCTGAATCAATCGCTGTGGCACTTTCACAGCCATTCACAGATTATACGCATGCTCAGAGCCACAAAAAATATGAGTCCCTCAATATATATGTTCTAAGATGAGGTAAAACAAGATAATACTCAGCTTTCTTTCAGCTTGCAGTCTGTAAACAAGGGTCCTTTTCATGGCCTATTTAGTGCCATGTTTTTTGTATTTTTATTGGTGATTTCATTATTTAAATAACCCCCAACCATAGTTCTGAGGTTCTGTCTAGTGTTCTTAAGCACAGGAGACTGTGATGTGCCTTTCAGAGAATTTATGTCTGTTAGATAAGTTTGTTCAGACATGAGTTTCAGTGGGGTTGGCCATGAGTTTAATATTAATGATTGAACAATAAAAATAAGGTTTCCTTAAACAGAAACACCCAAAAGTCAAGGTCATATATGGATTGGTTGGCAAAAATATTACGATCAAAGACTCACAGAAACCTAACTGTATTTCCCCTAGGAGAAATGCTTCAGTAATTTCTAACGTAGTGTTCGTGGTGAATTCACAAAGCATGACTGCACCACATAACAAGAATCAACTATATCATGATTTTCCTTCTTCTTGGAATATCTTATTTTGAAATATCTTAATGAGTCTATTTGCTGTAAAAATTCAAGTTTTCATTTCTTTAAGTATGGTGGTGATTTAGCCACTAAGTCATGTTCGACTCTTGGGGCCAAAGACTGGAGCCCAGCAGGCTCCTCTTGTCCATGGTTTTCCAAGGCAACATACCGGAATGGGTTGCCATTTTCTTCTCCAGAGTTTCTTCTTGATCCAGGGATCAAACCCAAGTTTCTTGCATTGCAGGCAGATTCTTTACCTCTGAGCCACCAAGGAAGTTCTATAACTTCATCTTTTTTTCTTGAAAGACAGTTTCACTAAATAGAGAATATCAAATTGATAACTGCTTTTACCACACTGAAACTGTTTCTTCATTGTTTTCTGTTTTCCATTATTACTACTGAGAAATCAGCTATTAGGCTAATTGTGCCTTTTAAAGTAATTTCTCTTTTTTTCTTTGATCACTTTTAAACATCTTTGCTTTGCTGTTCTAAAACTTGCTAAGCTTCTTAACTGACGTTTTTCTTCAGTTCTGGAAAATGAAACTTTAGTTGTTTTTCCCTCTGAATATTTTATATCCTCCATTCTCTTTTTCTGGCACACTGAAGAGATACATTTTAAATCTTCTCAATCTATGCTCCATCTCTCTAAAACTTAACATTTTTAATTTCTCTGCTTGCTTTTACCTGTGAATATTTTCTTTAGATTAGCTTCAAACCACTATAAACTCTCCATTATATTTTTCTGAACTTTTACAATCTATTGACTAAGTCCAATTATTATATATAATAGTTTCTAATATTGAAGTTTAATTCCTTTTCTTAAAACTTTCTACGTTTTATATTCTCTTGTTCCTTCATTATTTGCAATGCCTATTTTATCCCAAACATAAACCTTTTAAATTTCGTATCTGCTTAGTTGGCTCAGTGATCAAGAATCCACCTGCAATGCAGGAGATGCAGGTTTGATCCCTGGTTTGGGAAGATAACCTAGAGAAGGAAATGGCAACCTGCTATAGTATTCTTGCCTGGGAAATCCTATTGACAGAGGAGCCTGGTGGGTTACAGTCCATAGGTGTCACAAAGAGTCGAACATGACCGAGCACACACGCACGCACACACATTTCTGACATCTGCCATCCACAAAGTTCAGATTATTCAGTTCACTATTCCAGCTTATGCTTCTACATAGTGATTTTCTATCACTGTCACCTTATGATTTTTTACTTGTTTTCATAATCTTTGCATCTTTTTCTATGGTAAGCTTTTGAAGTCTGGGCTTAAATTGTTTCTCTCTAGAGAGGATCTGCATTTGGTTCTTCCAGGTATATGGGGACACATCTGACCAGAGACCAACTGAAACTAAATTTCCAACTAAATCCACAAGGTTTAACTCCTTGCCCTTGGCTAGAAAAATGCTCTGGGATGACATTTCCTTTCTCATTCTACCCAAGCCAAGAAAGACACAGGCTCATTTCTGCCCATAATCCCTGAGAGGCAGGTATTTCTGTAGTTCACCACTTGGTTATTCACTCTCAGAGGGTCCTGACTAATACAAAGTGAGCAGCGAAATACAAAGAAGCTGCAAGAGACTAAAAATAACTGTGTGCATGCATAGCTGGGGCAAATTCTAGACAACAAGATACAAAAAAAGACTCACAAATTCCAGTTGTCACTTCTAAAGAGCCGGAAGCAAAAACAGGGAACAAAGCAGGGTAATGCACATGCTCCTGCACTCAATACCATCAAGGACACCCAAACCCCTCTGGCCCGACCCCTGGACATACCCCTACCCTCACTCCTATATACACCCTTATGTAGAGAAGACTGCATCTCCCCAGAAATCATATATCAAAGCCTAATCCCCAATGTGACTGATTCGGAGATAGGGTCTGATTTGGAGATAGGGTCTATAAGAAGGTCAATTCAGTTCAGTTGTTCAGTTGTGTCCGACTCTTTGTGACCCCATGAATCGCAGCATGCCAGGCCTCCCTGTCCATCACAAACTCCTGGAGTTCACTCAGACTCATGTCCATTGAGTCAGTGATGCCATCCAGCCATCTCATCCTCTGTCGTCCCCTTCTTCTCCTGCCCCCAATCCTTCTCAGCATCAGAGTGTTTTCCAATGAGTCAACTCTTTGCATGAGGTGGCCAAAGAACTGGAGTTTCAGCTTAAGCATCATTCCTTCCAAAAAATCCCAGGGCTGATCTCTCTCAGAATGGACTGGTTGGATCTCCTTGCAGTCCAAGGGACTCTCAAGAGTCTTCTCCAACACCACAGCTCAAAAGCATCAATTCTTCGGCGCTCAGCCTTCTTCACAGTCCAATTCTCACATCCATACATGACCACAGGAAAAACCACAGCCTTGACTAGAAGGACCTTAGTTAGCAAAGTAATGTCTCTGCTTTTGAATATGCTATCTAGGTTGGTCATAACTTTCCTTCCAAAGAGTAAGTGTCTTTTAATTTCATGGCTGCAGTCACCATCTGTAGTGATTTTGGAGCCCAAAAAAATAATGTCTGACACTGATTCCACTGTTTCCCCATCTATTTCCCATGAAGTGATGGGACCAAATGCCATGATCTTCGTTTTCTGAATGTTGAGCTTTAAGCCAACTTTTTCACTCTCCACTTTCACTTTCACCAAGGGGCACTTTAGTTCCTCTTCACTTTCTGCCATAAGGGTGGTGTCATCTGCATATCTGAGGTTATTGATATTTCTCCCGGCAATCTTGATTCTAGCTTGTGCTTCTTCCAGCCCAGCATTTCTCATGATGTACTCTGCATATAAGTTAAATAAGCAGGGTGACAATATACAGCCTTGATGTACCCCTTTTCCTATTTGGAACCAGTCTGCTGTTCCATGTCCAGTTCTAACTGTTGCTTCCTGACCTGCATATAGGTTTCTCAAGAGGCAAGTCAGGTGGTCTGGTACTCCCATCTCTTTCAGAATTTTCCACAGTGTATTGTGATCCACACAGTCAAAGGCTTTGGCATAGTCAGTAAAGCAGAAATAGATGTTTTTCTGGAACTCTCCTGCTTTTTCGATAATCCAGCAGATGTTGGCAATTTGATCTCTGGTTCGTCTGCCTTTTCTAAAACCAGCTTGAACATCTGGAAGTCCATGGTTCACATATTGCTGAAGCCTGGCTTGGAGAATTTTGAGCATTACTTTACTAGCGTGTGAGATGAGTGCAATTGTGTGGTAGTTTGAGCATTCTTTGGCATTGCGTTTCTTTGGGATTGGAATGAGAACTGACCTTTTCCAGTCCTGTGGCCACTGCTGAGTTTTCCAAATTTGTTGGCATATTGAGTACAGCACTTTCACAGCATCATCTTTCAGGATTTGAAAGAGCTCAACTGGAATTCTATCACCTCCACTAGCTTTGTTCATAGTGATGCTTTCTAAGGCCCATTTGACTTCACATTCCAGGATGTCTGCTTCTAAGGTAGTTAAGATTAAATGAGGTCATGAGGGTAAAGTGCTAATCAGTGGGGCTGATGTTCTTGTAAAAAGACAAAGAAGCACCAGGAGCTCCCAAACACAGAAGAAAGGCCATGTTGAAGACATAGCAAGAAGGTACAGTCCATGAGGTCACAAAGAGTGATTCAAGACTGAATCAAGAATCAAGGTCATGACTGAGTGACTGAACAACAGCCAGCTACAAGCCAGGAAAAGAAGCCTCACCAGAAACCACCCTGACTGCACATTGATCTTGAACTTCCAGCCTCCAGAACTGTGAGAAAATAAATTTCCACTGTTTAAGCCACCTGATCTGCATTATTTTGTGATGGCACTCCTAGAAGACTAATATAAAAATATGGATATATTAAAATCAGCTTAAAAATACACATTCATAATAGAAAGATATATTTGTATTAATATCATGACTGACTTATACAATGGGATGTTTTTTCAAACAATATACAGTAGAACAAAACAAAACTTCCCTATGTCAGTTGAACTTCACTGATAGCTTAAAAATATCAATAGTTCATGCCATCTAATATACACTGATAACATTTTTTGATACCTGCACCAATGAAATTTTTCATTTGTATCTCATCTGGAAAAATACAAAGCATTCACAATAATAAACTAAATCTGTTCATATAAGACAAGATATCTTACAGTCAGTACTTGCTTAACACTCTTTTAAAGAGATGAAGAAAGAAAAATAGGACACACAATAAAGACTATTTTTAGATAGAAAATGAAGACATAGTGTCAAAATACTTTTAACCCAAAGGATAATAAATATACAGTATAGTAAGTGATGCAGCAAAAGCAGTATTGTGAAAATTTACGGATTTAATTGTTTATATTAAAAAAAAAAGAGGAAAGGCTGAAAATTCAAAGATCTGCACTTCCAAAGACAGAAGTAGAACAGAAAATCAGAACTTTAAAAAAACAGAAGGGAATGACAAAGGGAAAAGTAGAAATCAGTGAAGCAGATATAAATAATAAACATGAAATAAAACATTTTAAAACCATAATTGGTTCTTTAAAAAGATTAGTATGCTTCACAAACTACTACTAAGATTGATCAAGAAAAAACAGAATGAAAACACTAATCATCATATAAAGAAATGACATTGAAAGAAAACAGATACTATGAATAATTTTACACCAATAAATTTGAAAATTTGGATGAAATAGACAAACCACTTTGAAAATACAGCTTACTAAAAAAGACCACAAATAAAATAGTAAATCAAAATATATACCTATCCAGTTGAATCTATTACTTGAAATCCCCAAAATATGTCAAGCTTCCATACTTGTAACCATAAATATTCCCTAGCCAAAAGGTTTTAGCATAAACCCTTTTAGGAAAAAAAGAAAAAGAAAGAAAATGTCTCTAAGATTTTGGAAGGACTAGCACATCTTGATTCAAAAAGCAGAGGCAGACCAAAGAAACCTTAATCACAAACTAGTCTCTCTCAAACATAAATCCTTAACAAGATATTAGTAAATATAACTCAGCTATACCTAAAAAGGATTGTATAACACAACCAAGTGAGATTTATCCCAAGAATGAAAGGATGATAAATCAATTTTAAGAAAAACAAATAGTAAGGTATTATAGTATTGATTTTTGAGACTGAGATGTATATAATGTGATTTTTGTAAAATCTTAAAGTCTCTTTCCAAATCAACTTAAGCTATATGAAAACAAGTTAAAAAACCAGGGTGTAAAACCAATTTCAAAATACTCTTACAGTATACTTGCAGTAAGGTCTTAAACCAAAACTTATACTAACAAGTAATCTCAAATTCGGGTCTAACTTAAGTTTGTAGTGGTGTTTTATCTCAACAAGCTAAAGTAAAAGATGTTCATTTAAATTAAAAAAAAAAAAGTCTACAAATAATAAATACTGGACAGGGTGTGGAGAAAAGGGAACCCTCCTACTCTGTCAGTGGGAATGTAAATTGATACATCCATTATGAATAACATTATGGAGGTTCCTTAAAAAACTAAAAATAGAGCAATCATATGATCCCAGAATCCTACTGCTGGGCATATTCCTGGAGAAAACCATCATTCAAAAGGACACAGGCACCCCAATGTTTGTTTCAGCACTATTTACAGTAGCCGGGACACGGAAGCAACTTAAATGTCCATCAACAGAGGAATGGATAAAGACGATGTGGTACACAAACACAGTAGAATATTACTCAGAAATAAAAAAGAACAAAATAATGCCATTGGCAGCAACATGGATGAACCTAGGAGGCTGCCTAAGTGGTACTAGTGGTAAAGAACCCGCCTACCAATGCAGGAGACATAAGAGACTTGGGTTTGATCCCTGGGTGGGGAAGATCCCCTGGAGGAGGGCATGGCAACCCACTCCAGTATTCTTGTCTGGATAATCACATGGAAAGAGGAAGCTGGAAGGCTACAGCCCATAGGGTTGCACAGAGTTGGACATGACTGAAGTGACTTAGCATGCATGCATGCAAAAATGGACCCTAGAGATTGTCCTGAGTGAAGTAAGTCAGACACAGAAAAACAAGCATCATATAATATCACTTATATGTGGAAAATAAAAAACTTATTTACAAAACAGAAGTAGAATTATTGACATAAGAAACAAATTTATGGTTGCCAGGGGGAAGGGGTAGGGGGGAAAAATATTAGGGGATTGGGACTGATATACACACACTACTACATATAAAATAGATAGCTTATAAGAACCTACTATATAGTATATTGAACTCTACTCAATACTCTGTGATGGCCTACGTAAGAAAAGAATTCGAAAAAAATAAATAAATAAAGCGTAACTGATGCTATTCCCCAGATGAAGTATTGTATGATTTCTCTTCAGTGCTCTTTCATTTTTTTTTATAAATCCAATGATTTATATGGTATCCTTATAAACAATATTTATAAATTGTTTAATTTCCAGTAAATTACAAAACTATTTTTATGCTATGCACATAGCATTTGCACTCACATTACTAAGAACAATACATCAAATTTTTGTCCAGTATAAGTGAATGACCAAGATATCATCAACTTCTTACTGTACAGACAGAATTTATTACCTGCTAAAGTAATAACAATGCCATACTTAAACCTGTTAACATTAGGTAACAAACATTTTTGTCACTAGAAATATTCTGTGTTTATATTTTAAGCAAATATGTTATGAAATTAATTAAGCTATAAGCTGAATTTCATTGCTTTCAAAAGGGACTACTTGTATAATAAAAAAACTTCATCTCTCTCAAGTTAATTAATTGAATGAAATATCATGTAATCAAATTTTAACATAGTTGCTAACATTTTCCAGTAGGTTATTTCAAATATGAGTCTTCAAACTCTTATTCAAAGTAATAAATTATAGTGAAGATCAATTTAATACTATATCCCATTAAGATTTTGAATGAACTATTAATTCTAACTTTGTAATTAACCAATTGAAGGTTTTATGGCTACATATACTGTTGTTAATCAAGTTTTATTTTCATTATTGGTCATAATAAAGTACTAATACTGTCTCTTAAAATGTTCATAAGCCTAATACATATTTTTTACCTGAAATATTTCTTCAATAATCTTGGGAAAGTCACAGATACTATAAATAAATTTAACTACTTTCCAGTTACCTAAGGAATTTAAAAGCTTAAAAGTTAGGGTAATGTTTCAGTAGACAAATACAATGTTCAATTAAGATACTGCATTCTCACATAATACAAAATTTGGAAAAATCATCTATTTAATACCAGTTACCAGTTAACTTTTTACCCAGCTAATTTTGCTCTATGTAGAAGAAAAAAATGAAGTAATATTTATTTGGAGGAAGAAATAATTGAATAATAAGTTTTTCAGTTGTTTTTGGAGAACATGAATTTATACACATGAGTGCTGATATTATTTTTTCTGATGTTAGAGGATATGGTAGAAAAGAAGATTTATGTCAGGTGTCAAAGCCCTCAAAGAAAACAGATTAATTGGGAGGTCAGAAGCAAAAAGCAACCAGAGAGGCACTGGATCACACATGTAGGTGGCACATACCTAAAAGCAGAAGAATATAAAAGTGACAACAGGAGCAAGGAGAAAATCAAAGACCTGAAAAAAATAACATAATCACTAGATATTTACTAAATAAACATTTGCTGAATATGTGTTTCAAACAAGTGAATTAAAAATGAATGGATAAATGTGATAACATCATTTCTGCTTTCTAGTATAACAAAGTATGGGAGATTAACCAAGTATGGGAATATAATGAAGTATGGAAGAAAGAAAGAAAAAAAAGTAAGATTCCCAAAGAAGAATTTAATATTGATTAAGTCAGGGAAACAAGCACATGTCTTTAAAACACAGATTTGAGAGTGGTTACAGGGCAGGAGGAGGAGGGCTCAACAGATTATGAGATGGTTGGATGGCAGCACCAATTCAATGGACATGAATTTGAGCAAACTTTGGGAGACAATGAAGGACAGGGAAGCCTGGCGTGCTGCAGTCCATGTGGTTGCAAAGAATCGGACATAACTTAGCGACTGAACAACAGAGAAGTTGAAAGGAGACTGATTATCAGTGCCTAAAATATTCAGTTTTCAATTGGTGTACAAAAAATATTTGTTGGTAAGATTAATGGAATCTAAGAAAAAATGACTATGCAAACACAAAGGCATCACTTTTTGGGAAAACATTTCTTGCTACATATACCCATAACATCCTTTTAAAATATCTAATACTTGTTTAAAACTTTGACTTCCCAAAATAGACTGTGTATTCCCTGATGAAGGAATTATGTTCAACATTTTGCCATTTGTCTCAAAACTTACTATGGTGCTTGGCACATGATAAACATAAACAAAATGTGAATGAGAAAGAAGAAAATAAAGAAGAGAGAAGGTGAGAGAGGGAGGAAAATGAGATGGAGGGAGTAGCAGAGAAAACAGGTTGGATAATGGAGGAAAATTAAGGTTGAAAATAAAGCCATGCTTAAATTGATTCCATGGCAAATCTCTCCAAAGAACATAGATGTAAAACTCATCAAAATACCAGTAAATTGAATTCAACACAGTATTAAATTCTATATGTAATTTACTTCAAGTTCACAAGGATGGTTTAACATCTGAAAATTGATTAATGTGATATATCATAGTAATAAGACAATGGATAAAAACCCTATGATCATCTCAGTAGCTATATAAAGAGTATTTAACAAAATTCAATATCCAATTAAGATAAAAACTTTCAACAAAGTAAATATACAGGAAACATATTTCAACATAATAAGGCCAAATATGTAAAGCGCACAGCTAACATCATGTTCAATGATGATTCAGGAACAAGACAGGAATGCTTACCTTTGCCACTTTAATTTAACACAGTACTAGAAGTCTTAACTAGAGTAACTATCTTCCCAGGTGGTGCTAGTGGTAAAGAACTTGTATGTCAGTGCAGGAGACATAAGAGATGTGGGTTTGAGCCCTGGATCAGGAAGGTCCCCTGGAGGAAGGCATGGCAACCCACTCCAGTATTCTTACCTGGAGAATCCCATGGACAGAGGAGCCTGGCAGGTTATAGTCCATAGGGTCACAAAGACTCTAACACAACAGAAGCAACTTAGTACTAGTACTAGAGCAAATAATCCAGAAAAAGAAATAAGATATCTAAGTCAGAAAGGAAGAGGTAAAACTCTATTTTCAGATGGCATATTATACTTTGAAAGCCCTAAACACTCCAAAAAATCATTACAAAAAATTCAGTAAAGTTAAGGAGTATAAAATCAATGTACAGATATCAAGTACATTTCTATACACAAATAACAAACTATCAGAAAAAGAAATCAAGCAATACCTTTAAAATTTTATCAAACCAAATACCTAGAAATAAATTTTATCAAAGTAAGATCTATATACTGAAAACTGTCACTGATCGAAGAACCTGAAGAAGACACAAATGAAAGGAAACATATTCTGTGCTCACAGATTAGCATTAAAATTGTTAAAATATTCATACTCTCAAAATGATCCGCAATATCAATGCAATCTCTACCAAAATTCCATCATTTTTCACAGAATTTTGTTTTAATCTAAAATTTGTAGGAAATGCAAAAGACTTCAAATATCCAAAGAAATTGTGAGGAAAAAACAAGAATCAGGAGACATCAAACTTCCTGATTTCAAGCTAAACTAAAAAGTTATAGTCATCAAAGCAGTGTAATACATGCATTAAAAAGGCATATGTACAATGGAACAAAATAGAGAGTACAGAAATAAACTCATGAATATATGGTCACAACAAAATTATGACAAAGTAGCCAAGAATATAAAAAGGAGACAGGATAATGTTTCCAATAAATGGTGTTGGAAATCCTGGGCAGCCATATGCAAAAAGGTGACGTTGTATCCCACTCTTGCACCAAATGCAAAGATGAACTCAAAATAAAATACAGACTTGAATACCTGAGACCATAGAACTAGAAGTAAATATAGAGGGTAAACTCCTTGATAGCGGTCTTGACAATGAATTTTTTGGATTTGATGCCAAAAGTAAAGACAACAGATGCAAAAATATGATGATGTAGTTTCCTCTGACTACATCAAATGAAAATATCTATCAACAAAATGACATCAACCTACAGAATGAGATAAATATCTGGAAACCATATATCTGATAAGTAACTAATATCCAAAATGTGTAAAGAAGTTATGCAAGCAAATAGCAAAGAAAAAAAAATCTGATGAAAAAAAAAAATGGCAGAGGATCTGAACAGCTATTTTTCAAAAGAAAATCAATGGCCAACAGGTACATGAAGAGGTGCTTAACATTATTAATCATCAGGGAAATATAAATCAAAACCATAATGAGATATTATTTTATACTTGTAAAAAAACGGCTATTATCAAAAAGATAAAAAATAACATGTTTTGATGAGGATATAGAGAAAAGGGAACCCTTGTGCACTGTTTGTGGGAATGTAAACTGGTTTAGCCATTATAAAACATACAAAGTTTTCTCAAAAACTTAAAAATATAACTAGCATATGATACAGCAATTCCACTTCTTGGTTACATATCATAAGGAAACAATCATTACCTCAAAGAGGTATCCACATCCTTATGTGAACTGCAACATTGTTTACAATAACCAAGACACAGAAATAACCTGTCTTTACCAACGAATGAGTGGATAAAGGATGTGGCATATACATATGTCTATAAATACATACAGATATATGTATATATTCAGTTCAGTTCAGTTGCTCAGTCGTGTCCAACTCTTTGCGACCCCATGAATCGCAGCACGCCAGGGCTGTCCATCACTAACTCCCAGAGTTCACCCAAACCCACATCCATAGAGTCGGTGATGCCATCCATCCAGCTCATCCTCTGTCATCCCCTTCTCCTCTTGACCCCAATCCATCCCAGCATCAGAGTCTTTTCCAATGAGTCAACTCTTCACATGAGGTGGCCAAAGTATTGGGGTTTCAGCTTTAACATCATTCCTTCCAAAGAACACCCAGGGCTGATCTCCTTCAGAATGGACTGGTTGGATCTCCTTGCAGTCCAAGGGACTCTCAAGAGTCTTCTCCAACACCACAGTTCAAAAGCATCAATTCTTTGGTGCTCAGCCTTCTTCACAGTCCAGCTCTCACATCCATACATGACCACAGGAAAAACCATAGCCTTGACTAGACGGACCTTTGTTGGCAAAGTAATGTCTCTGCTTTTGAATATGCTATCTAGGTTGGTCATAACTTTTCTTCCAAGAAGTAAGCGTCTTTTAATTTCATGGCTGCAGTCACCATCTGCAGTGATTTTGGAGCCCCCAAAAATAAAGTCTGACACTGTTTCCACTGTTTCCCCTCTATTTCCCATGAAGTGATGAGACCAGATTCCATGATCTTCGTTTTCTGAATGCTGAGCTTTAAGCCAACCTTTTCACTCTCCTCTTTCACTTTCATCAAGAGGCACATATAAATTGGAATATTATTTGACCATAAAAGAGAAAGAAATCCTGCCATTTACAACATTTGAGAAGGAACTTAGACCATTTTATCACCTAAAGCAAGAGATCTTTCCAGTATGCCTAAGAACTATAGTTTTTGCTGAAATCCCTGTAACTTTAGGAGGTTAATTAACCTGGGAAGCGACCCCTTCTGTCTCAAGCCACTTGTTTTATTGGTAGACGAGTCATTAATTTTCTATTCCCCCTGATAGTTCTCTCCTGCTGATCTCCTCTGAACCCATAAATATTTTAATAGTATAAAAGTAATTAATGAAAACCTACTTATTATTTTTTAAAGTATTGAAAGAATGCAGGTGAAAGCAAAGACCCCTTTGACCACAACTTACAAAGTCTTCCTTTTAAAATTTCTGCATCTAAATAAAGATATAAGTAATCCTAATGCCTTTGCTACTCATGAGCAATATGACTTTTTTCCTTAGAGACTTCTAAGAACTTTTAAACTCATTTTTAAAACTTTAAAAAGAAGCTATAGAAACCTTAACACCTCTCATTTATCCAGTCATTAATCTATTATTTAAAAAATGTTATTTAGTGGCTATTTTGTTTGGGGTCCTTGCAGTACACTGAAGATACCACAGTGAATAAAAGAGACATGGTATCAGACCTTAGGCACTTACTACTTAAAGGAAGAAGTAGATATAGAATGAGAAATTTATCTGCCTCATAAAATTACCTCAAATTCAAGTTTGCCAGATCTGTACATAGACAGATAAGACTAATATGATTTTCTACCATTATTTATTTTGTTCCTAATTTATCCTACCAGAAATGTCCAAACATGAATGCTGAAAGTAAACTAGCCCAGGTAACATTCTTCAGAGCCAGAGTCAAACAAACATAACCATATATCTTAGTTCATATTGTATAGAATTTTAGTTTTCTTGGGGTCTTGCTGAAGTTAAAATGCCTGCATATTGAAATACATTAATCATATAGTCATATTAATCAAGTAAAAGTTGGATTCAGTCAGTTCAGTCACCCAGTTGTGTCTGACTGTTTGTGAACCCATGGACTGCAGCACGCCAGGCCTCCCTGTCCATCACCAACTCCAGGTGTTTACTCAAACTCATGTCCATTGAGTCAGTGATGCCATCTAACCATCTCATCTTCTGTCATCCTCTTCTCCTCCTGCCTTCAATCTTTCCCAGCATCAGGGTCTTTTCCAATTAATCAGTTCGGCACATCAGGTGGCCAAAGTATTGGAGTTTCAGCTTCAGCATTACTCCCTCCAATGAATATTTAGGACTGACTTCCTTTAGGGTTGACTGGCTGGATCTCCTTGCAGTCCAAGGAACTCTCAAGAGTCTTCTCCAACATCACAGTTCAAAAGCATCAATTCTTTGGCACTCAGATTTCTTTATAGTCCAACTCTCACATTCATACATGACTACTGGAAAAACCATAGCCTCGACTAGATGAACCTTTGTTAGCAGAGTATGTCTTTGCTTTTTAACATGCTGTCTAGGTTGGTCATAGCTTTTCTTCCAAGGAGCAAGCATCTTTTAAGTTCATGGCTGCAGTCACCATCTGCAGTGATTTTGGAGCCCCCAAAAATAAAGACTCTTACTGTTCCCATTGTTTCCCCATCTATTTGCCATGAAGTGATAGGACCAGATACCATGATCTTCGTGTTTTGAATGCTGAGTTTTAAGCCAACATTTTAACTCTCCTCTTTCACTTTCACCAAAAGGCTCTTTAGTTCTTCTTCACTTTCTGCCATAAGGGTGGTGTCATCTGCATATCTGAGGTTATTGGTACTTCTCCCGGCAATCTTGATTCCAGCTTGTGTTTCATCAAGCCTGGCATTTCACATGATGTACTTTGCATACAAGTTAAATAAGCAGGGTGACAATATATAGCCTTGACGTACTCCTTTCCCTATTTGGAGCCAGTCTGTTGTTCCATGTCCAGTTCTCACTGTTGCTTCTTGATCTGCATACAGATTTCTCAGGAGGCAGGTCAGGTGGTCTGGAATTCACATGTCTTGAAGAACTTTCCACAGTTTGTAGCGATCCACACAGTCAAAGGCTTTGATGTAGTTAATAACGCAAAAGCCGATGTTTTTCTGGAACTCTTTCTTTTTCAATGATCCAATGGATGTCCACAATTTGATTTCTGGTTCCTCTGCCTTTTCTAAATCTAGCTTGAACATCTGGAATTTCACAGTTCACGTGCTCTTGGAAGCCTCTCTTGGAGAAGTTTAGCATTACTTTGCTAGCATGTGAGATGAGTGCAATTGGGCAGTAGTCTAAACATTCTTTTGCATTGCCTTTACTTGGGATTGGAATGAAAACTGACATTTTCCAGTCCTGTGGCCACTGCTGAGTTTTCCAAACTTGCTGGCAAATTGAGTGCAGCACTTTCACAGCATCATCTTTTAGGATATGAAATAGCTTAGCTGGAATTCCATCAGCTCCACTAGCTTTCTTCATAGTGGTACTTCCTAAGGCCCACTTGACTTCGCATTCCAGGATGTCTGGTTCTGGTTGGGTGATCACGTCATCGTGGTTATCTGGGTCATGAAGATCTTCTTGTATAGTTCTTCTGTGTATTCTTGCCACCTCTTCTTAATATCTTCTGCTTCTGTTAGGTCCATACCATTTCTGTTCTTTATTGTGCCCATCTTTTTCCATTTTCAGGTGGAAACTTGGATTACCTAGACCATTTATCCACTGTGATCACTGTTTTGCTGACATATATAGTATGCATGCATATTTCCAGATATATGAAATTTACAAACTTTCAAGGGAATCAGTTATACTATTAAACAGATATTAGTTTCCAAATTGAATGGAAACATATTTTCCTATGACTTCTGTCCATTTTCCCATTAAATTATTTGAAGTCATATAAAATAAACCTACTTTTCTTCTATTAATATTCTTCAGACTCTTATACATGGCAGGGAACAATATCACATGACTATGTTCATGTTTTGGCATAGCCAGGGCTGACTGAGCAAATACTACTGGCATCTTGGGTTTAAAGTTATATGAATGGCAAACAGATCTTGAAAGTTAAAGACAGAGGCATCTTCTCTGGAGACATTCATTTATTTTTCAAAAGGCAATAGATCCAGGGGTCTTCACCATTTCTCCAGAGATGATTTACATTGTTTATATTACAGAGCAAAGTTCTATATTCATCTCTGTCCCCCATTCTTCCCTCCCTTTCTCTTCATCCTCTGAGAGATGAGGAGGAATAACTATGTCACCAGCCTCTAAATAAGCCAAGAGATCCATAATTTAGGAGTTTCTGTCCCTACTGTATGTGCAGGTGACATATTCCTTCATTATATTACCATATAGGGGGATGAGAAATAAACTGATTAAAGTGTTGCATGAGTAATTAAAATATTATCTGAGGCAGAAACCTCTTACTTTTCATGCCAGAATAAAATAAATGCATCTATAACCATTTATCAAAAGATAGCTATTATTAACATAGCTATTATTAAGACTTCTCTTCTTCAGACCTCATATCTTGAGATTCTTCAAGCTAATTATCAATCCCCTCAGCACATTAATAATATTTCACTATTAGCATGTCAATTTGCTACTGTCTTCATAAAATAGGCCCCTTGAATAAAGTAATAACTAAGACATAGGAAATTATATTTCAATCTTCTTAATCCAACTTTACATGTTTGTATTAGCATATGGAAAAGGATACAATGCAAAGAAGATCTTTCTCTGTGTCTTTTGTTGATGAGACATGACAATAGTCTTCCTTAGACTACCTAAATTCACTTGAAAAGCTGTTTCCAGCCTTCTCCAAGCCTGACTTAGATATTCTTTGGCAGTCTTGGAATCCTGCCCATAGACTACTGGAAGAGGTACACAGCATTTTGAGTAACAGTAGTGTCTCAGAACATTGAAAGGTTGTTGTTGAATCACGCGAATACACCAGGATTCTTGGCCCCCGGAGGAGAAGAATTCAATCCGGGGCCAGAGACGAGGCTTGATCGCTCAGAGCTTTTGTGTAATAAAGTTTTATTAAAGTATAAAGGAGATAGAGAAAGCTTCTGACATAGGCATCAGAAGGGGGCAGAAAGAGTACCCCCCTGCTAGTATTTAGCTGGATGTTATATAGTCACTAGCAGTCTGTTAATGAAAGAAAGGAATATCTTAAAATTCAGAATGGCACCAGGCCCCTCACCCATAAGATGCATTTTGGGATAAATGGTTTATCCTGGGCCATAAAATGATTAACTTGAATCTTGAAGAAGGGCAGACCACCATACAAATAGTTTCATTTACATAGATTAGGGGAACAATATCCACACTGGTTTGTCAAGTAGGTTCTGGGCCAAGAGGCAGAACCGACTTGGAGACAGAGTTTGGGGTAAAGGCATAGTACATTAGCATAGCTTAAGACAAACATTTCCATAAGAAAAAGGCATTGGTTATCTCTAGACTCGAGAATAGCTAACTTCAGGCGAAGCCAGGTGTCATTATGGCAACACAATATTTTAAGAGAAACCTCCCTTTAAATTTGTATAGAGAAGGAAAAAATATTGCTAGTTTGTTTCCTCCTGCCGCTTAAGAGAGATAAAAATGTCTGACACTTGCAGGCTATTTCCTCTATTTGGAGACCCCTGGCCTTCCTGCCTGTTACCCTCTCAACATGAAAGCAGGTTTCAACATCTGCTTTCAAGTCATCTTCAGATACAATCACACAAAATAAACTTAATTATGAATTAAACTTTTAAATCAAGTTATCCATTTGCACAAAGTGAATTCTGAAGGCTACAATAAATGTTATGGGAGGTGGGCACATAAGGAGAATAAAGTCAAAGTTTGCCCCAAAACTTAGAGTATGTGATATAAGTTTGGATCTAGAGTCTCAAAAGCTAAGAGTTTAGACAGAGCACACTATCAAAATTTTAGGCCAACTAATACATGTAATAATCATTTCTGAGCATAAACTTATTTGCTGGGAACATTTTTATATCTCCTAGAAACATTCTGGGATATTTCCTGGTCTGACACATCAGGTGTAATCTCTTAAACATTTACAGCTCTGAAGGAGACAATTTACTTAATAGTCATGTATTGTCCTCAGTAAAGAAACATTTGAGTAAGTAGAAAGCCATCTTTCTAAAATAAATTTTCTGTTAGAAAAAAATTGTGCCCACTTCTTACATGATCTTTTACTTACCTCACCAATTTGATTTCCCTATTTTCCTTTAAAAGATGCCTACTATGTGCTACAAACAACCTAACCTACAAACTTTCACGGATATGATATGACCTTTTAAAAAGAAGTCATAACCTAGGTCTCCTGTTTTAACCACTGTCCCAGTCAATTTGAAATGCTAAAGCTAACCCTTTTTCCTTAACAATAATTATCAACAAAAATTAATTCATATAATTACTATAAGTGGATCACATGTTTTACCTATCAACAAAGATACTCAAAGCAATACATCTTCGCTGTTCATCCCCAAATTTCCCAACCTCGCCAGACTGGTTTTTCTTCTAAACAGAGGGAGCAATTTCATTATTTTAACTGGTAATGTCATTCCTCTCAGACCTGCCTCTATTCATTTCTATTCTGGTATTCTCTTTTAGAATTTTGCTTTTGGAATTGAACAGCTTTCAAAAAGAGAAAGCTGGTGTCTAAAAAAATGGGCTCCTCTCTTTAATGCCTTGGTTGACAGGGTACACAAGTACTCCAGAAGTTTACCTAGCTAATGAACTGCTCCTTGAACTTGGCAACAGTCTACACTTTCAAATGCCAGAAACTCCCAAGGAGCTTTGGATTTCAGCTAATTTCAGCTACAAATGATTCCTACAGTGTGTTTCTTCCATTAATTATGCTTAAGAACAAGTTCATTGTCAGCATGGATTTTAAAATAACCTTTTTCCAAAGGTTTCTTGTTGCATTAGAGCCCCTTTGCACTCCTCTGTCACTGAAACCCCGTGGTACTCACTCCAGGGAGACGCTCAGCGTCGATGTGTGTCTCCTGTCTTCCGTGGCAGCTGATCCATGTACTGAAGTGACAACGTGACATAGGAATCCCATCCTTTCTAAGAACAGTCCTGCTTGATGTCTTTTTATTTTTCAAGAGGAGGTACTGTGAAGGAAAAATATTGGATGAGATAATTATTAGCATTATCATTTTCATGATTGCTATTATCAATCTCTGAACATTAATCCCTATGTGTTTTCCTGAGATTACACCCCTTACCAACCACTCCAACAAAACCAACCAACCCAAAACAGTGGCTGAGCACCCACGTCAGCACTTTTAATATAGCTCAAATTAGTTTAGCTCTAGCTCAAAAAACACTTCATTGTTTCAGGTTGTTAACCACAGTCTTATAAAATGAAGCATGTTTACTGTCATTTCGCAAAAGTCATTTCTTCCTTTAGTATTTTGGCACTGAAGAATTTCAAAGATATCAGTGTGGGGCTGTTATCGTGCACCAGCCAAAGCTGTCAGGCCTCATTACCTCCAAGACAAAAATTACAGACTAATGCATTAAACGCATGACTAGCAACACGCCGGGCACCCTCTCCGTTCTGCGGTAATGGGATGACACCCGCCGCCCGCAAGCTGAACTGCAGCCGGTTCCCCTCCCCCTTTGCATCGCACTGCACAGAAGTGGAGAGATGATAAACACCCAAGTCAAAATCGAATTGCTGGATTTACTGCCGGCAGGACCCAGCAGCGCCGCTGTTCCTGTGAATGCAGTGCATTCATTTTCACAAACCCCATTTCAAGGAGTCTGTCATGAAGCAAACACACTTCTTATCTGCCTGAATATTAGCATAGCAGCTCCTGGCCCCCATTTATCTCTTCTACAAAGGGAAGAAGAAGTCAATTTGAGGGGTTTGTTCTGATTCTATAAAATAAATTGCTTTCAGTGATTATAGAATGATGTCATCCTGGCTGATGTGGGTTGATTTTTTTGCAACTATTTTTAATCTTCCAGTCACTTTTTAAACATGCACTTTTGTTTCTCTGTGAGGTTTATATCTCAGACTTTACAGGTAAGTCCTGGAACACATCGGGCATCTCCAAAACAGACTGATGAGGTGACATTTTAAAACCCAACACGCTGATGGTGACAGTGAAGTGTCCTTCCTCCTGCTTATGCATCTATCATATACACTGGGCCAAAAAAAAAAAAAAACTCAGTTATTTCTTCCTGCCCAAATTTAAGCTATAAACTCTAGCCTCACTGCCCTAAATCATTAATGTTTATGGTGGACACCTGTGACCAAAAAGAAATGATGGAGCTTAAATGTACAGCAGATAAATACATTGGTCTGTCTGTGTATGGTGCAGAGAGAATAAGAGCTTTGTCCTGAGATGGAAGGAGTAATTTTCCTGCCTTAACTAGGCAGATGCCTGAGCAAACCACTCAGATTTCCAATCCGGAAATTTTTTAAATTGTCAAACTGTAGAAAACTTGCATGAAAGCTTAGATCATTTGAGAAAATAAAACAAAAGAGGAAGAACGTAAGCTTTGCTGTGAGACTGACCTGGTATGAATAAAGGCTCTACTATTTAAGCAATTGGGTGGCCTTGGGCAAGTTTCCTAATCTCAGTTTCCCCTTATGTAAAATGAGGAAAAACAATGCCTATTTTATAGGGTTGTTGGGAGGAGTAAGAACTATAAAGTATGAAGTTCACAGCAGGGAATTAGAACACAGCACGGTACATTAGAAAAATTCAGTGGGTGTTAGAGGTTATTATTATTTAACTGCAAATATGTTTTTAATTTATCTATTGAATATTTTCATTTGCTAAAATGTTATGAGTTTTATAGTCATAGAATAAGTATCTCAGCTATTCCACCTACTTACAGCAATGTTTTCTAGGATTACTATCTCCCTCCTTCTCTTTTAATGTTGATCAATTACATTAAGTGCCTACTCAGCTGTGAACATCTTCCAAGTCATAACTGTGAGTCTTTGGGTGAGCACGATATTGGCTCACATGGACATGTGGGCATAAGTCTCACCCTTCCTTCACTACCCTTCACTTCCCCTAAGTTGTAAATTGATCAGAATTCAAACACAATACTGTCCCCTCATTTTCCACTTCAGTATTTCATTTCTGTTATCCTAACACAATACACATTAGTGGCTTTAGAGTGTAATTTAACCTAATGCTTTTTTTTTTCCCCCCCTTAATTGATCACCCGTGATGACCAGTGCATTATATGTTAGGTCCTGGAATAAATCATTAGATCATAGTCTCTTCCTTCTAGGAGAGTTCAGTGCAGAAGGGTGAAGTAAAATGCCCAAATAACTGAAATAGAAGATTTCAATTATTAAATGAGATAGCATTTAAGAAAAATAAAAATCCTACAGAATTATTATACACTAAGAGAACTAGAAACAGCTTCTATGAGATGGCATTTGGCACAAGCCTTGATATATGCTTAAGCTCTTTTTAAATTAGAAAAAATGGGATGGGTTTGGGAGGTAAAATAGACACAAAAATAAAAGACAATTCGGGTAGATGAAACTTTTGTATAGGCACTAGTAGATGTAAATCATATTGCTGTTTTGTTGAGTCACTAAATCATGTTTGACTTGTTGTGACCCCATGGACTGCAGCACACCAGGCTCCTCTGTCCTCTGCTATCTCCTGGAGCTTGCTCAAATTCACATTCTTTGTGTCACACTGAAGAGGATTTTAACTGCTTAAGTAAAATTTGGTTCTGAAATTGTAGGCAACGTTAAACACTAGAAGTGTTTGAACAGAAATAAAAAATATTTTCGCTTTCAAAAGAAATCTAGTAGCAATGTGAAAATAATATCATAATGGAGACTGATGAGATATTAGGACATCAATAGAATCCTACTTCAAGAAATAACTAACAAGAGCCTGAACCTTAAGCTCCGCATTGGTAAGAAGATTCTTTACAACTAGCGCCACCTGGGAAGCCCAATGTGGTATTACACTCCTGGTAAAATACCTATTACAGAAATTTGTTCATTTAAAGGTGGATAAGTTCATTCTAAAGGACATCAGCCCTGGGTGTTCTTCGGAAGGAATGATGCTAATGCTGAAACTCTAGTACTTTGGCCACCTCATGTGAAGAATTGACTCACTGGAAAAGACTCTGATGCTGGGAGGGATTTGGGGCAGGAGGAAAAGGGGATGACAGAGGATGAGATGGCTGGATGGCATCACTGACTCGATGGACATGAGTTTGAGTGAACTCCAGGAGTTGGTGATGGACAGGGAAGCCTAGCGTGCTGCGATTCAGGGGGTCGCAAAGAGTCGGACATGACAGAGCAACTGAACTGAACTGAAGTTCGTAATCGGAGAAGGCAATGGCAACCCACTCCAGTACTCTTGCCTGGCAAATCTCATGGACAGAGAAGCCTGGTAGGCCACAGTCCATGGGGTCGCTAAGAGTCAGACACAATTTAGCTTCTTCACTTTCACTTTTCACCTTAACCTTCACGCACTAGAGAAGGAAATGGCAAACCACTCCAGTGTTCTTGCCTGGAAAATCCCTGGGATGAGGGAGCCTGGTGGGCTGCCGCCTATGAGGTCGCACAGAGTCAGACATGACTGAAGCGTCTTAGCAGCAGCAGCAAGTTCATAATAAATAACCGGGTCATCTCTTCCTTTCATGGATATCAACTTCTTATCACATTCTATTCCACACAGATTGATGGAAAAGCCTAAGAAGGTCACTCTGTCTTAACTTGTCACTTAAATGCAGCACTAGGAGCAGGGCATGTTACTCTCTCCTTTCTGCAGTGCAGAGGAAATGGAGATCAGAGATTAGGCCTGTAACTGACTCCATCCCCACAGACTCTTTTCCGAGCTATTATTACGGGCCGTATAAGGCCATAGGCAGACATGAAATATGTCTCCTCTTCTCCATTCCTGGGAAAATAACTTAAATTTTCTACTTTTATAAAGCATTTCTTTTTTCTTCAATGGATTCAAAATGTGCTTTTAATAATCCTTTCAATAGCCCTCTGAAGGAAAATTTTATACAAGAATTATCATTCTGTCCTTACAGATTGGGAAAACTAAGCAGAGAGATTGAGTGTCTTGCCTGAGGCCATGAGGCAAGTTAATTTTAGAGCCAAGAATAGTCATCTTTACTGTTTCTCTGACACCTTAGCACAGGCTGCATCACTGTGAGTACATTCCTTGTGAACTGTGTCAAAGGCAGCAAGTATTACTATGATACCCACATTCTAGGTGCTGATAAATATAACCAGTCTGATGACTATCACAGATGAGAATCAAGCTCTAGAAAAGGAAGATCATTAGGTTATACTCTCACCTCTCTTTTCCTCATATATTTATCTTATTTATAAACGTCTCCTATGACCTATGTAAAAAAAAAAAAGTGAAAGTGTTAGCCACTCCATCGTGTCCAACTCTTTGCTACTCCATGGACTATAGCCTGCCAGGTTCCTCTGTCCATAGAATTCTCCAGGCAAGAATATTGGAGTGGGTAGTCATTCCCTTCCCCAGCGGATCTTCCCAAATCAGGGATCAAACTCAGGTCTCCTGCACTGCAGGCAGATTCTTTACTGTCTGAGCCACCAAACTAATCTTTTCTATTTTTATTTATTTTATCCAGTTCCTCACCAAAGCTGAAGTTTAGGCAGTTTAAGGTTCTACCCAGTGGGGCAACTTGCTTCTCAGAATCACATAATATATTTTGTCTTACCTTGTGCTCTCACAATTAAAAAAAAAAAAAAAAAAAAAAAGACACAAAAATGTTGTAAGCTCCAGATGTATTATTTAATGAATTTGGTATTTGTATTAGAGATGGTTTTCTCTGGTGGCTCAGTGATAAAGAATCTGCCTGCCAATGCAGGAGACCAGGGTTCCAACTCTCAGTTGGGAAGGTACCTAGGAGTAGGAAATTGCAACCCACTCCAGTATTCTTGCCTGGGAAATCCCATGCACAGCCTGGCAGCCCATGGGATCATAAAGAGTCAGACATGACTTAGTGACTAAACAACAACAACAGGTCATAAGTAATAGGACATCCAACTATCAGAGATGTGATGGAGATAGGCAATCTCTGGATTGATTCAGTAACATAATAATATCACTGCATCCCTAGGCTCCTGGACTACACCCTTTTTCATAATGACACTTCTTATTACCTCATGGTATTAAGAGGGCTGCTTTGATTGGGCATCAAATCCTTATTCAAAAATGGAAATGAGAAGTGGCAGAATCGCGCTGGCTGCGATGGACCGCACAGAAGTGTGGCCAAGAGGAGCTACCCCACTCCCAAAGTCAGGGGTGGCAGCTGAGAGGAGCAACCCCTCATCCAAGGAGCGGTGGCTGCGTGGGTGCAGGAGGGCCGATAGGAGCTACTCCACATTCAAGGTCAGGAGGGGCAACCTCAACCAAGGTAAGGAGCAGAGGCTGTGCTTTGTTGGAATAGCCGTGAAGAGATATGCCATGTCCAAGGTAAGAGAAACCCAAGTAAGATGGTAGGTGTTGCAAGAGGGCATCAGAGGGCTGACACACTGAAACCACAATCACAGAAACTAGCCAATCTGATCACACAGACCACAGCCTTGTCTAACTCAATGAAACTAAGCCAAGCCGTATGGGGCCACCAAGGACAGGTGGGTCATGGTGGAGAGGTCTGACAGAATGTGGTCCACTGGAGAAGGGAATGGCAAGCTACTTCAGTATTCTTGCCTTGAGAACCCCATGAACAGTATGAAAAGGCAAAATGATAGGATACTAAAGAGGAACTCCCCAGGTCGGTAGGTGGCCAATATGCTACAGGAGATCAGTGGAGAAATAACTCCAGAAAGAATAAAGGGATGGAGCCAAAGCAAAAACAATACCCAGTTGTGGATGTGACTGGTGATAGAAGCAAGGTCTGATGCTGTAAAGAGCAATATTGCATAAGAACCTGGAATGTTAGGTCCATGAATAAAGGCAAATTGGGCATGGTCAAACAGGAGATGGCAAGACTGAATGTTGACGTTCTAGGAATCAGCGAACTAAAATGGACTGGAATGGGTGAATTTAACTCAGATGACCATTATATCTACTACTGTGAGCAGGAATCCCTTAGAAGAAATGGAGTAGCCATTATGGTCAACAAAAGAATCCGAAATGCAGTACTTGGATGCAATCTCAAAAACAACAGAATGATCTCTGTTTGTTTCCAAGGCAAAATATCACGGTGATCCAAGCCTATGCCCCTACCAGTAACACTGAAGAAGCTGAAGTTCTATGAAGGTTCTATGAAGACCCACAAGACCTTTTAGAACTAACACCCAAAAAAGATGTCCTTTTCATTATAGGGGACTGGAATGCAAAAGTAGGAAGTCAAGAAACATCTGGAGTAACAGGCAAATTTGGCCTTGGAATACGGAATGAAGCAGAGGAAAGACTAATAGAGTTTTGGCAAGAGAATGCACTGTTTATAGCAAACACCGTCTTCCAACAACATAAGAGAAGACTCTACACATGGACATCACCAGATGGTCAACACCAAAATCAGATTGATTATGTTCTTTGCAGCCAAAGATGGAGAAGCTCTATACAGTCAGCAAAATCAAGACTGGGAGCTGACTGTGGCTCAGATCATGAACTCCTTATTGCCAAATTCAGACTTAAATTGAAGAAAATAGGGAAAACCAATAGACCATGCATGCGTGACCTAAATCAAATCCCTTATGATTATACAGTGGAAGTGAGAAATAGATTTAAGAGACTAGATCTGATAGACAGAATACCTGATGAACTACGGACAGAGTTTCATGACACTCTACAGGAGACAGGGATCAAGACCATCCGCATGGAAAAGAAATGCAAAAAAAGCAAAATGGCTGTCTGGAGAGGCCTTACAAATAGCTGTGAAAAGAAGACAAGCAAAAAGCAAAGGAGAAAAGGAAAGATATACGCATCTGAATGCAGAGTTCCAAAGAAGAGAAAGAAGAGATAAGACAGCCTTCCTCAGCCATCAGTGCAAAGAAATAGAGGAAAACAACAGAATGGGAAAGACTAGAGATCTCTTCAAGAAAACTAGAGATAACCAAGGGAACATTTCATGCAAAGATGGGCTCGATAAAGGACAGAAATGGTATGGACCTAACAGAAGCAGAAGATATTAAGAAGAGGTGGCAAGAATACTCAGAAGAACTGTACAAAAAAGATCTTCATGACACAGATAATCATGATGGTGTGATCATTCACCTAGAGCCAGACATTCTGGAAGGTGAAGCCAAGTGGGCCTTAGAAAGCATCACTATGAACAAAGCTAGTGGAGGTGATGGAATTCCAGTTGACCTATTCCAAATCCTGAAAGATGATGCTGTGAAAGTGCTATACTCAATATGCCAGCAAATTTGGAAAACTCAGCAGTGGCCACAGGACTGGAAAAGGTCAGTTTTCATTCCAATCCCAAAGAAAGGCAATGCCAAAGAATGCTCAAACTACCACACAATTGCAATCATCTCACACACTAGTAAAGTAATGCTCAAAATTCTCCAGGCTAGGCCTCACCAACACGTGAACTGTGAACTTCCAGATGTACAAACTGGTTTTAGAAAAGGTAGAGGAACCAGAGATCAAATTGCCAACATCCACTGGATCATCGAAAATGCAAGAGTTCCATAAAAACATCTATTTCTACTTTATTGACTACACCAAAGCCTTTGACTCTGTGGATCACAAAAAACTGGAAAATTCTGAAAGCGATGGGAATACCAGACCACCTGACCTGCCTCTTGAGAAACCTATATGCAGGTCAGGAAGCAACAGTTAGAACTGGACATGGAACAACAGACTGGTTCCAAATAGGAAAAGGAGTTCCTCAAGGCTGTATATTGTCACCCTGTTTATTTAACTTCTATGCAGAGTACATCGTGAGAAACACTGGACTGGAAGAAATACAAGCTGGAATCAGGATTGCCAGAAGAAATATCAATAACCTCAGATATGCAGATGACACCACCCTTATGGCAGAAAGTGAAGAGGAACTAAAAAGCCTCTTGTTGAAAGTGAAAGTGGAGAGTGAAAAAGTTGGCTTAAAGCTCAACATTCAGAAAACTAAGATAATGGCATCTGGTCCCATCACTTCATGGGAAATAGATGGGGAAACAGTGGAAACAGTGTCAGACTTTTATTTTTTGTGGCTCCAAAATCACTGCAGATGTTGATTGCAGCCATGAAATTACAAGACGCTTACTCCTTGGAAGGAAAGTCATGACCAACCTACATAGCATCTTAAAAAGCAGAGATATTATTTTGCCAACAACGGTCCATCTAGTCAAGGCTATGGTTTTTCCTGTGGTCATGTATGGATGTGAGAGTTGGACTGTGAAGAAAGCTGAGCACTGAAGAATTGATAGTTTTGAACTGTGGTGCTGGAGAAGACTTTTGTGAGTCCCTTGGACTGCAAGAGATCCAACCAGTCCATCCTTAAGGAGACCAGTCCTGGATGTTCATTTGAAGGACTGATGCTGAGGCTGAAACTCCAATACTTTGGCCACGTCATGAGAAGAGTTGACACACTGGAAAAGATCCTGATGGTGGGAGGGGTTGGGAGCAGGAGGAGAAGGTGACGACAAAGGATGAGATGGTTGGATGGCATCACCGACTCAATGCACATGAGTTTGGGTGAACTCTGGGAGTTGGTTATGGACAGGGAGGCCTGGCATGCTGCAATTCATGGGGTCGCAAAGAATCAGACATGACTGAATGACTGAACTGAACTGAACTGAGTACTAGCAACTATCAGGTATCTATGTCTTATCAGGAAATAAGAGTCTATACTAAAATCTTTCTAGGAGAATTTTGTTCCTATTTCTTTGACTAGACCTATATCATGAGGCCACCTCTAACTTAAAGAAAAGCCAGAAAAATTTATCCTGGCTTTACACACAAGAGGAAGAAAGATAAACGGAGATGGAAACCAGGTATCAATCACAATTCTCATGTCAATCTGTGGAGACTTGTAAAACATAGTATACATGTCCATGACTTTGGTTTTGTAAAACCATATTTTTTGCATAATTCAAAATAATAATTTGAAAATAAATCAAAGAAATGAAGGAAATAAGGATAATGGAGAAATGCTGATGTGAAATGATTTAACAACAATACAATATTGTAATTAACCTCCAATTAAAATAAATAAGTTTATATTAAGAGAGATTAGATGTAACTGGATAAGCTGAAAGGTACCTTTTACAAGGAAAATTCTGATACCCTTTTGAAATATTCTGTGAAAATCCACATAGAGAATCAGAGTATGTAATTCAGCTTATCTGAGCTCACAATTTGAGTTCTTAGTTATTTTTTACTCCTCCTTTAATAATGTAATGGTCAGGATTACTTTATAAAGATAGCTTCATGTGGTATTACTTATACCCTTTCAGTAAAATAATTCTTAACTTGCCAATCATTCAGTAAAATATTGGAAATGAATATAGAAAAGCGCACTTAATTTTCTTATTTCCAATGTCTACTTCCAGTATATCTAAGAGATGCTTGATATCCAGTCATAATTGGGACTTCAGCAGATAATTGAGTTTTCCACCTACAGATCCTAGGAGTCCAGAATTTTCCCCTCCGTGGACCTAGCTCAAAGACTGACCAATCCATCAGGATTCAACAAAACTCCAACTGGCAAGAGTAAGGCATATCAAGAAAGCATTTTAAATGGCACCTTGGAGTTGATACTGTGATAATTTCCAATGTTACTGCCACTCTGCTGTATGTATTTTAAATAAAAGCATTTTATTATTCAGTCATGTTCTGTAGCAAGTAAATCTAGAGTGGCACCAGGTTATAAATTTAATAAGTAAGTATGGTTGTCCATTGTGATGTCTTAATGCCAAGCACAAGAAACACTCTTTTTCCTCATTTTCCTAAGGTCCAGTAACTGTTAAGCATTCTCCAAGATAAGGGGAAATTGAGCTGCTAATCTTCTAAACTATTTGCATCTACTACTCTGATAATAACACCATCAGCAGCAACATAGTAACAAATCTTTATGGATCAATTCTACTGTGTCAGGTCCTGTGCTAATTACTTTGTGTCTCAATGTATTCCTCACAGTAACTCTATAAGGCAGAAAACATTATCCCATTTTATAGATAAGAAAACTGAGGGTTAAGGATATCAAATACTAACCTATGAGAAAACATCTTAAGTCATTCCTACCAACATTCTAGGTCCCAACCAGTAACGCTGAAGAAGTTGAAGTTGAATGGTTCTATGAAGACATACAAGACCTTTTAGAACTAACACCCAAAAAAGATGTCCTTTTCATTATAGGGGACTGGAATGCAAAAGTAGGAAGTCAAGAAACACCTGGAGTAACAGGCAAATTTGGCCTTGGAATATGGAATGAAGCAGAGGAAAGAATAATAGAGTTTTGCCAAGAAAACGCACTGGTCATAACAAACACCCTCTTCCAACAACACAAGAGAAGACTCTACACATGGACATCACCAGATGGTCAACACCGAAATCAGATTGATTATATTCTTTGCAGCCAAAGATGGAGAAGCTCTACACAGTCAGCAAAAACAAGACCAGGAGCTGACTGTGGTTCAGACCATGAACTCCTTATTGCCAAATTCAGACTTAAATTGAAGAAAGTAGGGAAAACCACTAGACCATTCAGGTATGACCTAAATCAAATCCCTCATGATTATACGATGGAAGTGAGAAATAGATTTAAGGGCCTAGATCTGATAGACAGAGTGCCTGATAAACTATGGAATGAGGTTTGTGACACTATACAGGAGACAGGGATCAAGACCATCACCATGGAAAGGAAATGCAAAAAAGCAAAATGGCTGTCTGGGGAGGCCTTACAAATAGCTGTGAAAAGAAGAGAAGCCAAGAGCAAAGGAGAAAAGGAAAGCTATAAACATCTGAATGCAGAGTTCCAAAGAATAGCAAGAAGAGATAAGAAAGCCTTCTTCAGCGATCAATGCAAAGAAATAGAGGAAAACAACAGAATGGGAAAGACTAGGGATCTCTTTAAGAAAATCAGAGATATCAAAGGAACATTTCATGCAAAGATGGGCTCGATAAAGGACAGAAATGGTATGGACCTAACAGAAGCAGAAGATATTAAGAAGAGATGGCAAGAAAACTCAGAAGAACTGTACAAAAAAATCTTCATGACACAGATAATCACGATGGTGTGATCACTGACTTAGAGCCAGACATCCTGGAATGTGAAGTCAAGTGGGCCTTAGAAAGCATCACTATGAACAAAGCTAGTGGAGGTGATGGAATTCCAGTTGACCTATTCCAAATCCTGAAAGATGATGCTGTGAAAGTGCTATACTCAATATGCCAGCAAATTTGGAAAACTCAGCAGTGGCCACAGGACTGGAAAAGGTCAGTTTTCATTCCAACCCCAAAGAAAGGCAATGCCAAAGAATGCTCAAACTACCGCACAATTGCACTCATCTCACATGCTAGTAAAGTAATGCTCAAAATTCTCCAAGCCAGGCTTCAGCAATATGTGAACCGTGAACTTCCTGATGTTCAAGCTGGTTTTAGAAAAGGTAGAGGAACCAGAGATCAAATTGCCAACATCTGCTGGATCATGGAAAAAGCAGGAGAGTTCCAGAAAAGCATCTATTTCTGCCTTATTGACTATGCCAAAGCCTTTGACTGTGTGGATCACAATAAACTGTGGAAAATTCTGAAAGAGATGGGAATACCAGACCGCCTGATCTGCCTCTTGAGAAATTTGTATGCAGGTCAGTAAGCAACAGTTAGAACTGGACATGGAACAACAGACTGGTTCCAAATAGGAAAGGAGTTCGTCAAGGCTGTATACTGTCACCGTGTTTATTTAACTTCTATGCAGAGTACATCATGAGAAACGCTGGACTGGAAGAAACACAAGCTGGAATCAAGACTGCCGGGAGAAATATCAATAACCTCAGATATGCACATGACACCACCCTTATGGCAGAAAGTGAAGAGGAACTAAAAAGCCTCTTGATGAAAGTGAAAGTGGAGAGTGAAAAAGTTGGCTTAAAGCTCAACATTAAGAAAACGAAGATCATGGCATCCGTTCCCATCACTTCATGGGAAATAGATGAGGAAACAGTGGAAACAGTGTCAGACTTTATTTTTTGGGGCTCCAAAATCACTACAGATGGTGAGTGCAGCCATGAAATTAAAAGATGCTTACTTCTTGGAAGGAAAGTTATGACCAACCTAGACAGCGTATTCAAAAGCAGAGACGTTACTTTGCCAACAAAGTTTCATCTAGTCAAGGCTATGGTTTTTCCTGTGGTCATGTATGGATGTGAGAGTTGGACTGTGAAGAAGGCTGAGCGTCGAAGAATTGATGCTTTTGAACTGTGGTGTTGGAGAAGATTCTTGAGAGTCCCTTGGACTGCAAGGAGATCCAACCAGTTCATTCTGTAGGAGATCAGCCCTGGGATTTCTTTGGAGGGAATGATGCTAAAGCTGAAACTCCAGTACTTTGGCCACATCATGTGTAGAGTTGACTCATTGGAAAAGACTCTGATGCTGGGAGGGATTGGGGGCAAGAGGAGAAGGGGACGACAGAGGATGAGATGGCTGGATAAAATCACTGACTCGATGGACGTGAGTCTCAGTAAACTCCTGGAGTTGGTGATGGGCCGGGAGGTCTGGCATGCTTCGATTCGTGGGGTCGCAAAGAGTTGGACATGACTGAGCGACTGATCTGATCTGATCTGACCAACATTCTATAAGAAAGATTTCTGTTTGTATTCTAGCCTTCTAGGTACACTAGAAAACCCTCACAATCCAGAAAACATAGGCATGTCTAAGGCAGCATAGGGCTTACCATAGCACAGATTCTAAATAAAGCATTATTAAATTAAAATGCACTCTTCAACTGCTCACATAACTTGTTTTAATCTTTCAAGGAGCATTACCTTTTTGAAATAATAAAGAATGCAATGGAAAGGAGGCACAGGGACAGCTCAACTTACTGTCACCAAGGAAGCCTTTACATACCATCTTCCATGAGGTATATTCTCTAACAATGCAGACCTGTGGTTACAGGAAAGCAAGTGAAGTCAAACAGTTCATAGCTTAATTGTCTTCTAAGTTTTTATAGCACCAAGAAAAGGCGTGACCCTACCAAGCAAGCTGGCAGGAAAAAAAGGCTTCTTAAAACCTTATGACCTTGAAGCACTCATCTCTGAAAATTTCTTTCACCCATAGGCAGGCATATTTATCTATCATCCTATATGTGAAAGAAAATGAAACTATGGCAACAAGTTTGCTAAAAGAAATAGATTTAGAAAAAGAAAAAACACTTGGGTACATTTGTAGCCCACTTCTTATTTCCAAAGGAATCTCATGTGAAAAGTCATGGATGTCTTTTAACATGACATCCATGTGAAAAACGTCAGAGTGACATATTTATAGGGCTTAATTCCCTAGCTATCTATACATCCAAGAGAGATCTGGCTTCTAAGGAATATCTGAGTGCCAAACAATAATTAACATTCAGGCTTCCCAGGTGGTTCAGCAGTAAAAAGAATCTGCCTCTCAATGCAGGAGACACAGGTTCAATCCCAGGGACAGGAAAATCCCCTGGAGAAGAAAATGGCAGTATTCTTGCCTGAAAAATCCCATGGACAGAAAAGCCCAGCGGGCTATAGTCCATGGGTCACAAAAGAGCTGAACATGACTTAGTGACTCAGATCAGATGAGATCAGTCACTCAGTCGTGTTCGACTCTTTGCGACCTCATGAATCGCAGCACGCCAGGCCTCCCTGTCCATCACCAACTACAGGAGTTCACTGAGACTCACATCCATCGAGTCAGTGATGCCATCCAGCCATCTCATCCTCTGTCGTCCCCTTCTCCTCTTGCCCCCAATCCCTTCAAGCATCAGAGTCTTTTCCAATGAGTCAACTCTTCGCATGATGTGGCCAAAGTACCGGAGTTTCAGCTTTAGCATCATTCCCTCCAAAGAAATCCCAGGGCTGATCTCCTTCAGAATGGACTGGTTGGATCTCCTTGCAGTCCAAGGGACTCTCAAGAATCTTCTCCAACACCACAGTTCAAAAGCATCAATTCTTCAGTGCTCAGCCTTCTTCACAGTCCAACTCTCACATCCATACATGACCACAAGAAAAACCATAGCCTTGACTAGATGAAACTTTGTTGGCAAAGTAACGTCTCTGCTTTTGAATATGCTATCTAGGTTGGTCATAACTTTCCTTCCAAGGAGTAAGCGTCTTTTAATTTCATGGCTGCAGTCACCATCTGTAGTGATTTTGGAGCCCCAAAAAATAAAGTCTGACACTGTTTCCACTGTTTCCCCATCTATTTCCCATGAAGTGATGGGACCAAATGCCATGATCTTCGTTTTCTGAATGCTGAGCTTTAAGCCCACTTTTTCACTCTCCACTTTCACCTTCATCAAGAGGCTTTTTAGTTCCTCTTCACTTTCTGCCATAAGGGTGGTGTCATGTGCATATCTGAGGTTATTGATATTTCTCCCGGCAATCTTGATTCCAGCTTGTATTTCTTCCAGTCCAGCATTTCTCATGATGTACTCTGCATAGAAGTTAAATAAACAGGGTGACAGTATACAGCCTTGACGAACTCCTTTTCCTATTTGGAACCAGTCTGTTGTTCCATGTCCAGTTCTAACTGTTGCTTCCTGACCTGCATACAAATTTCTCAAGAGGCAGATCAGGCGGTCTGGTATTCCCATCTCTTTCAGAATTTTCCACAGTTTATTGTGATCCACACAGTCAAAGGCTTTGGCATAATCAATAAAGCAGAAATGGATGCTTTTCTGCAACTCTCTTGCTTTTTCCATGATCCAACGGATGTTGGCAATTTGATCTCTGGTTCCTCTACCTTTTCTAAAACCAGCTTGAACATCAGGAAGTTCACGGTTCACACATTGCTGAAGCCTGGCTTGGAGAATTTTGAGCATTACTTTACTAGCATGTGAGATGAGTGCAATTGTGCGGTAGTTTGAGCATTCTTTGGCATTGCCTTTCTTTGGGGTTGGAATGAAAACTGACCTTTTCCAGTCCTGTGGCCACTGCTGAATTTTCCAAATTTGCTGGCATATTGAGTGTAGCACTTTCACAGCATCATCTTTCAGGATTTGGAATAGCTCAACTGGAATTCCATCACCTCCACTAGCTTTGTTCGTAGTGATGCTTTCTAAGGCCTGCTTGACTTCACATTCCAGGATGTCTGGCTTAGGTCAGTGATCACACCATCGTGATTATCTGGGTCGTGAAGATCTTTTTTATACAGTTCTTCTGAGTTTTCTTGCCATCTCTTCTTAATATCTTCTGCTTCTGTTAGATCCATACCATTTCTGTCCTTTATCGAGCCCATCTTTGCATGAAATGTTCCTTTGATATCTCTGATTTTCTTAAAGAGATCCCTAGTCTTTCCCATTCTGTTGTTTTCCTCTATTTCTTTGCATTGATCGCTGAAGAAGGCTTTCTTATCTCTTCTTGCTATTCACAACAAAACAGTATAAAAGCATCCACAAACATTGACTCTAATTTATCAAAATAATATCAATTTCTTAAGGTATCTATCCAATATTTTTATAAGATTTGGTATCTCATATTCTTCACTTTTAAGAAATAACTTAAAAAAAAATGCTGTGTCTGTGCATAGCCACACACATACACTCACACATGTAGGTGTTTATTTAATTAGAAGAGCAATATTTTGGAAGTCCTAGTTGTGATATGAAGTTGATAAGTATCTGTGATATGATGTCCTACCAGCCATATTTAATCTGATTTGATGTTTTTCCTCTTATTTAAAACTTGTTTGACTGTCATTTGAGGTAGATATCTTCTACAAAGTTGCCATAAACACTAAATGAGCAAGTACTGTACCAATGCTCCTCAAGAAAATACTAGGTTAGATTCCTGGGAGTCCCTGATCACATTGCCATCAACCAATGAATATTAATCTTCTTTACATATGTTTCTGTTAAAAGATACTTGATTTAATATATACTGATATTCATCAACTTTGAACTCTGGACAACAGCACTCTAATGCCTAAGCCAAGCTTTTCTAACATGTGTTTTTCTTCACAAGGGACTTCACAAGCTTCTTGTGGTTAGGAATAGTAGACAGCATTGTTCTTGTTGGCCACATTAAACAGCAAAATCACCAATAAAAAGCACAAAGATATGAAAAAGGAAATGCAAAACTAAACAAACATAAAAAGGGACGTGTTTCAGTCTGGAAGCTGAAACAAGAAGGGAGGGCATAGTTTTGATCCATCTCAGCTGGGAATGTTACCTGGAGGCAACTAAAATTTTTCCTACTTTGTGCATGTCTGCGAATGGCCTTCAAAGTGCTGAGAGTATTAACTTTGGGGTTCCAAATAAATTTTAGCAAGCAGATGAATAAACAGAATTGGTTAATAATGAGGACTAACTGTACTTGGGAAAAATTAAAAATCAAGCTCTGATTTTCTTAGATATAATTCTTTAGGTTAGATAGAAATCCTGGAATGTATTTGTCCTTAATATTCGAAGGTGTGTAGATGTCCTGCTCTAATTTTTGTATGATCCTAGATCTCAGAAAATGAATAGATCAGGCATGTTAAAAGATGCTTAATATCATTAATTATTATAGAAATGCAAATCAAAACAACAATAAGATATCACCTCACACCTATGAGAATGACTATCATCAAAAATTCTATAAATAAATGTTGGAAAGGATATAAGGAAAAAAGGAATACTTGCACACTGTTTATGGGAATACAAATTAGTGCAGTCACTAGGGAAAATAGCATGGAGCTTCCTCATAAAACAAAAAGTAGAATCACCATATGATCCAGCAATTCTGCTCTTAGATATACAGTCAGTAAAGAAAGAAAATGTTAATTTAAGAAGATACACTTGCCCCAGTACACATAGCAGTACTATTTATAATTGTCAAGGTATAGAGGGTATGAGATTAAGGGGTACAAACTACTATGTACAAAATAGATAAGCAACAAGGATATATTGTATAGCACAGGGAATTATAGCCATTACCTTGTAATAACTTTTAATGGCATATAAAAATCCTCAACATCATTAATTATTAGAGAAATGCAAATGAAAACTACAAAGACATATCACCTCACAATGGTGAGAATGGCCAAAGCCAAAAAGTTTATAAATAATAAATGCTTGAGAGGGTGTAGAGAAAAGGGAACCCTCCTATACTGTTGATAGGAATGCAAATTAGTGCAGCCACTATGGAGAGCAGTATGGAGGTTCCTTGAGAAACTAAAAACAGAGTTACCTTATTATCCTGTGATCCCACTCCTGGCAAATATCTGAAGAAAACCATAATTTGAAAAGTTACATGCACTCCAGTGTTCACTGTAGCACTATTTACAATAATCAAGAAATGGAAGCAACCTAAATGTCCATCAACAGAGGAATGGATAAAGACGTGGTACATATAAACAATGGAATGTTATTCAGCCATAAAAAAAAAAAAAAAGAAATAATGCCATTTGCAGCTCCATGAATGGACCCAGATATTCTCATACTCAGTTAAGTAAATCAGGGAAAGAAAAATGTATGCTATCACTTATATGTGGAATTAAAAAAAAAGATACAAATGAATTTACTTACACAACAAAAACAGACCCATGTACATAAAGAACAAACTTATGCTTACCAAAAGGGAAAGAGGGAAGAGGATAAACTGCTGCTGCTGCTGCTAAGTCGCTTCAGTCGTGTCCGACTCTGTGCGACCCCATGGACTGCGGCCCACCAGGCTCCTCCGCCCATGGGATTTTCCAGGCAAGACTACTGGAGTGGGGTGCCATTGCCTTCTCCTGAGGATAAACTAGGAGTTTTAAATTAACATATACACACTACTATATATAAAATACATAACCAACAAAGACCTACTGTATAGCACAGAGAACTATACTCAGTATTTTGTAAAACTCTATGAGGGAAAAGAATCTAAAAAATAGACATAAAATGTATATAACTAGACCAATTTGTTGTACACCTGAAACTAACACAATACCGTAGATCAGTTCAGTTCAGTTGCTCAGTCGTGGCCGACTCTTTGCGACCCCATGAATTGCAGCACACCAGGCCTCCCTGTCCATCACCAACTCCTGGAGTTCACTCAAACTCACGTCCATTGACGTAAATCAACTATACCTCAATTAAAAAAACACTGAATCACTACACTGTATGCGTGAAACTAACATAATATTGTAAATCAACTATACTCCAATTTTTAAAAGAGAAAATGAAGAGAAGGCAGGCTCCAGCAGACTGATGAAGGCATTGATTTGCAAGGGTCCAAGAAGCCAAAGCCAAAACAAAAAGGCTGATTCCAAATTGTTTATGTCATGTTAGTTCTAAGTGACTTTCATTCATTTATTCAGCAAATAATTTATCATCATACTCACTTTGTCAGGCTATAGGTACAAAAACCGAATGCATTATATCACTCCCTTCCAAGACTATTCTCAGCTTCGTGGGGATTGTCTATAAGCCAAATGTTTGTAGCTCTTTCTGCTTACACAGGAAATGGAAATGCTGGCTTGTATTTGCTTCCACATTTATCTTCCCACACTTTTCCTGGTCTCCTGGACAGATCACACTGGGACAGTGGGGTGAAGATTAAAATAATGACCATATCTCCTTCCCTGAGGGTTTGTATAGGCTGAGATGCGTGTGAGAGCAAGATGGAAATTGTCAGAGAACATATTCATGTTAACCCATTATCATTGACAATAATGGGAACAAAGTTATATCATTATAAGTCACTAGCTTAGTTTTTTCCAATGAAAGAACAACTATTTTGAAAAAGTACCATATATTGATTTTTAGAAAGCTAATATTTTTTAAGACATGCTGAAAACGGCTGGTATGTACTTTCCCTTGTAGTTTAAGGATTTCAGACCATCAATATAACCATGTAACAAAGATTTATCATGCCTCTGCTAACAGAATGTAAGTTGAAATTCAATGCTGGTACAAATAATTTATATTTCTAGAAATGAATTTTTAATATATAAAATTAAGAAACAGTAACACAAGTTCATTTGCAGATGATCTGAACCTGAACATACTGCATTGAAAGTGATTCACATCTTCTCAAACTTGCATTGACAATGGTGGTAGCATCATCAATTGTTCCAGTCAGTATGTGACAGAAGAGAGTCTTAAATCATATCTTAAAGTCAGTTTTTTATCATCCTTTTCTTAACCCTAACTATCCTATTCTCAAGAGCTGTATACTGCATATATTTTTATCCTCATTTTAACAGTATTCTATTTTAACAGGTTCTAAGATGTTCAGGAGATCAAAGCAGTCAATCCTAAAGGAAATCAACTCTGAATGTTTACTGGAAGGACTGATACTGAAGCTACAGCTCCAATACTTTGGTTATGTGATGCTAAGAACTGCCTCATTGGAAAAGACCCTGATACTAGGAAAGATTGAAGGCAAAAGGAAAATGGGGCAGCAGAGGATGAGATGGTTAGACAGCATCACCTACTCAATGGACATGGATTTGATCAAACTCCAGCAAATAGTGGAGGACAGAGTAGCTTGGAATGCTTGAGTGTGTGGAGTCACAAAGAATCAGACACAGCTTAGAAACAACAGCAGCACCAGATGTTCATTATAATGTATCATTAATTTCATCTATTTTTC